>NC_134210.1:27980780-29215780 GCF_965140235.1 Caretta caretta
ATGCCATCTTGTCTTTAGTTGACTAAAGGCATATTCCCGCACCATCCTGCAATTGCTCAGCCTGTCTTTTGTCCTATTGGTGCAGATCACGATAAGACTTTATCATCCAAGGCAGTGTGGAAACTGGGTCACCTGGGTCCCTCTTTAAGCTGGCCCAGACACCCCACTGATGATGACTGAGTTGTTAGAGAGGAACAATGTACCAGCTTGCCCACATTGAAACAGGCCAGATCGCCACAGCACCCTTGCATCATGCACCCTGCCGGTGCATACAATATAGATGTCCATGAATATGCCATTGTGGTCCACAAGGGCCTGCTTAAAGAGGGAATATGATCCTTTCTTGATAATGTACTTGCTTGTTTGAAATGGCAGGCATAGGATAGGTGTATGCGTCCCATCAGTTGCACTTGTGCAATTCAGGAACCCATCTGTTCAAACCCCTCAAATATTACAGAATTACAATATTTCTAGTTTTTACAATCCTGGGGGACAGCACAGCATTAGTTGTCTTGCAAACCCCCGTGTGCCAGCCATAGATTTTCCAACCCCAAATTGATGGCCAAGATCCATAGCAGTCTGGGGTTCCAAATTTCCTCAAGGTGATAGCATCACGCTTTTGGACCATTGTTGGCTCTCTCATATCTGGGTGCTCTGCCACTCAAGTGCTGGGGCAAGCTCCTCACACAGCTCCATGTATGGGCCCACTGCTGGTCATCCCATGTTTCCATCACAATGTGTGGCCTTGGCCCAGAAACAACAGTCTACGCAGAAGTAATCTGCCATTAAAAACAGCATCAGCTTGGTCCATGCCAAAAATTTCTAAAAGATAAACAGAAGAGGGAATTGGATTTTTCTTGCTTTCCATCACTGACTGAATGCTAATGGCCTTATCCTGCCAGTAGCTAAGAACCTCCTGAAAGGAAATGAGTTCCCTCAATTCCCATTATTTTAATGTAATTTGGGCTCACGCAGTGCCTCACTGAGGCTGGCACTCAACACCTCACAGAAATAGATGCTAAATTAACTGTCAGGCTTTAAACCCACCTGTTCCCCAGCTGAGGTATTTAAAATTCCTCAGCTGCAACAATTTTCTTACATGCAGCTGCCTGAGTAATGATAACTTCTGTGTGCTGACCTTTTCTAGAGAATATAAATAAATTATTAGTTGCCATACTGTTATCTCCTGCACATAATGATATATGGGATGCACTCTTATATTTGGCCTCATTTAACTTAACAAAATCATGTCTTTGTCTGACAAACTGCCTTCACGCAAAATGCTAATTTAGTAGCAAAGATGTGCTCGATCTAACCTTAGTTCATGAAGCTTTGCAAAACTATCCATTTTGGTTTTGTGATTTTTCCTCATTTAAAAATAGCAGCTTTTCACCTCCAGAAATCAACTCCTGTTTTCATGGAAAAGAGCAAAATATTTATAAGAAACCATAATTGCACATTTTTGGAGTACTCTATAAACCTGAGATTTTCCCTAAAAAGCCAGTAATGAGGCCTAATTAACTAATTAACTTCCCCAAGTACTTAGCCAACATTCTAACAAAGTTGATGCAAAGGACTGTCATTGTTATGTCATGAGAGTCTGCACATGGCTTTTCTATGTGGACTTTCATTTAACAACCAGTATGAAAAGTTCCCATTCATTAAAGCCACAAGGAGGAATGTGCTGCTCCCATGTTTATTAATGCTTCACTGTGTCGAACATGTGACTCTGTGGAAATTTACAGGATTTTAGGGACTAAACTTTTCTGGATATTTTATAATGTATTAATCTACGGCGCCACCTAGCGGCCACTAGTGGGTATTTTCTCTTAGGCCTTGTCTACACAGGAAAGGTATTGCTATAAGTCAGTGGTTCCCAAACTGGGGTTTGCAGAAAGTTACAGGGGGTTCGCCAGAAAAATTTCACTAATGGCGGACAGAGGACCCAGGGCATTGGAGGCAGCAGGTGGGACCTGGTTGCAGGGCAGACAGCTCGAGCCCAAGGAAGAGCGGGGCTAGGCAGTTGGGGCTTGCAGCCCAAGCCCTACCACTGTCAGTGGGGGAGCCACCAGCCCGAACCCAAATGCTCCGTGGAGGACTGGCAACCCAAGCCCCAGCAAGAGAAGGGCCGGGTGCTTTGGGCTGGCAGGCCGAGCCCTGCCCCTGTCAGCGAGGGAGCTGGTAGCCCAAACCCCAGCGCTCCATGTGGGGTTGGTAGCCCGAGCCCCAGGGAGAGTGGGACTGGGCAGTTGGGGCCGGCAGCCCGAGCCCTGATGGTCAGCGGGACCTGCAGCCCAAGCTCAGTGGAGCTCAGTTGACCGGGGGGTCAAAGGGGTCCAGCAGCAGGAGCCCCACGGCGTGCAGAGCTGGGAGCCTAGACCGTGGCACAGGGCCAGTAGTCTGAGTCCTGTGGTGGGCAGGGAGGCAGCTGAGACCTCAGGCTTGCAGGTGGCAGCTCGGACCCCTGTCCTTGTCAGAAAAGGGAAGTTGGCATCAAGGGCAGAGTGAGCAGGGGCCGCGCTGTATGTGGGGGGTGGTCCAAGCTAATTTGTCCCTCGCAGGGCACCCTCATAGGGACAGACCTTGTGGCAAAAGAAAAGCTGTTTACGACCCAAACCAGCCAGAAGCACATTGTAGCCAGTGTAGCAGTGTTAAGGTGCCTCAGTAACTGTCATTCTCTCTGGAGTGCTGTTTTAATTCAGTGAGACGTGAGTGAATCTTCTCATTTTCTAGTTTGTTGGTTGTTCGCAGTCTCTCTGTGTTATTTTTATTAGAACTTTTGTACACAAGTTCAATGGATAAGTGGCTGAAAAAGGAGAGTGTAAAGACGCAAGGATCAGCTAGTGTTTCCTCAAGTCCACCCTGGAAAATCTAAGTCTAATGATCATGATGGTCCTGGAAAGTCAATTACAAAGAAAAGAAAATATGATGATAATTATATAAAATATGGCTTTACATGCATTGGTGATCAAGAATGTCCAAAACCACTGTGTGTGATTTGTGGTGATGTTCGAGCAAACAGCAGCCTCAAACCTTCTCTACTTCGGCGCCATTTAGAAACTAGGCATCCTGCACAACTCGACAAGCTTGTTTTTTTCCAAGTGAAAATCAGCTGAGAGGAAAAGTGACATTACCAGTTTTATATCCAAAGCAAGTACTGATAATAAAATGCACTTGAAGTGTCATCCCGCGTGAGCTACCGAGTAGCGAAAGCAACAGAAGCCTATACCATAGCAGAGAACTTGATTGATCCATGTATAAAAGATGTAGTTCATATGCTTGGAGAAAAGGCTGCAAAAAGGATTGACATGGTACCTTTGTCCAATAATATGTTATCACGAAGAATTAATGACATGTCAAATAATGTAAAGACCACAATTGTACATAGAGTGAAATATAGTCCATATTATGCTATACAGTTGGATGAATCAACTGACGTAGCTAATCTAGCTATTTTGCTACTATTTGTACGTTATGTGAACGAAGGTATGGTTGAAGAAGACTTGTGATTTTGCCGACCACTGGAAGAACATACAACTGGAGAAGATATCTTCAATGTGACTAATGCATATTTTCAAGAAAAGGAAATAGATTGGTTTCGTTGCCTAGGCATTTGCACTGATGAGGCCACATCAATGATGGGGAAGTATACTGGATTTGTAGCTCAAACAAAAGAGGTTGTATCAAAAGCCTCTTGGACTCATTGTAGCATCCATAGACAAGCCCTCGCAACGAAATGCATGCCTGAGGGACTGAAGGAAGTGCTAGACAATGCAGTGAAAATGGTGAATTTCCTAAAATCATGGGCAACAAATTCCAGAATACTTCACGTACTTTGTGAAGAAATGGGTAGTATACACAATTGTCTGTTGACCCATACGGAAGTTAGATGGCTCTCACAGGGCAAAATCCTTGTGCGCTTGTTTGAGCTTAAAATGGAAATCCTAGTTTTTTTCAACAGCCACCCTTTCCACCTTGCCAGCTGTATGGAAAATAATGTCTGGCTCCAGAGCCTAGCTTATTTAGCAGATATTTTCTCAAGAATTAATTACCTAAATTTATCTCTTCAAGGCCTCAGTATAACAGTTTTCAATGTACAAGAGCGAGTTGAATCCATGATAAAGAAGTTGCAGTTCTGGGAAAGTTGTTTGGAAAACAATTAAACTGAGCGTTTCAGTACTCTTCATGACTTCCTGGCAGAACATAAACTTCAGTTGGATCAGTGCACTAAAACCAATATAACTGCACACCTACAAGGACTTTGCACAACTTTCAGAGAATATTTTCCAGCTATGTCAGGCGATAATGATTGGATTCACAACCCTTTTGATGATACCACTATCTCAACACAGATATTGAACACTGAGGAAAAAGAGAAATTGATTAAGATCTCCTGTGATTACGAACTGAAAAGGAGTTTCAGAAATCTGTCATTGATCAACTTTTGGCTGAGTTTAAGAAACGAGTACCCCCTTCTGGCAGAAAAAGCTGCTGCAGTTTTGTTACCATTTTTGACAACATACTTATGCGAGAAAGTGTTTTCCTCGTATGGACATCTGAAAACCAAATACAGAAACAGACTTGATGCCAAACCAGACCTGAGACTTTATCTTTCTCCAGTGGTTCCGGACTTCCAAGAGCTATGCAGAGCAAAGCAAGCGCATCCATCTCACTGAGGAAATTTACACTTAAATCCCTGGAAATATTCATTTTTAGGAGGGGGTTCATAAGATTTCACAATTTAGTGAAAAGGGTTCGCAGGCTGTTAAAGTTTGGGAACCACTGGTACCAGTGAAGGTGTGAAATTAAACAGATATAGTTATATCAATATACCTCCCTGTATGAAAAAAAATAACACCCCTAACTAACACGGCCAGCTAAAACTATCCCTTTGCCAACATAGCTCATTTAGCTTTGTGAACTGGCATAAGCTATCTGGGAAAAAGAGTTCTTACATCTCCATTATGGGTGTTTGTTAGTATAGCTCTAATGGTACATCTATGACAGCAAACCCTTTTAAGGCCTACAAGCATCCACACAGGGAGTTATAACTACATTGGTTTAACTCTACTATTATGACTGGTAAAACGTTCCCTGGTAGACAAGCCTTTAATTTTTGTGACTGTGTAACAGTGTGGCCTAGTCAACACTTAAAAATTTGATCAACCTACTGTGCCTGAAGCCAATTTTGAAACACTGAAGGGGGGAGGAGGTAAAATGGGGCCCAGGTGGGGCTACCTCTCCCTCCCCAGCATGTTCCCCCTGGAACCTGAAACTGTGCAGGGGAGACATCCCCATACCCCAGGGAAACAAGATGACATCTCCCCACCCCCTACTGCAGAGAGGAACCACCAGAGACTCCAGGCAGTAGGAGCAGCTGCAGAAGTAGCTTCAGACATTCAGAGAACTATCTACAGTTTTGACTGGACTTTCTCTGCCCTGTGCTGATTGACTGTTTGCTCCAATCCTCTTGCCCTACTTCTTTCACGTCTCTACACCTGCCCCCAATCTTCCTCTCCCCTAACCTGTCCCCCTCACTTCCCTTCCATGTTCCCATCCCTTCACCTTTCTTTCCATTTAGCTGATCTCCCTCCAAATAACACTCGCCCCCGCAAATCATGAAACTAACAGGATGTTTGCTACCAACACATAGCTCACTCTGCTTGTTGTGTTCTATCCCCTTCCTGCACCCTGCGTCCGTCTCATCCGTTTACATTCTAAAGTCTTCAGGGCAAAGACCATCTACTACTCTGTTTTTGTACAGTGCCAACCATAAAGGGGCCCCATTATTGGCTGATCTTTGGGCACTACCATAATACTAATATTAATAAATAATAATTGTAGCTGTTTCTTCTCTCACCAGAGTGAATATACTTTCTTTATGAGATGTCTACTGGAAGTTTTGAGTTGACAATTGGAAGTTCAGTTTTAAGTTATGTGGTTTGTAAAGAAGAAATTACTGTTGCAGTGTTGCCAACTCTCAGTGAGGAGGGAAAGACAACAACAGAAAATGTAGAAATGGCTAAAGTGTTAAATCCCTCTTGTGTTTCAGTTTTCACCAAAAAGGTTAGCAGTGATCGGACAATGAACATAGTGAACATCAGTGTAAATGGGTAGTATCTGGCAGCAAGTTAAAGAAGTATGGGCTGGATGAATGGACTATAAGGTGGATAGAAAGCTGGCTAGATTATCGGACTCAACAGGTAGTGATCAATGGCTCCATGTCTAATTGGCAGCTGGTATCAAGCGGAGTGCTCTAAGGGTCGGTTCTGCGGCCGGTTTTGTTCAATATCTTCATTAACGATCTGAAAGATGGCGTGGATTGCACCCTCAGCAAGTTTGGAGATGACACTAAACTGGGAGGAGTGGTAGATACTTTGGAAGGTAGGGATAGGATACAGAGGGACCTAAACAAATTAGAGGATTGGGCCAAAAGAAATCTGAGGAGGTTCCACAAAGACAAGTGCAGAGTCCTGCACTTAGGACGGAAGAATCCCATGCACCGCTACAGACTAGGGACCGAGCGGCTAGGCAGCAGTTCTGCAGAAAAGGACCTCAGGGTTACATTGGACGAGAAGCTGGATATGAGTCAACAGCGTGCCCTTGTTGCCAAGAAGGCTAACGGCATTTTGGGCTGTATGAGTAGGAGCACTGCCAGCAGATCGAGGGACGTGACCATTCCCCTCTCTTCGGCATTGATGAGGCCTCATCTAGAATACTGTGTCCAGTTTTGGGCCCCACACAACAAGAAGGATGTGGAAAAATTGGAAAGAGTCCAGCGAAGGGCAACAAAAATGATTAGGGGGCTGGAGCACATGATTTATGAGGAGAGGCTGAGGGAACTGGGATTATTTAGTCTGCAGAAGAGAAGAATGAGGGGGGATTTGATAGCTGCTTTCAACTACTTGAAAGGGGGTTCCAAAGAGGATGGATCTAGACTGTTCTCAGTGGTACCAGATGACAGAACGAGGAGTAATGGTCTCAAGTTGCAGTGGGGGAGGTTTAGGTTGGATATTAGGAAAACCTTTTTCACTAGGAGCGTGGTGAAGCACTGGAATGGGTTACCTAGGGAGGTGGTAGAATCTCCTTTCTTAGAGGTTTTTATAGCCAGGCTTGACAAAGCCCTGGCTGGGATGATTTAGTTGGGGATTGGACTACATGACCTCCTGAAGTCCCTTCCAACCCTGATAGTCTATGATTCTATGATCTGATGTTAAAATAGGGAAAAAAGTTAAGAATTACTTAGACAAGTTAGATATCCTCAAATTAGCATGGCCCGATAAAATACATCCTAGAACTCTTAAAGAACTGGCAGAAGAGATCTGAGCCATTAGAAATTATCTTTGAAAACTCATAGAGGACAGAAGAGATCCCAGAGAACTGGAAAAAGAGCAAATACACTACCTATCTATAAAAAGAGGAATAAGGACAACCCAGGCAATTATAGACCAGTCATCTTAATTTGCTACTGGAAAGATAATGGAGCAAATAAATCAAATAATCAATTTGTAAGCACCTAGGAGATAATAAGGTGATAAGCAACAGACAACAAGGATTTGTCAAGAACAAATCATGCCAAACCAACATAATATCCTTCTTTGACAGGATAACAAGCTTTGTGAATGGGGGGAAGGAGTAGATGTGGTGTATCTTGACTTTAGTAAGTCTTTTGATACTGTGTCACATGACCTGCTCATAAGCAAATTAGGAAAATATAGCCTGTGAGGTGGGTATACAACTGGTTGGAAAGTTGTACTCAGAGTAGTTATCAATGGTCCACAGTCAAGCTGGAAGGGCATAATAAGTGGTGTCCAGCAGGAATCTATCCTAGGTCTGGTTCTATTAAATATTTTCATAAGTGATTTGGATAATGACAGAGAATACATTTATAAAGTTGATGGACAATACCACGCAGGGAGGGTTGCAAGCTCTTTGGAGGACAGAATTAGAATTCAAGATGATCTTGACAAATTGAAGAAACGGTCTGAAATGAATAGAATGAAATTCAGTAAGGACAAATGCAAAGTACTGTGCTTTGGAAGGAATAATCAATTGCACAAATACAAAATGGGAGATGATTGCCTAGGAAGTAGTACTGCAGAAAAGGATCTGGGGGTTATAGTGGATCACAAACTAAATATGAGTCAGCAATGTAACACTACTGCAAAAAGGGTGAACATCATGCCGGAATGTATCAGCAGGATTGTTGTAAGCAAGATATGAGAAGTAATTCTTTCACTCTACCAAGCACTGATAAGGCCTCAACTGGAGTACTGTGCCCAGCACAGGCAACTGGTAACTGCTGATAGTGGGTGGTTACAATGGCAGGCCACTTCCCCTCACCACCACAGTCATGGTCAACTTCCTGGTGACTGCCAAGGCACCCTCCAGCAACACCCTCTTGACCACGGGGCCCCCCTGACCATGACAGGTGAATCTTGCCCATATGCTCAGGGTTTAGCTGATCGCCATATCTGGGGTCAGAAAGGAATTTTCCTCCAGGGCAGATTGGAAGAGGCCCTGGAGGTTTTTTGCCTTCCTCTGTAGCATGGGTCACTTGCTGGAGGATTCTCTGCTCTCTGAAGTCTTTAAACCATGATTTGAGGACTTCAATAGCTCAGACATAGGTGAGAGGTTTTTCGCAGGAGTGGTGGGTGAGATTCTGTGGCCTGTGTTGTGCAGGAGGTCAGACTAGATGATCATAATGGTCCCTTCTGACCTTAGTATCTATGAATCTATGACACACTGGGAGGTCACTCATATCGCCCACCCTTAAGGCTGGTCCTGTCAAGGTCAGCCTTAGGGAAAATGGCACCCTGACCCCTACTGCCTCCCGCCTCCACTGGACTCCCACCCCTCCCCACTGCCTCCTTGGTCCCCCAATCCCCTCTGGCCCCACTGCCTCCCTGGGCTTCCCTCCCCACAATTGCTCCTGGCCTCCACTGCCTCCCCTGAACACTGCCTATCCTGTGCACCGAATGAGGCAGGGGTCCTCTGGAAAAAGATAGGATGTGATCATGTAATTAAAGACTGTATCACAATGGATAGGTACAAGGGGGCTGAATTAGGTTTGTAATATTAAATCTGTCATTTCCTAACTTTTTAGTGCTTGACTTTGGAACCTGACATTTTTTTTAAAAGTGTGTGTGTGTGTGTGTAATTGTTTTCCTTAAATAATGGCATATGACCCTGAGTATTTTTTCTGATAATGATCTTGTTACTGTTATTTATGGTATTAAATTTTCATTCTTGTACAAACCTAAGCATTCTCTTACATGTTATAATAAATGTAGTCATACTGAGCCAATCAGATATCTCTTGATATAACACTTCTCTGCATCACCATGCTGCTATGTACTACAGTTGTTACCCAATCAGTGATACGACTTATGAATTCAGACTTTTAAAGAAGAAATTTATGCCAGGGCAGTACAAGGCTGTGGTACATGTGCTCAGATATTTCTCTCGACAACTCTCCTCCTCGGCTACTGCAATAGCGAAGCTCATTTGTTCAGTAGATTTTAATTTTCTCAGGGGTTGGTCAAAGATTGAAACTCCCACAGGAACGAAGATCTGCCATAAACCTCGCCATTTTATGGTCCAAACGAATAGTACACTTTATCTTCCCAAACACCATCTCATAGCACGTCAGCTAACAATTAAAGTGGTTTCTCACTCCAATGCTGCACCTTTTATATGTACTAACTCCTTTTTAAAATCCATTTTGGTTAGAAATAAAATCTTGCGGGAGGAACCTGCCCACAGAGTAAGAAAAGGGTTGCTATTACTTTTTTGTCAACTGCTCCCATGTATTATTTTCCATTTAAAAGGGCTTTAGATTTTTTTCATACGAGTTAGTTGGCTTTTAAAAGAGGCTCCACATATGGAATGAGCTGCCCAGAGTATCCCAGGGGATGCTCACAATGAATTCCTGAAGACTGTTTTCAAGAAACAACAGACACTCATAAAATATAGAAAAAGATATTTCTTCGATAATGTGTTCCTGGAAGGTCTTCCATTGCCATGGTCTTTTGTGAAACATTTCACAAGCCTGTTACTCTTATTCTGTGGAGTCTCTGAATCAGTGCCTGCCACATGCAGTGCTTTTTCATATATACTGTTTCCACCATGGATACTGTACATATTTTCCCCTTTTCTTTAGAAGAGTCACTGTGAATGTAGGTAGCATTGTTCCAATGGCTTCATTCCATCCCAAATAATTGAAAAACCTGCAAGTTATTCATAAGGGGCATATTTACCACATTGTAAAAGTCAGTACTCAGTAAAAATAATTGGCACGCCAAAGTAAATATAATGCTTAATCTGTATTTAAAGAGAGATGAAAGAAGATGCGGGTAAAGCTATAAGTGCTTTTGTGAAATATAGACCTTACCAGAGAAGAGCTGGGTTTAAAGGCTCAGATGCTATCGTAATTGAGTTTAATGTGTAAATGTATACACATCATCTTCAGTTTTAAGTATAGATAACGCCACAAAAGTGAAAGGTTTATTGTTCATATAAAGATCTATTAAATCATTAGATTTATACTGACAAAAGTAAGGTTGATATTCAAATCTAAGGCTAAAATCAGCACCTGATTTATCATCTTATGTAGCTAGTTAATTCCAGAAACATTTCCATTTCCAGAAACATTATTTTATAGCGGTGCCTAAAAGCTCCAGCTGGGATTGGGGTCCTTTTGTGTTAGGTGTTGTACAGACAATAGAAAGAGACAATCTGTGCCCTGAAGAAATTACAGTATACATGGACAAGACAGAAAGGAAGTATTATCCCCAATTCCCAGTTGGGGAACTGAGTCAGTAGAAGTTAAGTGACTTTCAAGGTTACACTTGAAGTCAGAAACTGAACCCAGATCTCCTGGTGTCCACCACAAGACAATCCTTCTGTAGATCTGATTCCTCTCTCTGTTTGAACAGATCACAATCATCTTGCATTTATTCATTGTTCAAAATGATGCAACCACATTTTCCTTAATTTGTTTATTCTATGTTTTTTTATTGAAAATCCAAAACATGGACTGTATTGCAAATTTGTGACTGTTCACATAAATCACATGATGCTGTTTCTGTTTCCGAATTGGAAACTCATTTAAAATTAGCATGAGCTCAAAAGTAATTTTCCTTGAGCATCCCTACTGGTAAAACTAATTTACATGAATATTTGCAGAAAGTGAACACAAAAGGGACAAGAACGTAACTACATCAAATTCATGTAGCAGTCTAACAAATATTTGCAATAAGCTTTTCTATATTTACGTGTCTAGGTGCAACAGCAAGAGTGACCCCAGCTAATCACAGCTGCCAGAGAGAGCTGCTCTCTCAAATAACATGCTCCCAGATCATGCAGTGTCATTTCAGACATAACCATACCTTGAATTCTACCAGAAGGCAGATAGGTAGCCAGTGCAGAGCATAATGCTGTGGTGCATTCAAAGGATGAGCTGCTACATTCTGCATTAGCCAACTTCCAGAGACTTTTTCAGACTTTTCCAGAAGGGTTGCTGCAAGCAGAGCTTCTGTAGTATGGAAGAGCCACATCAGAGAAGTCACAGCCCCTGTAAGCCAGCCACAGAATTTGGGAAAAGGCAATTTTCTGACCACCCAGGAGCAGAGACAAATGTAATGTGATCCAGAAACTATTAATACCTAGCTCCTATGTAGCACTTTTCATGAGCAGATCTCAAAGCAAAGGGAGTCATGATCATTACTGGGGATGTATTAGCAGGAATGTTGAAAGCAAGACACGAAAAGTAATTCTTCCACTCTACTCCACGCTGATTGGGTCTCAACTGGAGTATTGTGTCCAGTTCTGAGAGCCATATTTCAGGAAAGATGTGAACAAATTGGAGAAAGTTCAGAGAAGAGCAACAAAAATGGTTGATTAAAGGTCTAGAAAACATGACCTATGAGAGAAGATCGAAAACACTGGGTATGTTTAGTCTGGAGAAGAGAAGACTGAGAGGGAACATGACAACACTTTTCAAGTACATAAAAGGTTGTTTAAAAGGAGGATGGCGAAAAATTGTTCTCCTTAACGTCTGAGGATAGGACAAGAAGCAATGGGCTTAAATTGCACCAAGAGCGGTATAAGTTGTACATTAGTAAAAACTTTCTGTCAGGGTAGTTAAGCACTGGAATAAATTGCATAGGGAGATTGTGGAATCTCCATCATTGAAGACTTTTAAGAGCAGGTTAGCCAAACACCTGTCTGGGATGGTCAAGAAAATAGTTAGTCCTGCCATGACTGCAGGGGACTGGACTAGATGTGTTGAGGTCCCGTGCAGTCCTATGATTACCCTCATTTTAGAAATAGGGATGCAGAGTGACATGACTTACCCAAGGTCACCCAGCAGGCCAATGGCAGCACCAGAAACACACACCAGGTCTCCTGAATCCCCATCCAGTACTCCATGCACTAGTCTATAAGGACTTAACAGCACCTCCAACAGAATGTGCCCTTATCCTTCAAAGCAATCTTCTGCCTCCCTCCACCCCCACCCCTGCTTATCAACTCCACTTCCATTTTATCAGGGCTGAGCCTAAGCTAGATGCTCCCAGCTGTGTCTATAGCTCTCTGACCCTGTGGGGAAAACAGAGTCTGCAGTAGGTGGGTCTCTTGATAAGTGCATTCCAGATGTACATATATTGTTCATGTATTACTTGATCAGTGCTACTAGTGTGCTCTGCCCTGTGCGAGACATGGTTTCTTCCTTGAGTTTATAATCCAAGGTCCCAGTCCTGCAACATACAAGATGGGAATATTACTCCTGGGGGAATTCTGCACTACTGCGTTTGTGCAAGATTAATGAGCCATGCATCTTTTAATTTTTTTGCACAGAAAAAAGCTTCTGCTGAAATGTTGCTACAGTTCCACTTTTTGACCACCAGAGGGTGCTGTAGCATCAAAACAGCAACAGCTCTCAGCCAGCCACGGAAGAGAAAGAGCCTGCCTTTTTTGCAGCATCCGTCAGGCCAGGTCAAGAGATAGGGACTCTGGGGAGACAGACAGTGTGGAGTGGAGGAGGGGTCAGGTATAGGCTCATAAGGGCTAGTGGGGGAGGACAGACTGGGGTAGAGGCTGAGTGTTTGTCTCTGTCTGAGGGGTTGGAGCAAATGCGGTTGTATTGTGGAGCTTGGCTGTAGACAATGGATTGTGTGGTGTGGTCTGGATGAAAGCTGGAGGCATGTAGGTAAGTATAGCGGTCAGTAGGTTTCTAATAAGCGATGGTGCTAATAAGCGATGGTCACATAAACACCACCCTATACCGGAAACCTTCTGACCGCTATGCCTACTTACATGCCTCCAGCTTTCATCCAGACCACACCACACGATCCATTGTCTACAGCCAAGCTCTACGATACAACCACATTTGCTCCAACCCCTCAGACAGAGACAAACACCTACAAGATCTCTATCAAACATTCTTAAAACTACAATACCCACCTGCTGAAGTGAAGAAACAGATTGACAGAGCCAGAAGAGTACCCAGAAATTACCTACTACAGAATAGGCCCAACAAAGAAAATAATAGAACGCCACTAGCCATCACCTTCAGCCCCCAACTAAAACCTCTCCAACGCATCATCAAGGATCTACAACCTATCCTGAAGGATGACCCATCACTCTCACAGATCTTGGGAGACAGGCCAGTCCTTGCTTACAGACAGTCCCCCAACCTGAAGCAAATACTCACCAGCAACCACACACCACACAACAAAAACACTAACCCAAGAACCTATCCTTGCAACAAAGCCCATTGCCAACTGTGTCCACATATCTATTCAGGGGACACCATCATAGGGCCTAATTACATCAGCCACACTATCAGAGGCTTGTTCACCTGCACATCTACCAATGTGATATATACCATCATGTGCCAGCAATGCCCCTCTGCCATTTACATTGGGCAAACCGGACAGTCTCTACGTAAAAGAATAAATGGACACAAATCAGACGTCAAGAATTATAACATTCAAAAACCAGTTGGAGAACACTTCAATCTCTTTGGTCACTCGATTACAGACCTAAAAGTTGCAATTCTTCAACAAAAACACTTCAAAAACAGACTCCAATGAGAGACTGCTGAATTGGAATTAATTTGCAAACTGGATACAATTAACTGAGGCTTGAATAAAGACTGGGAATGGATGTGTCATTACAAAAAGTAAAACTATTTCCCCTTGTTTATTTCCCCTCCTACTGTTCTTGTAAAGTGCTGGAAACGGCCCACCTTTATTATCATGACAAAAGGTCCCCCCTACCCTCCTGCTGATAATAGCTGACCTTTCCTGGTCACACTTGTTACAGTCTGTATGGTAACACCCATTGTTTCATGTTCTCTGTGTATATAAAATCTCCCCACTATATTTTCTGCTGTAGCTCATGGAAGCTTATGCTCTAATAAATCTGCTAGTCTCTAAGGTGCCACAAGTACTCCTTTTCTTTTTATGGATACAGACTAACACGGCTGCTACTCTGAAACCTATGCCTAGTAAGAAATCTATTTGTCAAAAAAAATCTCCTGAAACTTTTTTGTTGTCTGTATTGTTACAGGCATACTTGCTGACAGGTATTTTGAAATAAATGACCAAAAATAATTGAAACTTGATTATATTGTGTTATTTTGACAAGTAAAATACACAGAATTTTGCAGAATTTTAAAATATTATGCTCAGAATTTTTGGCACAGAATTCCCCCAGGAGTAGAGTGCACATGGAAAAAATGGTTACTTACTTTCTCGTAACTGTTGTTCTTCGAGATGTGTTGTTCATGTCCATTCCACATTGGGTATGCACGCGCTGCGTGCACGAGCGTCAGAAACGTTTTCCCTTAACGGCTCTCGTCGGGCTGGCGGACCCCCCCCCGAATGGCGCCACTGTGCTGTGCATATATACCCCTGCCGGCCTGACCCCCTCCAGTTCCTTCTTGCCGGCAACTCTGACAGAGGGGTAGGAGGGTGGGTGGTGGAATGGATGTGAACAACACATCTCGAAGAACAGCTGTTACGAGAAAGTAAGTAACCATTTTTTCTTCTTCGTGTGCTTGTTCATGTCCATTCCACATTAGGTGAATTACAAGCTTACCTCTGGAGGAGGGTAGGAGTCACGAAACAACTGCTCGGAGGACTGCTCTGCCAACCGCCGCGTTCTCTCTGGCTTGCTGGTTGACAGCATAGTGGGTCGTGAAGGTGTGCACTGAGGACCAGGTGGCTGCTCTGCAGATCTCCTGGATTGCGACCTGTGCCAGGAACGCCATGGAAGTCGCTTGCGCCCTGGTCAAGTGGGCCATGACCGCCGGGGTCAAAACACCTGCGAGCTCATAGCACCTCTGGATGCAGCTTGTAATCCAAGACGAAATCTGTTGCGCTGACACCAGGAGGCCTTTCTTTCTCTCGGCTACAGCCACAAACAGCTGTGCGGATTTGCGAAAGGGCTTGGTGCGCTCCAAATAGAACACCAGCACTCGACACACATCCAGGATGTGCAAGCTGCGGCGACCTGGTCCATATGGGGTTTTGGGAAGAACACCGGCAGAAAAATGCCCTGGCCCAAATGAAATTGGGAGAATACCTTGGGGTGCGGTTGGAGCTGCACCTTGTCCTTGTGAAATACTGTATACAGTGGCTCAGAGGTAAGGGCCCTCAGTTCAGACACCCTTCTGGCCAAGGTAATGGCAACCAGAAATGCCACCTTCCAGGAAAGGTGGAGGAGAGAACAGGAAGTGAGGGGCTCGAAAAGGGGTCCCATGAGTTTAGAGAGGACCAGGTTAAGGTTCCATGGAGGGACTGGGGGGCATGAGTACAGAAACACCCTCTCCAACCCTTTAAGGAACCATCCCACCATTGGGTGGGAAAACACCAAGCCCCCCGAGAACCCTGGATGAAGGTGGAGATGGCTGCCAGGTGTGCTCTGAGTGAGGACAGGGCTAGCCCTTGCTGCTTGCGGTGCAGGAGGTACTCCAGAATGGCCTGCACCGGGGTCTGGCATGGCCACACCTGTCAAGGTTCACACCAACAGAGAAACTTTTCCACTTGGCCATATAGGTTTCCCTGGTAGAGGACTTTCTACTGCCAAGCAGAATCTGCTGCACGGGAAGGGAGCACTGGCTCTCCAGGGCGTTTAGCCCACAGAGACTCCAAGCCATCAGGTGCAGTGACTGCAGATCAGGGTGAAGAAGCCGCCTGCTGTCCTGCGTAATGAGGTCCCAGTGTAGGGGCAGGACTACTGGGGCCTCCACCGACAGCTCTAGGAGCGATGTGTACCAGTGCTGGCGGGCCCAGGCTGGGGCGATGAGGATCACCACCGCCCTGTCCCTGTGCACCTTGAGTAGGACCTTGTGTACCAAGGGGAGCACGGAGAAGGCATACATCAAGCCCCCTCTCCACGGGATCGCAAACGCATCTGCGAGTGAGCCCGGGCTGCGGCCCTGGAATGAGCAGAACCGTGGGCACTGGGCATTGGCCCTGGTGGCAAACAGGCCTACCTGGGGAAACCCCCACCTGCAGAAGAGCAAAAGCATGACGTCCACCCTGAGCGTCCACTCTTACATGCGGTATGACCTACTGAGGGAGATCTGCCAGCTCGTTTCATATCCCCGGGAGATAGGACGCCTCGAGGTGAATTGCGTGGGCTATGCAAAGGTCCCAGAGGAGGAGAGCCTCGTGACAGAGTGGCGAGGAACAATCCCCGCCCTGCTTGTTTATATAAAAACATGGCAGTAGTGTTGTCCATCAGAACTGTCATGCTGTGACCACTCAGAGTGGTGTGAAAGTTCTGGCAGGCAAGACCAACCGCCCTGAGCTCCTTCACATTAATATGGAGCAACCGCTCTGCTCCGGACCACAACCTCTGCATCATGAGGTCCCCCAGGTCAGCCCCCCGTCCATGGTCTGACGCGGCAGGTCCGGCTGTGGGGCGGCGAAGGGGATGCCTTTGCAAATCACAGGCTGGGACTGCCACCACCGCAGGGAGTCCAGCACGTCCCTTGGGGCTGTGACTACCAAATCCAGGGGGTCCCTGCCTCGGCGGTACACCCGAGCGAGCCATGCCTGCAGAGTCCTGAGTCTCAGTCTGGCATGTCTGACCACGTGCGTGCATGGTGCCATGTGACCCAGCAGCCGCAGGCAGCACCTGGCCGTTGTCATTGGAGACTGGTGTGGGGAGGTGACCGCTTGCTGGATAGCCTGGAATCGGGATACTGGAAGGCTTGCTCTGGCCTGCACCGCATCCAGGACCACCCCTATGAATTCCACTCTCTGCGTGGGTACGAGTGTGGACTTGGGGACGTTGACCAGGAACCCCAGCTCGCGGAACAAACTCAGGGCCACCTCCACATGGCCCCACACTTCCGCCTCGGATCGACCCGCCAGGAGCCACTTGTCGAGGTATGGGTACACCCGGATTCTCTGCCTCTGTAAGAAGGCTGCCACCACCGCCATACACTTTGTGAACACCCATGGAGCCGCGGCTAGACCGAATGGGAGAACCGCAAACTGGTAACGTTCTTGGCCCATGGTGAAGCATAGGAACCACCGATGTGCTGGGTGGATGGCGATATGAAAGTATGCATCCTTTATGTCGAGGGCGGCGTACAAGTCCCCCGGATCCAGGGAAGGGATGATGGTGCCCAGAGAGACCATGTGGAACCGAGCCTTGACCAGGAACTTGTTGAGCCCATGCAGATCTAGGATGGGGCGAAGGCCCCCTTTGGCCTTGAGGATGAGGAAGTACCAGGAGTAGAATCCCTTTCCCCTTAGGCTGTATGGCACCGTCTCTACCACCCCCGCCTCTAGCTGCAAGCAGACTTACTTCTCTAGGAGATGCTAGTGAGAGGGGTCCCTAAAGAGGGACAGAGAAGGGGGATGGGAGGGAGGAGAACTGCAGAGAGTACCTGTTCCACACCGTGCGTAAGACCCAAAGAACCCAATGCACCGCTACAGACTAGGGACCGAATCGCTAGGCAGCAGTTCTGCAGAAAAGGACCTAGGGGTGACAGTGGACGAGAAGCTGGATATGAGTCAACAGTGTGCCCTTGTTGCCAAGAAGGCCAATGGCATTTTGGGATGTATAACTAGGGGCACAGCCAGCAGATCGAGGGACGTGATCGTTCCCCTCTATTTGACATTGGTGAGGCCTCATCTGGAGTACTGTGTCCAGTTTTGGGCCCCGCACTACAAGAAGAATGTGGATAAATTGGAGAGAGTCCAGCGAAGGGCAACAAAAATGATTAGGGGTCTGGAACACATGACTTATGAGGAGAGGCTGAGGGAACTGGGATTGTTTAGTCTGCAGAAGAGAAGAATGAGGGGGGATTTGATAGCTGCTTTCAACTACCTGAGAGGTGGTTCCAAAGAGGATGGTTCTAGACTATTCTCAGTGGTAGAAGAGGACAGGACAAGGAGTAATGGTCTCAAGTTGCAGTGGGTGAGGTTTAGGTTGGATATTAGGAAAAACTTTTTCACTAGGAGGGTGGTGAAACACTGAAATGCGTTACCTAGGGAGGTGGTAGAATCTCCTTCCTTAGAAGTTTTTAAGGTCAGGCTTGACAAAGCCCTGGCTGGGATGATTTAATTGGGGATTGGTCCTGCTTTGAGCAGGGGGTTGGACTAGATGACCTCCTGAGGTCTCTTCCAACCCTGACATTCTATGATTCTCTGGTCTGATGTAATGTTGGACCATGCACGGGAGAAACGGGACAGACAGTTCAGGAAACAAAGGGACGGATCCAGTGACTGGTCTGGTACGCTGTCCTCGAGCGCACCTGGCTTAGTGACCGGCTGGGGTTTGTGCTGGCCTTGGTTCTGGCCCGGTACATTATTGTTACTCTTGTTGTTGCACCGTCGCCTGTTATCCCTGCCTCGCCTACGGTAAGGCTCATGCCTATGGCGAGGCTGGTACTGGCGTTGAGGGGGAGGCTGCGGCTTAAAGGGCTTCTTCTGGGTTGCTGGGGTGTGCATACCCAGGGACTTAAGCATAGCCCACGAGTCCTTAAGGCTGTGCAGCCTTGTGTCTGTCTGGTCCGAGAAAAGCCCGGACTCTTTGAAAGGGAGGTCCTGGAGCGTATTCTGGACCTCGGGCAGCAGGCCTGACTCCTGGAGCCAAGCCGAGTGCCTCATGACCACCCCGATGCGATTGTTCTAGCTGCCGTGTCTGCCGAATCCAGGAGGCCTGCAGAGAGGTCTTGGCTACTGCCTTGCCCTTGTCCACCAGGGCCATGAACTTCTGCTGGGAACCTTGCGGGAGGTTGTCCTTAAACTTCTCCACTGCCGCCCAGGAGTTGAAATTATGCCTGTTGAGGATGGCCTGCTGGTTTGCAATCCTCAACTGAAGGCCCCCAGATGAGTACACCTTTCTGCCAAAAAGTTCCAGGTGTTTCGCCTCCTTGGCCTTAGAGGCTGGGGCCTGCTGTCCAGGGTGCTCCCTTTCATTTACCGCTGAGACCACTAGGGAGCATGGACTCAGGTGGCAGAACAGGAACTCATAGCCCTTAGATGGGGCAAAGTATTTACGCTCCATTCCTTTGGCCACTGGAGTGCTGGAGACCGGGGTCTGCCATATAGTGTTATAGTTGGACTGAATGGTCTTAATGAGCGGGAGTGCTATTCTGGATGGACCTTTGGGGCTCAAAATGTCCACCATGAGGTCCTCCTGCTCAACCGTCTCCTCAGCCTGCAATCCCAAGTTCTGGATGACCCTGCGCAGCAACTCCTGATGGGCTCTATGGTCTATCGGTGGAGGGCCGGACACTGCCGTACCCGCCACCGCCTCATCCAGGGATGACGAGGAGGATAGCTGCTGCTCGACCCCCTTTGGCTGGTCCTCCTGCTCCCCTTCTCCCATGGGAGGGGCCTCCGGCTTGGGCTGGGGCAGGAGTCCATGGGATGGCACCAGACTCAGTGCTGGTCTCTCCAGTCTATCCTGGGGGGATGCTGGAGGCCTGGATACTGTAGCCTCCGGCACCGTCTGGCATCGGTGCGAGGACCGGGACTGCTGCACCGAGTAACTTGCCCTTGACAGGGCCCCTTGGTGCTCCTAATAGGCCCAGGGGGTCCAGAAGGGCCAATGGCCTGGCAGCCCCTGTTGTGGTTGCCAGCCCACTTGAGGGTCCCTGCTGTCCGGGGCCCGGTGTGGGTAACTATAGCAGCTGGAGTTGGTGCCAGACTGCGGCGATGCTGATCGCGAAGGCCACAGTGGTGCCAACGATCTGCGTTGGTGGGAGAACGAGTGGCTCCTGACTGAGCAGGAGCGGTACTGGTATCCCCAGGACCGGGACCGGGACCTGGACCGGTGCCAGCATTCCCTGGACCGGGACCGTCTGCAGAAGTCCTCTGGCGAGGGCCGTCTCAACCCCTCCCAGTGCCAGTCTCTGGGTGGTGCCGGAGAGCGGTGTGCCCTTTCCGGTGCTTCCTCGTGCCGACCCACTCCCGGTGCCGCGACCTTCTTCTGGGCTGCTGGTAACTGTGAGTCTGCGGAGTTGGAGCTTGACCAGGACCAACTCTGGGAGCGGTGCCAGGATGGCGTCATCGAGCGGCACACCATTGCCAGCTTACCCCTCGACAGCACCTGTGGCATGGGTGCCAGAGGGTTCTCCCTATGCTGGAGGGGACTTGCTGCCGACAGCTCGATGAGGTCCTTTGCAGCCTAAAAGGTGCCAGGCCTGGAGGGCTGATCCATTATGTCCTCGAGCGCATTGTCCGCACTGAGCTCATTTAGGTCTGGGCTTGGTGCGGCTTGTGCTGCCGGGACCACCGGTGTCGGTACAACGGCCTTCCCGGTGCTTGGGGCCTTGAGAGGCGCTGGCCTTCTGTACGGGGAACGACTGCGCCTTCCTTTCAGTTGCACCGGGGGCTGCACCGG
Source organism: Caretta caretta (assembly GCF_965140235.1). Lineage (NCBI taxonomy): Eukaryota > Metazoa > Chordata > Testudines > Cheloniidae > Caretta > Caretta caretta. The sequence goes on from NC_134210.1 coordinate 28,001,658, forward strand.
AGAGGACGAGCAGTGCTGGGGCCTAGTCTGGCACTCTGGGGCTGACAGTTTATGGTGCATAGCTGGTGCCGGGTCTCTCGACGGCTCCGGGGCACTATGCACCGAGGAAGCCTGAGCCGTGTCGGGCACTCCAGGCCCGTTGGCTGCAACGTGGCTTTAAAAGAAAGTCTCTTTCTTTCCTTGTTCTTGGCTTAAACACCTTGCAAATCCTACACCGCTCAGTTTGATGTCCGTCCCCCAGGCAACGTAGACACGAGTCGTGGGGGTCACTAACTGGCATAGGTTTGCGGCACGTGGCGCAAGCCTTGAAGCCGTGTGCTTGCCGCATGCCCTGCGGCCTGGGGCGGGTGCTGGAAGCTTCCAAGCACCTAATCACTTAAGTGTCCACAAAAAAGGTATGTTAACTAACTGATAACAGCTACTCTGAAAAGGCTAAGGGACTGCTCTTCTACGAGAGAGAGAGAGGTTGTTCCAGCACCACCATGGACGGTAAGAAGGAACTGGAGGGGGTTGGGCCGGCAGGGATATTTATGCACAGCGCAGTGGTGCCACTCGGGGGGGGGGAGGCCACCGCCCAAAGGGAGCCGCTATGGGAAAAAGTTTCCGACTCTTGTGCATGCAGCGCACGCGCACACCTAATGTGGAATGGACGTGAACAAGCACTCGAAGAAGAAGAACCCTATTTAGGGGCGGCAGATTTGTAGAAATTTTAGTGGTGCCCAAACTCCTGCCCCCCAAACTTCACCCCCGACCTGCCTAAGGCTCTGGGAGGGAGTTTGGGTGGAGGGAGGAGGTCTGGGGTGCAGGCCCTGGGCCGGGGCAGGGGATTGGAGTGCAGGCTCTGGGAAGGAGTTTGGGTGCAGAAGGGGTGAGAGGTTGGGCTCTGGCAGGTAATTTGGGTGGGGGAGGGGGTCTGGGGTGCAGGCTCTGGGATGGAGTTTCGGTGCTGAGTGCAGGCTGGGGCAGGGGGTGGGAGTGCAGGAGGGGATGAGGGGTGCAAGCTCTGGGAGAGAGTTTGGGTGCAGGCTCCAGGCTGGGGTAGGGGGTGTGGGGGCAGGAAGGGGTGAGGGGTGCAGGCTCTGGGTTGGAGTTTGGGTGCAGGCTCTGGGGTGGGGGTTCAGGCTTTGGAAGGGAGTTTGGGGGTGGGAGGGGGCATGGGAAAGGGGTGGGGATGCAGGCTATGGGAGGAGGTGGGGGGGTGCAGCCCTTACTGGGGGCTCCTAGGCAGGGCAGACTGGGGGGGCCTCCGTGTGCTGCTACCCCCAGGCACAGCCCCTGCAGCATCCTATTGGCCACAGAGGCACTTGGGGCAAGAGCAGTGTGGGTAGACACAGACCCGCCCTCCCCAGGGACCGCAGGGAGAGGCTGGCAGCCATGTGTAGCAAGCAGGCAGGAAGCTGCTCAGCTCCGCTGTGCTGCCTGGTGGTGGGTGGGGGCCCTGGGCTGTTTTAAATTGCCTGGGGGACAAGCGGTGAGGGGAGCACCCAGGGGTGGAAGGTGGGGCCGAGGGAGAGACCCGGCCGCAAACATTGCTAGAGCTGGGTCCCGGGCCAGGAATATCCCTGGTGCCGAGGCACCAGGTGCCCACAGAATTCGCCACCCATGACCCTATTGATTTCAGCAATGTTCCAGGTGGATGCTTATGTGGATGTAATTGCAGAAGCACGGCCTAAAAGACAAATATTCAAATACAGACTAGGAAACTCAGATGGACTTGGCTTCATATCATGTCTTTAAAATAAGACCCCCACCACACATTACCTTAAGAAGATATTAAGGTTGCAATGTCTCACTCAAAAGTTAGGAAATGCCCGAAGTAAGGTTGCCTGTGCAAACTTAATTCAGCCCCCTGGTTACATGCATTATGATACAGTCTTTAATTACTTGATTACACACTATTTTTCCCAGAGGAAAAATATACTCCGTGCCATCTTTATTATTCAAGCCATGATCTGAATACAGAATTATTCATTTCCTCATAGGCTTTTCTGTGCTGCTCATCACAATGGTATCTGAGTGATTCATAAACATTAACTGATTTATTTTCATAGTATCCCTGTGAGGTGGGAGGGAACTGAGACACAGAGAGATTAAAATCAAGTGTCCACTAATTTTGGTTGCCTAGGATCTGATTTTCAAGGTACTTAGCATTATATAGGATTGTACTGATTCAAAGCAGCACTCCCATCGACTTCAGTTGCAGCTGTGACTGCTTAGCCCCAGTGTTGCAAGTAGAGCCCTCAAAAAATGACGAACATACAATGGCCATCTGAGAAAAGTTTGCTTTAAGTGACTCACCCGAAACTTTGTGGAAGAGGCAGCAATATAATCCACTTCTCCACGGCAGCATTCAACTGGCTTAACCATGAAACCACCCTTGCTCTACCTGCAATCCCCTACTTCACTACATTCATTCACTACACACCTTCCAGCTTTTGCACAAAATGAGACAGGGCACTTACAGACAACAGTCTCCTTCACTACCCAACCCTGATTCAGTCACAGAACTTGGTCCATCCTGTGTACTGAATGAAGCAGGATTCTGTGGAAAAATAGAATGGGATCACATAATTAAAGACTGTCATAATGCATATGCAGAGGTAGCCTTAATACTGGTATTTCCTAATTTTTAACTGCTTGCCTTTTCAATCTAGCATTCGTTTAACATAGTGTGTGTATACTATATAATTTCCTAGGTTTCTCAAAAAACCCCAAACTTTAAAAACAGAATTTCAGTCATGTAGAATCATACTGGGTCATTAACAGGATTGGAACCTTTAGATCCACTGCACAGACCCCTTCCACTTCAACTACCTGAGTAACAGATAAGAGTACTTGGTCCTCATCCACTATACTAGACAGAGGGAGATTTGAGATACAGGGATGTTTGCTGAGAGCACAGGAAGGGTGATGAGACTCAGGAGTCTTGGATTCCATTCCAGGTTTTGGAGAGAGCGTGTTCTAGCGATCAGACTCTTCTGCCTGTTCGCCCTCTTCCCCCAGCCCCAGGTCGACCCCTTTCTGTCCCTGCACCAACTCCTTCTTATACCCCCACAACTGCTCCTCCTCGTGGCCTGAGTCCTGTCTCTTTGCTGTGTCCGTCCCCAGTCTCGCCCTCGAGGCTCCGCATTCAACCTCCAGTCTCCCCCGCCCCCGTACGAAAAGCGGTCGAGTTGAGGTTGGGTTTAGCCCACACTCTGGCTGGGTGACAGCCCGGAGGCAGGAGCCCAGAACCCGACCAGCTAAAAGTGCTTCCTAAGGCCAGCGCGCGCAGGTCCGGGGTAGCTAACACGTGTTAGCGAACCCGGTGCGAGACTCAACCCCGGCCCCTCTCCGCACGCGGGACACCAGCAGCGCTCTCGGCCCCTCGCCTGCTTGTCGGACTAGCTCCCTGCACCCCGCCCGCGGCCCTAATTCAATCCTCCTCCTCGGGCCTGCCTCCCCAGCAGGCCCCGGGGGCAACGGGCCAAGATAAAGCAAGTCCCAGCCTCCTCCGCCTGGGAAAACGGCGCCTCCAGCCCGCGGAACTGATTCAACTTCCCCGAGCTGGAGTCAGCCAGGCAGGGAAATTCCCACCGCACCGTCGCGGCGGAGAGCGGCGGCCCCAGGAGGAATGCGCTGGCTGCCCGCCCGTCAGCCTTGGCGGGGGTGAAGCACCCGGCCCCGGCCTGAGGCACTGTGGCAGCGGCGCAGGCCCCCGCGCCGCCGGCCCCAGAAGGAGCCTGGGAAGCGCAGCCCCCTCCCGCTCCAAGCCGCGGTTCCCGTAAAGCCAGCTGGGGGCGGCTGGTTCACCGCGGGGGCAGCTGGCGAGCACGGAGTCGGGCCAGTCCCCGCTAACCCACACGGCAGCCCGGCCCAGCTGCTAAAACTCCCAGTTTCCCAATCCCTGGTGAGCGAGCGGGGAAGGGAGGGCTCTGCATGCGGCGTGTGCCCCGCTTCAGGTGCCTTCCCCTAGCCAGGCAAGACGCCTTCGTAGCGAGCCCGCGGCTACCCAGCCCCCGGCAGCTCCAGCAGCCAAGGCAGTGAGTACCCCTTTCCCCCACCCCCTCCTGCTGGCGCTCTCTCCCGCTCTCTTTACTCCGTTTATTTTCCAGGGCAGGATGATTCCTGGGCACTTAACATGGGTGGTGATTTGAGGGACGGTGGGAGTTCAAATTTATCTCCCCCACACACCATCCATGGCCAACAAAAGCCCTTGTGGTTCCACTGGTGGCGTTTGAAAGTGGGCTTTTCTGTCACTAGCAAGTCTTTATTGCAAAGGTCTCCTTTTTGAATTTCAAACCTCCTATTGCTTGGTAAGGGTCTAATTAATTAACACATCCTGCAGTTTTGTTCTCCGACTCCTCTTGCGGTGACCCAGAGAGGGATGAATATTTTGCCCACAAATTAGGCCTAATTAGGGCTGTCAAGCAATTAAAAAAATTAACTGTGATTAAGCGCACTGTTAAAGAATGATAGAATACCATTTATTTAAACATTTGTGGATTTTTTTTCATTTTCAAATATATTGATTTCAAATACCACACAGAATACAAAGTGTACAGTGCTCACTTTATATTATTTTTTATTACAAATATTTGTAAAAAACAAGAAATAGTATTTTTCAATTCACCTAATATGAATAATGTAGTGCAATCTCTATCATGAAAATTGAATTTACAAATGTAGAATTATGTACAAAAAATAACTGTATTCAACAATGTAAAACTTTAGTGCCTATAAGTCCACTCAGTCCTATTTCTTGTTCAGCCAGTCACTCAAACAAGTTTGTTTACATTTGCAGGAGATAATGCTGCTTGCTTCTTGTTTACAATGTCACCTGAAAATGAGAACAGGCGTTTGCATGGCACTGTTGTAGCTGACATCACAAGATATTTACATGCCAGATGCGTCCATGCCGATGACACATTCTGCTTGATTACAATCCAAAGCAGTGCAGAAAGATGCATATTCATTTTCAACATCTGAGTCTGATGTCACCAGCAGAAGGTTGATTTTCTTTTTTGGTGGTTCAGTTCTGTAGTTTCCGCATTGGAGTGTTGCTCTTTTAGACTTCTGAAAGCATGCTCCACACCTCATCCCTCTCAGATTTTGGAAGACACTTCAGATTCTTAAACGTTGGGTGGAGTGCTGTAGCTATCTTTAGAAATCTTACATTAGTACCTTCTTTTGTCAAATCTGCAGCGAAAGTGTTCTTAAAACGAACAACACGTGCTGGTCATCATCCAAGATTACAATTCTCCCCAAGTTTGAGTAGCAACTGTGTTAGTTTGTATTCGCAAAAAGAAAAGGAGTACTTGTGGCATCTTAGAGACTAACAAATTTATTTGATGCATCCGATGAAGTGAGCTGTAGCTCACGAAAGCTGATGCTCAAATAAATTGGTTAGTCTCTAAGGTGCCACAAGTACTCCTTTTCTTTTTGCAAATTCTCCCCAAGGAGTTCAGTCACAAATTTAATTAACGCATTTTTTTAACGAGCGTCATCAGCATGGAAGCGTGTCCTCTGGAATGGGGGCCAAAGCATGAAGGGACATACTAATGTTTAGCATATCTGGCACGTAAATACCTTGCAATGCCAGCTACAAAAGTGCCATGCAAATGCCTTTTCTCACCTTCAGGTGACATTGTAAATAAAAAACGGGCAGCATTATCTCCCATAAATGTAAACAAACATGTTTGACTGGCTGAACAAGAAGTAGGACTGAGTGGACTTGAAGGCGCTAAAGTTTTACACTGTTTTGTTTTTGGGTGCGGTTATTTTTTTTGTACATAATTCTACATTTTGTAAATTGAACTTTCATGATAAAGAGATTGCACTTGAGTACTTGTATTAGGTGAATTGAAAAATACTATTTCTTTATCATTTTTACAGTGCAAATGTTTGTAATAAAAAATAAAGTGAGCGCTGTACACTTTGTATTGTGTTGTAAAAGAAATCAATATATTTGAGAATGTAGAAAAACATCCAAAAATATTTAATAAATTTCAATTGGTATTCTATTGTTTAACAGTCCGATTAAAAGTGCGGTTAATTTTTTTGAGTTAATCGCGTGAGTTAACTGTGATTAATCGACAGACCTAGGCCTATTATCTGACACACCAACTTTGATTCATTTATCTTCCATTTTTTCCAAGCATAGTCCTTAGTCATATCAGCATGGCCTTTACTGTTTGGAGTAATGTAGTCTCACTGTCTGGTTCTCTTGCACCTGTTTATAACATTTATTACTGAAAGCAAATTAACCTACTTTCCACCACCATTTTTTTATTCTATGTTATATGAAAGTTCACAAGATGTTACAATACTTTTTACAAATGAGGTTACAACTAGGGCAAATTTGTAGCCTCAAATATTCCAACCGTGACCATAAAGTGGCTGGTATGTTGACTCTAGACACATTTGTCGTAGAACTTAGAAAGAATGTTGGGAGGGGGAGCTAAAAGCTGGATCCTGACACTTGTTGGTCTCAGTGCAACAATTTCTACTGCATAAACAGAGAACAAATATCAATGCTCCTCTTCAGACACCCTGACCCTGATGCATCCTGGCCCAGCAATACAGTCAAATATGACATCTAGTATCTGCTGGAGCAACTAATACTTGGTCCCGATACTTTGTTTCGTTGTTTAAATACATTGTTCCAGCAACAACAACAAAAAGCTGAACACATCCCAACAACGATGCTGCAAATCCTGCTGCTAGATCCTGCCAGATTTTGGCTCCAGTTTCCAAGATGCCACTACTTTAGAGAACATGTTTACCTGCTCCTAGTGCATCTCAGAAATCCAGACCTGGACGCATCTGATCACAATAGCCCTGCAAAAACTCAGCTTTCTCATCTGGATCCTGTCAAATCATACCAAATTTTGGTCACAAATGCAACTGTAAATCAAAACAGAGGAAAGAAGTACTGTATTGCTTCTGCTGTCTCTCTCTCCTCATCCCCCACGCTTACTTCAGCAAACCTCAACATATTTGGGTGGAAGCAAGCAGCAAAAACTTCAATAGATCACCTGTATCCTGCTGGATCAGGCTAATTTTTGGTTGCATGTCTCCCTCCCCTCCACCCCCGCAACCCACATTGCCCCCCTTTTACCACCCTAATTTAGGAGATATGCAATTTCCCCTAGTCCAGAGTAAACCAAATCCCAACATCAGTTCACATAGCTGATGCCTGAAGTAGATCATGATACTAGCCCTCTTATTGCTGCAGGATCCCTTACGTTGGGCTACTGATTCCATCAGTATCAGTCACAGACCTGGACCGTGGCACTTTACAGACTGCGATATAGCGCGTCTTCCTTGAGAGGTATGGGGAGTGCAAGGACTTCACATATTTGAAGAGACACATGAGCATGTAATGCTCTTTTTTTGGGGGGCGGGGGGGGGGAATAAAAGCCTTCACAGGAGACTATTATTAATTACATAATATCTTCCCTGTTTGGGTACTAATGCATGAGGTTAGGTTTCTAAAGAGCTTTGTATTTATCAGAAAAACAAGAGTAAGTGATGACTTAAGTACAACTTTATGTGTCTAGGAGACCTGAATGGTATCCGTTCATTTCTTCCATATGCGTTTTTAGAAGCCTGTTATTTACCCATTAAACACAACAGCTCATGAGATGCTTTCTGTTTCTCTCTCATGAAGATTTTATATATATATTCAGAAAAAGACTGCATATGTAAAAGAGATTGACTAATTTGTAGAATTCAGCTGTGTATTTTTTCAAAATACTAAGAGTTAGCAGGTCATATTATGACTAGTCAATGCCATATTTAATTTCTTAAGGGTTCTGTTCGGTTCCAGGCTGCCTCAGTGGATGCTACTCCACAGAATCTTTGTGAGCCTCCAAATACATACTAAGAACAAAGTAAAGGAGTACTTGTGGCACCTTACAGACTAACAGATTTATTTGAGCATAAGCTTTCGTGAGCTACAGCTCACTTCATCGGATGCATTCAGTGGAAAATACAGTGGGGAGATTTATATACATAGAGAACATGAAACAATGGGTGTTACCATACACACTGTAACGAGAGTGATCTCTTAAGGTGAGCTATTACCAGCAGGAGAGCGGGGGAGGGGGGAACCTTTTGTAGTGATAATCAAGGTGGGCCATTTCCAGCAGTTGACAAGAACGTCTGAGGAACAGTGGAGGGGGGGGGGGAATAAACATGGGGAAATTGTTTACTTTGTGTAATGACCCATCCACTCCCAGTCTTTATTCAAGCCTAAGTTAATTGTATCCAGTTTGCAAATTAATTCCAATTCAGCAGTCTCTCATTGGAGTCTGTTTTTGAAGTTTTTTTGTTGAAGAATTGCAACTTTTAGGTCTGTAATCAAGTGACCAAAGAGATTGAAGTGTTCTCCAACTGGTTTTTGAATGTTATAATTCTTGACGTCTGATTTGAAGATGTCATCCCATGTAGCGCAAGTAGAGTAGGGGCATTAGGGGATGAGAGCTGAGGAAGCATTGTTCTAAGTCAGCCATAAAAATATTGGCATACTGTGGGGCCATGTGGGTACCCATAGCAGTGCTGCTGATTTGAAGGTATACATTGTCCCTAAATGTGAAATAGTTGTGTGTGAGGGCAAAATCACAAAGTTCAGTCACCAGGTTTGCCGTGACATTATCGGGGATACTGTTCCTGTTGGCTTGTAGTCCATCTTTGTGTGGAATGTTGGTGTAGAGGGCTTCTACATCCATAGTGACCAGGATGGTGTTTTCAGGAAGATCACCGATGGATTGTAGTTTCCTCAGGAAGTCAGTGGTATCTCGAAGATAGCTGGGAGTTCTGGAAGCGTAGGGACTGAGGAGGGAGTCTACATAGCCAGACAATCCTGCTGTCAGGGTGCCAATGCCTGAGATGATGGGGCATCCAGGATTTCCAGGTTTATGGATCTTGGATAGCAGATAGAATACCCCTGGTCAGGGTTCCAGGGGTGTGTCTGTGCAGATTTGTTCTTGTGCTTTTTCAGGGAGTTTCTTGAGCAAATTGTGTAGTTTCTTTTGGTAACCCTCAGCGGGAACAGAGGGTAATGGCTTGTAGAAAGTGGTGTTGGAGAGCTGCCTAGCAGCCTCTTGTTCATATTCCGACCTATTCATGATGACGACAGCACCTCCTTTGTCAGCCTTTTTGATTATGACGTCAGAGTTTTTTCTGAGGCTATGGATGGCATTGTGTTCTGCACGGCTGAGGTTATGGGGCAAGTGATGCTGCTTTTCCACAATTTCAGCCTGTGTACGTCGGCGGAAGCACTCTATGTAGAAGTCCAGCCTGTTGTTTCGACCTTCAGGAGGAGTCTACCCAGAATCCTTCTTTTTGTAGTCTTGGTAGGAAGGTCTCTGTGGGTTAGTATGTTGTTCAGAGGTGTGTAAAAAACCTGTGTAAAAGAGTATGTTACTCCAGAGGAGATCTAGTAACTTAAAAGTGAAAAAGACTTCCAGCCTGCCAGACCTATTAGCACAACGTTGAAACTGTTAAAGAGTCATGCAAGTGGTAATAAAGCCATTTAACAGGCATTTGACAAACCCCAGGCATATTCCTGTCAATTTCTGAATTTACTGACAAAAGCAGTTGTGCATTACTGTAATATTTACTCAGAACATGTTAGTCTACAGAACCTTAGTTTAAAATTTGCTTAAAAAATATTTCATTAGTGAGTTGGTGAAGATTATAAAATCACATCTCTAAAAAATCCTTGCATAGATTTTTAGATGCACAATCATCTTTAGCCTTAAATGCTTGGATCTTCAGACATACAGTTTTTTAAATAAATCCTTCAAAAGACCACATTTATCTAAAATACACATTTTAATTTTAATTACTATAGTAAAAAAAACTTGCTTCCAAAATCTTCCTGTCCTTTTGATCCATCCCTTTCTCCCTTTTCCCCCTTGCCCTGGATGAAGAGAGCCCTTATAGAGACAACACCCCTTTCCTTCCAGATAGCTGGACAGAGAGTTTCCCTTTCTTTACTTCTGACTATCTGATGAACTAGTTTTAAAAGAACCCTCCAGCAAAATCAGTACCTAGTAAGATATAAAATCCTTTATGCCATGCCTAAAATCCATGGAAACATATTTTTTAAAGTTGGTGAAATTTCATAAACATGTCTATTGTTATGGAGATCACACAAAGTAAAATAGTGTTCCCTTTTTCTAAGGGCAATGAACATTGTTATGAACACACTAAATCTCTGTGACTTATTATTTTAAAATAATGTCTTTGTTTCAGTGAGTTAAATATGTAGTGATCTGGAATGATTACTTTATGAAGGCTTAAGAGTACATTTAAAATATAAAATCAGCTTAGAAATACTGATTAAGAAAATGTAAAAAAGAGAAGAGCTGCATCATGTATTCCATAATATTTAATGCTGTATTCAGCAAGACAGCTGACTTGCCCTTACTACAAAGTTTTTGGAAATAAATCTGACAAACTTCAGGGCATATCAAAAAACCTGTGACTGACATTTATTATTCACAAGTTTAGTGCTTTTAATTAGGTACCTTCTGCATGTCCAGTCTTCACCATCTGGCTTGCAGTGGAAAACATGCTACATTTTCTTTAGAAAGAAATTGCAGAAGAGTGTTTTTTTTCAAATGTCATTTGCTTCATTTGGGTTCAGGGATTTGGCTGGAAGGTGGTGAGCAGGGTGAGGGAGGGAAGAGAGAAGGGAGACAGTGGGGAGGGGTGGGGCCTGTGCAGAGTGGGGGCGGGACCTGGGGCAGAGCAAGGGTCAAGTATATGCGGGGCCACAGGCAGAAGAGGTGGGCTGGGGAGCTAGCCTCCCCAAGTGGCAGCTTCACCCACTGCCCAGGACAGCAGGTAAGAATGGGTCAGCTCCCGCACACCCAGCGCGCACTGCAGTCTCCTTAGGCAGGGGCCGTATTCACAGAGCCGAATACGCTGGCGCTGCGCATTCTGTGAGAGGGAGAAGGTACGGGGGTCTCTGCGGGGAACAATGACTCTCCACCGCCGTGAGGCGGGCAGGTGTCTTGGTATCCTTTGCTGCCTCCCCTCTGCCTCCCGGGCTGCCGTCAGGCATAGGGGCACCAGTTTTATAATACTGCATAGGGAACGCTCCTGGTGGCAGCATTCCATGTGATTCTCCCAACCCTTGCAACTCCTCTCACTGCACAGAGCAAAACCTACGTTGTCACAGAGCAGCATTAGATTACGAGTTTCCTTTGGCTGCTCTTCACACGTTTTCCTGAGGAAAGAGAGAGAGTGAGAAGAGGAAAACAGGAAATACGTGCAGGGTTGCGAGAGAGAGAGAGGAGTAAGCCAGGGAAAGGGAGAAAGGAATTAGCAAAGTGGGACTGAAGGACAAGAAAATTGCAGAAGAAAGTCCTACAGGGAAAAACTCAGCTGAAACCTGGTAGGTATTTGTGTTAGCATATTGTTTTTCAGAGTAACAGCCGTGTTAGTCTGTATTTGCAAAAAGAAAAGGAGGACTTGTGGCACCTTAGAGACTAACCAATTTATTTGAGCATAAGCTTTCGTGAGCTACAGCTCACTTCATCGGATGCATAAAATCCGATGAAGTGAGCTGTAGCTCACGAAAGCTTATGCTCAAATAAATTGGTTAGTCTCTAAGGTGCCACAAGTACTCCTTTTCTTTTTGCATATTGTTTTTAACAGTTTTCTTTGGTTTGTTTTTGCTTTTGAAAAGGACAGGCCTTTTAGAATAATGTCCCGTACTTCGGACACTCTTTGTTATTATTTGTCTTTTCTTTTTTTCCTCTTCAGCTGCAGTTTCTTTATTTCTGTCATCATCTGTCTCCCACGGTTTCTTTTTTTTTGTTTTGTTTTTTTTAATTCCTTCACTGTCACACTCACTTTCATGCTTGACAGTTCTTAAGCCGGACCTGAAAAGGCATGGGAAGGATTGGTATAAGCAATGTTGCTGTTAAAGGGTTCTTCCCATAGCCACTGCGGGGAAAGGGAAAGGTAACATGTTAGTCGGGACAGTTCTTGAAGGAATAAGGTTGGTGGATTGCTAGGTGTGCCTAACATCAATTATCAACTATCCGATGAAGTGAGCTGTAGCTTACGAAAGCTTATGCTCAAATAAATTTGTTAGTTAGTCTTTAAGGTGCCACTTTGACTTTTTATCCCCTCTACGAATCAAACCTTTCTTCATAAGCTGACCTCACTCACATGAATTGAGTTTGCATTATCAGGTTTTAAAAGTCACAAACTGAGGGTCCTTAAACTTGAGGAAACAGGCCAAACAGAGAGCAAACATTTCAAAGAATAGTGGAAACTTGGATCCTTAGCTGGTGTAAAATGGCATACCTGTACTGAAACCAATAGAGCTACACTGATTTACACCAAATGAGGATCTGACTCTGGGTGTTGAAATGTCCAGAAGAAAAATGTACATGACTAAAATAAGGAGAAAAAAATATTTGGCAAGTAATCAGTTAGCCTTATGTGTATTTCTGATTTTAGTGCAGATGTGAAAAATACTGTTATGCAAGCATGCAAATTCCGCTGTTTATTGTACTATGGAAAATATTTTTTTTAAAACCCACAATTTAGTAAAATAGTTTATTTATGGAATTAATTTCTTACTGGTAAAATTTATGTAAACAGGCATCTTTGCAGACACAAAATTAGCCCATAAATGTAATTTGAAGCAGCAGATTTTTCTCTTCAAGCTAATGAAACTTGTAAATAAAAATATGTCAAATTAGCAGTAAACTGTAAAATAAAAGACTTTGGAAACAGGGCCTGATTATCATTTATAGTAAAGGTATTTTACAGCACTCTGGCATGGGTCTTAAAGTGAGTTTCATTTAACATCCATTTAAGGCCCCTTTATATTACTAGAGTGGTGTAAAGCGGTTTAGTGTAAATAAATCTACTCACATATAGCCTATTAAATCTACACATATACAGCCTGGTCCTGTTGTGCCATACTCTAATATGGGACTGTATGTGCAGGTCACAGAATCCATCCCAAAATATGATGCTATCTTTTTAATCTAATCACTGAGTGATATTAGTATAAAATATTTGGTTGAACCATCGTAGTCAACTACCAAAGAATTGCTATTTCAAAATATGGAATTATTTTGATGACTCAAGTAAATGGCAAGGAAAAAGTATGAAAATTCCATGTCTACCTTATTCAGGCTACTCGAGTGAGAGTTAATCTTAAAATGACTGTTCAAGAATTATGTTTTATTGAAATTGAATTTGCATTTTATTCCAAGGTTGCAATTCTTTTTGTCCTCATGATGACAGCTGTATATTGCCTTCCTGTGTGTTGCTTCCTGATCCCTGTTCCTGTTCATTTTCTGGCTCTCTAAACTCAGTGTTCCAGTTCCTATTCCTGTGTATGTACATAGCATTGGGTGTGTGCAGTTACCCAGGGCCTGCTGCTACAAACCTGCCATTTGTACTGTTATTATGTTTTGTTCACACTGTTGCTGACTTGCGTGGTTCATGGTTATTATATGTTTTGGTTTGATTGACCACTTACTTGCTTTGATTTCCTTGTGTTTTGGGATAACTGTTCTGGGGTGGACCAGAGTGTAACATTATGGTAACGAGTGCTTCTATTCTGCAACACATGCTACCTGCACATCTTTGGCTGTTGACTGGCAATACTTTATTTGGAATTTTCTGAACTATGTGCAGATTCTGAACTTTCTGATGCTGCTAGATTACCCTCGCTACAGAACTGCTTAGCCCATGATGCTGTTGATATTTATGATGGACTCCCAGAGCCCAAGTCCTCCTTAGTCACTGAGGCGCTGCACAGCCACGTCAATTTTGAGACTGGAGATTCTGTTTTGCTAAAGAGGAAAACATATGTTGAAGCTTGCCCGCAGTCCAACAAAACCATATGTGAGTTTGCGTATCATTTGTGGTGGTTGGCCCAGGACTGTGAATTTGGGAACATTATGATGACTATGCTTAGGGATATTTTTGTGACTAGCATAGCCAAGGACTCCCTGGGTGAACAGTTACTGGCTGAAGATGTTAGAGCTCTAACTTTTGATGCTTCAGTTGCTAGCAGTGAGGCATTTGAGAGGGCTCGGGTTGAAAGGGGTCTGTGTCTCAGACTGCTGCTACCCTTGTGTCTACCCTTAAACTGTTGCCGGCACCCAGTGCCGAGAGGCTGAACAACAGCTTGAGTTGGTTCGTTACCCGGTGTGCTACACCCAATAATCACAACGGGGTGGAGAAGCAGAAAAGTTTATTTGCAGCTGCAAAAAGGTAGAGGGAGAATAAAATCTCAAATCCTGCACCCAGAGCAGGAAGTTACACAGGCTTTTATACATCCTTTTTCCCAGCATACTTATCCAATAGCAAGCTGCCCCAAGTATCCATATAGCCAGCCAATCCAGTTACCAGCTAGTTCTCTGATTCTCTGTATCATTTATTAAACTATACATAAAGCTGCTTTATTCAGCATTGTTCTTCCATATCTGCCCTGTGTGGCCTTGCTTAGTTTCAGGCAGTCTGACTCTGCAACATATTGTTGCAGATTCTCAGCATAACTGCTGTGTGTGCCTCCAGGCAGGGGGGCCAAGGGCACTTGGGCCTAGTACGCGGAGCTGCTGCGAGTGGCTCCAGGCGGGAGGGGGGGCCAAGGACACCTGGGCCTAGTGCAAGGGGGCTTCATCGACACTCGTGGTCTTCCATCCCCTCGAGTTACCTAGTGGCCATGCCCCAGTGTCCCCAACAAAACCATTAGCTGCTCCTGCTTCCATCACCCAAAGAAAGTCATATAATGCTACCTACTCCTGCTCCACACCCTCAGCAGCAAAAGTTGCCAGCTTCTCACTGTTTCTGCTGTGGTAGTACGAGTCACTTGGTCAACTTCCCTGCCTGCCTGTATAGAACTGCTGTGTGTTGGGCTCGTGGGAATGAAGAACACTTTAAATTAGAGTACTGTCGTATACTGGTTCGCAATGATGGGAGGCCTGAAATGCATGCTGTAAACATGGAGCCACATGAGACCACTTTTATCAGGGACTCTGATGTTTCCTTTCATATGGCAAGGCCCTGGGATCCCATATCAGATAAATTTATGATATACCTCTAAATGCATGGTGGATACAGGTGCCAAAGTTAACATTCTCCCCTCTGGATTAGTTCACAGTCTGGAAATTTTCCTGAATACAATGGTTATAAAAGGATGGAATTTGTACGCTTTGCAGACAGTGGGTGAAGCTATATCCTCTGTGCTCTACAAAGGCATAGCCTTGACTGCAACGTTTTATGCTGTTAAAGACACTTTGTGAATGCTGCTCTGTTGCGCTGTTTATAATGATTATTTTTATGAAATAAGTGATTGACAGTAATTGGTATTAATCATGAGGTAGTTTGTTTACTACAGGTATTTGCAATCTGAAGCTTTTGTATAAATGAAGATTGAATGTTTATGGCTCTGTGGAAGACACTTGAGTCAAAGCATTAGCCATAACTATATATTTTACATATTAAGAATTCTGTTTGTTACCTAATTCCTAATCAGATGTTAGTTATTTAAATGTTTAATACATATTTTTTGGTTTTTAATGGGGTGTTATAGCCTTTCTCCTTGTTATTTGGTTTAATTAACTACAATCACATACAAATATGATCAAAATATAGCATTATATTAGATCAGTGGTTCTCAAACTTTAGCAACCCGAGGACCCCCATTTTGGTTTAACATTTTTCACAGACTCCCAAACCCCCCACTTAGCTCTAGGCCCCACCCGCACCCCACCTCTTCCCACTCCACTCCTGCCCCTTCTTGTCCCTGCCTCTTTCTGCCCCGTCTCCACCTCTGCCCCTCCTCTTCCTGCCCCTCCCCTAGCATGCCCCATCCCCTCCCCTAGCATGCTCCTCACCCTCCCTCCCAGCGCCTCCTGCATGCCACTAACAGCTGTTCCTCGGTGTGCAGGAGGCACTGGGAAGGAGGGGGAGGAGTTGAGCAGCAGGGTTGGCAGACCCCCTGGAGTACCCTCGCAGATCCCAGTTTGAGAAACGTTACATTAGATCATTATAGTGCTGAATGCTGCAGCTAGCTCAGGAATATATATGATGCATAGAAAGGAATATAATATTGTACCAGCCATTCTTAATGTATAATAAGTAACAATACAATATCCTAAATGAAATGCACTAAATCAATTGATGCTGCACATGGATGGAGTTAGGTGGTCACATTTGTATTCATATTTAGAAAGTAGTTTAAAATTTCAGTTTAGATAAAAACTTTTTTTTTTAAACGAAAGTAGTTTAGGCAAAAGGCCTGATGTTGCAGTTCTTACTCAGTCAAAATTCCCAGTGAATTTAGAATAATAGAACCATAGGGTTAGAAGGGACCGCAAGGGTCATCTAGTCTAATCCCCTCCCAAGATGCAGGATTTGTGTGTATACCGTACAAGACAGATGGCTATCCAGCCTCTTTTTGAAAACCTCTAGTGAAAGAGATTCCACGACTTCCCTAGCAGTTTATTCCATTGTCCTACCATACTTACAGTTAGGAAGTTTTTCTTAGCTGGTTACGTCTATGACATCAAAGTCAAAGAACAGAAGTGCACGCAAATGCAGATGTGCTCTCTCGCCTGCCCATGCTAGTTGAAAGGCGACCTGTAATCGAGACAGAATTTATCAGATTTGTCAACTTTTTTCACATTAGGTTTGCCCCAGTGACTTGTTTAATGGAAAGTTAGCTTGTATAAGGACTACAGGATTGACCCCCCTGGTTAGAGATAAAGACCAGATAATTTCTGCTTTCTCATTTCATTGTGTGTGTGTCGTGAGTGAGCTTGATCCTATAAATTGCTGAGTATGCTAGCTCCAATCTAGAACAGCACTTATGTAAGTATTTAATTTTAAGTTGCTAGGACTGCTGATGTGCTTATGGTTAAGCATGTACTTAAATGCTGTGCTTAATCAGGGCCAGGGTATTCAGCATTTCACAATATCAAGCCCATAATGAGCAACAAATCAGATAAAATAATTTGGGCTAAATCCTACAAAACACTACAAGACATGACTCCTTTTGGGCTTAATTATCTTCAAACTGATACTAGTGTAAACAGGGAATAATGCAATAAACAGAGTTATAGATTGAGAGTCTGAAATAAACAGAGTTATACTGGCATGAAATTGGTGCGAGTGCAAACAGACTCAGCACCACTGACTTTAAATGATTTTTCCCCTAAATAAGGAGAGAAAGAGCTGTGTCTCTGAACTCTTTTGGTATAATTGAAATAAAATCCATTAAATAGAATGTTGTCTGAGGTTTAATGTTACTTGCTTTGAAAGGATTCTGCTTCGTTGCATATTGCACTTATGCAGCAGAGACCATCCATTAGTCTATCAGAAAGGGAAATTTGTGCAAAACTCATATGAATAATTTTCCATTGATCTCTCTTAAATTAGATCAGCTAGAAAAAAAATTTCTAAACTTTTAACAGTGCAAATAACTGGTTTGCTATAGCTAGCTCTTGCAGCGGTCCTTTGGTTATATGTGAATTCACTGAATATGAACATACTATGTGTTATAAGTAGGGAGATCAATTATTTGGCTAAACAGTACAAAAATTCACTCCACATGACAAATTAATATATCCCTGAATCGGTAATATTTTAAACAAATAAAGTAGGTATTTCCATTCCTTTGACCCCTCTTAACTGGCAGTCTCATACAACTAGATTCTGTGTTCACTTACTTCAGCATAAATGCAGGGAAACTCATTGAAGTCGGCGCTCGTAGTACAGTATGTAAAGATAATTGATGTTCAAATTTGGGAGAGTCCACTGAATACATTTGTACTTGTAAGAATTTTTTACAGTGGGTAGGGGAGTGGTTTTTCTTGCTTCCCTAGCATGAGAAATTAAACCAAAATTGCTTCTGTCTGTGTCTTTAGAAAATGAAAGATTGCATAGCACTGTTCAAAGAGAGTTGAGAATAACCTGAATATCCTAATCAGCATTCTCTCTCTCAGTAAAACAAGTTCTAACGTCCAGCACTCTGTGGCTTATTGTAAGCAGGCACTAGTTCCTCTCTTTGTCTACATTCAGTTCACTGTAATTTATTATTTTGTAAAGTAACCCACATGGTTTCACATAGCGCTTTTCAGATTCTGTTCTACCTGCGAAGTGAGCCTGACAAAGCTATAGTTATCAGTTCTTTGAGTCTTGGACAGACATGAGAACAGTGGATTTATGTTGCGTGCATCCACAAAGACATCTTATTAGCTTTCTTTAATCTTATAATATATGTATGTTAGAGTTTTTAGAGAAGTTTTCCATGCCAGCTGTAATAGATCTATACACAGTATGGTTTAAACACAGATTTTACTTTTAAAGCCTTGTGCTAATACAGAAACAAATGTGGCTGCATTCTGTTTGCCTTTACTAGAATGAGACAAGCAGCAGCATCAAATTAGATGAGCAACAGTTAAACTCCTGCTACTACGTGCAGTGCTTTAGGGCAGGGGTTCTGTGCTTCAACTTTTCCTAAACAGTAACATGAGATTGGAATGCCATAGCTGATTCATGCTTTGGGGGTTTTTCTCTCTGATCAGCATTTCTTTTACCATCAGGAATTGTCCTTTTCTTGTGCTAGGTTAAGATTACCACAATTGTTTATTTCTCATGAGATGAGTAAACCCAGCTCCACCACAAATATTCTATAGTTGGCAGTTTTAGTTAGTGATAAATTGAGGAGATTTTGTCCTGATTTTTGTAGTATGTATGTGTCAGATGATGGTTAAAACTTAAATAATGTCACAGGTCACATCATTGACACAAAGAACAGATGGTGACATCAACACCATGATTATCACAGGAACATGAGCATCAGCTAGTATTTCATGGTTTAAACAATTTTGAAGAAAGCAGAATGCAAATGGGAAGATCCTCTTGACTGAGTGGAAAAGAAAAACTTCCAAAGAGGAGGTTTGATTTTGCAAGTTTCTGAGCACCCATTAACCAATTCAAAGAGTCCTCAAATAGAGTTGACCTAAATCAGGTCCATTAAGCATGGAGTACTTTTCACAACTGCCCAGGGATACTAAGTTGGAATAACTGTTTCCTGTGGAAAATATCTTCTGCAGTGACAGGGCAAGGTGTTGAGACTGTGATGGGAATTGAGGGTGCTATGTATCTCACAACATCAGACAATCAGACCATTAGGCTCCAATGTTGCAAGTCAAAGCAGAATTCCTGCCTATCGCAATGTGAGTTCCAGAGAGCAACTCAGCCTGTAAATGGTTTAGACAAGGCTGTGGGTAATTTCCGGAAAGGCAGAGAACTGTACATTTATGTCATATTAAAGCAAAGTGTGAAAACAAAATGTTTTCATTTAATTTCAAGTAGGTGCTAAGGGTTTGATCCAAAGCACACTGATGTTCATGGGAGTCTTTCCATTGACTTCAGTGAGCTTTGACTCAGAACCTGTGTAAGGCAGATTTTGGTCCTAGAGCCACACGGTATTTTACAATTTTGTTGTTGTTCTCTCCTTGCTGAGGGGAATCTCTCTTTCACTTACATGGCAGACCCCTAGGAGATAAGATATGTGGAGCTGAGGGTGAATATTCATGTTTATTGTTCAATTTAGTAAGATTTATTCCTTGAAAGGAAAACCCTCACAGCATTTTAAAGACAGATTGTTTTGTTAAATTAGCTTAATTTAATCTTTGATGGGATTTGTGGATGTTTCCACATAGTGTAACCAGATCCAAAAAGATAACTGTAATTTCTCTTTATGTCTTGTTTTCCTTTGTTCATGCTACCTATATTTAAGTGATATGAGGCTCAATTTTCTAGCATGAAATTCAAACTAAAAGAAAGTTTATTCTTTCACAATTTGTCCTTTTCAGGAGAAGGTGGATAACTGATGGATAATTTTGTACTTTGGACAATATTCCTCTACACGGCGTTGTGCTTCAGTATATACCAAGGTCAAGGTAGAGATCTGAATGCATGCTTTTTACTTAGAAATGCATATACAACAAACAGAACTTTCTCTGTAGAAATTAGGGCTGACTCATTTCCAGCTCTACGGTTATTAGGTAACCTATCATGCTAATAAATCAGTCTGTCTTCATTACAAAGCATGAGGGAGGGTCAAAAGCACCACAGTTCACCTTGTAAAATTACCTTTTGTTAAATCAATAATTTATGTTGATTTGAAATCAGACACATTTATCTATCTACTACTACTTTTCTCAGCCATTTTTGACCTGTATTTTCTTCTCTGGATTATTCATTTCCAATTTGCCCAGTTTTGTACTCCTCCAAGACTCCTTCACGTGACACGGAGGCCCATTGCTGCCAGCTTGTTCATTGTTCTGTAACAGCAAATCCAAACAGGCTTCACAAACTCATTACACCTAGCGCACCACTTTTAGAGTATTTATCCAAAAAGGAAAGGAGTACTTGTGGCACCTTAGAGACTAACAAATTTATTTGAGCATAAGCTTTCGTAGCTCACGAAAGCGTATGCTCAAATAAATTTGTTAGTCTCTAAGGTGCCACAAGTACTCCTTTCCTTTTTGGATAAATACTCACTAAAACGGCTGCTACTCTGAATCCTATCCAAAAAGGGTTATTGAAGTCTCTAATCAGGCATACTGATCCTCATAATTGTTGTGAGATGTATGTACAGATGATATTAAGGAGTTATGTATATGTACTGAAAATATGTTTTAGGGATATGTCTCAGGCAGGGTTGACATACAGGTTTTGGCCAGACAAAGGATGTAGTCACATCTGTACTCGATTCATATGTTAAAAAAGAATTGTAAGCCAACACAATGGAATCTGGTTTGCATACAATGTCAACATAAGATGTAAGTCAACATGGAGCCAGCACACCAGGGAGTAAACCGCATGGGGTCATCCTGACTCTGGGGAGAAAACAATGACTTTGGGAAGTATAAGGAGAAGGCAGAAAGATATCCTTCATCCCTCACTGAAAAAACAAAAAAGACAGCAGTTTTTGCATTTATGAAAGGGGGATCCACATCGTGTTGGTTGGAGATGTTGAGAGAGAAACCCTCTCACCTAAAACAAATTTAGACAACAGTTTAGCCTGTTAAAGTTAAGTTTAGATTGTAGAAAGCATGGTATACTTTTTGTTTTATATGTAACCATTTCTGTTTACACCATTATACTCATTCATTATCTCTTAAATCTTAGCCTTTGATAATAAACTTATGATTGTTTTCACTGTAAATATATCTCAGTGCTGTGATGTTATATTGCATCTGATCCTCAGTTGAACCAAACAAGCTCATGTTTGTACCGTTCCTTTGGGAACAGCTTAGCTGGTAATTTCTGGGAGTGTCCAGTGGTTAAGGGCTGGACACTACAGGGGAAGTGCTTCAAGGGGGTTCAGGGGTTGGGATGCACCTATTGCAAAGTAAGGGCTGGTAGAGCCCTGAGGAGATTGTTTGTGTAGCCAACAAATGGGTGACGTCAGGGAGCTGACGCTCACTTAAACACAAGCAAGTCTCTCTCTCTCTCTCACTGAGGCAGGGGGATAACAAGGTGACTCACAGTTCTGGGCATCCCAAGGAAGCATCACACTTCTTGTTGCATTTGTCTTGGTTGTCTCATCCATGTAAATGTCAGCATTGGTCTTCTGCCTTCTAGTCACACTTATCCAAATCTTAGGGCTAAATCCTCAAAATTTTGCACCACAAATGCATGTGCTATTTCCGGACACGAGCGCATATGCTTAGATGGCAAGGGAAATTGTGTGGACACCTTTCACTAAGCCTGTGTATATTTAAATGAACATGGCTTGTAACAATAGTTTTGGAACCATGCGCATGAATCCATAATTAAAGCATTGTGTAGGTTATTGTGTTATTGTATTTTCAGTGGTTATCATGAAAAGACAGCGGTTACCAAGGGCTGATCTACACTAGAAAAGTTATACTGGTTTGACTATATTAGTTTGGTGGCTGATTTTTTGCATAGTTATATACTCCTGGGGCAATTCTGCACCTAAAAATTCTGTGCACAATATTTTAAAATTCTGCATATTTTATTTGTCAAAGTAATGCAGTATAATCACTCTGGTTTCAACTATTTTGGCAATTTATTTAAACTACAATACAATGGATGGAGATTGGGAATGGGGAGCATTGAATGAAATCCCCAAATCCCCTTGCCTAATAGTAATGTAGATAGGTTTCACCCTTTATTTCTAGTTATTAGTCAACAAATATATGCAACCATATGCTCAGTGTTACATCATGGGCAACTGAAGAGCAAGTGAGGACTGGGGAATCAAATTCATAATTTATATTGGCTACTGACCATCTCCAGAAAAGGAAGTAGCAAACAGTTCATGGAGCACATTTCGATAGGAAATTTTTTCTGTCCAAAAAGTTAGACCAGTTCTAATTGCTAAAGCAACATATGCATTTATAAGGCCATACTATCCTTTACACCACTCTGGCAATGTAAAGGAGCCTTAAAATTTTTACACCTGTTTTATGCTCCTGGGGGAATTCACAAAGACAATGGGAAAAATTCACTAAGCAGACAGGCTGCTATACTCTGCTCTCCTGAGGAGACAGAGCCTGTCCCACACCTACCTCCTCAGAAACACCCCGAAGCCCTGCCCCACCACATCAAGTGTGCTGCAATAGCGAGCGAGAGGGACAGAGTGTCTCTTTCTCTCACACACGACTTCCTAAACCCCCTCCCTCCCCTCACCACTCCCAGTGATTTACATTTCTACTGGCTGCTCCGGGCACCTGAACCAATCTGCCTGCACTGCTGGGGACGGGCATGTGACTGCTCTTGCAGCTTCCCTTTGCTTCACCGTCAGAAGCCCTTTTTCTGTAGGGAAGCAAAGAAATCTGTGGGGGACATCAATTCTGCGCATGTGCAGTGATGCAGAATTCTTCCAGGAATAAACAGTTATATTAGCTCTAGTGTGGATGCAATTATACTGGGAGACGGGTGCTTATACAAGATCAGTATAATTAAAGCAGAAAAACATTCTAATGTAGACAAGCCATTATCTGAGATACCACAGTTATTTCCCTTTTCTAAAAATCTCCATCACAGAAGTGCCAATTGATGGTTTCTTAAAGGAGTTGACTCTGTATGTGTAAGTGTAAATTAAAGGAGGAAAGCTTCTAATCCACTTATTGTAACTCAAATGTCTGTAGAGTCTTGAACTAGAAGATGAGCCCTTACAAGCACAAGAGTAGTGCTCAAAAATGCAGGCTGCAGCAGACCCATTAAGATCAGAAAACTGAGAGTGATCTACAAAGTTTCTTGAAACATGCAAAGTTTGACCATGTTTTTGATGAACAATCCACAGATTGTTCTGCAACTTGCACTTCTGAGCTTTTCTTAGTTAGTGAGGATGTTGATTTGGGTTTGTCAGACTTATTGAATGTCAGAGTCTCTGATTCCAGCACGGAGTTTAGTGCTGAATTGTTGGGACCCAGAGTGTCTGATTCTGGGACAGAAAGTTGTCCACTAGTTGCTAGTGCAACTGTTATGGGCATGGATGCCGAAAGAGGTTCAACTATTGAAAGCATGGGGCAGAATTTTGACTTTGACAAGGCAGATCTGGCTACTTGGCCACAGGAGATTAATTTTGTTCACTATTTTTTCATAGAGAACAGTCCTGTTGCTAATTTAGAACAAGACTTTTTGCCTAGCAAATGCAAAGGAAGGCAAGTATTAAAATCATGGTTCTCAAAAGTTCTAATGGGAAGTTACATCAGTAAGCTTGGTTGATGTACAGTCGTACTTTTACCTTTGCTTTGTTTGCTTTTCCAGCCACATTCTTCATCTTCTTTTGCGCACTGTCAAATTGGGTTCACTCTCTTTTTTCCATCTTAGTGAGCATGTATGCCAACATGAGCGTTCAAAGGAACACATTGCTTATTGGATGGATCTGGTTGGAAAAGGGTCTCACAAAAGACATGCAAACCTGCTGTAAGTTGTAGAAGGACGCGTGGAACATTGTTTTGCGTCATCTCATGGGTAATTTGCTGCACTTAATTGAGAGGTGAGGTGCAGTGCAGATGAGAAATTATACAAGCCTCGTAATGGCAGTGTCATAAATATAAAGGGAAGGGTAACCACCTTTCTGTATACAGAACTATAAAATCCCTCCTGGCCAGAAGCAAAACCCTTTCACCTGTAAAGGGTTAAGAAGCTAAGATAACCTCGCTGGCACCTGACCCAAAATGACCAATGGGGAGACAAGATACTTTCAAAGCTGGAGGCGGGTGGGAAACAAAGGGTCTGTCTGTTTGTGTGATGCTTTTCATAACTCCTTAAGTTAGTAAGTAATCTAGCTAGAAATGCGTTAGATTTCCTTTTGTTTAATGGCTGGTAAAATAACTGTGCTGAATGGAATGTATATTCCTGTTTTAGTGTCTTTTTGTAACTTAAGGTTTTGCCTAGAGGGATTCTCTATGTTTTGAATCTGATTACCCTGTAAGGTATTTACCATCCTGATTTTACAGAGGTGATTCTTTTACTTTTTCTTTTAATTAAAATTCTTCTTTTAAGATCCTGATTGCTTTTTCATTGTTCTTAAGATCCAAGGGTTTGGGTCTGTGTTCACCTATGAAAATTGGTGAGGATTTTTATCAAGCCTTCCCCAGGAAAGGGGGTGTATGGCTTGGGGGAATATTTGGGGTGGGGGGGGAAAGACGTCTCCAAGTGGGCTCTTTCCCTGTTCTTTGTTTAACACGCTTGGTGGTGGCAGCATAGGGTTCAAGGACAAGGCAAAGTGTGTAACTTGAGGAAGTTTTTAACCTAAGCTGGTAAGAATAAGCTTAGGGGGTCTTTCATGCAGGTCCCCATATCTGTACCCTAGAGTTCAGAGTGGGGAAGGAACCTTGACAGGCAGTTTTTGGGTTTACTTGAATTGCTTGCAAGTCATGATAGTGTGTTGTAAGTGCTATGAAAGCGCCCATTGATCTCCCTAGCTACATTCACAAAAGGCCTTTAGCTGGGAGCTCCCTAACACAGAAACAGCACTGTGTATTTTTTTGCTGTCTTTGTGCAACTGCAGATGCTTATGAAAGGTGTTTTAGCAATGTAAAATTAATTATGATTTCAGAACATAAATGATACAGGAAAGGTTAAGCGATCTCACAGTTTTTCTATAGAGAACTCAAACAAAGCGGATAGATTCAGAATATCTGATTACTGAGATTGCTTCAGGGAAGGCTAGGAAGGTTCCTTTGTAAAAGAACTTGATGATGATAGCATTTTTGCGGGGTGGGAGGGTGATGGAAGGGTAGGATTTGAGTTTTTAAACCAGCACCAGAACACTCTTGGCATGGCACTACAAGGAAGTCTAGCAAATCCCTACCAAACTCCATGTTCTTATAATTAAAAAAAAATGAAGTAACCAGAAGTTGGGTCTCTGTGACATTACCCAGGCTACAATCTGGACATCTGAACAGCGGTGTTCCCTCAACTCTCCAACCTGGGGTGCATTTTACATTGCTTTGCTGTGAGAACAATCACTCCTGGCCTATTCACACACAACCTCTAGCATGCAAAATCACTCCCAGCTGGATTATATGAGTGCTCTAGCCAGTCACTCCTGAATTAATTGCAGAGCGACACCAGCAAATTCTCAGTCCTAGACTTGTTCCCAGAAATGTGCTTCTTGTACTGCCCAGCACCCTCCTGGACAATACAAGCTCATAGAAAGTCTGTCATTTCATTAATAGAAAATGATATGTACAAATGCTGTTATCTCAAATGGAGGTTCCCAAACACTTCAATCCATGGAAACCTCCAGCTGCTCCATTGCCAATATGTAAGGTTCTCGCAAAACCCCTTCTTCCTGCCAAAGAATGTCCACTTAACTAGGTGATGGTCCACTTGATTTTCTTGATACCTGGTTGAGGTGTTGGCTAGCATTTTGTTTCTGGGGAACTGGTCTGAAGCTATTTTTCTAAACTTGGGACATGTCTTAGCAATTTCGTACAGTAGAATCATATAACTTTACATACAATGTTGACACACATTTTACCAGGACATAATGTTCCGCAGATTGAGTTTTCAAATGATACCTCACAAGGCATAATTTGTACAAAATTTATCATCATCTTGTAAAAAGGATGAACATGGGGTACAGATTGTCAGTGTCTCCATGCCATATGTTGCCCATGTGGTGAATGTAGTTCTTCAATCTTTGGAATGTTATAGTTGTCACATGCTGAATTCCTAGAATGTACAGTCTTCTTCCTACTTCCATCTTAGTCCACATAAATGGACTTTTACCCAAGTTAAACTGATACAGGGTGGCTTCCTGGTCTCCTGGAGAGCAGCCTCCCTGAATACACACACACCACCACCCGTAAAGTTCAGGACATCTCTAGTTATGTTCATATTCTTTTTAGGGGTCCCAAATGCTAAGGACTGCATATGTTTGCCTGCTACTTTTAGTATGTTAATTAGCATGACCCATTTCTGTTCCTTTTCCACCTGCATTGCTTTACTGATATTCTGTACATGGAGGCATCCTTGTCTCTCTCTGTGGGGTGAACCGCTTCATCTTAGTCCTGTTCTGGTTGCGGCTCTGCATTGTAGTTCCTCT
Source organism: Caretta caretta (assembly GCF_965140235.1). Taxonomy (NCBI): domain Eukaryota; kingdom Metazoa; phylum Chordata; order Testudines; family Cheloniidae; genus Caretta; species Caretta caretta. Next base: position 28,028,236 of record NC_134210.1, read on the forward strand.
GATCGGTGAAAGGGCCTTTTTCACCTTCTTCTTTTCTAATTCTACTTCCTCTGCGTTCACATCAGGGTAGCTCTTATCTTCCTCCAGCAGAGGTACCTTTGAGGAGCCAGCCTCTCTCTTTGCATATGTCCAGTTCCCTTTGCAAGGCAGCCACTTCAGCCTCTAGGATTTCTAGCTTTTATCCATCTCAGAATCAGATTTCAATCCTCCCTTCCTTTGAGGGTACATCTACACTGGAATACACGGTATGGCCATGTCTGGCCTGGGTCAGCTGACTTGGGCTCACAGGAGTAAAAATTGCTGGATAGACATTCAGGCTTGGGCTGGAGCCTGGGCTCTGGAACCCTCCCCTCTTGTCTACACAGCAGTTTTATAGTTCCACAGCCCAAGCCCCATGAGCCGAAGTCACCTGACTAGGGCCAGCTGTGGGTGTTTATTTTGCTGTGTAGATGTACCCTGAGGTTGATTCTGGAGCTTAATCAGCTCCTTATGTAGCAGTAAACACTGCTGTTCCCTGGTCCCCTTTGAGGCAGGTCAGCTCCTGCTCTTGCTGTGTAACCTGCACTAAGAGCCTTCCATGTGAAGCACTTGTCTCTTCCAGCTCCTACAGGTATTTAGCAATGTGCGTCTGTAGTCCCATCAGCAGTAGCAGTCTTCTCTTCCAGCTTTCTCCAGTCCATTATTGTATGGGTCTGCTAGGTAGCTGAGGGATCTATTGCAATTATCACATCTTCTATCACATCTTGGGATGATTTAATTGGGGATTGGTCCTGCTTTGAGCAGGGGGTTGGACTAAATGACCTCCTGAGGTCCCTTCCAACCCTGATATTCTATGATTCTGTTTTATGCCCATCCTCAATGTTTGTGCCACAGAATACACAGTCCTTTGATGAACTACTAATTGTCCTTTTTGGAAAGTCTTTCTGGAGGAGTGATGTCAGTCAGCTTCTCTGTATCAACACAGACCTCCTGGTAATCCCCTCACATGCTCCACCATTTTATCGTACATCTTATCAATATTTCAATGCCTCGGCCCTGCATTTCTATGTAGTGCTGGTCCGGCTTTCTTGGCAACCCAGCTTCTTCTGCCAGGGTGCGTAGTGCTACTGTTTCATTGACCAGTTCCTGGAGCTCACTGGTCTTAGTCTTCGGCTCCTTTTTCATCTAGCTCTCCAGGGAACACTTGACCTTCTCTAGCTCCAGCCTCTGTTTCAGAGCTTACTCCTCTGTTGAAGGAGAAGTCTGCTGTCTTGTGTTCCTGTACACTTCTATTTCCGTATGTTCCAACCTTTCAACAAGCAAGTCTTCTAACTTTTTCTGTCAGGACTTTATATTGGAAACTGCTTTTTTATGGTTCCTGTTTACCTCTGCTTGTTCAATTAGCTGCTTCTTCAGTCTTTCTTCTCAGCCTCCATCCTGTTTCATCTGTCCATCCACTCAAAGTCAAAAATATTAGCTGGACAACATCTATGTGCCCCAGGTCCCCACAACTTGAACAGCTTGTCTCTGGATTCTCACCCTTCCTTGCCCCAAGTTGGGTCTTCACAGTCCTCTGTGGAGGCTTTGCAGTAGCTTGGGCTCCAGCACCTTTTGGCAGGGTACCTTTAACAGCCCAGTGCTCTATTCAATATATTTTATATAGTCATTGTCCATATAGGGGCAAACCCATCTTACATGCCCCACTTGTGCACACAAGTGGCCAAGCCCCTCACCTTTTTCCTTGTCAGTATCCATAGCAGCCGAATTCTCCCGGTCACTGGACCTCTTTGACATGCTGCTGCTGCTGACACTCCCAAGGTTGTTGCTCCCCCTCTATATGCCACCTGGGGAGGGGGAACATCTGCCTGCCAAAGAAGGTATCCATGCTCTATCACTCAGTCATTCTTTCTTTATGGGAAGGCGTTTTGGATCCCGGCAACTACGCCGGTTGTGGATGGATGCCGTCCCAGGGAACCCTCTCTTGTCTACCCCGGCAGGCACCCTGCCCTCAGTTTCATCTTAGTTCTTTATAATGACTTGCTCTCAGGGCAGAGTACTTAAACAAGGTTCCCCCCATGCAGTCTTATTTAGTTAGTCTTTTCCCAAAAACACAGCTCAGCCCCCACCCTTCTTCATTTAGGACTCCTACAACTCCTCAGGGGCCGCGTCTGTTCTGTCAGGCTTGTTGCAGCCCTATAACTAGCTTCTCCCCACCTGGCCTCCCTTTGTAATTTCTGGGCAGAGAGGGGTCAGGTCCCAAACTCTTAAAGATACAGTAACCTGGGTCTTCTCCAAGCATTCATCTGGGATAACCATCCTCTCTCAACACCTGCCTCTGCCCTTCTCTAGGTCTTCTTCATCTCCAGTAATCCCAAAGACCTTAAACAGACATACCACCGAGCAAGGATTGACTGACATCTAGTCCCTACTACCTTTAAGGGTACAGTTATCCTGTTACAGGCAGCATGGGAAAAAGTACAAAGGTGCTTGTTTAACAAGTGGATGATGGAGACTGCCAGTATTGGCAGAGTGAAGGTTGGTGCCAACATTGTGATAGTGTGTGAGAGATAAGTGGCATTGGGAATAGGCCATGAAGGAGCTTGAATGTGAAGGCAAGTAGTTTGTGCTTGATGCTATGCAGTAGGGGGAGCCAGTGAAGGGATGCAAAAGAGGGGTGACATGATTAAAGTGACAAGCTAGGATATAAGTGGGCCAAGACTGCATTTGTGAAGGCCAGAGATCAGGATGTTACAGTAATTAAGATACAAGATAATGAGGGCCTGGATGAGAGATCTAACTGTGTGGATGGATAGGAAAGGCCAGATCTTAGAGATATTATGCAGGAAGAATAAGCAAGATTTAGACATGGCCTGGATGTGAGGCTTTAGAGTGAGATCTGAGTTGAAGAGGGTGTCCAGGTTAGCAATGTTCCCTCTAATTTTTTCCATCCATGTATGGAATAAATTTTGTTATTGCACCGAGCTATGTGTGGATGTGCGCCACCAGTAGAAACAAAAAACCTAGATATAATATACATTTAAAAAAAGTTAAATAGGGACAAGTACTCCAGTCAGAACTGGTTAGGCATTTTACAACTCACTATTCAAAGAATTAAATTTCAGTGTAAGAGAAATAAAAATGATGAAATACCTAGACCAGTCAAAACACTAAAATAACACACTTTGAAAGAATTAAATTATAGAGAATATATGTGCATTGCAGGAAGTACCAACAACAACAATACAAGTATGTGTTGGGAGGTGAGTGTGACACAGAGACAGTGTGTGTGTGTGACAGATTGTGTTTTTGTGTGTTTGACATAGTGTGTGTGTGCGTGACAGTGTGTGTGAGACACACTGACACAGAGAGAGTGTATGTGTGACTGATACAGTGTGTGTGCGTGTGTGATAGTGTCTGTAACACTGTGACAGTGTATGACGGAGTTTGTGACTGATACAGTGTGTGTGTGACACAATGTGACATGTGTGACAGATTGTGTGTGTGTGACAGCGTGTGTGTTTGACAGAGACAATGTGTGACACAGTGTGTGCATGTCACAGAGACAGTGTGTGTGCTGGCTGCTGGGAAAGTTTCTGAGAGACACGCTGCGCTGTCTCTTTAAGACACTCACTGAAAGCTCTCGGGCTCTGTCCTTAGCCCTGTTGTCTCCCCTCCCCTGCTCCGTGGAGATGGGGTACATAGGGAGGGAGAGAGAGAGACTGTGTGAGTGGCTGCTGGGGAAATCTCAGAAACATGTACTGTCTCTTTAAAAAAGGCACTCAGCCACTCAACCCTTCCCTGCAACAGCTCTGAGTCCCAAGTCAGGCAGTCTCCCCTGCTCTGTGGAGATGGGGTGGGGGACAGGGGGGCACCCTGACATCAGCACCCTCCCCCCCTGCACAGCCAGGGGAGCAGCTGCAGGACGGAGCAACATGGGGGGAGGGGTACCTGAACACATGATGCCAGCTGTGAGGGCTCTCCTAATCAGCTGAGTGGCACTTAAATCTCTCCAGGGCAGCCACTCAAGTGCGCAGCTTTACCGGGAACACAGGCTGAGTGACAGAGACGATGGTAACAAGGAGTCCGGTGGCACCTTAAAGACTAACAGATTTATTTGAGCATAAACTTTTGTGGATAAAAAACTCACTTCTTCAGATGCATCCAGAGAGGATGGTGGCACTGACCACAGTGACTGAGAAATGAGGTTAGAGGAGAAAGTATGGAAGGGGAGGGATTAAAAGCTCTGCTTTGGTCATGGTGGGCTTAGACATCCATTAGGAGATGTCAGACAGACAAGCTGAGATTTTTAGCTTGGACAGAAAGAGATAGATCCTATCTCTCTGCTCCAAACCTGTGAGTCACTGGTTGAATTTGTGTTTGCAAATAATACTGCCCAGAAACAAGATGCAGAGGAAGAAAAGATGGGGGTGAAGGACCCCAGTAGTTAGTTGGGTGGGAATAAGGATGATTCTTTATATGAAAAAACCTGAAGGAGAAAGTAGTGAGGTAGGAAACCTAACTAAAACTCAGCACTTTCTAGTCATTTAGAACTCTTTACAACCAGACAGTACTAATATACTAATTGCTGGGCTGAAATACAGTGGCAATTCCCTCTCAGCTTTCACAGAGAATAAATGTTAGATAGATGCTATGACGCTTATAGATCATCCCCATCTGTGGAGTTATTATTGTTTTTATTATGATAGTGCCTAAATGTCACAGGGTGCCACTGGCCCTTTATGAGGGAAGAGGCCAATGCACCTGTGTGGGGCCCGCTGACTCCTAATTAGGCTTAAAAGAGGGCACCTCCGTGACTTCAGGGGTTGGGCTATCAGTGTACCTCCCCTGCCCCCAGGTGGGTGGCAGGGCTCGGGCTGTCAGCCCTCCCATCCCAGGGCTGTCAGCGCCCCCCTCTCAGGCCGGGATCGGGCTTCCATGAATTCTTGTTTATTGCCCATGATCTACCTGTGACTTTTACTAAAAATAACCATGACAAAATCTTAAACTTATTCATTATCCACCTTCAAATCTCTCCTTAAAACTCTTCTGCCATGAAGCCTACAAAAAAACCTTAACAATTAGGTTTCTGGTGTGCTAAAACCGTTGTCTGCCATGCTGAGCAATACTGTCACTTTGTTTTCTTGTACTCCCCCATCGATGTCCTCCGTATCCATCTGTTGTCTCTTGTCTTATACTTTGAACAGAAGTTCTTTGGGAGAGGGACTGTCTATTTGTTCTGTGTTTGTACAGTACGTAGCAGGCACAGGATGGAGGAAAGAGATAGAACATCAGCATGAACAAACACGGTGGTATCCAACAGCATTCTAGTTTCACATTTGTTTGTAGTTTTTAAATTTATTATTTGCTGTCGCCCTGAAAGGAGGAATGTCAACATCTGCATGCCCCAGGTTCAGGGACTGTGAGGGGATATGTGGCTGGGCCCAGGTATGGTCAATTAGATTAAAAGAGGGGTATGCTCTGAGGAGCTTGGTCGAGCTGCCAGGTGGAGTCAGACTTTCCATATGAGAAGGAAATCTTGGCTCAGTTTTGTCTTCATAAAGCTGTCCTTTTAAGTTCATTTTGAAATGAGGCTAAAGGAAGCTTTTTGAACTCTCAGGTTTGTGATGAAAATGTTGACAGGCCATTTCTCTAGTGGCCCCGGTATTACAGCCTGTCCTGGCTCAAACAAATTTGATGGAGTTAAACAGGCATCAGTGTTAATATTTTTAAACCATATTTATTCTTCCAGAAATCCAGGAATTTCCACCTACATTCCTTAAAGTTTCCAAGAATTTGCCTCTGCAGCGTTTGTTGGTGGAATGGGATGTTAGTGACTCAGCCCACAAGTTTGAACTAGAAATGGTTTTTGACATTCAAGTTAGTCGAACTGAAGAAATGAATGTTGTCTGGACAGTAAGTATCTTTTAAAAAACATATATTTCAAATGTCTTCATGTATCAATATGATCAAAATCAAACATTCTGATGTGTAGAGGTAGCTTTGTCACATGGACATGTCCAAGGCTTCAAAAGAAAGGTCTACATCAGGGATTGGCAACCTTCGGCATGCGGCCTGTCAGGGAAAGCCGCTGGCGGGCCGGGACGGTTTGTTTATGTGTAGCATCCGCAGGTTCGGCCAATCATGGCTTCCATTGGCTGTGGTTCACCGTTCCAGGCCATTGGGGGTACAGGAAGTGGCGTGGGCCGAGGGATGTGCTGGCCGCCGTGTCCCGCAGCCCCCATTGGCCTGGAATGGCGAACTGCAGCCAGTGGGAGCTGCGATTGGCCAAACCTGCAGATGCTACAGGTAAACAAACTGTCCCTGCCCGCCAGCAGATTTCCCTGATGGGCCGTGTGCCAAAGGTTGCTGATCCCTGGTCTATATATTTTACTAGCGCTACACTCAGTTTAACATAGAAACATCGTCTGATCATGGAAACAGAATATATTAAGAAGGATCATTGAGTTCTAAGTCCATTACTAAGGTTTCTCCCAAGTGCATGAGGTGCCTTGAGGACTCCTCCACACTGCTCTAAACTCCATACTAAGGGTCCCTTATTAGAACCTCTATCCTTCTCGCTAAGAAAGATAAGACATAATTTCCATTAGAGTTTCTCATAGCTTCCCTCAAGAAACATGAGTCTAGAATGGGGAAACAAGCTTTGGTCTCCTGTGTGTGAGCACACTACAGCTAGGCCATCAAGCCTGACTATTGATTTGTGAATTTTATTCCTGTTTTCTTCTACTCACCTACTTTAGATGGCTATTGCCCTTCTTGTTTTCCATGCCGAGGAAAGAGCAAGCATAGGCCTTAACAGTTGATGCCACTGCTGCCTCTGAGGCATTACCTACCAGAATCCAGTGCATTGCATTGTTTGTATATTTTTCTGTGCCTTCCTGAGAATCAACACACACTGGGAATACATGTGTGATGGGATCCCCGAGGTGAAGCCTGGCACTGCGGGACCGCTGTGCCCCCTTAACTCTCCAGCCTGGCTTGTCTCTCACAATGCTTTGCTAGTGACAAGCAGCAAACCCCTCCAGGTGCTGTGATCACTCAGCACAACAACATGTGGAGCCCCACACCCAGCTAGATCGCATGAATGCCCCCAGAGCCACTCATGAATCACACAGAGAAAGGCACCAGCCAAACCCCGCCAGCTCCCAGCCTTGTACCTCAGGAATACACCATCCTGCACTGCTCAAGACGAGTTGTGCAAATTTATTAATTGGTTCACCACTTCATCAATGAAAAGTGGATATACACCAGCCTTTGTAAACCTGAGCAAACACCCTTACCAAACACTTCAGGCAAACTCATTGGTAAAGATAAACAGTTAAATAAATGTATTAACTACAAAAGATAGATTTTAAGTGAATATAAAAGTGATAAGCAAAAAGTCAGTTAGTTACCAAAATAAAATAAAATATAAGCAAACAGTCTAAACTGTCAACCCTATTAGAGTGGGCAACATCCCGATTAAGCAGTTTTTCTCACTCCACTGGATATTACAGTCCTTAATATACAGGTTTGTCCCTTAAACCTGGGCCAGTCTCCTTTGTTGAAGTCTTCAGTCTTCTGAGTGCCCTTGTTGCTTGCAGCGTAGGTGGGGGAAGGAGAAAAGTGAAGCATGGGCCCCCTGTGTTCTATTTTATACCCTACGTCCATATGCTTGGAGAACACAAGTCCAGGCATGTCTGGTGGGCATTGCTGAGTAACAAGGTGAAGCAATCCCTGGGTGTGTCTCCTGTGAGTGAGTCATTGAATTGTAACTCCTCTGCTGGACAGTGGCTGGTGATGTCTGTTCAGCACTCACCCGGGCACTGGTTACCTCTTCCCTTTTCATTGTTTCTGGAGAGCTAGTATCTGGGCACTTCCCAAAACCACAGCATATTTTAGTGACAACCATACAACACATTCTCATAACTTCATATGCATTAATGATAGACACATTTAGATTAAAAAAAATGAGTTTCAGCAGATCATAACCTTTTCCTGATACCGCACACGGCCCGCTTTATACGCAATATCACAATTATATACAGATGAGTAATATGGGGGTTACAGGACTTTCCCCCAAGGTATAGAATGTCACAACATAATCAAGAGGGAATAGCCTAAAATTGCTGCTAAGCTTATGCTCCAAGTGACCAAGTTAAATCGCCTAGTAAGCTGGTGTGAAACAAATATGCTCCAGAAGTGCTTTAACAAAAGTGATATTTTTGAAATCTGTGTTTGTAGGGCTTTTAAATATATTTTTTTAAACCATCTGTTGATTGAAATGTGGGAGAATATTAACCACAGATGTTAAAAACCTAGAAAAATCTGAGGAATGTTCTAATTCTCAAGGCCAGTTTATTATACAAGAAAGCCACTACCCAGGAGAATAGACCGAAAGGGTGGGATTTTTAGATGCATTCAGTGTTGATTGAACTCTGCTTCTGTTGAAGTCAATGGGAGCAGAATTAGAACTTATGCTGAATACTTTTGAAAATCCCATCTGCTAGGACATCAAGAATGCAACATACAGAATCATGCTTGTTAAAAACTAGTCTATACTAGAGGAAGGGAGGGTCCACACAGCTGAAAGCAAGAATTGCAAAACTCCCAGGAACTTAAATAGGGCCAGGATTTTGCCCATTGTGTTTTAAGGAAGCAAAATGCCTCCCAGGCTGAGTATGGTTCACAGTAAATTGCCATTTACACCTCTCTAATTTGTGTATGCAGCACAGAGGATGCTCCTTACCAATGAAACGCTATCACTCTCATACCTTACACAAGCTAAGCTGACTTTTGGGCCTTTTGCATCTAAGGGCATGGCTACACTTGCAGATGTAGAGCGCCAGGAGTTAAACCATCCCTCAGGAGACAGAAGCAGGGAAAGTGCTGCCGTGTGTTTACACTGTCAGCTGCAAGCGCAGTGGCGTGGCCACATTAGCAGCTCTGTAACGCCACAGAGAGCAGTGCATTGTGGTAGCTATCCCAGTGTGCAAGTGGCTGCAGCGTGCTTTTCAAATGGGAAGGCTGGAGTGTGACAGGGAGTGTGTTGTTTGTATGGGGGGGGAGAGACTTTTGGGGGGCAGAGAGTATGTCAGCATGCTGTCTTGTAAGTTCAGACAGCAGCAGGGGGAAACCCAGACATCAGCCCCCTCCACCTCCACACGCCTGCCTTAGCAGCAGCAGCATTCCACAGTAATGGTTTGCTTTGTCCTGGAGCAGATAAGCAGGCCGGGTGTCAGACACGGAGCTTTGAAAGGGGATATCTGCATGCCTGCAGCCGGAGTTCAAAACAATGACAAGAGTGGCCACTTGACTTCAAGGAATTATGGGACGTTTCTGAAGGCCAGTCACAGCGCCGTAATGCAACACATCATCCACACTGGCACCCGGGCGTTTCAGCCAGGGCACAGCAAGCTTTATGCTTCTTGTGGAGGTGGATTACCAGGAGCGCTTCAGCTGCAGAGTCCGGGCGCTCTAAGTGCCTTGCCAGTGTGGACACCTGAGGAGTTAGGGCGCCCGGGGTTGATTTAATGTGCTCTAACTTGCAAGTATAGCCAAGGCCTTAGGAAGAGAGAGTTTTGGCTGTAGATCCATTTTGGAAAAAAATGTGATTAATGCCAAGAGGACAAATAGCCTTGATTAAGGTAATAGCTAGTGCTTGGAAACAGACATGGCGTCCCATTAGTCTAGCAATAAAGCTAATGTTTCAGTATAAAATAAATGGCCATTTGTGGCACCCTTACTTAAAGAGTAATAGACTCATTATAGTTATTTAGATTTATTTACCATTTAGGGAAGAATATGGGAGCTCATTAGGTATTATCACTTCCCATAGAAATTGAAGTGATGGATTCAAAATCAACATGGTGTATGCTTGATTTGTCTTCCACCGAAAGACTGACAGGCTTGTAAATCCCAGGTCAGTAGGCTGAATTTATATGACTAGTATCCAATGCATAGGGTAAAAGCTTAACATACAAACTCCATTTGGTCAGTTGTTGTGTGTCAGTACCAGCAGCTTATGTTCTTTCTTCTTTACAATAAAATAGTAGTAAGTACCATAATAATACAGTGGATGAGTGATATAGTTCACATTGAAGCAAGTACAGTTTGCATACTATTCAGAACAGAAGCTAAAGAGTTTCCCTGTAATTAAAAACTAACATTAAATCATAAAATACTACTGAAATCAATTGTAAAAGTCTGGGGAGCAAAGCTATTGAAGAAAGCCCAGGTGTTATCTTATGAACAGAGATAGGTGAATTCTAATCCTAGTCAGAGCTGTCAGTGGAGCTATGCTGATTTACACCAGCTGAGGATTGGACCCAGTTTATTGTTTTTAAAAAGTGAGAAGCGTTCTGAACTGTACACTTGCAGCAGGCAATTTAATTAGGAGTGTGTGTGTGTGGGTTGTTTTGTCGTGGCCTTGAGCCATGCTCCTGCACTGGGGTTGTGCAGACTTGCAGCATGCTGGGAAAAATGCACCCCCCGCCCCTTCAGAAAACAGAGCAACGTTTGCCTGCATGGCTATTCTGGTCCTTGAATCAGTTTGAGTCGTAAGCACCAGGGGCTATTCCTGTGCACTATGTGCACTGGCAGGGATAGCCTCACATGGTCTCTGTACTCAGGAGGATGTCGGGAGTGAGATTGCAAGGGATCTTCCACCAGGCAGGAACCAGCCTCTGTCCGGCCCTTCATTAATTTTGCTAGTATGTTATCATTCCCTTTTATATGGGATTAAAACTACTGACTTTCTGTATAAATGATTTCCTAAGACCTCTTTGCTATCATCAACGTCTTTTCCATTGTATATTTTAGACAGTCACTATCCTCTTGACTTTCATAGACAGATAAAAAGAAAGGGAGTACTAGTGGCTCCTTAGAGACTAACAAATTTATTTGAGCATAAACTTTCATGAGCTACAGCTCACTTCATCGGATGCATTCAGTGGAAAATACACTGGGGAGATTTATATACATAGAGAACATGAAACAATGGGTGTTACCATACACACTCTAACAAGAGTGATCACTTAAGATGAGCTATTACCAGCAGGAGAGCGGGGAGGGGGAGACCTTTTGTTGTGATAATCAAGGTGGGCCATTTCCAGCACTTGACAAGAACGTCCCCTGAATAGATATGTGGACACAGTTGGCAACGGGCTTTGTTGCAAGGATAGGTTCCTGGGTTAGTGGTTCTGTTGTGTGGTGTGTGGTTGCTGGTGAGTATTTGCTTCAGGTTGGGGGGCTGTCTGTAAGCAAGGACTGGCCTGTCTCCCAAGATCTGTGAGAGTGATGGGTCATCCTTCAGGATAGGTTGTAGATCCTTCCACTAACCCAGGAACCTATCCTTGCAACAAAGCCCGTTGCCAACTGTGTCCACATATCTATTCATGGGACACCATCATAGGGCCTAATCACATAAGCCACACTATCAGAGGCTCGTTCACCTGCACATCTACCAATATGATATATGCTATCATGTGCCAGCAATGCCCATCTGCCACGTACATTGGTCAAACTGGACAGTCTCTACATAAAAGAATAAATGGACACAAATCAGACGTCAAGAATTATAACATTCAAAAACCAGTTGGAGAACACTTCTGTCATAAATATAAAGGGAAGGGTAAACCCCTTTAAAATCCCTCCTTCCCAGAGGAAAAATCCTCTCACCTGTAAAGGGTTAAGAAGCTAAAGGTAACCTCGCTGGCACCTGACCAAAACGACCAATGAGGAGACAAGATACTTTCAAAAGCTGGGAGGAGGGACTGAAACAAAGGGTCTGTGGGTCTGTCTATATTCTGTCTTTGTCGGGGATAGACCAGGATTGGAGTCTTAGAACTTTTAGTAAGTAATCTAGCTAGGTACGTGTTAGATTATGATTTCTTTAAATGGCTGATAAAAGAACTGTGCTGAATAGAATGACTATTCTTGTCTGTGTGTCTTTTTTGTAATTTAAGGTTTTGCCTAGAGGGATTCTCTATGTTTTGAATCTAATTACCCTGTAAGGTATCTACCATTCTTTTACAGAGGTGGTTCCTTTACTTCTATTAAAAGTTGTCTTGTAAGAAAACTGAATGCTTTTTCATTGTTCTAAGATCCAAGGGTTTGGGTCTATGGTCACCTACGCAAATTGGTGAGGATTTTTACCAAACCTTCCCCAGGAAGTGGGGTGCAAGGGGTGGGAGGATTTTTGGGGGAAAGACGTGTCCAAACTACGTTTCCCAGTAAACCCAGTTAAAGTTTGGTGGTGGCAATGGAAATTCCAAGGGCAAAGGGTAAAATTAATTTGTACCTTGGGGAAGTTTTAACCTAAGCTGGTAAAAGTAAGCTTAGGAGGTTTTCATGCAGGTCCCCACATCTGTACCCTAGAGTTCAGAGTGGGGGAGGAACCTTGACAACTTCAATCTCTTTGGTCACTCAATTACAGACCTAAAAGTTGCAATTCTTCAACAAAAAAACTTCAAAAACAGACTCCAATGAGAGACTGCTGAATTGGAATTAATTTGCAAACTGGATACAATTAACTTAGGCTTGAATAAAGACTGGGAGTGGATCGGTCATTACACAAAGTAAAACTATTTCCCCATGTTTATTCCCCCCCCACTGTTCATCACACTTTCTTGTCAGCTGCTGGAAATGGCCTACCTTGATTATCACTACAAAAGGTCCTCCCCCGCCCCCGCTCTCCTGCTTGTAATAGCTCACCTTAAGTGATCACTCTCGTAACACTCATTGTTTCATGTTCTGTATGTATATAAATCTCCCCACTGTATTTTCCACTGAATGCATCCGATGAAGTGAGCTGTAGCTCACGAAAACTTATGTTCAAATAAATTTGTTAGCCTCTAAGGTGCCACTAGTACTCCTTTTCTTTTTGTGAATACAGACTAACATGGCTGCTACTCTGAAACCTGTCAGACAGATAAGTATCCTTTCAACAGTAGTATATTTTAAAATTACTTTTTGCAGATTACAAAGCCCCACCGTATCTTTTAAACCATTTCCTACCATGCCTTTTGTTCCCCATCCCATTGTAGGACTTTCAGCTCTCTTTCAGTCTGAGGACTACAGTCAAATATAAAATTAATTCTCCACCAATACAGATATATATAGTAGTAGTGTAGAGTGAGGATGTACATAAGCCTCCAGATGATCAGAAAACTATCAAGTGTGCAGCTGTGCGTGGAATGGTGTGTGTGCAAATTAGCATAACTGCAAGCACAATCAACCTATTGGTCACCTGAAAGTGAAATTACTGCTTTTGAACATACAGGGCCTGATCCACCACTGCATGACTCTGATTTTATGCGGACATAGCTTAATTGATTTCAGTAGAATTGCACCGGCATGGAGTGGAAACTATATGATTGTGAATCAAGCCTGTAATCATGCATGTGTAAATGAGGTCCATAGTTACACACAAATTTTTCTGAAAATCTGAGATGCAGGATTACAACTGGGATTTTCAAGGAGCTTTAGGGAGTTACACCACCAATATTACCTGGAGTTTTCAGAACCCAAAACAGTGGTAACTTACCATTTTTTTTCAGGCTGTGTTAGGAATAAATTAATAGGAACACAGTGCTTCTGTCTGATAAATGATTGATATAAGGGAGCATGCTCTTATTTAAAACTACTATTTATTAGATATTAAGCACACACACACACACACACACACTTGGTTTAGGAAATTCCAGATATAGTTACCAACAATCTGAGATGGTTTTGAGTGATAAACAGCCAGGTTTCCGGGGCCCTTTCCCCATACAGCTGATGGGGAGTTTAGCTGTCAGCTCCTTGCCCGAAGAAAAGCTCCCTCAGACTGCTCTGAGGTATTTACTTTTGCCTAATTTCTATGGCGAACTTTAACAAAGCACATAACCTATAGTGACTCCTAGTCGGTTAGCATAACAACCTCTACTGGTTTTAGAATTTTTAAAATTTTAATAAATTTATTTTAAATATTTAAAATATTTTTACCTAACAACAACATGTCAGGGGCACCTAAACCCAGGTTGCTATTGACATACTTTTAATAATTTTTGTCCTATTTTATTATTCTGATTAACAAACTACAAGCATGCAGCTGTCTGACCTTGTGTCACAAAGGCCTAAGATTATTCCTAGCAATGTGATGTTTGGTTTTCAGTTGGCACTGGCAGAACATACAAAATGGCTGACTGTGGTACTGTCAAGTTCTGGGGCACACACAGGAATGTCAATTCCAGGGTAACAGCAACTCCTACTAGCCTGTCTTATGTCGTAACAGCTAAACCTAATTCCAAACTAAGCATTCTACACGTGTCTTTGTTCACCACACTCCGCCTTAATAGCATGCTTACCTATTGTTTGTTTTTAGGAGTATTATAACACAACTCTCAGTAAACTGAAAAAAACTCTGCACTGGAGTTGGGATTCAGAATTACCTTTGGAATGCTTGTCCCACTCTGTAAGAATCAGGAGCATGGTGAATGATGAAAGATTCTCTAAACTCTGGAGTCGCTGGAGTCAGTGGGAGACTGTGCTGGGTAAGCAAAGCAAGACTTTGGAATATTTCCTTGCTGATTTAATGCTGTGGTTTAATTTGCTAGTGTAAAGCCAGTAAAATACTGGAGTTCATGTCAGCAGTGGCTATGCAACATCAATGGACCATTTTAGAATATACTGCTAATACAGCAGAACCCTGTTTATCTGATTTAATTGGGATAGGCCGGGCTAGATCAGACAAGCAAAAATCCGGATAAACCAGACAATGGAAAAATGTGATGCTGCAGCGCCATCTAGTGGCCACAGGAGAGATCACCCGCTTCTGGTCTTGGAGTCCTGCTTGTTCTGTAAATGCAGGGAGCCAGTTAAGGGAGGGTCAGATAAATGGGGTTCTGCTGTACTTGTGTGCATGGTTTCATAGAACCATAGAAATGTGGGACTGGAAGGGCCCTCATGAGGTCATCTAGTCCTCCTCCGCCTTCCCTCCTGTCCCACCCCTCAGCACTGTGCTGGGGCAGGATTAAGTATACTTAGCACATCCCTGTAAAGCGTTTGTCTAACCTGGCCTTAAAATCTCCATTGGCAAGGATTCCACAGCCCCCCTAGGTAACATGTTCCAGTGCTTAACTATCCTTATAGTTTTGGTCTCTCAATCAACATCAAGAAGACAGAAGTGCTGTACCAGCCTGTACCAAGAAAGCCTTATGTAGAGCCTATTATCACAGTGCATGGCCAAACCCTCCAGTCACTGGACAAGTTCACCTACCTCAGCAGTACACTGTCACATGCAGTTCATATTGATAGTGAAACCAGCACCAGAATTGCCAAAGCTAGTGTGGCCTATGTGCAAATGTGTGGGAGTGCACAGGGATTAGTCAACAAACAAAACTGAGCTATCATATATAATGAGCTACAAAGCTATCATGTTTCTAACTTTGATGTATGCATGAAAAACCTAGATGGTGTATAGACGCCATGTTATGAAGCTGAATCACTTTCACATGGGCTGTCTGAGGAGACTGATGAGGATAAGATGGCACGACAGGGTTCCAGAGAGGGAGATTCTCATATGGGCAGGTATTCCAAGCACCCATACTCTGTTGATAAAATCACAGTTGAGATGGTAGGCCATGTCACCAGAATGTCAGATGGGTGACTACCAAAGATCTTTTATGGTGAACTAAAGCAGAGAAAGTGCTGTCAGGGACGCCAGAAGAAATGTTTCAAAGACTCCCTGAAGTTGTCCTTGAGGCATTTCAACAGAGTTTTGGGAAGATCTTGCTCATGATCATTCTACCTGGAGAAGTCTCATCCATACTGGAGCACCAGTCTGAGCAGAGGAGAACTACTGAGGCAGAACAGAAGTGCCAGCAGCATAAATCTCACAACAGCAGCATGTCCACTGTTAATCAAGTAACCCATAGTGGCATCTCTTGTTCAGTTTGCTACAGACAGTTCAAAGCTCATAGAATCATAGAATAACAGAATTGGAAGGGACCTCTGGAGGCCATCTAGTCCAACCCCCTGCCCAGAGCAGGACCAGTCCCAACTAAATCATTGGCCTGATCAGACCTCAAATTGGCCTGATCAGACAGTCATGTATTCACAGAAACCAAGTCAATCAGTGATGTCATGGTCATCTTCAAACTCGAAGGACGAACAACAACAACATCCTTATAGTTAGAAAGTTTTTCGTAATATCTAGCCTAAATCTTCCTTATTGCAAACTAGAATGTTTACTTCTTGTCCTTTCTTCAGTGGATATGGAGAACAATTGATCACTGTCCTCTTTATGACAGATTTGAAACCAGATATCAGGTCTCCCCTCTGCCTTCTCTTGACTCGAATAAACATGTTCAGTTTTCAATTTTTCCTCATACATTTTCCAGCCCTTTTTCCATTTTTTGTTGGACACTCTTCAGTTTGTCCGCATCTTTCTGAAAATGTAGTGCCCAGAACTGGACACAGTACTGACCAGTGCTGGGACAGTTACCTCCTGTGCCTTACATTTGATGCTCTGTGACATTGACACCTTGTATTCAATTTGTGATCCACTATCACCCCCAGATCCTTTTCTTCCTAAGTGAAATATTTCACACTTGTCTTTATGGAATTTCATCCTGTTGATTTCAGACCAATTCTTCAGTTTATCAAGATCATTTTGAATTCTAATCCTGTCTTCCAAAGTGTTCGCAACCCCTTCCAGCTTGGTGCATCTGCACATTTTGTAAATATACTCTCTACTTCATTATCTAAATCATTAATGAAAATACTAAATGGCACTGGCCCCAGAACAGACCTCTGCAGGACCCCTCTTGATACATCCTCCCAGCTTAACAGCAAACCATTTCAAACTACTCTTTGAGTATAATTTTTCAGCCAGTTGTGCATCCACTTTATAGTAATTTAATCTAGACCACCGTCCCTAGTTTGCTTATGACAATGTCATGTAGGACTGTGCCAAAAACCTTCCTTATATATTGTATCTATTGCTTCCCCGCTATTGAATAGGCCATAAACCTGTCAAAGAAGGAAATTAGATTGGTTTGGAATGATTTGTTTTTGACAAATTCACATTAGCTATTACTTATCACCCTAGTTTCCTCTAGGTTTGAACAATTGTGTCATTTAGTGCATTTTTTAAAATGTTTTTAATGTCCTAGAAAAATGATAGAACTTCCAAGTATTGTTTAATCTCATTAGAAAAACTGTAGTCCGCAAATTAAAACAACAGATAGGAGTATTACTGTATAAAAGCAGAGAAGAAAGATAGCTGCTGGGTAGAGCCAGGAACTCTTGCTTCTTTTCCTAGCTCTGAGGGCATGTCTTCACTAGCAACATTAAAGCACTGTTGCAGCAGTGCTTTAACATGGCTGTATAGTTGTGGCACCGTAAAAAAAACAGCTCCACGAGGGGAGTAGCTACCAGCGCTGGTGCACTGTCTACACTCGCACTTTACAGCGCTGAAACTTGCAGTGCTCAGGGGGGTGTTTTTTCACACCCCTGAGCAAGAAAGTTGCAGCCCTGTAAAGTGCCAGTGTAGACAAGGCCTTAGTCTTTGAGGATAAATTTAGTCCTACTTCATTGTATATCCGTGATGTCCTTGGCAATGCTGCTGTAGTAAACAAGGAAGGTGTAATATCCTTACCACTGAAGTCTGACTTGTTCCTTTGATTAAGGCTCTTCTAGGAAGAAAATGTCTCTTCGGAAGCTGTTGCATAATAATTCTTGGACTCAGTGCAGAATCACTTCAACAATTTCACAAAATTTGTAACAGCATCATGTGTTCTGTGAATGTGGGGCATAAATTAACCACCTGTGATTCTTGCTTCACTGTCATCAGGCTGTAGTATTCATATAAACTAATACTGAGAACCAAGAGTTATTAATGTTTCTCTGAAGTTTATATTTTATGCTTCTTTTTTCCTAAAGCAAGATTGTTGATTTGGCTCTGCATTCATGTACTAGTTTAATATGAATACACAGAAATCTCTCTGTAGCTAAGGTTATAACAAGGTTTCTATTGTAAGTCTTCTGGGACTTAGATCCACAATGGTTTAGGCTCCCTTGGTGAACTCCTGGCCACATGGCAGTCAATGGTAGAACTCCCATTTGCTTCACTAGGGCCAGGATTTCACCCCTTAACTCTGTATTTCAATATTTCTACATTTTTTCAAAAATGTAATCTTAATTTAGAATTTCTAGACATTTTTATCATTTAATTAGTGTGGGTGTGGGATGGGGAAGGGATGAGGTTGGGGGTTAGGATTTCAACTACAGCTCTCTAGTAAGTTTTTTCCTTTTTTCTTTTTTTATGTTTTGATACAGACTTATAACCTTAACTAGTTTCTCACAGGTTTGTGTCTGGCAATCGTAATTAATATTAAGGACAAGAGACACTAGCAGTAAACCAACTACTTACGTCACTTCTGAATGAACTTCTGTGAAATGTAATCGTAGAACCCAGGAAAAATTGGCTGAATACAAGGCAGTGATTAGTTCTTTCAGATTGACTGGAACAGCATAGTTTCTGGTGAACTTAGATGATTTTTAAAAATGTGTTTTGAAAGGATCACTAAACTTTCTTCCTTAATTACCAGGAAATGGTGTGTTTGATCCCTGTCCAATGTTAATTCATAAATGGATCCCTTATGGCTTCAGTCTAACAAGAATAAAAAGATTTCGTCCATTAAAAGGTGAGTTTGAAAAGCTTTTTATCTGCCAAGTTTAGTTATCCACACTGGTTCAGGTTTGCACAGGTCGTGCTTGGATTTAGATACTAGAAATGTTACCAAATGTAGCAGGGGAAGCACAGAGCCCTTAACTTGGGTCTTGGCAGATAACAAGCTTTTCAAACTCACCTTTTAATGGATGAAATCTTTTTATGCTTGTTAGACTGAAGCCATAAGGGATCCATTTATGAATTAACATTGGATAGGGATCAAACACACCATTTCCTGGTCATTAAGGAAGAAATGTTCACACCTATCATCCCAGCTTGCCTTTGCAAAATCGTATGTACAAATCCTGTGTTAGAGGCCAGATGTAAAGCTCACTAAAGTTAATGGGGCAAAGAGTCCTGTGGCACCTTATAGACTAACAGACGTATTGGAGCATAAGCTTTCGTGAATGAATACCCACTTCGTCGGATGCATGCCAAGTTAATGGGAGTCTTTCCATTGACTTCATTGGGATCTGGATCAGGTCCTAGGGGGTGAAATTCACCACTGTACAAAGGCTCATGCACCACTTAAGTTTTATATCTTACGGGTTTAAGTAGGACTGAAGTGGGAGAACATCACAGGAGGGTGTACAAATGGATGTTTGCATGTTGATAGTTGAGGTACAATTACCAGATGTGTGCAAATGCCCAGTTATGCATTCAAAGTCACAATCACCTATCTTGAACACCCTTTGGAAAACTTGTCCCTAGTGCTTTCTCAGCTATCTAGTCATGGGGTAGACTGCTCACAAGAGACTCCACAGCATAAAGAAAGAATATTCAAGTTAAAAGATTTATTCTTTTGTATCTTGCAGGCCTAGATACTTCAGATGACAACACACCATACATCTTCCCAGAAGATAAAGTTGTAGAGGAAGGTTCAAATGTCACTTTTTGCTGCATTGGAGGCAAAGATAGCAGAATTGAGTATCTTTTGTTTAATTACACTGATTATTATTACCCAGATTCAAACACCAGCCAGCAAAACATGGTGATTACTATGAAGAAGGTGTTGCATGCAGAAGTGCCTGGCATTCCTGTCTTTTGTAAAATCTCTGGTAAAGAAAACAAAAAATACAGTGCAACGCTTCTCTTTGTGGGCAGTAAGTACACACTTTGCTTTGGGTCTCTTTTTCTGTTGCTGATGCGTGTGGGAGGGATTGCGCTCTACAAAAATCACTTGTAAAGTTCAAGGGGTCGGTTCTGAGCAGCTATAAATTGACATTGCTCTGGTGGCCTCAGTGGAGCTATGCCTATTTACACCAGCTGAGGAACTGGCTCCAACAGCATGTCCTTACATTACACATTCCAGAGAAGAAAGAGAAAACTTTGTTTTCAAGTTTAAAGAGTGCAAGTAGATTTTGACTAAAAGAGGTTCATGGATGAATCCCAAAACCTATTAATGCTTTAGCAAACAGATAAACCAGGGAGCTTAAATTAATAACTTTGGTAGATACTAAAAATCATGGACTGAATAAAGACACTGGATTTATGGCTTATTACAGCAATTTACAACCCATTAACAACCCCTCCTTTTCCCCCTGCAGCTGCCTTCCTTCCCAACTGGAGGGGTGTTAACAGGCCACTTCACCTTGAACAGTCCCTTGAAATGTGTGTTAACTACTTATGCTAAACAATCTGTTCTACTTTGTATTTCCCTATGACATTCTGAATACATTTCCCAGGCTATGTCTCCACAACAAATTACTTCGGTAAAAGTTACATCTCTCAGGGGTGTAAATAATCCACACCTGAGTGACGAAAGTTATACTGATCTAAACTCCGGTGTGGTCAGCACTTTGTCAGACATAGCTATCGCCTCTCGCTAAAGCAGGAGTTGAGCCGACAGGAGAGAGCTCTCTTGGTGCTGCATCTGCTGTAGTGTAGACATACACAGAGCTCTTCTTCAGGTCTGAGGCTAAGCTCGAAAGCTGGTCTTTCTCACCAACAGAAGTTGGTCCAGTAAAAGATGATACCTCACCTTGTCTCTCTAATATCCTGGGACTGACGCAGCTACAACACTGAATTAACAACCACAGACAAGCTGGGTGAGGATCTTTTATTGAACAAGATTGGAGAGAGAGAGAGATTTCGAGCTTACACAGCTCTTCTTCTGGTCAAACACAGTCACCTAAGAATTCAGCCTGAATATGCATAATACTAGCATAGCATAAAATGTTTCCCCTCCAAGTATAGACGTAAGTTTTAAGTTGGGTGACACCCTAAACATTGAATAGATCTTTATTTTACATAAATAACATGTTTGGAGTGCAGTGATCTTTCAGAGTACAGTACATTTTAGTCTGCTTTCTTCTCTGAGGCTGTCTTTGTATGAGTGCAATTGAAATAATAATGTCTGTAGTCAGCCAGGCTTTGTACATGTTAATCGTTAGTTTGTCATGTTGATCTTCTCCTTGGTTTTAATTACAAGAACCACCTTATGAGCCTGAAGATATTTCCTGTGACACTCGGGACATTAAGACATTAACTTGTACTTGGAATCCAGGAAAAAATACCTATCTTTATGGGGCTCATTCAACAAAATACCACTTGTTTGAAAGGTAAGTTTTCTCAACTGATTAAATTAGTTCTATGGTCTGCACTATACAGGAGGTCAGACGAGATGATCCAACGGTCCCTTCTGCCCTTGGAATCTATTATTTACAATCTATTAAAGTATTTTTCTCTGTTTGCTATAAGAAGTTGCACCCTTTTCCAGATCATTAAGCAATACATTCAAACAACAAAGATTTAACAGCCCAGGACTTTGGAGCACCCACCATTAACACTTTCTCATGTTGAAAACTGACCAACTAGCCTCACTCTTCGTTTTGTCTCCTCACCAGTTTCTGATCCATCACACTAATAAATTACCTCTTTAACCAGGACTGACTAATTTTCTTTAATAGTTTCTTGTGAGAGGCTTTGTCAAAGCTTTTTGAGTGTCCAAGTGAGTCCTCGAAATATATTCTCTGTTACTCACTATTTTGTTGTCAAAAGGGCTGGATGGCTCATTCTGTTCCCACCATAGAATCATAGAATATAAGGGTTGGAAGGGACCCCAGAAGGTCATCTAGTCCAACCCCCTGCTCGAAGCAGGACCAATTCCCAGTTAAATCATCCCAGCCAGGGCTTTGTCAAGCCTGACCTTAAAAACCTCTAAGGAAGGAGATTCTACCACCTCCCTAGGTAACGCATTCCAGTGTTTCACCACTCTCTTAGTGAAAAAGTTTTTCCTAATATCCAATCTAAACCTCCCCCACTGCAACTTGAGACCATTACTCCTCGTTCTGTCATCTGCTACCATTGAGAACAGTCTAGAGCCATCCTCTTTGGAACCCCCTTTCAGGTAGTTGAAAGCAGCTATCAAATCCCCCCTCATTCTTCTCTTCTGCAGGCTAAACAATCCCAGCTCCCTCAGCCTCTCCTCATAAGTCATGTGTTCCAGACCCCTAATCATTTTTGTTGCCCTTTGCTGGACTCTCCAATTTATCCACATCCTTCTTGTAGTGTGGGGCCCAAAACTGGACACAGTACTCCAGATGAGGCCTCACCAATGTCGAATAGAGGGGAACGATCACGTCCCTTGATCTGCTCGCTATGCCCCTACTTATACATCCCAAAATGCCATTGGCCTTCTTGGCAACAAGGGCACACTGCTGACTCATATCCAGCTTCTCGTCCACTGTCACCCCTAGGTCCTTTTCCGCAGAACTGCTGCCTAGCCATTCGGTCCCTAGTCTGTAGCTGTGCATTGGGTTCTTCCGTCCTAAGTGCAGGACCCTGCACTTATCCTTATTGAACCTCATCAGATTTCTTTTGGCCCAATCCTCCAATTTGTCTAGGTCCTTCTGTATCCTATCCCTCCCCTCCAGCGTATCTACCACTCCTCCAGTTTAGTATCATCCGCAAATTTGCTGAGAGTGCAATCCACACCATCCTCCAGATCATTTATGAAGATATTGAACAAAACCGGCCCCAGGACTGACCCTTGGGGCACTCCACTTGATACCGGCTGCCAACTAGACATGGAGCCATTGATAACTACCTGTTGAGCCCGACAATCTAGCCAGCTTTCTACCCACCTTATAGTGCATTCTTCCAGCCCATACTTCCTTAACTTGCTGACAAGAATACTGTGGGAGACCGTGTCAAAAGCTTTGCTAAAGTCAAGAAACAATACATCCACTGCTTTCCCTTCATCCACAGAACCAGTAATCTCATCATAAAAGGCGATTAGATTAGTCAGGCATGACCTTCCCTTGGTGAATCCATGCTGGCTGTTCCTGATCACCTTCCTCTCATGCAAGTGCTTCAGGATTGATTCTGCTCCATGATTTTTCCAGGGACTGAGGTGAGGCTGACTGGCCTGTAGCTCCCTGGATCCTCCTTCTTCCCTTTTTTAAAGATTGGCACTACATTAGCCTTTTTCCAGTCATCCGGGACTTCCCCGGTTCACCACGAGTTTTCAAAGATAATGGCCAATGGTTCTGCAATCACAGCCGCCAATTCCTTCAGCACTCTCGGATGCAACTCGTCCGGCCCCATGGACTTCTGCACGTCCAGCTTTTCTAAATAGTCCCTAACCACCTCTATCTCCACAGAGGGCTGGCCATCTCTTCCCCATTTTGTGATGCCCAGCGCAGCAGTCTGGGAGCTGACCTTGTTAGTGAAAACAGAGGCAAAAAAAGCATTGAGTACATTAGCTTTTTCCACATCCTCTGTCACTAGGTTGCCTCCCTCATTCAGTAAGGGGCCCACACTTTCCTTGGCTTTCTTCTTGTTGCCAACATACCTGAAGAAACCCTTCTTGTTACTCTTGACATCTCTGGCTAGCTGCAGCTCCAGGTGCGATTTGGCCCTCCTGATATCATTCCTACATGCCCGAGCAATATTTTTATACTCTTCCCTGGTCATATGTCCAACCTTCCACTTCTTGTAAGCCTCTTTTTTATGTTTAAGATCCGCTAGGATTTCACCATTAAGCCAAGCTGGTCGCCTGCCATATTTACTATTCTTTCGACTCATCGGGATGGTTTGTCCCTGTAACCTCAACAAGGGTTCCTTGAAATACAGCCAGCTCTCCTGGACTCCTTTCCCCTTCAAGTTAGTCCCCCAGGGGATCCTGGCCATCCGTTCCCTGAGGGAGTCGAAGTCTGCTTTCCTGAAGTCCAGGGTTCATATCCTGCTGCTTACCTTTCTTCCCTGCGTCAGGATCCTGAACTCAACCAACTCATGGTCACTGCCTCCCAGATTCCCATCCACTTTTGCTTCCCCCACTAATTCTACCCGGTTTGTGAGCAGCAGGTCAAGAAAAGCGCCCCCTCTAGTTGGCTCCTCTAGCACTTGTGCCAGGAAATTGTCCCCTACGCTTTCCAAAAACTTCCTGGATTGTCTATGCACCGCTGTATTGCTCTCCCAGCAGATATCAGGAAAATTAAAGTCACCCATGAGAATCAGGGCATGCGATCTAGTAGCTTCCGTGAGCTGCCGGAAGAAAGCCTCATCTACCTCATCCCCCTGGTCCGGTGGTCTATAGCAGACTCCCACCACTACATCACTCTTGTTGCACACACTTCTAAACTTAATCCAGAGACACTCAGGTTTTTCTGCAGTTTCGTACCGGAGCTCTGAGCAGTCATACTGCTCCCCTACATACAGTGCTACTCCCCCACCTTTTCTGCCCTGCCTGTCCTTCCTGAACAGTTTATAACCATTCATGACAGTACTCCAGTCATGTGAGTTATCCCACCAAGTCTCTGTTATTCCGATCACGTCATAGTTCCTTGACATCACCAGGACCATCTTGTTGTAGTCAGACAGCCCAGAAGCCCAGATCTGTTCTCAGAGTGAGCCACACTAATTTTCCCCCTTCTAGCCCTGCCTAAGATTAGGCATTGCTAATTAATTTTTGTTTAGAGACTACACACATTTACTTGCACAAACTCATCCCAGCCCCTTTCCCCCCCACATCCCATACCCACCCTCCCCATAGGTGTAGTTTGGGCAGCATTTCCCCCCAAACAGAGGCGAGGCATGTGGGGGCACCCAGGGTCACATGCAGCAGATGGTGCTCCCCCATTAAGCCGGTCCTTCTCCCCCCCAGCACTGGCAGCCTAGGTATCACTCCAGATGGGGGAAAGAGACAGTGAACCAGGGGAACTGGCTTCAGTGTGCATGCCGTACCTCCCCCACAAAATAGCAGTCAAACTATGCCTATGCCATGCCCCCCCACACACACACACAGTTGTTGGACAGTCTGGAAAGCATCAGTGTTCTATGGCCTGGATCCTACAAACAGCTATAGACATGAGTAACTTTGTGCATGTGAGTTCAATCCATTCAGTATAACAGCTTAACCTCTGCTGAAAAGCCAACAGTACTGAAAATACTTATGGGCTGTACTGAACCGTCTTGCACAAGTGCAGAAGTGCAAGACCAATTCTAAAATTGGTCAGAATTTTAGCATTTAACTCCCATGGAAGTTTTCTGTGGTCAACAGCAAGAACATGGGGAATTCATCCAATTCTCCATCCCCACAGATCTCCTGCAGAATACTGAGTGGCATGAACAGTCAGCCCATGAAACAAGATAGAAGTATTAGATCACCTAAACAACCTCATTAGATAATCAGCCACAGTTGCTTACCAACTTCTGAAAGCCTTTTGCTTTTCAAATAAACCACTCCTGGGTACCCTCCTTTATACCACAGTTCTTTTAAAATATAATAGAAATTACTATTTCTGTTACATTTGTTGATAGAGAATTATGCACATACAACAACTATTTTTATTTAAGTTTTAGTTCTGTTCTAGATAGGCATCACAGTTTCTGAATCCATTATTGCGCTTCTGCAGCATCTATGATTTTAAACCAAAGAAAAATAAACCAATGACTTTTTCCTCTCTCTTGAAAGGTTTTCCCAAAAAACATTTTGCTACCAAGAAACAGCACACTATCTAGAACCCATCCATTGTTCTTGGGCTATAGACCAGCAGATGATATACAACCTAACACTGACTGCCCAAAACCCTCTTGGAAAGAGAAGTGCTAATTTTGTCCTTGATGTAGCTCACAGAGGTAAGGGTTTTTCTGCTCCTTGTTGATGTTTTGAAGGGTCTTTTGGGTAGGCTGAAGATCACCACCATGAAACATTCTGGGGCCGCCTGTCCTATTTCTCTATGGGGCAGTATTGTCTGAAAACCTCTCAGATTTAAAGATAAATGATTTTTCCTTCCCAGCTTGCCCTGATTCCCATCTTCTCTGTGCCCACACTTGCCTGCTCCCTCTTCAGTTTCAGTTTTGCAGCTGCTGTTACTGATGAACACAATCCGATCTCCAGGTTGAGAGCTAAGTGATCAAAATGATCCCTTTTGTGGCCTCAGAATCTGCCAAATGTCCAAATGTGGGGAGTGATATGCAACAAAGGGCCTAAATGAGAGGCACAAAAAAAGGAGCCACTCAGGAAACGAAGTGCTGTGGGATCATTCCTTTGTTGTACAGAACTTTGACACCACAGTTTCACAATTACACGTTTCTGATGTAAATCTTCAAGAACAAAAGGGAGAGGACACCAAATTTGTGTGGGATGGACATGATTTTGGCACTAGAATGAATGATTCCCTCATAATGATTGGCATTTGAGTGGTAAACGCATTATTACAGCGCCTGAGGGAGTGGGCATATGCCCCCCAGGAGCAGTGGATGACAGGAGTACCAACATGCTAGTGCATGAGACAAGAAGAGCAATTTACCATAAGTGAAGCAGAAAAATTGACTGTACACAAAATGCTTTCAAATGCATAAAGGAAACACACTGAAAACACAAGAAAATGAGTTTCTTTCTCCAACTGCTTTCAGTTCTAGGAATTGTGGGTGCTTCTTGTAACAATACTAGCTGTCTCTTTCTGATGGCATAAAGCTTGAGTGCTCTTCTAACCAGTCTTTTTAGGCAAGTCTTGCCATTTTTCTATTGCTACAGATATTTGCTGTAGATTTTTTGCGGATTTAAAAAACATTAGCAAATAAAGCAAAACAAAATTTACACCCTATATTGTAGCTCTGCAGTATCAATAATGGAAGCATTCAAGGGTCAGATTTGGACACCATCTAGCCTAATACTGCTTATAGAGCACATATCATCTGAGGATCTCAAAGGACTTTAACAAGGGAAGATGAATAGAAGTAGGCCCTTTTTTTGGATGCAGAAGCTGAGCCACAGAAAGTTTAATTGATCTGCTCACATTCAGTCAATAGAAGAGTGGTGAATAGAACTGCAGGTCTTTGGCTCCAAGTCCAGTGAACTACTTCTGGGATGCAGAGCCCCACTAGAGAAGTAGATAAACAATAAAAGACTCAATTTCTAAAAGCATCACTTATTTTTACTAATACATATGTCTCTCTGCCTGGAATCCCACTGGGAGAGATGTAATGAGGAAATCCTAGACTAAGCCTCGTATTCACTTTCATTGCTCAATGAGAACATTTTGAAAGTTCTTGAATTCAAGTTTTTCAGAATCTAACTTATCTTTCCCTTTGGCAGTTCATCCATATCCCCCCTCTGACCTTTCTGTGGAACATATGAAAGCCACAGAAGTCAGTTTATACTGGCGTATGCAGCCCAAGTACAAAGCAATTAAGCTGCTATGTCAGATTGAAAATCGCCACCCAAGTGGGCAAGTGGAACTGGTAAGAAACTTAAGTTTCAGTCTAAACAAGCAACTGGGGTTTTGGGGTATGGAGTATAGTATATTTGTATCATGGTTTTTAATGCCATCGGTAGTGGGTGGGTGAATCACTGGCCCTTAGTAGGTGGAATGCCAAACGTGCACAATATGTGTGATGGAATCACATTCTAGGAGAAATGTTCAGGTCTTTGAGGCTGTCAGTGTTGGTGGAGACCAGGTGAGAGACAAAGCTATTGTGAGAGGCAAGGTGGGTGAGGTCCATATATTTTATTAGATCAACTTCTGTTGGTAGAAGGGACAAATTTTCAGGCTTCGCAGAGCTCTTCCTCATGTCTAGAGAAGATAATCAGAGTATCACACCACCAATAGATGTTATCTCCCCTGCCTTGTTTGTCTCATATCCTGCCACCAGCATGGCTACACCACCACTGCAAAGGCCACTGAGAACATACAAATTATTGAGTCTCTGTAGGAGCAGCAAAAGAGATCTGATGAGAGATGAAATTCAAGAGCTAGGTTGGGACAGAGCCAATGGAGAGACTTTAGTAGTGAGTGATGTGGTCTGAGCAAGTGAGGAAGAGAATCGTAGCAGTTGCATAATTAATAGATATTTAAAGTCAAAATGGACCGCTGTTGTCATCTAGTCTGACCTTGTGCATAACACAGGCCATAGAATTTCACCCAATGATTTCTGCATCTAGCCCAACATGGTTAAACAAGAACAAAACTTGTAGAAAGACATCAGCAGGCAAGCTGTCCCAGTTGTTAATAACCTTCACTTAAAAATGGGCATTTGTTTCCAATTTGAACTTTCACTTTCCAGTCACTGGAAATCTTGGGAGAAGCAATAATCGAGGCTTCAGGTGAGGAAGGTGCATGTGTCTCGGTGGTGGGAAGGGAATCGGGCCATGGACAAGTGTTTTTAAAATGTTGTGGAGGAAATAGCAACAAGATTTAGTGACAACCTGGTTGGATGAGGAGCAGGAAAGGAAGGAATCACAGATGCCCTCTAGCTTGTGAGCCTGAGACACAGGAAAAAATGGCTGTGTGAATAGCAATGGTGAAAGGAGAGAATGCAGAAAGCTTAGGAAGGAAAATAAATTGCTCAGGCTTGGCCATGTGAAAGCTTGAGGAGCTGAAAACCATCAGGCTATGTCAGAGTCAACTCCATCAGAGTACTGCTGATGACTGTGATGTCACTGTGACCAAAGAACTGTTGCAGTTGGCATTTAGACTTCCAGATGTATTATGCAGACTAGTCTGCATATACATTACTGCCCTCTGTTGGATAGAATGCTAGACTTGCTGCAGTGTGTAAGAGCTTGCTACCATGTACTGGCAGGAGGCCTTATAAGCTCTAATATTACTGGAGCTAATGGAGATTTCAGCGTCAGTTCCAGTGGTAGAGGCTGATGTGGAGGGGGCAGAATGTCCTGAATTACAGCTTGGTGTCTGTGCAGCTACAGCATGTAGTATAGCTGATGTCCGTAAAGACCTGTGTGAACATATAGCTTCCTGGAGGGGGAGGAAGGTTGCAGCAGAGTCCATAACCTTGTTCCACATACTTTAGTGAGTGTTCAGCTCGCCTGTTCTTCACAAGTTCATCTAGGTTTCCCTGTGGTCCAGTCCACACAGGGGCAGCTCATCTCCAGAGTATTACAGGACAAGTAAGCTTGAAAGCCTGTCTCTCTCACCGAAGAGAAGTTGGTCCAATAAAAAAATATTACCTCACCCACCTTGCTTCTCTAACTAAAGCACAAGCAGGAGTGCTCCACTTTTGTAGGAAGTGTACATGGACAGGCCTCCCTGGAGACCTCCCAGTGGATGTTCTGCCTCAAGTGTGCCAGCTGCAGGAGATCATCACAGATGATCGTTTAGAGGAGGGGACTATACAAAACATGGGGTCCCTACGACATACCCACTTTATCTTGGGCAGAGTTGCAGAGTTCATCCTAATCCTTTTGAGGATGGTAGCAAGTTGTGGGGACACCCAAAGGGAGGGTCCAATGTGGAACATGTGTATGCTAATATCCCAATGGTATGTACGTGTCCAGAACAGCATCCTATTTACCTGATCCTAGTAAGGAGGTCCATGTTTTAAATATTTTAAATTTAAGTTTTAGATATTTTAAATATATGATAAAAGAAAGGGGCATATGGACAACAACAGAAGCACCACAGGCAGAAGTGGGAGAGAAAGGCTCACTAATTACACCTTTTTCAACCTACATAGATAAAAAATTAAGTAGCAATTTTGGCAGACCAACATGAAGGGATCCTGTCAACAGCATTGGCCAAAGGGGTTAATAGAGCTCTCTGTGCGCCTCCCATATGTCCATGTATTTGGACCTACTCTGACTTTTCCAGCATGTTTCCACATAATTTTCTGCATTGGGTCAAACCTGACAAGGCAGATGTAATAAACGTGCTGTTGGTTGAAGCAGGGGACAAAATGACTTCCCGAATCTTAGCCAAAAACCTCTTTCTCATGAAAGATGTCTGAACCCTAACCACGTCACATTTCTCCTTTGCTTTTGCAGCACAATAGTTCACCTGTTCAGTCAAATTCATATCCACACCTCACCCTAGGTGGCTTGCAGCCTTTCACCTATTACACCTTTAGAATGCGCTGTGGTGCAGCTAGCCACTTCTGGAAATGGAGTGAATGGAGCAAAACCCTCAGAGTCAGAACAAATGAAGCAGGTGAGTTCAATCCATTGGGAAATGGGGTGGGGGGAGGGAGGGGTTTGCAGCTGAAACTTGCTCTTCAAGTTGCTGTTCGCCATCTGCCAGACTGATGTCTGGAAATACCAGAAAGCTCGTTGTTTTTGGTGTATGGGGCTGCAAGCCTAAGAGCTGCAGGTATTGGGTCAAAACCATTTTAAAATATGCGCATATGTCAAGGTTCCTCCCCCACTCTGAACTCTAGGGTACAGATGTGGGGACCTGCATGAAAAACCTCCTAAGCTTATCTTTACCAGCTTAGGTCAAAACTTCCCCAAGGTACAAAATATTCCACCCTTTGTCCTTGGATTGGCCGCTACCACCACCAAACTAATACTGGTTACTGGGGAAGAGCTGTTTGGACGCGTCTTTCCCCCCAAAATACTTCCCAAAACCTTGCACCCCACTTCCTGGACAATGTTTGGTAAAAAGCCTCACCAATTTGCCTAGGTGACTACAGACCCAGACCCTTGGATCTTAAGAACAATGAACAATCCTCCCAACACTTGTACCCCCCCTTTCCTGGGAAATGTTGGATAAAAAGCCTCACCAATTTGCATAGGTGACCACAGACCCAAACCCTTGGATCTGAGAACAATGAAAAAGCATTCAGTTTTCTTACAAGAAGACTTTTAATAAAAATAGAAGTAAATAGAAATAAAGAAATCCCCCCTGTAAAATCCGGATGGTAGATACCTTACAGGGTAATTAGATTCAAAAACATAGAGAACCCCTCTAGGCAAAACCTTAAGTTACAAAAAAGATACACAGACAGAAATAGTTATTCTATTCAGCACAGTTCTTTTCTCAGCCATTTAAAGAAGTCATAATCTAACACG
This sequence comes from Caretta caretta, assembly GCF_965140235.1. Taxonomy (NCBI): domain Eukaryota; kingdom Metazoa; phylum Chordata; order Testudines; family Cheloniidae; genus Caretta; species Caretta caretta. Next base: position 28,059,180 of record NC_134210.1, read on the forward strand.
TACCTAGCTAGATTACTTACTAAAAGTTCTAAGACTCCAATCCTGGTCTATCCCCGACAAAGACAGAATATAGACAGACCCACAGACCCTTTGTTTCAGTCCCTCCTCCCAGCTTTTGAAAGTATCTTGTCTCCTCATTGGTCATTTTGGTCAGGTGCCAGCGAGGTTACCTTTAGCTTCTTAACCCTTTACAGGTGAGAGGAGCGTTCCCCTGGCCAGGAGGGATTTCAAAGGGATTTACCCTTCCCTTTATATTTATGACAGCATACATGTGCACAGAACAGACTGATCGGTGAAACTCGAGCTTTGGGTGAAACCAGATAAGGTTTCAGAACTCCAGGTGCATTATCTGAACCTTGTGCCAAACTCAATCCCATCACTTTTTTCCCTGATCAGTGAGACGTGCTGGCCAGCTCCTCTTTTTCCCTCTGCAACTCCCAGCATATCTTCAGCTATCTTCTATGGTACCTCTGCCTTGGCTCCCTCCTCCCTGTAACCCCCTCTTCTTATGCCTCCCCTGACTGTTGGCATACCACATCTTTAAAAGGTTCTGTTTGTCTGGAATCTGTCAACCTCCTAAGTCTCCACCGCTTTAAATCTGAAGTTGTGGTACTTGATAGAGCCCAGAATGCACCAGATGAATCAGAATTGGTGAGATATGAAGTGGGTGCAGCTGGACCACTGAATGGGCATAGTAGTTGCTGTGCGTTTTGTGTGTGGAGGCATCATTCAGTGGTGGGAACATCCATGTGTGTTGGGGAGGGAGGGGAAGTGGGGCTCGGCACGGAATGAGCCAGGAGTAGTTTTTGGTATGGAGGCACAGGGTCGGTGAGTTTTGAGGTCTAGCTGAGTTGCAGGTGGGATGGTCTCCTTAACAAATATTAGCAAAGGTTTGGACAGTTCACCCTTCCCAATATACAACAGCTTTGTTTTATGTGATTGATCACAGCTCCCTCAGGGAAACTTGATGTCTGGAGAGAAGTTACCCCAGTTTTGGGAGGACGGAATGTGACCTTATTCTGGAAGGTGAGTCTGGGCACAGAAATGGTTAAGAAAGTTTACAGAAATGACCGGCACAGTATCTGGGGTATTTTTCCTGGCAGGGTGCAAGATTTCTCTCTCATTTTAGTTTTCCATTATGATGTGTGGCTCTTGTGACAATGGAAACCATAATCACCACACTGCTTACACTGGTGCTGAGAGAGTCTGGATTTTTGTTCAAGCCATGGATTTGGACCATATGTTGCTTTTTTTTTTTCTTTTAGTGGAACCTGCATTTCTCCCCAAGAAAATGTAGTTTGGGTGCCAAAATGTTTTTTAAAAAGTGAATGAAAGCCTACTTTTTTTAAATTGTCCATTCAGTGAGCACAAATAGGAAACAACATACACAAAACCTTCAGGTTGCCTTATTTCAAAACTCCCAGTCACTTAAAAAAATATTTCTATATACTTACGGGTTAAGTAGAAATAATTCTGTCATTTGTTTAATGTCATCCATCAAGTGAAAACCAATTTTCTTTTTTCTGTAAAACAGAATATCACAAGTACAGTATCCTTCGTACCCTTAAAAGCTTCTACTATAAGAATCATGCCAAATACAATTTGTAGTAGTGTAAATTTAGCTGCAGATTAAATAGGTCTTGAAATATTTTCCATTTTTTTCCCCAGCCATTACCAGACTTTAGAGCTAATGGTGGAGATATTTCATTTGAGATAACCTGGGAAAAGTTAAAGAAAGCCTCTGAACTTGAACACATCTCCATTTCTGCATTACAAAACAGTACAACAATTTCCATCGATAACCATTCCTACAAAATCAGCGTGGCAGCAAGGAACAATATTAATTCTTCACTTCCTTCAGTGATGATCATCTCCCGAGCGACAGATAATGGTTTGTGTATCTTCAATCCAATTAAAATAACTTTTGAGGGCGCTTATCTTGTATAGTTATTTTACAGTCAGTAATATTTTATTTATCATCATGGAATAATTAATCTAGTCTTGGAATTAAAATGACTGTTTGCCACTGATGTGTTTAAAAACTACTTCCTTCTATCAATGGAGATCACTTAGTCTGTAAGATAATAGCAGTATATGTATCTTTATATATTCCCCATTCTCTACCCACCTGGGTTTTTTCACAAATATAATATGGTACATTCATGGGGTTATCCCAGTGAGCAAAATACATATAGGTTTAACCAACAAGGTCCTCTGTCCTGCATTTGCATATGGATGCAAGGATCCCACTCACACAGAACTCATTGCAGAATCAGGGTCTAGTGACCTATTATTTCAGGCTCCAGTTTTGTGAGCCTGCAGTTCAGTTCCTGATGTTACAAATTTTGATGTTAACTGATGTTAACCAACTACAAGGTATTTGAGTGATTAGCCTCTTAGTGGTAGGGATCAACTTTCAGGGTCCTTTCCCTATTGGGGGCGAGTATTTCGTAATGATGAAACATTATTGAAAAGACAAAATCTGCAGTTTTACCGGTATCCAGTCATCAGGTATAGTAATGGCAATACTAGCATCCTATGAAGTGAGCTGTAGCTCACAAAAGCTCATGCTCAAATAAATTGGTTAGTCTCTAAGGTGCCACAAGTACTCCTTTTCTTTTTGCAAATACTAGCATAGTAATTCTACCAATCTTAATTAGACCTAAAGTATAGGTCTTCCTGCTAGAAAACATATATTATAGATAGATGATAAATATACTATTTTGTGAAGTGCTTTAGTCCATTCTTTCCAAGGTGCTGAAGAAAAGGTTGATCGCACTGACCTTGAAGAAGAAAGAGTTAATGGCACAGTTGATGGCATTTATATTTCTTGGAAGGCCACAAATGCATTTGATGGATACATTGTCGATTGGTGCAACTTTCCGAGGTCCCAGCATTGTGACTTTCAGTGGAAGAGATTCGATTTCAACACCTCCAGTTGTTTTATCAAGTCAGGTGAAAGCAGAACAATTCTTTATTAAGATGTTTATGCTGCAACTCTTTGTTAGGGCATTGAGTGGCATGCACCTGAATTTTAGGAAACAGATTCTGGGAACTCTATTAAAATCTAACAACTGCCCAGTGTGTCAGTTTTTTCTTTCACAGAATCATAGACAGGTAGGGTTGGGCAAGGACCTTGAGAGGTCATAAAGTCCAGCCCCCTGCACTGAGGCAGGACCAAGTAAAGACCATTGCTGACAGGTGTTTGTCCATCAGGACCATCTGTGGTATTGTTTTGTTTACTATTTTGATCAAACACCACAAACAGGTGGTCAACATTACTAGGGTTAGCTGGGATTTGGTTTAAACACCTCCAGTTGTCTTACCAGCACTAAGTAAGAGCTGTGTTTTCTAGGGCCTCCTTTTGGCAACTTCAGTGGTGCAAGATCAGGATTTTTAATGAATTATAGAGCTCCATATAAATCAAATGTGGTTCCATTTTGTTACCTAAAACTACTGAAGCTTAATTTTTTAAAAATGGCTTTATTATTTTCTAGCTGCTTTCATGCCTGGGGTCAGATACAACTTCAGGGTTTATGGATCTCTAGCTAATGAAGATTTTTTCCTGGGGAAGAAGGTTGGGTATACCAAAGAACTGGGTAAGCTGAAAATATTTTACATGTGTACATATTTGCTAAATGGGGCTCATGAAAATAAAGGGGAGTTCTGTAGCTGTACTGTCTTTTCTCTGCCTCCTTGCACTAACTACAAGCAATGTTTGACATACACAATATTGCTTCCCCCATTCCCATTGCATATATTTAATAAAACACTACAAAATGGCCTCTGGTGACTGCTATGAGGCAGTTTGGTTAGTACAGATGTCAGGAAAACAAGAGTCCACACCAGTCAGGAAAACTGAGCTATAACTACATTAGCATATCTTAAAACAAAAAAACTTCAAATCCAGACTCCAGCGAGAAACTGCTGAATTGGAATTCATTTGCAAATTGGATACTATTAATTTAGGCTTAAATAGAGACTGGGAGTGGCTAAGTCATTATGCAAGGTAGCCTGTTTCCTCTTGTTTTTTCCTACCCCCCCCCCAGATGTTCTGGTTTAACTTGGATTTAAACTTGGAGAGTGGTCAGTTTGGATGAGCTATTGCCAGCAGGAGAGTGAGTTTGTGTGTGTATGGGGGTGGGGGGGATGTGAGAAAACCTGGATTTGTGCAGGAAATAGCCCGACTTGATTATGTAAAGAGTTGTCACTTTGGATGGGCTAGCACCAGCAGGAGAGTGAATTTGTGTGGGGGGGTGGAGGGTGAGAAAACCTGGATTTGTGCTGGAAATGGCCCACCTGACGATCACTTTAGATAAGCTATTACCAGCGGGACAGTGGGGTGGGAGGAGGTATTGTTTCATATTCTCTGTGTATATATAAAGTCTGCTGCAGTTTCCACGGTATGCATCCGATGAAGTGAGCTGTAGCTCACGAAAGCTCATGCTCAAATAAATTGGTTAGTCTCTAAGGTGCCACAAGTACTCCTTTTCTTTTTGCGAATACAGACTAACACGGCTGTTACTCTGAAACCTATGATTAAACAGTTGTTTCTGTGCATGACGTAGATGGGTCCACAGGTGTTCTGTGGTACCAGGAGGCTTTCAGGAAGAACAGGCTTAGTTCAGTTTTTATTTGAAAATCAGTGATGTTCAGTTTATAAACAACGCAAATTTAACAAGAGGCAACAGATGGGAATTCAGGAGCAATGCCAAGTGGGGAGATAAACTTTCTAGAAATCAAACATGTTTGTCAATTTCCTTCCTTCCAGCTCCTAGACTTAACCCTCAAGGGGAAATAGCTGAGATGACTTCCCATACTGTGACCGTAACTTGGGATTCTTATCCCGTAAATGAGTCACAGCCTGGATTCATAAGAGGTTATCATGTTTATGTGAAAACCATGGAAGAAGAATGCAGTTTGAAGGGATCAGCAAAACATGCTCTTTCAGGTAATTGATTCTTTGAACCCAGAAAGCTGTACACCCATCAATCCATCACATGCTGAAATGTGTGAAAAGCTGCAGATTTTTTGCTCAGGAGATCAATAAATTGGAGCCTCCTGAAAAGTTCCTCACATGTACATGTTAGGCAGATAAACAAACACACTGGGGAATAAATGGAATGATGTTGATCTCTAAAGTGAGGTAGCTGTTGCCTTCTCTCCAAGAACTGAGTGTAGAGTGCTTTTAATTGACAGAAGCAGGACTCTACCAATATACAGAAGATTACATAGGGCCCCATTTTGTAGGCCATTATGCAGGGAGCTTCCATTGACTTCAAAGTGCACTTCACAGGTGGAATGGCTGCAGTATCAGCTCCCTGTGTGTCACTGAGTTTTCATCTCTGATGAACTGAGCTCTGGCAGAGTTTTCAAAATTCCCACTCATTCTCTTTTTGGAAGATAGACAAAGAAGCTGCTATCAGTTTTATTATGACAGTGGGGATTTTTTAGAGGTAGTTGGGTCTGATTTGTGTGCTGATGTTTTCATAGCTTTAGGGTTGTGGCTCTGTGAAAATTCCCCATTTATTCCATTAAATGAAGATGTGCGTAGCTCTGCTCTACACAGCCTGTTTGTCTAGTGGTGAAGCTGACCTGGGGACTGTGTTAAGCATTTGCAGCATGGAGCTACTTGGCATATCGTCTCTGATTTTCTTGTCTCACATTGAACTCTACTCGAGATGACAAAATTTCAGTGCAGCCAAATTCTCAGACCCTCCCACTGAATGCAAAAAAAATTGTTTATTCTTACCTGTTGATTTCTCTTCTCCAACATGGACCGTGTCCTGATTCACCATCTGTAGGTCCATTCCCCTCTTCTGAGGGGACTGGTGTCAGGTAAAGCTGCGTGTCTGTGTGACCCTGGGCTGTCAGGGGCCTGCCCACCAACATCCTGTCAGAATAAGATTAACTGTGTAACAGTTGGCACTACTGTAACTGTACATACTTGCAAATATTCCCACCCGGGAAGGGTGTAAGAGCAAAGCCCAACCACCTCCCCATCTGAGGTACTGATTGGGGCTGGGGCAGGGGGGTTGTTATCTCAGGCAGAACCGGCATCGAGGCTGGGAAGGATGAAGGATGTGGCTAAGAAACACTTGAAGTGGGAACAGATTGCTAGCCCTGGTTTCTCTGTGTCCTTTGTATTGAACGCATTTCTGCCTCTCAGCTACCAGTAAGGTGTTGCGGGGTGGGGGATGGAGGGTGCAGAGAGAAGAAATGGACAGAGGCAGACCAAGAAAACAAAACCTGCTGAAAAGCTACTAGCAAAAGGTAAGTGAATTGTGGAAGTGGAAACAGAGTTTGTAGCTTGGCAGGAGCAGAGACTTCTGACAGGAAGTTGGTGGCTGGTCCCCTATTGGATTGGCTCTCTGAGACACACTGCTGCTGCTATCTCCAGTCCAATCAGAAGAGGCGCCATCCAACCCAGCAGTAATGAGGTAGAGCAGAGATTCTCAAAGGAATGTATTCTGTGGGGGTATGAGAAGCCGCTCTGCCTTCAAGCTGGGAGGCTTCCAGGGAGCAATGTGCCACCCTTACTTCTCTGCTGCTGCTCGCGGCAGCGCTGCCTTCAGAGCTGTGCGCCTGGCCAGCAGCTGCCATTCTCTGCTCTGCCTTCAGAGCTGGGCAGCAGCATGTGTATTTGTGTGGCGGGAGCTGGGAGGACGTAAAGGACTACAGACACAAAGAACGGGGACGCGATCAAATAAATCTGAGAACCACTGAGCTAAAGCATATCCCCCTTCCTGAAAGGCAATGCATATTAAAAAACAATTGAGAGTAATGGTTTGTAACATCTCCTTTGATTATAGATGGTTCAGTCCTATGTAAATACACTATAGAAAACCCAGAAGAAAAGAGATACGTGGTGAAACACCTGATGCCAGAAACAACATATGCACTGGCAGTTAAAGCTTACACTGGAGGAGGAGAGACCCCCATTGATGCCTATATAAACGTAGATACACTACATGACTGTGAGTTTAGAAAATGAAAATATGATTTGGAGGAGCCAGCAGAGGAGGGGGGCAAGAAGGGAAATTAGCACCTGTCACTGCTGGCTTGTTTTCTAAAAAGATTAGGTAGAGATGAATGGATTTGAGAAGGATCTCAGTTCGAAGATTTATTAATGGATGCAGTCAAATAATACTAATTGCCAAATTAAATGTTATAGTACTTGAATAGCTCCTTTCACCCTAGAAACATTGCCGCATATTTAAAGCATTTTACCATGTTATTTAAACCTCATAATCCCCCTGTAAGGTAGCTAAGCAAATTTATACCCACTTTGCAGATAGCAACACTGAGGCTCATTTACAGAATGGAACCAGTGACAGAGTTGAAACGAGAACCCAGGAATGCTGACTCCTGGTCCTCTTCTCCAAATATTAGAGAGGAATTTTATTTAGTTCCAGCTAATTTTATAAACTATAGAAGAATATAAAACTTAGCTTATATTGGCTGTTGCTTTCATGACCATGTAGCTAATTTTTGTGCAAATAAGAGCTCTAGACTTCCTAACACTGATTTGTATGAAAAACTGGCTTACAAATCCACCAACTCTTGCATTCCATGCTAGATGTGACCAAAGAAGGGTTGCTGCATTAGAATCATGCTCACTAACTGTGGCCAAATTAGACATCCAGAAAAACAAAAGTAATTAATTACTTATCTGTAATTCTGTTCGCTTGAAGATATCACACCAGAATCTCACTCTTGGGACTTGTGTTCCCAAGCTGAAACTCCCCAGCTTTGTCCTCAGAAGAGGTGGAGAGTGGATTAGTGCATGAGAGCCGTACATTTTACACGGAGCAGCATGCACTACCATTACACTTCAGTGCCTAGACCCTCCCCGACAGCTAGTGAATTGTATGTAAAAGCAAGGTCTCCTAACCAAAACCAGTGAGAAGTAAAATAAAAATCCATAAACTAACACTTAAAAATGTCCCAAGAGAAGCCATCCCTTCTGTCCCCCCTTGGTTAATTTAATATCAAAACTCAATTTCCTTCTTCGTTACACCACTGCATGACTCCGTTGGTAACTGTTGTGGACACTTAAGCTCTGGGGACTCACTTCGGTTTGGTGCTGAGCTCCCTCAACTCCCTTGCTTTGGCACTTGGAACACTGTAGTATTGGGGCCTTTGGCCCCCATTAACTAAAGCAGTTAAGCATGTCCTTACGTCCTATTTACGGCAATTCTTTCTTGCACAGGGATAGATGGACTAGAGATGTTTAAGTGCTTTGCTAAGTAAGTGTCTTCAGTGCAACCCCCCCACACCCAAAAATGTAATTTTTACATTGATGTAACCATTTCAGTGTAGCACCCTAGTGGAGACAGGGCACAGGCAGGTTTTGCTTCAGTGTAGCTGCTTGAGGTAACTCCTAGAGGGACATGGGGACTGAACTTGAGCAGTTACATCGAGGTCAGAACTACCCATGCTTTGTCTCCATTGGGGTTTTACTGCAAGATAGCAATCTCAGCATAAAAACACACCTTTTTTTTGCTGTGAAGACATAGCCAACGGGAGGGTATTTATTTACATAGCTACTCCTTGAAATCTTTGATAGTTAGCAAATCAACTCAGGTAAAATGATGGTGTCTGTAAGTAAAAGGCAATTAAAAAATAAAAGGACTGGTAAAGCTGAACTTTTGGCAATAAAAATAAATGCCAAAAAATACATGTGTTCACTTATAGATTTGCAGGCCAGAAGCTCTAATTGTATTGATTCAAACAAGGGAAAGTTAGAAAACTGTTTTTTGAAATACTATTTTTCTTTCATAGCAAAGATTTACCTTCCAGTTCTGCTAGTGATCATTCCTTTTGTAGTAATAACTGCTGTGTGCTTCTGGAAAATCAAGTGGTAAGTTCATTATAATACATTTTCCTTCTGTGAATAGAGAAATGGTCTGTTTTAATTCAAAATGGAGTTGTTGTTTGTCTATTTAACCCCCCTTCATAATACCTCCTTCATTTCTCTCTTTGAGCGTCTTAGTAAGTGGATGCCCTGAATATTTGGCTTCCTGTGGTATATAGTACATGGCATCTCCACTTATTTCTGTAAGAATCTTAGCCCTGCTGTAAAGGTGAAGGGAGAATGAATGTTGACAAATGAAGAGAACAAAGTTTACTTGTTTGTCTGTGTTTTTCTAGGGTGAAGGATTGCTGTTATCCTGAAATTCCCAATCCTAACAAGAGCCAAGTCCTCTCATTTAATGGATTAAAGGTGAAGTCATTAGACAAATCCAATAACTTTAATTTTTCTATTCTCAAACTAAGGTCCAGCAAAACGTATTAGAAGAATTTTCTTTCTGTATTGACAATTATTTTTAATAATGATGCTCATTTTACAAATGGCTTGTCTGATTAACTTTACTTTTGGTTGAAAAAAGTCTCCATTTTCCATCGACATGACTCTGTAGTGATTAGTTTACGCTTTGAAGTCTGTCTTTGCAAGGATAGGCTCTAGACAGTTACTTCAAAAGTTATAAAAGCTCTTTCCACACTCTCAGACCTGTCAGAGCAAAGTCCTTCTAATGCCCTTTGATATCTTAGCTTTCAAAATTAGAGCTTAAATTTGACTATTCCTCTGAGACATGCACTACATCTTGACTATGGGAGTCCTGTAAACTATGCATGATTGCTGCTCCCTCTCCTGATGTTTGCTACAGCAAGAAGTTAGACTTCTGGGAGAACTTAACCTGCCAATGTTTATGTTCCTTGTGGATTTTTAGAAGGACAAGCCCCCCAGACAGGTTTAACACAGTCAGGATATGTCTACACTTACAGAGTTTTTGCGCTGTAAGTTTCACCAGTGATAGGGAACTGGTGAAAGTAAAGCGCTGGTTTGTGTACTCACTCAATTCCTCAGGTGTCAGAGAGTGTTTACACTACCAGCACTTCCATCGCCAATGAGAGCAGCGCTGTAGGGCAGCTATCCCACAATGCAGCTCTCTCAATAGGTCTTGTCGGAAGGGGGGTGTGCAAACAGAAGGCATTCTGGGTCCCGTGCTGCCGTGCTTCATGTCCCAGCAGCCCCATTACTTCCTTGTTTCTTCTGTGGCATTTTTTAAAAAATCTCCTGCTGTCTGGCTGCTTTCCCCGTCACATCTACAAACTAAGGGAAAGGGAGCTTCAAACGTCCCAGGGCTTACAAGGGAAGGGGCAGATGTCTGTGCGTCAGAGCAGAGGAGGTGCTGAACAGAGTGGTCACTTTTGGAACTGTGGGATATCCTTCGGAGGTCAAAAGGGGTTTACAATAGTAGAATGTGTCTTCACTTTCACAGCAGCGCAAAAAGAACAGTGGTAAGAACTGTATGCCTCTCGTGAAGGTGATTTTGTTTTTGCAGTGAAACTTCTGAGTTTCAATGCAAAAAGGCATTAACAAGTGTAGATGCTCCCGTGGTTTTAGTGCAAAAAAGGGACTTTTTGCACTTTAAATGGTAAGTGTAGACATACCCTCAGTTGCAGTCTTAATTATGGTTTGCAGTGTTACATGACGGACACTAATTTAAGAACTTGTACATCTGTTCAAAGGGGCATGGTCTCTCATTGCTCAGCAAATTTCCTCTGTTGAGATGAGAAAAAGAGCTCTCCAAAACTGTCTTGTAATTAGATCCAGCTGAAGATCAAACTTCCAGCGAACTAGAATGATGTGTATGCCCTCCCCCTCTGATCCTATACATCTTGTAAAAATTCTGACTATACCGAATTTACTCTACATTTCTAAAAATGCTTAAAATAATCATTCCCTTTTCACCTAGTCAGTGTATTTTTCATTGTTCTAAAGTAACTGTCTTCTCATTGCTCTGCAGCTTAATTCTGAAGCAGTACTGAAGCTAAGTGACTGCATTCCTGATACTGTAGTATTGGAGAATACATCAGAAGCCAATACACTACAGCTGAGGAGCCATGGGACTATTTTAGAAAGTGAAAGCAAAGTTATCAATCCTTCCTGGGTGTATTTTATTCAAAATGAAGTGGGAAATTTGATGTGCACACAGTCGGCTCCAGAAGCTTGCACTTCATTTGAAAACTTAGCCTATTCTTCCCAGACTGCACTTGGTTCCAGCCTCTATCAGAACCTGTGGATGTCAGAAAAGAGTGAGCCACAGTTGTCTATCTTGTTGTACCAGCCACAGCATTACATTGAAATTCTGAGTAAAGACACTGTCACATCATTAAGAGAAATCACTGAGAGAGAAGGTAGTTTGAGATATATTTCACAAATGGAAGTACCTCGTTCTGAGGCTAAGTTGAGTGATTTGCCCCATTTCACTGAGCCCATAGAACATTCAAGTTACAAAATACAAACAGTCTTGGGTTCAGAGCTGGTCACATCTACATCTGATGAAGGCATTCAGAGTCAGGACAGCTCTACTTCTAGCAACTCAACAGCGTTATTGCTTCCAGGCCGGCATTAAAAACTGACCTGCACATTTAAACAATCCATATGCTGCAGTTCAATCAGAAGTTAAGGGCATTAAGTAGGAATTACAGGGTGAGATGGTATGGCCTGTTGTATCTACACATTCAGATCACAGCTGTCTCTTCTGGCCCTAAAATCTATGAATGCGAGAGATAAGATGCACCATGATTTGTGCAAGGTCACTAAACTACAACAGAGAACATTTTCATTCTCTGATCACAGCCAAGGGACACCCTTCACATGTATTATCCGGCATGGACTTATTGCATTGCTGACGCTAGCATAGAAGGCATGTATTGTGAACCTCAGCATGGAACATTACTCCTAACTTTGAACTCCCTGGCTTTGATTGGTTGGGGTCAGAATGTTAGTTAACTGTGTTTATTTAATTTTCCACATAACAGTAATAAAAAAAAATTGCCACGAAAGATCAGCTGAAGCCTTCATTCTGGGGGCTAAGTGCTTAAAGGAATTTATTGTGGTACACAGCACTAGCTGCACCTTTGACCCTTCTCTGGGCTCTCTGAGTGCACCCCTTCAGGTGCTAGGCCCCATGCCTTCACCACCTGCCTCTAGGGGGAATCCCATGATTCTCTCACTCTAAGACTGAATCTCAGGCAACAGCCCTCCTTCCGTGTACCAATCATGATTGCCCAACTGGGTTCGGCCTTGCAAACCCTGCAGCAACTCTGATCAGAAGTGAATATCAGGACCCAGAATGGCCTTTTCAGAAACAAAGGATTGTTTCATCTCAACAGTAGAAACAAAGCATAACAAGAGCAAGGGTGTTTTAACACAAGAATTACATACATCTCAATTTTACCTAAGCTTAGGGTCCAGGCACCCTCACTTCTGACTGCTGAGTTCAGTCTGCAGCTCAGTCCTGGTCTACATTACGAGTTTAGGTCGAATTTAGCAGCATTAGATCGATTTAACCCTGCACCCGTCCACAAAACGAAGCCATTTTTGTCGACTTAATAGGCTCTTAAAATCAATTTCTGTACTCCTCCCCGACGAGGGGATTAACGCTGAAATCGACATCACAGAGTCAAATTTGGGGTAGTGTGGATGCAAGTCGACAGTATTGGCCTCCGGGAGTGCTCCATTGTGACCGCTCTGGACAGCACTCTCAACTCGGCTGCACTGGCCAGGTAGACAGGAAAAGCCCCGCAAACTTTTGAATTTCATTTCCTGTTTGGCCACTGTGGCAAGCTGATCAGCACAGGTGACCGTGCAGATCTCATCAGCAGAGGTGACCATGGAGTCCCAGAATCGCAAAAGAGCTCCAGCATGGACCGAACGGGCGGTATTGGATGTGATCGCTGTATGAGGAGACGAATCTGTGCTATCAGAACTCTGTTCCAAAAGACGAAATGCCAATATATTTTCAAAAATCTCCCAGGGCATGAAGGACAGAGGCTTTAACAGCAGTGCCGCGTGAAACTTAAGGAGCTCAGGCAAGCCTACCAAAAAAAAACAAAGAGGCAAACGCCCACTCAGAGTCAGAGCCCCAGACATGCCGCTTCTATGATGAGCTGCATTCAATTCTAGGGGGTGCCCCTACAACTACCCCACACCTGTACGTGGACTCCTGCAAGGGAGTCTCATGCAACAGGGATGAGGATTTTGGGGACAAGGAAGATGAGGAGGGGGAGGTTGAAGATAGCGCACACCAGGCAAGCGGAGAAACAGTTCTCCCTGACAGCCAGGAACTGTTTATCACCCTGCAGCCAATACCCTCCCAACCTGGGCTTCCGGACTTTGAAGGCAGAGAAGGCACCTCTGGTGAGTGTACCTTTGTAAATATAATACACGGTTTAAAAGCAAACGTGTTTAATGATTAATTTGCCCTGAAGACTTGGGCTGCATTCATGGCCAGTACAGCTACTGGAAAAGTCTGTTAACGTGTCTGGGGACGGAGCGGAAATCCTCCAGTGACATCTCAATGAAGGTCTCCTGGAGGTATTCCCCAAAGCCTTTGCGAAAGGTTTCTGGGGAGGGCAGCCTTATTGCGTCCTCCATGGTAGGACATTTTACCATGCCAGGCCAGTAGCACGTAGTCTGGAATCATTGCATAACAAAGCCTGGCAGCATGTGGTTCCGGTGTTTGCTGGCATTCAAGCAACATCCGTTCTTTAGCTCTCTGTGTTATTCTCAGGAGAGTGATATCATTCATGATCACCTGGTTGCAATAGGGGAATTTTATTAAGCGGACATTCAGAGGTGGCCGCTCCTGCTGGGCTGTTTGCCTGTTGCTGAAAACAAATCATCCCCGCTGTTAGCCACGTGGTGAGGGGAGGGGTGAAGTGATCATCCCAGAAAATTGGGCGTGGGGAGGGTTTAGTTGGGTTTGTGCTGCACGTTAACCTGAAAACATCAGCCCCTCCTTTTAAATGACCAGTGTGTCTTTTTCAATTGTACTCTCCCTTTTTTTCCCTCCTGCAGCTGCAAATGTTTCAACGCTGCCACTAGCATCTCCGTCCCAAATGCTAGCGCAGATAAGAAGCCAAAAAAAAGTACTCGTGCCGAAATGTTCTCTGAGCTCATGCAGTCCTCCCACACTGAAAGAGCCCAGCAGAATCTGTGGAGCAGACAATGTCAGAGTCCAGAAAAGCACAAAATGAACATGAGGACAGGAGGGACACGTGAAAGGACAAATGGCTGGAGCAACAGGAGAGGTGGCAGCAGTGTGATGAGAGGAGGCAGGATGCAATGCTGAGGCTACTGGGGGGATCAAACTGATATGCTCCGGTGTCTGGTTGAACTGCAGGAAAGGCAGCAGGAGCACAGACCACCACTGCAGCCCCTGTGTAATCAACTGCCCTCCTCCCCCAGACGCCCAAGAACGCAGTAGGGGTGGCCCCTCCGGGCACCCAACCACTCCACCCCAGAGGACTGCCCAAGCTACAGAACGCTGGCATTCAATAAGTTTTGAAGTGCAGTGTGGCCTTGTCCTTCCCTCCTCCCCCACCCCACCCGATGCTTCCGTCCTGGCCCACCCCTCCCAGGCTACCTTGGCAGTTATCCCCCTATTTGTGTGACGAATTAATAAAGAATGCATGAATTTGAAACAATGACTTTATTGCCTCTGCAAGCGGTGATCAAAGAGGGGGGAAGGGAGGGCGGTTGGCTTACAGGGAAGTAAAGTGAACCAAGGGGGTTGGTTTTCATCAAGGAGAAACAAACCGAACTGTCACACCATAGCCTAGTCAGCCATGAAACTAGTTTTCAAAGCTTCTCTATTGCGCAGTGCGCCCTGCTGTGCCCTTCTAATTGCCCTGGTGTCCGGCTGTGCGTAATCAGTGGTCAGGCAATTTGCTTCAACTTCCCACCCTGCCATAAACATCTCCTTACTCTCACAGATATTGTGGAGCACACAGCAAGCAGTAATAACAATGGGAATATTGGTTTTGCTGAGGTCTAACTGAGTCAGTAAACTGCACCAGCGTGCTTTTAAACGTCCAAATGCACATTCTACCACCATTCTGTGCTTGCTCAGCCTGTAGTTGAACAGCTCCTGACTACATTCTGCATAGACTACATGATAATGCATGAGGTGTTTACAATGCTCATAACTGCCATGGTGAGCTGAGTGGGCTCCATGCTTGCTGAGGCATGGTGTCTGCAGGAGAGCAGAATTGCAGGGGAAGCGGTGGTTTGGATGACCAGTTTTGCAGACCTACTGCACTGTCTGCTGCCAGGACACAACAGCTGAGCGGGCTGCACGCTTGCCATGGTATGGCGAGACAAGAGCAGCCGAGCAGAGTTGCAGCGGAAGCGGCAGATGACAACAGTCTTATAGAGGACCTGCGAGACCACCAGGAGAGCAGAGTGGAAGCGGAAGCGGTTGCAGCCCTACTGCACCGTCTGCTGAAAGCAGTATGGCGCCCGCACAGAAGAAAGGCGCGAAACGATTGTCTGCCCTTGTTTTCACAGAGAGAGGGGTGACTGACGACATGTACCCAAAACCACCCACGACAATGTTTTTGCCCCATCAGGCATTGGGAGCTCAACCCAGAATTCCAATGGGCGGTGGAGACTGTTAGAACTGTGGGATTGCTACCCACAGTGCAACACTCCAAAAGTTGACACTCGCCTTGGTACTGTGGACACACTCTGCCAACTTAATGAGCTTCGTGGGGAGACACACAATTGACTGTATAAAATCGCTTTCTAAAAAATTGACTTCTATAAATTCGACCTAATTTCATAGTGTAGACAGTGCTTGGTTAGAGACCTTCATCAAAGCCTTCTTGAAGAAATTGAAGATAAGCCCTAGAAATCCAGGAATTCTGGCTGCTTCATGTTCTGCAAAACTTGGTCCAGACAGAGTATGCTTTCAAGGTTGATAGTCTTCTAGATGAAATAAGTGATCTGATGACTTTGGATGACAGACCCAACAGTACTAGTGCTTCCCTTTCCAATAGGAAGGCTGTTAGATGCAGCCAGTTTGGTCTGGATGAAGCAGAAGACCTTGTGAGAGGAAGTCCTGTCTCTTTGGAAGCTGTAGTGGCAGTACTATTTCAGCTCTAGTCCAAAAACCAAGGTCTCCTTGGCCAATGTGGGGTTACCAATATTACCGTAACCTGTTCTCATTTTATTTTCTGGGCCACATTCCCTAATAATGGGAAGGATGGAAATGCAGAGGGGGCCCTGTGGCCGTCTGTGTGATAGTGCATCTGTCTCCTTGGATCTGGGGTCCACTCCTCTGGTGAAGTACTTTGATCTTGTCACATTCATGTGGTTTGTGAATGTGTCAGTTGAGGGTAGGCTGAAAGATTGGACAATTAACTTGAAGACTTCCTGATACAGGCACAATTCAGAATTGCTCATTTTGGGCCTGCTGAGCCAGTTCACCTTCTGGTTCAGGTCTCCCTTTACATGAACTGCCCTCAGAGAGACGAGAGAGTGCTCCGCCCATTACGTGATTTCCATTGCTCTGGCATGTAACCCTGATCTTGTTCTCCTGTGGTTGTTCACATATGTGACTGTGGTCATGTTATCCGACTGGTTCCTCTCTAGGCTGGAATGAACCTTGGGTAAGCTCAAGCTTGACTGCATAGTTCTATGAGCTATATGTTGTGGGTCCTTTCCTCCATGTTGTAGATGTCTTGAGCTGTTTGGGATGCCAGGTGTGTTCCCCTGCCCTCCAGACTGTCATCGGTTGTCAGGATCAGGGGATCTGGAAGGCATATGTGCATTTTCTGGCAGGCATTGCCCTGGGCTGACCACTGATTTAAGGAGTTGATCACCTGTGCCGGAATCCTTATTTGATCTTTTATGCATTCTGGGAAATGGGTTCCATACCTTGAAGATGAAGCCTTGAAGGCACCTGATGTGTGCTTATGCACAGGCCTGTCCCATGGAGTGATCCCTACGCACAATACTAGAAGGCCTAGCAATTGAATTTTCACTGCAATAGTGGGCGCTCCTGCAGTTCCAAAACAATGTGAGGTCTTCTTGAACCTTCTGGAACCTCTCTAGAAGAGGGATATATCCTTGCTATCAAGGTATCTATGTCCACTCCCAAGTGAGTTATTTGGGTGGACAGAATCAAGGCGCTTTTCTCGAGGTAGATAATAAAGCCATTCGCGTACAGGAGATTCAAGGTTAGGGATGTAACAGTGTGTGCTGTTTCTGATTAAGATGTCATGCAGGAACAAGTACAGATGGATCCCCTGAAACCTGAGTCTGGCTATGATTATCACCACCACCTTTGTAAAAACATGTGGGGCTCAAGACAGGCTGAATGGGAGGCATCTGATATTGAGATTGCTTCCTGCTATAGGAAAACCCTAGGAACCTGTGATGGCACAGTCTGCCAGGGATGTGGCTATATGCATCTGCCAGGTCCACTGAAGTCAGAAAGGTTTCAGAGGGGTAGCCATGTTAGTCTGTATCAGTAAAAACAGACAGGAGTCCTTGTGGCACCTTAGAGACGAAAATTTATTCGGGCATAAACGTTCATGGGCTATAGCCCACTTCATCATATACATGGAGTGGAAAATACAGTAAGCAGGTATAAATATACAGCACATGAAAAGATGGGAGTTACCTAACCAAGTGGGGAATCGGTGCTAATGAGGCCAATTCAATTAGGGTGGATGTGGCCCATTCCAAACAGTTGACAAGAAGGGGGTGAATATCAACAGAGGGAAAATTACATTTTGTAGTTCTAACAAGGCCAATGCAATCAAAGTGGATGTGGCCCATTCCCAACGGTTGACAAGAAGGTCTGAGTATCAACAGAGGGAAAATTATTTTTTGTAATGACCCAGCCATTCGAAGTCTTTTTTCAGGCTTAATTTGATGGTGTCAAATTTTCAAATTAATTCCAGTTCTGCAGTTTCTTCTTGAAGTCTGTTTTTGAAGGGTTTTTTTTGTTGAAGAATGGCAACTTAAGTCTGTTATTGAGTGCCCAGTGAGATGGAAGTGCTCTCCTACTGGTTTTTGAATGTTACAATTCTTGATGTCCGATTTGTGTCCATTTATTCTTTTGCGTAGAGACTTGGCCATTGTATATGGCAGAGGGCAATTGCTGGCACATGATGGCATATATTGGTAGATGTGCAGGTGAATGAGCCCTTGATGATGTGGCTGGGTCTTATGATGGTGTCCCTTGAATAGATATGCGGACAGAGTTGGCAACGGGGTTTGTTGCAGGGGTTGGTTCCTTGGTTAGTGTTTCTGTTGTGTGGTGTGTAGTTGCTGGTATTTGCTTCAGGTTGGGGGGCTGTCTGTAAGTGAGGACTGGCCTGTCTCCCAAGATCTGTGAGAGTGACGGATCATCCTTCAGGATAGGTTGTAGATCCTTGATGATGCGCTGGAGAGATTTTAGTTGGGGGCTGTAGGTGATAGCTAGTGGTGTTCTGTTACTTTGTTGGGCCTGTCCTGTAGTAGGTGACTTCTGGATACCCTTCTGGCTCTGTCAGTCTGTTTCGTCACTTCACCAGGTGGGTACTGTAGTTTTAAGAATGTCTGATGGAGATCCTGTAGGTGTTTGTCTCTGTCTGAGGGATTGGAGCAAATGCGGTTGTATCTGAGGTCTTGGCTGCAGACAATGGATCGTGTGATGTGGTCTGGATGAAAGCTGGAGGCATATAGGTAAGTATAGAAGTCAGTAGGTTTCCTGTATAGGGTGATGTTTATGTGACCATCACTTATTTGTACTGTAGCGTCCAGAAAGTGGATCTCTTGTGCGGACTGGTCCAGGCTGAGGTTGATGGTAGGGTGGAAATTTTTGAAATCTAGGTGGAATTCCTCAAGGGTCTCCTTTCCATGGGTCCATATGATGATGATGTCATCAATGTAGCGCAAGTAGAGTAGGGGCATCTGATGAAATGGGTTATATCCCACAAAAGCTTATGCCCAAATAAATTTGTTAGTCTCTAAGGTGCCACAAGGACTCCTTTTTTTTTTTTTTTTTTTTTTTTTTACACTAAAGTCAGAAAATTGCCCTGGGACAGTGATGACACCACAGAGATTAGGGTCTCCATTCAGAACTTAATTTTCTTCATCTACTTTCTGAGCCTCTTGAGATCTAGAATGGATTGGATTCCCCCCAACACTTCTGAATGATAAATATGGAGAAGAACACTTTTGTAGTAGCCAGGCAAGGTACTAACAAACTTCAACAGGACTTTATTTTTAATAAAGTGGAAACCTCTTTTCCAAGCTGCTGCTGCACCCTCTGTAGCTCTCCCTCAGCCTCTTCAACTCCTCCCTCCTGTTTCCTGTCCTTTCAGACTCCCAACAGCCAGTGCTCCCAATTCTAATAATTACAAGCAACATCTAAACACCACAAACACTGAGATTCTTTCTTCTGAGGGAATGGTCCCTATTACTCCCATATCCAGGAGGTGAAAATTTTTGTTCTGGACTAGACCTTGCTTTAAAGGGTCATTTGAGATGGGGGAGCTGAATGAAAAACAGATGGGGTGGAGCCTATAACTCAAGGGACGATCCCTGGCTCACTGATCTATTTCCTCCAGAAATGGGAAATCCTGCCCCTAGGCTTCAGCTCCTGGTGGAAACCTATGCAGTCTTTGTCATAAAGAGGCTTTGGGAGCAGCAGAATTCCCTTGGGCTTGGCTTTCTTCCCAAATCAAGATTCTACAGCTTTTTCTGGAGAACCTGCTGTCTCTGTGTTGGTAGTTCTGTGAGGATGAAGGCCAAAAGGAGCACTTTCATCTGAAAACTGGTCTCTACTCTCTCTTAAAGGCATGGTGTGATGTCAGGAGGGCCTCTCTAGATTTTGCAGCATTGTCTGCCACTGCCTTGTCTAGCTTCTTTCCAAAAAGCAGGGCTCCTGTGAATTTGGCAGAGCACAGCACCAGCTTTGAGCGTCTATCCATCTTCCACAAGGACTGAGCCATATGTGATGCCTGGTCACTGAGCTCGTGGCCATAGCTTTGGTTGAGATTCAGTGTGTCCAATGAGGGAAACTTTCTTTAAATAGATCCAAAGTCAGGGTGACCTCTAGCCTTGATGGCTCAAGAAATCTTCCAGCCAGGAAAAAGATGTCTTAAGAAAGCAAGTAGCAGTCAGGGACTCTCTGAGGGAGACCTCAAAGCCTTTGAGAGTAGCCTCCATTTTTCTATCCATGGGATCCTTCAGATAGAACCATATCTTGAGAGGGGGATGCTACGGCAGGGTCAACCTTTGGTATCTCAGTAACTGGAACTTTCATTCCTAGATCCTACAGAACCCAAGATCCTTTCTGTTAACATGCTTGCCCTTGTTTGGCTTACCCCATTCTTCCCAGATTAATTCCTTGAAGGAGGAAGGTAGGGGAATCACAGCCTCAGGGGAGTATTTTGAGGAGAGAAATTGGCTCAGAGGCTTACTCTTGGGATTTTTTTAGGTTGAATCTGAATAGTAGATACAACCTTGTTGGTATATGGCCCTGAATTTCTCATGGTGGGGGGAGACAGGGGAAGGCTTTCCCCAATCCTGATCAAAGTCAGAGCCTGACAAGTCACCATTCTCTGTGGAGGGGGAAAAAGAAGAGGACTCATACCACCTAGATCTTTTTACACTTTCTTCCTCTTTTTTTGCATCCTTTGATTTTTTTTTAGCTTACCTAGAGAGCTTATGAGCTGTTGCGGCTTTGGTGAAGACTTGTGCAGCTAGCATTGCTGAGAGCCTGATCTCAAAAGATCTCCTCCTGAGTCTTCCCCTGCTGTGTCCCATTCCCCCAGGGATGTGGAAGAGAAAAAGTTTCTAGAGTCCTCCCGGCCAAATTGGGAAGTGCTTATGAGCCCTGCTTCTTTCCCCAGTATGCTCAGGACCCATTTTGGGACTTGGGGGTCAGGGGAAGGAGGAGGAGGGAGGGATTTGTTACCCTGCAAAGTCTGCCCTCTCTGTTTTCCAGGGGCCCCTTGGGACTTACCCCTTGAGTCAGCTGGCTGGGGTCCTCCTTGTCCTCGGAGCCTTTACCTGCTCTGCCCATTGACTCCTGGTTCATTTTACCCATGTTGAAATCACGGCAACTCTAGCGAGTAGCGGATCCCACATGCCTATCCAACTCATAGCCCTTGGACCTAAAAGAGTTAGATCTAGAAGGCTGGGTGCAGCCTGGGAACAACTCACTGTCTTCCAAGCCTCAGGAGGGCAGTCTAACAGATGGAGCACTGTATGGATTTCAGTTGGAGCTTTTTAGGCTACTCTCCCATACCTGGAAGTTGCAGAGAAGCAAGGGAGGCACTGCAACTGCAGCTCTCAGGAGTTCCAACACCCAGCTAAAAAACTGGCCAGGGAAGAGGAGGGGCTGAGAGGGAGATCACCACTGCCCCAAATTTTGACAAAGAAGTCCCCCACACCTTCCAAGCAGAAGTGAAGGTGGGAGCTGTCTGCATGCTGCCACAAAGGCAGAGAAATTGGAAACAAGTGGAAGTATGGCCAGACAATGCGACTCCAGAACTCTGATCTGTTTCCATCAGCAGCAGAGAGAGAGTAGCCTAGATGTCAAGAACTGAGACACACACTGGACTGCAGAACAACTGGGAAAGCTTCACTGTTCGCCAAGAGGACGTTTGAAAATCCTACATCAAGACTGGTTATCACTTACCTCAGAAATGAAGAGAACCCACCCACTAGTCCAGACCAATGGCAGCCACATCACATAAATTAATTGTACTTCAAAATAAGATACGATATGAAAACAGTCAAGCATTAGTAAGCCGATATCCAAGCAAGGATAATCCTTTTTGTGTTATTTTCTAATGACATATTAGTCAAAGAATAGTGGGAACACTGTAATAAAAACTATACACCAGTATAGTATATCCTGTTGAATCCTATGTCACTTGATATCTATACTATTATGGAAAAATTTCTTTATGGGTTATACTAAGAACTGGTCAAAAACTAAAAAAAAATCTGAAATTTTCATTTAGTTTTCAAAATGGAATTTTTTGCTTTTTGAAATATATCAACATGTTATCATTCATTTCCAAAATAGGAAACTTTCAAAAGTGATTTTTAATAATTTGAATTACTTTCCAAAAAACCACTTTGGTAATTACCACAAGTAAAAGATCATACGGTTAAAACTGTTTAAACATTTTTCAAAATTCAAAAATCATTTATGAAAATTTGTAATTTAAGTGATAAAAATTAAAGTTGATTCATCAATTTATAAAAATAGATTAAAATATTTTTCGGAAAATGGGAATTTTTCCTCAAATGGGCATTTCTGCCCAATTTTCATTTGAAAATTTAAGTTGTTCTAGTTATATTTAGTAACTCAAATACACTGTATAATAAGAAATTCCAACTCATTTCCAGTGCTTAGAGGTAGTTAAGACACCAGGACAAATGTAAGTAATTTAAGCATTTTATTAACAATGCATCCCTTTGATAAGATTATACTTCAGGAGGCTTTTAATGCCCATGAACATGAACTGTACGCACTATACAAAAACCAAAAAACACAAAAAAAAGATCAAGGTGGGCAAAGCCATGATGAGACAAGCCTCTGTTTAAATTATACACAGCTCAATGAAATATTCTTACGGAAAATATATAAATACTTTTTCTTTCTATGTTACAGGTATACAATATAAATCAGATTTCAATGTCTGTTCAGTGACCTACAAACACTAGAACCTCCAAATATGTAGCAGCGTATTACTAAATAATAATAATAATAATAAAAGTAAAGAAACCACATGGGGCAGGGAAAATAAGTCTTGAGATTTTAACAATCCCTTCCCTCTTCAGAAAGACTATTTTACATCATCTCTTATAATGCAGTTTTAGGGATACTGACAGCCAAAATTGGAACATTTTTTCAACTACATCTACAAAATGTCTGCCTTTTTCCCCTAAGACATTGCATTTTGTGCTAAAACAACCTATTCAGTGGCAAAATGGCAAGTTACACTTTTTTGGCATAAATTACATTTCTCAAATTAAATAGTGTATTTTACAAAGCAAGTCAAGCAAAATGTGCAATTTCTGCATGCTGTGGCATTGCTATCCGCCTATTTTACAAAAACAGTCCAAAGAAAATCCACATTCTTTAATGAACATAAAAATCTGTTGTGAACAAAAATATCTAGGAAATCAGAACATGGAGCTAATAAACAAATTGAAGAAACAAAAGGCTAACCTTTCCCACTTCCTACCAAGGGGAAAACTAACACGGTTTCTAACATGTTCCCAAAGGTCTTTCATAAATTTAGGATTTTACTTTCACTACTAGTATGCCTTTAAATAAGCAGAGTGGTATAAGTGAATGTAACCGAAAAAGATTACAGAATCTTTTCAGCTGCCTCCACAGCGAAGCACAACTCGTTAGAACCTTCTGTGTAAGAGCAGAAAGGGTATGAGTAGACGGCTACAGGAGACATTTCCAAACCTAATCTAAACTTCTTCCATGAAGGAGGATTCCTCATTATGAATGTACATTCACTTTACAATGTTACATAAATTTGCCCAAATCTAGAAAAACAACTGTGGATTACAGTGCAGACTGTAATGGAAGCATCTGAAAACTTCGTCGCTCATTACTCATTCTCTAAATATTTTAGAACTATTTCTAGAATAATTATTTCTCTTCTTTATACTACTATCATAGCCGTTACTGTTTTTTGTTCAACTCCCTCTCACCATAAATTAGATTCACATTCAAGATCACTGCATATGTTTCTAAGAATAATGGTAAAATATATGAATGATTTCTCACTGCTGCCTGGAACATACTTTAAGATGTACATAAATGCAACTTACTTCTGAGTGTTTCAACCCAACCCTCAAGTCACCCCCACCTCCAAAATCTCTAGACAAGTAAGCTTTTATGGTGTAAACTATTGAATACTTTATCATTTTAGTGTGTCATAACAAAAATCAGAAGACATCTGTAGGTAAATATTTAAGGTCAGATTAAACAGTAAAATTCTTTGATGAGCACTATTCTGTTTCTCACATACTTTATGTCCAATGGCCAACATTACTGAATGTGCACACCTAGCCACAGATAAGTGATGAACTACTGCAACTTTCCTTGACATTAGAGAGCTAGGAGTGTTCAACACCTTTGAAAATTGGACCTCTAATCTGATGCCTAAATATGGCTTTAGGTGTTTAACTTCAGGGACCCTCCTCTGAACATTGTGGCTAAACTGTAATATTGATTTATTCATGAGTTCTAAGTCACAGCAAATGCAACTCTTGTGAGTATACTTAAAATGCAAATACTGTAACTGAATGCTATAGGCTTTAGCAGATGTTAAACAGCATTACAAATTTTTAGGTTTGGAAAGATACAGAGTGGGCAGAGTCTGTCAGCTTCTTGTCTCCTTCTAAAATGCAGGAGGGGAATTAAGCATAAGGATTTTCAATTAGGTCTAAAATAAGCTGCATTTTACAATTCTTATTTTTCTCTTTATGTAAATATACCTAAATGATATTAAAAGAGCAGAATAAATGCTCTTAAATTAGGAACTTTGCAAAAGGATATTTTGAAAATTCACTCTAAAATTCAAAATTCACAGCTTATAACTAATGCAAATGTCACAAATTACTCCAAATCATACAGTACCCCTTCATTTGTCAATTAACATTAAAAATTAGTGTGAACTAAATGTAAGTGAGTTCTAGAAATGCTGTATCTATGAAGCTTACAGAACTGACATTACATCTATTATGCATATTTTGTTGAAATCTAATAACATTGATATAGATATTTGAAAAATTAATCTTCTGCTACCATTGAGATCAACCCTTAAATTTTTAGCAATGTTTCCATACATTAACTTCTTGGTGTAATGATTCCCCACATAATTGAGTACTTCAAAATACATAAGCATTCAAGGGTGGAGATCCAGACCTGGCGGCGAACAGAGGAGTTAACAGAGTAGCATCAATTTTTAGAAGTATACTGAAATCTTCATTTGCTTGCTTTTTGTTTATTGAGAGACTTTCTAATGTTCTTTCTATATTGTAGATAAAAACATTGACAAAGTTTTGTTTTTTTTAAATAAAGGTGGATAAATGGTTTACATTGCCTTAACTGCAAAAAATAAACAGATTTATTTGATTTAACACCATCTAGAGTTCTTAAAACAAAGAGTTCATACTCTATCCTAACTGAGGTAGTGTTGGAAACTACTGTATAACATATGCTAATCCCATTTTTGATGGGAATACTACATTATTTGCTTTGGAGTTTATATCACTATTTCTTATATTGTGGTTATTTTGGTTTTGCAGAAATGTTTATTCCTTAAGACCAGAGAAGTCCAAATGGGTACCCTACTACTGTTGGGTAATGTTTTCCGTTATCGAATATATTTCATAGACACAATATACTGTTATTGGTGTCATTGATGGTAAGAGTTAAAGTGGTTTCCTTCTGCTCTTTCCTTCAGTGGGATCTCATAAAAAGATGAAAAACTCAGGGAACTAAATTTTACTGTGAGAGAAGCAGTCTGTAGCCCTTCAACTGCTTTGCTGTCAGGTGTTGGCATAGAGTGACATGCAGTGCACTCAGTGAAATTAATTCTGCAAAGCAATGTTAGGCAACAACATGAAATTGCTTTGTCCCCAAAATGAATTTCCGATATGATAAAATTAATTCTACATGTCATTAGGAACTGTGTTTTGCTCTTATTAGCTCACAGGGCTATGGAAATCTCCAATAGCACATTATTTAATAAGGTAACATGAGGGTTATCAAATATTGGGATAAATTTAACCTATCTTCATCTAAACTATCTAATCTGACACTTTAATTATAACAAAGGTAAAAGTGAATGGGTTAAAAAGATGTTCTATCTAATACAGTCCAGCTGAATGATTCACATATCAAAATCAGGCTTTCTAATGAAGGTGGCCAAGCTACTGTATATACAGATTTGCATATATTTGTATTTAATTCTTGTCAAGGCTTCCAAATCTCTTTAGATACATAAAAGATTTTTTTTTTTAGGTTGCACTCAATTTATCAACCTCACTAATAACATGATGAAGGCAGTTATTGTACCCATTTATCGGTCATTGTATCAAGTAAATTGTGCAAAAGATCCTAAAGAATACCAATATAAAATTAAAGTACTGCTCTTTCAAAATTTGGTATTTAAGGCTTTTCGCTACAATTATTAGCATTATCTGGTGATCAGTCAGACATGAAAATTAAAGCAAACATTTGTTTTAGAAAAATGTTTCCCATGGAATGTGGAAATTACCTACTACTATGTATTTTACCAAAAAAAGCAACAATGATCAAATATTTTCTAGTTTAGCTGATACAGTATTCACCCCATCTGATACAAATCATGCTTGTTAAAGATTTTCATTTAAGAATAAGACCCATGTTCTCAATACATGAGCATGAATATAGAAATCCCAAACACCACATGCATAATGTACAGGGAAAACAATCAAATTTCAGTTGATTTAAAAAAAGGATTTGTTGCTTTTTAAATCAGAAACTGTAGTGAAAATCCTTAACCAATTTAGATAACATGTTGTATGTAATTGCCACAAAACTGGAGAGAGTGCTAATAAAATAAGAAATCTTGCAACTATAGTAACATTAAAATAACTTATAAGAAAACCCCGGATTCACGGAGGCTTTTCTTTCTATCTGAGGTTATGAACCCCTCAAGTAGTGTTACAAACATTAAGAAAACTAACATAGAAGGGCCAACATTAGTCTCTTGGTGTCCATGGTTACAGTATGCCCCACTGTTGGCAATGGGATATACTCTCATGTATCCGGACTCCTGGCGTCCAGGGGTTAATAAACAAGGCATCATTCTGTTTATCTGGAACAGAATTTGAAGTCAACCATTTAAAAGAGGTCTCTGCACACTGTCGTATATTGTTTAACTGTCGTATTAAAAATGAAATGAAAACCTGTGCAGGCGTTCAGTGCTTGTTTCTTGCATATATTGGTAACTACTATTATTAAAACTATGGTAATGAATCACAATTCCCCAAGGGCTCAGAGGGCTGGGGCAGTCCTTTTTGTTGAGAAAAGTCTTCAATTCACTCTTCATGTACCAGTAATTTCTGGAACTGTCTAGGAGATGGTGCTCCTCTCTTTGCTGTCCAGTCAATCAGAAGTTGTCTGAGGCTTTCAGCAAGTCCATATACCATGCACTGTACAAAACTGAGGTCAGGATTCAGCGGATGTGTCAATTACTGGTTGTTTTGGTGGTGTTGTTAGAACAGCCTCTGCTTCTTCATGCATCTAAAGGGCAAAGAGGATGCAGTATTAACTTACAGGTGTTCTACCACGAACACATCATAGAACCACAAAATTGGCATGAGTGCTCACTTCAGTTACAGCACGATGAAACCTGAATCCAATTGGTGCATCTTTTGAAATTAATACTGTGAAGAACTGGGAAATACCTATTTTTTATGAACACTGTGCATGCCTCTATATGTTGATGGGTTACTTACCATGGAGGGAATGCCAAATATAGGTAAGACACTATAAGAATAGATGTCTGTTTAAATCCCTGTCTCAGAGTGATGTGCACCTTCTGGCAAGTAAATCATACTTTGTTTTAAATAAACTGCTCCTGAGTTACTGCATACTAAACAGAGGCTCCCGAAAGGAAACCCTTCCCAAGACCACTGGGGCCTAGTAGATATCATGGTTGGAAACCTGGGGATGTAACTCAAAGACCGAAAGATCCAGTAGCTGGATTACAGGGTCCTACCGAAAGAGAAGTAGAGGCCTGGACCTATCACTTGAAAAGAGTACACATGGGATGACAAAAGGGTCTCAGAAGGGGCAGCTTACCCAAGGATCATGACAAATAAATCTTCACTTCAACTTACTTGTAAAAACTGTACATCTTGAAATAGCTCCTGAATGAACCTTCGAGATGGCAGTCGAAATGTGCAGTGTGCTAGCAAGTAGGACACCTCCGAGTAAAGGCATATGTCATCAAATGCTTGGGGGAATTTCTCTTTAATGCTAATTATTTAGGAAAAGAAAGCAATTTTAATATAATCTCACACGTAACCATCATAATATATTTGTTAAAAAATTGTTCAGCTAAATGTTGGTCATAATGGTTAACAAAAACTTATCTCTTCAACAACAGAAGCTGAGAATTTTGAATTTGATGAGCCAAAACAAATCAACTCATGTAAGAAGAGAAGCACCTAATCCAAATGATCTACAGCGATTATTATACTGTTTGGGTTACATTAGCTAATATTTTGTATCCAATTAGGGGAAATTTAGATTAAATGAAGTTCTATACAAGTATACAAATAAAAATCTCAAATTGGAAAGCACCGTTCAAATCCTGAGGCTAGATTTTATTTTAAAGTGAACAGCACAGCATAGTAGTTTATAACCAAATAGTACAGTATATAATTAAAAGCAACAGGCACTCACTCATTGCATGTAGTGAAGCATTAAGAAAATTCATACAATAAGGACTTCAAGCAGTCAAACTTTTTTTAAATGTACAAAACCACTGCATATCAGATGCACAAAATATCATAATGGTTAAAGGACTATTATGAAAGAAAACGACACAGAGAAAACAAGTAGATATTAATTTAAGGTTTATTAATAAATCTTAAAAAGGCAAGTCCTTAAAGTTTGTCATCCCTCAACCTGTCCTTAACTCCCACCAGTATACATAGGCATGACAGAGTTCCTACAAAATTGTACAACCATACCAAAACAAATATGTGCAGTGCTTAGAGTGCACTTATTAAGCAAAAACTGAGCCCTAATTTTGGATTCACTTAGTTGAGACATCATGCCAACCCATCTCTACAGACTTATGATGAAATCAGTTTTGATGCTTTTTAAAGCCAGGAGAAAAAAAAATGAAAAAAAAATATTAGTTACGATTTTACAAGATATCTACACTGAATGCTGGTAAAAACTATAGTTTGAAGGACATGTTTTACTTACGTTAGGAGTCCAGTTTCATGGCCTTTTGTTCCTACTGAACTACTCAAATTGATTACTAAGCGTAAGACTTCTTTTCGCAGCAGTATTCGGCACACTGGTGTATCATCTGGGATTGACTTTACTCCTTAGGAAAATAAATTCCACAGTATTAATTTCAATCAGGACACTGTTTCATTGTGTTAAATGGAAGTGTCATGTACTATATACAGCTGAACTGTGCTAATTCACAAAAATTGCTGCATTTTGTGAATTACCAACACACACACACACACAAGCTAAAAAATACAAAACCAACAAAAATCACTAAATATACTTTGTTCATTTATTTTCGCACAACAGTAATTTAGTTTTAACTAGTTAGATTACAGCTTCTTAAGTAAACTAGTAAATATTGTGCAATATATTTTACAACAACAAGGTCTTAAAGATGCAACACCTAACTACACTTCTGTCCCTGCTGCGGCACTGGCAGACCAGGTACCAGCTCTAGCCACGGCTTTAGGCCTTGGCCAAGCACTCACAAATTCACTGCTGCAAACCAGGCTGTTTCACCCGTGTGTTAGTATGGATAAGATGGGTACTGGACTTATATCAAAGTGTTGAGTCTTTACGAAAAACTTAAATAGCATGTGATAAAGGTATTGTAAGTGAGATTGCTGCATGCAATAATCTCACTTATCATACCTTTATCACATGCTATAAAAGTAATATTTACGTTTTTGCTTTGTAACCACAAAAATATGTTTGCGCTGACGCTATCATCTCCTGCCCATCAAGAAAGGCCATCCAAACTAAATGGGCCATTGTGGAACATCGGTATAGAAAGACTTTGTTAATTGCCCCCTCACACCATGAAGCAGCTACATGAAAAAGGGCTCAAGCTGATGGGATGAATTCTGGAAGAAGGAAATAAAAATAGCTGACAAGAACATTTTTCATCTCTTTTGCTATCTGGACTCTCACAGGGCCAGAGCTATGAAACAGAAGCAGACATCCACAAGGTCACCCTAGGATAGCCCTAAAAGACATTCAGAGCTGACATTACTACAGCTCGGTCACCTACTGGAACCACACACTAACTCATTTGTGTATATATGCTTGCCTGCTTTAACCTTGTAATAGCTCTCTCATTTCTTTTTCCTTAATAAATCTTTAGTTTATTACTGGATTGGCTGCAAGTGTTGTCTTTGGTGAGAGATTTAAGGTACAGATTGACCAGGGGTAAGTGACTTGTCTCTTGGGACTGGAAGCAATCTGAATCTTGTGTGACCCTTGTTGCACAGCAACCAACTATCATAAAATCCAGCTTGCTGGGGTGGCAAGAAAGACAGGAATACCCACGTGGACTATGCGACTCTAAGAGTTCACATTTGTTACTGGGTTGGTGAATTCCAATTATAGAACACACAACGAGTCTGGGATCTCTGCCCTGGTGCTTGACGGTATGCCCTGAGGCTGGCATTCGTGGTCATGAACCATTCCACACAACATGACACTTCCCACTACATTTTTGCTCAGAATTAGGTGGGAGAGCTGCCTTTGTATGTGAATTATACGCTGTTTGGGTTAGAAAGGTTCTACTTTATATGTAAAGTAATTACAATAATTCAAATTATTACAAACCAACAAGGAATTATATTCAAAGAGAAAATGTCTTCCCTAATATTTTAAAAGAAATCCAAACTATAAAAAGCTTAACATTTATCAGTTTATAATTGTGTTTAAATATGGTCCCCTATTCTATTTTGAAGGTCCAAAATATGGAATAGAATATTCTTAAGATACAAACACCTATTATACAAACACCTTTAAAGATAATTTTCAGTCTGCTAACACTAGGCTGGAAAAATAAGATGATTAATTTGATTTAAACTGAGGTTCAGAGAAGTTTAACTGACCTGCCAAAAGGCCACACTGAGTAAATGATAGAGCCAGAAACAGAACTCAGCTCTCCTGACACCCAGTTTTGGTGCTCTATTCATGCTATCTTCCTGATACTGACAGGAAAGCACCTAAATCATTTTAAAAAAACCACTGCTGCTCTATTACAGTAAATGCAAACAAAATTGTCTTTTAAAATATGTAAGTATAAGAAAGAAAATACTTTAAAAAATGAATTAGTACTTTTCTAATACTAGCAAGTTTGCATGCTTACCTAGTACAAGATCTGTACTCTTGGTACTACTAGCTGAACCATGCGATACTGCATCACTACATCCTGAAATCCCAGAAAACTTTGAGGAATGAGAAACCACATCTAAGTGATTATGTATGGTCTGCCCGCACCAATCAGAATACGGAATGTCAGGAAAATCTGGAAAAAAAATTGCCTATTTCAATTAACAAAAAGTACTGAAAACATACAAGTATGCATTTGAAGGGAGAAGAAAACAAATTGCAATGTTTAGTCCACAATATGTTGATGCATTAGAAATGGTAATTGTCGGTAAGTGTAAACAAACCCTCAGTATTTGCAAAAAGAAAAGGAAGTACTTGTGGCACCTTAGAGACTAACAAATTCATTTGAGCATAAGCTTTCGTGAGCTACAGCTCACTTCATCGGATTCATTCAGTGGAAAATACAGTGGGGAGATTTATATATATAGAGAACATGAAACAATGGGTGTTACCATACACACTAACGAGAGAGATCACTTAAGGTGAGCTATTACCAGCAGGAGAGCGGTGGGGAAAAAACCTTTTGTAGTGATAATCAAGGTGGGCCATTTCCAGCAGTTGACAAGAATGTCTGAGGAACAGTGGAGGGTGGCGGGGGGTAATAAACATGGGGAAATAGTTTTACTTTGTGTAATGACCCATCCACTCCTAGTCTCTATTCAAGCCCAAGTTAATTGTATCCAGTTTGCAAATTAATTCCAATTCAGCAGTCTCTCATTGGAGTCTGTTTTTGAAGCGTTTTTGTTGAAGAATTGCAACTTTTAGGTCCGTAATCGAGTGACCAAAGAGATTGAAGTGTTCTCCGACTGGTTTTTGAATGTTATAATTCTTGGCGTCTGATTTGTGTCCACTGATTCTTTTACATAGAGACTGTCCAGTCTGATCAATGTACATGGCGGAGGGGCACTGCTGGCACATGATGGCATATATCACATTGGTAGATGTGCAGGTGAACCAGCCTCTGACAGTGTGGCTGGTGTGATTAGGCCCTATGATGGTGTCCCATGAATAGATATGTGGGCACAGTTGGCAATGGGGCTTTGTTGCAAGGATAGGTTCCTGGGTTAGTGGTTCTGTTGTGTGGTGTGGTTGCTGGTGAATATCTGCTTCAGGTTGGGGGGCTGTCTGTAAGCAAGGACTGGCCTGTCTCCCAAGATCTGCGAGAGTGATGGGTCGTCCTTCAGGATAGGTTGTAGATCCTTGATG
Source organism: Caretta caretta (assembly GCF_965140235.1). Taxonomy (NCBI): domain Eukaryota; kingdom Metazoa; phylum Chordata; order Testudines; family Cheloniidae; genus Caretta; species Caretta caretta. The sequence continues at coordinate 28,091,390 of NC_134210.1, forward strand.
ATGTGTTGGAGAGGTTTTAGTTGGGGGCTGAAGGTGAGGGCTAGTGGCGTGCTGTTATTTTCTTTGTTGGGCCTGTCCTATAGTAGGTGACTTCTGGGTACTCTTCTGGCTCTGTCAATCTGTTTCTTCACTTCAGCAGGTGGGTATTGTAGTTTAAGAATGCTTGATGAGATCTTGTAGGTGTTTGTCTCTGTCTGAGGGGTTGGAGCAAATGCGGTTGTATCAGACTCATCCTGAAAATTTGATAGCAACCAAGAAACAGATTTGGATGAACAGGCAGAATGGTGTGACCAATGGCTCCAAAGGGTAGTGCTTTCAGCACCTGCAGTAGGTCCCGTTTAGGAAAGGCTGGTCTGACCACAAGTCTAGCCACTCTGACTGCTCTGAGAAATCTGGATACTTGAAGATTTTTTGACAAGGAACCTGCATGTAAGATGCTGCTTAAGGCAAACACCTGGCATGATATGGTGTTGGGCTCAAGTCCCTTGCCCATACTGTCCTCAAGAAAGTGAGAATAGCTGGGATATCAGGGTACACGGGATTTTTATTGATTTTAGACACTATGCACTAAACATCAGCTTGGAAAAGAGGAGACTAAGGAAGGATATGATAGAGGTATATAAAATCATGAGTGGTGTGAAGAAAGTGAATAAGGAAAAGTTATTTACTTGTTCCCATAATATAAGAACTAGAGGCCACCAAATGAAATTAATGGGTAGCAGGTGTAAAACAAATAAAAAGAAGTTTTTCTTCACTCAGCGCACAGTGGAACTCCTTGCCTGAGGAGGTTGTGAAGGCTAGGACTATAGCAGGGTTTAAAAGAGAACTGGATAAATTCATGGAGGTTAAGTCCATTAATTGCTATTAGCCAGGATGCACAAGAAATGGTGTCCCTAGTCTCTGTTTGTCAGAGGGTGGAGATGGATGGCAGGAGAGAGATCACTAGATCATTACCTGTTAGGTTCCCTCCCTCTGGGGCACCTGGCATTGGCCACTGTCGGTAGACAGGATACTGGGCTGGGTGGACCTTTGGTCTGACCCAGTATGGCCATTCTTATGTTCTTGTCCAGATGGAGGAATAGGCATTTAGCATTAAAGCCAATTTCGAGGAGATTAGAGTCCCAATTACTAGGGAGGATAGAGTGTTTAAAGCTTCCCTGTCAATAGCCAAGCTGTCAGTTGTAGATGGTCTAGGTCTAGATTGAGGAGAGGACCTTGGTGAAGGATATCTCGTCTCACTGGTACATACAATGCAGTTTCAAGGCCAAGTCTGCCATATCTAAACACTCTACTCAGCCAGTGTGAAGCCGAGCTATCACTTTTGCTTCTTCTTGCCTTATCTTCTGAATCACCTTCCCTAAAAATGGGAAAGGTGTGAATGCATAAAGCAGGCCTTGTGGCCATCTGTGTCAAAAAGCATGCACTTTGAGGGACCTGCTTCTCTGGTATAGTACTTCAACAACTTTCTGTTCTTGTGACTGGCAAACAGGTCAACTGCTGGAGGCCATATTTCTGTGAAATCAGGCTGAAGACTTCCTAATTCAGATATAATTCTGAGTTGACTGCACATCAAACCAGCTAGTTTACCTTCTGGTTCAGTTCTCCCTTTGTTTGCTTGTATTGTATATGTACTGCTCTTGTGGAAAAGAAGTTCTTCTCATCTCATTCCATTATTTCTATTGCTTCTGCATGTAGAGTTGAGCTCCAAGTTCTCCCATGGCTGTTGATACATGTGACTGTGGTAGTGTCCAACTCAAAGTCCTCCCAACAGCTCATTGGGCTGACACAGCTAAGGCATGTGCATACCTGCTTATGACTTACCCTTGTTAAGGAATTCACATTTCTCCCTGATCACACCTTCAAAGAATGGGTACAGTGGGATTGCTGTCTCAGACAAAGATTTGGAAGGCAGGCATTTGCCCTGAGACTTTTCCTCACATATCTGCTCCTGTTGCATCACATGGTCTCAAATTTAAACAGAGGAAAATACCTTTGCTGCATTTCTTCCATGCCCTACTCAGAGCCTGAATATGAGAGCTCTCCTTCCTTACCTCAAGGGGTGGTGCTTTAAGTCAGGGCACAAACACCTCTTAGATTTCTACGTTTTTTCCTCATTTTTATTCTTTTTTGGTTTTTAAAAACTTTTTTTCCCACCCGCTTTGAAAGATTTACCACCCAGGTGTGGCTGGAGCAGGGTCTCTTGCAGCTCTTCTAGCAGGGTCTCTTGCAGCCCTAGCTCTTCTGGCTCCATGTCTAGTTGGCAGCCGGTGCCAAGTGGAGTGCCCCAGGGGTCGGTCCTGGGGCCGGTTTTGTTCAATATCTTCATAAATGATCTGGAGGATGGTGTGGATTGCACACTCAGCAAATTTGCGGATGATACTAAACTGGGAGGAGTGGTAGATATGCTGGAGGGCAGAGATAGGATACAGAGGGACCTAGACAAATTGGAGGATTGGGCCAAAAGAAATCTGATGAGGTTCAATAAGGATAAGTGCAGGGTCCTGCACTTAGGACGGAAGAACCCAATGCACAGCTACAGACTAGGGACCGAATGGCTAGGCAGCAGTTCTGCGGAAAAGGACCTAGGGGTGACAGTGGACGAGAAGCTGGATATGAGTCAGCAGTGTGCCCTTGTTGCCAAGAAGGCCAATGGCATTTTGGGATGTATAAGTAGGGGCATAGCGAGCAGATCGAGGGACGTGATCGTCCCCCTCTATTCGACATTGGTGAGGCCTCATCTGGAGTACTGTGTCCAGTTTTGGGCCCCACACTTCAAGAAGGATGTGGATAAATTGGAAAGGGTCCAGCGAAGGGCAACAAAAATGATTAGGGGTCTGGAACACATGACTTATGAGGAGAGGCTGAGGGAACTGGGATTGTTTAGTTTGCAGAAGAGAAGAATGAGGGGGGATTTGATAGCTGCTTTCAACTACCTGAGAGGTGGTTCCAGAGAGGATGGTTCTAGACTATTCTCAGTGGTAGAAGAGGACAGGACAAGGACTAATGGTCTCAAGTTGCAGTGGGGGAGGTTTAGGTTGGATATTAGGAAAAACTTTTTCACTAGGAGGGTGGTGAAACACTGGAATGCGTTGCCTAGGGAGGTGGTGGAATCTCCTTCCTTAGAAGTTTTTAAGGTCAGGCTTGACAAAGCCCTGGCTGGGATGATTTAATTGGGGATTGGTCCTGCTTTTGAGCAGGGGGTTGGACTAGATAACCTCCTGGGGTCCCTTCCAACCCTGATATTCTATGATTCTATCTTAAGCGATCTGAATAGATCTCCCTCTCTGTTCTCCCGCTCCGGGTTCCACTCCCTCTTCCTGGAGGATGGGGTCTCATTGCTAGAATCCCCAGACTTGTGTTGAGAAGAAGCGGAGCTGCATATGGTCTTACTTCTTTCCCCAGAAACCTTAGGACTCACTTTAACATCTGGTGGGGAACAGAAGAATAGGTCATGGTGCTGCTTAATGGTTTCCTCTTCTGACCTTGGTATGCCCTAAGATTTACCCCTTGGGCTGGCCAGATGGTGTCCTCCCCGTCCTTTGATTCTCTCCTCAATATGCTCTGAGACTCCTGATCAGGCTTTTCTGCATTTAAGTCATGGCTCCTTGGGGTAAAGAGGGACCCAATAAGACTGTCTGACTAAATCCCAGGCCTTGGCAGCATGAGGGTCGGCTGGCTATGAACAGGCCCTTTGAAGAGCCTGTAAATGATGCCTCACACAGATTTAGCTTGATGTTCGAAGGAGTGCTCCGTCATGCCTGTACCGGCAAGGTAATGGCCAGATCCTGGTGGCAGATACCACTACATTGCTTTTTACCTGATCGGAGGAGGAAGGAGAGTAAAAGCTCACAACTACCTGAAAAATTATTAAAATGAAAGCTGGCAAAGAAATGGTTGAGGGCAAAGTGAATTGCCTATGAACTGCTGCTGTGGAAGCAGAAGATCTGCACCAAGCTAGAAAATGGGATGTGACCAGAAGGGGCTATGTTACAGCACTGAACTGCCTCTGGAAACGGAAGGCAGAAAGCAAACAGCCCATATGTATCAGAATTGTGGGAGAGGCTGGACTGCAGAAAAAGGAAGTGTTAAGCTATTTTAACAGATGGAGAACTGAGGCATTACTCCAGTTTTACACCAGCATAATTCCACTGGACTTCTGTTCACTACATCTCTTCTCGGACAGACTCCTCAAGCATAAACTGGTTATTTCCATTTTAACATACATATTGTCTGACATGGAAAAAACTATTTTTTTTCCCAGTTGGTTTGAAAGTGAGTCTCAGTTTTCTGCATGCTGATCTATGTGCAGGCTTGAATTAGGTTTCAAACTTGCACATTTTAAATAACGTTCTTTGGTGAGCTTTTTAAAAAAAATTAGAAAAAGAATGTATGCACACAGTTGCATGAACACCAACAGAAGATGCAGAAAATTGGGAAATTACCATCTAGAAATATCACTGCTGATTGCACAAGATTTTAGTGCTATACAAAGACAGCATAGCCATTAAAAAGGATGTATTATTTTTGTTCATCTTCACAACAGACTACATTAGTATTTTTATTCAGCATTTCTATAAATCCCATTGAATCATAAGCAAAAGCAGATAGTAATGGAGGCAAACTAACCTGTATGACTATATGCAGGGTTCACTCTGTTATTATGCTGGTATCCCAGCATCTGGATACAGACACAATAAAGGCAGTTATCATCTGTGTGCTCCTGTAACCCAGTGTCTTCTGTGTTTTCTAAAAACTGCGAGGCATCTGAACGACTTGTATTCATTATCTCTGTGAGGCTGATCTGCTGTCTAAGCATTTGGAAGGGACTTTTGACAACATCCGCAGTCCCAGATGGATGGCCTGTAGACACACAATTAGAAATCAGAAAAAGCAAGATCAAAGTTAAGATTACATTCTTTTAATTAAATTCCTTTTAAAATTAGCCAAAAAACAACAAAATATTTTTAGTTGGGAAGTGGGGTATCTCCAAGAAGAGTTGTTAGTATTAAAACCCTGATTTCCTTTCTGTAATAAATCTCAACATCCCATACAACCTCAATTTCTTTATGAGTAAGACAGTCAAAATATTGCAAAATTAATACATCCATAAATTCAATTGCACATTCAAACTGAAGAATATATACACAGCCAATAATTAATCTATTTCAAAATATACATAATAAATATTGACTCCCTTTCAAAATAAAAGAATGAAACTTTGGTATAAACTCAATATACAAAAATAGAATCTGGTATTTGACCTTCTCTTTTACGGGTGCAACAAACTGATGTATGCAATCAAAATGTTTTGTATAATAGTTTTTGTATGTGACAAGTTTGACAACCACAAAACTTACCAAGACACTGCAAGTGCTGCTGACATACAGTTAAAATTACAACAAAGAAGAAAAGCAACCCCATAACATTAAATAACTAGGAAGCCCAAAAATAAACCAAATCCCCCACTTTCCCTTTACATTGCCACTAACAATATTTCTTTCTTCAGTAGCTCTTTAAAAAACAAACATGTGTCTTGCAGTGAGTCCTGAAGGTCAGTGGATTCTGACTATTTTGGACTAAGAGGGAAACACATTCCCAAAGAAAACATGATATCCACCATCTTTTACATCAAAAGAACACCATCTTTTACACCATACTGGAGTAGGGTGGGGTGTCCAGCTCAAGCGCCCTTGCTGATTTCAATTGTTACAATATGTCACAAGGAGAGAGGTGGTATTTCAGTAGAAAAATCACAAGCGGTAAGGCTTTGTAGGTCAACACCACCAGGAAATACAAAAGTAGTCAGAGAAGATCATGAGACAGTGGTTGAATATGCTTATGGCAAGAAAGTCAGGTTACCAAGCAGGCAAAGATGATCATCCAGAGGAAACGGGAATCTAACCAATCTTCCAGGTTACAAACAGTGAGCAACAATTGGCGGAGACATACCTTACTATCAATGCGGGAGAGAATTTCTGCCTGGTTTACAGTTAGTTTGCTTTCTCTAACCCATCATGATCAGTTGTTTCTCATTTGGGCTCTAGTTCATTTCCCTGGTCTGTTATCTTGCTTCCAAGCAAGACCCGGACACCTTGCAAGCAAGATCTGATAAGGGGCCAATGCTCCGTTATCCTGAAAAATCTAAATTCAGTCCTCAAAACTGAACAGCTAAGAATAACTTTTTCAAGAAGGGTAAGGAAAAAAAAAGTATGGTAAAGTCAAGCTATATAGTTAAATGGTATTGAAAAGAAAAAACAACTACCTCCTACACCAGATGCAAGGACTCTAGTTCCACGGTCATCAAATGGAGGCATGGTTTTCTTTTGGAAATAAGGAGTCTCCTTAACCTGAAACATTTTAAATGAAAGTTATGCAAAAGTGTTTCAAGAAAGTCAATAAAGGATCTTTGAACTAATATGCAGAATTTTTTTTAGATTTTATTGAACAGCTGGAAACTGAAGCTTACAAAACAAGATGATCGTAATTAGTTACGTTTTTATAATCTATATAGCCAACAGACAAAGTGCACACAATAACCTGAAGATTATATCATTTGCTGCACCTACAAATATTTCTACAATATCATACATGTGAAAGGTGCTTTAAAGACAGATCTCTGCTCAATGGAGTTTAAGATGCAAGTAAGGGCTTGATTACATGGGGAAGTTAGTGTGCAGAGACCCCAGAGAGTGTCCACGTCGGAAGTTAGTGTAGCATATCTACTCCGCACTACCAGCTACTGTAGGCTTCCCCCTCCCCCCGCCCATGTAGACAAGCCCTTATGTATGGCAAAACAACTAATGGTAGAGGGTGAAAGGAAATGTTGAAAGGAGGATTACAACAGTAAAAATCAAGGAATAAATTACTGTATGTAGTTACTATCTTATTAGTTCTTTGTTTTTTCCTCTGTGTACATAGTTTTTATATATTATATATTAATATATTATATGATAAATTTAATGGAATTAGGCAATATTGGTGAGAGATCAGTACTGAAAGTCTAACCAAAGTGAGTCATGAGCAGGAATTTGAAGGAGGACTGAAACTGCATCACACAGGATCAGAGGATATTCTATACTCCCCTAGGAATAGCTAGGTGCGCTGAGCTGGAAGTCAGGATAGGGAATGAAGAACTAGGCACAAGCAGTGGTATCTGCAGCCAAGATGATGAGAATGCGTGAGTTTGAATATGATGAAAAATGATCAGAAAAGAGTGCAGAAAAGCAAAGAGTGAGGGACATTCAAGGAAAATTATTTTAGATACAGCATGCTGGATAGGAGAGTAATATAGCCATGGCATCAATCGGGTTTTTTAGCACTAGGGGTGTAGAAGATGGGTCACACTTTGAAGATAAATTATTCATTACTTAGATTACAGTAGCACTTACAGAACTCCGTCAGGATAAGGGCCCCATCATGTTAGATGCTGTACAAATAGTAGGAAAGAATTGGCCGGATTTATCAAGTCTGAATGTGTGCACTGAAGAGTACGGTAAAAAAAATTCCATCCAGTTTGTGAAGCAGGGTAACAGGGAGATTGGTGCAATTATTAACAGAAATGAGGAAGAGGGCTTTGGGGATGAACAGAGTTCCACATTGCACTATAGTTGTTTTGAGCTGGCTGGCAGCTTGATGTCCATAATTGTATGTTATCATCTGTATAGCTATTTAGGTATGTGTATGGGTAGAGAAAGTTGCAGAACATTACTGAAGGGATACAAAGTTAGATTTGGGAATCACCAGCAGAGAGATGGCAGGTCTTAAAAGAAAAAGTTTACCTAGGAAAAGCGTGCAGTAAGAGGAGGGGGCCAGGGACAAAACCTTGAACACCACCAACAAAGAGGAGGTGAAGCCAATGAGGAAAATTCTGCTGAAGGAGAGTTTGATGAGAAAGGCAGAGAAACAGTCAAGTGAATGTTAAAAGAGGGGGAAGTGACAGGCTATCAGTAGATCAAAGAGGATAAGGACATGGAAGAGCCTCTTTAAGTTGGCCAGTAGTGAAAACAAATAAGTGGAGCAGAGGAGAAATGAAATCGCAGAGGACTTACAAAGGATTAGAGAAGAGAAACAGGCGAGAGAGCATGTAGAGGAGAAGAGAAATGAAGCAGTAGTTATTTAATGAGGGGAGTGCACTGGGAGTGGCAGAAAGAGGGAAGATCAAGTGCAGATGTAGGGGGTGCAAAATGATCAATTATGCCATTAGTATAAAACAATGTCAACAGGAAGTCCTATTGTAATGAACTACAAAGTAATATCACATACGTAGCTGTTAGCGACTGCTGAGATTTCAACCACAAGAAGCATAGGTTTTCTACTTTAATTCACTAGCATTTAGTCTAAGAACAGGTAACTTAAATGAAGAACACCCTTCCAAAATCATGTCACTACAACTAATTGGAACTTTTTTGTAAACAACAATGGTAGGAAAGTGTCCCCAGTTCAGAAACGTGTCCAACTCAGAAATTTCAGTATCCTGATATTCCTACATATGTAGATCTTCTCACTGAAGTAGATGAGAATTTCACATATCCTAACAGAATCCTGAATCAGTGGGGGAAGTTTTGCCATTACTCATGAAAATAAATGCAAACTCATTTTTATTCTGTACATCAGTTAAACACATTGCTGTGTACATACCTGAAATATTTCATTGATATCCACTGGGAGAGCAAGGCCAATGTAATCATCAGTACTACCATATGTAGCATTGGACACCATGGACCGAACAGAGGAGGAACGCTGCAGTGTGTTTTGGTTAATAGGGCTTAATAAATCTTCTTTATCTAGTGAGGCATAACTTAAAGCTTTCATGAACCTGTAACATAATTAAAAGAACAAATGACAAACTTCTGACAATCACTCCTTTTTAGATTCTGCATCTATAGGTGGGAGCTGTTAAGGTTGCCAAACACATCCCAATATATGACCCCATTTCCTGTTACTTATGACTTGGCCAAACTTTAACCACTTGGGCTTAACTTTTCCATGCTAGGTGTCTCTTCAGGTTGAAATTTTCCAAAAGAAATTTCAGCCAAAATAGTTTATCTATTTCCAAGAACAAGGTCAAGGATATATACATTTTGCCAATGTTAAAAAATTTCTGACAATCTTTATTTGGGAAACTAGCATCCCCATGATTTGGGGAAAGGACTTGAAATCTGGCAAGGTCTTGCCTCTGTGCCAAGGATGTGACTTTTGATATCTGTTCGAATTTGCCAACTTACAAGCCTCAGGATGGAAAAAAATCACATTTCACATATGCTCAACAGAGATTTCAGATTTCAGTGGCTAAATCAGGGGTGGGCAAACTACGGTCCGCGGGATTGCCACCCCCGTGGTGCCACGGGCCCCGCAGCTCCCATTGACCAGGAACGGGGAACCGCAGCCAATGGGAGCTTCGGGGGAGGTACCCACAGGCGACGGCAGCGCGTGGAGCCCTCTGTCCCCCTCCCCCAGGGGCTGCAGGGACATGGTGCTGGCCGCTTCCAGGAGTGGCACAGGGCCAGGGCAAGCAGGGAACCTGCCCTGGCCCCGGTGCATGCCGCTGCCACCCCGGAGCCGCTCCAGGTAAGCGGAGCCGGGCTAGAGTCTGCACCACCAACCCCTCCTGCACCCCAACCCCCTGCCCTGAGCCCCCTTGTACACCCCGCACCCAACCCCTTGCCCTGAGCCCCTTCCTGCACACAGCACCCCCTCCCACACCCCGCCCCAGCCCTACATTCGTGACCCTGCATGCAATTTCCCCACCCAGATGTGGCCCTCAGGCCAAAACGTTTGCACACCCCTGGGCTAAATTCTCTAAAGATTCTGTCTTCACTAGGCATGTTCCTGGTGCTGAGCAGATCTCTTCCTACAATTGCAGCTCTGGGCTGCTGCAGGCCATTCCAGGTCTGGGCATTAGAACTAAGAGCAGGGACTCTTTCTCCTATGTGCTTAATGATTTCCCTACCCTGGATGGGCTCAGGAAGACTGGAGGAAAAAAACACCTGAACTGAATGCAGAGGGGACAAGATCTGTACCCAAGGATGGAGAATGGAAGAAATGGGGACAAGGAACCTGGGAGGGTGGACTGGCATTGGTGAGAGGAGGAGAGGGAAATTGGGACGGGGAAGTCCGGAACTGGCTATGCAAAAGACTGGGACTGAAAGCCAGTGGGGTGGGAGACAGATCTGATAAAGAGCCAGAATGCAGGGCAAAAACTGGTACTGGCTGGAAAAAAACAGACAGGAGTTGGGGCTGAAGGGCACAATGAGATGAACCAATGCGGGGCTTGGGACTGGGAGCCAGTGATGATAGTGTATGCAGGAGGCAGGACTGGGTGAGTGGGGAGAAAGAGATCATATGATGTGCCAAGCAGCGGAGAACGGGACTGACTGATCAATGGGATGAGAGTTTTGAGGAATGGAGACTGGGAGTGGCTATGGAAGAACGGGAGGACTGGGAGGGGTGGGGAAGAGACAAGAACATGTTGGAGGGCATGGGGCAGAAGGGGGACATGTTTTGAGGGAATGCGAAGAAGAGTCTGTGCCCACTAGAGCACTCCCCCTACAGATCTTGGAACAGAACCCAAGATTCCAGAGTCTCCCCATCCCCCTGCTGTCAGCAAATATATGGCAAACTGTCTCTCTCATTCCCCTTTAGTACTGGTCCACATAGAGGACAACCTACTAACACCTATTAGTTACTCTGTTAGCTCAAGTGGCAGAGGTATGTGGTGGATCTAAAGGTCTCAACCCCACCAATGACCCATGGGGGAGGGGGGGGGTCAATATTATGCCATATAATTAAATTTCTTTTTCCCCCCCTTTCCCATTTGTTTTTTAAAAACATAGGAAATTAAATACAAAAACTATGTTAAAAGAACATTGTTTGCCAAGTCAAGCACTCAGAGCTTAGGAAATAGGACAATTAAGATTACCTGTTCAACCTTAATTCAGTCCCCTTGTGTGCATACTCAATCTTTAGTTACATGATCAAATACTACTTTTTTCACAGGACCCCTGGTACACTCAGTATACATGAATCAGGGTTGTGTAGTGAAGGAGATCATCTGTAGCACCAGTGCTTCATTTGCTGGTCTCATGGTTAAAGCAGGTAGGAGAACTGGATTTTATTCTTGATAACTTATTCTACTATCTCTGTGTATCAGCACTAATTAGAATGGCAACTGATGCAGAAAAAAATTCATGCCATTAATCTAGACCTAGACAACTACTTTTTACAATGAGTGAACACCACAAAACAGCCATACCACTTTAAATGTTCTAATGACACCTATTTGCCACTATTTTCCTCATTTTCAACTGCAGTGCTACGAATTTAATATTAACCTATGAACTTTATTTTTCTCAGGGAAAGACCAGAAGAAAAAACACTAGTGTAGGTAAAGAATGAGGACATTTTCCTGAGATCTAGTAAGTAATAATGTCGGATCATATTAAAGAAGTTCTATATTAAAATCACAAATGAATTTGATTCCCCATAGTTTAAATTCCAGGGTTTTACTAATTAAGAGGTCTCTTGGTTTTTGGTACTGCTTCTCTCCCTCTCTGTGTGAAACTTGGAAGCTGCTAATTGTGTTAGTACATTCTAAGACAGAGTCTGTTCTCAGAGCAATACACTGTAACAACAGAAAGAGCACACAGAGACTCCCCGCCCTTTTGTTGTATTTATCTCGCTTTGTTAACAATTGTGATTAAAATAGAGATTGAGGATGTATGTGGATGGATGCTTGGTGTGGATAATAAATGAATGATCAGGGAGGTGCCAGCCTAAGAATCCAGTGTCCATTGGCGAAGAAGGCATCAAGTGGAAACAACCAGAGGACCCCCCAGAAGGCAGACTGGAATCCACCCAACAGCCTCAAGGATGGGAGAACCGAAGAACAAGATAACATCTGGCAGCACGGAGCCATCAGGAATGTGCCATCTGCTGATTGATTCAGCAACAGCATGATGAAGCAATTCCCATAGACTGGCATAGGAATAAATTCCTATAAAAATGGACTCTAGAAAGTGAGAACTTTGGGGGTCTGATTCTTCAAACCAACTTCCAGGAGCATCGGATGTGCATCTGACAAGGCCCTGCTCTCTCCTCGTGTCCAGGCCACCTGGCCAGCGGCTTGGCATGCGCAACTCTAAGGCTGGTAACTATGATAACAACCTTGCAGAACGTGCGTGTGTGTGTGTGTGTGTGCACGTGTGTGTGAATAAATATGAAATTGAATGGAATATTATAGCTATAACTAACTGCTTAGTATGATTCTTTCTGTATTCACAATAAATGTGGCATTTTGCCTTTTCCCCTTTAAGACCCTGCTGGTTTTTATTTTATTGGTATAACAACAAAACAGGTGAGAGCTTATATGATGATTTGGGGCATGACCTGAAAAATGCTCAGTAATCATAACTTAAAGGGAAGTTGCGGGCACTAAGCATCTCTCGAATTACATTTGACTAAACAAGGACCATATCCTATCATAAGATCAAGATTTTCAAAACTGTGCACTTCAATTTAGAACATATGAGAAAGTCAAATATGTCCTATTTCATGCTGCTGCTGCTGCTTGAGAAAGCAATGAGCAACAGAGACAGGCAGCAGATGCCTGCCTCCTGTGCAGCAGCCAGGAGGCTCCAGAGAAGAAACAGCTATGGTAATCTCTCCCCTTTCTCTCACATCAACCAGTATGCTGGTGGAAGGATGTGTGTGTTGAAGGGAGAGGGGGGAGATGGACCAAGAAACAGAGCTAGAAAACTCCTTCTCCCTGCCAGAAGCAATCTCAAATCTGAGACAACAGTAGTCAAAGACTAACACAAAAGAGAAAACTCTGGAAACCGAGTCCAGGGACCGTGACCTGATAAAAAGGGGGCGTGTGCTGGGACTTCAGCAGCTGGTGGTTTCTCTCTAGCAAAGGCAAGACTGTCAATGTCATGAGACAAGCATTTTATGTAATGGCCTAATCGTTGCTTCAGTATGCCTGATATCACACTCATATAAAGGAGACATTGACTTTCTCTAAAAATGGGTCCCACGGATGAAATTCTGGACCCAATGAAGTCAGTGACAAAACTCCTATTGACTTCAGTGGGGCAAGAATTTCACCTAGTGTCTCCCTGTGCTGGACTTAATCCAGGTCTAATCCAGAGGTAGTGCTCTCAGTTTAAAATCTCAGTAAGTGAAACTCTGAGAAACTCAAGAAAATAAAACACTGTTTGTTCTCCTTGCATGAGCCTAGGGAGATCAGCCTGAATCATTATTATTTCAGCTTAAGTAATATTAGTATTTATTAAAAAACAAAAACAAAACAAAAACCTACCAAAAAAGTTAAAAGGGAAAAAACACCAAGGTAAATAAGAAAATAGTTGGTCCTGTGCCTGATCTACCTGGCAGAGAGGAAATGAAGACAGTTATGTGTGCTGGGCCTTTTAGAACAGCAACTAGGAAGTTCAGATCCCTAGTTGATTAATTATTCCTTAACACAGTTACACTTCTTCCAAAGGACTTGCAGATCATTAGGCATTGAATGTTACCTATCATTAGCAGAAAACTGAAGAAGTAATTTTCATGAGAAAAAAAAATTAATTTGCAGATATGCTTGTGAAATAATAAGTTAGCATGGATGTCTCTTACCTGCTTGGCGTTAGCCGAGAATCCAGGCTCCCAGACTTCATGGTAATAGCGTCAGTAAACAGCACATCCTTTGCTGGAGATGCTAAGGCTTCTGAATGCGACAGTGAAGGATGCATCCTTTGCTGCTGTAAGCGTTTCAATGTAGCGTAGCCGAAGGCATCTCGAGAACTTGTATAACTAAAGTTGTAGTCAGCAAGACTCTTTATGGTAGCAAGAGAAGGAGCTTTAAGGGACTGTGCTCTTCGAGGAAGTGTATGAGAAGACCCCGGCGGCACCAGGGATACAGAAATTGATTTTGAAAGAGGCAGGTGGTTAGATTGCGGAGTTGAACAGTGGCTTGTCTTAACTGTTTTTGTACTTACCACAGTACTCAAACTTCCACAGTCAGTGTCTACATTTGTAGTGTCCACACCCATCGTCTCCCTTGACGGACTTGAGCTCATTGAGCTTATGCCACTTGTTGTGGTATCCGTATTAAAACTTAAGCTACGACTCTTGAAATGTGTTTGTGTAGAACCATCTCCTATTAGTCTCTCTCTGCTTGTGTGTTCCCTGTGATTTTCATTTCCAAGACCTTTTGGCAGCTTTAGATCATTTTCTCCAATACTTGGGGTACTACCTGTATCTTCCATGTGCTTGCTCCCAACAAATGAAGTTTCTAAGCGTAAAGTATGGATTTTAGGAACTTTGAACCCAGGAGTGAATACATCCCCAGGAGTAAAGTCTATACTACTGGAAGGCTCTGTTACTGTACGATTTCGCCTCAAGCCTGACTTACTGTCTGATGATGACAGTTTGCCTCCTTTAGGATCGCTGCTACTTCTATGTTTTTTATTAGGCAGAGTAAGTGAATTTAGGATGCGATTCTTCACAAGTCTGCTGGAAGCAAAAAAGGGAAAAGGACTACGATCCTTATCCTTTAAGGGTCCAGGTTTGTCAGAAAATGTTTGTTCTGCATCCTCACTGATATCTAGGAAAAATGTGCTAGTGGAAGTACTGCCAAACCGGTCATCCTCCATGATAAACATACCTGAAATTAAATAAGGATTCTTATTGCGGAATGCTGGTATTTCCAGAAAGTGTAGCAACTAAACTGTAAAAAACCTACTGAAAAATTATTGGAACTTGATACACAGCAAGATCAGGTAAATACATTTAATAATTCTAAAACAAAAAGAAGTACACATGTACGTTATGATGCACAAATCACATTTTAAATGAGCATTTGTTTCCTGCTTAGAAAACAATCCCCTTCCCTTGCCCTTTCTTAGTTTTGTGCTTTGGAAAAGATGGCTGTTAATTCCACCTAGAGCCAACGCTAAGAAATTTCCATGAAAACAAACTGTAGTTACATTCTTTGTTAATAGAAGCTGCATGAAACCTAAAATCTGAATTACACAGCTTGATTTCACCTTTACTATTCATTCGAATTTTGTTCATTTCCTCATATGACATTTTTAAAATGTGGATGCCTAAATGGTTTGTACAAATATGAGTTTTGAGCATAAGCTAGATAGCCACCTGCACCAGAAATTTTAGTCTTCATAAAAGGGGAACAAAAACCAAAAAACCAACCAGCTATTTCAAGGGTTTTGAAAGGTATTTTCTCTGCACGTATGCATCTGCTAACACTTTGAGAATTACATTTTTGTGATCTCCCAACCTACACTGTTTGTTTATTCCTGATGACCATAATTATTGAATCTTATGATCTACAGAACAATTGCTTAAAAAGAGCTGCCTGTCACAAATTTTCTAGGATATCCTTTTGCCTGTCAATATGTACAATTTCTTTAAAAAAAAAGTAAGGCAAGTAACCTGACAACTGAAGGCGTCACATCTAAAGGATTTAGGCATACAAGTCTCACTGAAATGCAATGGGACTTGTGTTACTAAATTCCTCACAGGCTATTGAAAATAATCATTTCCTTTGGTGTTTACAATGACAATAGCAGTAAGTATTACTATGCTTTTGTTTCAATTTCTGCAACATGCAGTACTTGCATATACTAGTTTCTGTGCCCATCAGAAAAGGAAACCATCTTTTCAAATCCTGGTTTGTCAGGTTACTTATCTTTTACAAAATCCTTTATATGTTAAAGATTTCTTTAAAAAGAAAAGGAGTACTTGTGGCACCTTAGAGACTAACAAATCTATTTGAGCATAAGCTTTCGTGAGCTACAGCTCACTTCATCGGATGCATTTCATCATTTCAAAGACATAGCTACATTATTGTATTTAATACTTAACCTCAGACTAACCTTCAATCAGCAATGCTGCATTCTTTAGAGCTATTTAAAGATGTCTAAATAAAGTATGTTTAGCAGCAGATTTAAATTCCCAATATTGGTCACAAAATGAATGTATTATTATTATTAAGCCTAGAAAGTTTACACCAAGGTTATAGGTATAATAATACTGTACATACAAAAACATTTTCTAGACGTTGTTTTGAAAACTTACAAGGAAATATTTACCACTGTATCATTAATTCTAGTTATGCTTACTTGATGGTGCAGATTCACTTTCACTGTTATGCCTAGAACTGGTGGACCCCGAGTTCAAGCTAAGAGTGCTGGGTATAGAAGAGAGTTCATTGCAGAGTTGCTCCATGTCATCGGGGACTACTGGCCACAGCTGTCTACGACTGTGCCTCACTGCATCCCAATTGTGCTGCTTCAGAATGTCACAACCTTGTTTAGTTTTGGCTATTAAACCAAGCACGTAGACACAGGTTCTGTATTTAATAAAAACAGTAACAATAATGTGATTTAATCAATAGATCTGAGTTACTCAAACATACATTTGATTTTTAAGAGGAAACAAAGTTGCAAGATAATCCAATATAGATAGACCTTGCAAACCAGTTGAGTAGCTTTTTTTGTTCTATCTAATGGAAAAACAAATCAGAGCAAGTGTCGTACAGGTAACAACTACACATTAAATTTATAAAATGGAGAAAAAAAACCTTGTGTAGTACAATGTTAATATTCCACAGTTTTAAAAAGTTAATCAGGAAAGGCTAAAGTTAAGGTTCTTACAGCAATGTTAACCAATTCATACTTCCTGTTTGTTTTACGGTACAGAACTAAACAAAAGGTAAGAAACTGCCCATGTAACAAGAAATACAGTAATAGAAAATTATAGGCTGAACCGGTAGCCTAACACTTTACATTATAAGACCGCTTTTTCAGTTGTTTATAACTATGACAAACTAACTGTTAGGGCTGAAATTTTCTGTGTTGAGTATCTGCCTCAGACTGCTGCTCGTTGTGGGTTGTTTTCTGTTTTTGTTTTTTTGGTGGGTGTGTGGTTTCTTTTCCTGAAGTTTCAGATAATATTCCAAAAACAAGTTTAGGGGAAAATGTCATTTGCCAATGTTAAAAAATGACCATTTTAAGCAGAAGCTATAGCATGTCCATGCTTTGGCACAGGAACATGAAATTATGCAAAGAGATGTACTGATGTTAGGGATATGCCTTTTGCTGTCCTTGTGAAAATTCAGCCAAATGTGGCCAAGTTATAAGCCTTCTAAAATTCTCAGTTCACCCAATCTCTATAGAGATTTATTATGGCTGCAGCGGACTGAGCAGAACTGCAACTGTTCTTCCTGCCAGATGGGGGCTAATCTGGTGCCACACACAGGAATTGAGAGAAGGGAGACATCTCTCCTGTCCTCTCAATGCTCCTCATGCTGGCAGCTAGGTAACATAGAGAAACAGAAGCAGTGGTTCTGATTCAAATGCAGAAAGGTGAGGAATGGAATGGGGTGGAAGGGAAGAGAGAGAAAATACGAGTAGAGGAGGAGACAAGGTTGCAGAAACCAGACTGGGTGGGTGGAGCAGAGGGGAACAAGGGAACAAAACAGTCTAAAACCACTAGCATGCACTCTGCTGCCACAAAATTGCTATGGGATCCATTTAACTCAACATATTAACTGTGTTTTTCTCATTTTCTATTACATTCAAAGAGTCTATGGGGTAATGTGATAATAGGCTTTTGGAGACCAAATACATTTTATCGGTTTCCTCCTAAAATCTTGTACAAATATTACTGAATAAAAATCAAAAAGAATAGTGGTATAGATTTAAGAACTTCTAAAAATTTTACTTGCTTCTTTAAAAATAAATAAATTAATGCCTTCCATGATGGCCTTTTCCTAACCTAGTTTCCATGACACTTCCTGCAAATAAACTTTTGACCTATTTAGAGGACCTGGAAAATTTCTCAAACTTTGTCAATGTTTAATAAAGGACATCCAGTGTAAGCAAAAGTAGAAATCTTTATACATCTTAGGCTTGTCAGGAAATACTATTTTCAGACTTTAATTTTAAAATTAGATATACATACCCCCTAATGGACAGAACTTCACAGTGCTGGGCAAGTGCCATTATGTCAGGAATCACATTCTCTTCTTGAAGCAAGTTAAGGCCCCAATTTGATGATCCGATATTTCCCTAGAATGAAGTTGTTATTTGCCATCAAATATAATTAACTGCTGATGTCATTTGTAGTGGTGCCCACAAAACTCTTGGCATGCTAATAAGGTGAAATGCCACCTGGCCACAATTTTAGTATAACTTCAAACCTTTAACTTTTAAGATCAGATAGCCAATCCTTCTGGTATTTTTCATCTGTGAGCAATGAAGGACTCAGGGCACCATATGTCACCTTGGGCTCTGGGATAACAGAACAAGGATAATCCTACATTTCCGCTCATCATACAGGCACTTTACTTGTTCCCATCAATAGTCAACTTGGACTGGGGCATAGAGAAAAAAACATTGGTGAGGGAGGGAAGACAGACCCATGATATATGATGAAACTAATGTCCAGTTTTGTTCCTGCTCCACCCCAAAAGGATTTCAGACTTCCCTTCTATCTCCCCCCAGTGGGCCAATTGAACCAGGTAGGTTCAAACCCACCAGTCGATGTCTCCCCTCAAATGTTTTGGGAAAATGATGGTGACACTAAGCAGGTCACAGCAAGTCATATCCCCTGAAGATTAGCCACACATATTACCATACATGCTACATTATGGCAGTCCATTCTTTTGCTTTGTAAAAAAGTGAAGAGTAATAATGATTTTTTAAAAAGAACAGGAGTACTTCTGGCACCTTAGAGACTAACAAATTTATTTGAGCACAAGCTTTTGTGGGCTACAGCCCACTTCATCGGATGCATAGAATGGAACATATAGTAAGAAGATATGCATATATACACGTACAGAGAATGTGAAAAAGTGGAGTAAGAAGCTAATTAATTAAGATGAGCTATTATCAGTAGGAGAAAAAGAAAACCTTTTGTAGTGATAATCAAGATGGCCCATTTAGACAGTTGACAAGAAGGTGTGAGGATACTTAACATGAGGAAATAGATTCAATATGTGTAAACCCAGCCACTCCCAGTCTCTATTCAAACCCAAGTTAATGGTATCTAGTTTGCATATTAATTCAAGCTCAGCAGTTTCTCCTTGGAGCCTGTTTTTGAAGCTTTTCTGTTGCAAAATTGCCACCCTTAAATCTTTTACTGAGTGGCCAGAGAGGCTGAAGTGTTCTTCTACCGGTTTTTGAATGTTATGATTCCTGATGTCAGATTTGTGTCCATTTATTCTTTTCTGTAGAGACTGTCCAGTTTGGCCAATGTACACAGCATTGCTGGCACATGATTGCATATATCACACTGGTAGATGTGCAGGTGAACAGCCCCTGATTGCGTGGCTAATGTGATTAGGCTCTATGATGGTGTCACTTGAATAAATATGGCAAAGAGTCCTGTGGCACCTTATAAACTAACAGACGTATTGGAGCATAAACTTTCGTGGGTGAATACCCACTTTGTGGGATGCATCAGTTGCATCCAACAAAGTGGGTATTCACCCACGAAAGCTTATGCTCCAATACGTCTGTTAGTCTATAAGGTGCCCCAGGACTCTTTGCTGCTTTTACAGATCCAGACTAACACTTTTACCCATCTGATACTTGAATAAACATGTGGACAGAGTTGGCATTGGGCTTTGTTGCAAGGATAGGTTCCTGGATTAGTGTTTTTGCTGTGTGGTTACTGGAGAGTATTTGCTTCAGGTTGAGGGGCTGTCTGTAAGCGAGGACTTGTCTGTCTCCCAAGATTTGTGAGAGTGAGGGATCATTTTTCAGGATAGGTTGTAAATTTTTGATGATGCGCTGGAGAGGTTTTAGTTGGGGGCTGAAGGTGACAGCTAGTGGCGTTCTGTTATTTTCTTTATTGGGCCTGTCCTGTAGTAGGTAACTTCTGTGTACTCTTCTGGCTCTGTTAATCTGTTTTTTCACTTCAGTAGGTTTCCGGTATAGGGTGGTGGTTATGTGACCATCGTTTATTAGCACAGTAGTGTCCAGGAAATGGACCACTTGTGTGGTTTGGTCTAGGCTGAGGTTGATGGTAGATGGAAATTGTTGAAATCATGGTGGAATTCCTCAAGGGCTTCTTTTCCATGGGTCCAGATGAAGAAGATGTCATCAATGTAGTGCAAATAGAGTAGGGGCATTAGGGGACGAGAGCTAAGGAAGCGTTGTTCTAAGTCAGCCATAAAAATGTTGGCATACTGTGGGGCCATGCGGGTACCATAGCAGTGCCGCTGACTTGAAGATATATATTGTCCCCAAATGTGAAACAGTTGTGGGTGAGGACAAAGTCACAAAGGTCAGCCACCAGGTTTGCCCTGACATTATCGGTGATACTGTTCCTGATAGCTTGTAGTCCATCTTTGTGTGAACAGTTCTACGCAAAAGAATAAATGGACACAAATCTGACATCAGGAATCATAACATTCAAAAACCGGTAGGAGAACACTTCAACCTCTCTGGCCACTCAGTAAAAGATTTAAGGGTGGCAATTTTGCAACAGAAAAGCTTCAAAAACAGGCTCCAAGGAGAAACTGCTGAGCTTGAATTAATATGCAAACTAGATACCATTAACTTGGGTTTGAAGAGAGACTGGGAGTGGCTGGGTCATTACACATATTGAATCTATTTCCTCATGTTAAGTATCCTCACACCTTCTTGTCAACTGTCTAAATGGGCCATCTTGATTATCACTACAAAAGGTTTTCTTTTTCCTCTTGCTGATAACAGCTCATCTTAACTAATTAGCCTCTTACAGAGAACATGAAAAATTGGAGTGTGTGTGTGTATCTATCTATCTATATATCTTTTTACTATATGTTCCATTCTATGCACGAAAGCTTATGCTTAAATAAATTTGTTAGTCTCTAAGGTGCCACAAGTATTCCTGTTCTTTTTGCGGATGCAGACTAATACGGCTGCTACTCTGAAACCAAAGATTTTTTAAAGAGCCACATGCAATGCATAGTATTCCATCAGCAAGACCAGCTAGGATACCAGAAGAGTAAGTCTTGTGAACGACTTTTACTTAAAACTAATTCCTTAATTATTTCAGTATGTGAAAAATTACAGCAGAAATAAGAGGAAAGAAAAGCAATAGACAGATATTTCTATTACTAACCAAGGCCCAAAGGGCTGCTTTCAGATGTTTAATTCCTTCCCACTTATCCAACATCGGGGAACGAACAGTGTAACTTAAATCTGGGACAACACTCTAGAGGACGAGAACAAAACAAACTCAGTTCAAAGTGACTAAATATTGAAAGTTTTAATACATCAGGTTCTCCTGAAGCTTTTAACAAATGTTTACATACACACACTTTAAATTGGACAGTTCCAGCATATAAAAACTTTGACTGATTAACACCAAAAATGCCGAAGGAAAATTATAAACTTAACACTACCTCATCTGCCAAAGAAGAGCAAATGATTCTGTAGTCAGTGCATACAACATGTTAATACTTACTTTTACACCATTGGAAAGCCTTCTCATTGCAGTTTTACAATTCAAAGGGTAAAGAGATTCCTAGTATATTCTTTTTCCTTTCCCTCATATCCAAATGATTTACAAATCAGAGATTAATAGCATGATTATCTTTATTTAGGGATGGCATTATGTAATCTCCCCAGCAGAGCTCAATCCAACATACTTCAAACCTAATCACAATCCCCCTGTTGTCTGGGTATTCCAAAAGGAGGACAGGAGACACTTGATATGGATTTTAACCAGGCTACAACTTTATTATATAGATGTATGGGATTACCCGGCAGATAAAGTGTACAGTGTAGGCAAACCCATGTTTATTCAAATTGTTACCCGGGGCTTCCACCAGCCACCCTTTATTTTCCAACCAAGTTCCCCCAGCCAACCCATGGCTTGGACCTTACCATCCACCCCACTTGTAGAGGGTTAAGGTTGGCTATAAGAACGGGGGGCAAGAGGATTTGGCTCCCTGCCATACCAATCATAGGAGTCTCCAAGCCCCCTCCCCCATTCCGTTCCTTTATCCAGCACGTCCTTTTTAGTCCTTTACCAGGTCATTTATCTGGTAAGTGGATGCCTTCCCTAGGGAGTACCTGCATAGGACAGCCGCCCCACACTTACAAAATGAGTTGCGACATAAGGCCTACCACCTTTTCTTCTTACCAGGAAAGGTCCTCCCTGACACCTGTTGGTGGAGTGAGGATTTTTTGCCTTCCCCACAAGGCCAATCTGGTGGTGCAGGAAAAATTACTTCCCAGCCTTCCTTAAAAAGGAGCAACCAGCACAATGCCCACAACAGGTCCTAGACCAACCTGATATTTGCCACCTCTTGGGGAGGGACGGAGGGTGCTGCCTTGCCTGCTGTGTGGAAAAAGGGGCTTACAATGCCCAGGTCTTGCACCTTTATAGCCTTCCGACCTCACATTCCCAGGGGGTGAGTCAGCGCCGCAAAGCTGACCACTGTTCACTTTTTGCAGCAGTTTCTGACCTCATTTCCCTCCCTCCCCGCAGCCATAAAACACAACTGCCTTCCCTCGCCAAGCTGAGACACCATTCCCCCTGCTTTTGGTGCGGTCACTATCTGAGTTTCGGGCCTCTTTTGTACAAAGACTGTCAACAATTTCACATTCTGTCCAATTGTGCGATGGTTTTAATTACATGAACAGACAGAGGCTCACCAGCAGCTTGAGTGAAAGCATCAAATATAATTGTTAGTGAATTATGCAAGTTTAATTCAGGTCTCAAAAGGGGACGGATTCATTGAATTAACTCAATGCATTATTTGACCCTCCACTTGAAGTTATTTTATTTAAACAATTCTATAAAACTCACTCTATAAGATAAGTTTACAAGTTAATTTTTAAAAATGAAAAAAAGACTTATTTATTTCTCTCTCCATTTTCATGGACCTAAAATACACATTTGTTTTAACAAAAATTCTCAATCCATATTTTCTATATGCATAAAGCAAAAGCATAGCTTTACTAATCATTGCTTATAGTGTTCATCCAGCTAAAATATACTCTCCAGAAAGCATTTCTTATTGGTGATGTGTTTGCCTTTCCTATTTCGGTCCTGACCATTCAGAATGATCAGTTGTAAGAAGCAGATTGAAAGATATTTCTCTGATGTTTTCAACAACAGGGAAGAATTTCACATGATGACAGAATGCAGGTAAAGATTGTCCTTGCAAGATATAACTTCTTTGAAATTTGGAAAGTCCATAGTTTTATGAATCTTCATTTAATGACTGTTCAAATGATGATCAAAACAGAGGTTATCCAAGTCAGTTATTCCAGAAGGGTTACATTACACTTGAAAAGTTGTTTTTACTTTCAGTTAGGGCTGCCAAGTAATTAAAAAAATTAACAGCGATTATACATACTGTTAAACAATAGAATATCATTTATTTAAATATTTTTGGATGTTTTCTACATTTTCAAATATATTGATTTCAATTACAACACAGAATACAAAGTGTACAGTGCTCACTCTATATTATTATTTTTGATTACGAATATTTGCACTGAAAAATTGATAAACAAAAGAAATAGTATTTTTCAATTCACAGGGGTAACCGCTGCAACCCCTGGAGTGGTGCCTCTATATCGCGCTAAACGGGGAGCTGCGAGTTCCCCCCCACCCTCGGTTCCTTCTTGCAGGACAACTCTGACAGAGGGGAAGGAGGGCGGGATGTGGAATAGACATGATCAACACATCTCGAAGAACACCAGTTACGGAAAAGGTAACTGTCTTTTCTTCTTCGAGTGCTTGCTCATGTGTATTCCACAGTAGGTGATTCCAAGCTATATCTGTTGGAGGTGGGTAGGAGTTCACGAGTTCCTGGGACACAGTACTGCTCTGCCGAACCCAGCATCATCCCTAGTTTGGGAGACGATCGTATAGTGTGCAGTGAACGTGTGAACTGAAGACCAGGTGGCAGCCCTACAGATGTCCTGGGTAAGGACATGGGCTACATAGGCAGCCGACAAGGCCTGAGCCCTCATTGAGTGCGCCCTGACGATCGGTGGTGACGGAACCCCTGCCAGATCATAGCACGTGCGTATGCATGAGGTGATCCAGCGACAAAGGCGCTGGGTGGAAATAGGCTGCCCCTTCATACGCTCAGCCAAGGTAACGAAGAGTTGTGAGGATTTACGGAACAGTTTAGTACGAACCAGGTAGAAGACCAGTGCCCTGCATACGTTGAGCGTGTGGAGGCGGCATTCCTCATTGGAGGAATGGGGCTTGGGACAGAGCATGGGAAGGAAGATGTCCTGTTCCATATGGAAGGCGGAGACCACCTTTGGGAGGAATGCAGGGGATGGGCAAAGTTGGACCTTATCCTTGTGGAAGACCATATATGGAGGTTCTGAGATCAAGGCCCTGAGCTCCGAGACACGTCGGGCCGACGAGACTGCTACAAGGAAAGCTATCTTCCAGGAGAGGTGAGACCAGGAACATGTGGCCAAGGGTTCAAAGGGAGGCCCGGTGAGGCGGGACACCACCAGGTTTAGGTCCCACTGCGGTACAGGGGATCTAGCATACGGGAATGAACGGTCAAGGCCTCTCAGGAAGCGGGAGGTCATAGTATGGGAGAAGACCGAGTGCCCTTGCACTGGTGGGTGGAAGGCCGATATGGCCGCCAAGTGTACTCTGACAGAGGCGGTTGCCACTCAAGGATACACTGGAGTGGTGTGGACAATGAGGGAAGTCCCCGCTCCCCCGGAAAATCTGGACCACTTCGCCAGGTACGTCCGGCATGTGGACAACTTCCTACTTTCTGGGAGGACCCGCCTGACTTCCTCAGAACACCTCCTTGTCTAGCCACTGAGCTGCCATGCTGTCAGACGGAAAGCAGCCAGATTGGGATGAAGGAGGTGGCTCCCCCGTTCTGGGAGAGGAGGTCTGGGCGAAGTGGCAACCTCCTTGGAGGGGCCGCCAACAGGTCCAGTAAGGTCCCATACCAATGTTGACGGGGCCAGTCTGGGGCGATGAGGATGTGCCTTGTCTGTTTTCACTTTTTCTAGAACTTTGCCTATAAGGGGAAAATGGTGGAAAAGCATAGAAAAGCTGGTCCAACCACTGCAGGAGGAAGGCATCTGAGATCGAGTCCCTTCCCAACCTCCGCCTTGGAACAAACCCGGGGGCAACGCCGGTTCTGGCGGGGCGCGAACAGATCCATGTGGAGAATTCCCCACTCCTGAAAGAGCCGGTGAGTGACCTCCGTGGGGAGCGACCACTCGTAATGGGGGGAAAAAGCCCTGCTGAGGCGATCGGCCTGTGTATTGCGGGTGCCTGGTAGGTGGAAAGCCCTCAGGGAGATGTTGTGGGCTATACAGAACTCCCACAGGCTCAGGGCTTCCCGGCAGAGGGCCGAGGACTGTGCCCCACCTTGCCTGTTGATGTAGAACATTGCGGTGGTGCTGTCCGTAAGGACTCTGACCACCTTGCCATGAAACTGTGTGACGAATGGAGGGACGTGTCCAAGGTTGACCACACATCCCTTGGGTTTGCATGCTCCCTATGTGGGCTCCCCGGCCCAAGTCCGACGCATCGGACACCAGGTCTATTGACGGGGCTGTCTCCCGGAAAGGAACCCCTTGGAGCATGTTGCCTGGGGAGGACCACCATTCTAGGGAGGCAATTACTGGGTTGGTACCGTGAGGACCTTGTCCAGGCCGTCCCGTGCCTGGGAGAAGTGGGAGGCTAGCCATAGCTGGAGGGGCCTCATTCGGAGCCTGGCGTGGTGGACCACATACGTGCACGCCACCATGTGTCCCAGAATCTGAAGGCATGCCCTTGCTGTTGTCACCGGAAAAGCCGTGACTGATGCGATGAGACCTTTGAGGATTTCGAACCTGCCCACTGGGAGAGAGGCTGTGGCCCTTAAGGAGTCCAGTAGTGCCCCTATGAATTCTATGTGCTGCACCGGGACCAGCATTGATTTGGTCTCGTTTACCAACAGGCCGAGATTGGAGCATGTAGACAGGAGCAGATCCACACGGGCCCTCATCTGAGACCGTGAGTTTCCCTTGAGAAGCCAATCATCCAGATATGGGAACATCTGGACACCTTCTCATCTAAGGTAGGCTGCCACCACCACCATACACTTTGTGAATACCCTGAGCGCCGTGGATAGGACAAACGGGAGAACTGTGAACTAGTAGTGGTCGGGCCCCACCAGGAACAGGAGGAAGTGCCTGTGCCTTTTGAAAATATGGATGTGGAAATATGCATCCTGAAGGTCCAGGGCAGAGTACCAGTCCCCCGGGTCCAAGGAGGGGATAATAGAAGCCAGGGATACCATGCGGAATTTAGAGCGGACCATAAACCAATTGAGATTCCGCAGATCTAGGATTGGCCTGAGACCCCCTTTCGTCTTTGGGATCAGGAAATAATCGGGAGTAGAAGCCCCTGCCCTGGAATTCTACTGGCACTCTCTCCACCGCCCCCAGGCGTAGTAGTCGTTCCACCTCCTGACCTAGGAGGTGAATGTGCTCTGGGTCCCCTGAGTCCACCAGGGATGGAGGTGGTTGGGCAGGGGTGAACTCAACTGCAACATGTAGCCCTTGGAAATGGTGTTGAGGACCCAGCTGTCTGAGGTTATTTGTGATCATTCGCCACGGAAGGCAGACAATCGGTTGCCGAACACAAACTTTATTAGTAGAGGGGTTTCCATGGCAACTACCCTGGTGCCCCCCTGCAAATAGTCAAAATCGCCTCTGTCCCTGCCTCTTGACCTTAGAGGGCCCAGGCTGTGGAGCAAAGCGGGACTGTCGTTGAGGCCGGCAATTTTGGTCTCTCAGCCTCTTGAAAGGGGACTCATATCTGCTCTGTGCAGGGTGAGCCGACGTCTGCGGTTTGGCCTTGTCCTTAGCTGGAGGGACGCA
Organism: Caretta caretta; assembly: GCF_965140235.1. NCBI lineage: Eukaryota > Metazoa > Chordata > Testudines > Cheloniidae > Caretta > Caretta caretta. The sequence continues at coordinate 28,118,275 of NC_134210.1, forward strand.
CAGGCCCAAGGTCTGCAGGGTGGTGTGAGAGTCTTTCATCCCGTGCAGCCTGATGTCTGTCTGTTCGGCGAACAGGGCTTTCCCGTTGAATGGCGGGTCCTGCATGAGGGACTGGACCTCCCCCGAAAGCCTGGACAGGAAGAGCCATGACTCCCTGTGCATGGAGATTGCAGAGGCCATCGAGCGAGCTACCGTATCCGCCGCGTCTGACACTGCCTGCAGGGAAGCTTTGGCTGCCGTCGCCCCCTCATCCACCAATGCCTTAAAGTCCTTCCTATCCCACTCTGGGAGGAGTGGCTCGAACTTTGGCAGGGACTCCCATATATTAAAATCATATCAGCTCAGTAAGGCCTGATGGTTGGCACCCAGAGCTGGATGTTAGGATATAGATATTCAGGCCTGTCTGTAAAGGCCTATACTCTAAGAATTTAGGTGTATTCTTATCGCTTGGCTAGTTCTAGAGGTATAAAAGAAAGAAATCACTGTCTGCCGGTGTAAGGGCCTTCTCTTACTGTGACAGTCTGAGGCCCTGTTCTTAGGCTAAGGCCTTTGGCTAAGCAGCAGAGGCAGCCATAAGCTGGGAAGCGAACAGTCACATCCTCACATTCCAAACTAGTCACACTGAAATAAGGTGCTATTGGGCTGTTAGGCATTATCAGGACAGGATTGTATTCCTATCACCTCCAGAGAAAGGGAAGTGCCTAGAAAATGTAAAAGGAAACTTAGTTTGATAGCATCCTGTCTGGCAAGAACTCACTTATCAATAGCTGGGATGTGAAATCCTCACTTCTGTATTGTTTTGTCATTATAGTTCCCACTTTGCTATTGTTTGTCTGTATAATCTCTGTCTGGTTCTGTGATTGTTCCTGTCTGCTGTATAATTAATTTTGCTGGGTGTAAACTAATTAAGGTGGTGGGATATAATTGGTTACATAATCATGTTACAATATGTTAGGATTGGTTAGTTAAATTTCAGGAAAATGATTGGTTAAGGTATAGCTAAGCAGAACTCAAGTTTTACTATATAATCTATAGTCAATGAGGAAGGGTGTGGGTGGGGGTGGGCATGGGCATGTGGGTGAGGAAAATGGGAGCAGGGAATGGGGGTAAGAAAATTGGAATCATGTTTTGCTAAAGGGGGAAATGGGAACAGGGAATGGGAGTAAGAAAGTTGGAATCATGTTTGGCTAAGGGCAGGAATGGGAACAGGGACACAGGTCTAAGGCTCTGTGGTGTCAGAGCTGGGAAGGAGGACACTAAGGAAGGAAACTGGAATCATGCTTGCCGGAAGTTCACCCCAATAAACATCGAATTGTTTGCACCTTTGGACTTCGGGTATTGTTGCTCTCTGTTCATGCGAGAAGGACCAGGGAAGTAAGTGGGTGAAGGAATAAGCCCCCTAACACTGGAAACTCAAAGAGAAGTAAAGTTTTCAACCAAAAGAGTCTAGTCTCCTGGCCTCTTTATTCTTGGGGGTGGGCGAGGGCTGGCTCTGCTGCTCCCAGTGGTTCACAGATTCCACCACCAGAGAGTTAGGTGCCGGGTGAGAGTAGAGGTATTCATGGTTCTTGGCCGGCATGAAATACTTCCTCTCAGCCTTCTTGGAAATCAGGGCCAGAGAGGCAAGAGTTAGCCACAAGGCGTTGGAGATGTTGGCTATTCCTTGGTGAAGGGGTAAAGCCACATGGCCCGGCACCGAGGAGGACAGTACATTAAAGAAGGAATTGGACAGGCCCTCCATCTCCTCGGCCTGCAACTGGAGGCTCGACGCCACCTGCTTTAGCAGGTCTTGATGAGGCCTGAAGTTTTCCTGTGGAGCAGAGGGCGGTGGTGCCGTGATGGTGTTATCTGGTGCAGGAAAGGAGGCCGGCACAGGGCTGTGGGCCTCAGCCGGTGCCGGGGGATCAACCCCCAGGTCGGAGTCCAGGCGCAGAGCCGACGACTCATGACCTGTCAACTTGTCCCTCTGCCTAGATAGCGAGGCCGACGAGGCCTCAGACGCCCCGGCCACCGAGCAGGTTCCAGGCTGGGTGGGCATCGGCGGCCACGGTGCCCATTGACACCATTGTCCCTGCCATGGGGCCCCTTGCCACTGTCCATGCTGCAGGCCCAGTGGCACTATCTGGTCGGGCAGTACGACCCAGCGAGGAGTGGCTGAGTGCTGAGGCCGAAGCCACCACCGACCGAACGGTACCGTAGGAGCAGCGGTGCCTATGATGCTGTCTTCCATGGGACCAAGACCTCAATGTCGAGACAGGTACCTGCCGGAAGTACTGTCCCAAGACTCGCTTCGGCGCCTGGACCTGCGGTGGTGGTGACACGCGGCAGGAGCCCCGTGTGTGATGCCTGACAGAGCGGAAGCCTCAGTCACACAGAGACCAGATATGATAGCTGCGTCGTGAAGAAGAGCGCCTTTGACACCTATCTCGGTGCCTGCGTCTGCTGCTGCGTGGCGTGGAGGGACCCGGGGACTCCTGCCCAGATGGAACCCTGGTTGGCGTCGAGGGTGATGGACACGAGCTGCGAGTGGACCGGTTGCTGCGCACTGAACGAGGCAGAGAGTGGTCTTCAGGGTGAGAGCTGCGACGTTCTGGGGAGGCCTGTCGAGTGCTGAGAGGTGGTTTGCCTAGGGACCAAGGGCCCGCCACTGGCAGCGCCCCAGGCACCAGCAAGCTCAGAATGTCTCATGCGGCCTGTAGAGCCTCTGGCGTTGACGGCATCCTGACTGCGGGAGAGGTGTGTGTCGACGCTGCCAGGCTACTCCGCTCAGCACGAGTCAGAGGTTTCGAGCTCGGGGGGAGGGGGGGAACCGAGGGCTGTCCAACATGGGACCAGCCTCTCACCCTTCATTCTCTCAGCGCTGCTGCGAGGTCGACCTCTTCCTTTATTTCTTGGAAGGGGAACGGTGCCGACTGGTGGAGGGGGCTTCGCTGCGCACCAACGATGCGGCGCCTGGTGCTGAGTCCGCACGGTGTGCCGGAGTTGGAGCGAGTGCCAATTCCATGAGGAGAGCGTGAAGCCTGATGGGTCTCTCCTTCTTAGTTCGCGGCTTGAAAGACCTGCTGATCTTACAGCATTCACTCACGTGAGTTTCGCTAAGCAGCAGAGACACTCAGCATGTGGATCGCTCTTTGGCATGGAACGGTGACAGGAGTTGCACGACTTGAAGCCTGGGACACAGGGCATGCAGTGGGCCACTCTAACAACTGAGAAACTACTTTCTACGAGCTAACAACACTAGCTAAAGGTACCACTAAGATCAACTGGAAAGGCTGCAGCAACGCTGGAGCAAGACGTTCTGACGCACCTTCACTGGCGGCAAGAAGGAACTGAGGGTGGGGGGAGCTCACGGCTCTCCTTATAGCGCGATATAGAGGCACCACTCCAGGGGTCGCAGTGCTGCTCCCCCCCATGGGTACTGCTAAGGGAAAAACCGGCACGGGTGTACATGGCGCGCACGCACACCTACTGTGGAATACACATGAGCAAGCACTCGAAAAAGAATGTAAAACTTTAGAGCCTACAAGACCACTCAGTCTGTTTCTTTCTGGAATGGTGGTTGAAGCATGAAGGGGCATACGAATGTTTAGCATAGCTTGTGACGCTGGCTGCAAAAGACCCATGGGAACATGTTCTCACTTATCAGTGACAATGTAAATAAGAAGTGGGCAGCATTATCTCCCCTAAACATAAACAAACTTGTTTGTCTTAGCAATTGGCTGAACAAGAAGTAGGGCTCTGTGGACTTGTAGGCTCTAAAAATTTTTTTGAGTGCAGTTATGGAGCAAAAAAAAAAAAATCTACAGTTGTAAGTTACACTTTCACAACAAAGAAATTGCACTACAGTACTTGTATGAGGTGAACTGAAAAACACGGTTTCTTTTATCATTTTTCAGTGCAAATATTTGTAATAAAAAATAGAGTGAGCAGTGTACACTTTGTATTCTGTGTTGTAATTGAAATCAATACATTTTAAAATGTAGAAAAACATCGAAAAATATTTAATAAATTTCAATTAGTATTCTATTGTTTAACAATGCGATTACAACCATGATTAATCGTGATTAATTTTTTTTGAGTTAATCGTGTGAGTTATCTGGAATTAATTGACAGCCCTACTTTTAATTTATCTATAGTCAATGTCCTCACCTGAACTTCCAACAAATGACAGCCTGTTTTGTGGTGCACCAGTTGGCCATAAAGGTGAACTGGCAGGTAGACATGTGGCCGCTGTAATCTGGTAGAAAGAGAGATGATCTGTTTAGATGGCAATAATTATGACATTTTAAAAAGCAATCACAATTCATGTCTTTCTTAAAACAAGTTTACGTGTAACAGAAGTTACCTTTGGTTGCTCCGACGAACATAGTTATCGCCATCAATAGGTTTACGGTAAGTGGTAAGTGCTTCATTAAGTTGTTCTTCAATTAATTCAACATATTTTAAATTGTACTCCTAAAAAGGAAAATTAAAATATAGAGCCTATCACCTTGTTGATAATATGACCGTCAACAAATGTTTCTAGTACTTACAATATACTACCGTATTATGGAGAAACTATTTCTGACTATAATCAAGGTTGAGTTTTTCAGCTAGTGCAGTAATTACAGCACTTAGAGTACAGAATGAATTTTCTGAAAATTTACAGTGAATCTCCCCAACTACTTTAGGGGACAAAATTAGTTAAAAAATGGATGCTAAGAGAATTAGCACCTGATATAGCACTTTTTCTCTCAAATAATCCTAAAAGGACAAGAGATAATTCAAGCTTTTAGTTTAAACACTGAAATCTTGTGTGTAGGCTATATTTGAATATTTTTTGTAGGATTAATGGAAAGACAGACTTATTTTAATAACTAATTTTCTCCATCAACAGAGGCTGAAGAATTATGGACCTACTATAGAGAATTCCAAGAACTGCCCTCTTTCAAAATGGCGGTCATCTCCAATGGCTCTCAGTGTACTGAAGCAAGAAGCTGCCCTCGGGTACCTATCTCTCCATTGTTGTCAGTGAGTCTGAGTGTTCCTGTTCACTTTCTAACAGAATAGTGTGTCAACATCTTCATTAGACCACCTAAGCTTCACTTTCTTTGGTAACCATTAGAGCCAGTAGCCATTTGGAAAAAAGGCAATTCTTTGTAAAAGAAATTCTCTCTCCCAGAGAAGGTATTATGCACCACCTTCTGCTGACAACTCAGCAGACCCACCACTCTTCTAAAGCATCTAATCTGTCATGTAGTTGTGTACATTTGGGGAAAAGGGAACTGTTGCCAAATGTTGGAGGGTTTTTTTGTTAATTTTATATCATCAAAAATCTCATCAACATGCTCTTAATAAGACAAGACAGTATTCACACAATGGAGTGAAGAGTCCCTAATAACAGGATGTTTCACTAGAAAGACTCACAAACCCTTAATCATTGAAGCAACAGAATGTCCTGACATTAATATTGTACAACTGTGAATTCCTTCCAAGCTTCTAAATGACTATATTCACATCGTCCCTCCTTTAAAAATAATTAGAATTACCTTTTGCCATTTCTCCATTTGTTTTGTTACATAACCTCTCTCATTTAGATAGGAAAACCCCTTTGGAATGGACAGAAATCTGTAAAGTAACAACAGACAATGAATAGTCCATCTCTAACAAACCACTTTGAGTATGAACGTTTTTCTGAAATGAAAAGATGCATGTAACACCTACCTTAGAAGCAAAAGCAACCCTTTGTCTCCAAGATGGGAGAGAGCAGGTTTCATCTGGATAAGGGCATGAAGATTGGCCTAAAAGAGAAGAAAAACTTATTTTAAAATCCTGAATTTATGTAAGCCATTTAAATTAAAAAGACAACTATTTATTTAGAATAAGAAATATCTATATAGAAGCTCTGAGCACCTTTAAGAATGAAAATTACAATAGCAGTGATAACCACCCAGAAGCACGTGAAATTGAAAGTATATGACAGAGAGTAATCAACATCACAAAAATGTCCTACAATATATGCTATTGTAGTTCACTAATATTCATTATATAGGCACTCTGTAGCAGGCAAATTAAAACACTCTGCAAAGTGTAATTATCAAAAAAGGAAATTTGATTTAATTTTTTAAAGAAAGAAAATATAATTTTTCTACATACATTCTTAAGTTATTGCTGTAGACTAATGATGCTCACCTTATCTTCACACGCCTCATCTAAGATATCAAGTGCTTCAGAAGATATGGTTTTATTTTTATCATGCAGCTGGGTCACCAGTAATTCAATCCCCCAGTTACTAAAGAATTCTACATTGGCCCTCAACAATACTCGTAAATGTTTTGTTGCATATAACCTGCAGCTCTGCAAAAGGAAAAAAAAAATTTGCAAGAGAGAATATACAGTAGTTAAATATTAAATGGATTTTTCATATTCAAAAGCAGTGCACTTCCATCATAATGTTACACAGCAAATAAGTGCAGTTTACACATTGTTTTGCATGTGTTACTAGAATTACAACTGTCTACATGTTTTTCTCTTACAGAAAGTGTGATGTAATTATTTTTTCCATGACCACAAGTTATCTGGTCAGGACAAGTCTCACTTGTCTCATCTGAAAGCCAATACCATCTAACAGTCCACTGTCTTTGGCACGGTGTAGAAAATTGTCAGTACAGTTATAAGTGCTGCCTTGTGAATTGCCAGCACTATTTCATACAGGACAGCTTCTATGCTCTACCTGCAGCAATGATTTGAAAAATCTACTTTTCTCTGATGAGTGGGAAAGCTGGCCCTGGTACCTGAAGCGATTTATACTATCAATTTTTGAAGAATTTAAGATCTCTTACAATATGTTGCTTAAGTTGTGAAGATAACCTTCTAAATGTGAACAAATTCAGTGCGGTTTTCCCAAGCCAGACAACTCCAATGCTTATGTTGCTACTTGCAGCTTTCCTAAGTAGCAGAGTGAAATGAACAAGACATTGGTCCATTGCTGCTACAGTAGAACCTCAGAGTTACGAATGCCAGAGTTACGAACTGACCAGTCAACCACACACCTCATTTGGAACCGGAAGTACACAACCAGACAACAGCAGAGACCAAAAAAAGCAAATGCAGTACAGTACTGTGTTAAACGTAAATTACTAAAAAAAATAAAGGGAAAGTTTTAAAAAAAAGATTTGACAAGATAAGGAAACAGTTTCTGTGCTTGTTTTGTTTAAATTAAGATGGTTAAAAGCAGCATTTTTCTTCTACATATTAAAGTTTCCAAGCTGTATTAAGTCAATGTACAATAGAAAACTTTTGAAAGAACCACCATAATGTTTTGCTGAGTTATGAACAACCTCCATTCCCAAGGTGTTCGTAACTGAGGTTCTACTGTACTCAGAACCCTGTGGGCAGCAATGAAAACTGGTAACTATCAAGTCAATTTCACTATTGCTACTGGGGAAAGCTCTGAGGAAAAGTGGAGCCAGGTAGGCTCAACCTAGGCTACAAACATTTGTTGTTTAGCTTAAGCTTATCCCTAGGAGAGTTGCGGACTAACTTTTACATGCATTAAATAGCTAGTTAGCTGGCAATCAATTAATTTTAGACAAGAAGTCTAGTGAAGACAAGCCAAATGATGGTGTAGGATGAGGGTTCTGGGGAGAGCAAAAGCGGAACTACAAAAATTCCTTGATTATCTGGCTTTGCTCAACACAAGGGTAACCCCTGCCCTCCAAGTCTCCCCCTCCTCCCACACCACAAACTTAGACCTCATGGAGTTCCTCCCTATCTCACGGTGGGAGAAGCATGAAATCCAAGAGTTTCTATCATCACGATTTCTTTAAAGGTTTCAGAGTAACAACCGTGTTAGTCTGTATTCGCAAAAAGAAAAGGAGTATTTGTGGCACCTTAGAGACTGACCAATTTATTTGAGCATGAGCTTTCGTGAGCTACAGCTCACTTCATCGGATGCATACTGTGGAAACTGCAGAAGACATTATATACACAGAGACCATGAAACAATACCTCCTCCCACCCCACTCTCCTGCTGGTAATAGCTTATCTAAAGTGATCATCAAGTTGGGCCATTTCCAGCACAAATCCAGGTTTTCTCACCCTCCGCCCCCCCACACACAAACTCTCTCTCCTGCTGGTAATAGCCCATCCAAAGTGACCACTCTCTTTAAAATGTGTATGATAATCAAGGTGGGCCATTTCCGGCACAAATCCAGGTTCTCTCACCCCCCCCCCCACACACACACAAACTCGCTCTCCTGCTGGCAATAGCTCATCCAAACTGACCACTCTCCTTACAATGTGCATGATAATCAAGGTGGGCCATTTCCAGCATAAATCCAAGTTTAACCAAAACGTCGGGGGGAGGTAGAAAAAAACAAGGGGAAATAGGCTACCTTGCATAATGACTTAGCCACTCCCAGTCTCTATTTAAGCCTAAATTAATAGTATCCAATTTGCAAATGAATTCCAATTCAGCAGTTTCTTGCTGGAGTCTGGATTTGAAGTTTTTTTGTTTTAAGATAGCGACCTTCATGTCTGTGATTGCATGACCAGAGAGATTGAAGTGTTCTCCGACTGGTTTATGAATGTTATAATTCTTGACATCTGATTCGTGTCCATTTATTCTTTTACGTAGAGATTGTCCAGTTTGACCAATGTACATGGCAGAGGGGCATTGCTGGCACATGATGGCATATATCACATTGGTGGATGTGCAGGTGAACGAGCCTCTGATGGTGTGGCTGATGTCATTAGGCCCTTTGATGGTGTCCCCTCAATAGATATGTGGGCACAGTTGGCAACGGGCTTTGTTGCAAGGATAGGTTCCTGGGTTAGTGGTTCTGTTGTGTAGTATGTGGTTGTTGGTTATCATTCACATTGTAAGGAGAGTGGTCAGTTTGGATGAGCTATTGCCAGCAGGAGAGTGAGTTTGTGTGTGGGGGGAGCGGAGGGTGAGAAAACCTGGATTTGTGCTGGAAATGGCCCAACTTGATGATCACTTTAGATAAGCTATTACCAGCAGGACAGTGGGGTGGGAGGAGGTATTGTTTCATGGTCTCTGTGTATATAATGTCTTCTGCAGTTTCCACGGTATGCATCCGATGAAGTGAGCTGTAGCTCACGAAAGCTCATGCTCAAATAAATTGGTTAGTCTCTAAGGTGCCACAAGTACTCGATTTCTTTAAAGAATATGAATTCCAGTCCAAGGTCTTACTGTCCACTTTCAAACTGCCATCTTGACACAAACTTCCTAGTCCCCACTCTCAACCACCCACCTCCCTTACCCTCAACCTCTCACCTTCGCATACAGAAATCCTTCAATATTTGCCAGCCTCAAAGAAATACAGGGCATTTATAGTAACTGTCTGACTTCCCATCCCCTAACTCCCTCTTGGCACTTAATTTTGTCCTCTCCAGTCTACAGAAGAGCTGTTCTCACCAAGGTATATCACTGAGACAAGGTGGGTGAAGTAATATCTTTTATTGGACCAACTTCTGTTGGGGAAAGAGACAAGCTTTCAAGTTGCACACAGCTCTTCTTCTGAAGAACAGCTCAAAAGTTTGTATCTTTTACCAACGTAAGTTGATCCAATAGAAGATATTACCTCACCCACCTTGTCTCGCTAACATCCTGGGACCAACATGGCTACAATACTGCAAACAAGGTATACAATGACTTTCTTGGGCAAGTCTCAACTTTATTTATCCTTTTTGACATCACTCAAATTGAATCCCTCCACTGGTCGCTACTTGTCTACGATATCAACCTAAACTTCTTGCTCTTTTCTTGAGGATCCAGTAGGCTTCTTTCCTTAGCCTATATAATCCCACTCACCTCCTTCACTCCAGCAGTTCCAGTGTTAATGCCAATTTTTGTATCCTTCTCTCACTCTGCAATCACGCCTTCCCCTACGCATCTTTCTAAGATTTACTTCTATCAGCTCATGTGTTAAAACTTGTTTTCACTAGGATTTTAACATGCGTTAGCTAACATTAAAAATCCAACTTTCTCCTAGTGAAGATCAGGCCTTCCAGTTATTCATCAAGAAGATAACTTGGCATTGGTTTATATTTGGTTCATGCATTTAAGAACATTTCCCCTCCACCATCAGCTCCCTCAAACCTGAGGGCTAGAAACTATTAAATAAAAGCTTAAATTCTCGAGTCCAATTAGGTGGCAAGGAATGGACTCTATGGCAAGTTGTGCAGTTAACAGTATCACAGAATACATGAGGCCCACGTTATATTTTAAAAAGTTTTCTGTGGTATGCTAGGAGAGTGTGTTACATAAAAAAGAAAAAATGAAAGCCTGTTTTAATGAATGAACATATGACATTTTAAATTAACCAGTTTTAGCTTACTAAATTAAACAACAAAAGAAATAAAATATTTAATAATAAATATTGACAAGCAGGGTGCTTGATTAATTACACTTACATCAGTAGATGCAGTTAAAATTTTGGAAAGGATCACTCTTGCTAACCCATCTCTGCTGTAATCCAAACTAGAAACTGTCAGTTTTAGTAAGTGATCTTGGTTCTTCAAGGAGCAGAGATTAAGAAGACTGAAAAAAGTTGAAAGAAAGTATTAGTTGGAATCCACTTTAAACTTTATTATTTTATGCATGTACACATAATATATACACCACCTTGCTAATTATCATTTTTACCATTCAACATAATGTGTTGAGTCAAAATTAAGGTAAGGACAAATGTTAATCTGATACTGGCTGCTTAAGAAACATTAGCATGATATTTGACAATACATGCTGACCGCCTTTTTCTCATATTTCCAGTGCGTAGATAGGTTTCAGAGTGGTCTGGATGAAAGCTGGAGGCATGTAGGTAAGTACAGTAGGTTTCCGGTATAGGGTGGTGTTTATGTGACCATCGCTTATTAGCACTGTAGTGTCTAGGAAGTGGACCTCTTGTGTGGACTAGTCCAGGCTGAGGTTGATGGTGGGGTGGAAATCATTGAAATCTTGGAGGAATTCCTCAAGGGTCTCCTTCCCATGGGTCCAGATGATGAAGATGTCATCAATGTAGCACAAGTAAAGTGGGGGGGGGTAAGGGGATGAGAGCTGACGAAGCGTTGTTCTAAGTCAGCCACAATAATGTTGGCATACTTAGGGGCCATGCGGGTAACCGGAAACCTACTGACCGCTATACTTAGCTACATGCCTCCAGCTTTCATCCAGACCACATCACATGATCCATTGTCTATAGCCAAGCTCTAAGATACAACCGCATTTGCCCCAATCCCTCAGACAGAGACAAACACATACAGAATCTCTATCAAGCATTCTTAAAACAGCAATACCCACCTGGTGAAGTGAAGAAACAGATTGACAGAGCCAGAAGGGAACCGAGAAGTCACCTACTACAAGACAGGCCCAACAAAGAAAGTAACAGGACACCACTAACCGTCACCTACTGTCCCCAACTAAAACCTCTCCAACGCATCATCAAGGATCTACAACCTATCCTGAAGGACGATCCCTTACTCTCACAGACCTTGGGAGACAGGCCAGTCCTCGCTTACAGACAGCCTCCCAACCTGAAGCAAATACTCACCAGCAACTATACACCACACAACGAAAACACCAACCCAGGAACCAAACCCTGCTACAAACCCTGGTGCCAACTCTGTCCACATATCTATTCAAGAGACACCATCACAGGACCTAACCACATCAGCCACACCATCAACAGCTCATTCACCTGCATATCTACCAACTTGATATATGCCATCATGTGCCAGCAATGCGCCTCTGCCATGTACATTGGCCAAACCGCACAGTCTCCACGCAAAAGAATAAATGGATACAAATCTGACATCAGGAATCATAACGTTCAAAAACCAGTAGGAGAACACTTCAATCTCTCTGGTCACTCAGTAACAGACCTAAAAGTGACAATTCTTCAACTAAAATCTGCAAAAACAGACTCCAACATGAAGCTGCAGAACTGGAACCAATTTGCAAACTGGATACCAACAGTCTAGGCCTGAATAGAGGCTGGGAGTGGTTGGGTCATTACAAAACCTAAACTTAATTTCCCCAATACTGATTTCTCCCTATTATTACTCACACATTCTTGTCAACTGTCTGTAATGGGCCACTCTCATACCACTTCAAAAGTTATTTTGCCTCCCTTGGTATCCTGCTGTTAATTGATTTATCTCGTTAGACTCTCCTCACACTTGGTAAAGCAACCCCCATCCTTTCATGTATTTATACCTGCTCCTGTATTTTCACTCCATGCACTTGATGAAGTGGGTTCTAACCCATGAAAGCTTATGCACAAATAAATTTGTCAGTCTCTAAGGTGCCACAAGGACTCCTCGTTATTTTTAGTGTGTAGACAGAAACAGTCTCCCTGATGCAGTCACCAAGATGTTTTTGTCAGTCAGACATGCATGGAAAAAAAGGCCATTCTACAAAATCCATCTGTATTACAGGGCTTTTTCTGAAAAGGTTGGAGAACCCAGTGAGATTTGGGAGGTTTTTCGTTTTGTTGGACATAGATCTTTATTTACTATTTGCAGTTTTTATATGGATTGTACATGTTACCCACAGCATATTACAAACTGAAGTAAATACAAACACTCACCACTGAAACACATTGCATTTTTCAAGCATTTTCACTCCATGAGGGTGACAGGAGAGTGTACCAAAAAACAGAAAGTAGTGCTGACTAAGGGTGCTTAGTAACCCATTGTTCTGAAGACTGCGTTCTGGTTTCATTCCAGAGGAAGAGTTCAGCCAATGCACAATATCTTTTACCAATTCCTCCAGATAGCCTTGTCCATCCTACCCAAAAGAAGTAAAAAGATATTTTCATTTATTACTGGTAATGAACAGCTTTAGTTGGTTTATGTTTACTAATATGTATTGATTTAAATTTTTCAGAATGCACTTACATCAAAATGATAAAATAAAAATGTTAACTAGCGCAAACAGTTTAACTACATGAAAAAAGCTAAAGGCAAATATAAAAAGACTGTTTGGTTTCAGGGGGAGCTCTGTACCAATTTTGACATATGAAGTATGACAGTTATGAAAAGTCCCCTGAGTAAAGACAAAGTAAAATATTTTAGTATAGTTGAAGGAAAGGAATTTGAGCATGATAATAGGGATACATCTCTGGTATTGAACAAGAGGCCAGGGAACATCCCACAAAACCCATTTCTACTTTAAAAAACATCACAAAACCCACTCCTTTTTAATAAACAAATCCCCACAGTACTGAGGCACTTCTATATCTGCTGGCCAGCGTGCCACAGGATTCTAATTAGACTTGCCAAGATGGTCTTTTTAAATTTTAAAACCCTAAAGTTTTCTTGCAAAGCTCATTATTAAAATTAAGATTTTGCTTGTCTAGCACAGAGAACTGTCATTTTTTCTTATATCTTGTAGCTGAAATCATTTCTCACCTCTTCAGATTCAAGAAGAAATTCAGCAAACTGGCAACCCACAACAGTGAGTTGCTTAGACTTGGCATAATCCAGATCCAGGTTGGCATACAACTTACTGCTAGGCTTGTAAAAATACAGCAGTCGTCGGACAAACCTAATTAAGATTAAAATGAGAAGAATTAATTGATTACCCTAAAAAATTCTTACTGTGCTGCAAGAAATAATTTATATGAACATGTGGTCATGAAAGGGATATTTTGTATGTGAGGAGTTAGGGTGATGGGTACCAAGTAGATTTATCCCCAAATTACTAAAATTGTAGTCTGCAGAAACAAAGATCAGGCAGCCCAAATAACAAGTATATCAAGAGAACAATTTCAGAGATGTGACCATGTGAAGAGTCACAAAAGTTCTTTTCTATGCCTTTTGGGAATGCCACAATATAAGATAAACAAAAAATTCAAGTTATCAAGAGGAACTTTTTTTTTTTTTTTTTTTTTTTAACAGTGAACAACAAAAGCAGGCAATAAAACAAGTTAATTCAATTATAATCTCTTCTGTAACATTTCTCCTGTGGAAAATTTGGAGATTACTCCCATCTGTCTGTCTAGAAGAGTGACCCACTTCCTGTATTAAACTATTCTTCTCTTGGCAGATTTTTAAAAAAATTAATGTGTCCTGGTATTTGTTATGTATTCCTAAGAGAAGTCAGACCACATAGTGGCTAGTATGTGTTTGTCTTCAAGAAAAATACATGCCTTCTACGAATGTCACCCCATATTTTCCCAAAGTGATACTTCTTGTTTTGACAGTTTAAACAGATCTCGGGCATTACTAATGATCAAATATGAAGCCCTATAAGTGTCTCAGTGCAAAGCTACACTGATTCAGGTGGAACCAATTCAGGATTGCAGCAGTGGGGCCCTAAGTTTGTAATTAAAATATATATTAATATTTTCCATAAATCACTACTCATTTAGTATAAGAGAACACAGAATGCTTTTTAAGGGGTATCTATGACTCTCTCTACAAACACTGATTTTTTTTTATTGTTGTTACAGCAGGAATGAGAGAACAGGCCTCTGTCCAAGTCTAACTGACAAAACACAGGGCAGAGAAATTCCTGAGGAGTCCTCTCCAGGCTGTTTTATATTTTCACACAACAACCAACCTATAATGAGAGCATGTGAGCGAACATAAGTCATAATTAAACATTCTTATGGATTATGTTTATGTGCATCTCTCAAAGATTAAGTAAGGCTAGCAATAACTTGAACACCACAATTATGATTTAATCATTTTTAAGAGCCATTTTGATTACTTTAATAGTCATAAGATTTTCACAACATACATTAGACTAAATGCACTAACACACAGCACAAGTTGTGTATTTATACAACGGAGAATATAAAGCCTGAAGAAAAAAAAAAAGTGTTTTGGTGTCAACAACTTTTGAGAATGATCCAGTTAACAGTTCATAGCTCTGAGTCATCCAAGACTGCAGAGGTTGGTTTTTTTTTAATCTATGTTAATTGCAACCAAGAGTTAGAGTAAAAGCATGGAGATAGCGGTTTGCAATTCTGCAAGTGCAGAAATAAGTTTTATAATAAAGTGTCCTCGCTTTTCACAATTTATTGAGCATTAAAAAATCACTCATCCACTGAACAATGAATGAATACAGTACAATGTACGAAACAGTTACACAGAATAGTAGACATTCCTTTGAAAAGAGTGTTATTACAAATTAGTGAATCTGGAAAATACTCCTGTATCACGTATTACCAGTTAGCAATTACTTTTGTATTGTGTGTGTATGAAAGGGTCACGAGGAAAGAGGAATACAGTTAGATTGTGGCCATTATGATTATCATGACACCACCACTCAGGTTTAGAACAGAATGTAAAGGGTAGCAATCCATTTTTACATTTACATTACAAAGTAGACTGATTATTTTTACTAAAAGAAATTCAGAGGTCAAAGTGTAGTCCTTAAGGTTGTATCTTAGCAGAAGGTTTTCCTCATAAGTCTACACAAAAATATCTTGTCATGGCAGCAAAATGAGGGAAAACTAAAAGATTGTTTATTCAGATCAATGTCTAAGGTCTACATTATGAATGACATCCCAAAGATATTTACTAACACTTGAAGCTGGGAGTAGAAGTGAGAAAAGAAAAATGCCCTTGTTCCAAAGATTACAAATGCAGATGAAAAGCACTGTTAAGAGTTTTTAGTTCTTAAAAAACACCTACATTTGATTTCAAATTGTTGCCCCCCCCCTTTTTTTTTTTTTAAATATTCACCCTTTTGTTTTATTTTTTGGTACCAGCTGAGTGACCAGGTTTGCTTTACTCAGGAATGTTTCTCAAAATGTTGCCACCAAACACTAAATTGAAGAAATATAATCTTTTGAGGTTTAAAATGTAATGAAGAGTGTTTGGCTATTTGATATACTCCTGTTTTAGGGGATAAATATATTAAAAATATTTGCACAGAAAATAACTCTTAGCATACATAAATGGCTCCTTATATTTAAGCTTTACAACTTAATTGCCTAATTTTCATTTTCACAGCAAATATACAGAGTAGAATTTAGAAATGTTGCATTTCCAAGGAATAGCTGATTGAAATATTTCAAACACCGCCCCCCCCCCCACACGGGAAGTCTAAATAAGTTTTACATACCTGTGCAACTGTTCATCTTTATAGTTCCTTAGATTTACATTTGGCCACTAGAAAAAGAGCAGATATGGCATTATGTAAGACTTGTACATCACTCTTGAGTTATTCAGTAAAATTTCTTCCCTTCTATATGGACACAGATGCTTCAGTTACTATTTAAAAATTTCTCATTAGTTATTCTCTTTGTGCATGAAAGAATCTAAAGAAACCTCTGAAGAATGATTTCATTCCAGTAACAATTAAAGTGTCATCACATCTTTATTTTCTTTCAATTAGCTTCACAGTTGAACATAGTTACTCACTCATGGTTCTGGCTGTTTATAAATATAAAACTAATGGTTATCAAGTCTAGAAACATTTTTTAAAAATTTGTGTATTTATTTATTTTTTATGGAAAAGCCCATTTTCTCTCTGGTGAGGAGTTGGGGTTGACAGGAGTGGGCCATTTGTGTCTGTGTACAAAATTCCAGTGAATAAAATTTCAAAATATTGAAAACAAAGTCTGCTTATTTTTCTTATCTATAAATAAACAGCAACTTTAAAAACAGGCATTTTAGAGGAACACGGGCTACGTGAATTGTTTGTATTAATCAAAATTAATAAGTTTGAATAAATTCAATATTTTGATACTGCACCTATTAAACAGTATTTTAATAAGAATTTCTCTGCTCCCCAGTTGATGTTTATAAGGATCTTTCGGCCAGGCCCATGAACACCACAAAGCATGCCTGAGCCCACCCCACCTTGAACCACCACTTCCCCTTTGTGCTCATTCTTTCCTGTTGTCTCTTCACAGTCATCTGTACTTTTATTGTTACAAATAAATACCCTCTTGCAAGGTCTTCGGGAAAAAAACACACACATGAACACTGTCCCTCCTGCCTAGGCAAGGCATGAGAGCAATATCATCATGCTAATACACGAGAAGTAGGGCAACAGATTATGTAGTCAGTATCACTTTTCACTAAGTTTGAACAGCACAAAGTTAACAGCTAACAAAAAATAAAGAAAAAAAATTCTACTCTTTCAGTTATAGCAATCCTATGAATGATTTGTAATACTAGCAGTAAAAAATTATCAGATAAATGTGATTTTTAAAGTCAACAGTGCACAGCTGTCTATTCTATTTCCCTGTCACTCCCTCCTCATTAGCATTAAATAGAATTTAACATTAGTGTTAAGGAGAACACTTTATTTTAGCAAAGCATTTCATGGTGCTGCATGATCATTTGAATAGTTCTGAATACGAGCAATGTCACTGACAGAAATATCTGAGACCTTTCGCCTAAGGGTAATGGATAATAGCCAATGCGAATTTGAAGAATGGTATTTAGGTGGGGAGTTGCAGGGATATGTGCTAAATTGGGTTTTTATTAATAATCTAAAATGGGTAAATACCAAATAATTCATATTTGAGGTACTAACTTAAAAACACCAGTGAATACTGAGAGATAATAAAACGGCATCTAAACAGGTAAAAATACAAGCAGAAAACAAAATGGGATTTCATTTTGGAGGATCTGAAGCTTCATTCTTTGAAACATTTAAAATTTAGTTTGACAAAGCACTAAAAAAATATATTGTATGGAAAATCCTCCATTGGCAGGAAAATTAACCAGATGGCTTAGCAGTTTTTTATTATCTAATTTCTCCAATTTTATGAGGAGAAACCTTAGTGGTCTACCAAATGCAATTCTTGTTTTTCAATTCAGAATAAGACAACTGAATAGAAAAACTAGAAGTCATTTTGAAAAGCAGAAATACCAGAGTATACAAACACTCCTGGTGAAAAAAAACAAACAGGAACCTACTTCTATTAGAAGATTTCAGAAGTGTCTACTTATAGCTCTCTTCTAATACTATAAACTTTAAGCTCACATAAGAAATAAGACAATTATTTTTTCAATCTATTTCATAAAACCACTATTATGAATTTTCTTTGCTCACCTTCAGTATGGTCCCTATCAGATTCCAATTCCACTCAAGGTTCTCTTTATGATGAAGTACTTGACTATCTCTAAGATTCATTACAAGTGCTTCTTCTGTATCCTAGAATATTAGAAAAGAAGTGAAAATAGGAAGTTTCTTTGCTGCAAATTATCCTAACATAAAAATGCTTATGATCAAATCTACAATCGTTTAATGAACTGTTGTTGATTATATTGCAACTGTACTAATGCTTAACAGCATTCTACATCAAACAAGGTTACACTATCAGCAGTGAAATAAGCATTATAAAGTCTAAACCTCAAATTAATTTATACTACATTTTTGAAACTGAAGATAAATTCCAATGAAAAGCATTTCCTACTTTTTTGCAAAAACCTATCATGTGTGTATACAACTCAAACTGCAGCATTCTGGTGCCGCAATGACAGTCTAAAAGTGAAACTGACTAAAAACTAGTCTTGAAATTAAAGAGAACTAGTTTAGTTTCATTGCCAAAGCTTAGAAAAAGTAGTCTGTTGCATCTTAGCAGTAGGTTTGCAAAGTAGCAGACAGCATAAAAAGCAAAAAGTAAATTAGATTTTCAGAATGCCTTCTAGTTCTGTAAGTCAAATATGTTCATTTTTATTAGAGTTAAAAATTTCATGTGCGAAAGAGGCAATTACATTTATTTTATTAAAGTTAGAAGCAAACCTCACAATATCCCTAAAATGGTCTGGCTGCTGAAGAGAAAGTGCATAAAGGATCGTGGGTTAAAATCAAACAAACAAACAAAAAAACCCCAAACAGAAATCGTGATATTAAAAAAAAAAACAAAAAAAAACCACCCAGCATTTCTGGAGAATGGTTTAAAAAAATCACAACATAAATTAACGTCAGAGTCTCTTAAATTTAACATTAAGCTTACTATCAGTTAAATGGTTAATCAAGATACCTTTAAAACAAAGATATCTTTCTGCACACGGTATTGATCCCTTTTTTGGTGTGTTGAGATTGCCTTCTGAACAATATGATCTAAATGGAGGCTGTAAGGTTTAGGTCCTCGTTTCTTCATCTCATGAAAGCGTTTTAAGCAATTTAGCGCTGCGCTGGCTCGTCTAGTAGGGAAAAATATTGATATTTATCACTGTTTAACTGATTTTATTACAATAAACACAGGCCACTATTGCTAAGTCTTGTATTAAATAAGCCTGGGTCAACCAAGACGTTGTCAATGAAAAAATCACATTCTGAATTCAAAAAGGATGAGTAAAATTACTGTTGTCTTATAATTCTAGAAGGAGCAAGTTCCAACAGATTTATACTCTCCAATCTTGTACCTTCAGTGAGAAATTAGTTTTGATAATCTTAGCGATAGGAAACCAGGGGAAACCAGGACATAGGCCATTCAGGAGTTAATCAAACTAGCATCAGACATCAAATAGCTTATGAAATCAAATATTCATCATAAACTTTAACACTGAACTACAGAGACATACCACTTGCCTAGAGATAAGACCTAATGGTGTGCATTAATTACAAGCTTACAAATGCTTGAAAAGGATGGTTTGGGAGCTTGTGTGCGTGTGTTTTTAAAAAGTACAGAAATCCTACGAATACCAGCACTTGTAGATATGGATGTAATACTTGGATATACACTGTTCCCTACTTGGGAGATATTTTCATGTACCCCCTTTTTTTTTTTTTAAAACAATTTTTAATACATGTGTTATTTGATGGATAACTACACTCACAACTTGTAACTTTGGAACTCCTAGATCAAGACAATGCAGACAGGGTCAGGGTCCCCAGATATAACAGATGCAATATCAGTAAGCCCTGGTCTACACTAGGACTTTAGGTCGAATTTAGCAGCGTTAAATCGATGTAAACCTGCACCCGTCCACACGATGAAGCCCTTCATTTTGACTTAAAGGGTTCTTAAAATCGATTTCCTTACTCCACCCCTGACAAGTGGATTAGCGCTTAAATCGGCCCTGCCGGGTCAAATTTGGGGTACTGTGGACACAATTCGACGGTATTGACCTCTGGGAGCTATCCCAGAGTGCTCCATTGTGACCGCTCTGAACAGCGCTCTCAACTCAGATGCACTGGCCAGGTAGACAGGAAAAGAACCGCGAACTTTTGTATCTCATTTCCTGTTTGGCCAGTGTGGCAAGCTGCAGGTGACCATGCAGAGCTCATCAGCAGAGGTGACCATGATAGAGTCCCAGAATCGCAAAAGAGCTCCAGCATGGACTGAACGGGAGGTACGGGATCTGATCGCTGTATGGGGAGAGGAATCCGTGCTATCAGAACTCCGTTCCAGTTTTCGAAATGCCAAAGCCTTTGTCAAAATCTCCCAGGGCATGAAGGACAGAGGCCATAACAGGGACCCAAAGCAGTGCCGCATGAAACTTAAGGAGCTGAGGCAAGCCTACCAGAAACCCAGAGAGGCGAACAGCCGCTCCAGGTCAGAGCCCCAAACATGCCGCTTCTATGATGAGCTGCATGCCATTTTAGGGGGTTCAGCCACCACTACCCCAGCCGTGTTGTTTGACTCCTTCAATGGAGATGGAGGCAACACAGAAGCAGGTTTTGGGGACGACGACGATGATGTGGCCAGGAGCACCTCGGATATGACGATGACGGCTACCAGTCCTATTGTACCGTCTGCTGCCACAAGGCAATGGGTTGCTGCAGCCGTGTAGCAATGCAGTACCACCTCTGCCAGCACCCAGGAGACATACGGTGACAGTTACCTGAGCGAGCTCCATGCTTGCCGTGGTATGGAGTCTGCACAGGTAACTCAAGAAAAAAGGCGCGAAACGATTGTCTGCAGCTGCTTTCACGGAGGGAGGGAGGGAACGGGGGCCTGACGATATGTACCCAGAACCACCCGCGACAATGTTTTAGCCCCATCAGGCATTGGGATCTCAACCCAGAATTCCAATGGGCAGCGGAGACTGCGGGAACTGTGGGATAGCTACCCACAGTGCAACGCTCCGGAAGTCGACGCTTGCCTCGGTACTGTGAAAGCACTCCGTCTAGTTAATGCACTTAATGCACTTAGAGCATTTTCTGTGGTGACACACACACTCGAATATATAAAACCGATTTCTAAAGAAACAACTTCTATAAATTCGACCTAATTTCATAGTGTAGACATACCCTAAGACTACATTTCTTCAGTAGAGACAGGTAGGGAGAAATGGAGTTAAGTGGCTAAGGACTCCTTCGACCCTTTGAATTATTTTCAGAGGGGCCAAGAAGCAGAAAAATTGTAATCTAAAGGGAAGTCAAACCAGTGTGGAGGGAGGCGTGCCATTTCTACTCTTCAGTTCCTTTCCTCACCCACTGTCCTAACCAAGTGTGAACGTTACCAGTTATTGCTACAGTTCTTCTATTCCTTCCCTGGCATCCACTTAAGTCCAATGTTAACAGATTAAAATTAGAATTTCACCACTTCTTTTAATATGCCAACATTTATATTAAAACCATTTTGTGGATTTTTTTTTTTTTTTTACACTTTCAGCAGAATTTTTAGACATGTAATACTTACACTTTCACAAATGTGTCACCACTAAGACTTTCTATGGCTTTCTTCATACTAACTACTCTCGCAATGCAAAAGAAATATAGGCAGAATTATAACCACATAAAAAAGAATCCCCCCTCACCCCCAATATGTACAACTTAGTTAAGAGTTAACATTCTTGCCAAATTGTACTCAAGCTTTTCAATAACACCTTGGAAATACACCTCTACCCCGATATAACACGGGTTCGCATATAATGCGGTAAAGCTCTGACACGCTGCTCTGAGCAGCGTGTTAAGGGTGCCAGGCCAGGCCTGAGGGGTTGGATAAGGGGCAGAGGGTCTCTGGGGCAGCCAGGGGCTTCCCCCCGCCCCACCAGGGTCTGGGAGGCAGGAGCTGTGGGGGGGCACTTTTGGGGGCCCCACAATCCCAGAGTGCCCTGTGGCATTAGCGGGGGGCTGGGAGCAGCCAGCTCCGCTTCCCTTGGCCCGGCCCCAACCTTGTCACTCGGGGGAGGGATCCCTCCCGCACTCACCAGCAGTGGCGGAAGCGGAGCAGCCCGGCCCCAGCCTGCTCTGCTCCGCTTCCCGCCGCAGAGGACCTTTCCCCAACCCCCCTCAGCGACACGGGACTGGGACAAGGAAAGTGGAGAGGGCTGCAGCAGGTGAGTGCGGGGGGTGGGTGGTGGCCTTTCCCCAATCTCCCCACAGGCGGGAGGCGGAGTGCTGCGGCTGGGAGGTGGCGGAGTGGAGCGGGCTGGGGCAGCGTTGCTCTGCTTCCCGCCACTGCCGGTGAGCGCCTGTCAGGGGGCAAGGGGCGTGGATGGGGTTGGAGCAGTCAGGGGACAGGGAGCAGGGGGGTTGGGTAGGGGGGTGGGGTCCTGGGGGTGATTAGGGACAGGGGTCTCTGGTGGGGGCGGTCAGGGAACGAGGAACGGGGGGGCTAAAGCAAGTTCGATATAACGCGGTCTCACCTGTGAAACGGTGAGATTTGTCATCTCCCGAGGACCGTGTTATATGGGGGTAGAGGTGTAGTCACAGAAATCTTTATTATTTTTAGTATTTATGATACCACCTACAACCATCAACAAAGCACCAGAAATTTTACAACAGTAGTTTAAAAATAATTCAGTGATTATCATTAAAAGCACAACAGAGAAAGTAAAATATCAAGGAATTTCTTTCCTGGTTTTATCACCACCAGATACAAATTTGAAAAGCCAGATCAAAAATAATACTGAGAATAACCTGAGTCATCGCAAATAATGACAACAATATTTTGCACAATTTACTACAAAATTGTTTAGCTTTGTAGAGGACAATACTTAAGCATACTCAATAAAGTAAAAGCACCTAGAGTTATGGTTAGGCAATTTATAGAAATTTGGAATAAATAAAATTAATCTGACTTCTGCCCCAAATGCAAAAATTCACTCTTCTGAAATTGAACTGCAAAAAAGTGAAATTTCAGTAAAAAATCGTAAACATTTAATTAATTTTCTTCTTTCATATTTACTGTGAGGAATAAATGGCTTTTATAGAAATTTAGTTTTCGTCAGTATTGCTGGTATATAGCTCTCATTTCATTATTGTGACAGTGCCAGACAAAAAACTATGATTGGTGTGTAACTACTAGCAAATACAGTATGTCTGCTCCATCAAATGCAGTGGTAATTGTTTGAAGCTTCTGCTTTGTTTGCACCTCATGTTTAAACAGACCTACAGTATAAGAAACATTTTGAAAATTAGTAGAAGCCTCAAACAAAAGAAGCTGTAGCAGAAGATAGAAGCTATTTCTCTGGGTTTTTTAAATCACAGTCTCTTGGACAGTCCATCTTTCTGAGACTGAGCATTTTCATTTCTAGTTCCTGAGTTTTCAGACAAAGTCTAACATTGCTCTTCAGTTTTCCTATTAATGCTTCATAAATTTGATAAATTACTAATTAATATAGCTAGAGTTAAAGGAGACAAAATTCAGAACACACCTCAAGTAATGTGGTTCATACTGTTGGTTAGATATTAATTTACATTATTATTATTATTAATAATAAGATCTCTTCTTAGTAATATGAACTGCCTCAAAAATAATTCTTTTAATACCTGATGCAAAGTAATTTTGATATGACAAACTTGCTCATATCAAAATCTTTCTTCCAATTCTGTCTTAATTTCAGAATTAATTATGGTCACTATATTGCAACTTGGAACTTATACACTGTACACTGAAACAATATTTACCTGTACTGCATATATGTACTAACCATTCATAACGACAGACATAAATCCAGTAAGGGTCAAAACACATTTATGTATGCACACTTGTTAAAAAACAGCAGTTTTTACTGTAATAAATATATATTGAATATGTTCACACATTCTCAGTATCTTAGTACAACGTAATATGCTTACAGTCTTTTCTCCTTCAGGATATCAAATGATGCTGCCATATTCATTAGCGTTGGTAAGCAGTGCAAGTGATGGCTATGTGAATGAGGAAGGATTGTGTTTGCCTGAAAGAGATACATTTGTTATTAAAAACTAGGTCCAGCTATTCATCAGTATTACACTTTTTTGGCCATATTCCACAAGCAATCAGCACACAAAAATCCCACAGACTTTAACAGAACTTTCCTATGCAAAACAATGATACAATATGGCTCCATTTACTCTTTTCATATAAGACAGCTCTATGTTAGAACACTTTCTTATACATGATTAGAGATTCCTGTTATAATAACCCTTTTTTACTAAAAAGACAACTTTGAAATATACCACATTTGTTAAAAGGCATTTAAAATAGTTCTAGAGACTGCACTTGCCTCTGAAGTCTCCTGTTAACTTGTGGTTTTACAATCAAATTAAACCGTGAAAATGATAATACAAAATGTTGTCAACAGCCCAAAGTCAACAAACTGAAAGATAGCAAAAAATACTCCTTTCAACCATAGTAGTCCATGATGATATTTGTTACAATACTCAGGAAAAAATATGAAACAGAATTGAGAGGTTTTCAGTTGCTAGTGACCCTTTGGAATACTCTCAACATTTGGCTGCCAAAATGTTGTTGCAGATGCCATGACTATGGAAGTGCACAAAAATATTTCTTCAGGTGTTGAAATAAAGATCAAACCCCTATTGTTCGGATGGCAAAGAATTTAATACAGTCAGAATAAATTTTAAAGGCCTACACACAAAAATCTAAGTCATAAGAACATTATTAAGATTCAAAGTCAAGCACCAAAATATCAGAAAATACTAGAATGCAGGGTTGCCTGTCAAACCATAATTTACTCACTCCCCCTTCGCACACACACCCCCCACCGCCTGCACTCGCCATGGCTGTATGCATTATGACAAAGTCTTTAATTACATATTTTTTCCATTGTGCCTTTGCCTCATTCAGCACACAGGATGGACCTGCTCTGGGATGAAAAACGTTGCATAATGAAGATTTCTCTGTAGCACTCCTCCCTCCCCCTTTATTTGTTGCAGAAGTTGTAAGGTGTGTAGTGAATGAAACAAAAGACTGCAGGAAGAGAAAAGTTGGTCTCATGGTTAAGGCAACCTTAACAATATGTGACACTACCAATCCTATCTATAATGAACAATAAGCCCTGACTTACCATGTGCAAAAGTTCTCCTAACAGGATTGTTGCTCTAACAGACACATGGTCATCACTGCTTGTAATTACCTCAACCAGACCCTTAAAGAAAAGTAAAAATTTACTGAAATAGCTGCATTTAATGTATACATATTTTATTATTATTTTGAGGAAATGATAATTCTAACAAACTCTGTACTTACTTCTAAAAGTCCATTAGTAATAAAAGCTGAAAGCACCAAAGCCAAATAATTATCCATGAGGTCAGGTCTAAAAAAAAACAAAAAAAAAACAAACCATGCACATAATGTAAAATGTGTAGTTTCTTCTTCTATTTTTATTTCTCATTACAAAAGTTAGAAAACAATACAGCTTGTGTCACAAACACCACAACAATCATCCAGTCTCAGTTACAAAATGCTACCTTGATCTGGCTCGATGGGGTAATATAGTTTTAGATTCAGCTGCTACAAAACCATCAGAAAGTCTCCAACAGTCCTGAAACCGACCTGGATCTAGAGCAAGAAAAATGTGGACACCAGTAATTGTAACATTTAACTTTAAAGGGTCATTTTAATACCTGCAGTTGCATTTATTAGAGTAAATTATTCATTACATTAGCAACAAGTGGTTTTGTTTATTTCTTCTAATCTCAAGTGTAGACCAAAACAGTACAAATATGATTTTCACATTCTTCACTTTAATATAGCACTGAACTTGTTATTAGCAAATATCATAATTTAGATTAACTAAAACTTAATATGAGACACACAAGGTGGCTGAGGTAATATCTTTTACTGGATCAACTGAAAGAGACTTAAAACTTAGAATGTACATTACATGAACACCAGTTCTCAGATTGCAGAGAAGTAGTATTGCTAACTATATGAGTATGATTTGTTCTACTAGACCCTGACTGCTAAACAGTGTTCAGCCCCCATGTTCATACAATAGAATTTTGTAATTTAGACCAAGCTTTAGTCAGCAACTCTGCCCAAGGTTTAACTTGTGAGGCTGGGAAAACTGCACACTACTGCAGGGTAGAAGGGAGAGGCTGTCCTCTGTCCTTCCTCCCGGGTGCATACTCCTGCAGTGAAAAACAAAGGAGGGGCTGCTTCTACAGAGTTGCAGGAGAGTGTGGCTTCTACTGACATAAAACTAGCATCACATCTGACGCTGCAGCTTCACACATCCACCTCAAGGGGATTATGGAAAATCTGCAGTACGGATGAGAGTTCCTATATAATAGTAAACATACAATGTTTGTTAATTATGTACTACTAGTAATCAAAGGCAGATATATTGGGTATTTAGAAATTAAACATTAATGATAAGTGCTAAATTTATAAATATTAAAATTAGAACTCTCAATGTATTACTTAATAAAAGCACTTCTATGTTGCTCTGGTAGTTAAGTGCAGTAGCTGGTGTAACAATCACAACATAGGAAAGTGAGTTCTGATGTTTGTAATCTGCCTGGCTGTAGGTAGGGAAGTATATTTGTAAAGGCACTGGAAAGTCTATTTGCTGTGTGGAAAAAATGCAACAGAAAGAAAACTACTGAAAGTTAGATGTTTAGAAAAATCAAAGATTACTTTAAAACACGGTTTTAACAGTCAAAGTGCTAGCTACAGGTTGTCATGGGTAATAATACCTTTAAATAATATTAGCAGCAATGATGCATTTCAGAGGTGATGTTCTTTGAAACGATATAATTAGCCTACTAAAACTTAGCTCACCTAGAATTCTTGTGTATTGCTGACATGTATCCTATCCCTCCAATGCATCTTAGATGAAAAAAGTCTACACAGCAACATTATTATTTAAATTTGACAAATGAATCTAAAAAAATTTACTATTTTAATTAGACTTATTTGGAATATGTTTAAGTGAAATGTACCACTGGTAGCAGCAAGGATTCACATTATTAAAGGTGAATTCTCTTATGTAATAGGATATAATCCGACAACATTCCCCACCCTCCCAATAACAGATATCAACTATAGATTTCTGTGACTCTAACTTGAGATAACTCCTTCTCTACAGTCAAAGTATCCTGTTAACCTACAGCAATACATTTACTGGTGTCCTTTAAGATTAATTGCCCCCCAGTGATAGAATTGAAAGTAATCAACAGCTGAAAACAAGCCAATTTTTAAACAAGTATTTTTTAAAAACAAATTAAATGATGAAATTGTCAATATTGACATGATTTACTGTGGCACGGAAAACCCCAAAGGACTCAAATTTTAGAAGAAATAAATAAGTAGGATAACCTGTACTGTGCATTGATTCTTAATACCTACCTACACTCAGAAGCGCTTCTATGAATTCTTCTGTCACAACAGGAAGAGGAAGGCGAAATATATCATAAAGAACCTCAAGTAGACCTCGCTACAAATACAAAAGGAAAATACTTATTTTCACAAGCTATTAGAAACCAGAACTTCACTTTAAAACTAGTAGAAAAAGTCAGTCTTGAAAGTTAGAAAATTATCCAAAATGAAAAATACATTGAAATGTAACTATTTGAAGCAGTTTGAAGCAGACTATCAAGCAGCAAAAACTCAATTTGTCTTGACTTTATTTTTAAACTTTATCTTTATGGTTTTTATGCAAAGGAAGCATATAATGAAACAAAAAAACACATACAAGGAAGAACTAGCATTTAAAGTTCAATGTTCATAATTTGCTAAATCTGTTAAAAAAAATTAAACACCAAAACAAAACAAAAAAATCCTGAACTCAAAAAGGTCATGCAGTGACTAAATAGATAAATAAGTGAGAACACGGTCTACGAATATTAGCATCTAATATGTACTAAACTTCAAAAGGTATGCAATATTTTCTTGTGTGACTAGACATCCTCATATTTTTTCCAAGTGTTTCTATTACATAGAGTCATTTTTTTTCCATGAATGCAGGTAGCAGAGAGCTCACTCAGCCAGCCTGCATATGAAGTGGAAATTGCAGATTTTCTAAAAGTAACTTCTGGCCACTAGAATAGTTACTACAAACCATTTCTTAATGTTAACTAATAGTTCCAACTCATCCAGCACTCCTAAAATACACAAGCTTGGAGAAGGGAAAATAGTAACAATGTTTTTGAGAGAACCCTGTATATAATATTCCGTAACGTGTTTGAGAGGTTTAGAGGATGTGCGAAACGTTGGTATGGTCTCCAACACTCACTCTGCATTGCTAATCGACCCTTAAAGAGTCTGGAGTCCAGTAGCACCTGTTTTATATCTTGCTCTGGAAGAATAGCAGGGACTTAAAGTATCTTTCACATTAAGCCAGGTATCTTTCCAGATTTCTGTTGAGATAGTAAGGCTATGTTTTTTTCCAATTTTCTTTGAGACTGAGAGGATACTGCGAGGATACTGCAAAACATTAAGCCATCTAGAAGTAATTCCTACACAGTGACTTGTTTCCATATTTCTTAACTTGTTCCCCTAGAGGAGAGAGAGTTAAAACAGACCAATTGTTTCCTATCAGTGTATAAATCCTTGAGCATAGTCACTGAAAGAAGGAACTGAGAGACAGCAGTGGCTGGTATTTGTTACACATGTAATAGAAAATCAGTTGATCATCTTCAATTTTTGTTAATCCTTTTTCTATCCAAATGGTCTTAAGTATGGAGTTGGCCCTGATCCTGAGGTGCAGGTTATCCTATAGTGATACAGAGGATAAGTAAGACTGGATGCTGTAACGTATTGCAGTATGCCCCACGTAGAAGCAAAGATTGGATTTTTCCTTAAGGGTATGGATAGACTCCAAATGGTATAAGCCACCACTGGATGTGAACCACCTTATGACAGAATGCATTTGGAATGCTGGATAATATAAATACAAATCTGGCAATACCATACCTCCAGTTACCCAGGATTTCAGGATCTTGTGACACCCAGGAGGCAATTTTTTATCCCATTTAAACTTCATAATACACCTATTTTTATTTGAACAAAGGGCATGGGAAAGATTTTGAAAGGCAAGAGGCTAATCATATAAGTCAATCCTGGGAAAACATTCATTTTGGCTACTTCCATTCTCCTCAGTAAAGATGACAGGAATCATAGAATCATAGAATATCAGGGTTGGAAGGGACCCCAGAAGGTCATCTAGTCCAACCCCCTGCTCGAAGCAGGACCAATTCCCAGTTGTCCCAGGACAAGACACCATCTTGCTACAACCTTGGAAGTTTAACTATATAGTGCATACTTATAGAAACAATTTTCAGAAGATTAGGACAAATCTTAACACATTAGTAAGTGATTTCCATGTATATTTGAAATTGAGAATACTGAAATTGACAAGGGTCTAATCTTTTGGATATACCCATTGCTTGTGATTCATTCCAATTAATGAGAAAACCAGAGATCTCTCCAAAAATGTCAACTACATCAATTATGGCACAGATGAGGATGGATTCTTCAAAAAAGTACAAAAATGTCATCAGCATATAAACTGATTTTGTTCTTCTCAGTTCATATCTTGAATGGCGGAGAACTGATAACATACACAGCAGTGTTTCAAGAGAGATTAAAAAGGAGAGAAGACAGAGGACAACTCTGTTGTCCTATTTTCTAGTTGAAATCCTGGAGAAAAAAATCCATTAGTTGACAAGGGAGAGTTGTATAATACACTAATCCAGTTCAGGAATATTGGACCAAATTCAATTTTTTTTGTTTATTTTTTTTTTTAAAAGAACAGCCATTGGATAAATCAATTCAACCCTGCCAAAGACCTTCTCAGCATCTAGAGATAACGCTATAGAGGAAATTTTTAACTTATGAGCTTGCTGGATTGAGTAATTTTTCTCCTACTATTACCAGTCAATCTTTCTTTAATGAAACCAGCCTGATGGGATGATGGTGTTCAGTTATGTAGCAAAAATTTTTATAATTATTTTGCAAATCTGTATTCGACAGATATGGGCAGAAGCTGATACAGTTGCAACTGTCTTTGATCTTCTTCAGTATTAAAATAAATAAAGCAGTTGTCATTTCACTAGACATAGCTTCCTTTTTGGACTGTTCCAGGGAAGACCTTTGAAAGAATAGAAGATAACGGAATACAATGTGTTTTGTAATTTACAAATTTACCATGTGTCATCCATTCCTGGAGCTTTGCCAGAATTAATTTTTTTATAGCGTGTTCAATCTCGTGTTGAGAAATCTTTGTCAAAAAACAACATTTGTTCTGAAGTTAGGGCATTAAAAGGCAAGTCTTCAACAAAATGATCAAATCTGTTAGTGTCAAACAAACTGGTTGTCTGATTTATATAAAAGCTTGACAGAATTGCTTTAAGTGGTTATTTATATCTATTAGTTCAAAGATGACACTCCCATCTCCTTGTAATACGGAAGAAATATTGTTACCGGATAGTTACATCTTAAGTCTTCTGGCAAGTAGTTTACCTCCTTTGTCTTCCCCATTCATAAATGTCTTTGTTTGGCCGTCAAGTGTAAATTCAATTTGGCTGGATAAGCATTTATTAGATCTATATTTGGAGCAGATTAGGGAACACAGGAGTTATTCACTATTTGGGTCAGTCTTGTGCATTCTCTCCAAATCGTCTATTTCCTTGGCCAGAGTCTAGTAACTTGAGTCTCTCTCCTTTTTGGGAGGTATACTTTCGCATCCACCCAGTAGCTTTGCAGTAGCTTTCAGAGCTTCTCAAAAGATGGTAACTCAGGCAACCGAGTCCTTATTTTCTCATATGAAGTTATAGTTGACTGAATCAACTATGCAATAAATTTTTGCATCTTTTAGTAGCAGAGTATTCAGCTTCCCACCTAGAAGACTTCAGTGAAGTGTAACCAGCATCTATGGTGAATATAATTGGCATATGATACAAAATTAGCATATCAATAGATACTTCTAGGCATGCTAGAATCAGATAGGAAAGAAAAGTCAATTCTAGGAGTAAGATGAATGTACTATACAGAAATAAGTATAGCCATGCTCCTCGGTTTGTCTCAGTCTCCATATATCTTTTAAATAAAATTCATTAATTAATAATGACGGCTGGCCTATTGTGTTTTGAAGCTGAGTCTTACGTAATTGGATTTGTCCAGATGTCTTTCTAGGATAGTATTTCAATCGCCTCCCTTTAGTACAAGAATATCTTTTATATTACAAAGGATGTTGGCAGTGTCTTTGAAAAAATTAGAACGACCTCCACTTGGATTGTAAAGGCTTCCTAGAATTAACCTTTTTGAGACAAAACCAGGATCATCATTTAAGTAGGATCATCTTCCCTAAGGATCAGACCAACACTGTATAAAATAAGATGGATGTGCTTTTGCTCTTAGAATTCAATGATGAATGATATGCTACACCTTCTTGATTCTTTTGGCATCTATTTGTCAGGCTTGACAAAGGCCTGGCTGGGATGATTTAGTTGAGGATTGGTCCTGCTTTGAGCAGGGGGTTGGACTAGATGACCTCCTAAGGCCCCTTCCAATCCTGATATTCTATGATTCTATGATTTCTGCTAGATTAATTTCCTGAAATCAAGCTACTTGGCATTTATTTTAAAATCTGAGGTGTCTCAAGATTTTTAATTATTTTGGAAGATTTATTGAGTCCCCTCATGTTCCGGAATCATACCCTAAGAAAATTCATGGCAAAGTTTTGAAAGATATATTAAGATATACAACTTGACTGTAAAGATATGTATTTCTAGTTAATATTGTTAAACCACATCTCTAAAATATGGTGTGTATTCATACACGTTCAATACTGGT
Organism: Caretta caretta; assembly: GCF_965140235.1. Lineage (NCBI taxonomy): Eukaryota > Metazoa > Chordata > Testudines > Cheloniidae > Caretta > Caretta caretta. The sequence continues at coordinate 28,150,170 of NC_134210.1, forward strand.
TAGTTTTCAAAGAATTTATGCCTTCAATTTGGCCTCTAAGGTTTCAGATATACAAAAAGATCTATAGTTAAATATCCAAAGAATAAATAGTTGTATTCCAAAGTATATCTGTAACGGGGGCAGCGGAAGACACTTAAAATAAACCACTATGAGCATGTTCAGATCCCTGATGGCATCTGTTTCATTCTCTCTTCCCCTCCCATGTTATCTAATAATATTCTAATCTTCACTAAATGCAAACACATTTTCTACGAACATGTACAATAAATATATGCATATACACACATGGAGTCATCACATATAAATTTCCAACTGATTTGGTCAATGAAATACTAATCTGAATAAGAAAAAGTACAAAATATTCATATTCATAATATGAAAATGTCCTGCACAAACTGAGTAACTAGTGTTATTTATGGTTTAGGTTTGAAGTACTTTTCATGTCAGAAATATTGACTGATCCAAAGGACTTGTGGTTAACATAACATGATCTATCAGAGGAAGAACTAGTGAAGACACTGTCTAGCAGTGCAAGTTGTGATGACTGGGGTTGATAATACTTCCTTGAGTACATGGTGCTATATCCCCCAGCTTAGTGTTAAACTGTACTCCATGCATTGCAGTGTTGTTTGTACTCAGCTCCAAAGTGCGTAAACTGAAGAGTTCAGCCTAACTGCTAGATTATATAGGTGATTATTATTATAGCATATCTACAAGGATACATAAGAAAAATGGATTTTTCAGCATGTGAAAGTATGCTCTTTATGGTGAGCCATTATGGGTTTTTTTGGTAAAATCTGGCTGCAATATTAAGCATCTTACAAATTTTGCAGGAAGTTTTGCAAAATCTTTTGAAGCCTGCTAAATCCACAGTGAAAGTATATGGGACTTGATGCTGTAGCTGATATTGGTCCCCTGGGATTTGCTTTATGTCACTGAATGCAGTCCTCTTTTTGTTAAGCTCAGCTGAGAAGTCAGGACAAAGAAATCTTGGGCCCTTTGTACATAAGGGTTTTGGCTTTTCTGGCAGCATTCATTAACATTACTTGATCATTGAACTTCAGCAACCTGAAGATAAGTCTGGGCTTGTCAGATTCCAACTTTCTAGCATCAGGAATTCAATCGATCTTTCAATATTTTAGGGAGGGCAACAAGGAGTCCAATTTAAATGTCAGGGAGCAGCTTCTGGAGAAAGCTGATAATATTCTTTTCCTTTAGACCTTCAGCAATACGCAAGATGTGAAGATTGTTTCTTTGAGATCCATTTTCCAAGTAATCTTGTTTTTCTTCCAATTTGTTTAGTCTAAGTTTTAAGGAGGCAGTTTCTTCTTTAATTTTACTCGTTTCAATGGCAGCCTATTGTGGCTCATTTTCCAAGTAACCAATTCTCAATTTTATACCTACTTCTTGAGAGAGGCCACAAATATCTTTTGAGATTAAATCCACTTGGTCCTGAGGAATTCCTTCAGAGCCATGCATCCGATGAAGTGGGTATTCACCCACAAAAGCTTATGCTCCAATACATCTGTCAGTCTATAAGGTGCCACAGGACTCTCTGCTGCTTTTTCAGTGCCATGATTCCTGAGGTAGGTTCTGCTGTGGCCCTTCTCCCCCAGCTCTTTAGGTGATTCTGGTTTAGGTCTTTGGTTGCCTCTCATTTTTTCCCACTGGAATCCATGTTCAACCGTTTGAAGTTTATCCAGGGAATTTAAACCTTTAGGACAGAAACTTAGTCAAATTTGCTAGAAAAGTAATAATTAATATATGGGGTGACAGGAGCTCTAGGACTAGGCTGTCATCTTTCTCACAGAAACCTTCAAGGTGAGAGGCATGTGGTATCCAACTGTAGATTTTTTTTAGAAAAATGATGCTAGCTATATCAAAATTTGGCCACAATAAAGTAGAAAATTACTGTCAACTGTTATATTACATTTTGTATTGTGTTTTGTATAAAGACGCTACAATGCTAATTAAATGACAAAAGGGGGGAATTTATGGGTTGCCACTCCATTCTTAATTAGCAAGCAACGTACAAGCCTTGCAGTGTGTCCAAAATATAGCTACTAAATGATACACAAATAAATACAAAAGTCAAATTAATGTAGTATTATGTATTAAAAACAATAAAATATTTCTGTGTTGACAAAGTAATAAAATGAAGGGAGTTAAATATGAAAAACACTTATTAGAGCAACTAGCTCATCTCCCTGTCAATGAAGGATTGTCTCCAAGTACACATTTTCTAGTGTTTAGTCAGTCTCCAACTACATGTGTTTTTTCCTACTTCACACAGAGACATGAGTGATCAATTGCATTAAAAAAAAATCGCTGGAAGCTACTGCACTTTCGCTTCTCTCTCATTCTTGCCAGGATCATGGACAATTGCTGCGACAAAAATTGCCTCAATCTCAGAAAGAAAGTTCTTTTCAGCTCCAATTAATCACAGTGTAAGTCCATATAATGGAGTCTTGATATACATAGGAATAACAAACAGATAACATGCAAATAAAACTTATGTACTCTTCTAGTTACTGTATCTATATCTCAAGTATTTTAAAGAAAACTTAGCAGAATTCAATTTTTATATTTTATAATTTCAACTGATTTTAAGCTTGTTTTAGATCTTTACTGATTTAAATTTTCACCATTGCACAAATTTATGGGTTTTAAGATTTTCTTTGATAAACTTTAATTTTCACAGTTGTTGGAAATCATGGGAGGTCTGAATTATTAACAACAAACACTGAGATTCAAAAAGTTAAAGCTTTTTAATCCTTAAAACACACATTGTCAACATCACGTCAAAATATGCAAAGTAACTATCCTTTAATCAAACTCTAATACGTTTTCAAGCAGCATTTATCTTACTTTGCCTATCTGTAAATTTTAACAGTGATGTAATATTTTTGGATGGGGTGTGTGTGTGTGTGTGTGTGTGTATATGTGTGTACAGTAAAAAATCTGTTTACCAACATTTACAAATAAAATCCAATCCTTCCAAGGCTCTTTACAAGGCCCTGTTTACTGTAGTATACGACTGCCACATGATCTTTCATGTAATTATCCCCACAACACCCTTGTGAAGCAGAGCACTGCTATTATCTTCATTTTACAGAAGGGGAATTGAGATACAGAGAGGATATCTGATCTATCCAAGATCACACAGGAAATCTGTCGAGGATTTGAATCCAGCTCTTTCACGTTCTAAGCAAGCAACCTAACCACTCGACGAATCTTCCTACCATTAATGTTAAAATTAAGGGTTAAAAATAAACAAGAAACACACACAAATGCACACAGTTTTAGAATACTATTCCCTCTGTAATTATCTTATTTATTGCCTACCCGTATTTCCATATTTGGTATACAAAGTACCCCAATAAGAGACTGGATCCCAGAGTTGCCAGGTTTGCATAAATTGATAATACCTAGAACACACAAAATATATAATTAGTGTCTCAATCAAAACAACAAATGTTTTAAAAAACACTGCTTGAAATACTAATAAAAATAACTAAACAATTGTCTCATAGGATTATGCAGTTACTAAATCATAACTACAGTTTTTCCTCTAGTTATGCAATCCCCAGCAACAGGCCATGTGTGCTTTGCATATTCACTAGTTATTTCTCAATAATTATGGTCCCTATGCAGCTCCTTGTATTCTGACTCTGATAATTGTGTAATTATTAAATTAAAATGTAATAGATTGCTCTGCCTCCTGTACACAGAAATTTAGATTTGTTTGCAAGCAATAAGACTGAGCTTTAGCTGTAAATTAATTTTAAATGAAGGAAAAGCAATACAAGGCAAACAAAATGAGGTTGTCCAACTTTATTTTTGTACTTGTTTCTCTAATTTCTCTTCTCCTTTCTACAAGTTAGTTATTATGGACACAAGTGCATTGCTATCTTATCCCAGACACTCCCTCTCAATTCTGGGGGTAAATGTAGATTTTCTTACACTGAGCTAAAGACCTAATTCTTCGAAAAAAGAATTTTTCTGAGTGGATGATCATACTGCTTTGTAAAATCAGCCCTTGAACAAGTTGTCACAGTACGGGAAGCCTAAAATCACCTCACGAAAAAGGTAAATGATCGCCGTCACTAGGAGCCTTGAGAACACCCTTGGCGCTGAGGGGAGGCTGAAGGGAAGTACTTGGTACTGTAAATGTTCCTGGCCTGTATTTAAGCATAGGTATTTTCTGTAAGAGGGGTGTATCACTACATGGAAATAGAGATCTTGTAGGTTGAGGTCCGAAAATCAATCTGCCTCTAGTGAAGTGATTTATAGCTGCCAGTCATCATCCTGAACTTTTGAGACTAAGAATGTATTTAGTAGTCTAAGATCCAAAAATCAGTGTCCACCCTCTATCCTCCTTTGGCACAAGGAAATACCTCAAATAGAACCCCTTTCCTTTGTGAGGAGCTGAAATCAGATCAAAGGAGAGAGTCAAATCAAATCAAAGGGGAGAGTCTATTTCTTGTCTCAGTAAAAGCTCATGAGAAGGGTCCACGCATAAGGATGGGGAAGAAGGGTAGTTGGATGGTATAGCCCAATGCTCTAATTTCTATGACCTACTTGGCTGTACAGATCCACCTCCAGGCATGATGGAAATGGCAAAGGCAGTCCCCAAAAGGGGGTATGTGGGCAAAGCATTGCAGCTGCTGAACTAGAAGCGTGAGAGGATTCAAACACTTGACTGAGCCACCAAAAATGTGGTTTTGATAGTGACTGGGTACTTGCTGAAAAAGGAAGAGCACCCCTCTTTCTTTGGAACTTCTGTCTCTTTCTGTGCAGTTCAGTGGATCTATGAAACTCAGAGATCTGAGCAAAGCAAGATCTCTGGGAAGTCTGTGAACTACTAAATCATCTTTTATTTGCAGGAGTATATATAGCCAGAGATTTTAATGTGGCGCGGGAGTCTTTAGCATGTGAAGAGAGTCATCTGTGGTTTCTGAGAACTTTCGACCACTGAAGAGGAGGATCTCAACAGTTTTCTGAACTACTCTCACGATCCCAAGAATTGAAGCCATGACACCCTGCACATAACTACCACCATAGAGATGGACCTGGCAGCAGTGTGTGTGGCATCCAAGGATGGTTGGAAAGATGTCCTGGCTATTAATTGACCCTCCGTGACAATAGCCTGAAATTATTGTGTGTTCCTGTGCAATATGATCAATGAAAGCCACATATTTATTATACTTTGTGAAATTATATTTTACCACAACCAGCTAACAGTTTGCAGCCTGAAATTGTAGTGTGGCAGATGAACAGAATTTCCAACCAAAGTGGTCCAAGCACTTTTGGTCTGTTATATGGGGTACACTTGGAGCAGTGTTTGCTTAATGAACTCATTCACTGCTTCTATCATCAGAGAATTAGGTGAGGGGTGGAACAACAAAAATTCAGTGTTCTTGGAGGGGACATAGTATTTTTGTATCCACCCATTTGCAAGTTGGTAGAACAGTTGCAGGTATTGCCGAACAGTTTTTGCTGAGTCCAGGAGTGCCTTATTAAAGAGTAACATACCTCCAGTGGGTGTTGCTGATTGTAAAACATCAAGCGATTTGTGATGCTAATCCTTCATCTCCTCGAGTGGCATTTGAAGATCAGCTACCCCCTTTATAAGGTCTTGAACCTGCTAGAAATCACTGGTCACGGATGGTGGTGGAGGCATGATCACATCAGCTGCAGAAGATGAGATAGGAGTTTGATGGATGGCTTCTTTATCTGCTCTAGCCTCCTTTTCCTCAAACGTCTCCTTAAGTTGGGGTCCCAGTTAAGGAGGAGAAGACTGAGCATCTCTAGCCTCCCAATTCTTTGGAGCTGGTGGCCGGGCAAATTGCTGTCTGTATGCAGCCCAGGCATCGCAGTATGGCCACTGCAGGGGCCCATATAGGAGAAGGGGTGGCATTCAGGGTTGGTGCCACCACCTTTGGTGTTGTGCACCAAAGGTCTTCCCTAGGAGTGTCAAAGAACTGATTTCTGTATGGATGGCTATGAGAACCCTGCAGTGACATGGAAGAGACTGAATAGGTCTCCCTCACCTTCTTGATATCCTCCAATGGACGGGGGGCACCAGCAGAAAAGGATGGAGAGCCTGGCAGTACCAGAGAGCGACAGTAGTCCAGAGACCAGGGTCTCAGTATTGAGAAGCATTCAGTAACCATGAGCAGTGGAGATTCTGGTTCATCTGCCACTGATAAGTCTTTTGGGTATCTAAATTCCTGTGGTACCAAGTGGAGGATTGGTGCTGATGCGGTAGCATGCTTGGCAATTGAAGCAGAGGAGTACCACAGATTTAAAGTGTAACAAAATAGGCATCGATGATGTCTAATGCTTTAGTTTGCATGGTACCGAGGGTCCCAATTGGGGAGGTATCAATGACAGAGTTGTACTTGATGGTACCAGTCTGGATGAATGCTTGTCCTTGCCCTCCTTGTACTTTGTAGATGCTACTGGGGTTCTGTCGGAGCACCGTTTCTCCTTAGAGCTCAGGGACTTGCCAGTACTGGAGAAAGAGTCTTTCACCTCTAAGGCACTGAACCAAGAGGTCGAAGCTTCCGATACCATGGACTCAGCAGGAGGACCAAGGTTTTTGGGAGCAGCCTCCTTATGATGAGAGCCAGAGCTCCGCTTCTGGGAATCATCACTGGGATCTCAAGATTCTTCCATTTCTTAGGGGGAGATCTGCACCAAAGTCAATTGGTGCCTAGACACAGATGTTCAGGGAGGGTCTCCTAACCTGATTCTGAAGCAGATAAATGGGAGCGCTTCAATCAGCATCATTAGCTTCAACCTGGTCTCCTGATTCTTCCTTGCTCTAGATTTAAGGGCCAGGCAGAAGTTACACATCTGGGATATATGTAACTGTCCGAGGCAGGTAATGGTCTCAAGTTGCAGTGGAGGAGGTTTAGGTTGGATATTAGGAAAAACTGTCACTAGGAGGGTGGTGAAGCACTGGAATGCGTTACTTAGGGAGGTGGTGGAATCTCCTTCCTTTGAGGTTTTTAAGGTCAGGCTTGACAAAGCCCTGGCTGGGATGATTTAGTTGGAGATTGGTCCTGCTTTGAGCAGGTGGTTGGACTAGATGACCTCCTGGAGTCCCTTTCAACCCTGATATTCTATGATTCTATGATCAGGCAGCACACACATTTAGAGGGGCTGTCACTAACTTTCTGACAACAGAGGCAACTTTTGAATCCTAGAGAGCTGGGCATGCCCTGCCAGGAGAGTAAGGGTCTCCAGAGGGAGAAAGCGGCATAAAGTTAATCCTCTCATTATGTATCTACTAACTACCTAACAAACTACCACCTATTACTAAACTATAAACAAAGAGTTAGCTGAAGCATGCTCAAGGCAGACAAGCTAGGCCTCAGTCTCAGGCTGAGATGGTTGAGAAGAAATTGAGGGTGATTCACCTGTGCAGTCCCATATAGCTATACACGAGCAGGCCAAATGGACACTACTATTGAAAAATCTCGAGTCAAGGGCTCACAAAGCACTTGAAGTGAAGCACCTATGTGGACACTACTTGAAGAAGAATACACTATCCCAGGATATGTTTATCATATTGGAAAGTGGAAGCACCCTTAAGTTATCACTGTATTATAAAATACAGTAACAGAGAAATTAGGTATGGAACAGCCCAACAGGACGAGTCAATGACTGCCAAAAAACATGCATGCTCTGTCTTAAATGCAATCTCCAATGAACAAAAATTTGGGCTTCTGACCTTTTTCAATTCTTTGATGTACAAAAAAGCCTAAAGTTTATGTATTTGTTTTAAAAAGGTATTTTCCATTTGAGAATGGAAAACTACGGATGACTAGGAAAACTACTGAAATGGTGAAATCACGAAAGCTAAAAGTGAAAAGTGAGAAGGGAAGGGATTTTTAGACAAACTTTAAAAATTAAATGTATTTACTTCTGTAAATATTTCAATGACTAATTTTTTGGATAGAAGGAAGGTTTTATCCAAACACCCTTATACCACAGCTCACAAAATGCACTTCTGAGCCCTCCCAATTCTACATTCCTGATATTTATAAAGGTAAAAAACACAAGTAGGAAAAAGTTAGCTTTTTATTTGTTTTAAAATATTTAAAGCCACCTTTATGTATGAAAGCAGCAAAAGAGGGCACAACCCCTTTTTAAAAATCCTTTATAAGTACACCTTAAAAACTAAAATTATGGGGTGGGGGGTACCAAAGGGGCAGAAAAAGGGACAAATAATAAAGAAAATGTCAAGGGAAGTGGCATATTACAAGCCCACTGTTCCTTTAGTCTTCTGAAGGGCCTTTCAGGTTTTTAAGCTAGCTCCCAGTGCGTGGGTGAGGGAGGTTGTATAAGAGGCAACCAGGGAATGGTTTGTTAGATGTTTCTAATCAGACATCTGCCTGACAAGCTGGCACCAGCGTAGCCTCACCAATGACTGGCCACTGATTGCTGTAATTGGGGCAAATCCCTCAAAAACCTTAGGTGATGTCTACATTGGGGATTTGCCCCAATTACAGCAATCAGTGGCCAGTCATTGGTGAGGCTACGCTGGTGCAAACTCTTCAGGCAGACAAACAGTGGCGTTATTTGCACTGGTTAGTGAATAGGGCAGATCTCCAGTGTAGATAAAACTTTAGACTACGGTGATCATCAGCCTCACCCATCAAATATCAGGAAACACAGCTAAAGTAAACAGATATTGGATATGGAATTCCCAAATTGGCAACAAGAGTTGCATCTCTTGGTGAGGAATGACAATCAGAGCACGCCACATAGTGGAACCTCATCTGATTTGACACATCAAAACACATTAATATCATTGCAGACAAGGTACTGATGAAGACAATACAAAGTAGACTCACAGGAACAGATTCTATATTTAAATGAGCCATTCTCTCACTCTTTAAACTCCCTTCTCTGCACACAAACAGGGGGTAGGGGCGGGGTGAAATAAAACAAACCACTTACCTGCCCATGACCGAAATGCTGCCACTATTCCCATTTTGCTAGCTAGGAAGCGTGCTTCTCTGTCCTCTCTGTTATAAAAACAACAAATGCCAGACAGATATACTACCATTACGTTACTGTTAAACCTAGAGCAGTACTTTGTTTACCAGCCACTTCAAACAAGAGTACAACTAACTATTAGAGGCTTTTTGATAGGGAATGGGACACAACGTAAAAAATTCAGGTTCCATATTTATAATATAAAGATTACAGAATCAGAGTTTTAATTTTATGACTTTTTTTCTTGTAAAATTAAAGAACCCAATCTCCCTAGCAAGTTACCTTGCTAGCCATGGAATGCTTCTCTAATCTAAAAATGAAAAAGCCAATTATAAACAAGATTTTTTCAATTTTAAAGATAGTGGAGGGGATAAAAGATCAGGTTTTAAAAATATTTAGCAAGTGATTCATACAGAGGTGTCATCGTTATTTGTCACATTCTTTACTATGGTTAACAATGAACTTTTATACTACTGTGATAGGCAACAACCCCTAAGATAAAACATTCAGGCCTTTTCTGTTGAAAAATGTATTTCTGAAAAGATGTAAGTTCTGATTTAGACCACTACCATCACAGACCAAAATAAAATCCCACAATAATTTTATAAAGAAGTCACATAACTTTATAAGCATTTGGATAGCAGATTTTTCTTCAGTTGACATAACATTTTCAGAAGGATGCACCTTGGCATTTTTGACCATCAAGCCAAGAGAAGTTATTGTAATAGTAAATGTTATAGATATTCCCCAGTCAACTACACAAAGAACTACGCGGCTTCACAGAATTCACAGAAAGGGATTCTCCCCCATAGGCCAACCCCTGAACACAGCTGTAGCAGCATAAAGTGATCATGAAGTCATTTCACTAGCTGGGACAGAATTCTCCGAACACAAAGACTACGTAATGTTGCCACAGCAACCTTAGACACAATCTCTTGGGAGGCCCAACATAGAGGGTGCAGGGTAGGGACAGAGCACATCACTGTGAATATTTTGGGCAGCACTGCCAAAAATTATGCTAGGGCCACTCCAACCTCCAGAACAGCCCAGAATCAGGAAGGCAAAAAAGTAATCATAAAGCCACTAAGATCCCATCTACCATGGGCTGTACCCCCTCTAATTTTCTGGTAGTATAACACACAACCATACCCATGGATTTTTAAGGCCAAAAGGGGTCTATAGTCTGACCTCCATAATGCATATCACAATTTTATACAGTAATCCCTACATCAAGCCTACAATTTCTGATTGAGCTAGAGGATCTATTAGAAAGCCATCCACTTTTGATTTAAAAAATTAAGCAATGGAGACTCTATGACAACCCTGGTAAGATGATACAATGAGCAATTATTAAAATCACTGGTAAAAATTTGCACTTTTTTTCTAATTTGAATGTGTCCAGCTTCAACATGAAGCCACTGGCTCTTGATTTGCCTATATTATATTAAAGACCCCTTTACTCTCAGTAATACTCTGCCCATACAAGTATCTCTAGATCATGATGAAGTTGTTCCTAACTTCTCTGATAAGCTCAATCTATTTAGCTTGTCTTTTACTGTAAGGTAAGTTTTCCATACTTCAAATGATTTGTAGCTCTTTTTAAACCCTTTCCAATTTTTTCAACATCTTAAGTATGGACACCAGAACTGCACTTAGGATTCCAACAACAGCCTCACATAGGTGGTATACAAAGTGATGCCAGTTCCATATTGCTATGTGATATTTCTGTGTTTGTACAGCCAAGGATTTCATTAGCCTTCTTAGCCACATCATTGTACTGACAACATATATTCAGTTACTTATCATGATATCGATGTCCTTTTCAGAGTCGCTGCTTTCTAGGATGCAATTCACAATCCTTTACATAAACATGACCATTATATTTTGTTCCTAGATGTAGGTCTCTGCATTAGATATTAAAAGGCATGTTGTTTTAATGAGCCCATTTTACAAAGCAATCCGGATCATTTAGTATAAATTACCTGTTCTCCTTACTTACCCAGTCTGTGTCATATGCACATTTTACCAACAATTTTACATTTTCTTCCAGCTGATAGAGGCACAGAATAGGAATGAGCCAAGAACACAGCCTTTGTGGGACCACACCAGAAACACCCACATTTGATTATATTCCCCATTAATAATTACTTTGAGATCTGCAAATTAGCCAGTTTTTATTTTCTTTAATATGTGTTATATTGATTTTATATAGCACTAATTTTATAATCAGAATATTGTTCAGTACTGGTTCAAATGTTATAAATAAATAGCATATTGTCAGTTTCCATCAACCAAACCTGTAATATGACCACAAAATAATATCAAGTTTGACAAGATGTATTTCCAAAAAACCATGTTGACTGTCATTAGTTATACTTCAAATCTCTTAATTCTTTTCTGATTGCATCCCATATCAGTCATTCCATTATTCTGCTCTGAATTAATGTCACGCTAACAGGCCAATAGTTGCCCAGGTTAACCAATTTACATTTTGAAATATGAACACGATATTAGGGTTTTTTTCCTCAGTCCTGTTGAACTTCCTCAGTTTTCCAATAATTATTTAAAAAAACAAAACCAACGTCAGTGGTTCAGAGAACTCCTTGAACAATTTTTTTTTTAAAAAAAGAACTCTAGGGTGCAAGTTAAATGGTCTTGCAGACTTAACAATATTTTACTTTAATTGGTGCTATGTAACAACTTACTGCTCAATACAAACTATTCCTTTACTAATAATATATGAATTCATCATCCAACTTCTTTCCAAATACAGTCAGAAATATTTATTGAATCTTTTGCCTTTTCAGTATCATAACTTACAATTCTACCCTCTCCATCTAGAAATGAACCTATGTCACTGCTAGAATTTATTCTTTTCCTGAATTTAATAAAATTTTAAAATTCTCATTCTCTTTAGCTTCCTTTTTCAGATGTCTGTACTTCATAATTTATAGTCCTTGCTGTCAACTTTTTTCCATGTTTATATACTGTATTTTGTCACTATTTTCACTTCGCTTATTAGGCAGGATGTTTTGAGAGGTTTTTTTTTTAAACCTTAAATAGCCTTCTTAACTGATTACAGACTTGTACCGCTTTAATTATCTAGCAAACATTATTAAACAATTCCCAATTAAATTTTTTCCTTCTAATCAATTTTGCTGTAATTTTTCAGTTTTGGGAAATTGGCATTGTAAAGTGCCAAATATGTTACATTTTGGGATTATATTCTGTTTGAACCTAACGAATGTACTCAGATTGTGATTACTGGCACATAGGCAACCACTAATTTTTAGTTGAGCCATCAACTGTTTTATGTCAAAAAAGATATGTAATACTAAATTACCCAAAGTTGAGTATAATACTCGGTTAGAAAATTATCTATAATTTAGAAGGGAAAATTAGATCTTACCTATAAGGTTATTACACTCCTGGTCCAACATTGCTCTCTGCCCAGGAACGGAGGCAGAAAACTCTGGAGAACTTTAGTATGGTATGAGCCTAGCCTCTGTATGCAGACAAATCTACTGTTTTGTCTCCTTGCTTCAGGGACATGGAAACACCCCATAGTTCAGAATGTTGTGCACAGAGATGCCATAAACTCCAAAGATGGTTTACTACTGGCAGAATGACACCTTGAGCATATGTCCTCCAGGCTGAAAACCTACAAGGTAATGAAGTTTTCCCTCTATCTATATATTATAGACAGAAGCTTATGGAACTATTTCTCCTGTTTTCTAGTCTGATATGATGGTCTACACTAGACCTCTACTAATCCCCCTCTCTTTGCTTTATTGGTCAGAAAATTATCTAAGAACATTCCAGGTCCTGTGCTGCTGAGCTGTCAATTAATTTACATCAAAGATACCATTACCTGGTTTAGAAGAGCATTTCTGCAAACTCCATCCTTCCTAAACTGAGTGTATGCAGAAAATTTTAACATTCTATTCATGTGATTTCTACCAGATTTCAGTAATACCAGTTTCTTCTGATGAATGAGCACTTAACTTTTGTTGATTTCTCAGGCTTCTAGCATTGATATACAGGCAATTTTTTTCTCTTTTTGTCCCTTCATCAAGGGTTATATGCTTGAGCATTAGCATTATGTTTAGCCCCTTCCCTTTTGTTGTTAGGTTAGTCCAGGAGGGTATTATACTAACTAGACTGTCACCCTGAAGGCTGGTTTGCCTACTACTGAAATGACACAAAAGGGGTCCAATGTTCCTTGACACCAAAACTCTCTACTTCACACAACAAGGTTTATAACTCCTTTTCTAATTCATGCCTTTGATAATTTAAAGAGAACTACATTTATAACCCATTTAATTTTTAGTGTTTAAGTTATAAGTAACTCAACAAGCTACACAGTTTACACTTTTAATTTTACCTAGGCTACCATAAATCTTTATTCTTTTACTTTTGTGAACTATAGTATATTTAAATCTCTTACAATGGAAAAAAATGTTCAGTTATAATACTGCAACTTTACCACAACCTGTGACATAAGAAATAGTACTAGTACTTACTTCAGCTGTCCTTCTGCTGTGTCCGGATTGTGCCTGTAGTGAAAGTCTGTGTATGGAGCTAAAATTCGCTAAGCAGATAGAAACACACACATAAGTGTATCCTCTTGACAAATTAAAGAACTTTGTTCCTTCCCCACCCCCACCTCTCAAGTCTTCAATTTATGCTTTTATTTATCCATTTAAAGATTTTAAAATAACGTGTTTCACTTAAAAATGGACACTTTTATAGTAGAGTACAGAATAAAATTTGAAGTGAACAGTAAATTATTATGGTTTAATTATTCATGTCACTAATTAGTAGCAAAATAACCAAAACAAACTTTTACCCCTCCCCACCTTCAGGAAGAAAGAAATTATTAGCCTAAATGGCACTGTATCCCCACTTGTCAGAGACAGCTTTCAGTTACTAGTGAGAGTTGCAGTAAATTCTACACTGTGTTCACAAAAAGGACACATTAGTCAAGACAGAATAAACAGCTATATCCATGAGCACGAAGTATCTGCCTAATTCTCATTTCAAAACTCAACGATGCTCAATTCTATTAACATTCATGATACAAATCAGCATCTGATTTATCAATTTATTCTTGTACAGCTAGATATATTCCTCTCCTTGTCCAGAGAAGCAAACCAGAAGGCTCATGTACTAATGTGCACTAGCACATATTTTGAAGTGGTAAAGTAAATCCAAAAATTTATTAATTTCTCTCATATACAGAGCAAACAGCTCTTTTCCTAGAAGCTGGAACAACTGATTACAGGTTTGAGTCAAGCTTATTCTCAAAGTGAAGCCCTCAGTTACTATACAATAAGTTATACCAGCAACTGTGGTCCACTTCCATTTTTTTCCTATTTTGAAATGGTACTGCATCTTGCATGTGACAAGTCACCCACGCTTCAGGATTTCAAAATAAATATAATTTAATAACATTTAAGAATGGAAAAGAAAATGAAATTACTACCTCTAATTCAACATCTGCTCGCACATATTGTCGAGTCTTTGGATGATTAAGGAGGTGCAAAACTGTAGTTATGAGAGCCTCATTTATTCGGCTTAATTGACAATCAATCACATTTTTCAAGATGGTACTTAGTCCACCCCGAAGAGCTACCACCTCTGGATTTTGAAGTGCTAAAATAGGAGAAAAATGTCAATTTAACAACTCAAACGAAAGTAAAAATTTTAAGTGCCTCCAATATAGTAACCGCCATACTGGATCAGAACCTTGATCCATCTAGTTCAGTACCTTGTCCCAAACAGTGACCACCCCACAGATGTTTCAGAGGAAAGTGCAAGAAACCCTACAGTAGGCAGATGTGGGGTAACCGGTTGCCCATGAAGGTTTCATCCTAATCCCTAATGGTTAGAGATTGGATTAAATCCTGAAGCAAAAAGTTTTAGCTCCCTTCCAATACTCTTTGTTAGAATTCACTTATTTAAACCCTGGATATTCTTATCCACATAAACCTCTGAAGCCTCTTTGAATCTTGCTAACTATGGCTAATACTGGAATATGTAATGGCATTATCTATAAACTTGCAGCAAGAAATCAGGAGTGCAACCCATTATATTTGAGATTAATATATCAAAAATTTGTTTATAAACTTTTTTTCCTGTAAATGCCATCAGGTGGTGGTGGTCATAAAAAGCTTTTAATGAAGTCAAGTTATGTTGTTGATACCCCCATCAGCTGCTGACATATTGCAATAATATTTCATCAATATAAATACTGGCAAGAGTCAGTCACTGCACAGTGCTTCTTGACAAAGACGAATATGCTTGCTTCTGAGCACACACACAAGAGTACATGGACATTTCATTATAGGTATATTGTTTTTGGAATAGAATGAATTTGCACTGCGGTATAAATGTTGTATATGTGTCAAAGTTCAGTTTCTACTTTTTTAAATCTAAAATTTAAATCTTGAAAACAGCAGTTACACTTATTTCCCATCAGTTGATACTAGCATGAAATGATCTCAATGAAACTGTTCTACACTAATTCTACAAAGCATGGTGGATGCAATAAAGGTCACATTGTCCAAATGATCTCTGTGAAAACAGACTTATTTTTTGTTGTCAGTAGATATTACCAATTTTAAAACTTTTCATGCAAATTAAATGTTACAGTTTAATATCTGATTGGAATGCATATTAACATGTGTAATAAATGTGGGGATTAACATATTAAAAAGACATGGCCAACTTGAATACTTGCATTTTTCTCCGAAACTACTGCCACCTATTATTACACGTAATGGTCACCATTACTATAACTGAAAAGTACTTGAGGAAAACATTTTGCAGCTTCATTTGCACATTTGACAGTGCCTAGTAATTTTCAGTTTCCCCCTCCCACAAAGACAATTATTGCCAGTTTGTGTGCGTCTTTTACACAGCAGCTGACATGGGGGGATGGGAGGGAGGGACTTTTATTTTTTTATAGCAAAGATTAATTGTAAAAACCACAAAAAATGGCAAAGAGCTGAGGGCAAGGATAAAACTGTCAATTTCTTTGTTTTTTGGGTGTGGTGTTTTTTTTTAAACTGACTAGATTTCAAATTGACTGACTTTTTTGACAACTAAAAATATTCACTAGATTTGTGGCATTTTCACAAAAAAACCCATGATTATCTGCTTTACAAACTACCTACTATAATATATTCGATTACTTGGGGGGGAAAGCACTTTAGTAAAAACCTACAAAAGAAAGGATCCTTTAAAGATTTGATGAGTTGATGCTTTGTATTGAATTTGATAATTGTTTCAACATTCTCACCTAGTTCACAGATAATGGCAATACAAGCTCGAACCATTCTGTCTCTCTCCTGAAGGCCATCATTTCCAACTGCTATCAAGGAATTAGTAATAGAGCTAGGGAACAAGGAAGCATTCACAGTGATCATCTGCCAAAAGAACAAAAACCAAAAAAGGATGAGCAATTTCTAGGTTGCCACATGCACACCCACGTCCAGAATCATGTGTATAATATGATGTAGCCAAACATATAGCCCCTTATATTACTTGCTTATATTACAAATCCTCTAAACCACTGCCTTCTGCTCTTTAGCTTCTTGGCTGACCCTTTTGGTTTTCTATCTTATTCCTCCGTTTGTATTTTAATTTCTGCACATGGGCATTAAGAAAATGGAAGGGGAGATTGTTCCAGAGGGTAAAGCAGCAATGAAGAAAGTGATTACTAGCCTACTCAGAACTTCTGCAGGAGCCTCTGTTAAATTTTACTGACAGAGAGAGAGAGAGAGAGAGAGAGAGAGAGAGAGAGAGATGGACTGCAGTATCTTAGGCCTTGTCTACACTAGACAGTTTTGTCGACAAAAGTCGGGTTTCGTCGACAAAACAGTGGAGGTGTACAAACTGCAATGTTCCTTCTACTGACAAAATGCTCCTGCTTTGCCAACAGAATAAAATCACCTCCATGAGAGGCGTAGAGATTTTTGTGGCAAAGTTATATTGACAAAGTGGCAGTGTAGACACAATGCTTGATTATATCACTCTAAATAGCCTCCAGGAGGTGTCTCACAATGCCCATCCTAACCGCTTTGGGCAGTGGTTCAAACTCCGCTGTCCTGCACCATGTACACAGGCATCCACCCCTCCCCCTTTAAAGGCATGGAAATTACTGAAATTCCACTTTCTGTTAGCTGGGTGTGGACAGCTCACATCGCATCTTCTCAGCTGACCATGGTGACTCCATGCAGCAAACGCTCTCCTGCTTCGAGCACACTTGAGTTGCTGGATCTGCTGGCACTGTGGGGAGAACAAGCTGCTCAGTCCCAGCTCCGCTCAAGCCATAGGAACTTCGATACTGATTGTCAGATTTCTCATGGCTTGTTAGATACAGACTATGTATGGGACATGCATTAGTGCCGTGTGAAGACAAAGGAGCTGAGGCAGGCATACAAGGGAAGCAAACCGTCGCTCTGGTGCTGAATAACTGATGCTTCTATAAGGAGCTGGACGCCATCTTTGGTGGCGACCCCACCTCCACTGCCAAAAGCCCTGGGGATACTTCAAATGGGGCTGGAAGCGGAGGACAGTGGACTGACCCTGAGGATGAAGTCGTGGACAAGGAGGTTGAGTTGGAGGACGATGTGGTGCACACATCAGGGTTGTCCAGTGGCGCAGCAAGTCAGGACCTCTTTTCCACACCAGAGGGGTCTACCCAGTCGCAGCAGTCTGTCTCTGGTGCGCATGATGCAGGAGAGGAGAGCCCTGGTAAGTGAACTTTTTGAGTTGATGCTCCTCGGTTATATGAGATAGAGCTGTCCTTTGCTCTGTATATTCAAGAAGTGGGTGAAGGGACAGAAACGTACAAGACCAGTGGTGTTTGAGTGTGCTCTACATTTCCTTCTGCAGCTAAGCAGTACAGCAGAACAGTGTGTTAAGGCACACCAAGATTTCATGGGAATCCTAGAGAGATTTCAGGGAAACTTTCCTAGAGGTACTCACCAATCCTCTGCAAAGGTTCTTTCCTCCACTTTCTCCGCACCAATTGGCAATCACTTGTGCAGGGATCAAAGTGGCACAAAGGCGAGCAGAGTAGGGACTGGGTCTGAAGCAGCACGCATGCAGAAGATGCATCCTTGCATCCTTGTTTACCCTCAGAAGTGAGAGATTGGCTTCAATGACCCCTGATGTGTAAAATGGTGACAAAATTTACAATATTGGCCCTAATCCAATGCTGACTGTTACTTATTACCTTATTATCTTCTAGATGTTTGCAAATTGATTGCTTAATTATTTGCTCCGTTATTTTTCTGGGTACAGAAGTTAAGCTGACTGGTCTGTAATTCCCTGCATTGTCATTATTTCCCTTTTTATAGATGGGCACTATCTTTGTTCTTTTCTAGTCTTCTGGAATCTCTCCCATCTTCAATGACTTCTCAAAGATAATCGCTAATGGCTAAGATATCTCCTCAGTCAGCTCGTTGTGTATTCTAGGATGCATTTCATCAGGCCCTGGTGACTTAAAGACATCTAATTTGTCCAAATAATTTTTAACTTGTTCTTTCCCTATTTTGCAATGGACTACATTAATAGAAAGGGGTACTTCTGAATGGTATTGCAGGTGCTTGTGGATCACTGTGAGTGTTTCATTGACATTAACGCGGGGTGGTCCAGGAAGGCGCATGACGTATGCATCTTCAGTAACACTGGCCTGTACAGAAAGCTCCAAGTAGGAACTTCGTTTCCAGATCAGAAGTTTCCGTCGGGGAATGTTGAAATGCCCATAGTGATCCTGGGAGATCCAGCATATCCCTTACTCCTATGGCTCTTGAAGCCTTACATGGGAAACCTGGACAGCAGCAAGGAGTGCTTCAACAACAGGCTGAGCAGGTGCACAATGACCATAGAATGTGCCTTTGGCAGATTAAAAGTACGCTGATGCTGCCTTTACGGCAGGTTAGACATAAATGACCAAAATATTCCTGTGGTCATAGCAGCCTGCTGTGCACTCCATAATATTTCCAAGGCTAAGGGTAAAAAGTTCCCCCCAGGTGGGGCGTGAAGGTGGATCACCTGGCAGCTGAATTTGCGCAGCCAGATACCAGGGCTATTGGAGGTGCACAGCTGGGGGGCTATTCAAATCAGGGAGGTTTTGAGGCAACATTTTGACAATGAGCATGAATAATGTGTTCTTCTATACTGCATTCTGCCATGCTTTGTTAACTTGCCGCCTTGCATAAAAATTGTGATGATTCCTGACTGGGATTTGTAGTCAGCAAATGATTAGACTGCCACTATATTTTACTACCAGCAGCAACCACCGTCTGTAGGAGACAAAGATTGGTTATCTTTCAGAGAGTTTGTTTTTATTAAATACCAATTAACACCACCCACAAGACTTGGTGGGAAGGGAGATAAGAGTGCAGGGCAGTGAAGGCGTTAATAGCGGTGTGTAAGTCCAGCTATCATTTTAGACGCTGTATGAAAGGGTGGAGCGAATAGGATACCAAGACGTTCCAGGATAGTGCAAAGAATGTGTGGGAGGAGTTTGGAGAAGGCATGGAAAGCAGTTCTGTATCAGCTGCAGGGAGGGGCAAGCATGCACATGTTCTGCCAGGAGAATGATGCGATCCCACCACTCTGTGCTCATTTCCTAAGCCCAAAAGTGACGGTACCCTGTGTGCAGCTGCTCCATGAATGCTAAAAGTTATCTGGTATTGTTTCTTTCCATGGCACAGAGCAGGTCAGGAACTCTGATTTCTGTTCAGATTGGAAGCTCATGATATACTGCATGATCATCTGCAATGTATTCATAACAGTGACCACAACAGTAGAGAGCAGTGCAGGATCCATCCTTCCACACAGAGATGGCACGCACATAGTAAACAGTAGCCATTGAAAAATGTCACAAAACGCAGTCGGAAGCCCATGAAAAATGTCACAAAACGCAGTCGGAAGCCCATGGAATGCTGGGACGGAAAGAACTGCATCATGAGACATTGAGCCCCCACCCATGCTGCACTGCGATTCACTCTGCCTTGCCACAACTCCTAGCTGCAGAAGGTAGCAAGTAGCAGAGTGGGATAGCTACCCACAGTGCACTGCTCTCACTGTTGATGCTAGAGCACCGACTGTAAATGCACTCAGCCAACAGAAGGAGCGTTGTATTAACATGCACAAGCGATATAATTACACCAGTTTTTAAATTGTCGGCTTAACTTGCGTTGACAAAACTCTGTAGTATAGACAAGGCCTTTCAAGCTACTTCCTTCCTTCAGGGCTTAAAAGCTCTGCATGGCAGCCACTTGACAGCTACTCAGCTGCTGAACTGCAGAAATGGGCCTCCCATCTTGCAGAGCTACTAAGGTCCATAGGAAGGGAAACTGTGTTGCAGACTGGAGTAGAAAGAGCAGCCAGCAGCAGAAGGGACTACAGTACTCCTGGGGTTAGACGGAGGTGGCTGCCATGTGAAGCTCATAAATTCTGCTTTAATGAAGCTGTTCTCCCAAACATTACAACACAATTCAACTCCGCTATATAATCTGTGGGGCTGTGTCACAAACCTTAGGTCTAATACACAACATAAGTACACAGGGCCTTTTAAATACATATATAGCACTACATGGCAAGTAGAGATAGTTAATTAAAGTTAGGCAAACTTAAGCTAAGAAAATATCTGCTTTATGGTTTGTGGCAAGTACAGAAAAGGCCCCAATCAGCAAGTAAAAGGTCAAGAGAATAATAAGCAATATTGCTTACAGTGTGGGAAAGATGTACGGTTCAAAAGTAACTGACAACATGAAAAGCTGCAGAAACAAGACAGAGGAAAACTGTCTTAAAAGAAACAAGCATAAACCCTCCCACTGTTCTACTGGTAAGCAAAAGGGCTGGGGAGAAAGGAAGGACTTGGAAGAAGGAAAGTAGCAAGGATGAACTGCTTCAAACTGAGTTTTTGCAAAAGCTAGCTGAGGTGCATAAAGAGAGCTATGAATTTGAAGGTTCTTTGTCAGACTCTAGCTGATCATGCTAGGGTATGTCTGAATGAGATGATCATCCCTCGGTGTGGCCAGTTTGTAAGTGTACTGCTCATATGCTTAAGAATACTTTGTTACTGTTTTGGATATAGTGACTGCTTGTTTTCAGGCAGATAGATATGTTTACAGCAATTGTATAAATACTATGTGGCCTTTGGATTTAATAAAGTAATTTACAGTTCAATTAGTGTTGTGGTAATACCTTTCATAAATAATAATTCTAACATTCTGGCAACCATGAAGGGACTTCCACCAACATTAATTTCAGTTGCTCTAAAACCCCAGGGTAAAGTGTAGTGACTTATCCTCTGAAGCCATTATAATTTCTCTCCTAAAGTAAAAATCACGAGCAAAAGAGAAATGGAAAGTACCTTGGATACCTATGCAGAAAGCTTCTTGGCAAAGCATGGCAGAGGTCCATTGAATACCACTGAAATTTTAAATAATAAGACCAGAGGAGACCAATATTAATACTGCCTTCTTAAACAATCCCAAGGTAAAGAAAACAGACAAACGCAGCTGTGTTACAGGGATTGTACTTGGGGGCTAAGGGCGGGTGCCTACACTACAAAATTAGGTCGACTTAATTTAGGTCAACCTGCAGCCGCCACAGTCATTCAATCAGCTGTTGGTGTCCACACTACCCTCCTTTTGCTGATGGAGTGTATCCTCACCAGAGATTCTTGCAGTGACTAAAGTGGGGCATTGTGGAAAAATGACAGCCATGCAGGGCTCACAGCTGGAGCCCCTCCATTCACTCGAGGGTGACAGCCCCAGCTGTGAGCCCCAGCCAGGCTCAATTTCATGCTGCTATTGTCTCCTCTCAGAGCAGCTGCAATGTGGGGAGCTGGGAGGCCTGGCCCTCAGCACCTAGCAGCTGCGTTCAGAGCAGGGAGCCCAGGCAGCAGCCTGGCTGGGAGCGGGGAAACCGGGGGGAAGCAGGGCTCCCTGCTGGGAGTGGGGAGCCTGGGCAGCAGCCCATTGGGAACAGGTAGCTGGGAGCCCAGGGAGCAGCTGGGCTCTAGTTGGGGCCCCCCATCCACCCAAGTGTGACAGCCCAAGCTGTGAGCCAGGGATGGAGCCATGAAAATGAAGAGAAAATTTAGTCAACAACCCATGTTAAGTAAGCGTCTACATAGACACTGCGCTGCTCTAACTACATCGACATACACCCTAAACCTTTTGTGGAGCAAGGCTGTAGTGTAGACAGACACACTTAGGGCAACATAAGCTGCCTTACACTGACCTAACTCTATAGTGCAGATCAAGCTGGTCTTTGCAGGCAAAGTGCACCACCTTGAAGAATGAGTGCAAAAAGCACAGAAATAAGCTCAGAGCTGCTGAGAGAGATCAGCTGATGAATGTGTCATTTTGGGAGATAAACAAGTGATTTTTAAGGAGAGAGAGTGAGTTAAAAAAGTAGCTTTTGCACAAATTAATGCTGCAAATTTTGGAGGGAACTGAACAGTCGAAGTTTGCAGAAGTGTTAACAATAGAAACAGAACTGTTAATGAGGATGTTAAAGTGTTAAAAGGTTGGTTTAATAATGAAACTAACTTATGGCAATGCAATACAATTCTAGTAGTCATACCCAGTGGAAACCAGGTAGTCAAATCACGCAAAGGGCTGGTCAGGTGGTGAGACTACCCCCACTACACTTTTGCCCCAGTAGCCTTTACAGATCCTCTGAAGGAAAATGGGCTCTTTTCCCAAAGAACTGGTCTGTAAATAATCAACTGTAAATGACTGCTGCATGCAGAGACACATCATCATTTGACTATGGATGAGTTAGTCAAAAATCACTGAAAAGGAAATAGGGATTTCTATATGGCTTGAGTACTTCCAAATGTACAAATGGGGACATAACCTATGTACAGTTGTGCAGAAAGATTATTAAAAGCAACACAAGGGGTCCTGATCAGCTAAAACAACAGACTGTAAGAAAAAAGGGGGACAACACCTCGTAAATTAGAACAGAAATACTGCCTGTCAGAAAAAGAAAAATGTAAGTGTAAATGAGCTTACTAAAGTTGCAGATAGCTGAGACACTGAGGAAAATAAGGGAGTGAAAATAGCAGTTAAAAAAAAAAACATTGCTAGGATTCAGCAATTAGCAGAGCCTAGGCCCAAAAAGTTATCTTGCCTGTGAAAATTTATCTAAAGCATAAATATAAAAACAAAATGGCAGTTTAGAAATGTGAGGAACTTAAAAGTATCATATGCTCATAAATTGCAATTTGCAAAGGTAACCATTTTAGGAAAGAAGGTTCAGAGGCTCAGTGGCAGGGTAAACTGAGCAAGTTTAAAGTATTTATTTGGTCTTTCATAATAAACTGTTTACAGTACAGCAATGGACCTCAGAATTTAAAAAAAAAACAAAAGATCTAAAAAGAAAATGTAAGATGTGTGAAATAAATTGGCTTTTAAAAAAAATCCACTAATCGTCTATCCAAATCTTTCATTCAAAGTTGCAAAGTGGATAGAGATGTTTTGCCAAACACAGATATCTAGTGTCATGTGGTTTTGTTATTTAGCATTTATAAAAGCAGTGAGGTACCAAAAGGGTTAAAGTTCAATATCTTCTTAAATAAGGGCCAGAGGACATGGTCAGAACTGTGGCAGGGCCAGCCAGAACCAGGATAATGGGGAGAGATCCTTTTTCAGTAATAAAACAGCAGCTAAAAGCACTGCAGAAAAAGAATGAAAAACTAAAGACAGTGCACCTCTTAAGAAACAGCGGGGGGGGGGGGGGGGGAGGGGGAGTGCACAAGAGACACCATATTAGAAAGATTGAGCCTTAAAGGTGGCTCTGAGAAAGTCACATTGATAAGGATACATGGAAACTCTTTAAGCACAAAAAGTTACACTTCATGTGGAAATTGATATGGCTAATATAATGCAATAGCAAATAAAAAGTGGAAATTAAACTATAAGAGTTATGATTAACTGTGAAGTAAATGTCATTAGGGAGTAAAAATCTATACCGTGGTGTTTTGTAAGTGGAAAAGATTAACAGTATAAAAACTAAGAAATTGTTTAATAGATTGAAATGCCCCAGACTGAAAAAAAATCCTACTAATGGCTTAGGGCTAACCCTATTAAGAAAATGCTGTGCAATATGTAGATGATATTCTGGTGCATACTTCTGATAGGGAAAACCATTTAAAATGTACTGGAAACCTATTTGCAGGAGGTTTCCTTCCTGGAATTAACCCTGCATCCTGGCCAGCAAGCTCCAGAAAAACAAAAGGTTGAAGTGATTTTGGAGCTGCCCTTCTCTAACACAGAAACAGTGCTGCTATCTCACTGGGCAGGACAGGATTTTGTCAGGATTTCTTCCCTGACTACACAGCAAACACTGCACCTCTCTACCAGCTCCTGCAGAAAACGGTAGAATGGGAATGGACATCCCCCCGTAGCATATAAGTTAAAAGAGGCTTTAACAAAAGCTCCAGTTCTTAGCACTCCAAGTTATATAAAACCTTTTGGATTGTTTGTTGCAAACAGGGACACAGCCATTTCAGCTGTGTTAATTCACGACTATCATGACAGAAAAAAACCTATTGCTTATGCTTCCAGGATACTGAATGGAGCTGGAAAGTAGCATACCCAATGTGAAAAACATTTATCGACTGTTTGGTGAGCTTGACACATTTAAGATGTCTGATGGGATTGGGGGACACAATTGTACACTGCTCATACTCCTTTAAAGTATCTTTTGACACTATACCATCTCTGATTTTACCAGACTAGTCCTAGATTGACACAGTGGTCCTTGCTGTTGGAAGAGCACCAAATTGAAGTCTGTCATCTTAAACAACCCTCATCTTTGCCTGCGAGACTGTTAATTGTGGTACTCCACGCAAGTATCCTAGAAAAGGAGCCTCTAACCATTTTATCCCATGTGCAATACATATTTTAAATTCTGAATGGCTTCACCCTGAGGGTCTGACAATATATGTTGATGAGTCATCTTATCACCAAAAATAAGATGTACGGTTTGGGTGCCTTCGGTTTAGGTTAAACACGTGCAGTACAGGTGTAGTACACACTCAACCCAGTATGCTGAAGTGGCTGCTGTAGGAGAGGTATCATCACTCTGTAATGAAGGACAAGCACCGGCAACTATAACACGTTCAAACTCTCAGTGCATCTGTGAGGCTCTGACAACATATCTCCCTTGGTGGAGTATGAATTTATTTTGCAGTACAGATCAAAAGCCTTTACACCATTAAGCCCTTTTGTCCTGTGTATGGGAGCTAGCTAACAAATTGGGTAACTCAGTGGGTATGTATGCTTAAGGTAAAAGCTCATTCCAGACACGGGGAAGTGAGCAAGAAAAACAATAGGGTGGATGAAGCTGCCGCTAGTGGAGCTCCAGTATAGGTCCCACTCATGATGATCGAGTCCTTGGTGCTACCACTTGAGCACAAGCAGAGAACACTGATTTAACAACATTACAAGAATCTGATCCAGAAGTATTTGCTCTGAAACAAAACGTATTACATGGGGAGTTAAATCAGTTAAATGGCAAATTGCTCCTTGTGAGGGAAAATTTGTTGCTCACTGAAGGGGATGATTTACCTTACCTGGTCTGAATTCTACCACAGCCCCTTAAAAGGGAAATGTTAAGATCTGTGCATGATGTATCATTGGGAGCCCAACAAAATACTGATGCCACTTATCAGTGACTGATTAAAATGGCCTGATTATAAAAAAAAAAGTTAACAGATCATGTTAACAATTGTGTTATTTGGTGCTAAAAGCAATTCACCAGGGAAAACAAAATGTGGATTTATTCAGGAACAGCACCTCAGGGTTCCTTGGGAAAGACTGCAGATTCACCATGTTGGGGAGTTATTGCGCACAAGAGGCAGCAAACCAATATCTACTTGTAATTGTCGATGTCTTTACTAAATGGATGGAAGCCTTATCTACTGGAAAAGCCCTGCTCCTGTTACAGCAAAACTATGAGTAGAACGTCTTTTCCAGGGGGGGAATGCTCCAGAGACAGAGACCAGGGAACAACGTTCACAGTGAAAGTGATGAAAGATGCTTGCATTATGCTGGGAATAGAGCAAAAATTCCGTATTTCTACCAAGCCAGAAGCATGTGGCTGAAAAGTAAGTACAAACAGAACAGTCAAAACAACGCTAAAGAAAATGGTGTGTGAATCAGGCAAAGATGAAAAAATGACTATGACTCTTCCGACTTTAATGGGAACCCAAAATAAAACTGGATAAATGGTGTGTCTCCTTTTACTGCTATAACAGGCAGAGAAATGAGACTCCCAGAACAGAAGAGTTGGCCATAAAACAATGGATAAGACAGATGGGGGAAAATTATAATTTATGTGTCTAGTGCACAGCAGGATCATGCCAAAAATGAGGACATGCTTTAACTGACAAGCCCAAAATGCAGCCTGGCAAGTAGGGGACAGAGTGCTGGTACACTTAACCTTGGGAAAAAAAATATTTCCAGCTCCTAGATGAGGAGGCCCGTACTATATAATACAAAAAAGCCAGCACTGCAGTTTATCTGGCACAGTACCTTGAATTTTCCATGTGTATGTTAGACATGAGAGGCATTATACATGCTTTGTGTTTCCTGTAAATTTTACTCAAATAAGGTCTCATGAATATGTACCTTTTTGAGAATCAAGAACAGCAGAAATAAGGGTGGCACAAATACCATACGATGAAAAGAAAAAAATTTCCCAAAGTGGAGGTAGAACCCAGTAATGGATTGGTATTATAGTCCCTTAAAGAAGTGCTGTACAGTGATGTTCAACTGCTACATGTACCTATGTTGTTCAGCTTGACTTCACTGCATTTGCCAAAAGGATTATGTCCACCAGAGCTTGACCAATTGTATGGCAAATGATAAAGGACTATTGTAAAGACTTTGTTGATAGAAATGTAGAGGTAAAGGCACTCGAATCAATTCAAAAGAGATGCTAACAGAGCCCTATCTGCCAGTGATTTAGCAGAGTGGTTTAGAGCAGGAGCATCAATCTGAAACCTGGAACTAGTGGACATTAAGACCCTGTGGGAACATGACTGAGCATTCCAACACAAGCTGGCTGCGGACACACTAAGCCCAATGAATGAGCAAAGCAAAGAACTCGTTAATCAAAAACTTCTGAATGTATATAATATGCACAGTATAGTGAATGCATTTAAGGAAGTACAGCATAAAGTAAATGAAATAATCAACCAAACCAGTGAGGATCATCAAAGCAGGGCAACAGCCAGGCCATAGCATACCCTTCATACATAGGGTATGCACTAGACAAAAATCAGCCTCTCTCATTGATACATAACAAGGTAAACTGCCCTCTTTATTCAACAGAGAAATTGAAAACTTGGTATGGCAGAGATCATATTGATAGGGATAAGGAGCCCTACCGCCTTTCCACAATTAACCCCCATGATACTGGACCCTTGAGAGGGTTGGGTTTTTTTTTGCAATTTTTTTCTTTTCTTTTTCTTTTTTTTTTTTGGGGGGGGGGTTGTTTTACACCATTCACACAATCCATATCAGTAACTGCAAAATACCACCAGTAGGAGTACTAGAAGACAATGAAGCCGATAAGGTTTGAGAAGTTTGTTCTCCTCAAATACTGTGGCAAAACAACAACAGGTTCTGGAAAGCCCTAAACTTGTCCTGTTGCTTGCACCTAGGGGACACCCACATGTGCAGGTATAATGTTTTACAGTGTTGCCAGCAGGTGGGTTCTCTCTGGGGGAGCAATCTCCAAACTTCACAGTACTGTTGAGACACTGGGGAACTGGTGAAGTATAAGCCACTTATGTTGGGAATGGTAAATATTGCATGGTGGCTGGAAATCACCACTTTTGGTATGAATCCAAAGATTGTTATTCTTATTGGCCAATGTTTTGTTTCCACACCAAAATTCACTATGGGGATAAATGGAAAGACCTTACATTCCATGCCCATTTTTCATACTGTAACTGAATTACAGGCTGAAGTCAAATTACAGTAGAACGCTTGAAAAGCGGTACCCAAGTTTGGGCGTCTTCGAGCTTGGAAAAGACTGTCTTTTCTTCTCCGAGTGATTGCTCATGTGTATTCCACAATAGGCGATTCCAGGCTATATCTGTTGGAGGTGGGTAGGAGTTCACAAGTTCCCAGGACAGAGGACAGCCCTGCCGAACCCTGCATCATCCCTGGTTTGGAGGATGATTGCATAGTGCAAGGTGAACGTGTGAACCGAAGACCATGTGGTGACCCTATAAATGTCCTGGATGGGGACACGGGCCACAAAGGCAGCCAACGAAGCCTTTGCCTGAGTCAAGTGTGCCCTCACAATGGGTGGCAGGGGGACACCCACCAGCTCATAACAGGAATGGATGCACGAAATGATCCAATCGGAAAGCCGCTGAGTGGAAATCGGCTGGTTCCTCGTGCGCTCAGCCGAGGCGACGAACAGTTGCGAGGACTTTCTGAATGGCTTGTTCCGCTCGACGTAGAAAGCCAGAGCCTGCCGCGCATCAAGTGTGTGGAGACGGCACTCCTCACTTGAGACATGAGGTTCGGGGCAGTGGACAGGTAGAAAAATGTCCTAACCCATGTCGTAGGCAGAGACCACCTTCGGGAGGTCAGGGCCCCGAGCTCCGAGACTCGCCTGGCCGATGTGACTGCAACCAGGAAGGCCACCTTCCATAAGAGGTGAGATCAGGAGCACGTGGCCAGTGGTTCAAACAGGGGTTCCGTGAGACAAGCCAGCACCAGGTTTAGGTTCCACTGCGGGACCGGGGGGTCTAGAATATGGAAAGAGACGGTCCAAACCCTTAAGGAACCGGCCAGTCTTGGCATGGGAAAATACCGTGTGCCCTTGCACCGGCGGATGGGAGGCCGATATGGCAGCCAGGTGCGCCTTGACTGACGAGGGTGCCAGGCCCTGGGACCTCAGGTGGAAGAGGTAATCAAGGATAAGCTGAATCGGGGCGGCCACAGAAGAGACACCCTGGTCCGCCGCCCACCTAGAAAACCAAGACCACTTCGCCAAATAAGTGTGGCGAGTGGAGGGCCATCTACTTTTGAGGAGACTGCACTGAACCTGTTCTGAGTACGTCCTTTCCTCTCCACCTAACCACTGAGCAGCCACGCCGTGAGGTGAAGAGCTGCTAGGTTGGGATGGAGGAGGCGACCCTGGTCCTGAGAGAGCATGTCCGGGCAGAGCGGCAATGGCCACGGCGGAGCTACTGCCAGGCCCGTGAGGGTCCCATACCAAAGCTGCCTGGGCCATGCTGGGGCAATCAGAAGGACCCTGGTATTGACCGTCTTTATCTTCTCCAGCACCCTGCTGATTAGAGGGAACAGGAGAAAGGCAGAGAAGCCAGCCTGACCAGGACAGGATAAAGGCATCGGAGATAGCGCCCCTCCCTGGGCCCTCCTGGAGCAGAACCGGGGGCATCGACGGTTCTGCCAAGTCACAAATAGGTCCACCTGGGGAGTTCCCCACCTTCGGAAGAGCCAGTGGTCCTTCCGGGTGGAGGGACCACTCGTGTTGTGAGGAAAAGTCCCTGCTCAAGTGATCCGCCCTCTCGTTCCGGGTGCCCAGTAGTGGAAGGCCTTTGGGTGGCTGTCGTGGGCTATACAGAAGTCTCACAGCCTGAGGGCTTCGTGGCAGAGGGCAGAGGATCGTGCCCCGCCTTGCCTGTTGATACAGAACATCGAGGCCGTGTTGTCCGTGAGGACCCTGACTACCTTG
The DNA here is from genome assembly GCF_965140235.1 of Caretta caretta. Classification (NCBI taxonomy): domain Eukaryota; kingdom Metazoa; phylum Chordata; order Testudines; family Cheloniidae; genus Caretta; species Caretta caretta. Next base: position 28,179,945 of record NC_134210.1, read on the forward strand.
CCCTCCTGGTGCGAGCGGAAAGTCATATGCCAGCCACACCGCTCTGAGCTCCTTGACATTTATATGTAGGATCAGGTGTTGAGCCAACCACAGGCCTTGGGTCTGAAAGTTCCCTACATAGGCCCCCCAACCCAGGTCCTACACATCGGATACCAGCTCCAACAACGGGGCCCTGTCCCTGAACGGGACCCCTTGGAACATGTTGTCTAGGGTGGACTACCACCGTAGGGAGGTGATCACAGAGTCTGGCACGGTGAGGACCTTGTCTATCCTGTCAGTAGCCTGTGAGAACTTCGAGGCCAACCAGAGCTGGAGGGGCCTCATCCTGAGTCTGGACCATGTATGTGCATGCCAACATGTGACCCAAGAGCTGCAGGCAAACCCTGGCTGTTGTCACGGGGAACCTTGTGACCGAGTCAATGAGACTTTTCAGGGTCTTGAATCTGTCTGGTGGGAGAGAGGCCCTGGCCGACACTACGTCCAGGAGTGCCCCGATAAACTCTATGCATTGGACCGGGACTAACATGGACTTGGTGTTTACCAACGGTCCCAAGGCGGTGCACGTGGACAGGAGGAGCACCACGTGATCCCTCACCTGCGACCAGGAAGTGCCCTGGACAAGCCAATCGTCCAGATGGGGAAATATCTGGAACCCCTGCCATCTGAGGTAGGCCGCTACCACCTACATGCATTTTGTAAACACCTTGGGGGCAGTGGACAGACCAATTGGAAGGACCGTGAATTGGTAATGATTCTGTCCCACCACGAAACGGAGGAAGCACCTGAGCCCCTCGAATAGGTGGATGTGGAATTACACGTCCTGTAGATCGAGGGCAGCGTACCAGTCCCCAGGATCCAGGGAGGGGATGATGCAAGCCAGGGAAACCACACGGAACTTGAGTTTCACCATGTACTGGTTCAGACCTCGCAGGTCCAGGATGGGCCTGAGCCCCCTTTTGGCCTTCGGGATAAGGAAATAAACAGGAGTAATACCCCTTGCCCATGAACTCCTCGGGCACCGCCTCTATCACTCCTAGTCCTAGGAGCCGCCCCACCTCCTGCTCGAGCAGAGCTTCGTGCGAGGAGTCCCCCAAGAGGTACGGGGGGTGGTTGGGCAGGGAGGAAGTGAACTGGAGGGTGTAACTCCAGGAGATAGTGTTGAGGACCCCATCAGTCCGAGGTTAGCCGTGACCATTCTGGGAGGAAAGCACACAACCAGTTGGAGAAGGGGAGCTTTATTGGGGGTGGATCCCTGATGAGGACTGGCGGGGTGCCCCCGAGGGTCCCATCAAAAGCGCCTTTTCCCCACCTGCTTGCCCTTGGAGGACCCAGGCTGGGGGGCAGGCCAAAACTGCCTCTGAGGGCATTTCTTATAGTCTTTCTGCTTCTTATGGGCGGCCTCATACTTCGGGAGGGCAGCCTGGCCGGGAGTCTGCTGTGGTTTGAACTTAGGTTTTGCCAGAGCCGGGACAGAAGCCCAGAGTCTGGAGGGTTGTGAGGGAGTCTCTCATGCCATGCAGCCTTATATCTGTTTCTGCCGCAAACAGAGCTTCCCCGTCAAACGGGAGATCCTGCATGGAAGACTGCGCCTCACTGGATAGCCCAGAGAGTAGGAGCCATGATGCCCGTCTCATGGACACCGCAGAGGCCATGGATTGTGGGGCCGTGTCCGCAGCATCCGAGGCCGCCTGCAGGGACACCCTAGCAGCCGCTACCCTTCCTCCACTAGTGCCTTGAACTCCTTCCTATCACTCTCCTGGAGGGAGTCCTCCAACTTGGGCAGGGAGCCCCACAGATTGAATTCATACCGGCCCAGGAGAACCTGATGGTTTGCCACTCATAACTGGAAGCTCAAAGAAGAATAAATTTTCCTTCCGAAAGAGTCCAGTCTCCGAGAGTCTTTGTTCTTTGGGGTCGGGGCTGGCTGACCCTGCCATTCCCTGTGGTTGACTGACTCTACCACCAGGGAGTTGGGCGCTGGGTTGGTATACAAGTACTCATGCCCCTTAGTGGGTACAAAGTACTTGCGTTCCATCTTCTTAGAGATGGGTCTGGTGTTTGCCACAGGGCATTAGAAATCTTAGCCACCCCTTCATGGAGGGGCAAGGCCACCCTACCCGGTGACGACGAAGACAGCACATTAAACAGGGAGTCTGAGGGCTCCTCCCTCTCCTCTACCTGGAGGCGGAGGCTTGCTGCCACCCTCTTTAAGAGTTCTTGATGGGCCCTGAAGTCCTCCTGCGGGACAAAGAGGCAGCAATCACCTCCTCCAGGTGGGGCAAGGAGGCCGGTACGATGCTCTGGGTATCGGCTGGCACTGGATGGTCCACCATCTGGTCGGATTCCGGGCATGGTGCCAAGGACTCACGTCCAACCGACTCCTTTCTTGGGAGTCTGGAGAGGGAGGCCGACAGTGCTTCCGAAGCTCTGGCCACCGAGTAAGCTCCCGCCGGGGGCCACGGTGCCCACTGGGCCAACCACGATGCTCAGTGCCACTGCACCTGCTGTGGCACCGGCAGGGCCGGCTGTTTGGGTTGGCTGGCCTGGCCCATTGAAGGACGGCTATGAATGGAGGCCAGGCTGGCATAAAATCTGCTGTCTCTGGACCAGGAGGAGTGGTGGAGCCAGGATCTACATCAGACACGGGACTGCAATCTCAGCGTGGAGGACTGGTACTGACGGTAACAGCTGCTCCACGAACGGCCTCGATGGGCAGACCCACAATGGCGACCGACACCCCGGGCTGCAATGTCTTGGCGGAGACTTGGAGCAGGAGTCCGAGCAGGAACGGCATCAATGACTGTGCCATGACTGACTACGGTACCTCCTCAGAGATGAGCACGGATGCCTGCCGCTGTCCCGTCGATATTTGCTCCTTGAGGATGAGCAGTGCCGAGAATCCCGGCTGGCCGGAACCCAGCCAGACAGTCTGGTCGGCATCAAGGGCAGTCCACGTGGACTCTGCCCTGAACGGTCGCTGGGCGGCGACTGGCATCGGGAACGTTCCCTCGACCGAGACCGGTACCAGGATGGAGGCGACTGAGAAGATCCCAGCAGCGGCTTGCCTCTGGAGCGTGGGGGTGACATCGGCAGCACTCCAGGCACCAGCATAGATATAGCATCCCAGGCTGCCTGGAGGGCATCGGGGCAGGCCTGTTCCAAGGGGCCGGGCTACTCCACTCAATGTGAGTCGGAGGCCTGGGACCCGGTGGGGATCGAGGACTACCCGACATGGGCCCAGCCTCTGTCCCAGACTTCCCTCGGTGCCGCTGTGAAGAGGGAGTCTTTCTGGCCCTCTTGGCATGCCCCGTGGATGGGGAGTGGTGCTGACTGGTCGATGGCACCGGAGGGTCGCCGCGTACCGATGCCGCGGTGCTGGGTACCGGTTCAGAGCTGCGTGCTGGAGTCAGGGTCAGTGCCGATTCCATCACGATAGCCCAGAGACTAATGTCCCTTTCTCTTTTGGTCCGAGGCTTAAACGACTTGCAAATCTTGCACCTTTTGCTGATATGGGTTTCGCCCAAACAGCGCAAACAGTCTGCGTGCGGGTCACTTCTTGGCACAGAACACCTAAAAGAGCAGAACGACTTAAACCCCGGGATGTGCGGCATGCCCCGGCTGGGGTCACTGACTAACTAAACTAACTAACTACACAGCTAATTAACTACAGGTACTAACACTGAACGAACAAACAGTTCTGGGGAGGAGCTACAGCAAAGCTGGAACAGAGTAGTTCCGACACACCTTCACTGGCGGCAAGAAGGAACTGAGGGTAGGGGGAGCGCACAGCTCCCCTTATACCACACCAGGCAGGCGACACTCCAGAGGTTGCAGGGGGCGCTTCCCCCACCCCCAGGTACTGCTAGGAGAAAAACTTCCGGCACCGGTGCATGTGGCAAGCACACACACACGCCCCCACCCCTATTGTGGAATACACATGAGCAATCACTCGAAGAAGAACTAAAAATTGTAAATAGGCAGGAACAGGGAATTTGGTAGTTAACTAGTCCTTTCTGGTCAGAACACTTACAAGGTAGGATTACATCCATGGTGAAGATGGTCATTCAAAGCTTTGGCAGTTGTCAATGCGACTGTGGTAACTTATTTTGAGGTTGTATTTGTCAAATTTATTAATTGTACAAAATGTTGCAAAATAAAAAGAAATGTTTGAAATGCTTAAATGTAGTAAAACCCACATGGTATGGTATGGTTTTAAGGTGGGTAATGTAGGGATAGTTAATTAAAGTTAGCGTAAGTTTGCTTAAAAAAAAAAGTATCTGGTTTGTGGCTAGTAAGGAAAAAATCCCAATCAGCAAGTAAAAGAAGATCATGAGAATAAGTACTATTGCTTACAGAGTGGGAAAGATATATGATCAAAAAGTAACTGATAAAGTGAAAAGCTGCATTAATAAGACAAAGGAAAACTGTCTTAAAAGAAACAAGCATAAACATTCTCACTGTTCTACTAGAAAGCAGGGGTGGAGGTGTGGGGAACAATAGGAAAGGAAAGCCTTAGAGAAAGGAAAGTAGCAAGGATGAACTGCTTCAAACTAGGTTTTTGCCAGAGCTAGCAAGTTAGCTGAAGTGTATAAAAAGAGCTATGAATTTGAAGGTTCTTTGTCAGACCCTACCTGATCATGCTGGGCCATGGCCAGAATGAGACTGTCATCCCTAGGTCTGGCTTATTTGTAAGTAAACTGATCGCATGCTTATGAATACTTTATCACTGTGTTGGGTGTAGGGACTGCTTATTTTTAGGTTGTTAGACATGTTTATAGCAACTGTAATTACCATTTGGCCTTTGGATTTAATAGAGGGATTTATGAGTAAATTAGTGTCATGGTAATACTCTACATAAATAATAATTCCAGCACTGCCCCAGAAGTAGACTATTTAGGACCCCTTATTACAGAAGGACATACTTTACAGATAAGTGCAGTGATTCAACAAGAGAGTCTTAAATGACTGTCTAGCCATCACATTTAGGTCAGAGTAAAAAAACAAAACCAGCCAGCAATAAAATTTAGACAATCTCAGCACAGTTCTGTTCAGCTGATGTTAATTCAAAAGAGTATGGCAAGAAAGTAAGTACATATAAAGTACTCTACAGGGAGCTCGACAGGCTGTTTCATTTTGCCTCCTGCTCTTGAGCTTTCCCCCAGTTTTGCAATGTACTTTGACATTAAAGGAAACTATCATTAATACATTCAATAAACAGCACAAACGCTCATATATTCTTATAGGGAACAGCATCTTGTTTGTTTGCACTACTATATTAGGCAAAAAGTTAGCACATTTGTTATTACTACATGTATTTTCTATGGTGCCTCTCTATGTAATATCTTGGCCTTATTTACATGAGTTGGAATTTACATGGACAGGATGAAGTTAGCTTCCACAGAGAACCCTTAGGCGTGGAATTTCCTCTGCTGAATATCAGACAGATCATGAATCTGGCCAATTTTTATACAACTGTATAAGACATCTTTCTACTAGTCTGAGAATTTCATCTGAAGAACAGCCCCTTGCTGTGAGCTCTGAAGAAAACAGAGACCTGGTTTTGCCTCAAGATAGCTTATCTCTTTGGGACAGAGTACAAATTTTGTTTCTCTTCTTTGAGGAGCTTATATGTAAATACAGTGTAATGTGTTCCCAGGAGTCTGTCCTATCAAACAGATGAGTTATGTAGTGAACCAGTTCTATAAAGATACACCATCTTTAAATAGAAAATGCTCCCAATATACATCCTGGAACTTCTGACAATTCTTCCCTTAAAACCCCGTACAGACCAGGCTTGGTATTCTTGATAGTTCTAAAATTTAAAAAAGCAAACAGAACCCCTTTTCTCAACCTTTATTTGCTCTACACACATTTCAGGCCTTCTTTATGTTTCACATAGAGCAGCAAAAAAAAAAAAAGTGAACAAGCCTAGTTTGCTTCCTTTGCAGGTCACTATTAAATGAGAAGTCACTAATGCTAAACAGACAGATTTAAACATACAAAACAAGTTTATTTTTGTAAGATGTTTTTAAGAAACTACTGCTTGTCATACCATGATGCTCTTACCCACAAAACAGGAAGCTCTTTAAAACCGAACTTTAGAGAAAAATCCCAAATTCCTCACCCACCCACGGACATACTGAGCCTTTCATTTACTATAATGGTATAAATAAGAATTAATTAGCAATAGTGGGTGGGACTAATCACTTTTACAAAATATCCCCTCCTGGTCTTGAACTGACAGGATAAACGTTATTACACTCATCATGTTGGGAGAGTGTAAACAATCTCTTAAAATGAAGGCTGCTTTGCTTCTCAGGTTTCTTTCTGTTTTTAGAATATGGGAAGGAAAAGATCTTCTGTTAAATAATCAAATTCCTAATGTTTTATTACAGTAAATGTCAGCTGAACCCTGCCTTTATTTTAATGCAGATTTACATAAATTTAGGCCTCTGAAAGATCAGCAATAGGTAAATGAGAGCTTCTTGGAGGCAGCCAGGAGGTTCTGTCAAGAAGAAAGCCAAATGTGGAGTCTTAAAAAAATGCAACTCTCCTTTAAAGAGTAAGGGGTCACATTGAAATTACCTCATCTTGACCTCTGTCTGTAAGGTCTGAAATAGAACAGTCTCCTTTTTGAATTATCCAGGAGAGAGAATGATCCAGGATTCCTTCAGATATGGAGAAGTGTTTTACGGAGCTGCTCTGCAATGCTTTCTTCAGAGACCCAACACTCAAGACAGCTTCTACAAGAGCTTCAAAGTTCCCAGTGGGAAACTGGCTGCCAGATCTGTTTGGAGATGGCAAGTATCTAGCATGAATGACCTCCAAAGGGTACAGGCACAAGAGAAAAAGAATGCTTGTGCCAAGGCCCTCCATGAAGCTAAAAGTCAGGATAAAAAGGAAAGTTTATAATGGTCCACAATGAAGATGTTTTTCTTTCCGTCTCCTATTCTATTTTGGATTTTATACCAGTCCCATCACTGAGATCTGAGTACCTTCCAGAAGCACATAAAGCAATACAATTATCATCATACATATGTGAAGTTTTATTTTATATCTGTAGTACTATGATATTTTGTATGGTTATTGAAGGCAAGGTTGAAGAAGTGAACCTTGAACTTGGAGCAGAAAGTGGTGAATTCTTTGGTGGTTCTAACATCCAGAGGGAACCCATTCCAGTATCTGACTGGCTCCAGAGAAAGCAAGGTCTCTTACACAAACAAGATTTATGCATGCAACAAACAACTTCACTGTGGAGAAGCATAGCTATGTTCCTTGTCTTGGAGCTTTAGACAATCTTTTAGGTATCCTGAACTCAAAACACTGAATACCTTGAAGAGAAGGACTGAGACATTGAATCTGACTGTAGGATGCTAGCGTACTTCACAGAGGACAGGTCTGATATATCGTATGCTGCCAAGGAGATGTGTCGCAGTGTTCTTTACTAGCTGGAGTTTCCTAAGGGCCGACTTCATGCCCAGATATATTGCACTGCTGTAGTCGAGCCAGGAGGTGACTACAGTGTGTATTACTGAGGCCAGGTCATTTTCCTCCCAGGATAGGACACAGTATCCTTGTCAGCCAAAGATGTTAGGAAACATTGCTCACCAGTGTCGCTATATGAGGGCATAGCATCACAGAGGAATCCAGTGGCACTCAGACTAGGGACTGAATTGACTAATTGCGGTTGTGTATCTTCAACCAAAGGAGACTATATCAAGGCTACACATTCCTCAAAGACATTTCCTCTGCATCCATCTTACTGAGGTTCATCTTCAACTAGCTGTCCTTCATCTGTGTCCTGATCTTGACCAAACACCGCACAAACTTGGTGACTGCTTTGTTATATGTTGTGACATAGAAGGTAAAAAGCTGTGCCGTATCTATGTCCCATTGGCAGGTAAGTCCATGATAATTCACCAGTTCTAGTAGCTGCATATAGATGTTAAACAGGACTGAAGGAGAACAGTCCTTGTGTGACTATGCAAGTGTAAGTTCTAGTAGTGAAATGAGTAATTTTCTATCACTATCCCTTGGGTGCATTGTAGGATGGACTAACGCAATTTGAGAGTTCCTCTGCACTCCAGTGGCATTCCTTGATCTACTATCAAATGAGGGAGAGAGGTCAAGGAATATGAGAATGGATGCCTGCCCTCCACCCATCAACAAGAGACTATCTATCAGCACTATTAATAGTGTCCATTCCATGTATTGATCTGAAACCAGAGATTGTACTTGTCTTAGATTATGGAAGGTCTCCATTTAGCTGGATTTTGACTTTTGTCCATATAAGAGAATCCAGTGAAGGAAAAAGTCACTATTACCCTAAAGGACGTTTGCTTTTTTCCCCCTCATTCTTTGAGCCAAAGCTGTTTTACCCAAGAACTTAAGGCTTGCGTGTAAGAGCTATGAATGCCACAACTGAGATACATATGAACAACAAAGGTTTTCTTAAAATGGACTCTAAATTTTGGTGTCACAGATATTCTCAAACAACTACATAAACAGAGGAAAAGCAGTCATTCTGAACTCACTGTTCCTGTGGACACCACCCTTTGGAACTGCTCCAAACCTCAACTGAGTCTTTAGGTAAACCTTTGTTCTGTTTCTGTGATGTTGATGCTGCCTAGAGGAGTAGGAGCTGAATGCAGAACACTCAGGTCCAGTCAAAGGCAGAGTACCTTATGCCAGAATAAAGATCTCATCATCTGTGACTAGTCTACAAGTGTCAAGTAGGAAGGAATTACAGGTGCTAGCTACAGCCCTACAAATCTCATGCATTTGAGCGCAGGACTGACCAGCATAGCTCAGATTGTCTAGGTCCTCTTGCAGCCCTGAGAAAGGTACCAAATAAAGCTGTGGAATAATCCTCAGAGCCAGAGGATTCTGAAGAAGGGGGCCATCATTCTTACAGGGCAGAGACAAGCTCCTCTATCCAAGACTGTCCATCTAGAAAAGTAACACAGGAAGGCCTAAACCAGCAAACTAGACTTGCATTGTTGTTCCCAGGTTGTCTTACCCTCTGAAGAGGACTGGGCCTCTTTAGGGTGATATCAAGAGAACCAAAGCTCCTGCCAAAACCATATCCAAAATAGGGGTATTCAGTGGGATTCCCTTTCCTCACTCAGGGGAAGGTTGTCAATGGCAAAAGATGAAAAATCGAGCCAGGTCTCATCTAGTGCCTTTCCTTTTTACTTTAGAGATAGCAGCCAAGATATCTGCAGCCAGCATAAAGTGAGATAGGGAACCAGAGACTGTCCAAAGATGGACGGTTGATGGGACAGTTCTGGAGCAAATATGACTTACTGACTGGGCTACTGATGTAGCCAACATGAGAACAGTACACAGTTAAATTTTTACCTTTCTCACTAATCGAAGAGCTTGTGTTCTCTCTACTTCATTACTCTGCTGTATGTCAATGCACCTAAAATAAAACAAAAATTAAATAAAAAATGTGGTTTGTAGATAGAAGTTACCCCTATTCCTAACTATTAACACCTTGGTGCTACTATTCAAGAGATTGAATGAATACTATAACAAACTTACTGTCCAGAAATTCTAGCTTTCAGAGAGCACATGGATCATGACTGGTCACAGAACTTTAGTTTGAGGTTTCTCTTCAATAATAATCTTTATTATAGATGAAGGATCATTAAAACAATTTTCTTATATACGCGCATTTACATAACACTGTGGCGAGATATAAAGGTCTTAATAGTAGTTTTGAGATGCCTGCAAAACTGCTAGTCATTTCAGAGGAGTACCAATAACATATTTATAATATAGCATATCATCAATCTCATCTTTCCAGACAAAACAAACTAAATTAAATGGCATTAGGATTGAGAGTAACTATCCCCACAACAAACATGGAAATTCAGAGTTACAGTTAAACTGTAAAGAAATCCAAACATGTTAAAGTATGGAAATATAGTTAAGGTATCCAATTTTATTTCTGACTTGTAGTCATGTCATACAATTACAATTAATTCAGAGTTCAGGATCACATTAAACTGATTTTTAGAGACAAGTTTATTTCCCCCCACACATATACTTTTGTTTCCTCATGGTATCATTTCACATGATAGCATTTTCTTTGGATTTGTGTTTCTTTTGATTTGGTTGGCATTCTTGTATAATATTTTATTTAAAAAGGAAGTTTCCCAAAAGAAAATACCTTAGAATACCAAGAATCAACATTTACAGAGAATATTAAGATAGTCATTTCCACACATACCCCACAATCAGTCAAAGATGAGAAAATTAAATAAGTCATTGTAATATAATAAAATCTAGGAAAATTACCTAGCTATCAAGTAATCCACTTTCAATTTTAGCACCTTTTGTAGAACACTGGAGTCTCGGATGAGATAGCGAAGGGCTCGCAACCCTGCTGCTCGCACCTCTTTTGCTTCATTCAGTAAAGCTAATCGCAAACTACAATGGAAAAAAAATAAGTGGGAAAACAAATTACACAACAACAAATAGAGCTCCCATTTGAGGGATAGACACTGTTTACTTACATGAAAATAAGTTAACACTTAAAGGGAAATTTTCCTTACCTTATTAATTTTCTTCCTTTGAGATCTACGCCAGTCCAGTCACTTGGGTAAAGCACCTTTCAGCCAGCAGATGTAGACAGTACATTGAGATTTTTGGTTCTGTCACTCCCCCCATACACAGAGGTTTGAAGGCTCCCAGACTTAAGATGAATCTTTGAAAGCAGGTCATATAATATTATTTGCTAAATGAAATATATCAGAGAACTGATACTTTGTTCTCTCATGTGTGACTTGCTATTTGGGGGAAAAAAATCAAGAGGAGATAATACTGGTCTTCAAAAGAAGGTGTTCTGCACTGTCAATATTATAAAGAAAACGGTTAGGAAAATTTCCCTCTCTGGTAGACCATGTCAGTTCATACATATGGAACTTATAAGCGGCGTCCTGCATGGAATAAGGAAGGAGTAGTGCCTGATTGCCTGCACTACTCACTAAGTCACATAGTGGCCACTTCCTGAACATTAATTTGAAGTACTTAGAGAAAGTAAACAAGGGAAAATATGTGGCTGCTTACATATCACTAATACCATATCATATCAGTAATGATGCAGCTCATAATGTAGATAACTTTCTGGTCAGGTAGACTGAAGAAAAAAAAGTCTTATCTGCACTGTAGCCAGTTTCCCTACCTAAAACTTTATCCACTTAAGGATATTGATGCTGCACGCTTTTTTTTTTTTTTAAACCCCTTCTCTTTCCTTATAAGGTGCTTGTGCACGATAAGCAGCTATTCCAAAAGCCCAATCTGTTGTACCTTTTTGAAGATTAACCTTTGTAAGATTTAGATGCTAGGACCTAGTTTCTTTGCTATTTCTAGACTTAAAGCAGAAAAACAGCAAATCTGGTCATATATCATCCAAAATTGGGTCATATATCACCTTCAGCATTAAGAGTTTCATCATTAAGGAAATATTCTAAGAATTGCCTCCTCTCAGTGAAAAAAATCAAGTGTCTCTCTTTATAGGGCAGGGCCCCACAAGTTTTTCTTCTGCTAGCTGAGTTGGTGACAAACAAACAGTAGGTGGCTAAGATATTCTTCCTCTAAAAAGGTTAAAATACAGGAGTAGAAATGAACTGGATATCAGATTTAAGTTCCAAGTAAGTCTGGGTGGGCATGACTACTAGCTTCTTAAGAGCGTTGAGTAAGAATCATGTTCTCATGAATTTTGGCTGTGTCACCTGACAAGTACTCTAACATTTTATACTAGGAAACCTAAAGGATGGACCCAGATTACGTAGCAGCCCTTTTCAATATAGTTGAGTCTTTTTTTTCCTGTTCTGTGGTCCTTAAGGGTGCCAAGGAGTAGTTTGTTTGGCTACTCAGGACACATCAATCCAAGGGTTTTCAGTTAGGACAACTAATTTCTTCCCTTTCTGACCAAGAGCACCCCCTGACAGTCAATTATATTTCTGGCATGAGAGTGCACAAACAAAGCTTTTGGAAACTTGTACTAGCTCAAGAGACTAGAATTTCCTAGTATTAAAAATACTGGATGTTTCCTCTCCAAATTTAAAGTAGGGGCTACTTTTATAATTAAGAATAGATCCTTCTTGAATGACAAAAGGACAAAGTTTAGAGAAACAATTTTTAATACTTCAAGTGACTGGCTCTTGGAACAGCTAGTTCTAGAGCTCAAAAGAATAGAAGATATTTCTTGATTTAGTCTTAAGTTACACACAGGAGCTAATTCAAGAACGGACAATAGTTTAGCAACTAATGGTGACCACATTATATTTAGGGTTAAGGCTCAAGGGGGAGGCAGGGTACCAAAAGTAACTGACACTAAACTTTAGAAAGGGAGATTTTAATAAAAAGTGGAAAGGCTAATCAATAAACCCCTAAAGTTACAAGCAAAGGAAGTAAAATCCACAAGTAAAATCCATGGCACAGATGCTACTTTAAAAAAAAAAAAAAAATAGAGTCTTAGACATGCATATTGCTAAACAAAATGTGACCCCAAAAGACAAGGAATAAATCAAAATGACTGAATGGCAAGGTTTGAGAGGCTATTCAAACTGCCTTTACTGCCTTTCAGGAGTCATCCCATAATGCTCCACACTGACAATACAATCGATACAAGCACTCCTGGTGAGAACGTGCACTGCTGACAAGTGTAGCGTGGACACAAACAAGCGATGTAATACCTTCAGCTACTGTATGCTGACATGACTTAGGTCAGATCGAAATGGTATTTCCAAGAGTTCTGAAGGAACTTATGAAGTAGCTGAGCTGCAAATAAAAATATGCTATCATTAAAAACAGCCACTGTCCAAGAAAATTCAAAGGTAACAAATGTAAGTATATTTTAAAAAAAGCTTCTAGGAGTGATCCAAGCAATTACAGAGTAGTGAGCCTTATATATGCACCTGGAAAACTGGTTGAAATGTTAGTTAAAATAGAACAAAACTCTTATAAGATCATATGACAGAATGTGACCAGCACAGTTTGTGCACTGGAAAACTGTGTCTCACTAATCTCTTAGAATTCTTTGGACATATCAATAAAGCGGTGGATAAAGGAGAACCAACTGACATAATATTACTTCTAAAAGATCTCTGATAAAGTTCTGCAGAAGAGGCTATTAAAGAACCTAAATAGCCATGGGGTGAGAGGAAAAGTATTGTCATGGATCACAAACTAATCCTATTCTTTATTTTGTCTCCTATGTAAACTGTCAATTTTCATCATGACAAAAGATGAACAGCATGGTCCCTCAAGGATCCCTAGTAGGTTCCATGGTGTGTGATACATTTATTGTGATCTGGAAAGGGAGATGAGGTAGCAAATCTGGAAAGAAGAAGGGTTTAAGTTAATCAGGATCAGAGAGAACTATGAGGAACTTCAGAAAAACAAACATGCTAGGTGAATGGGCAATATGATGGCATAAGAAATTCAATATTGATAAATGTAAAGTAATGTACAGTGATGGGAAAAAAGTTATACTACTCATTTATTACAGGATTCTAAATTAACTGATCCGCTCAAGGAAGGGCCTTGGGTATTACTACAGACGACTCAATGTGCAGCTGTGATTAAAAAAAAGCTAACAATCTGTTAGGATGCATAAGGAATAGGATGGTAACTAATACAAAAATATTATAGTACTTTTATATAAATCAATAGTGCAGCCTCATCTGGAATATTGTGTATAGTACTGGTCACCCCACCTCAAAAAGGACACTGCAGAACTAGAAGGGAGTTCAAAGAAGAACGACAAGAATGATCAAGGTCAGAGCGACCTAATGTAAGGGTCTGAGGCAGTAGGGCTATTCCTATGAATATCTTGAATTTTCCCTCTCAACTGTGGAGGTAGGGAAGGAGAAAAAAACAAAACAGACATTTCCAAGTTGCCCTCATCGCTGTGGCTCTCTCCTTCCTGAAGAGGATTTTTGTTCCCTAGTGATTACCTCTTACAAACAAGGTATCTGAAGGACTTCAAGTCACCAATCTTAAAATAGCACTGGTCCCCATGGTGGGTATCAGGAAGAGAGAGAAGATATTTGATCCTGGAGGAGATTCATTTTCCCTCTTATGCTTACCCTGGCCACTCTGACTACCCCAAGGTGAAATGACATTCCTATGTACCTTTTTTACTTCCTAGTCCTTGAGCTTGGGTAGAGGGGGGCATGAACCCCATGTATGGATCTGCTTTGTGTGTGAAAGCTTGGCACTTCTTGGAATTTTTGTAGGAGTCAGTTATGCTATACTCCTGTGAGGACTAAATCACTGCATGTGGGATAGAGTCCACAGACTGACAGCTACTCCAGGACAGGGCTAAGAACCTCAAAGACTTCTGAGGCCCAAAAGTACTCCACTCTCTCCTTTGCTCAGGAGTTTCTTTCACCTGTCAATGGCACTGAGACTCCATCTGCTGGAGAAAAAACAACTGAACTCTGTGAGCTGTCAAGATCCTTCTATGCAGGGAATGATGTCAAAATCTGTCAGTGTACTGTCTCCATCTGTTGGCAGGAAGAAATTATAATCAAGCACATGGACTAGCAAAAAGGACCAAAGAACAAATTCTAACAATTGCATTTATTCTTGGATAAAAATCTAGCAAATATACACATGGTCTTTAGTTTGCTTAAATATTCCATTGTAATAATAGGTTAAATTAGCAACCTTATACACCTCTACCCCGATATAACGCGGTCCTCGAGAGCCAAAAAAATCTTACCGCGTTATAGGTGAAACCGCGTTATATCGAACTTGCTTTGATCCACCGGAGCGTGCAGCCCCGCCCTCCCAGAGCGCTGCTTTACCACGTTATATCTGAATTCGTGTTATATCGGGTCGCATTATATTGGAGTAGAGGTGTGTATGACTAATTCTTAATACCTCATGGTTCAAGAAGAGACAAACATTTTTGTAGAATACTTCCTGTGTCTCCAGCAAAACAAATGTATTCTTTAAAATAAATTAAAAACAAAAAGCAAGTTCTTTAAACAGGCTTCTATCTGAACACTTTAAGCATTCTGACATAGGTATTTTTGAAAATGTTAACCTAAATGACTTAGGAGTCAAAGTCTTAAGTCCTATTTTCAGAACTGACTCAATCACTTAGTCTCTACTCGCACTAACTTTCAATTAAACTTAAGTTCCCAAGGCATTTTTGAAAATGCAATATAGGCACTTTTGACATTTTTACCCCATAGTTAAATACAAGAAATCAAAGAAGAAAATAGCAACACCATACACTTAAAGATCCAGGCAGAACAAAAAAAAGACCAATTCTTTATTCTTCTTTCAAAAGATCAGTATCAACAATACTGGCTTCAACAGCAAGCATTAAAGCATTGCTTTAAAAATGAGCATTTCTATATAAAGTTCTTTATTCTACAATGACATTTTCAGAAGATCACAAATGACACAGCCAAGGCTGACTGTTCATCTCTGAAGACTTAGTCAGCTTCTATACCCATCTGATCTCTACTATGGCAGAATAAACTGCATATATAAATGCATGAAGGTACTGAATAGATTATTTCAATGCCTTTTTAAAAGACAGACTCTCACGCAGATCCTTGAGCAAAGCATCTTCCATGAAAAGGGTCCTCTTTGGCACATCTGCCTTTGGATTTTCAGAAAATATCGTCATTCTTCCTAGAGAGAGCTTATAGATTTTTATGAGTTTGTTGGGTGTGAATTTTATATCTAAAAATGTTTATTCTTCCTTAGTCATGTCCTGGACTAGGAGGACTTCCTAACTTGGAATTGGAGTACTTGTGGCATCTTAGAGACTAACAAATTTATTTGCACATAAGCTTTCGTGGGCTACATGCTCATATAAATTTGTTAGTCTCTAAGGTGCCACAAGTACTCCTGTTCTTTTTGCGGATACAGACTAACACGGCTGCTACTCTGAAACCGGACTTGGAATTGTATAACAAAATGCACTAGACATGCACCTCTTGAGACCTGTATTAAAATTTGATTTGGTAAAGAAATGAAACTTAATTTGGACATTACAGTCTCTCCATCACAAAGCAAGCAAACAATCTGACATGAATTCTAATATACTCAGAAAGAGGATAATGAAAGTGTTATAATTCACAACAAAAAGGAGTATTAACAGAAAGGTACTCAGTAGCACTGACTGAAGCATTAAGTTCCATCTGAGAAAACTCATCATTTAGGAGAAGAAAGTTGCAACATGGTCAGTTTTTCTGAAAGAAACTGAACAAATCCCCACAAAATTTAAGGCAATGTTTTCTGATTTGATTTGATTTTTCTTTGGATCTACTGAGTTCTCAATATCAGAAGTTCACCTACACTGAATGGCAAAACAATTAGGTTGACTGGAAGAGCCAGCCGCATTTTTGTTGTTTCTGCTACCTAGGCTGAATCCACGGCAAGTTAGCAGTGTCTGTGCAGAAAAGAAGGAATTTAATAAATATAAACAAAAATATTTTTATTCTAAGACATGGTGATAAGATCGAGGCAGATTCCTTTAGAAAGTTTATCTAAAAGTTGCCTTAGTTACCAATAGGATGATACTGCAAAAAACTGTTAAGTCTCTCTTCAGGGAATTTAGTAAACTATTATAGAAACTTACAGGTGAAATCCTGGCCCCACTTATATAAAAGGAAGTTTTGCCATTGTCTTCAGTAGGGCCAAAATTCCATCCCAAGAGTTTCTGCAAGCCTTTATGAGAGCTACATTTCAGAATATTCTTATTTTACATTACATTCGTGATTAATGCAGCATGAGTTCTGTGCCTTACCTAGAAATGATGTTCTAGTTTATTATTTCCTGAGTTTCTCTTTCCTATTTCCATAAAACTGTTTTATACTTGTATGATTTTACGTATTGTGTGTTATGGAATATTAAACCATTAAAAAATAAGAACTACAAAATACTTGAATTGGGTTTTAAAACTACTTAAGGTTGTTTTCTTTCATTTAATTCAAAACAGCTACTTTAAATGTATATTGTTTAAAGTGTCCAAATATTGCTCAGAAATAATTTACAGAATACTTACCATATTATGATGTCATCATAGGTAAAACCTAACTTTTCTTCAGTGTGGCCAGTATTACAAAGAAGCTGCAAGCAAAACAAAATATTCATGTTTGATAATGCTTTAAAACTCTGATTTATTCTTTAACGCTTAAAAATATTGCCAGAGACTTTTAAAGCAATCTAGAGGATTTAGCACTTCTTCCATGAAAATTAACAGATGATGTGTCAATCTCAGAGTGATTTAAAAATCTCAACCATTACTTTTATATAGAATATTTTATTCATTTAACAGCGGACATACCGAGCCCTTCTGCAAAGCTGTACAGAAACAGCGTAGCATGAGAGTCAACAGAATTGCCTCCCAGTCAATTATTGGACTACTCAGTCATACAAGCACTACTTCTGAAGCTGTTTCCCCGGTCTTCTTGAAGCACTGATCAGATGATCCACTGCATGCACTAGTTGGGTGACTGGTCAAGAAGCCTGAAGATGGCTAAACTGAACTACAGTCAAAGCACTTTCTTTTAAAGATCTGCACTCAGAGGGTTCTTTAAGCAAAGAGAAACAGACAGTCCATTTCCATGTTTTGTAACAGCAGCACAGACTTTCGGACCAAAATTTTCAGAAGCAGCCACTGATTTTGCGTGTCCAATGTAATACATCTTTGGCTTGATATTCAGAGGTGCTGAACTCCCATAGCTCTTCAGAATCAATAGCAAATGAGGCCCACAGTGTCAAGTTGAGTACCCAAAAAGGGAGGCAATCTGTAATTAGCGTCCGCTTTTGAATGGTTTGGTTTTATCTATGACTTTCCAGTAACAGATTGATAAGTACAGTTACCATACCATATCTGGGCCTAAAACCAGACAGAGGTGTCAAGAAAAAGGTCTAGAAAGTGCTAGTGTTACTTCTCCACAATCTTCCCTAAAGAAGGAAGACTGGAAATAAGATAATGGGTAAAAACCTCAAAATCTAGTTTTCGCTTCTTGAGTGGGATCTGACAATTCCTTTTTGCCTTTCACTAACAAACTCCTCTAATAATGGCCTCACCACCCCACGATACAATTAGACTATTCAAGTACAATACAAATCCCACTCAGACTGGAGCTCAACCTTTTTCCAAGCACTTCCAGAACCTCAGTGAGTAACACTGGTTGAAACAGAACAGACTTTGCATATGCCCCCTCTGTCCTGACATCAGAGACTGACAGAATCTAAATCAGAATGAGCTTACTAACGTACACCAAAACCCCTCACAATGAGAAACTCAACAGGAAAGGGGTATACCGACCTCAAAATAGCAATCTTTAATATTTGCTTAAGATTCTTACTATATTTCTGGCTCAGTATTCACAGAATGCATCCATGAAGTGAGCTGTAGCTCACGAAAGCTTATGCTCAAATAAATTTGTTAGTCTCTAAGGTGCCACAAGTACTCCTTTTCTTTTTGCGAATACAGACTAACAGCTGCTACTCTGAAACCTATTCAGAGTGTGTGTTTAGTGCCATCAATAATACACAAATTAATAACAAAATGTAATATTGAAAATTTAGTATCCAATATACTTACTGTTCAATGTACTAAGCCAAAATATTTAATGTGTGTTCTGTATTCTCCCTACCTCTGTCACTCAGACTCCTGTAATCAGTGGAGCGCAAATCATTTAGATAGGATTCTATTTTTAAAAACCAGATTTTGCTGCCGATAAACTAGATTTAAATGATTTTTTAGGTATACTTCCTGCAAAAAATGTGACCCTTCTAGGTTTTATGTTGTGACTCTTAGTCCTTTCAATGTTAAGGCCATTTAAATTTAAAAACCACTTCACAAATACATGTAATTAGATGTAAGTACATCTTGCTTAATGAATTTTTTTCTATATTGTGAGAAAACAAAAAACAAACACAGTTGTATGTTGAACTCCAACACCATTAAAAAGGAGCAGACCAGATAGTAAAAACTTGATCTAGAATGGCTACATTTTGCTTCAAAACTATTCTGAAATATTTGGGATTATGTATTTGCCTTAAAAATAAGTACACACATTGTTACAAGGTAATTTCAATAAATTTACAAATATAAAGCCTAATTTTTCTCCTGGTTTCCAAATTGTAGTGAGCTCAACACCAGACATCTGCATGCATTAACTGGTTATGACAGTGTGTCACATCCTGGTATTAATCTATTTTTGTGACTCCACCTAATATTGAATTGCCTATGGCCACTTTAGCATTTCTACTGATGTCTTATGAAGTGTAAAAATTGGTTGACAAAACGGTGTGAGGAAATACTTGCTAAAAGTGTTTTTTTGTTGTATTCCAGACAAGTGAGTCAATACTTGTTTAGGTACATCATTTTAGGAAAAATTATTCACGCCCTCTCCCCCCAAATGTAAATATCTGTGAAACAAGAAAGTTATGCTTTCATAGAACTTTCTTCAGGAGCCTTAACAAGCATTTTCACTTTGAAAAATCTGAGTGATAATTTAAGTATGAAAAAAACATCTTTCCAAAGAGCAAAAGAGTAGAGAGATTTCTTTTTTTCCTGTATAAGAAGGTGTGAGAACTAGAAAACAATGTCAGACAACAGTAGTATTGGCAGGTCTGAAAGCGTGGGTAATTCTGCAAAGGATAAGAGAAAGATGAGTTTTTCCAGTATCATGCACCAGGATTTAGATTACACTACTGGCCTGTAAATTACTTTAAAATGGGATTAGTTATAAATTACAAAGTAATATCTCTTTGAAGGGAAGCTGGAAGACTGTCCACCATGTCAAAGTTGGTGAATCATAACAAAATAATTTTAGATACATTAGATATCGGCAAGATTCTTCTCTATAGTATATTTTTAGTGCTTTGTACAGTCCATTCTCCAATAAAGTTCCTTTTAGAAAATATTCAAATTCAATATATTGAAACTTATTCCTGAAGAAAGAGAGGCTTAATCTAACCCTGATTTGCAAGGAAAAATTCATAACTTAATCTGATTACACACATGGTTCCATAATTCTGTTTCTATCCTAATAGTTTTAATGTGAATTGGAGAGCAAAAAAGAATACACAGATACAGAATTCACACTAACGTAAGAGCCAGACGTTAACTATAACTAGTGGGTATATGCCATGTAATATGCTATAGAAGTAAAATGTAACATTGGAATTTTCTCTCATTAAACGAACAGATAGCATTCTATTGTTTTTAAAAACTGGTCAAAAAAGAAACCTGGTTTGACTGCAATGGTTTCAGTTTTCCATCAGCGTAGAAGAACACATGCCTTCCAGCACTCCCAAACCCCACCAGTCCTCATTGAGTTCCCTCTGTTCCCACTATTACAATAGTGGAAACAACTCTCCAGGGATCTGAGAACAGCCTTTTAAAGACTTCATCTCCATGGACAGTAGGAGCATCAAAACCATACTATCACAGCCTACAATACCCTGACAACATCTTCAGAGTTCTTCACTGCTCTCATCAGGTCTTCTCACTTCTTCTGTAAGGTCTCCAGACAACTTCTCAGCTAAAAATACATTAAATAATTTCCTAATATTACTTTTCCATGCAAGCCATTGCCATTAACTGGGCCATCTGCATTGTTGTTCGATTTAGTTCACTAACTCCCTGTTGCCAAGCCTATTTAATGATGTCACCTCTACTTATGATTTTGTCCCTTATTTCTCTTCCCTTTGATCATTTTTACCCCTTCATCTTTGACTTCGCCTTATATCTCCTCCTCTCACTATTTTTCTACTTTCATTACTCTAGTTACTTCATTTCCACAACACAACTGCATTATGGAGGGAAAAGAAACAGAGGAGAGGATAAATTAAAACAGTGCTCTAGAACAGTGGTGGGCAACCTGCGGCCCATCAGGGTAATCCACTGGCAGGCCGTGAGACGGTTTTACATTGACCATCCGCAGGCATGGCTTCCCACAGCTCCCATTGGCCGGGAACGGCAAACCGCGGCCACTGAGAGCTGCGGGCAGCCATGCCTGCGGATGGGCTACTTCCTATTGAACCACCAAGATGGGCTCATAGCCACAATGATCTTATTGATGAAACCTTCACCCTTCCTCTCTTCATCTCTGTCCTACCATTTTCTGTCATGTTTAAAATCAGATTTTAAGAAATTCAGTGCAAGGTCGTGGTCTTTTTATTTGTCCTGTAAAGTGCCAGGCACTGTTACAAATAGGAATATTAAAAATTATGCTTGCTATAAGGAAGGCAAGGTAAAGATCTTAATGTAAAAAAAAAAGAGAGAGACTTAAGATAAGGAGGAAGTAAGATGGATTGCATATGTGAAGGAGAAAAAATTTAAGGTATTTGATATTACAAGCATTTTGTTCACTTTCCATAAGACATTAGACTTCGTTTTTGAGCACATCACCATTACTCAACAAATAAGCCATTTGTAAATGTTTCTAATCTGGTTCATTAAAAAAATGCTGTTCACAGTGTACACAAATACAATGACAACACTGGAAACTCAAATCTTCCAGAACATTGTCTTCAACTAAATAAGAGAATAAGTGTCTTTACAATGCCTCCCTTCCCATCCCTAATTACTTAAATGAAGAATGAAAATTCATCTCTGGAATAATTTAAATGGTATTTTATGCAAATCATATTAAAAATATTATTTTTATGTTCATTCTTCTCCCCTTCAACACCCCCCTCAAGTTGGAATGTTGAGGAAGGAGTGATACAGGGGATAAAATGGATAAACACTTAAGATTTTTTTCTTCAGTTCAACTATTGTTCAAATACATAATCATTTCTATTGAGAGAGATTGGAGTCTAAGGGTATGTCTACACTACGGAATAAAGTCAAATTTATAGAAGTCGTTTTTTTAGAAATCGGTTTTATATATTCGAGTGTGTGTGTCACCACAGAAAATGCTCTAAGTGCATTAACTTGGCAGAGTGCTTCCACAGTACCGAGGCTAGAGTCGACTTCCGGAGCGTTGCAAGGTGGATAGCTATCCCACAGTTCCCGCAGTCTCCGCTGCCCATTGGAATTCTGGGTTGAGATCCCAATCCCTGATGGGGCTAAAACATTGTTGTGGGTGGTTCTGGGTACATATCGTCAGGCCCCCGTTCCCTCCCTCCCTCCGTGAAAGCAGCAGACGACAATCGTTTCGCGCCTTTTTTCCTGAGTTACCTGTGCAGACGCCATACCACGGCAAGCATGGAGCCCGCTCAGGTAACCGTCACCCTATGTCTCCTGGGTGCGGGCAGACGCGGTACGGCTTTGCTACACAGTAGCAGCAACCCCTTGCCTTCTGGCAGCAGACGGTACAGTACAACTGGCAGCCGTCATCGTCATGTCCGAGGTGCTCCTGGCCACGTCGGCTGGGAGCGCCTGGACAGACATGGGCGCAGAGACTTAATTTAGAGTGACTTGACCAGGTCATTCTCTTTAGTCCTGCAGTCAGTCCTATTGAACCGTCTTATGGTGAGCAGGCAGGTGATACGGATTGCTAGCAGTCGTACTGTACCATCTTCTGCCGAGCAGCCATGAGATGTGGATGGCATGCAGTCCTTCTGCACCATCTGCTGCCAGCCAAAGATGTAAAAGATAGATGGAGTGGATCAAAACAAGAAATAGACCAGATTTGTTTTGTACTCATTTGCTTCCCCCCCTCCCCTGTCTAGGGGACTCATTCCTCTAGGTTACACTGCAGTCACTCACAGAGAAGGTGCAGCGAGGTAAATCTAGCCATGTATCAATCAGAAGCCAGGCTAACCTTCTTGTTCCAATAAGAACGATAACGTAGGTGCACCATTTCTTATTGGAACCCTCCGTGAAGTCCTGCCTGAAATACTCCTTGATGTAAAGACACCCCCTTTGTTGATTTTAGCTCCCTGAAGCCAACCCTGTAAGCCGTGTCGTCAGTCGCCCCTCCCTCCGTCAGAGCAACGGCAGACAATCGTTCCGCGCCTTTTTTCTGTGCGGACGCCATACCAAGGCAAGCATGGAGGCCGCTCAGCTCACTTTGGCAATTAGGAGCACATTAAACACCACACGCATTATCCAGCAGTATATGCAGCACCGGAACCTGGCAAAGCGATACTGGGCGAGGAGGCGACGTCAGCGCGGTCACGTGAGTGATCAGGACATGGACACAGATTTCTCTGAAAGCCTGGGCCCTGCCAATGCATGCATCATGGTGCTAATGGGGCAGGTTCATGCTGTGGAATGCCGATTCTGGGCTCGGGAAACAAGCAGAGACTGGTGGGACCGCACAGTGTTGCGGGTCTGGGACGATTCCCAGTGGCTGCGAAACTTTCGCATGCGTAAGGGCACTTTCATGGAACTTTGTGACTTGCTTTCCCCTGCACTCAGGCGCATGAATACCAAGATGAGAGCAGCCCTCACAGTTGAGAAGCGAGTGGCGATAGCCCTGTGGAAGCTTGCAACGCCAGACAGCTACCGGTCAGTTGGGAATCAATTTGGAGTGGGCAAATCTACTGTGGGGGCTGCTGTGATGCAAGTAGCCCACGCAATCAAAGATCTGCTGATATCAAGGGTAGTGACCATGGGAAATGTGCAGGTCATAGTGGATAGCTTTGCTGCAATGGCATTCCCTAACTGTGGTGGGGCCATAGACGGAATCCATATCCCTATCTTAGCACCGGAGCACCAAGCCGCCGAGTACATAAACCGCAAGGGGTACTTTTCAATAGTGCTGCAAGCTCTGGTGGATCACAAGGGACGTTTCACCAACATCAACGTGGGATGGCCGGGAAAGGTGCATGACGCTCGCATCTTCAGGAACTCTGGTCTGTTTCAAAAGCTGCAGGAAGGGACTTTATTCCCAGACCAGAAAATAACTGTTGGGGATGTTGAAATGCCTACATGTATCCTTGGGGACCCAGACTACCCCTTAATGCCATGGCTCATGAAGCCGTACGCAGGCAGCCTGGACAGTAGTCAGGAGCTGTTCAACTACAGGCTGAGCAAGTGCAGAATGGTGGTAGAATGTGCATTTGGACGTTTAAAGGCGCGCTGGCGCAGTTTACTGACTTGCTTAGACCTCAGCGAAACCAATATTCCCACTGTTATTACTGCTTGCTGTGTGCTCCACAATATCTGTGAGAGTAAGGGGGAGACGTTTATGGCGGGGTGGGAGGTTGAGGCAAAGCGCAGCCAGACACCAGGGCGGTTAGAAGAGCACAGGAGGGCGCGGTACGCATCAGAGAAGCTTTGAAAACCAGTTTCATGACTGGCCAGGCTACGGTGTGAAAGTTCTGTTTGTTTCTCCTTGATGAAACCCCCGCCCCTTGGTTCACTCTACTTCCCTGTAAGCTAACCACCCGCTCCTCCTCCCTTCAATCACCGCTTGCAGAGGCAATAAAGTCATTGTTGCTTCACATTCATGCATTCTTTATTCATTCATCACACAAATAGGGGGATGACTACCAAGGTAGCCCAGGAGGGGTGGTGGAGGAGGGAAGGAAAATGCCACACAGCACTTTAAAAGTTTACAACTTTAAAATTTATTGAATGACAGCCTTCTTTTTTTTGGGCAATCCTCTGTGGTGGAGTGGCTGGTTGGCCGGAGGCCCCCCCACCGCGTTCTTGGGCATCTGGGTGTGGAGGCTATGGAACTTGGGGAGGAGGACGGTTGGTTACAGAGGGGCTGCAGTGGCAGTCTGTGCTCCAGCTGCCTTTGCTGCAGCTCAACCATACACTGGAGCATACTGGTTTGGTCCTCCAGCAGCCTCTGCATTGAATCCTGCCTCCTCTCATCACGCTGCCGCCACATTTGAGCTTCAGCCCTCTCTTCAGCCCGCCACCTCTCCTCCCGGTCATTTTGTGCTTTCCTGCACTCTGACATTATTTGCCTCCATGCATTCGTCTGTGCTCTGTCAGTGTGGGAGGACAGCATGAGGTCGGAGAACATTTCATCGCAAGTGCTTTTTTTTTTTTCTTTCTAAGCTTCACTAGCCTCTGGGAAGGAGAAGATCCTGTGATCATTGAAACACATGCAGCTGGTGGAGAAAAAAAAAAAAGGGACAGTGGTATTTAAAAAGACATTTTATAAAACAGTGGCTACACTCTTCCAGGGTAATCCTTGCTGTTAACATTACATACATAGCACATGTGCTTTCGTTACAAGGTCGCATTTTGCCTCCCCCCACCGCGTGGCTACCCCCTCAACCTTCCCCCCTCCTTGTGGCTAACAGCGGGGAACATTTCTGTTTAGCCACAGGCAAACAGCCCAGCAGGAATGGGTTCCTCTGAGTGTCCCCTGAAGAAAAGCACTCTGTTTCAACCAGGTGACCATGAATGATATCTCACTCTCCTGAGGATAACACAGAGAGATAAAGAACGGATGCTGTTTGAATGCCAGCAAACATACACTGCAATGCTTTGTTGTACAATGATTCCCGAGTACGTGTTACTGGCCTGGAGTGGTAAAGTGTCCTACCATGAAGGACGCAATAAGGCTGCCCTCCCCAGAAACCTTTTGCAAAGGTTTTAGGAGTACATCTAGGAGAACCGCGAATGCCAGGGCAAATTAATCCTTTCACATGATTGCTTTTAAACCATGTATAGTATTTTAAAAGGTACACTCACCAGAAGTCCCTTCTCCGCCTGCTGGGTCCAGGAGGCAGCCTTGGGTGGGTTCGGGGGGTACTGGCTCCAGGTCCAGGGTGAGAAACAGTTCCTGGCTGTCAGGAAAACCGGTTTCTCCGCTTGCTTGCTGTGAGCTATCTACAACCTCATCATCATCTTCTTCGTCCCCAAAACCTGCTTCCGTATTGCCTCCATCTCCATTGAAGGAGTCAAACAACACGGCTGGGGTAGTGGTGGCTGAACCCCCTAAAATGGCATGCAGCTCATCATAGAAGCGGCATGTTTGGGGCTCTGACCCGGAGCGGCCGTTCGCCTCTCTGGGTTTCTGGTAGGCTTGCCTCAGCTCCTTCAGTTTCACGCGGCACTGCTTCGGGTCCCTGTTATGGCCTCTGTCCTTCATGCCCTGGGAGATTTTCAGAAAGGTTTTGGCATTTCGAAAACTGGAACGGAGTTCTGATAGCACGGATTCCTCTCCCCATACAGCGATCAGATCCCGTACCTCCCGTTCGGTCCATGCTGGAGCTCTTTTGCGATTCTGGGACTCTATCATGGTCAACTCTGCTGATGAGCTCTGCATGGTCACCTGCAGCTTGCCACGCTGGCCAAACAGGAAATGAGATTCAAAAGTTCGTGGTTCTTTTCCTGTCTACCTGGCCAGTGCATCCGAGTTGAGAGTGCTGTCCAGAGCGGTCACAATGGAGCACTCTGGGATAGCTCCCGGAGGCCAATACCATCGAATTGTGTCCACAGTACCCCAAATTCGAGCCGGCAAGGTCGATTTAAGCGCTAATCCACTTGTCAGGGGTGGAGTAAGGAAATCGATTTTAAGAGCCCTTTAAGTCGAAATAAAGGGCTTCATTGTGTGGACGGGTGCAGGTTTACATCGATTTAACGCTGCTAAATTCGACCTAAAGTCCTAGTGTAGACCAGGGCTAATAAACACTTTTCTATCACTAACGCTTAGTGAACTTCATTAATATGTTACAATAAAATGTAAAAATCAATAAAGATTATACATACAAATAAATGCCTCTGCACAACAAGCATTCTTGATGGCAGTTTCACCAAGACCAAAGACCACACAGGTTTGGGGAATAAGCTATCATTTTACCCTCTACAGACGGTTCTGTCTCATCAGGGTTGAAACACTGGCATGAAAATGTAGACTATTACACTGACTCGTCATGTATCTTAGTGGTTTCTCAAACTTTTGTTCACAGAACATTTGTCCTTTTTGGTCCAGAGAACAGCATAAGAACCCAGGCGTAGGGAACTCGGAAGTTGCTAGGAGGAGGTCTCTCTTCATGAATGATCAAAATGATCCCTTCTGGCCTTGGGATCTGAAAGTGATGGTAAGCCACTCCTGAATCTCTTAGGGTATGTCTAAACTTCCAAAATAAAAACAAAGCCACATGCACACATGGCAGAGCATCTCAAAGCCCATGTCAACTGACTTGGCTTTGCAGGGCTCACACTATGAAACTAAAAATAGTGATGTAGACATTCCTGCTCGGGCTGTGGATGGGTGAGGTTCTGTAGCCTGCTATGTGCAGACTAGAATCAGGTCTAGTCTAGAATCAGACTAGAATTGTTATGGTCCCTTCTGGCCTTAAAAAAAAAATCTATGACTCTGTACTGCTATATTAAGCCCCGTGGTGTGAGCCCTGCAAGCCCAAACTCAGTTGACCCAGGTTCTGAGACCCTGCTGTGGTTTTTCTTTTTTTTTTTTTTTTAAAAAACACACAGTGTAGACATACTCATAGAGGGTTTAAGATTACAAGTCTTCTTAATTTGGCACCTTTCACTAATGCTAGTTTACATATTTCAAAAGCCCACAAAGTAAGACTGTAGAAATTCAGTCCTTCTCAAATTAACACAGCTGTTCTCCAGTTATGGTCCACAGAACACTGGTGATCCATGAAGCACTTGCTGATCACGTGGTTGTGGTTCCTCTATGTTTGCTGATGCTAAATTGTGTAAAAATCAGTTAAAAATACATTAGTTTTCTAAT
This sequence comes from Caretta caretta, assembly GCF_965140235.1. NCBI lineage: Eukaryota > Metazoa > Chordata > Testudines > Cheloniidae > Caretta > Caretta caretta. The sequence continues at coordinate 28,207,565 of NC_134210.1, forward strand.
ATTACTTTTTCATGCAAGCAATTACTACAGTTGCCACACGTGTTATGGAATCAAATGAGGAGGGAAGTGCTCCACACAATCACAAATGGGAGGGGCAGAGGGTCCACAAGATTCTCAGTATTAAAGCCCATATATCTATAAATATAAAAAACATTTGGTAACTTTTGTATATCTGTACTCCTATTGTATATAATGGAGAAGAGGTTGCAATTTAATCTGAAAGTTTTATTAGTAAACAAAACCCTCTTAATTACATTAAGTTTTAGAACAAATCTCCAATCTATTAATTTGCCAATTTCTTCTCATTTCACCTTCATATGCCTTAAGTACATCAATCTATTTGTACAGAATGCTAAACTCTTGTTAAGAATAGATACACTGATCAGAAGGACTTTTGACCTCCACGTTTAACAATCAACATTTACTTCATTTCATATATCTATAAGTTCAAACATGGCTAGAATACAAAACTGTCCTCTACATTCCAATATTTGGCTTAGATACTCATGTAGTTTACTAAAATGGAAATGGGCTAGCATACCTTTTAAATTCCTGGAATTAATACAAGCATACCAAGAGAATTAGTTTGTAAGTTTTAACATTAATACTCTTTTGCTGCCTGTCACTCATTCGTATTTACTGGCTATAATTCAGTTCTGAAATTCACATATTTCAATACAACAGCAAATCAAAAAGAAAAATAGAACAGATTCCTGGAATGGTTAATTTAATATTAGCACAAAAATGTTACGCTAGGCCACACAGTGGCTTTTTATCCCACATATTTCAATGAAGATCTTTTCGTGCTTATTGTCACCCATGAGTTGTTCATGTTACTGGGATGAGTCATAGCAATTCTAGCACCATAGAAGCATGACTTAGAAACAGCAGCTCAAAACAGCAAACCCACAGAAGGTCCACAGCATATACAAAATTGAATATAGTCTATTAACTGTAATGAATAGGTAATACATTAGTGAGATACAGAATAACATAGAATTAAATAATAATGAAAGAACTTGTGACATGCCCTAAAGATGGCAACAGAATCTAGATCTGAACTAGTCTACTCCGAAAAAAGAAAAGGAGTACTTGTGGCACCTTAGAGACTAACAAATTTATTTGAGCATAAGCTTGCGTGAGCTACAGCTCATTTCATTGGATGTATTCCGCAGCTCACTTCATCGGATGCATTCGAAATGCATCTGATGAAATGAGCTGTAGCTCACGAAAGCTTATGCTCAAATAAATTTGTTAGCTTCTAAGGTGCCACAAGTACTCCTTTTCTTTTTGCGAATATAGACTAACACAGCTGCTACTCTGAAATCTATTCTGAAAGTTTGTTACACAGCTGAATCTCTTTGACAGAACGTCATTGTTGGCTCTTTCATGTTTCATCTTAGCCTTTCTGAACCACCTTGTATCACAGTAATGTAGCTGTCATGGTGGGTCATGCAATCAGTCGATGAATGCAAGTGTTAACACAACAACTTGAAAAGGCAATGGCAGCAGACTAGAAGCCAATGCAAGGACCAAAGGCACAGCCTATCCTGTTGAGCTGTCAGGTTACTATGTATTGCATGAACTGAAGGTTCTGCCTTAGACTTCCCCATTCTGCCCTTGCTACAGTGAATTTCAGCAAATATATGGAACATTGTGGCTGGATTCTCATCTAGCAGGAAGGGGCAAAGTTTCTAGTAAATTGGAAGGCAACAATATGAAAGGGAAGGTGAAAACAGCTTTGACAACATTTCACCAAAAAGAGCCCCCACAACTTTCCTGCATTGCTTACGATCTCTTTTCATTCTCTTCTAGAACAAAATGTTGCAGTCAAAGTAATTTCTGCTCCTATTTCTTTCTACTCTCTCACGCCGTTCATTCACCTAATCCACATGCCTTCTTCCTTTTCCACCCCAAAGCCTGCAACAGCTTTCCTTGTGCAATCAGACCTCTCCACATTAAAATCCCCCCTGTGAACATGCTTCTATAAAGCCTTAAGATAATGTTCACTGCTCTACTTTAACACATCCAACTGCTACTGGCACAGCACATATAAATTTTCATCTGAACTAGTTCACAACATCCTTAGTACAAGGAGCATGTCATCTTTACATATAAAATTCCGAAGTTAGTACTCAAAATTAGTAGTAATTATGATCTTTACAGAACAGAAGAAATGCACGGAACAAGAAAAATGAAGCGTCTTTTCTGTTACACAAGCCTAGTGAACTGCTTCATGAAAAAGTCAGTTTAATTTTTGCCACCATCATGTGCTCTTATGAAGAAATTTTTTTTCAAGCCTATTAGTAGCATTTTAATTATAATAGCAAAAATTCATAGAGCCTGCAAAATTAATTCTTCATACCTGCAAACTCTCATTCCCAAGAGAACTGGACTTGTAACTCTTATAATAAGCAATCTGAAAAAAGTCAGAGCCAATATTCTAAATAGCTATTAGACAAATATATTTAACTGCAGCACATGAGTCTTTTAAAATTAAAATAAAATCCTCAGATTTGGCAAAAATATTACCCCACTTTTACCAAACCTATATTTGGTAAAACTGAACCAACGGATCTTTGTTCATGCAGAAGTCAGATAAATAAATTTGGACTTTTCCTGCCAGAACTCATGTCTGATGTTATGATTTCTAGCCATTCTGGGACATTTGAATGTGTTAGCTTCAGATTTATTTTCTTTTAAAAGGATTGGTTTTGAACAGAATTTATTGCACAAAATAGGTCTACTTTTTTTTTTTTTTTTGAATGTATGTATTTACATTCCAGGAATTTTCAAACAAAATCCTTTAGGATTTTGTTGGTCTGGAGTAGATATACTCATTACTTTATCTACTGAAGTGATGTCAGAAGGTAGGCACGATTGTGGCACATGTACATGCTTAAGAGATCATATCACCAGTTCCCTCTGCCCTCACCTTAAAAGGAGCTTTTAACTCTTAGGATATAGTCCTCACTAAATAATGGCATTTCAACCATCAAATCAGCGAGTGTTAACATAGAAAACATATCTATAAATAGGATAATTTTGAAAATGTTACATTTTTTCATGACATACTTAATTTTACCTAATGCTGATGACTAGCAACCCACAAACACATGAATGCTTATATACTGCTGGCCCTCTGACTGAACATTTGCTTGCTTTTCCATTATTAAGGCTACAATTCTGTCACAGAGGTTGCGGAAGTCACGGAATCTGTGACTTCCAAAGATCTCCGTGACTTCAGCACCGGCGGCTGGGCGCTGCAGGGTCCTGTCGCCTCCCGCACCGGCAGGGCACTGTGAGGCACCCCTGCTGCCTGAAGCAGCAGGCCCCCAAGCTCTGAGCCTCCATGGGCAGCAGAGGTACCCCAGAGCCCACCGGCTGCAGCAGCAGCAGGGGGACCTCCGCAAGCCCCCGGCTGCCACTGAGGGGGACCCCACACAGCTCCCCACTGCAGCAGCGGCAGGGGGATCCCTGCAGCTCCCCATTGCCAGGGAGGGGGTAGGGGGACCCTGCAACTTCCCACCATCATGCGGCTCAGGGGACTCTGGAGCTCTGAACCCTCAGAGATGATGGGAGCCCCAGAGCTCCCAGCCACCCTACAGCTGCCCAGCCCATTCCCATTTTATCATGGATATTTTTAGTAAAAGTCAGGGACAGGTCACAGGCTTCCATGAATTTTTCTTTATTGCTCGTGACCAGTCCCTGACTTTTACTAAAAATATCCATGACAAAAATCTTAGCCTTACCCTAAAGGGGACCCACCCATCTTTGATCCCTTCTGTGATCACAGAAGGTCTGTAAGGTTCCCAACTTCTCGCCGGCTAATATTGAAACCATGTTAAACTTTTTTACGAATTTCCTTGGGTTTTTCCCCATCCCAATGGTATTTGGGAAGGAAATGACAAGTGGTTTATATACCAGCATTTGCTCTACTTTTACAATTGTAATCCAGTGGAAAATATCCACTGGATTCCAAGTATATAATTCAGAAGCCATTTATAGAAGCCTAAATTATAAAAAATTATTAAATTTACTCACATGAACTTTTTCACCTCATATTTGCCTACTGTGAGGTTTCTTGCCCGTTTCAAGCCTAAGAGTAGAATATAAATAATGAACAGCAAAAAAATCTTTCACAGGATATTATAAAAACCTCTTTCCAAGAGACAGGTTTATTTAAAAAACAAAAATTTAAAAAAACCATTTATTTCCACTTGCATTTCCTATCAAACCACTCACTAAGGAAAATCACCTATCCAGTTTACAAACATTACAATCTAGATCAATCTAATATCATAACTCCAAAACATAACACTCAAACACACTCAGACTCCTTAGGTCCGTAACAAACTCCTTTTCAATACCAGCATACAACCACCAACAGCTCATACATTTTTTAATTCCTCAAAAAACACAGAGATGTAAAATCTTATCTCTGTCATCAGCAAGATTAAGAAACATGCTTGTGGCAGAAAAATCTATAACGTATTTATCAAGAAAGAAATATAAAAGGTCAGAGTTAAGTTGTGCAAGAAATTTTTTTTGAGGAGTTGGAGGGTACATCTTCAGTGAAATCTGCCTACAAGTCTAACCTTTCCCTTTCCCATTTTACTCTCCTTTGTGCCTCCATTACTACTAATATTGGGGGATGGGCAGCCTTGCAGGCAAATTTGCCTAACACGCACAGCTTGTGTCTCCTAGCCCACTCCCTCCAACCTTTTTCCAACTCTTATGGCATGTCTACACTTAAAACGCTACAGCAGCGCAGCTGTACCATTTCAATGTAGACACTACCTATGGTGATGGGAGGAATTCTCCCATCGGCGTAGGTAATCCACCTCTCTGAGAGCTTGTCTACACTGGCAAGTTTTGTCACCAAAAACTGACTTTTGGCAACAAAACAGCAAGACCATACACACTACAATGGGACTTTTGTCGTGAAAAACGCCCAGTTTTGGCGACAAAAAACTTCCACCCCTATGAGAGACTTTAGTCTTTCCCCCTTCCTTTATTGTCAACAAAGAGCCAGTGTAGACACTGCTGATTGTTTTGTCGACAGAACTGGCTTCCGCCAGTATCCCACAATGCCTATCCTGATTGCTTTGCTCAGTGTTTTGATCTCTGCTGCCCTGCAGGCATGCGCCCCTCCCCTTTCAAAGCTCTGAGAAGTATCTGTGTGCTGCTCCATTTCCAAATCATTGGAATGCTCCTGTTCTGCCCTGCACTAGGAACACAGCAGCAGGCAGACTGCTGCTGCAAGGGGAGGGGGACAGACTGCTGTGCTGCTTTGCCCTTCCTCAGCATGGAGAGCTCACAGAACTACTCATGATGCTGCTCTCAGCAGCTGAGGGGGCTGTGGAAGAACTCTGAGAAGAAAGGCATCTAGGACAATACCATGTCTCTATCAATAGCCTGCAGTTGGAATGATAGCCTGGCATAAAACTGAAGAAGGAAACAGGGATGGCTTGGGAGTGGAGTAGAGATGTTTATGAGAGAAGTGGTGCTGTGGAGCTGGGAAAGTTGAGCAGTAGCATCATGAAAAGAAGTGGTTGACAACGGAAGTACACGATGGCCACTGGGACATCTGTAAGCTCTTGATCGCTAAGGCTTTGTCTACACTGGAAACTGAATGACAGTTCAGGTTGCTTGGAGGTATCTCGTGTACTTCCAGAAAGTCAAGTTCAGCAAAACTCAAAACTTCTAAAAGCAAGAAATACAGAATTGAGGTAAAGGCCAATGCAACCTTAATTTTGACTTCCTTGAGCTATAGGAATAATCTCCGTGCACTTCAGCTGCACTCACTGTATAAGGTGTAGCTGTGTTGAATGATGCAGGAATTAGATGGGTTTCAGAGTAACAGCCGTGTTAGTCTGTATTCGCAAAAGCTTATGCTCAGATAAATTGGTTAGTCTCTAAGGTGCCACAAGTACTCCTTTTCTTTTTAGGAATTAGAAGGAGCAACTCTGCAGAGTTCTGATTGTTATACAAGGTGATGGGGGGGGAATATGACTCCACCCCTCACCTCACCCCTATGCATGATTAAAGGAAAGAGGTGCACAGGTACTTTCAAAGATCTAGTATGCCTCCTTTCAGCACCGTGTTGCGTAGGTTGCATTAGTAACAGGGCTTCTTCTTGCAATGGGGCTTCCCAACAGTTAGTTACAATGTAAGTGTGGACTATGGGCTTAATGAAAAGTAAGTGAAATTTAGCAATAAGTGGTATTGCGTGCATAAGGTGAAGGGGTTGCAAAATTTAAACAGATGCGAGGGTTTTTTCTGAGTAAGGCTAAGCACTTGAGTGTTGAGCAGGTAGAGGCAGCTCCTGTTCAGTACAGCACAAAGGCAGAGTGCAGGTATGTGCGTTATGGGCATACTGGGCCATCTTTCAAACAGAGCAGAGTTAAGATTTTGTGGAACTGCACTTTAGCTCTATTTCATAGTTTTCAGCCTTTAAGATTTGCTGAACTCAACTTTCTGGAAGAGCATGAGATAACACAGAGTTAATGTTGTCCATTGGTAATCAAGTATGTCAGTGAATTTCCTTCTTTTGTCAATTGGTTCCCGCAAAGAGTGCCATATATAGCTGGGGTAAATGCCCAGGGACTGAGACAATTTTGGATGGGGACAGGAGAAGGGTGTTGGTAGAATGTGTCAATCTTAAAAATAAATAGTTGCCCCTCCCCACCTCCAGGGGGCTTTATCTCAGAAATCCCTTGGTAAAATGACCCCAAATGCGGACCACCAATCCTACCCTGCATACCACATTTCACGATATTCTGAGAAGCCATGTGGATTTCAGAGCACTTAGAAGAGTCTAAGCTTTAAAACAGAAAGTTGATTTTAACCTTTAACTGGAGATCTGCTATAATCACAGAATCGTAGAACTGGAAGGGACCTCAAGAAGTCATCTAGTCCAGTCCCCTGCACTCAAGGCAGGACTAAGTTATCATCTAGACCATCCCAGACAGGTGTCTGCCTAACCTGCTCTTAAAAATCTCCAATGACAGAGAGTCTACAACCTTCCTAGACAATTTATTCCAGTGCTTAACCACCCTGACAGTTAGGAAGCTTTTCCTAGTGTCCAACCTAAACAACCGCTGCTGCAATTTAAGTCCATTGCTTCTTATCCTATCCTCAGAAGTTGAGGAGAACAATTTTTTTCCCTGCTTCTTGTAACAATCTTTTAAGTACTTGAAAACTATTTTCCACATTTAATTCTCCACATTAAACAAACCCACTTTAAAAAAAAACAAAACAAAAAAAAAAAACTTTCCTCCATCACCATGTATTTTAGACCTTTAATAATTTTTATTGCTCTTCTCTGGACTTTCTTCAATTTGTCCACATCTTTCCTGAAATGTGGTTCCCAGAACTGGACACAATATGTCACTAGATGCCTACTAAACTCAGAGCAGAGCGGAAGAATTACTTCTCGCGTCTTGCTTATAACACTCCTGCTAACGCATCCCAGAATGATGTCTGCTAGTTTTTGCAACAATGTTACACTGTTGACTCATATTTAGCTTTTGATCCATTAGGATCCCTGGATCCTTTTCCACAGTACTCCTTCCTGGGCAGTCATTTCCCATATTGTACGTGTGCAACTGATTTTTCCTTCCTAAGTGGAGTACTTTGTATTTGTCCTTATTGAATTTCATCCTATTTATTTCAGACCATTTCTCCAATTTGTCCAGATCATTTTGAATTGTAATCCTATGCCTCAAAGTACTCGTAATCTCTCCCAGTTTGGTATCACTTGCAAACTTTATAAGAGTACTCTCTTTGCCATTATCTAAATCATTAAGATATTGAACATAAGTGGACCCACAACTGATCCCTGCAGAACCCCACTTGATATGCCTTTCCAGCTGGACTGTGAACCACAGCTAACTACTCTCTAGGAATAGTTTTCCAACCACTTATGCACCCCACCTAACACTAGCTTCATCTAGGTTGTATTTCCCTTGTTTGTTTATGAGAAGACCATGTGAGACAGTATCAAAAAGCCTTACTATAGTCAAGATATACCACATCTACCACTTTCCCCCCTCCCTATCCACAAGGCTTGTTGCCCCGTCAGAGAAAGCTATTATTTTTGGGGAACACGATTTGTAATGAAGACTTGTGCCAAACAGGATTTTTTTCCCCGTTTAATTTTAAAATTTTAACAGAATTCTGTGATCAAAGCACCATGATAATGCAGAGTGAGTGAGTGTAGTTTTGATTTGCAGTAACTGTGGTGGTTTAAGCTAAAAGATGCTAAACACACATACAAAAACACCCTTTCGGGGCTAAAGTTCAAAACAGATTGATTTAATTGTTTTTCCTAGAAGAGTTATTAAACTATTTTATTCAAAATGTTTCAGAAAATTCAGTTGTCCTCTCAACTGTACTTGTGGTAAACTAACACTGGAGTCACTACTAATTTCATAATATTGACACACTATGGATCAAATGACTGATTGTCCTGCACACTTACACATGGCTTTAGCATCCAGCCAATCAAATAAGAAAATGTGCCAAATTTCTCAACTGTGAGGGTGACTCATTAGAACAAACCACAAATAGAATGGTCAGAATCTGAATCTCTTGGATGTCTTAAAATCAAGACTGAATACCTTCCTGGAATAAATGTTTTAGCCAAACTCAAGTTATGGGGCTCAATATAGGGTAACTGGGTGAAATGTAAGGCTTGGGATATAGAGGCCACACTAGATGATATAATGATCCCCTTCTGGCCTTAAACTTTATGAATCTATGAATTATCAGTTGCCTAAAGAAATAAGGATCTCCCGTGAAGAAGAATATGAAAACATACTTTGGCTACAGAATTAAGCATGTAAATACTTTGTTTGTGCTTTGTTAGATCCATTTGGGATATCCTCATGAGGATGACATGACCTTTCATAGTATAATCCACAAGTATTTATTACTCCTGGGGGCATTCTGTGCCTAAAAAATTCTGCACACAATATTTTAAAATTCTGCAAATTTTATTTGTCAACATACTATATAATCGTGCCAGTTTCAATTATTTTGGTAATTTATTTCAAAATACCTGTCAGCAAGTATGTCTGTAACAATACAGAGACACACAAAAATTACCCCAGGAGAAGAGAGTTAAAGAAACCCCTATGACAACCCAGTTCCTATTTCTCTGTCCCCTTTCTCCCCTCCCTGAGCCAAGCTGTGGGGCCCCCCTCAGCCAATAGCTTTTCAGGTCCTTCTAAATACATCTTTATTTTGTGCTACACTGATTATATGAATTGGCTGCACTTCTGTACAGTGTGCCAAGTACATACTTACATAAGATTTAGTTCTGCAAACATGCACAAAGTTTCATAATTTAAAATAATTTTTAAGCTCCTTTGGAGAAGTTACTTCATATAATGGATTCCAAATTATGTTTACTCGTGAAAATACATCTTATTTTCCTTAGCATGGAAGTGTCAAACTAGCTTATGAAAATCAAGCTCACTTGCTTCTGCTTCATGTACTGCCTCTAACCAACAGAAAATGTTCTTAATGTAGAATCATTATGAGGAGGAATGATGGCTGTAAGTTGAAGGAAACCAAAAAGTCTCTTAGGGGTAAATCCATAGATACATTCTAGAGTAGAAGCAACTTTTTAACCCGAAAGCTGTGTAAAGATACAAGACCGTGTGCTCTTCAATTTAGACACACTTTGATCTAAACAAGAACCCCTCCCCCCTCCAAAAAAAAAAAAAAAACGAAACATTAACCTAAGATGCCAACAGCACTCTGGACTCACTTTAAAATGTTCCAATTTTTCCACAAAGCAAAGAGACTTTCCAAATCTGGCAGTCCACTTTTGAATATAAAAAAACATTTCTAGAGGAAAACTTAGAAGCAGTTACTGGATCAGCAACTACTGATCTAATCACTACTACTTACTGCTAGCTACTAATTACTGAAACAAACGGTTGTATTTAGACTAGGTTTCTACATTCTTGGCTTAAGGTCATATGTATAAAACATAGTATCTATCTTTTAGGACGGGATGGGCAAACTTTTTGGCCCGAGGGCCACATCGGCATAGCGAAACTGTATGGAGGTCCGGGTAGGGAAGACTGTGCCTCCCCAAACAGCCTGGCCCCCGCCCCCATCCAACCCCCTTGTTCCCCATCCCCTGACACCCCCCCCCCGAACCTCCGCCCCATCCAACCTTTCCCTGCTCCCTGACTGCCACAACCCCTATCCACACCCCCACCCCTAACTGCCCCCCTGGAACCCCACCCCCTATCCAACCCCCTGCTCCCTGTCCCCTGACTGCCCTCAGGACCCCCCGCCCCACCACCACCACCGCATTACCATGCTGCTCAGAGCAGCAGGAGCTCGCAGCCCCGCTGCCCAGCAGAAGTGCGCTTCCCGGTAGGAGAGGCGGGCCAGAGTGCTGGTGGCACAGCACACTGAGGCTGAGGGGGAGGGGCCAGGGACTAACCTCCCCAGCCGGGAGCTCAGGGGCCAGGCAGGACGGTCAGCCGTAGTTTGCCCACCTCTATTTTAGGAGATATGTTGAATGTTGTACTATTGACGCAGCAGAAGTAAATGCAATACATTCTAGAGCATAGGACATAATTTAGGGAAAGCAAACAGAGGGAAGACAAGATGGTGGGAGCACTTCCATTTACATTAGTTTACTTAAATAAAGAATCCAATTGTATCTGAAATCCCTGCTTAAATTAAAAACCCATTTAAATCCTGACTCCCTACTTGTATCAAATTCTACCACTGCTTCATAGAGAGCTCATATTCAATTAGTCATATGTACTCCTGTCTCTTTCTGAAATACAGCTGAACAGAGGAGAAATTTAACCAAAAAGTAACTGTTTGATGGCATACACAAGGAAACTGTAAAAGGAATATATAAACAGAAGCAAACAGGAAAAAATATTGATTCCCTGTTTTGGAAATAAAGGTAAGCCTCATCTCATCCTATTCACTGACTCTTTGAACATAAAATGGTCAATGTGACCAGAAGTCGCCTGTTCCAGGAAGAGATAATGAAGTATTAATAGAAAATCATTTTTACTGTACATCTAAAATATACCACATTTACTCCTTCATTTTTCCTTATTAAAGAAAAATGAAAAATAAAACCAGAAGATAGGAAAGCATAATGAATTTAAGAGTAAACATCTAGTATCTCTAAATATTCTGGGACCAACAATAACACCGCCTATAAGTAAGAAACTGGCAGTTGGTATCTATGTCAGTATGTTTCCTAGGGTCACATAACTGAGGCTCTGCCTAGGGTTCTAAATTCTTGGCTTGTTACTCAGCTCCGTCAGTCATATGCTGCAGACAGTGTCAAGTGTGGGAATCTATAAGATTCACCTTAGCAGTAAACTATTTCTTCAAACTATTCCACATATACACTCATATCTACAAAAAATGAAAAAACATATTAGATAAGTCAAAACTGGTTTTTAAAGAGGAAAAGTATGCACTTTGTAAAAGTCAGTCTTAGGAATACCAAACTGACACAAAAACAGAAATATTTAGACTATTTGCAGTGGGTTGGAATTCTATAATCACTTTAAAAACTCTAATCTTTTGCAAGACACTGAAAACCTGAGTACCTAACCCCCGATTATGTCATTCATCTTATTTCAAAGTTTCAAGACATTGTTGCTAGCTTGATTCAAAACAATATGATATTTTCAATAAATATACAATATACTCTGCAAAGAGCTAGATATTTGATATATATTTGTCAAGGGAAAAAAAGATCTGTTTGTCAGTGTACAAAACTGTGTTAGAAGTTGGTCTACTCATAGTTCTGCCACTAATCGGTCTTTCCTAATCTTCCTAGCTACTAGATTTTCACAGAATTCTGAACTAGGTGAAAGGAAACTGCCTCTGTTCTCCAGGCCTCTGGATGATAGTGTCTTCGGTTGCACAGATAACAGTATATTTGGATGCTTCATTCCTCAAAATTTGAGACCATAATTATTGTTAGGTGTGGTAACCACAGTATCAAAGAAGATGAAAGACTGCATGACATGGCTACAAAGTATTGGTCCTCAACTGCAAGTCTCAAGAACCATAGTTGGCATGGGAATTGGGATGTGAAGATAACACAATGGAGTCGCATCTTACGCAGGGGTTAGGTTCTAAAGTCAGCGCGTAAGGTGAAAATCGCGTTATAGTCAAAATTACCCTTGAAAATCCCTTAAATCGCCCATAAAGTACAGTATACTGTACAGGGTTGTGTATACAACCCTGTACAGTAATGTATAAATGTATAATGTATACAGTAAAGAGTACATATGCAAACTATAATTTTACAGTATTGTATTTTTAATTACAGGGGGTCGTCAAGGTTTGATGTCGATCCAGGAGACAGATGACAGAGCTTGGGTGATGGAGAGCGAGTCGTAGATGAAGTGGTTGGCTCTGGTTCAGCTTGAGAAGTTGATTGCGTAGGCTCATCTACTGCTGGTTGTTTTTCCTTGAAAAAACATGGTGATTGGCATCTGTCGCTGTTGTCTCTTGAGGTGCTCAAACATTTATTGATACGGTCTCAAATCATCCGTAATACGATGTGTGATTTTGAGGCTTCGTTCCATAGAGGGATCGTATTCAGAAATTAAATCATTCAAGTGTTTCGCTGCTTGGAACACTTCAGCAAATTTATGAAGATTCCAACTTGCTGGCTCTTCCTGTTAGTCGTCATCATCTTAGTCTTCTATAGACCAGTGCTACTCAAAGCGGTGGTCTGCAAGCCATCGGCTGCCGGTCTGCGCACATATTGAAAAAAAAAATTGCCAGTCCCCCACATCAGATAACTTGAGAAGCACTGCTGTAGACGATTTCATCAGTTCCTCTAACTCTTCATTAGTCAATGTTTCTCTATGGCTCTCAATTAATTCTTTAATTTCTTCCCCAAGGATGTCGACAAAGCCATCACCACCCACTTGCCTGGCCACCTGAACAATGCGTTTCACTTCTTTGTCAATGGTCAGGAAACCCTTAAAATCATTCACGGATTCTTTCCATAGGTTTCACCAACATGTATTGACTGTTTCAGGCTTGATTGCATCCATTGCCTGTTTAATATAAGTGATACAATCGGCAATGTTGAAGGACTTCCAACACTCCATCACATAAAGATTGGGATCAGCATCCATAGCGCTACGTATCCGTGAGAACGTAAGCCTTGCGTACATGGCCTTGAAACAGCGAATCACGTCTTGGTCGAGAGGTTGGAGGAGATATCGCGGGGGGGGGGGGGGGGGAGAAAGACTACTTCAACATCGTTATGCGCAAACCAGAGTGCCGCAGGGTGGCCAGGAGCACTGTCTACGATCAGCAACACTTTAAAGTCAAATCCTTTCTCTTCAAGGGACCGCTTGACCTCCGGAATTAAACACTTGTGGAACCAATCCAGAAATAATGCTGCCATCACCCAAGCCTTTTTATTTGATTGCCAGAACACAGGCAGGAGATTTCTGTTCTTGCCTTTTAGGGCACGGGGATTTGCAGCCCTGTAGAGCAAGCCCGGCTTTATTAAATGCCCAGCCACACTGCCACAAAACAACACAGACACACGGTCTTTAACTGCTTTGAAGCCAGGGGCTTGTCTTTCTGATTTTAAAGTGTAAGTGTGGTTGGGCTTTTTTCCCCCCAGAAGAGCCCAGTCTCGTCAGCATTAAAAACTTGTTCCGGAAGATAGCCCTTTTCTTTTATGATTTTCTTTAATTGTTCGTGGTAGGCTTTTGCTGCCTCTTCATTGGCAGATGCAGCTTCACCAGTAGTCTGCACGTTTCTGAGGTTGAAGTGGTTCCTAAAACTGTTAAGCGAACCTTAGCTGGCTTTGAATTCCTTCTCATCAGAAGGCTGTCCCTCTTTGGCGGGAGCTTTGAACAGCGCATAGAGGCTAAGAGCCTTCTCTTCCAACATGTTGCCATCGATAGGCACGGGTTTATGGTTCACGTCTTTCAGCCATAAGTTTAATGCCTTTTCAGTCTTCACTAAAGTCTTATCACGCACCTGGCTCGTCACGGTAGCAGTTATTGGAGCACTCGATACCACGGCTTGACTAATTTCTCTCTCTCGAATCTTGATGGCACAGATGCTAAATTCATTGCGGCCATATTTATGCGCCACATTGGAGACCGACAAACCATCTCTCAATAAGTCCAACACAGCCAGTTTTTCCTGCAGTGTTGAAACAGACCGCTGTTTTTTCGGTTGAGCACCAGATGAAGTAGTTGACTTGCGTTTAGGGGCCATGTTGTATGAAAAATACATACAGTATCTTTAAACACTAGAATCCCACTCAGCGCGGCGAGATGCTTGCACTATGAGAGGCACACGAGAACTGAGACCGAATGAGGGAATAGCAGATTCCCCTCTCCCATCTCACGCTCACTCCGAGGCATATGCTCATTGAGTGGAAAGGTGGGTGGACGCGCCCGCACTATTTACAGATATCTTGGTTTTGGTTTTTTTTGCCGAGCACATATAGCTGAATTCACGTAAGTTAAATGTGCGCATGATGCGACTCACCTGTAGCTCTAAAGGAAGCCAAGCTATATCCTGATGAGTATCAGGATCGTTAGTGTCTCTATGGGAAATCTCACTTTCATGTCAAAGTTAAACAAAATTTAAAATAAGCCTATGAAACTGAGGTAAGGCTTCTTATCTGCCTATAAAACTCTATGCATACTTTAAAATATTAAACATGAAATGGCCCTGCTCCCATTTGTGTGCAAAAGACTATGATACTCAGACATCTAGGTATTATACATTATCATTTTTGGAAATGTTTTGTAGGACATAAGGAATAGACTGAGGCAGTTAACAGCATAATATAAATGACATAATTGGCCCATAGAACGGATTTATATTTGAAAGATCAGGACTGGTCACAAGTCCCACTCTTTTTAGATACTTGAAAAAAAATTTGAAGTAGAAATCTATGCTTTTTTTCAGATAGGGACAGTAATGATGGATCCAATGTCTATCAGGGTGTGCATCACTAACATTTGTAATTAGATGGGAGAAAAAGAAAGTTTAAAAAATTTAATTTTTCATTTAGAAGTGAAGTTGGGGCCTGGCCTTCAATCACAAAATATTAGGGTTGGAAGAGACCTCAGGAGGTCATCTAGTCCAATCCCCTGCTTAAAGCAGGAACACCACTAACTAAATTATCCCAGCCAAGGCTTTGTCAACCTAGGCCTTAAAACCTCTAAGGATGGAGATTCCACTACCTCCCTAAGTAACCCATTCCAGTGCTTCACCACCCTCCTGGAGAAATAGTGTTTCCTAATATCCAGATCTCCCCCACTGCAACTTGAGACCATTGCTTCTTGTTCTCTCATCTGCCACCACTGAGAACAGCCGAGCTCCATCCTCTTTGGAACCCCCTTTCAGGTAATTGAAGGCTGCCATCAAATCCCCCCTCACTCTTCTCTTCCGCAGACTAAATAAGCCCATTTCCCTCAGCCTCTCCTCATAAGTCATGTGCCCCAACCCCCTAATCATTTTTGTTGCCCTCTGCTGGACTCTCTCCAATTTGTCCACGTCCCTTCTGTAGTGGGGGGACCAAAACTGGATGCAATACTCCAGGTGTGGCCCCATCAGTGCCGAATAGAGGGGAATAATCACTTCCCTCAATTTGCTGGCAATGCTCCTACTAATACAGCCCAATACGCTATTGGCCTTTTTAGCAACAAGGGCACACTGCTGACTCTCATGCAGCTTCTCATCCACAGTAATCCCCAGGTCCTTTTCTGCAGAACTGTTGTTTAGCCAGTCGGTCCCCAACCTCTAGCGGTGCATGGGATTCTTCCTTCCTAAGTGCAGGACTCTGCACTTGTCCTTGTTGAACCTCATTAGATTTCTTTTGGACCAATCCTTCAATTTGTCTAGGTCACTCTGGACCCTATCCCTACCCTCCAGCTTTTCTACCTCTCCCCCCAGTTTAATGTCATCTGCGAACTTGCTGAGGGTGCAATTAATCCCATCATCCAGACCATTAATAAGGAGGTTGAACAAAACCGGCTCCAGGACCAACCCTTGGGGCACTCTGCTTGATACCAGCTGCCAACTAGACATCGAGCCGTTGATCACTACCCGTTGAGCCCGACAATATAGCCAGCTTTCAATACACCTTATAGTCCATTTATCCAAGCCATACTTCTTTAATTTGCTGGCAAGAATACCATGGGAGACCGTACCAAAAGCTTTGCTAAAGTCAAGATACATCACATCCACCACCTTCCCCATATCCACAGAGCCCATTATCTCATCACAGAAGGCAATCAGGTTGGTCAGGCATGACTTCCCTTGGTGAATCCATATTGACTGTTCCTGATCACCTTCTTCTCCAAGTGCTTCAGAATGGATTCCTTGAGGACCTGCTCCACGATTTTGCCAGAAACTGAAGTGAGGCTGACTGGTCTGTAGTTCCCCGGGGTCTCTTTTTTCCCCCCTTTCTAAAATATGGGCACTATATTTGCCTTTTTCCAATCGTCCGGGACTTCCCCCGCGCACCATGAATTTTCAAAGATAATGGCCAATGGCTCTGCAATCACATCAGCCAACTCCCTCAGCACCCTTGGATGCATTAGATCTGGACCCATGGACTTGTGCACATCCAGCTTTTCTAAATAGTCCTTAACCAGTTCTTTCACCACTGAAGGCTGCTCACCTACTCCCCATACTGTATTGCCCAGTGCAGCAGTCTGGGAGCTGACCTTGTCTGTGAAGACCAAAGCAAAAAAACCACCAAGTACTTCAGCTTTTACCACATCATCTGTCACTATTTTGCCTCCCCCATTCAGTAAGGGTCCCACACTTCCCTTAACCTTCTTGTTGTTAACACACCTGTAGAAACCCTTCTTATTACCCTTTACATCCCTTGCTAGATGCAATTCCAATTGTGCCTTGGCCTTCCTGATTAAACCCTGCATGCTCTAGCAATATTTCTGTACACCTCCCTAGTCATCTGTCCAAATTTCCACTTCTTGTAAGCTTCCTTTTTGAGTTTAGACTCACCGAAGATTTCACTGTTAAGCCAAGCTGGTCGCCTGCCATGTTTGCTATTCTTTCTGCACTTCAGGATGGTTTGTTCCTGTGCCCTCAATAAGGCTTCATTAAAATACAGACAGCTCTCCTGGATTCCTTGCCCCCTCATATTAGCCTCCCAGGGTATCCTGCCCATCAGTTCCCTAAGTCTGCTTCTCTGAAGTCCAGGGTCCGTATTTTGCTACTCTCCTTTCTTCCTTTTTTCAGGATCCTGAACTCAACCATTTCATGGTCACTGCTGCCTAGGCTGCCACCCACTTCTACTTCCCCTACCAATTCTTCCCTGTTTGTAAGCAGCAGGTCAAGAGAAGCACAGCCCCATGTCAGTTCCTCCAGCACTTGTACCAGGAAGTTGTCCCCAACACCCTCCAAAAACTCCAATCAGGAAACCCAAATGCACAGTGCACTTCAACTGCTCTGAGCCACAAGTTGCAACAACCACTTTTATTACACTAAAAGAGTATGGTACGAATTTGATGGCATCACAAGCTGTGTCAGAGAGAAGTCTGTTTTTATACCTCTTGGGAGTTTTTGAACCCTTCCATTCATCTACAACCCTACTTTTTGGTGTAGGGCAGTGGTTCTCAAACTAGGGCTGCCGCTTGTTTAGGGAAAGCTCCCGGTGGGCCAGGCCAGTTTGTTTACCTGCCGCATCCGTGGGTTTGGCTGATCATGGCTTCCACTGGCTGCAGTTCACCGCTCCAGGCCAATGGGGGCTGCAGATAGCGACATGGGCCAAGGAATGTGCTGGCTGCCCTTCCTGCAGACCCCATTGGCCTGGAGTGGTGAACCATGGCCAGTGGGGGCTGCCCTTCCTGCAGCCCCCATTGGCCTGGGGTGGTGAACCATGGCCAGTGGGAGCCGCAATTGGCCGAACCTGCGGACGCAGCAGGTAAACAAACCAGCCCGGCTCGCCAGGGGCTTTCCCTGAACAAGCGGTGGCCCTCGTTTGAGAACCACTGGTGTAGAGGGAGCACTCGTGAACTTGTAATCACTGAAACTACAGATTCTTAATCCAGTAGATAAGAACTCAAAACCCTGTTTGAATGATTTTTATCCTTTTTATTCACACATTTCTTTGGTGGCACCCACTCTGCCCACAGACATCAGAATTTTCTGTGCTTGATGGTGGCTCTGCCAGGGGGTGAAAAAAAAAATCTATTTTTAGGACAGAAACGAACTTCCTGTTCTTATCAAACTCAAAAAATAAGTTTCTTTCTTGTTTATGTAGCATGTACACTTGGATAATTCTAATCTCCCAGATGTTAGCGAATAGGAAAAACCTAACCATTCTGGTTTTGAATTGAGATAATCCCACTTGATCTGGGGTAATTATAATTCTTTGATCCCCACTATAGTATCAATTCACTGGATGTTATAGACCACTGGCATTAAATAGCCTCCCCTAAACTGTCCCAGATTCTTCTGAAGGGAAGGAGGAAATTCTGCCCTTTTATGAGAGAAAAGTTGCAATTGTTTGTGGGATGGCACAGTAAGAGTTTTTTTTCTGAATTCTGATGAGCTGGAAGGGTGTTATTTGGCTCTTTTGTTTATTTGGCTCTTTTGTTTAGCTGACTTTGATAAATTAGTGTAAAGTATTTCAAATAAAGAGGAAGAACTTTTGATGTGTGTGTCATGATAAGGAGCTCTGGATGGGACTGCTGGTCCAGGACAGATTTCTGAAAAGGAAGTCTGGACAAAAATTGTTGAGAATTATCCAAAGGGGCAAAAATCTCACTACACACTGCAGACTCTCCAAATTCTCTGTAAAGGCTAAGCCTGCATGAAGCGGGTGTCAAGAGATTCAGAGCCGGCCTGGAAGAGAGAGATTTGTCAGTGGTACTGAGGATGATCAGCTCTAATTTAGGACCTTCTGTGCTTTGTACAATGGTAGATGTAACTTCACTTGTGGTATGAAGAGCTCTTCCTGTAGTGAAGGGAACCGTGGGTGAAGCTGATCTGCTTGACTGCATCGACGCAGACAGCACTGATGCATAGCTCAGGCACTCAGAGGAACTCAATTCAAGTTTCAACTTCAAGGATGCACACTTTAAAGACTTCGGATTGGCTTCTGGACAGGTTTCAAGGAGTCCTTTGTCTAACCGCTCTTATGCTCAAATAAATTGGTTAGTCTCTAAGGTGCCACAAGTACTCCTTTTCTTTCTGCATGAGAATGAAGCAGATTTGACAACCTTCACTGTTGTTGGAACCAGTGGCATGAACAGGTATAAAAAATTGGCCACTTTTGGAGGGGCACTTTGTGTCCCTGCAACCAGAGGAGCTGCCTTTCCTTCCTCCACCCCCACCCCAACTCCTGCGTCCAGAGGAGCTGCCTCTCCCCATCACGGCCCGGTGGAGTTGGCTCTCCCTCTCTCCCCCACGGCCCTGGGACTAGAGAAGTTGTCATCTCCTGCCCTGGACCAGCACTGAGGAGCTAGTTCTCCCCGCTACAGGAGGTGGAGCTGGCTCTCCTCCTTTCCCACAATGGCCCAAGGGCCAGTGGTGCTGGCTCTCCCTCCCTCTACCGCCCAGGGGCCGAGCAGTTCGCTCTACCTGCCCCAGCGGAGTTCTGTGCCCAGGCTGATTTGTGGGGAACTGTGCCCCTGCTTGCCCCCCCCTTGTGCACACCCCTGGTTGGAACTTAATAAAAATTAGTTGATGTACATGTAGTAATAGAATCCAGATCATTTTCTTAACTATGTTGGTTTTACAGTGACAGGAATAAATATTTTAGTCACTAAAGATAGCAGGTATAACTCAAATATACATAATGCGAAAAAGTGTCATAATTCCTATTCATTTCCTTTTATCAGAGGATTTTGGTATTTAACACAGAACAACTTAAGAAGTTACCTGTATCATCCTTTCCATCACAGATTTCTGAATGAAATTTCAGTCAGGTTTTTCCTTCCCCAACAACACTCGCTGAAACTGTCAGCGAGGAGACTATATTTTCAAGCCCATATAATCACCCCCTTAAAGTAGGAGTTTTGAAGTATGAGTAAGTATGGAATAAATGTAACTGGAAAGGGATTAGCTTGATCAAAAGAGATACTAAATACACTTTTAAAAACATTAGTCAATTTCCATACAAAATCAGGATCTAATATACTACCAAGGCATTTATATACCGCTCACTATTTTGGTGTTTGTGCACCAGTTACCTGGACTGAAGTGAAAACTATAAATCATACCACCGTGAATCAACAGTAAATATAAGTAGGAAAAAAAAGGCCTCTTACCTAACCCTCTCTGTTCTAGTCTACCCAAATTCTGCTTTTGAAATATTTCTTGCCTCCTGTTAAGACCAAGTCACAACTCTTCTCTCTGAACTGCTCTACTGGCTATCCATTGCTCTGTGTATTTCTGCCTTACATTAAAAGGTACATTTCTACTTATAACCAAATTAGTCTCCTTTCACTTTCCCCAGATCTCTGGAAACACTCCCTCTATGTCCTCCCCCCCGCAAACATCTCCATTCCTTTTTCCGTGCAACTCCATTCCCCTCTCAAACCTATTCCAGCTTTGCGCACGTCATTCAAATTTCTACTAAAACTCACTTCTGTCACAAAACCCATGAGTGAATTAAACAAACAAAAATTCAGCCACCAAGAGGTAAGTGAACTAATGCATGATCTTGTTTGTTCTCTCTCGCGATGGTGTCACATCTAAATTCTGAATCATAAATTCTTCGCAGCAGGGACTACTGTGAGGGTCCTAACAAACATCTGGCATAGTAAAAATAAAATAATCATTAAAAGAAATTACCACTGAACAAGCTGTACCAGTTAAGTTCTTACCTTAGTAAAATTATTCAAGTGGCCTAGTTTTCTCATATTTGAAACACCTTGTAATTTGGCCACATTTTGGAGAATCTCCCTCAAGTTATCATAGGGTTCTGCAAAAGAAACAGATTATTGGTAGATATGATTCAGAAAAACAAGCATTCACCACATATTTTCCCAAACATAATAGGTACCCTGTTTATTTTTCCGGCTTTTGGTTAAGGATCTAGCCTGTTTTTCTTCAAAGAGTTCCGATTTGGCTTACACCTAGAACCGCAATATGCGTATTTGCGTTCCCAGAATAAGTGGCACAAGCCCAAGAAGTGGACACACACCTATTTCAAAGGAAAATTTTAGCAATACCCTGTTATTAAACAAACTTCAGCAATTTGTAAATCTAGATATTTATATATTCTCCAACACTACAATACTTGAGTACATCATAAATCTTAATGAATTTATCCTCAGCATCTCTGAGAGGGAAGTATTACTTGCTTTTTACAGACTGTGAATTAAAGCACAACGAATGAGCAATTTGTTCAGCGTCACTCAGGAATTTTGTGGTCAAATCAGGAAGTGACCCTGATCTCCCAAATACTAGTGCAGTGCCTTAGCCAGAGGCTATTCTTCCATGATACCAAACTGTAGGCATGCATTGTTTAACAGAAGCTGTACAACATTCAATAAAATATTCACCTTCTTAACTTTTCTGATATTAATACCTTATATTTCCCAACCAACCACTACCCCAGGCCATACCACGGCCAGAGACGGACCCGCTAGGAAGCGGCGGCAAGAAGGAGTTTGCCTGGAGGTGGATCTATTGTAATCAAGACTCAGGGAACTGCTTTTCTAAAGCAGCCAGGACCGGCTACAACTGAGAACATGGGACATTAGCCCTTTCAAGTAATCCTATCACAGACTGGAAAAGCATTATTAGTGAAATATGTAATGCATTTTCTACTGTCTTAGTGAAACTTGCAGCTGGAAAAAAAGGACAGCAAGCACGTTCTGACCAGCCAGCTCCGTGCAAAGCAGTTTGAAAATGACTGCTCTCATCACAGAGAGCGCTATCCCCCATAACTCCATAAACACATTACTGGTCTCTGTCGTTCAAAAAGATTTACTGCAGATCACAAAATCTGAATAAATGGACAAGTCTCTACTCAAGACATATCCTGAACTGATGTAGAAGAACAGGGCAAGAGCCTGCCCTACCACTAGGAGATGCAACCTTTACTCCTAAAAAATTTACTCCAACAGTCTAACTTCCAACTGAACAGTCAGTAAGCACCATCAATTAGGTAACTGGTCAAACACATACACGATAGCTTGGGGAGAGAGTGTATGGTAGAATGTTATGCATCCGGGTTAAACCAAATAAAACCCACTAAACAAACTGAGGTCGATATAAAACATTTCTACACATATATTTGGATACCACATCAAAAGCATTTACTTTTGAGAGGATCATACAATTTAAAGATGGAAGAGATTCTATTGGCAGGTCCATCATGATCCAAGTTCAGGATTATTCTGTATAGTTTATTTTTCTAGGATTTTATCCAGTTTTAGATGCTTCAAGCTGTCAAAGCCATAACAAAGGAAAATTAAAGAGAATGATGCTAGGGTATAGTTATGGTACTGCTTTCAGTTTAGGTCATAACCCCTCATTTCAGGGCTTAAACCGAAGGGGGAAACTACCTCCCTGTTATTTGTCTTCTCTGAAAATATAATTTAACTGACTCCTATTCTTTTTGGTTTTGCTTTTAGCATGGCATAGGTGGGAATTTCCCTAGCTCACAAAAGCTTTTGGACCTGTAACACACAGCTGCCAATACCGCCGAGCCTTCTAAAATGTTCATCTTCAGTTCTCTGATAATCGGGGAGCAAAGAATGCCGTAAATTATCAGACTTAAGCCGATAAAGTTTAAACTTTGAGAGGAAGGAAGGTGGACAAATAGGAATTTAGTTATATCTTCAGAGAGGCTGAATTATAGGCAAGTACGTTTCTCTAATGATACAGTCATTCTTATTCATACAGAGTACAAAGCTTGAAAAAAATTTTGCTAAACTAATTTTCTAGCTTACCGAGGGGCCAGAAAGCATCCCAAGCTTTTCATGCAACTCAGAGTCCTGGATACTTTCCAAAACCCCTACCATCAAACAGGGGAGAAAAAAAAAAAACACACACACACACAAATCCCCCAGCAAGATCTCACTGCAGCACAATCTTGCTGTCCTGGAGAAGGGACTCCAGTATACAAGCTACAATATAAGCAGGAAATTGAGAGGACAAGTGGTCTTTTCTATTACTAAACTACAAAGATGAGTAAAACAATTTGGTCCATTATGATCTGTTCATACCAGCAATATACAATTGCAGAAGGACCAGGCTGATAAAGAATTACAGAATGCCACCTCAGAATACACTTATTCAGGAGAGAAGTATGAAGTAGTCAGCATGTAGGTCAAACATCGTCAACTCAAACCTTAGTTCCAATCAATACTCACAGGGAACGGATTCCAACTAGGTAAAAGAGGTATGGCTCATTTTCATATCATTACCAGAAATAAACTTGAATAAAAGGGCGTAAGATGAGAGAAATACCAGTGGGAGGGGTGGGGTAAAACACAGAGTGAACACAGTTTATGGAAAGTAATCTGGCTCAGCCTGACTACAGCCATTCTTTTCCTACCTGCAACTGAGATATAAATCCTCACCCTAACCAGATCTGAGGTTCTGCAGCTAACTGGATTCCCGTTGAATCAAAGATCCAAGATTCAGTGCAGAACTTTCTCCTTGACATCCCTGTAAATTCTTATATCATGGCAGCAGGGGGAAGTCCAGAACTGGTGTGTGTATATTTGCAGAATAATGGATTGAAATTTCCTATAAATAATAGGAAAAAGTAGGAAGATTGATTGGCAGTGTTGCCAACTCTCACGATTTTATCATGAGTGTCACAATGTTTAGTTTTCCTGAAACACTAGCTCCTAGAATCAATCTTTCATTTAAAAAAAGTTTTTTAGCCCTCCTGGTTATGGAGAAAAGCTTGAAAATATGACAATCATAGAATCATAGACTTTAAGGTCAGAAGGGACCATTACGATCATCTAGTCTGACCTCCTGCACAACGCAGGCCACAGAATCTCACCCACCCATTCCTGTAACAAAACCCTGAGCTATGTCTGAGCTACTGAAGTCCTCAAATTGTGGTTTAAAGACTTCAAGGTGCAGAGAATCCTCCAGCACATACGCTAAAAATGCAAAATCAGAAAGCAAGAAGAATCCATATTTTACAAAATTCTCATGACTTTTAAGCACTTGAGGATGGAGATACGTTATGATTCAGGTGGGGTAAATGTGGTGAGTCAGAGATTCTATTCCCTAGCGTGTTCAAGATAACACCAAAGAGCTCTACTTCATAAAGCAGCCAGTGAAGGGATGGACCACACGCTGTAATCATCACACTAGCACCAGTGACACCACCTTCCCCTAGCAGATTTGGCAGCATTGTCTGACCACATGTAAAAATAATGTTCCAACCACCGTTCCTGTTAAGCATATACTGGCAGAACAAACAGGAAGCATGGTAGATTTCCACAAAAATGTCAATGACTCTATAAATAAGTTAATTGATTAATGTGTAATTTCACACACATCCCTTCCAAGATGCTTGATCAGTAGTTAATACAATAACCAGTGCATGTATTGTGAGTATATTTACAGTAGAAACAGCAGGCTGAAGCACCAGCCAATATCACTTCTATCAAAGGATCCTACAAAACTAGTCTAAAGCAGAACTACCCAAACTTCCCCTTCTACACTGGAGTCTCATAACAGCCCCGCTGCTAACCCACTCCCATCTACTGCAGAAAGTGACTCACCCAAGAGGTTTCAGAGTAACAGCCATGTTAGTCTGTATTCGCAAAAAGAAAAGGAGTACTTGTGGCACCTTAGAGATTAACCAATTTATTTGAGCATGAGCTTTCGTGAGCTACAGCTCACTTCATCGGATGCATACCGTGGAAACTGCAGAAGACATTATATACACACACAGAGACCATGATCTCATGGTCATCTTTCATGGTCTCTGTGTGTGTATATAATGTCTTCTGCAGTTTCCACGGTATGCATCCGATGAAGTGAGCTGTAGCTCACGAAAGCTCATGCTCAAATAAATTGGTTAGTCTCTAAGGTGCCACAAGTACTCCTTTTCTTTTCACCCAAGAGGAGCACAGTGGGTGGCAGCATTTAGTTGGCTCCACCCCCGGAGGTGCCCAGGGCAGAGTGGCATGGAATGGACAAGGGGTCCTTGCCTTCCCCCCCTCTTGCCAGAGCCTCTGACTCCCACAGGCTCAGGACAGTTTAAAAATACCCAGGGCTGTTGACCAGTGGGCATCCAGGACTGGGCAGCAGCAGGAAGAGCACTCAAGGAGTTCCCAGAAATCACGGAGGGGAGAGCAGCAGGCGGCTGCTCCCTGGGGAGGGCTGGAAGGGGCCATGCTCTCCCCATCTCCTTTACAACCTCTGGTAAAGGAAGGGTCCTGTCCTGCCTTGGACCGGACACTTGGCTGGCCGGAGCCCTGTGGAAACCTCACTCCCTGACCCCTGATAACCTCACGGCACCCTTCCCAGGGGCAAAAGTGCCTCACAGTTTGAAAACAAAATGGTCTAAAGTGCTAAAAGTGAACTCAAACAGAAACTTCCCTAAAGTCTTCTCTCAAGTAACTAAAACTAAAGGTCAGGACCTCCTTTCACCTCATAACATTGTACTTAGAGACATAAAATGGGTGAGGGCATATCTTTTATTGGACCACCTTGTCTCTCTAATATCCTGGGACTAATTTACAACTACAATTCATGCAAAAGCTCATTTAACAACTCCGACTAAAAATTATATACATTTTTTTTTCTTCCTCTCACTTTAAGAGGACCACAGAATTAACAACCCCAGACAACCACTGTGTTACACCTGAATCACATGAAGATTATACAAAGTATTTGGGTGCAATGGAGTTGTTCGCAAACAAGCCTCTGAGAACAGCCTTCCAAACTCGATGCTGTCCACAGGAATTAAGCAGAGCATAAAGGAATAATTTGACTAGAAACATTCAATGGAATTGAATCAATCACTGGTCAGAGTTAAGTAGATAGATGTAAATTATTTTTTGAAAGTGAAAGTTCTTTACAAGTACTCATAGCTTATCAAGGTGTTCATGCAAGTTTGGAAGATCGTCACATATCAGGCTCATTAAGAAGTCAATAAACAATGTTTTATCAGTAAACAATGCAATCTGAGGCACTGCATGTGAATGAAGGCATAACCTTCACTATCAGTTTATTAAGGTAATGTCTGGAGGGAAAACTATTCACAATGACAATAAGCACTCTGAATTCACACCCACATGCATGTGAAGTCCAGAATTCAGAAACTACTCCAAAAATTTGAGTTCCCTCACTCAAGTAGGCAATGCATCTGACTTCTAAGATTTATAGGCGTTGTTCTCCAAGACACACCATGCTGCCCTTTTCATAGATGTGAATAGATTAAGGATTATTTGTTCTTTGTCCCCAATCAAGGATCAGAATCCAATTGTGATAGATTTGTGATAGATCTGTACACACAATTAAAAGAATCTCTGAAGACTTTACACTGAGTATATGATTCCCAGACAGAAAAGATGGAGTTTAGTAGAGGGCATGTATCAGTAATTTAAGAGTAAAAAAATATATTAAAGGGATGCAATTACCACACAAAACAAAACAAAACACACCACACAGCATAACTCTACATTTCCTGGGTTTAAGATTACACTTAAAAGAAATCCAAATATGTTAAAAATACATAGTTAATGACCGAAACACACTTAACTCTGCCCTGCAGTGACAATGACTGGACCACAAGTAAGGTGGGGCAGAGTTTGTCTGGGGCTCTGGTTTATGGTGGGGGCGGGGGCTGGGGAGAAAGAGGTCAAAAACTGCTGTAAAAAAGATGCTCGGTGGACAGCTTTGCAGCAATGACTCCCCCCTCCCAGGAATCTGAGGTCCAAAGGGCATAAAGGTATGAAACTTGGGTGGGGCAAGTGTGTCTGTTCCACGCAGCAAGGAAGCCAGTGCCCACCCTCCCTCCCCTAGTGGAAGCAAATGGCAGGCTGGGTTAGGACCTGCTGTGAGTACTACACTAGTCGCTCCTTTTAAAGGGGGGCTGGGAAGGAATTTTTCCCACACCACCTGAATTTGACTTCGGCAGAGTGAGGTTTTTTCACTTTCTCCACAGTGGGTGTGAGAGAACCTTTTCTGGTGAGAGAAAAAGGTGGTAGGCCATATGTCACAATTTAGGGCTTGGCTACACTTGTGAGTTAGAGCGCATTAAAGCAGCCCCGGGCGCCCTAGCTCACTACCCATCCACACTGGCAAGGCACGTAGAGCGCTCTCACTCCACGGCTAGAGCGCTCTTGGTACTCCACCTCGGCAAGAAGATTAACACTTGGTGCGCCTTGGCTGAAATTTCCAGGCGTCAGCGTGAACCAGGTGTTGCATTACTGCCTTCTGATCAACCTCCAAGAACATCCCATAATCCCCTTAAATCAAGTGGCCATTCTTGTCATTTTGGAATCACTGCAGGAATGCAGATATGCCCTTTGAAAGCTCCGTTTTGACAGCTGGCATGCTTATCTGCTCCAAGACAAAGCAAACCATTACTGTAGAATGGTGTGGGGGGCGGAAGGGTGCGGCGGGGGGGGGGGGGTGCTGCTGTCTGAACTTACAAGACAGCATGCTGACATGCTCTCCTCCCCCCCACATACACACAACACACTCCCTGTCACACTCCACCCCATTTGAAAAGCACGTTGCAGCCACTTGTATGCTGGGATAGCTACCACTATGCACTGCTCTCTGTGGCCGTTGCAAGAGCTGCTAATGTGGCCACAGCAGTGCACTTGCAGCTGTCAGTGTGGACAGACTGCAGCGCTTTCCCTACTGCGCTCTACGAAGGCTGGTTTAACTCAAAGCACTCTACATCTGCAAGTGTAGCCATGCCCTTACTTTGTAAGGTTGGGCGGATGTCCAGTGCAAGTACTCCATAGGGAAGGCAGCCAGTGACCAGATAAATGGCCTGTTAAAGGACTTAAAAGGAGGTAATGGATAAAAGAACAGAACGGGGGAGGGGATTGGGAACTTCTCTGATTGGTATGGCAGGGAACCAACCTCCCCTCTCCCCCCATTCTCATAGCCCACCTTAACCCTCTTATGAGGGTGGTGGATGGTAAGGTCAAAGCCAAGGATTAGCTAGGGGACTTGGATAGAAACAAAGGGGGGCTGATGGAAATCCCGGAGAACTGATTTGAATAATCATGGATTTGCCTGCACTGTACACTCCATCTGCCGGGTAGTCCCAGACATCTATATAATAAAGTTGCAGCCTGATTAAGATCCATAACAAGTGTCTCATGTCCTTCTTGTGTTATACCCAGACAATGAAATACCTATAGGATTAGGATTAAGGCATTTTAATGTTTGTGGTCCCTGACTAGACTAAACCGATTTTTAAATACTGGATTTTTTTTTCATATACTCCCCCCTCACGCAGATGTGATGGAGCAGTAAAAAGCTCTCAAAGCTCACTGGTGAATCGGGATTTTAAATTGCAGTTAATATATTAGTTTAAAGAGCAGTACTATTAAAATGAGCATTATGTGAAATGGAGGTACTTCTATTAGATAACTGGGACAAAGAAAAAGATTAACAGGTGAATCAATTTAAATCAAGGCCATTTAAATCATGAAGTGGAAAGCCTCAATTTAAATGAGCTTTTCCATTTGTACTTCAGATATTTTCTAAAAAAGGCACACTCATTGACGGATATAACCATTAAATCATGTTGATTTACAATTAAGTAGAATCTTTATACTAGATTTGGTACATCTTTTTGTGACTAGAAGGGTACACTATCACATTTATTTAAGCAATTACATAACTTAATATTTGCAAATTCTTACTAACTGTAAGTTTTTAGTATTTAGAAAACGAATAATTAACTTCTCTCTCATTATTTGTGTCAAGAGCATTAGGACAGTAACTGGAATTTAATTAAAGACACAAAACTGCATATAAAATGTATTTTTATTAAACAAAATAACCGTAAGCGTTTTGGATACATAACCATCTTTTATCAAAATATGTTTCACAATTACAACTAAATGATTTATTAAACAGAGAGATTATTTCAGGGCAGCCTGGGAAACATTTCAAATACATCTAAGTAAAAGTAATGGGAATGTAAGTTCCTACTTGCCCAAGTCTCTTGAAAATGAGCAGTCTCCTAAATTACTTAGGCTGTCCTTCAGACTTTTAAAAATAGTAGATTTCATCCCCTTCTCCCTCCTTGTTTTTATTCATAGACTGGATGAGGAAAAAAAAAACAAAGCTTTCCAGCTTTTTCAACTCCCAATAGATTTTCCAACTTAGAATATTTTTTCGTTTGAACTAATTCAATCTGTGCTGCTGAAGAGACTACTGCTGTCTAAAGCTGGTTTAGCACTTCAATAAACTCTGCGCAGGTGCTTAACTAATGACGTCTACCAGTCCAATGGTGTAACTTTTTTTAAAAACATTAGCAAAACCTGTGCTGCTTAAATAGTTCACCGCCAGCCCTGAAATTTATTACGATTGGCATGACTGATGGGCATTAATTGTCACCAATGCCATAGCTGCATCATCTTGTCTAGGAGTTAGGCATCTACCCTAGTACTCTGGGTTGAAAATATTGGCAAGAAAAGGAGGAGTAAGTGCTTGATCCATCTGCTTCTTTACAGCCTGCAACAGAACTTTGTTGTTGGGTTTTTCCTTTCTTCAGTGTCTCTTGAAGTTCTTTCAAAATTGCAACAGAATCAACAATACAGCAGCAATCTTTCTGCAATTTATCCAAGGCTATGAAAATATGTTTCAGTATAGTCAGGAGATCTTCCACATTTCTCTTTAGTCTGATGTTGACTACTGTGGTGTGATAGTTCCATCTGTGTTGTCATGATTTTCTTCACAAATTGTCATCAGAATTGGCCAGTTCTTAATAAATAGCTCAAAAATCAATCACTGAATTCCACTGCACATCTTGGGGAAGAATTAATTTGGATCTTCCGGCTCTCTTCAGTGAAGCTGAAGCAAAGTGATTGGTACCAAAGTATTCTGCAATTTCAACATTTTCCGTTTTTCTGGAGTTGTACTTAAGTTTTTGGCTAAAAGACGTACCAAACAAGCTCCGCATCCATATATTATAAAAATTGCAGGTTCCCTTCATTATCTTCTTCTAGATTTCTTCTCATACATTTGCAACATTGTCAGTACAAAACTATGCACTTGACACTTTTTTTTTTGTTCATAGTTTGTTACAGCTTTTACTGCTACTTCTTTTAAGTATTATATTAGGAAATGCTCACACAGCATATCAATTGTTTCTGTAAAACAGACAACCCCATCTTCTGTTATCACAAAATCACCTACGATTAGATTATTGTGTACACACTGCTCCACCCATCAAGACTCAGATTAATGAGTATCCTGTCAATGTTTTTTTCACACTGTTCAATTTCCCTCTCCTACACTGCATCAACCAACCTTCAAGTGACGTCTGCTCTTTTGGGTGGCGCATAGCCTGGTCGTAATGATTGAACCATGTCAATGAAATGTTTCTTCTGAAGATGATGAAAAGGAGAATTTGTTGCATTAATGAAGCAAGCAATCTTTTCATCTATGGAGTCTTGATGGAATTTGCTGGTCCTGATTACAAACTCATCCGTGGTTATACTGGATGGCGAAGTCTTTTTTTTTTCTTGGGGATAGGGGGGGGAGAGGAGGGATACAGGTAGTTTACCTTCTGATGTATGCTTACTTGCAATGCTGCTGGTGGTACCAGTAGATGACTCCAGCAGTAGACATGGCAGATGATGGGCATTCATAACCTCTTATGTCTAAGGTGGACCCTGAAACAAAAATGGTTAAAAAATAATGAAAGATTCCCCCTACTGCAGATGTTTGTACCAATGTTTAAATGATAGAATTTAATCAAAAAGTATTATAGGGAAATAGATAAATAGATAATCCTTATGATTTAAGTCTATTTAAATCCTTATCTCTAACAACATCCCAAACAGTTTGAAAGAACATTTAAAATGTTAATATTCATGAACTGCCTAATAAATACTTTTACTTTTAAATAGGAAAGCTTCACCTAGGATATTTGATTATATTGAGCAATAAAAAAAATCTGAAAAAGTACAGCCGTAAGAGCAAAAATAGTAATTGATAAGTACTCCACAAACATACCAATTATAATTTGAAAATAAACATTTTGAAATTCATAAGTAATCCACCCAAAACACAAATTTATGACAATAATCTAAGCTATCTTTTATCATAGTAAAACACGGTAGGCAGTCGATAATAATGCAAAAATAATTTTACTAACCAGTTGACCCAGACTGTTCAGAGATGCACTTCATCTTCAAAGTCATTGCCTTCTGAAGAGCATTTTTCATAATGTTGTTTCATTCTGACAGCCAAGTCTTGCATCTCTTTGTTGCATTGTTTACATTTGGCATATGTTCCTTTTTACTTAGAGGTACAGGCATTTTCTTGAAAATATTCCCTACAGAATCTTTTTAGGACCTGCGGGCGTGACAGGCTTTTCTTTCCTCCCAGTCTCCAGATGTTCAAATCAACACTAGAGGCTGCTCTCTGAAGAATGTTGTCCTTTCTTCCCATAGTCCTGATTTGACACCAGTGCTGCTCCTTTCTGGTTGCATACATTGCTCCTTCTCCCCTTGTTACATAATTTCCCTGCCACACCCAACCATTACCCCCCAGAAAAAAAAACAAAACAAAAACACTAACAAAACAAGACTTCTGCTCATGTAACCCACATACCTTTTGCACGGCAGTATTTTATTTGCTTATAGGCCATTGAGATATTAATGCATGCCTGTTTGTTTGTATCTCTGTGTACTCATGCAAGGAGACAGAGACTTCAAGAAACCATCCAGAAGCAAGGGCTGGTAGTTACTGGGCAGACCAGTGGTCTTCCATAAGTTGGAGAGCAAATTTTCATGGTGGGTGGAGACATAATTTGAGAATTAAGAAAATCAGAGCTCAGGTAGGGAAAAGCTATAAAAAAGTCCCGGCCCACAGGCCATCTGCAGCCCAAGAACCTCCCCAATGTGGTCTGTGGGGCTCCAGCAATTTTGGGGCCAGGTCTCTCCCTTGGCCCTGCCTGCTGGCCCCCCAGACACTCTCCCTCACCTGCCTCCCCCCCCCGGTGCGCAATTTAAAATGGCCCAGGGCCGCGCCCACCAGCAGCAGAACAGCGGAGCTGAGCGGCTTCCTGCACGCTTGCTCCAAGTGGCTGCTGGCCCCTCCCTGCGGCCATGGGGCGGGGCTGTGCGTCCACACGCTGCCCCTGCCCTGAGCACCCCTGAGGCCAATGGGAAGCCGTGGGGTCGGTGCCTGGGGACAGCAGCACGCAGAGGCCCCCCCAGCCCGCCCTGCCTTGAAGGCCCAGGTAAGCGATGACCCCCCCACCCCTCTCCCAGAGCCTTCACCCTCACCCCCTCCCACCCCCAAACTCCTTTCTAGAGCTTGCACCCCTCCTCCTTTCCACACACCCCTTCCCACCCCTAAACTCCCTCCCAAAGCCTGAAATCCCACCCCCTCCTCCTGAACCCCCACCCCTGCCCCAGCCCAGAGCCTGCACCCAGCATCCAAACTCCATCCCTAAGCCTGCACCCCAGATCCCTTCCCGCACCAAAACTTCCTCCCAGAGCCCAGCTTTTTAAAATTGGGAAAGAAACTTTCCCTTTGTCTATTGTTCTCTGGCTGCAGGGACACAAAGCAGCAATGCTATAAGCAGGAATGCTGTATAAGGTTTGAACCAGGTATGAAAAAGTATCTTCCATACCTAGAAGAAATTATTTGGATAGGGAATGTTTAGTTAGACACAATAAGCTTTATTTCTTATTTTGGGTTGTGGATCTCCTCTGTGCTGATGCTCTTGTTTGCTTACAAACTTTAAGCTGAACCCCCAAGAAAGCTAGTTTGGGTGCTTAATTTTTGGAATTACTCTTAAAAATCTAACAAAAGCCTAAATTCCAGATTTTTTTTTCCTTTTTTGTTTAATAAAATTTACCTTTAAGAACAGGGATTGGATTTTTGTGTCCTAAGAGGTTTGTGCATGTTGTTGGATTAGGTGGTAGCAACAGCTAATTTCCTTTGTTCTCTTTCTCAACTCTTCCCCAGAGGGAGGGGTGAAAGGGCTTGAGGGTATCCCACAGGGAGGAATTCCCAAGTGCTCCTTCTTGGGTTCAAAGGGGGTTTTTTGCATTTGGGTGGTGGCAGCATTTACCAAGCCAAGGTCAGAGAAAAGCTGTAACCTTGGGAGTTTAATACAAGCCTGGAGTGGCAAGTATTAATTTTTAAAATCCTTGCGAGCCCCCACCTTCTGTACTCAAAGTGACAGAGTGGGGATTCAGCCTTGACATGAGCATCCAAGTAAGGCCCAGGGACGATTGTAGATGTCCCAGCAACAGAGGGTGGTGGAAACAGTACTGTCTCAAGACCTCCCTTGCAGGCCTCCCCTGCTGTCATCTTTTACAGCTAACTCTGACTAGCAGGCTTAAGTCTTCCTGTCAATAGGTATCCAAGTAAAGTTTTCCAAATCTTGGGTCTACTGTATAAATAAATATACATGTAGAAGAGATAAATCACTCCTACATGAGACTCTGTAAATTTAAAAATAAGTTGTACAACTTACTGGGCGTGGATAACTAAAATCTGTATGAAAAATATACCATCATATGTAGTAGCCCGTTTAAAATGACCATAATTGTTATCTTTGTGTCTTTTAAAATATCCAATCTCTTGCCAGATTACTTTCTTCCTTTTTATTTTGTTTTAAATCTAAGTTACATGTGCATACAAGGCACCCTAAACTAATCATTTCTTTTCCTTTAAGTGTTCTCAGATTGGAACCTTTTTTGAACCAAATTCATAGGAAATCCAGAAAATTATTGGGTTTCACAGTTAAGTTATAAAGCCCCCCCCCCCCCCAAAACCAAAAACAGATTTTATAATGGAAATGGTGACACAACTTTATTATATCAACTATAGCTACAGTATTTACCTTGAACAGAAACACAGAGAAAAGCCAGAAGACCTGTTGTTCAGGCAATTTCAGGCTGCCACATAGTTAACACTCAAGATACTTTTACATTTTGGAGAAGAGAAGGGGGAAATTGAATCAAGGCCATTCCTGAGCAGGTAAAGGACATCCCTAATGGCTGAAACAAATGCTAAACTTCAGGAATGCTGCTTTGAGAATGAAACTCTTAGTGCTGAGGGAGGATACCAGAGAATAGTTTTAAAATGAGAGAGTTTTGTGCTAAATTTAAAACGTCAACCTGGTATCCTGCAAGCGGTCACACAGATATACAGAATAAAATCAGTTACAGTACAGTTTTGGAAGATAGTATGGGCCACATGTTGTATCCAGCATCTCTTATAATCTTGTTTTTACAGCGTTATAGTAAACTGATATTTTCAAAGCACTCAGAATGCACTATGTATTTGAAGCAAAGCAGTAAACCCGAGAACATTCAACAAAAGATCATAACTGAAGCCACAGAAGCCGTATGTTGAATTGAACCATCTGAAAAGGTCCTATGCTCTTAATTGTTCAGTCCCTTTAAAGTTAATTATGCAAACGAAAGTAGTGATCTTCTGAAATGTCAAATATTAATTTAAACTAGGCTATAATTTATTATTATGAGTTATTACAATAAATCTCCTCCCCCTTTGCCAACTCTAGTCAGAAAATTCTAGCTCGTCCAACCATATCGGAAAAATGTTTAAAGCTAACTTGACAAAAATACATACTTCCCTTCAGTTAATATGAAATAGTCATTGTATCCGATCTACCAGACAAGCCTCCTTTCAAAAATACATAAAAGAAAAAAAATCCAACAACTTTAGGCCCTTCACAGTAGATATCAATTTTTGAAAAGTATCTATTTTTCAAATGTTGACATGGAATATCAATTGATATCAAGTAATTTAAGAATGTTAAATAAAACATACACGTTCTTATTGAACCATAAAGCCAGACAAACCTAAGTTCAATTTTCTTATTAAGCTTAAGTATTTTTGTAGTTAGCAAATAAAAAAAATAGATTGGAACCACAGGCCAACAAGTACAACTACATTAGTAAAGGTACTCTGCAGTTCATCAGAACAATTGTAAAATCAAACATAGGCGTG
Source organism: Caretta caretta (assembly GCF_965140235.1). Lineage (NCBI taxonomy): Eukaryota > Metazoa > Chordata > Testudines > Cheloniidae > Caretta > Caretta caretta. Next base: position 28,242,725 of record NC_134210.1, read on the forward strand.
CGTATGGGGTGTGCCGGTGAGCCCAGGCACACCCTAATGCAGGGGTGGGCAAGCTTGTCCTGCCCGGCCCGCCTGAGCTTTCGGCAGGGAGGCTCCCCCCGGACAGCGCTGCAGCAGCGTGGCTCCAGCGGGACCTGAGCTCCTGCTGCTCAGAGCCACGTGGTAAGGGGGTGGGGCTGCGAGTTCCAGCGGACCGCTCCTGGACGCTGCACACAGAGGCTCCAAGAGAGGGGGGAGGTGAGGGTAAGCAGGCTAGGGCTGGGGGCGGGGGGGGTTGGATAAGGGGCAGGGAGTCCCGGGGACAGTGGATTGGATCGTGGAGTTCACGGGAGTCAGGAGGCGGGGTGGATAGGAGTTGGGGCAGTCAGAGGACAGGGAGCAGGGGGAGTTGGCGGGGGCGGTCCCCGGGGTCATGGTTGGGGGAGGTTTTGGGCAGGTGTTCTGGGAACAAGGAGCAGGATGGGTCAGGGATTCTGAGGGGGGCAGGAAGTGGGTGGGGATTGGATAGGGGGCAGGGGCAGGCTGTTTGGGAAGGCAGAGCCTTCCCTACCTGGCCCTTCATACAATTTTGGAACCTCGATGTGGCCTTTTAATTTAATCACCATACGCTCTATATAGAAAGCCCACATTCGCTCGCAGCATGCGCCCCCCACTACTGCGGCACCGCGTTACCATTAGTCCTCCCCTCCCCTCTGACTACTATTCTAGAAAATTCTTTGACCTATATAAGCAGCCGCGTCAGGCAAGCCCAGCACAGTGTCTACAGTGTTTGTAATTTTTATCGCGTGTACTCTACTGAAATAGCATAACAAGCCCGTGGCTTTAAGTTTTAATTCAATCGTATGTTCAAGCTGTTCATGTGAAAGAGCCTTTTTGAAACTAGCACATGTAAAAAAACAAACTAAGAAGTACAATGTCCCAACAGCACCTTGACTCACTCATGATTTTGTACATTGAACAAGAATTGGCTTAGTCAGTTAATTACAATGATGTGATTGAGGAATTTAAGTCCAAAACACCTCATTCTCTACGACAGGAAGATGAAGAAACTTAATCTGTTTTGGTCAATTTGGGTTAGCTCATTATCTGGTTAAAGATAAAGACCATGAAAATTGACTGTATCTTTGTATACGGCTGGTTATCACTACAGCAAACATTTGGTATTTTGTGTCTCATTTTTTAAGTGAAGTTTAGTTTTTAATTTAAAAAATTAAGCTTAAAGAAACTAAAACTTAACTATTTTTATTCATCAAACAAACTAATGTCCTTTATGACTGAGTATTCAATAAATGTTCGCCTTTAAAAAAAACTCCCTGGGTGCACACGCTAATGAAATGCGCTGCGCTAGGAAATTAAATCAAATTGTAAAATACGTCCATGTTAGACAGACTAGTTAACCTCAATAGTTGCAAATTCCATTCTTACTCAGATAAAATTAAAACAGAAAAAACCCAAATCTGTGGTACATACAGACAAGCTTTAAGTTTGACTCTGACTTGCACTGTTCAGCTATTCAAAAATGAACATTAAACCAAAAAAGATTCAAAGAGATCTGAAGTGTTAACAGAAGGAAAAAGGACTTCTAACGAAATATACAGCTTGAGCCCAATCCTATGAGGTACTGAGCACCCTCAACTCCCATAATGTCACTCAGGACCTTGCAGGGCCCAACCAAAGATTGGAACCCATAATCATATTAGCCCTTATATACCAATATATACCAATTACTTCACTCTCTCTGCAATAAGATTATCTTTGTACTTAACGTTTAAGGGTTTGTCTATACTGCAATTAAAAAACAATGCTGGTCCGGGCCAGCTGATTCACGCTCATGGGGCGCAGGCTAAGGGGCTGTTTAATTGTGGTGTAGACGTTTGGGCTCAGATTGGTGCCCAGGCTCTAGTACCCCACAAGGTGGGAGGGTCCCATAGCTCAGGCCTGAGCACAAATGTCTAAACCGCAATTAAACAGACTCGTAGCCCAAACCCCACAAGCCTGAGTCAGCTAGCACAGGCCAGCTGTCGGTGTCTAACTGTAGCGTACATAGACACCAACTCTGTGGGTGATCCAGGGCTGGAGCACCAATGGCGGAGGTGGCGGAATGGTGGCTGCTGAGCACCCACTGGCAGCCTCCCCACCTCCCCCATTCCCTGCCAGCACCTCCCGGCGAGCCCCGCAGATCAGCCCTTCACCCTCCACAATGAATATAAATAAGTCAAAATACCGAACACAAAACCATCTGATGCACACCTTCCTGCAATCCTGAAGGTTTCAATTGCTCAGTCACTGAGGCCAAACATCAACAAACAGACAGAACTAAAGCGTTGCCAGGTGTCTGGCAAACACTAAAAACTCTCTGGCAGGCAAAGAATTAATTGTATAAAGTTGTATGACAGTTTTATTATTTCCAAGAAATTCGAAATAAAATACACAATATAAACGTTTTCTTTTCTGAACACCATCTTCAGTGACATTATTGGCCCGCTGGGAGAATTTGAGGACTGGCACTGGCCCTAAGGTAAATTGAGTTTGAGACCCCTGCCCTAGATTGTGGTGGACCTACTGAAAACTAGCACCACCTCCTCAAGTGCACTCAAAGAAATGGACTGCCTGGGCTCTGATTCATCCTGCTGCAGACAAGACAGGCCTGGTTTCTCCTTGGCTCAACACTTAAGCATCACCAGACTCAGGAAGAATTATGACTGTCCAGTCCCATTTCTGCCTACTAAACTCGTCTCCCCCTTCAGAGAAGTAGGAATAACAATCTCCTGCTTTGATAGGAATTGGGACAGAGGGTAAGAGAAGAGAAAACAGATCCAATCTGCACCTCTTCTTCCCCTCCTCCCTCCACACCAACGGAACTTCAAAACAGTTACCCACAGCATCAAGGAGAAGTAAAAGCTACTATTTCACTGGAGAAAAATAGAAGAAACTGAAGTCCAGGTGACCTGTTTGGAGAAATAACTAACCCTTTATAAAGTATCACTTATACTTTAAAGTCATGTGTAATTAGTTCTCTTGGGATAGGCCTTTCTGGCTTACTCCATTTAAGGTTTACTAGCATTGTTTTCCTGGACCTAATCCTGCAAACCCTTACTCCCATAAATCATTTCTAATAGTAATTTCAATGAGTCTGTCATGAGTAAGGATTAGTTTTGTGACAAGACCCCCCCCCCCCCCCCCACTCATCCTGCACACACTTTTGTATGTGCATAACTCTACAGACAAAAAAACAAAACAAAAAACCTGGAATCATTCTTGTGGAACCTTAGATACTAACAAATTTATTTGGGCATAAGCTTGTGAGCTAAAACCCACCTCATCAGATGCATGGAGTGAAAAACACAGTAAGCAATACAGGTCTTTTCTTGTGCTGTAATATATATACACTGCTTACTGTATTTTTCACTCCATGCATCTGATGAAGTGTGTTTTAGCCCAGATTCTAACTTTCCAACGTGCTGGGGGGTGCTCACTGCTCGACTGCAACTGCTCAACCCCCTGCTCTGCTGCAGTGGGAGTGCCGGAACCACACAAGGCACATTCAAGTGCTGCCACGGCAGTGCTTTAGCGTTGCCCAATGTAGACTAGCTCTAAGAAAGAGGTGGACAGTGGGAGGGGGGAGAAGAGGAATAAAAAGGAAGACATGGTTATTTTACCTATACCAGAGGCCAAGAAAGCCAGCAGGATAGACAAAGGGAGTAAAATTCTTGAAAGTTCCTGCAACAAAGAGAGAAGGACAGGAAGATGCAATAGCAGATAACTGAACTGATGAGGAAACACCAAGTTGCTTGAGGGTATAAATACCAAAGTAAACTGCATCTCACCTCCTGAATAGTCATTTCCTGACAAATACCTTGCACTGAAGCAAAGAGAGAACAAAAAGTGCTGGGGACGCCCTTTCACCCACTTCCCCTCAGAACAAGGGCCTCCATCCACCGATCTACACCACAGGCCAGAAGCAAACAACTTTTTAAAAATGCTATGCACAACTGTGTAACATGTCTATGCATACACAGTTAAGAATTAGATTCTTTGCACTTCTGTCTACTTTGGTAATGATGGGTGAATGAATGGCTGGATTCTGCCTTTTCTTGTTAATATTTTTGCTAATTATTAAAGTTATATTTGTTTTCAAAATATGAAAGCTAGGGTTTATTAAGCAGACAGTCATATCAGTGTTAAAAAAGTAAAGTAAAAAGTAGTCTTAAAAAAAAAATCAGTTTCATTAATACATTTGAAATCTAGCCAAAAGCACAAAGTTATACATACTGTATCATGAAATATTAGCATTATTATAGAATCATTGAAACGTAGGACTGAAATGGCCCTTGACAGGTCATCTAGTCCAGTCCCCTCCACCGGGGAAGGACTATGTATTATATCAGCGGTTCTCAACCAGGCATCAGAGGCCCCCTAGGGGGCCGCAAGCAGATTTCAGGGGGTCTGAAATTAGACTCATTAGGGCTCAGGGCAGAAAGCTGAACCCACGCCACGCTGAGCCCTGTCAACCAGGGATGAAGTCCAAGCCTGAGAAGCTTAGCTTCGCAGGGCCCACTGGGAACTGCCCTACTTGCTACCCCCTAACACCAGCACTGGCTTTTATATGCAGAAAAACAGTTGTTGTGCCACAGATGGGCCCATGAGTTTTTATATCATGTTCAGGGGGCCTCAGAAAGAAAAAGGGTGAGAACCCCCGAGCTACACCATCCCTGACAGATGTTTATTTAACCTGTTCTTAAAAACATCCAATGACAGCAATCCCAAAACCTCCCTAAGTAATTTGTTCCAGCACCTAACTAACCTTACAGTTAGGTTTCAGAGTAACAGCCGTGTTAGTCTGTATTTGCAGTTAGGGAGTTTTTTCCAATGTCTAACTTAAATCTCTGTTGCTGCAATTTAAGCCTATTACTTCTTGTCTTGTCCTCAGTGGTTAAGGAGAGCAATTTATCACCTTCCTCTTTATAACCACCTTTTACGTACTGAAGACTGCTTTATCCCCCTCAGTCTTCTCTTCTCCAAACTAAACAAACCCATTAAAAAAAAAAAAAACACCACATACCACGTTCCTCCTACACCATGTTTTCAAGATGCTTCATCATTTTTGTTGCTCTCCTTGGACTTTCTCCAAATCTCTCTCTAAGTGCAGTGCCCAGAACTGGACACAATACTCCAGCTCAGGCCTTATCAGTGCTGAATAGAGTGGAAGAATTACATTTTGTGTGTCTTGCTTACAACACTCCTGTTAATACATCCCAGAATGAGTATTGCTTTTTTGCAACAGTATTACATTGTTGACTCATATTTCATTTGTGATCCACTACAACTCTCATATCCTCCTCTGCAGTACTCCTTCCTACGCAATCATTTCCCAATATATTTCACGTTACTGTACAATAGCAAGGTAAATTTCATAGTTAAGCTGAATCTATGCCCGGATTCTCAAAGTGCATGCATAGAGCATTCCAGGGCCTGGCACCCCTGCTATCAGCAACCTTGTCAATAGGTCCTCCTCCTATATGCTGCTCCAAGTCACAGATAGCCACAAGTAATAACTTCCCCTTCGAGCTCATAAGTGTTGGGCAAAACACAATATGCAGAGATAATACAGTGGAGATATTTCTACCATCAAGCTAGGAGAGACATCTTCACTTGCCTTTCAACCTATCAAATGGGCTCTCCATATACAAAACTAAAGCTATTTGTAGTTAAATAGTTCTTACTCCCATTAAGACTTCTAGTATATGGTTTCATAAATAAGGAAAGCAGAGAGTAGCCCGGATTACCCAGCAGAGTTGATCCATGCACCCCATTAATGTCTAAAGTACTACTGGGCAAAAAAAGTTCCCTGTTGCAATCTTGCAAACAGTTGAATATCTTGGCATCATGGACTTTTCCTGACCAAGCAACATTAATCTTGGCAAACCTGTGACTGTGATCCACCAAGAACAGAAGAATTATAACGAAGCACCCCTTTTACCTGATAAACTGAGGCTTTGGCATGGGACAATACCACGAATTTAGCACATAGGTCATTTCAATAGCCCCAGCACAACTAGGAAACCCTAATTTTAATTTCCAACAGTCATCTCCTCCATGCTTCCTTCCATGATCACATGATGCAGCAGCACATACTGAAAATTTTTACCATATCTTCATAAATCAAACTGTGGATTTCCCAGTGATGAACTTGCCCCCAGTCACCAGTGGCAACTGCAGAGTTCCAAAGGGTAGTTGCCACTAACTTCTCCACGCTGAGGGGCGCATTCATCTGAGTATTCTGGGGTTGCTCAGCCCAGGACTCCAGGAAAGCACTTTCCTCATCCTAAAGGCCTGATGCTACTTCTAGTCATCCGAAGTCTGCAAAACTATCCAGTCCCACCACTCCACATTTGCTGGCATGGCCCAGGAGAGGTTCTCCAACAAATACATATATCACAGAAAAACATCCATGTGGTGCCATCTGTGAGTCCACAAGGAATTCTAACAACTCTCACCACCTCTGTGCTGTTGCCACTGATGCCTTGCAGCAGGTGCTCTTCTATAATAGGATTTATTTTTCAAAGCACAATAGTGGACAAGCACACAACATTCCTCTGTGCCTCCTCCAGACAGCATGCTGGAAATGGTGTGGATGCCAGTCCACCAAGTGACCTCTGGGACACAATTCTGCCAGCTTCCTGAAGATCTCACCATCTACCATAAAAGTTATCCAGAATTGTCATGAGCGAAGCAGCAGCAAATGCAATACTTACCCATACTGCAGGGCACTGCAACTGATGCAGCACAGTGCTGTATGGACACATGGATTGAAATGTAACCTGTCTTGTACTGCTGCAAATGCAAACAGTGTGAACACAGTTTAGTTACACAGATATAAGCTAAGTAAAATAGCATACTTTTCAGCATTTTTAAGTTGAGAGTGTCCCTTTAATGTTAATTCAGTCTTGCTGTCCATGTATTTTGGTTCATGTTTCCCTTTAAATGTGTAGATTAATATATTTTATACTGTTATAGGTCTACAATAAGACCATACAAGATGTATAACGTAGACAAGTTATTATGGGAAATGCTGTAATTCCCTTTGTTTTCCATTCTCCCCAAATATTAATTTTGGGGTATCTTTGCATGTAGTCAGTGCATGGAGAGACTGTATGAATGTGCATGCATATGTTTTCTCAAAAAGAAAAGGAGTACTTGTGGCACCTTAGAGACTAACCAATTTATTTGAGCATAAACTTTCGTGAGCTACAGCTCACTTCATCGGCTGCATACTGTGGAAAGTGCAGAAGATCTTTTTATACACACAAAGCATGAAAAAATACCTTCCCCCACCCCACTCTCCTGCTGGTAATAGCTTATTTAAAGTGATCACTCTCCTTACAATGTGTATGATAATCAAGTTGGGCCATTTCCAGCACAAATCCAGGTTCTCTCACCCCCCCCGCCCCCCCCCCCCCCACACACTAGTCTCTAAGGTGCCACAAGTACTCCTTTTCTTTTTGCGAATACAGACTAACACAGCTGTTACTCTGAAACCTGTCATATGTTTTCTGCAATTTAGAAGAGTCTGTGATGAAGAAAGCCTAGGTTGTTTTACTGATTTTTGTTTGCTTGTTTCACTTTTAACTATATGTATTGGGGTGAGAATTGACTGTGAGGAAGGAAAGAGAAAGGGGAGAAAGGGTTTCCATCAGTCACGTCTATGCCCATTTTCTTAAATTGTTTTACACGCAGGAAAAGAAGTAAGAGCTCCCACAGACACTTTGTTCTTATTTGTTGTCTCATGTTGCAGATAGAAGACAGCTAGTTTGCGAGGTCATGGGAATTAAGAATTAGCTGGGCAAGAGAGTTGGTAAATAGAAGCATCTTCAAATACACTTTAATTTTATTTATAACCAATAAACAAGTGTTGATCTTGGGCCCTAAGCGCCATTGAGATAATTAAAAGCACATCACAGATTAGAGTTAGCAGCTTCTGCTCCCCCCAAAACCAGAACATAAGGAAGTTGTCCAGATGTGAAAATCAAAGCCAAACTACACTAATGGCTGTTGATTGTGAGTGATTCATTGTGCTCCTTTCTTCCCCATAATCTTGAGGAAAGAGATGAGCATACTTCAAAGCCAAAGTACAACAAATTCAGGCCATTACAAAACGTAAATAGGGTGAGAAGAATGATAAGATGATGGTTCCTCAAAGAAAATGTCCTCTTTTATAAGAATGGGGTTCTAGTGCCACTGTTGACTACAGCTGTGGCTAGGGTAGATAAAAATCTAGGCTTTTTTTAAAAAAAATAATTTAAAAACCCCAATTTTTCAATTTAAATCGGACTTTTTAATTCAATTAAATTTGAAATTGACAACTTATGTTAAGGCTTACATTTTAATCTATTAAAATCATTTAAATAAAAAAATATTATGCAGTACATATTTGCTGACAAGTTTTAAATAAAGTCAAAGCACTGGTGGAAGTCACTGGCTAAAGCCTGGAACAAGAGTTTGTTGGGGTGCTAACCCACATTTTGACAGCAGTAGCCTCTTCTGCAGGTGAGCAGAGAATATTTTCTTCATTGTGATTTACTCAACTACTTCAGTTCAATTACTAGTTCATTCAGAGCCGAGAAACCAATAGGGAGTTGAAACCAATGAAACAGTAGGAAAGCTTGTTTTCCTCTTCCAATCTATGAATTAAAAGTAAATGTGCGAGGGCGAGATCTACTGGCTCAAAAACCTTAAAGGACACAGTGACCAGAAATAATCAGTTCTGTTCCCTAACTATAGATAGGTTTCAGAGTAGCAGCGAGTGGGGGTGGGGAAGAAACCTGGGGAAATAGTTTCACTTTAACTGGACAGTCTCTATGTAAAAGAATATCACTACAAAAGGTCCCCCCTTCCCCTCCGCTCTCCTGCTGGTAATAGCTCACCTTAAGTGATCACTCTTAAGTGATAACACCCATTGTTTCATGTTCTCTATGTATATAAATCTCCCCACTGTATTTTCCACTGAATGCATCTGATGAAGTGAGCTATAGCTCACGAAAGCTTATGCTCAAATAAATTTGTTAGTCTCTAAGGTGCCACAAGTACTCCTTTTCTTTTTGTGAATACAGACGAACACGGCTGCTACTCTGAAACCTATACTTGTCAATGACTTTTTGCGGTGAAACTCAGAAGTTTCACTGCAAAAAAAAAAAAAACAAAAAAAAACACCTCCACAAGAGGCGTACAGCTCTTACTGGTGATGCTTTTGCGGCGATGTACAAGTGAAGACACGTTCTTCCTGTTTACAGAGCTTTTAGTCTCTGCAGGTTATCCCACAGTACCTAGGTGACCACTCTGGCCAGCAGCTCTGTTGCTCGGTAAACAGACACCCATCCCCCACCCTGTAAAGCCCTGGGAACTTTGAAACTCCCCTTCTGGTTTTCTTTGCAAGTGCTCACTTATCTGGCCAGGTGACAATGCCTGCTCCTCGAAGCAAAGGATCCTCTGCTTGGAACAATGCTGAGCTACTGGAGCTGATCAGTGTTTAGAGAGAGGAGGCAGCTGTGCAGGACCCCAGGATACCCCGCAATCACCGCCCCCCTTCCCACAACACCTATCCTCAAAATGGAGAGAGCTGCACTGTGGAATAGCTGCCCTCAGTGCGCTGCTATCATAAGCGATGAAAGTGCTGCAAATGTAAACACTCTCTGATGCCTGTGGAAGTAAGTGAGTACACAAACCAGCGCTCTTCTTTCACCGATTCATCATCACTGTTGAAACTGACAGAGCAAAAACTCTGCAAGAGTAGACATAGCTTAAGAAGCAGCCAATGCAGATCACAGAGCACAGGTGTCATGTGTTGCCAAGTGAAATACATCACGTCGTAAGAGAGCTGCCACATTCTCCCAACAAACTCAGTTTCCATTCCAGGTAGATTTAGGTATAGCTCCAAGCAGAGTGCCTTGTTACAGTCTAATCTTGATGTAACTAAGGTATAGGTTACAGCAGCCTATTAATAATTCTAATGGATAAGCCTTGAGGATGGTAGGAAGTGCCTTGGTTTTAGGCTTCTTCTGCAATTTACTTTGGCATCTCTTGTAAAACATGCAAAATTTCAATGTGGTTTTACCCTGAATGTTAAAAAAGAACTCCCACAAGCTGACCACATTGCAGATCATACAATGCAGCTATTGGATTTGAAGCAAGAATTAAAATTCATGGAAGTCCTATGATTTTTGTTATACAGGAGGGTAAGACTAGATGACCACAACGATCCCTTCTGGCCTTAAAAATCTATGGGCTTGATTTGGGTGTTCCAACCATTATCTCCCATTTCAATGTAGGCGCTATTCTACATATAGATCAGCTACCTAGTTTGGAATTTAATCCCTATTGACTTTTATAGTCATCTGAATGGGGTCAGCATTTAATAGTGACCTCCCTTTCCAATCAGGGTTCCATGTAACTCACAAAATGCTATCATAAACTATTACAAAAGGATTCTTGAATTCTCAGACCCCTTCTCACATTCTAGTGGTTTCTTCTGCCTGGAGGCCACCAGGGTTCAAGAATGAGCTCTGACAGGGTGGAGTTGGCAGTGGCCAGGAAGCCCCCTGAAGTCTGCAAGTCAATACAATCATTTTATGCTGAAGTACAAAACTATGGTTGAGGTCAACATCAGTTTCTCCTCTGTTTCTGGCGAAGAACAAGTAACAGGTCACCCTGAACTCTTTCAGGGGGTATGCAGACTAATTAACATAGTATGCCTCACCCTATTAGTTCCTTCAAGTTGAATGCAACGGGAATGTAACATTAGTGATGACTCAGGCCCATTAGCCCTGACTTGCACCATTCTGAGTAAGCAGTGTAGCACAAATAGCCAAAGCCTGTTTACTTTAGGTCCTGTCCACTCTCCAACTTTTAACTTTGATTTTGTAACCAGATAGAGGCATGTTCACCTTAACTAGTTACAAGTAAACACGAACTTGCATCTACACTGCAGCTTTTCTACCATCCCAGCATCCATGTTGCTGTGTAAACATGTTTGTATCAGTGTGTAACTGATAATTTTCCCCCTTAAAACACTCAAAACCTCTGGCAAGTGTTAATTTTACCAGGAAAGAGGTTAAGAGGACTAAGGTAAACTCACTGAGGAAGATTTCAGAGTAACAGCCGTGTTAGTCTGTATTCGCAAAAAGAAAAGGAGTACTTGTGGTTAGTCTCTAAGGTGCCCCAAGTACTCCTTTTCTTTTTTCACTGAGGAAGGTGGCTCATTACTGCATCCAGATATAAGAGGAGAGGAGCTAGGTGAGCATTCCTGACGTAGGGAACATAGGACCAACCAAGCCCCTGGCTGGATGTAAACTTTATGTTCTTTGTTAACATAAGCCAAAATCCAAAGAGGGGTTTTTTTTATTTACACCATGTGGGGACTTTGGGAGGAGTTGGGTAAAAATCCTGATCATAAAGTGCATTACTGTGACTTATTATTTGTTGTGAAGTAGCTCTCAAGAGCCCCAGTCAGATTGGAACCATATTGCATTAGGCAGTGTAAAACCATAATAAAAGAAAATTTCTTGCATTTTGGGAATGCTGAGCAGCTCTTGGTCTCAGCAAGGGACAGTGCCCGGAGGATATGCCCAGAAAAGCTACACCAGCTTCACGTGAAGCCACGCACTCTAGAATGTCTTACCACACAGATAGCTGGGAGGAAGGAAGACCAGCCAAAGTGATGACAGACATGGTTGGGTGCCCTGCCTGCTTTATGAACACTGGTTCAAAGTTAGTTACTCAAAGACAACCAGGTGCCAGTCTAGGCCTCTTGCAGAGGCAAAGCACAGTTAACTGCCATGTTTTTAACCATATGTTTGAGAGCCATTTTAGCCAAATAATTGTATGTTAAAACTTGTTCTAAACAGGTTGTTACTGATTAAATGTATAATAAATAAGGAGACCCCTTGGAAATTGAAATGGATAATGATTAAGAAAAAGAAATCAGATATTTCAGGTTATTTCAACAGATTTTTAAAAAAATATTTAGCTCTCTCAATGATAAAAAGTGTTTTTTTTAAAAAAAAGATCACAACAAATATTTTAAATAATTTAAATATCTCTTGTAGCAAATATAGATACATCCTTCAAAATAAAAGAGTGAACCAAAAATATATTTAAAAAAAAAACTTATTTCTGATTGAAAATATCATTATGTATATACTAATGCATTGTTTAGTAGGTCATGAGATTAGGAGTTCGGAGTGCTATAACCAGCTGTGCTAACATCTTTCTGGGACGTCCTTGTTGATTTAGCCTCTCTATGCCTTAGTTTTCCTTTTAGTAGGCTGGGGGAAAATACATGCTAGACTTAGTGTGTACAAAAGCAGTAGTTTTCCCAGATGAAGACACATGGTTGGTGATACTAAGGGCTAGTCTACACTAGAATCGATGCAGCTGCACAACTGCATCAGTGGAGCTGCGTCGCTGGTAGTGTAGACGCGCTATGCCGATGAGAGAGAGCTCTCCCATCTGCATAACAAATCCATCTCTGTGAGCCGCGGTAGCTATGTCATTGGGAGAAGCTCTCCGGCTGACATAACGCTGTATGCACCAGGTCTTAGGTTGGTGTAACTTACACCACAAGAAAGGTGGCTTTTTCACACCCCTGAGTGACGTAAATTATGCCGACATAAGTGCTAGTGTGTACAAGCCTTAAGGTAGTGAGCCAGCTGATGTATCTTCTGTCTTATCGCTATTAAGTTTGGGGGACAAAAAGGATCACACTTCTGTGCTTGGAACTTGCCATCATGTTTGGTAGGACTCTGGGCTAGTTTACTGACTTTGAAATCAAAGCTTAGTTGGTGACTGTCTAATTGTGGGTAAGGTGCCCAGCAATTAGACCTGCTCTAAACTTAAAAATTAGATCTACCTAGCTACCTTGCTCAGAGCTGTGAAAAATTTCACATCATGAGCTCTATAGTTAGGTCGACCTAGCCATTGTACAGGTCGACCTAACTACAGAGCTCATGATGGGTGAGTTCAACAGATGAATTCTTCAGTTAATTTAGCTACCACCTCTCAGAGAGGTGGATTAACTACATTGACAGAAAAACTCCTTCCATTGGTTATAAGTATATATGCTATGGTGCTGGAGCTGCAGTAGCAGTACACATGGCCTTTCAGATGAATTAGCACCTGATTTATAGCATGGCTCTGAAGTGAAAATAGTGCAGATTTTCTGAACAGGTCAGTAATTGAAGGCGGCTGAGTTAGAGGAGGCAAGTCACCCATTCCAGCTGAGGGTGGGACCCAGGCTTTAAAAAAAATAAAAATAAAAAAAGCAGCATTCAGGCTCCCAGGATATAGCTACACTGCATTTTAAAACCCACAGCAGCAAGCCTCATAGCCCTGGTCTACAGACTTAGGATAACACTATGACACTAAAAACAGCTGTGCAGATGTTGTGGCTCAAGCTGGAACTTGGGCTCTGATGCCTGGGGATGGGGGAGGGCTTCAGAGCCTGAGCTGCACTATTTACACAGCTGTTAAATCATAAGGTGATCCTGAGTCTGCAGACCCAGGCTCAGCCCTGGTCTACACTACAAACTTTGGTACAACTATGTCTCTCGGGAGTGTGGAAAGTCCACACCCCTGAGCAACACAGATAACCAACCTAACCCCCAGCATAGACAGGAGGCGTCTCTCGTTGACATAGCTACTGCCTCTCGGGGAGGTGGAGTACCTATGTTATCAGGAGAAGTTCTCCCATCGGTGCTGCTGCTGAGCTGTAAGTGTAGACAAGCCCTTAGACTCGCTGCTCCAGGTTATAAAATTGTATAGATGTATCCTTAGTGGCTGGTAAGATGAAAGCAGCTGGGAGACAAAAGCTATGTTTACACAAGGATGAAAAACCCACGGCATGGCTGTGGCTGGCCCAGGTCAGCTTAAAAAAAAAAAAAAAAATCAGTGTAGATGTGCAGGCTCAGACTGGAGCATGAGCTCCAGGAACGCTCTACTCTTGCAAGATCCCAGAGCTCAGGCTCCAGTCTGAGCCCAGACATCTACATAGCAATTTTTCGGCCCCCAAGCCCGAGCCCTGCAAGCCCAAGTCAGCTGACCCAGACCAACAGTGACCATGCCTCAGGTCTTTTAATCTGTAACTTCTAAAGGAGTTAGCCAGCTGAGTAAGGCAAGGATTTCTCTCCTCCCCCTTAACTTGCAGGTACTCTACAAGGAAGAGCTCACACTGGGAGGAAAATTGTGTATCATCAGCACCACTGCTAACTCTTCCTCAGCCTGCACATGTGGGGGTCCTAGCCAAACAAGGCAGCCTGACCCTGGAGGCTTCTACCCAGGTCCTAGTCTTGACTTGCAGGGAATGCAGCTGCATGTCCCTGCCAAGAAAAATCAGGCAAGGGGAACCACCCAGCATGAGAGATGTCTGTTGGTGGAGTTACTCAGGAAGCAGGTATGAGGGCTAGAGGAGGAAGTGGGTCATCTATGTCACATCTGGGAGCTACATCAGTGGAATGAATACAGAAATGCCTAGGTTGGTGGATGCTAGCCAATTAAAGAAGACTATAGCAGCATCAGAGAAGGAAGGAGAACTAGCTGCTCTACTGGGGGGGTTGACTGGCAGCTGGTCATCTCGGACAGTAGATAGTGTTCCATCCCTCACCCAACACCCCATCCAAGTCAAGAACTAGTTTGCTGTACCGGCAACAGGAGGAGAGGATCAGACCCTAATGGGTGAGGAAGAGGAGCCACCTGCCCCTAAGGCTGGGAGACTCACAGCAACCACACCTAAGAGCAGATATAGGGTAATGCTGACCAGGGACTCGCTTCTGAGGAGGACAGAGACATCCATCTGCAAATCTGATGGCCCAGGGTCCTGCCTGCATAGAATCTGCATTTAAGACATCACAGGAAGGTTGCAGAGGCTCAGCTGTACCACTGACCGCTACCCCACACTGCTCATCCATGTGGGCATTAATGATACCGACAGGTATAATTCTGAGCAGATCTGCAGTGACTCCAAGGCTCTGGAAGCGAAGATGAAGGAGTCAGGGGTGCAGGTGGTATTCTCAGCCATCCTCCTGGACGAAGGTATGGGCCCCTGCCGGGACACATACATCCTAGAGATGAATGCCTGGTTACGCAGATGGTGTTGATGGGAGGGCTCTGGCTTCCTTGACCATAGGATGTTGTTCCAGGGAAGAGGACTGCTGGGAAGAGATGGAGTCCACCTGACAAAGTGGAAGAGCATCTTTGGTCACCAACTTGCCAATCTAGCAAGGAGGGCTTTAAACTATGGGCTTGTCTACACAAACTGCTGCAGCAGCACAGCTGCGCCACAGCAGTGCTTCAGTGAAGGCACTAGCTACAATGATGGGAGAGGTTCTCTCATTGGCATAGGTAATCCTTCTCCATGAGAAGCTACTCTATGGGTTAAGACGGTTTAACTGCTTCACTCAGCGTGTGAATTTTTCACACCTCTGAGTGACATAGTTCTACTGACCTGATTTCCTAGTGTAGGCCAGGCCTAAGTAAAAAGGAGGTAGGGTCAAAAGCCCACAGGCAGGTATATATTTTTTTAAAAAAGGTAACCTTTACAGAAGGCTAGATGTTGGGGGTTGGAGGGAATGGAAAATTACAATACACAGTTACAGGAATAAGAGTGAAAATGGTGGGGAAAGTCTGCTCAATTTCTTTGATGTCTATATACAAATGCAAGCAGTATGGAAGAACTGGAAGTATTAGTACATACACTAAATTATGAATTATGACACCATTGAGACTTGGTGGGTTAAATCTCATGTCTGGAATTATTGGTATAGAGGGATATACCTTGTTCAGAAAGGTAAGGCAAGGGGAAAAAGGGAGGTGGTGTTGCATGGTACATCACACAGGTGCCAACTTCCCAATGTGCCGGGGGGTATTCAACCCCCTTCTCTGCCCCAGGTCCCGCCCCCTCCCCCACTGCACCCCTTCCTCCAAGGCCTGCCCCGCCTCTTCCCGCCCCATTCCATCCCTCCCCCAGCACGCCACACCCTAGCTTTTCCCCCTCCCTCCCAAAGCCTCCTGCATGCCATGAAACAGCTGATTGTGTGTGGCAGGAGGGAGGCGCAGATTAGTGGGGCCTGCTGGTGGGCGGCAAACACTGGGGGGGTAGGGTGGGAGCTGATGGGGGCTGCCAGTGGGTGCTGAGCACCCACCATTTTTTCCCCATGCGTGCTCCAACCCCAGAGCATCCACGGAGTCAGCACTTTTCGTACATCATACTCATGTTCTGAGGTCCAGAAGGAAGAGAGGCAGACCAGGTGAAAGTCTCTGGGTAAAGATAAAAGGGAAAACACAGTGTATTACAGACCACCAAATCAGGAGGAGGTGGTGGATGAGACATTTTTAGAACAAACATACATCCAACACACTTAACCTGGTAGTAATGGGGGACTAACTACCCACATATCTGTTAGAAAAGTAATACAGCAAAACACAAGATGTCCAATAAGTTCTTGGAATGTATTGGGATATCTTTTTGTTTCAGAAAGTGGAAGAAGTAACCGGGGGGCAGCCATTTTAGATACCATTATGACAAGAGAGAAATTGGTTGTAAAACTGAGGGTTGAAGGCAATTTGGCCATCAACAATCTAATGAAAGCAATTCTAAGGAAAAGAAGGAGTGAGCAACAGAACAAGGACAACGGACTTGAAAAAAGCCCAGACTTTAACAAACTTAGAACATGTAAGTAAGGTCCAATGGGAAGAAAAACTAGGGGGAAAAGGAGAGCATGTGGGGCCAAAAATCAGAAAAGCTAGCAATAAGAAGTTCTATAAATATATTAGGAAAAGGAGAAAGATGAAACAAAGTGTAGGTCCACTACTTCGTAGGAAGGAGAGCTAATAACGGATGACATCCAGAAAGCTGAGGTGTTTAATGCTTATTTTACTTCAGCCTTCACTAAAAAGATTGTGACCAGATATTTAAAAGAAAACAACAAGGAGAAGGACCACAAACCAGAATAAGAAAATTACACGTTAAAGAATATTTAAATAAGGTAGATGTATCCAAGTCAGCAGGGCCTGATTAAATTCATCCTTGGGTACTTAAACTAACCGCAGCAATATCGGAATCATTACAGATTATATTCCCGAAGATAGGTGAGGTCCCAGATGACTAGAGAAGGGCAAACATAGTACCTATTTTTAGAAAGGTGACAAAGATGACCTGGGAAACTACAGACTAACTTTGATAACTTGTTCCAGGGTCTGTCAGGGTATCAAACAATCCGTTTGTAAGCACCTAGAGGACAACACGATTGTAAGGAATAGCCAGCATGGATTTGTCAAGAACAAATCATGCCAAACCAACCCAATTTCCTTCTTTGACAAGGTTACTGACCTAGTGGACAGGGGAGAAGGAGTTTCTAGACAGGATATCTTGATTTTAGTAGTGCTCTGACACAGTCCTACATGACAGTCTCGTTAGCAAACTAGAGAAATGTTGTCTAGATGAAATTTCTATAAAGCAGTTGCATAACTGGTTGAACGACCATACTCAAGGATTAGTTATCAATGGTTCACTGTACAAATGGGAGGACATATCTAGTGGGGTCCCGGAGAGATCACTTTAGGTCTGGAACTATATATTTTTTTCCATTAATGACTAGGACAATGGAGGGCAAAGTATGCTTACAAAAATCAGCAGATGTCCCCAAATTGAGAGGGACTGCAAAAACTTTGAAGGCCCAGGATCAGAATTCAAAATGACCTTGATAAAGTGAAGAACTGGTCTGAAATCAAAAGATGAAATTCAATAAGATAAGTGCAAAGTACTGCACTTAAAAAGGAAAAAATGCACTACTACAAAATCGGAAATAACTGGCTAGACAGTATACTGCTGAAAAAGATCTAGAGGTTATAGTGTATCACAAATTGATTGTAAGCCAACACTGTGATGCAGTTGCAAAAAAGGCTGTCATCATTCTGCAGTGCATTAACAGGAGTTGCACATCTAAGACACTGAGGTAATTTTCCCCACTTTATTTGGCACTGGGGTAAGGCCTCAGCTGGAGTACTGTACCCAGTGTTCACTTTAGCAAAGATATGGACAAACTGGAGAGAGTCCAGAGGAGAACAACAAATATGATAAAAGGTTTAGAAACCCAATCTATGAGGACAGGTTTAAAAAAAAAAAATCAAGCATTTGTAGTTTTAAGAAAAGGAGACCGAGGGGACACCTGGTCAGAGTCTTCAAACATGTTAAGGGCTGTTATAAAGAGGGCAGTGATCAACTGTTCTCCATGTCCTCTGAAGGTAGGACAAGAATTGATCAGCTTAGTTTAGAGGAAGGAAGATTCAGGGTAGATATTAGGAAAAACTTTCTAGCTATAAGGATAGTTAATCACTGGGAATAAGCTTCCAAGGGAGGTTGTGGAATTCCCATCATTGAAAGTTTAAGAACAGGTTAGGCAAACACCTGTCAGGACGGTCTAGATACACTTGGTCCTGCCTCATGGGCTGGACTAGATAACCTTTCAAGGTTCCTTCCAGCCCTACATTTCTATGACTCTATGAAGGACCTACAGAAGAGTCAAATACGGTTGAATTTTTAGTGCAAGAAAACATCTTTGACAAGGAACACAGAATGGTTTTCACAGTGGTCCCACATGAAGCTGCAATCATAGAACTGAAACACCTACAGAAGTAAAAATTGTCAAAGCACAAGGCATTTCCCCCCATTCTATTAATATCAGACATTCAGTTGCACACACAGCCAGAATGCCTCACTGTTCCAATGGCCCAGAATGGGAAGTGGTGGCCTCAGCTCATTGCCAAATAGGATTGCTACCTGACTTGGATCATGTCTCTGAGTCTTACTAGTCAATACGAATGAATCAGTTAAAATGCTATTACTAAGTTCCCCTGGATATGCTATATTAACTTTTTGCCAGGTTGTTTCACAACATCCTCAGCCAATGGCAACTTTATATTGGTTTTTTTGTAATGCATTTCAAACAAAATTTATACAAGGATTAACAAAGGTGTTAAGATCTAATGTACAGTTCTACTGAAATCAATTAGATTTTGTATGCTCTCTCTATTAAGTACATGTACAACATGTGAAACCTGAATGTACAAAGTCAAAAGGAGTTACTCTCCATATGAAGCAAACATGCAAGTGTTTTACTTTATGCACAAGTAGCCCCACTGACTTCAGCAGTACCAATCATTAATGTGTTTGCAGCACTGGGAACTTAGTGGTTCATTTTGTTTATAGAACTCACCCACTTCAGTTTTAAAGACCACCACATTAGCAACAATCTACATTATATTTGTGGTAACCAGTGTTAAAACAATATACCACAAAACCTCTCTTTTTAATTTTTTATTTTTATTAGACAGGTGCAAAAAAGTATCAGAAACTTTGTTTTTCCAGAACTAAAAAAATAATTGATCTTGGTGACATTTTATTTTGTAAATAAATTATGTATGGCCTGAGACATGGTATGTCAAGTTCCAGCCTATAGGTAAGTAGAATTGCTTATTAATAACTTCTCAAAACAGGGCTCATACCAAAAAGTACCCTTTTTTTTAATTACTCTGTAAACCTGGAGCTACTGTTTCTCTAATACAATTACACATGAAATGGAAAACCTTATAGCTGTTGCTATAATTCCTGAAATATTTTTCTAACCAGTATCCTATTTCCTTATAGTGCGCAGACTATTTTGACACTCAGCTTCCATCACTTCCCCATCACCCTACCTCCTTGTGAACACGCATCTAGTCACAGCATTAACATTAAAATCTTCTGAAGCAAAACACTTATATTACAGGTTTCAGAGGAACAGCCGTGTTAGTCTGTATTCGCAAAAAGAAAAGGAGTACTTGTGGCACCTTAGAGACTAACCAATTTATTTGAGCATGAGCTTTCGTGAGCTACAGCTCACTTCATCAGATGTATACCGTGGAAACTGCAGCAGACTTTATATACACACAGAGAATATGAAACAATACCTCCTCCCACCCCACTGTCCTGCTGGTAATAGCTTATCTAAAGTGATCAACAGGTGGGCCATTTCCAGCACAAATCCAGGTTTTCTCACCCTCCACCCCCCCACACAAATTCACTCTCCTGCTGGTGCTAGCCCATCCAAAGTGACAACTCTTTACATAATCAAGTCGGGCTATTTCCTGCATAGATCCAGGTTTTCTCACATCCCCCTCACCCCCATACACACACAAACTCACTCTCCTGCTGGTAATAGCTCATCTAAACTGACCACTCTCCAAGTTTAAATCCAAGTTAAACCAGAACATCTGGGGGGGGGGGGTAGGAAAAAACAAGAGGAAACAGGCTACCTTGCATAATGACTTAGCCACTCCCAGTCTCTATTTAAGCCTAAATTAATAGTATCCAATTTGCAAATGAATTCCAATTCAGCAGTTTCTCGCTGGAGTCTGGATTTGAAGTTTTTTTGTTTTAAGATAGCGACCTTCATGTCTGTGATTGCGTGACCAGAGAGATTGAAGTGTTCTCCGACTGGTTTATGAATGTTATAATTCTTGACATCTGATTTGTGACCATTTATTCTTTTACATAGAGACTGTCCAGTTTGACCAATGTACATGGCAGAGGGGCATTGCTGGCACATGATGGCATATATCACATTGGTGGATGTGCAGGTGAACGAGCCTCTGATAGTGTGGCTGATGTTATTAGGCCCTGTGATGGTGTCCCCTGAATAGATATGTGGGCACAATTGGCAACGGGCTTTGTTGCAAGGATAAGTTCCTGGGTTAGTGGTTCTGTTGTGTGGTATGTGGTTGTTGGTGAGTATTTGCTTCAGGTTGCGGGGCTGTCTGTAGGCAAGGACTGGCCTGTCTCCCAAGACTTGTGAGAGTGTTGGGTCATCCTTTAGGATAGGTTGTAGATCCTTAATAATGCGTTGGAGGGGTTTTAGTTGGGGGCTGAAGGTGACCGCTAGTGGCGTTCTGTTATTTTCTTTGTTAGGCCTGTCCTGTAGTAGGTAACTTCTGGGAACTCTTCTGGCTCTATCAATCTGTTTCTTTACTTCTGCAGGTGGGTATTGTAGTTGTAAGAAAGCTTGACAGAGATCTTGTAGGTGTTTGTCTCTGTCTGAGACAACCGCATTTGCTCCAACCCCTCAGATAAGCTATTACCAGCAGGACAGTGGGGTGGGAGGAGGTATTGTTTCATATTCTCTGTGTGTATATAAAGTCTGCTGCAGTTTCCACGGTATACATCTGATGAAGTGAGCTGTAGCTCACGAAAGCTCATGCTCAAATAAATTGGTTAGTCTCTAAGGTGCCACAAGTACTCCTTTTCTTTTTACTTATATTACAGGCATCAGCTCAGCACAACCAGGTTTATATACAAATTGCAACCCTCATTCTCTTCCACAAATCAAGAACTTTAGATAAGAACATTTTTGCCTTTAAACTTCGGGGGAAATATCAATGCTGCCAGCAGGGCAATTTGTTTTCCAACAGAGGCAGAGAAAAACCCCAAAAAATAGTTAAACGTATACGTTAGTCCTCTACAATCATGTTAGGTAGGCAGTGGTTTTGTATTTGCCTAACACATGGCTGATTAATGTTACTCCTGGGGGAATTCTGAGCCACTACATGTGCGCAGAATTTATGTCCCCCGCAGATTTCTTTGCTTCCCTGCACAAAAATGACTTCACTGTGCTTCCCTGCCAGAAACCTGCAAGAGCAGTCAGACACCACTCCCTAGCTGCCCAGGAACATCCTTTCAGGCACCCGGAGCAGCCAGCAGAGAGCTAAATCACAGCAGGGCTGGGGATGCCCCACCCAGTGGCTCCTACCCTGAGCCAGGACCAGCTGCTAGTTCCAGCTGCGCTGGAGGCAGGAGAGGATGAGACTTCCTCTTCCCCTGCAAGACTTATCCCACCCCCAGAAACATCCCCCAGCTGCAGGAAGCTCAGCATCCTCCCCTGTTTCCCGCCCCCATCACTCCACAGCTACGGTGGGGGGGAGGGGTCGCTGTACAGGGAGCTGCTCCCCCATCCGCCCAACCCCCCTATATCCAGACCTCCCATTCCCAGACACCCTCACCAAGCCTCCCCCCGTACAACCAGAACCTCCCTAGCTCTCCTACCCAAACCTTACCCCACTGATCCTCAACCCCTCCATCTAGAGCCACCTGCGCCCAGAAGCCCTGCCTCTGGATCCCAACCCCTGAACCCAGACCACCCTGCATTCAAACCCTCACCATGATGAGTCCTACGCCCCTGCACCCCCCTGAGCCCCCACACCACTGACCCCCAATTAGCTTCACCCAGACCCACACTCCCCCAGCACCCAGACCCCTCCACTGAGCCCCAACCACTTCACCTGGAAGGCCCTGCAGAGTCCCATTGCCCCTGCACCTGGAATCCCGACCCACAACAATCCTCTGTGCATCCAGATCCCCTGCACACCTAGACCCCCCACTGAGCTGCCTGTACACTGATTGTCCCACAGAATCCTCTCACGCCACATCAGGATCCCCCACACTGAGCCCCTCCATACTTGCAGTCTGAATGTTTGAGCCTGCATGCCCCACATGTGGTGCGCCTGGCACAGAGGGGCAGGGCCCCAGCATGTTTCTGGGATATGTCCAGGCCTTGTTCTGTTTCAGGGTCGGGTGCAGCCTCACCCGAGTCCAGGGCACGGGGTGAGGAGGCTGCAGGGTGATCTCCCATCTTCATGCAGCCAGTGGCCTGTGCTCCCCACTACGATGCTGGAGCCTCTGCATTTGTTAATTGAAACTTGAAGAAACTTGCAGAATTTAAAAATATCATGCGCAGAATTTTTAATGTTTTGGCACAACATTTTTATTTTTTTTGGCACAGAATGCCTTCAGGAGTATTAATGTGTAGCAAGTGTCTTTATAGTATCGTAATATTTTGCCACAGAAAAGGACGTATGTTTAACGAGAGCCAGTCAGCAAACTTTGAAACAAACTAACACATACAATAATTACGAGATGAAGTGCTTTCTTAAGCTATAACATGGTGACAGGAAGTCCAGAATAAAGAGGTCTTAAGTAGGGCTGTCAAACGATAAAAAAAAATTGCAATTAATCACAAGATTAAAAATATTGTCATGATTAATCACAATTTTAATTGCACCATTTAATAATAATAGAACACCATTTATTTAAATATTTTGGTTGGGGAGGGTGTGTGTGTGTGTGTATGTATATTTTTGGGGGGCATTGTCTCTTTAAGCAGAGTATTCAGGAGCCTGAACACTTTTTCAATCAGCAGCAGTTGCTATCTGCAGCACTCACTCCTGAGCCAGCAGCAGACAGGTTCCCCCTGCTCCCTGACCCCAGCTCAGCGCAGCACACAGAAAGCAGGCTCCGGGTCTGGAGCAGCTTGCCCAGGGATGGCTCCATGGGGTGGGGGGGGAGAGAAGGAGGTAGGAGCAGCAGTGGAGCAAGGCAGCAGGAGGAGGGGCACTCATGCCCCGGAGGCACACAGCAGCACCCCTTGAACACCGCACCCTAGTGGGTGATTAATGCTGGTTAAAAAAACATGTTAATGTGTTCTGAGTTATTCACATGCAAAACTACAGTTGACAGCCCCAATTATTATTTTTTATTACAAATATTTGCATTTTAAAAAAGAAAAGAAGATCATGCTTCTACTTGAAGATTGCACCAAAGGGCATAAAAACGTTTAGCATAACTGGCATACAATTACCTTGCAACGCCAGCTACAACAGTGCCAAGAGAACACCTGTACTCACTTTCAGGTGATGATGTAAATAAAAAGCTGGCAACATTATCTCCCATAAATGTACATGAACTTGTCTGTCTTAGCAATTGGCTGAACAAGTAGCAGGACTGAGTGGACTTGTAGGCTCCAAATTTTTATACTGTTTTGTTTTTGAGTAGTTATGTAAAAAAAAACTATTTGTAAATTGCATTTTCATGATAAAGAGATTGAACTACAATACTTCTGAGATGAACTGAAAAATACTATCTCTTATTTTTACATTGCAAATATTTGTAATAAAAATATTAAATAAGCACAGGTTTCAGAGTAACAGCCGTGTTAGTCTGTATTCGCAAAAAGAAAAGGAGTACTTGTGGCACCTTAGAGACTAACCAATTTATTTGAGCATGAGCTTTCGTAAGCTACAGCTCACTTCATCGGATGCATACCATGGAAGCTGCAGAAGACATTATATACACACAGAGACCATAAAACAATACCTCCTCCCACCCCACTGTCCTGCTGGTAATAGCTTATCTAAAGTGATCATCAAGTTGGGCCATTTCCAGCACAAATCCAGGTTTTCTCACCCTCCGCCCCCCCCCCCCCCCACACACACACAAACTCACTCTCCTGCTGGTAATAGCCCATCCAAAGTGACCACTCTCTTCACAATGTGTATGATAATCAAGGTGGGCCATTTCCTGCACAAATCCAGGTTCTCTCACTCTGTCACCCCCCTCCAAAAACCACACACACAAACTCACTCTCCTGCTGGTAATAGCCCATCCAAAGTGACCACTCTCCCTACAATGTGCATGATAATCAAGGTGGGCCATTTCCAGCACAAATCCAGGTTTTCTCACCCCCCCACCCCCATACCTGGATTTGCGCTGGAAATGGCCCAACTTGATCACTTTAGATAAGCTATTACCAGCAGGAGAGTGGGGTGGGAGGAGGTATTGTTTCATGGTCTCTGTGTGTATATAATGTCTTCTGCAGTTTCCACGGTATGCATCCGATGAAGTGAGCTGTAGCTCACGAAAGCTCATGCTCAAATAAATTGGTTAGTCTCTAAGGTGCCACAAGTACTCCTTTTCTAAATAAGCACAGTTCACTTTGTGTTCTGTGTTGTAACTGATATCATCATATTTTAAAATGTAAAAAAATCCCAAAATATTTATAATAAATTTAAATTGGTATTCTATTATTGTTTAACGGTGCGATTAAAACTGTGATTAATGATGATTAATTCTTTTAATCTAGTTTGTTTGTTTTTCATTCATCACTTAAGTGAACTATAATTGACAGCCCTAGTCTTAAGCACCACAACTGATCCTACAAACCAGGTACATATGGGAAGAGATGGCTATACGATCTATCACAGCCAAAAATTCATTCATCAGAAAATGCTGAAGCAATTCCAAGCACGATCTGATACACAACACTGCCAAAATGAGGTGGAGCTGCACGTTGATTTAGGGTGAGATTTGGGCTGGAGGGAGTAACAGGGGAGCCTCTGGAAAGGCAACTGGAGTTTAGAGTACTGGCTAAATTAATAGAACTGTCCAAACCCCAAAAGGTGTAAACAGCCCCATCTGCAGCCAGCAAATAATGACCCTGAAGAAGAGTCTCTCAAAAACAACTCCAGAGGACGTAAACGTACATTAGATGTAAACGTACGTCTACCAATAACCCATCGCCCCCACCCCGCACACGCACGCACACACACGGAGGTGGGGGAGGAGAGCTCTACATACCTAGCAATACCCCCTCCCCAGATCTCACCCCTTCCCTGCAACAGCTGTCCAGACCAAGACCGAAAATAGCATCCCTACGCTCCTGCAGTTTGGTGACACACCGACGCACAAACTGATCCCCTGACTAGAAGTCTAGCCCCCCACGACAGTTCATAATCGCCAGCGGCACCACCCAGGGCAGCGGACGAGCAGCAGCTCCGCTCTCACCTGGGACGCACTCACTCTGCAAGGCCCCTCCTTTCCACAGAGCAGCCACCTCCCACGGCTTTGGCGGACCCCCGGGACGCACCCAAGCCCCTCGCCCAGGGGAGGGACTGGACATGCCTCCCCCGGCCCAGGCCCCTCTCCCCTGGCCGCGCCTTAGAGGCGGGGTTTCACCCACCTCCCATGGGGCAAGGGTGGGGCTGGACTCCTAGGACACCAGCGATGCCCCAGCCCGGCCTCCTCAGGGCCCAGCCCACCCCGGCACGGGGCGCCCCCCCGGCCTCGCTTACCTCGGCTGAGATCAAGCGGGACGTTCTCCTCGCCGCTATCATTCCGACCTGTGTGGGGGGGAGAAGCGGAGAGCCCGTTAACCTGGGCGGGGAGGGAGTGATGGGGCCGGGGGAGCAGCAGCAGCGGCGCCTCCCGCCGGGCCTAGCCGGGCTCCTTACCTCGGATGCGGAGGTGCCTCAGCGAGCGGGCGCGGAGGTTCACCGCCATGTTTACGGCCCCGCAGTCACAACACCGGAAACCTCGCCCTCTCTCGCGAGGAGACCGAGCCGCCGCCGACGACTCCCGCGGCCCCCACCGGCCTGTCGCGAGGGGGCGCGGGAACGCGCGGCGGCGAGCGCGAGGAGCTGGGCGCTCGGCGGGGCCTGGCGCCAAGGAATGACCCCGGCGTGCCAGAGGGGAGCTGGCGGAGCTCAGCGAGGTCCCGGCCTGGGCTCCCCCGCCTTGAGAGAGGAGGCCGTCAGGACACCCACCCACACACACACACCATCGCCCCGCCCCGGCTCGGGGGCTTTCCCTCGGCACCCTCCAGGGGGCGTTTCCCTCCATTCGCTGCCCCCTTTCCCCACCAGGGCAGGGGGTGTCTCTTCACCACCTGCACATTAGTATGATTTATGACGTCCACCATGGGGGCAGCCGCCTTCAGGGGTGTGGGGGGTCCCCTGGCCCGACAGCTTTAGCAGCAGAGTTGGGGGCCTCTCCGTAGCGCCTAGCTCGCTCCTAAACCTTTGTATGCTGTCTGCTCCCCGCCCCCACCGAGTCTTTCACAATATTGCAAAGCCCAGCATTCAAAAATCCCGAGATGTGACTTAAAATTGTGAGGTTTTTTTATATATATAAGGGGAGGGGGGTTAAGTGCTTCCTGGGGTCATTGTTTACTGGGTAGACTTGAAACACGTGTTCACCCTCCTCTGTAACCATGAGGGCTGGAGGCTTTTTCTTTCTTTTTTTAAATTGTGAGCTGCAATTCTCACTGCATTCCAGGAGCTAGGGCTTTAAAAACAGCGAATGTCCCCAGACTCGTAACAAAAATCACAATTGGTAAAAGCATTGCCAACAAGTCACTAGACCAGATTGCTGCTGTTTAAAATACTTTTGCAGCCTTGTAACAGACTTCCCAGCAGCTTTACCTCTGACCTGCTAAGTGGTGAAAATGAAAATGTTGAAGAAAAGGCCCAAAATGGCAGATTCAAAGAAACATTTTAAAACACTCCAGACTGCCCTTGTCAACTTACCCTGTTGTGCTGCCTTCAGTCTAATTCTACACCTTTGTAGAAAACGTGGCAAAATGCCTTCTTTTCCAGGAGAGCTTGCAGTTCTAGAAATGACTTCCTAAAAAATTGTTTCAGCTAAACAACTAAAGATGGTGGTTGGGTTTGTCATGTGACATTACTTTTTTGACTCCCATTACAAAAACGCCACACCTTCTATACCTCATGCCTGCCCTATTCAGGCAAAAGCTTAAATAAGCAGAAGTGATTTACAACATGTGCTAAAGGTCAGGAAACTCTGCTTCTGAAGGACCACAGATGAAGCAAGTTCTTAGCGGATGGCCCTACACATAAGAACACCAATGTCCTGATATTTCAATCTCCGTTACCTCAAATATCTCAAGTAGGGTTGCCAGTTTTGGTTGGATGTATTCCTGGAGGTTTCATCACATGACATGAACTTTAATTAAACATTAATATTTAATTCCTGGAGAGTCCAGGACAGTCCTGGAGGGTTGGCAATGCTAGTCTCAAGTGATTTTAATAGCTCAGGTCACTAATGGGAAGAAAGGTGTTTTCTCACACAGCCAGGATAGAAAACCATATTGAGCTGTATAGATCAAGGTGAACACCTTGAATTGCATCTGCAAGCAAATAAGAAGTTAGGATAACAGCTTTGTGCCCTGCAGCTGATACTACTAACTAAGCAGATTACTAGCCATTCTCCTCTCTGAAGTCTACCCGGCATCCCTAGGACAACCGGAAGGCTAGAGGTATCCTGAATTCTGAACTTTGGCAAATGATGGCTATACTCCTTCATTATCAGGAGAGTCACTAGCTTGTCCACCATCTCACCATGCTTCCTCTCATCCTAGCCCTTTTTCCCACTTTACACCTAGAAATCAAAAGACCACTGGACCAGGGGGATGAGGTGGACGAGGCTTTCTTCCAGCAACTAACCGAAGTTATTAGATCGCAGGCCCTGGTTCTTATGGGAGACTTCAATCACCCTGACATCTGCTGGGAGAGCAGTATAGCAGTGCACAGACAATCCAGGAAGTTTTTGGAAAGTGTAGGGGACAATTTCCTGGTGCAAGTGCTGGAGGAACCAACTAGGGGCAGAGCTCTTCTTGACTTGCTGTTCACAAACAGGGAAGAATTAGTAGGGGAAGCAAAAGTGGATGGGAACCTGGGAGGCAGTGACCATAAGATGGTAAGAGTTCAGGATCCTGACACAGGGAAGAAAGGAGAGCAGCAGAATACGGACCCTGGACTTCAGAAAAGCAGACTTTGACAACCTCGGGGAACTGATGGGCAGGATTCCCTGGGAGAATAACATGAGGGGGAAAGGAGTCCAGGAGAGCTGGCTGTATTTTAAAGAATCCTAATTGAGGTTACAGGGACAAACCATCCTGATGTGTAGAAAGAATAGTAAATATGGCAGGCGACCAGCTTGGCTTAGCAGTGAAATCCTTGCTGATCTTAAACACAAAAAAGAAGCTTACAAGAAGTGGAAGACTGGACAAATGACCAGGGAAGAGTATAAAAATATTGCTCGGACACGCAGGAGTGAAATCAGGAAGGCCAAATCACACCTGGAGTTGCAGCTAGCAAGAGATGTTAAGAGTAACAAGAAGGGTTTCTTCAGGTATGTTGGCAACAAGAAGAAAGCCAAGGAATGTGTGGGCCCCTTACTGAATGAGGGAGGCAACCTAGTGACAGAGGATGTGGAAAAAGCTAATGTACTCAATGCTTTTTTTGCCTCTGTTTTCACTAACAAGGTCAGCTCCCAGACTGCTACGCTGGGCATCACAAAATGGGGAAGAGATGGCCAGCCCTCTGTGGAGATAGAGGTGGTTAGGGACTTTTTAGAAAAGCTGGACGTGCACAAGTCCATGGGGCCGGACGAGTTGCATCCGAGAGTGCTGAAGGAACTGGCGGCTGTGATTGCAGAGCCATTGGCCATTATCTTTGAAAACTCGTGGCGAACCGGGGAAGTCCCGGATGACTGGAAAAAGGCTAATGTAGTGCCAATCTTTAAAAAAGGGAAGAAGGAGGATCCTGGGAACTACAGGCCAGTCAGCCTCACTTCAGTCCCTGGAAAAATCATGGAGCAGGTCCTCAAAGAATCAATCCTGAAGCACTTGCATGAGAGGAAAGTGATCAGGAACAGCCAGCATGGATTCACCAAGGGAAGGTCATGCCTGACTAATCTAATCGCCTTCTATGATGAGATTACTGGTTCTGTGGATGAAGGGAAAGCAGTGGATGTATTGTTTCTTGACTTTAGCAAAGCTTTTGACACGGTCTCCCACAGTATTCTTGTCAGCAAGTTAAGGAAGTATGGGCTGGATGAATGCACTACAAGGTGGGTAGAAAGCTGGCTAGATTGTCGGGCTCAACGGGTAGTGATCAATGGCTCCATGTCTAGTTGGCAGCCGGTATCAAGTGGAGTGTCCCAAGGGTCGGTCCTGGGGCCGGTTTTGTTCATTATCTTCATAAATGATCTGGAGGATGGTGTGGATTGCACTCTCAGCAAATTTGCGGATGATACTAAACTGGGAGGAGTGGTAGATACGCTGGAGGGGAGGGATAGGATACAGAAGGACCTAGACAAATTGGAGGATTGGGCCAAAAGAAATCTGATGAGGTTCAATAAGGATAAGTGCAGGGTCCTGCACTTAGGACGGAAGAACCCAATGCACAGCTACAGACTAGGGACCGAATGGCTAGGCAGCAGTTCTGCGGAAAAGGACCTAGGGGTGACAGTGGACGAGAAGCTGGATATGAGTCAGCAGTGTGCCCTTGTTGCCAAGAAGGCCAATGGCATTTTGGGATGTATAAGTAGGGGCATAGCGAGCAGATCGAGGGACGTGATCGTTCCCCTCTATTCGACATTGGTGAGGCCTCATCTGGAGTACTGTGTCCAGTTTTGGGCCCCACACTTCAAGAAGGATGTGGATAAATTGGAGAGAGTCCAGCGAAGGGCAACAAAAATGATTAGGGGTCTGGAACACATGAGTTATGAGGAGAGGCTGAGGGAGCTGGGATTGTTTAGCCTGCAGAAGAGAAGAATGAGGGGGGATTTGATAGCTGTTTTCAGCTACCTGAAAGGGGGTTCCAAAGAGGATGGCTCTAGACTATTCTCAATGGTATCAGATGACAGAACGAGGAGTAATGGTCTCAAGCTGCAGTGGGGGAGGTTTAGATTGGATATTAGGAAAAACTTTTTCACTATGAGGGTGGTGAAACACTGGAATGCGTTACCTAGGGAGGTGGTAGAATCTCCTTCCTTAGAGGTTTTTAAGGTCAGGCTTGACAAAGCCCTGGCTGGGATGATTTAACTGGGAATTGGTCCTGCTTTGAGCAGGGGGTTGGACTAGATGACCTTCTGGGGTCCCTTCCAACCCTTATATTCTATGATTCTATGACTGGAAAAAGGCTAATGTAGTGCCCATCTTTAAAAAAGGGAAGAAGGAGGATCCTGGGAACAACAAGCCAGTCAGCCTCACTTCAGTCCCTGCAATAATCATGGAGCAGGTCCTCAAGGAATCAATTTTGAAGCACTTAGAGGAGAGGAAAGTGATCAGGAACAGTCAGCATGGATTCACGAAGGGCAAGTCATGCCTGACTAATCTAATTGCCTTCTATGAAGAGATAACTGGCCCTGTGGATGAGGGGAAAGCAGTGGATGTGTTGTTCCTTGACTTTAGCAAACTTTTTGGCATGGTCTCCCACAGTATTCTTGCCAGCAAGTTAAAGAAGTATGGGCTGGATGAATGGACTATAAGGTGTTTAGAAAGCTGGCTAGATTGTCAGGCTCAATGGGTAGTGATCAATGGCTCCATGTCTAGCTGGCAGCCGGTATCAAGTGGAGTGCCCCAAGGATCGGTCCTGGCGCCGGTTTTGTTCAATATCTTCACAAATTATCTGGAGGATGGTGTGGATTGCACCCTCAGCAAGTTTGCACATGACACTAAACTGGGAGGAGAGGTAGATATGCTGGAGGGTAGGGATAGGATACAGAGGGACCTAGATAAATTAGAGGATTGGGCCAAAAGAAATCTGATGAGGTTCAACAAGGACAAGTGCAGGGTCCTGCACTTAGGACGGAAGAATCCCATGCACCACTACAGACTAGGGACTGAATGGCTAGGCAGCAGTTCTGCAGAAAAGGACCTAGGGGTTACAGTGGACGAGAAGCTGGATATGAGTCAACAGTGTGCCGTTGTTGTCAAGAAGGCCAATGGCATTTCGGGATGTGTAAATAGGGGCATTGCCAGCAGATCGAGGGACGTGATCTTCCCCTCTGATCGACATTGGTGAGGCCTCATCTGGAGTACTGTGTCCAGTTTTGGGCCCCACACTACAAGAAGGATGTGGAAAAATTGGAAAACGTCCAGCGGAGGGCAACAAAAATGATTAGGGGACTGGAACACATGACTTATGAGGAGAGGCTGAGGGAACTGGGATTGTTTAGTCTGAGGAAGAGAAGAATGAGAGGGGATTTCATAGCTGCTTTCAACTACCTGAAAGGAGGTTCCAAAGAGGATGGATCTAGACTGTTCTCAGTGGTAGCAGATGCCAGAACGAGGAGTAATGGTCTCAAGTTGCAGTGGGGAAGGTTTAGGTTGGATATTAGGAAAAACTTTTTCACTAGGAGGGTGGTGAAACACTGGAATGCGTTACCTAGGGAGATGGTGGAATCTCCTTCCTTAGATGTCTTTAAGGTCAGGCTTGACAAAGCCCTGGCTGGGATGATTTAGTTGCGAATTGGTCCTGCTTCGAGCAGGGGGTTGGACTAGATGACATCCTGAGGTCCCTTCCAATCCTGATATTCTATGGCTCTATGAAAAGAGTCTATCATCCAGGTTTGACAAAAAGTAGACAAGGTGCATATCAATAGCATTGCAACACAAAACTTTTCATAATTTACCTTAGTGACAATGCAACTTTGGAGAACCCTAAAATACAGAGCTCTTGGGTCAATAGACAAAGTTCCAATACCTCCCTTTGAGATCACACAGAGAAGAATGAAATCATTCAAGCAATCTCATCTACCCAAGGCAGCATCTTCCAATGATTCAACAGAGCTTTGGTGTCCATACCAAAGACACTTAAGATTTATCTAAATCTCCAGAGTCCATCAATCTCTATCAGTAGACTAAGGACATGACTTGTTCCTGTGAATTTTTTTTTTTTAATTGACTAATCTCATCCAACAGCAGAGCCTGATCCAAAGCTTATTGAAATCAATGAATGTGCATATGGATTTCAGTAGGCTTTGGGTGGGGCCCATAAGGCCTGGAAAGATTTAATTTAATTTCATATATAAATTATGTGGGCCCAAGCTAAAAACTGCATTTGTAAGTGATTCTTCTACCACTTTTGCAGGGAGTGTAGCAAGATAATGCAATTATTAAAAGAATAATGTCAAGTAGTTTATATCCACAATTTCACTTACCGTAACATTTATAATCTGATAGAAAATATACTCCATATTTTAAACATTTGACTTTTAAATCCACCCATTTGTGAAAAATAGCTGTTTATTAAGCAGAAGAAAAGTTTAAAAGACTTAGCACACAAGCCATGACATTAAACTATGAACACACAAATTTAAAATAATAGCATGAGTCTCCTCAGGTGAGCTCTGCACTTCTCAAAGTGCAGTTTTACTCTGAAAAGTGTCTATATAAAAATGAAACCTTCTTACTCCACAGATCATCATCCTCTCTCTATTTTTTTATTCAGATCTTCAGCCAGTACTGGTATCTCCTCCTTCTAACTTTAGTGACTAAAATGAGTTTTGACTACTGTTTGCAGAGCCAACCCAGCAAAAATTGAATGAGCTACAGATTGTATTCTATTCATACATCATCAACATAATTATTTACTGAATTTCAGTCAGTTACATACCTCTGCAAATCAATTGAAGGCAACAGATGGCTCAGATGTAATTGAAGGCCTAATTTAACTTTCAGTACCTTTATTATCGGTAATGGCATGAGCTTGCTTGACTAGCAGATCTTTAAAAAAAATCCCTTTGCTTGTAAACTGAGCCCTGATATGAAAATTGTCTTGTCTTTACAGGGATTCTAGCAAGCATGTTTGATTAAAAAAAACATATGACTATGCCATTAAAATTGACTTCCATGTTCTTTGTTAACTTTTAAAAATTAACTTAATTCTTCTGAAAGCCATGGGATTGAGAGCTCTGGATATCAAAGTCTGATCTATCCATAGAACTGGGGCAATGTAGTTCTCACTTCCTCATACAGCTTTGTCAATATACCTCACACTTTAGCCTGTAAATGTGAGAGAAGGTGTCAGGGTTACAGTGTCAATTGCACCTGAGACCCTTAGTCCCTCTTGAGTGCACCCCTGAGAGAACTGGGTTACAACACCTCACTATAGATAGAATGATACAGTACAACCACTCTTAAACTGGTTCTCTTGGCTGCAGCCCCTTGGTTTCCAACCATATTAACAACATAGGCCCAGCTTGATTTTAGCACCTGTTTTCCTCCAGAAGCCTGTGGCAGTATAACTTTGCAGCTACAAAGAAATAGCATCTTTAAAACAACACATTACTTATTCATTCCTCAAAGCTATAAAACACATAGAGCAAAAGGTAAAACCAATAAAAGGCCCACCCATATGGGTCTTTTTTATATCTTTGATCCTAGGTTCAGTCTTAGGAAGGGGGTAATCCATTCTAGCCTGGATGGAGCCAAACAAGGGATATTCCTCCTTAGTTCCCCCCTCCTTTGTTTCCACAAGGAGCTTTATCTTTGCCATTATCTTGTTAGGACTGACAAGTGATTAAAAAAATTAATCCCAATTAATTGCAGTGCTAAACAATAATAGAATACCATTTATTTAAATATTTTTGGATGTTTTTACATTTTCAAATATGTTGATTTCAATTACAACACAGAATACAAAGAGTACAGTGCTCACTTTATATTTATTTTTATTACAAATATTTGCACTGTAAAAAAAAAAAAAATTTCAATTCACCTAATATAAGTACTACAGTACAATCTCTTTATCATGAAATTTGAACTTTCAAATGTAGAATTAAGTATAAAAAATAACTGCATTCAGAAATATCCACTCAGTCCTACTTCAGCCAGTCACTCAGACAAACAAGTTTAGTTACAATTTGCAGGCGATAATGTTGCCTGCTTCTTGTTTACAATGTCATCTAAAAGTGAGAAAAGACGTTCGCATGGCACTGTTTGTTGCCGGCATTGCAAGATGCGCTATGCAGATGCGCTAAAGATTCATATGTCCCTTTAGGCTTCAACTATCATTCCTGAGGACATGCATCCATGCTAATGACGGGTTCTGCCTGATAACGATCCAAAGCAGAGTGAACTGAAACATGTTCATTTTCATCATCAGAGTCAGATGCCACCAGCAGAAGGCAGATTTTCTTTTTTGGTGGTTCAGGTTCTGTAGTTTCTGCATCTGAGTATTGCTCTTTTAAGATTTCTGAAAGCATGCTTCACACCTTGTCCCTCTCAGATTTTGGACAACACTTCAGATTCTTAAATCTTGAGTGGAGAGTGCTGTCACTATTTTTAGAAATCTCACATTGGTACCTTCTTTGCGTTTTGTCTAATCTGCTGTGAAAGTATTCTTAAAACGAACATGTGCTGGGTCATTATCCAAAACTGCTATAACATGAAATATATGGCAGAATGTGGGTAAAATAGAGCAGGAGACATACAATTCTCCCCCAAAGAGTTCAGTCACACATTTTATTAACTTTTTTTTTTTTTTACGAGCATCATCAGCATGGAAGCATGACCTATGGAATGGTGATCGAAGTAGGAAGGGGCATACAAATGTTTAGCATATCAAGCACGTAAATACCGTGCAATGCCGGCTACAAAAGTGTCATGTGAACACCTGTTCTCACTTTCAGCTGACACTCTAAATAAGAAGCGAGCAGCATTATCTCCCATAAATGTAAACAAACTTGTTTGTCTTAGTAATTGACTGAACAAGAAGTAGGACTGAGTGGACTTGCAGGCTCTAAAGTTTTACATTGTTTTGTTTTTGAGTACAGTTATGCAAAAACAAAAAATCTACATTTGTAAGTTACACTTTCACTATAAAGAGATTGCACTACAGTACTTGTATGAGGTGAACTGAAAAATACTATTTCTTTTGTTTATAATTTTACAGTGCAAATATTTGTAATAAAAATAATAATATAAAGTGAGCTCTGTACACTTTGTATTCTGTGTTGTAATAGAAATCAATATATTTGAAAATGTAGTAAAACATCTGAAAATATTTAATAAATTTCAATTGGTGTTCTATTGTTTAACAGTTCAATTAATTTTTTTAAGTTAATTGCATGAGTGAACTGCGATTAATTGACAGCCCTAGTTCTTGTGGTTTCCCCTTTTATCCTCCTTTGATTTAATTGGTGGCCTACAGGCAAATTAATATCAAACAGATAACCTGAGGGGTATATGCTATTTATAAAAAATA
Organism: Caretta caretta; assembly: GCF_965140235.1. Classification (NCBI taxonomy): domain Eukaryota; kingdom Metazoa; phylum Chordata; order Testudines; family Cheloniidae; genus Caretta; species Caretta caretta. The sequence continues at coordinate 28,278,428 of NC_134210.1, forward strand.
CTACACATAACTCCCTCACTCTCCAAATATGGTAATTTCTATTTCCATATCCAGCCAATCCTGAAAATGGCATAAAAGAGTGCAGTTATGATAATGGTTTCATGATATGGAATTGTGTTCACTAGGAAATGTACCAGGATTAATTCATTTCACACAGGCCACTAAAATGCCATGTAATGGCATTTAGTCACTACTAACCTCTGGTCTGTATTTAAACCCAGGTGTGGCTGAAACTCAGGGAGCTAGGGGTTGGTAACAACCAAATACAAGGTTTTTGCTTTCAGCACTCCCATTATAAAAATTGTTCTCGCACCCCTGTTTGAACCTGTGACCTACAAATTATAAACTATTAATCCCATTACCAGTGCCATACAGACACTTACTCACTGTGTTAAAAAGAACTCCACCACTATTCTCCCCAAAAATAGGGCTAATTACAAAAGAGTAACTTTTTAATTGTCGGATAATATTCTTTGTTGTTGCAGAACAAGTCAGTCAGCCAGTGGAGGGAACACAGTTTAACCAATGAACTCCATCCCACCGCTCTGCTAACAAAAACAGAAATTACCTATGATGATGACACACAAAGCAGTGTCATATCCAATGGGAGCCATATTTATTTCCACTCCATCGAAGACAAGGGGAAAACCAATGTTTGCAACATTAAAAAAAAGGTTGAGGTTTTATTTTTAAGCTTCAATTATCACAAAAAGAGTAAATAATGAAAAGTACAGTAGCTTTAACTTGCACTTGGATATTTGCCAGGTGTCCACAGAAGCATGCTGCAGAATGAGTCTGCTTCCCTATCCAGTGACTTGTGAAGCTCATGCTCTGGAAAGAGCTGCCTTCTCAGGATTGGGAACAGCACAACTTGGATCCTTCGTACTGCCCACTCTCCTCTTGTTTAACAGGTAATGCAGAAGAAAAAATGATGTATAATTATACCAATATAAAAAGAAAAAGAGTACTTGTGGCACCTTAGAGACTAACAAATTTATTTGCTTATAAGCTTTCATGAGCTACAGCTCACTTCACTGGATGCACGTGCATCCGATGAAGTGAGCTGTAGCTCACGAAAGCTTACGTTCAAATAAATTTGTGAGTCTCTAAGGTGCCACAAGTACTTCTTTTCTTTTTGCGGATACAGACTAACACAGATGCTACTCTAAAACCCTATACCAAAATAGTTAAACTGCTATTGTTATACAGGTGTAACGCTCCATGTGGACACTTTTATGCCAGAATAAGATTGGTGCTTTTTTTTTTGTTTAATTTAAACCCCTTTCAAAGAGACATGCCTCAGATTCAGCAAAACAGCATGACCTAATTGGATGTGATACCAACGCAGCACTTTACAAGTTTGTCATTCTTTAAAATAGGAACAATATACAGTCCTAACTGATTGCAACCAGGTAAAATATACTGTATGTCTAGTTATGGAGAAAAAATAATTTAAAAAATGCACATAACCATGCAGTATAAAATATAAAAACTCTGACAGCTTAAAGCTTTTCAAGTGACACATCAGGTCTTGCTAACTTATATATACTATGTGGTTTGGTTAACTCTTGCTTAATGCAATCATGCATTTATGGGTCCATTTATGTAAAGTTATTCATGGCATTGTGCACCACATAAGCTCTGAAAAGCTGCAGACATTGACTCTGCCTGTTCTTGACATATTAATAATGGAAATTTGCTCTGAGGCAAAAGACTTTAAGAAACAAAACTATTATATGGCTCGAAATTTAAAGTGTTGCCACAGAGAGGAGGATGTATATAAATGAGGCTCTTCACCAACCCAAATTGGAAATCACCTGATTCAAAACTTTAGTGACTGCAGAGACAATTTTCTTTTAAATTTTGTGTCTGTTCTTCTGAAAGTTGCAGTCACATCTGCGGAAGCCTTTGACTATGTGCTTGGGTAGTGACTGGAAAAATGCTAACGACATATTTATACCAATATTCTTTTACATTCATATAACTGTATGAAAATGGATGAACTCCCTGAGAATTTACTGGACTCAATGTACAGCATGAGAACTGGCTACCCTCATACAGTCAGTATGAAATGGCTTATTGTGACCATCTATTCTAGTAATGAAAGGGGTAGAAAAAAGGGATGGGATGCAAAAGAAAACAACTGATACTTTTTATTGTTTTTCAGCTGGCCCCAGTGAGACATGTGGTTATGGCTTTCTTACACCTTACAGACTCCCTGTTTGAACTCTGAAGGAAGTTCCCCGCGTGATAGTGAGAGAAGGAAAGTGCATTTGGCCTAATTTCAAATTCTATTGGATAATTGGAATGAAACTCAAAATACCAGAATCATAGTTCTCTTTAGTGGTTGCTGAATCACTGAGCCTCTGCTACTGTCACCCACTGAGTTAAGAATCTTGCACAAAAAGAGTCTTTAAACAGCAGAGCCATAAAAAAAATATGAATGTGCGGGGGCCAGGGACACAGGAGCAGGTGAGCAGTGAAGAGGGATCAAAAAAACAAGGAACAAAGAAGCAGGAGAGCAGGGGACAGAGCATCCTGGTCAAAGAATCAGGGGACAGTGGAACAATTAATAGTGATAGAAATTTAGGAGAGCACAGGATAGGGACAGGGAGAGGAATAGGACAGAGAAGCTGACAGCATGGGGCAGCGCTCCTGGCAGGGAAAGGAGTATGGTGCCAAAGAGATAGCACTTCTTCAAATCAACACAGAGACAGGAGACTGCAAAAGACTTGGAAATAGTGTCCAGAGTAGAAGAGCGAGCTGGGGAGAGTGCCCAAAGTGCCTGGAGAGCTGGCAGAACAGGGAACTAGGGAATGTGGCCCTTCCATCCGTCAGGAGGAAAAGGAGACAGGACTCTCAGTTTGTGTGTGTGCACATTTTGGAAACAGTTCCCACCTAAAATGCATGCATACAAATGGGAAAAGCAGGGAGCTTTTCCTGCTAAGAGTTTGAAAATCAGAAGTCAGGCCAAAAACGGATTAGAAAAAAAAGCCAGGTTTAAGGGTTGTTGGGTTTTTTTATTGCCTCATAATGCTTGTGCTTACCGAGCTGGCAATATTGCTACTCTCAGGCTGCTGCTTTATCTAAGGGACATTGAAAATGTCCTATTCAAATAGCAGCAAAATCCCGAAAAACAAACAAACCCTATGTTGATATCAGGACCCGGGGAATGTAGATAATACAATTTTAGAATTTTCCCCTATTTTTTTGCTGCATTCTACAATATTCTGTAACTTCTAAGGTTTTGTTTAAATACAGTTGTCTTATAAGGTTGCAGCCACCCAAGCATAAACAGATATGCTGTGCAACTGGTTTGCATAAAACTGACCCCAGTTCAGTGAAACATTTAAGCATGTGGTTACCTTATATTTAACATTGAAGTCATTTGGACACCCAAAATTAGTGAACACTTTTGACAGTCTTGGCCTTCCTCTGTTGATACCTCTTTTCCTCATCTCAGAAATAGGAATTATAATATTTTCCTATCTCACAAGAGAATTGTGAAGATAAGTTAATTAATATTGTAGAATCATGGAGCAGGTCCTCAAAGAATCAATCCTGAAGCACTTGCATGAGAGGAAAGTGATCAGGAACAGGTAGCATCATGGATTCACCAAGGGAAGGTCATGCCTGACTAATCTAATCGCCTTTTATGATGAGATTACTGGTTCTGTGGATGAAGGGAAAGCAGTGGATGTATTGTTTCTTGACTTTAGCAAAGCTTTTGACACGGTCTCCCACAGTATTCTTGTCAGCAAGTTAAAGAAGTACGGGCTGGATGAATGCACTACAAGGTGGGTAGAAAGCTGGCTAGATTGTCGGGCTCAATGGGTAGTGATCAATGGCTCCATATCTAGTTGGCAGCCGGTATTAAGTGGAGTACCCCAAGGGTCGGTCCTGGGGCCGGTTTTGTTCAATATCTTCATAAATGATCTGGAGGATGGTGTGGATTGCACTCTCAGCAAATTTGCGGATGATACTAAACTGGTAGGAGTGGTAGATACGCTGGAGGGGAGGGATAGGATACAGAAAGACCTAGACAAATTGGAGGATTGGGCCAAAAGAAATCTGATGAGATTCAATAAGGATAAGTGCAGGGTCCTGCACTTAGGACGGAAGAACCCAATGCACAGCTACAGACTAGGGACCGAATGGCTAGGCAGCAGTTCTGCGGAAAAGGACCTAGGGGTGACAGTGGACGAGAAGCTGGATATGAGTCAGCAATGTGCCCTTGTTGCCAAGAAGGCCAATGGCATTTTGGGATGTATAAGTAGGGGCATAGCGAGCAGATCGAGGGACGTGATCGTTCCCCTCTATTCGACATTGGTGAGGCCTCATCTGGAGTACTGTGTCCAGTTTTGGGCCCCACACTTCAAGAAGGATGTGGATAAATTGGAGAGAGTCCAGCGAAGGGCAACAAAAATGATTAGGGGTCTAGAACACATGACTTATGAGGAGAGGCTGAGGGAGCTGGGATTGTTTAGCCTGCAGAAGAGAAGAATGAGGGGGGATTTGATAGCTGCTTTCAACTACCTGAAAGGGGGTTCCAAAGAGGATGGCTCTAGACTGTTCTCAATGGTAGCAGATGACAGAACGAGGAGTAATGGTCTCAAGTTGCAGTGGGGGAGGTTTAGATTGGATATTAGGAAAAACTTTTTCACTAAGAGGGTGGTGAAACACTGGAATGCATTACCTAGGGAGGTGGTGGAATCTCCTTCCTTAGAGGTTTTTAAGGTCAGGCTTGACAGAGCCCTGGCTGGGATGATTTAACTGGGAATTGGTCCTGCTTTGAGCAGGGGGTTGGACTAGATGACCTTCTGGGGTCCCTTCCAACCCTGATATTCTATGATTCTATGAATATTCATGAGTATCTCAGATTTTATTGTGATGAGAGCCATAAAGAAACCCAGAGGAAAGAAATAATTCTGTATTCAGTGCAGAGTTTGGAAAGTGTGCTGTAAAAGATTCAGGGGCCACTAACTGAATGATGAGGATTGAACAGTGCCCTTAGTTTCACTTTGTGCACTGAATGAGGCAGAGGTTCTGTGGAAAAAAATAGTATGTCATGTAATGCACAATTAAAGACAATAAGATACATATCCACAAGAGGGCAGAATTAAAAGTTGCACAGACAAGCTGTCATAAATATAAAGGGAAGGGTAAACACCTTTAAATCCCTCCTGGCCAGAAGAAAAACCCTTTCACCTGTAAAGGGTTAAGAAGCTAGGATAACCTCGCTGGCACCTGACCGAAATGACCAATGAGGAGACAAGAATCTTTCAAAGCTGGAGCAGGGGGGAGACACAAAAGGTTCTCTCTGTCTGTGTGTTTTTTTGCTGGGACCAGAGCAGGAATGCAGGTCAGAACTCCTGTAAAGGGCTAATAAGCAATCTAGTTAGATATGCGTTAGATTCTGTTTTGTTTAAATGGCTGATAAAATAAGTTGTGCTGAATGGAATGTATTTTCCTGTTTTTGGGTCTTTTTGTAACTTAAGGTTTTGCCTAGAGAGATTCTCTTTGTTTTGAATCTGATTACCCTGTAAGGTGTTTACCATCCTGATTTTACAGAGGTGATTCTTTTACTTTTTCTTCAATTAAAATTCTTCTTTTAAGAACCTGATTGCTTTTTCATTGTTCTTAAGATCCAAGGGTTTGGGTCTGTGTTCACCTATGCAAATTGGTGAGGATTTTTATCAAGCGTTCCGCAGGAAAGGGAGTGTAGGGTTTGGGAGGATTTTGGGGGGAAAGACACGTTTCCAAGTGGGCTCTTTCCCTGTTATATATTTGTTAGACGCTTGGTGGTGACAGCAATAAAGTCCAGGGGCAAAAGGTAAAATAGTTTGTACCTTGGGGAAGTTTTAACCCAAGCTGGTAAAAATAAGCTTAAGGGTTTTTTCATGCAGGTCCCCACATCTGTACCCTAGAGTTCAGAGTGGGCTTTGACATAAGAGTGGGAGTTGACATAAGCTTAATTCTGGCATTTCCTAACTGCCACACCCTTCTGGCCCCATCAGTTCCTTCAGAATCTAAATTTTCATTTACAATTTTTTTTAAGTTTGTACCTTTGATTGCAAATATATCCATCTGAACATGAACAGACACAGTGTTCAAGTGTGCAGACAAACAGACTGAAGCTGTAGCTCCCAAGAGTAAATTTGCCCCACCTCCACCAAAGGCCCTAAAAGCACTAGGATCTATGGGATTGGTGGTGGGAAGGGTAGTGCAATAGGACTCTCCAGAGAGATGTGGTTTATTAATATAGTGTGGGGAGTAGCCAGAGGAGCTGCAGTTATATGGATTAAAAAATAACCCTCCGTTCAGGAATGCACAGAGAATCAATTGCTACTGTACAATCCATAGCCTGTAGTAAAAGCAGAGAAATGGCTCCGAAACCACTGAGTTGGAAGGAGAGTTCCTTTTCTCTCAGCACTCCTTGATACTCAGCCCTTTTCCCTGGACATGGCACAGGCAGCAACATTTATATCTAAAGATATAGAGCAGGTTGCACAGAGGAGCCAAGAGGCCAGTGAAGAAGCTTGGCAACATGTGACCTCCAGAAGAGGTAAGCGGAATGTCCGGGTTCCAGTAACACAGACACAGGTAACTAACCGCTTTCATGTTCTCTCTACAGGTAACATTGCGGAGAGTGGACCACATGATATGTCTGGGGCGAGAAAGCAGAAGGAGACTCCGCTGGTTGGAAGGCATGAGATGCGATGTCCTGAGGTTGGGGGTTCCACGACCACCACTCCCAAGAGGAGAAGGCGGGTGGTGGTGGTCGGGGACTCTCTCCTCCGGGGGACTGAGTCATCTATCTGCCGCCCTGACTGGGAAAACCGAGAAGTCTGCTGCTTGCCAGGGGCTAAGATTCGCGATGTGACAGAGAGACTGCCGAGACTCATCAAGCCCTCGGATCTCTACCCCTTCCTGCTTCTCCACGTGGGCACCAATGATACTGCCAAGAATGACCGTGAGCGGATCACTGCGGACTACGTGGCTCTGGGAAGAAGGATAAAGGAGTTGGAGGCGCAAGTGGTGTTCTCGTCCATCCTCCCCGTGGAAGGAAAAGGCCTGGGTAGGGACCGTCGAATCGTGGAAGTCAACGAATGGCTACGCAGGTGGTGTCGGAGAGAAGGCTTTGGATTCTTTGACCATGGGATGGTGTTCCACGAAGGAGGAGTGCTGGGCAGAGACAGGCTCCATCTTACGAAGAGAGGGAAGAGCATCTTTGCCAGCAGGCTGGCTAACCTAGTGAGGAGGGCTTTAAACTAGGTTCACCGGGGTAAGGAGACCAAAGCCCTGAGGTAAGTGGGAATCGGGATACCGGGAGGAAGCACAGGCAGGAATGTCTGTGAGGGGAGGGCTCCTGCCTCAACCTGTTGATCGCCCCTCATTCCCAGTATATCTCAAGTGCTTATATACAAATGCACAAAGCCTTGGAAACAAGCAGGGAGAACTGGAGGTCCTGGTGATGTCAAGGAACTATGACGTGATTGGAATAACAGAGACTTGGTGGGATAACTCACATGACTGGAGTACTGTCATGGATGGTTATAAACTGTTCAGGAAGGACAGGCAGGGCAGAAAAGGTTGGGGAGTAGCACTGTATGTAAGGGAGCAGTATGACTGCTCAGAGCTCCGGTACGAAACTGTAGAAAAACCTGAGTGTCTCTGGATTAAGTTTAGAAGTGTGTGCAACAAGAGTGATGTAGTGGTGGGAGTCTGCTATAGACCACCGGACCAGGGGGATGAGGTAGATGAGGCTTTCTTCCGGCAGCTCACGGAAGCTACTAGATCGCATGCCCTGATTCTCATGGGTGACTTTAATTTTCCTGATATCTGCTGGGAGAGCAATACAGCGGTGCATAGACAATCCAGGAAGTTTTTGGAAAGCGTAGGGGACAATTTCCTGGCACAAGTGCTAGAGGAGCCAACTAGAGGGGGCGCTTTTCTTGACCTGCTGCTCACAAACCGGGTAGAATTAGTGGGGGAAGCAAAAGTGGATGGGAATCTGGGAGGCAGTGACCATGAGTTGGTTGAGTTCAGGATCCTGACGCAGGGAAGAAAGGTAAGCAGCAGGATATGAACCCTGGACTTCAGGAAAGCAGACTTCGACTCCCTCAGGGAACGGATGGCCAGGATCCCCTGGGGGACTAACTTGAAGGGGAAAGGAGTCCAGGAGAGCTGGCTGTATTTCAAGGAACCCTTGTTGAGGTTACAGGGACAAACCATCCCGATGAGTCGAAAGAATAGTAAATATGGCAGGCGACCAGCTTGGCTTAATGGTGAAATCCTAGCGGATCTTAAACATAAAAAAGAGGCTTACAAGAAGTGGAAGGTTGGACATATGACCAGGGAAGAGTATAAAAATATTGCTCGGGCATGTAGGAATGATATCAGGAGGGCCAAATCGCACCTGGAGCTGCAGCTAGCAAGAGATGTCAAGAGTAACAAGAAGGGTTTCTTCAGGTATGTTGGCAACAAGAAGAAAGCCAAGGAAAGTGTGGGCCCCTTACTGAATGAGGGAGGCAACCTAGTGACAGAGGATGTGGAAAAAGCTAATGTACTCAATGCTTTTTTTGCCTCTGTTTTCACTAACAAGGTCAGCTCCCAGACTGCTGCGCTGGGCATCACAAAATGGGGAAGAGATGGCCAGCCCTCTGTGGAGAAGGAGGTGGTTAGGGACTATTTAGAAAAGCTGGACGTGCACAAGTCCATGGGGCCGGACGAGTTGCATCCAAGAGTGCTGAAGGAATTGGCGGATGTGATTGCAGAGCCATTGGCCATTATCTTTGAAAACTCGTGGCGAACCGGGGAAGTCCCGGATGACTGGAAAAAGGCTAATGTAGTGCCAATCTTTAAAAAAGGGAAGAAGGAGGATCCTGGGAACTACAGGCCAGTCAGCCTCACCTCAGTCCCTGGAAAAATCATGGAGCAGGTCCTCAAAGAATCAATCCTGATGCACTTGCATGAGAGGAAAGTGATCAGGAACAGCCAGCATGGATTCACCAAGGGAAGGTCATGCCTGACTAATCTAATCGCCTTTTATGATGAGATTATTGGTTCTGTGGATGAAGGGAAAGCAGTGGATGTATTGTTTCTTGACTTTAGCAAAGCTTTTGACACGGTCTCCCACAGTATTCTTGTCAGCAAGTTAAGGAAGTATGGGCTGGATGAATGCACTATAAGGTGGGTAGAAAGCTGGCTAGATTGTCGGGCTCAATGGGTAGTGATCAATGGCTCCATGTCTAGTTGGCAGCCGGTATCAAGTGGAGTGCCCCAAGGGTCGGTCCTGGGGCCGGTTTTGTTCAATATCTTCATAAATGATCTGGAGGATGGTGTGGATTGCACTCTCAGCAAATTTGCGGATGATACTAAACTGGGAGGAGTGGTAGATACGCTGGAGGGGAGGGATAGGATACAGAAGGACCTAGACAAATTGGAGGATTGGGCCAAAAGAAATCTGATGAGGTTCAATAAGGATAAGTGCAGGGTCCTGCACTTAGGATGGAAGAATCCAATGCACCGCTACAGACTAGGGACCGAATGGCTAGGCAGCAGTTCTGCGGAAAAGGACCTAGGGGTGACAGTGGACGAGAAGCTGGATATGAGTCAGCAGTGTGCCCTTGTTGCCAAGAAGGCCAATGGCATTTTGGGATGTATAAGTAGGGGCATTGCCAGCAGATAGAGGGACGTGATCGTTCCCCTCTATTCGACTTTGGTGAGGCCTCGTATGGACTACTGTGTCCATTTTTGGGCCCCACACTACAAGAAGGATGTGGATAAACTGGAGAGAGTCCAGCGAAGGGCAACAAAAATGATTAGGGGTCTAGAACACATGACTTATGAGGAGAGGCTGAGGGAGCTGGGATTGTTTAGCCTGCAGAAGAGAAGAATGAGGGGGGATTTGATAGCTGCTTTCAACTACCTGAAAGGGGGTTCCAAAGAGGATGGCTCTAGACTGTTCTCAATGGTAGCAGATGACAGAACGAGGAGTAATGGTCTCAAGTTGCAGTGGGGGAGGTTTAGATTGGATATTAGGAAAAACTTTTTCACTAAGAGGGTGGTGAAACACTGGAATGCGTTACCTAGGGAGGTGGTAGAATCTCCTTCCTTAGAGGTTTTTAAGGTCAGGCTTGACAAAGCCCTGGCTGGGATGATTTAACTGGGAATTGGTCCTGCTTTGAGCAGGGGGTTGGACTAGATGACCTTCTGGGGTCCCTTCCAATCCTGATATTCTATGATTCTATGATTCTATTTGCTCCTAAGACAGATGCAAGCAAACTGATCCTATTTGACACAACCGGGTTTTTTTTTTAAAGCTGACGTTTAATTACCTGCTTTTTAATGTCAACTTTGTTAACTGTTTCATTGTTGAATACTTTAGCAGACATATCCAGCAACTCCAGGATTGTGGATGGAGTTTGGGATTATGAGGGTAGGAATGTTAGCAGACTACCAGCAACTTTCACCTTCTCTTGGGAAGTTTTAAAGATGGCAGAATAGACTACATAAGAGAAAAGACCAAGATACAGTCTTTATTATGCTGTTCCATACTTTGTGTTTTTCAATAATATAGGCATAGACTTTTCTATCTGAAAGTTTTCCTGCTTACATTTCACATTTTAAAAAGTTATTACTAACAAAGTAATGTCACATCTGTAGTAGTACGCTGTCACATCAAGTGTAACATCGACTTACATATTGTTTGCTGCTCAGTGACAATTTTGGCAGAATGCAGTGCACCCACATTTCTCACTGGAAGTGCACACTTTCATTTAGAGAAAGAAAAAAGATTGGTTCCAGAGAATGGCATTGGTAAAATAAAAATGTTACTCCAGTGATTTGCTAGTATATTATGACACTTTTAATCAGTCTGAACGGGCCATGTTACGTTATGATTTATAAAGTTGTATACTATCTATGTCTGTTTTATTATGGTTATAAGAGATCATATGATTATTTGGAAACTGAAAGAAATATTCAAAATGTATTGCTAAAAGCCTCACTACTCACAAAGTCACACCTGTACAGGGGGACAACAAGAGGCCCATGTACCACTCAAGTCCTACTTAAGCCCTTGTACTTGTCCTCTGCACAGGGGTAAATTGTACACAATGATTCGGGTCTGATTCCATTCTCACTGACGTCGTGTCAGTGACTGTAAAAGGAACAAGACTGGACATTTACATAGGAAATCAACACAAATCTTTTTGTCAGTAATTAAAGGTGGCTAGGTATGAAAATATTTTTCCACTAGCAGGCAGGTAGCCCTATATTGCAGTGTCTGAATTCCAGCTGAGCCTTCTGTCACATCCCTATTTTGATACGCTGTCGTCAGTGCCTTTGAAAAATAAAACAGATTGCAGCTGCTAAATAGTTTAAAACATTCATGGTACTTAAGAGAGGCCAGATTTCAAATTGGGATGCTAACAGTGGTGCTTAAATGCCTAAAATAGGTATTTGTGTGCCTATGTGCTGATGTGAACATTCAGATGCAGAACTGGAGGCTCTAATTCAGTGCAAAACTTCAAAACTGGCTCCAGATTATAAAAACCTGTGATTTTAAACTATTATTTAGACTATGGTTTACAGGTGGTTATGTGATGTTAAATCATGTTTGCTACTAAACATCGTAAAAAATGTGTTCTATTTCATTTTATAGTTGATATCCTTCTATGCCGTGATTACAGAGGAGATTAGGGACAATAATTGCTGTAGCTATCCTAGTGCAAGCCCTAGGGTGAAATCCTGGCTCTACTGAAATCAGTGGCAAAACTCCCACTGAGCCAAGATTTCACTCTGGCGTATGCAGGCTTAACTGCTATAAGCAGTAACTTTTACTTACTTTGGTTTCAAGCTTGGGTAAGCTGCACTATTGCAAGTCATAGTTTATAGCAGTTTTGCCTGTCTTCATTCAGGGTTTGCACTAATCCTACTATACTGGTGTTAGCTAGTTACTGATGGCCAAAATTCCCAATGTAGACAAGACCTGAGAAGCTACAAATAAAATCTCATTTTCTAAACATTCTGTTCTTCTGTGTTTGGGATTCATTGTTAATATTATTGTATTTTCAATGGACCTGATACGAATAAGTGCAAAGTAATATTAATAATTTATTACATAACTTATTTTACTATAAAGACTTGCTTATTTGTATGATAGCATCATCAATGAAGCTGGCAGTTTTAGAAATAGGTTTTGTTAGTTGCGTCCTTCCTTTAACTGACTCTAGTGTAAGAAAGCAATATTTAAAAGAAAAATCTCAGCATCAGAATGTTGCAATTTGAGACTATGTATATACATTAAATCGAGAGGCTATTTCCCACCAGATTATACAATTATAAGAAGTAGATTTTCATGCCTAAACTAGAGTAATGACTTGGCAAATTCCCTTTAAACTAAACAGAGAGTAAAGCCTTAGGATAAACATCCTGAAAATCTGCTGAATAACAAACGATGTGCTATATAGTTAAGGAGAGCCTTCCATGGCTAGTATCTCAGAGTTCTGTACATAAAACACATAAAAAACCCCGATAAATTATGTTTATTATTATGTAATTATTATGTATTCAAAAATAACATATGAAACATTTAATGATTATTTTAGAGAACTACAGTCTGTTACTGGTACAGTATAAACTTTAGCAGTGGAGGCACATGGCCATGTTTATCACATTAATCCTGACTATTAAAATTGGAATATTGAGTCAATGATATATTGGCTTCTCTGCCACCCACTTCTATTTTCTGCTTTCACAACAATGGTGGTTACCATTGGTGGTTACATTTCTTTTCATGATGCTGTCCTCCACAACGTGGGCAGTCCATGCCACCAGGGCCTAGTGGCCCACATATCCTTTGTAGCCGTGAATTGGCATCTCTGGGTGAAGTTGCCTGATGAATTATTTTTATATGGACCAGTCGACTGTGGCAGAGGCAGAAAGGACACATTTGATGAAAATTTTAATTTCAGTTCAGATTACCCAAATTTTAGTTGTGCTGATACATGACAAAGAGGAAATACCATTCAAAGCAATAAATCCAAAAGATCTAACGTTCGACATAGATTAACCAAAACTTGGTACATGTAGAAGGGTAATCACTGATGATAGCCATAACTTGTGACTAATCAGCTTTGGTGATGTTTTATGCCAATTGGAAATCCAGAGGAGATAGTACCCCCAATGAAGTTCACACTTTAACAATATTCAAGATTAATCATTATCATAGATGCAACCTGAATGGGAAAGAAAATGCAAAAATATTAGTATTGTATAATAATTTACTACTAACATAGATTTAAAAAAGTGATTTATTTCAGTTACATTAAATGTAACAATTACTATATTGTTTGAAATGTGCAACATACCATCAGCAATATCATCGTAGATATCTCCATCACTGTAAATTTAGAAAGAGAAAAATATATTTGATTTTAAAAAAACCTCATAGTATATATTATCATTTGCAAGTAGATACAAAATCAGGTAGCATGGTCTAGACACATATCAAGTAATTAAACACGATTAAGGAAATACCATATTTATATATAGACTTCAGATATTTCTATATTTGGAAGGAACATTCTGAAATCAAGACAGGTAGAGAGGACAACATGCTCAAGGAACTTGAAAGTAAAGAATAGACATGGATAACATTTTTTTGGAAAATGGCATTTTTAAAAACAATGTAAGAAAAATGATGACTAAAAAAATCATCATTTTTGTGAGTACTTTTACAAAATGTTGATTTAAAATGAAATGGTCATTGATTTTCATTTTTATTTTTTTAACCAATAAATGAAAACAGTAGTAGAGGGAATCATCATATCCTTAAACTTTCTCAAAAGATGCTCAGCAATATAATAATGGAACTGGAGAAAGTAAATGCTAGACAACACATTCAGCTATTGTCCGTTTACAAACAGTACATGCTCTCCAAAGAGTATATTTTCAAAACAAGTTATTTACTTATGCACTTATTTATGTAATTGAATAGTCCCATTGTTTTTAACGGGACAACTCATATGTTTAAAGTTAAGTGCATGTATAAGAGTGTGCAGGGTTGAGGCCTAAATCTGTCATCCAATTTGGTGTTTAAGGGCCTGATCCAAACCCTACTGAAGGCAATGGAAAGACTCCCATTTACTTTTATGGGCTTTGGATCAGGCCCTAAATGCTAAAGCCAGTGCACCTAGACTGAGTATTGGAAGCATAAATACTGAGCCAAATTCTGCTTTGGATTACACCTGTGCAGCCCCACTGGAATTAAACAGGAGAAAATTAGAGGAGAAATTGGTCTAATATATTTAAACATTTGAAATTGCCATCATTTTAAGTAATGTGCAGTTAAATAATGGTTATTATAATATTAAAATTATGGATTAAGGCATGTGTTTTGTATAATTTTTCAATGCTGAGTCCTGAATTTTTCAATGCTCAGTCAATAATACAGGAGTGGTTCCACAGATAATTTCAAACACAAATGTGGGAAGGTTAAACTTCATAACCAATTTAGCAATAAACTCATACAATAAAATATTTTATTTTCACTTTTAGTTGCACAATGAGTAGTTAACAGCAAAACTGAATGTTTTATGACAAGTTTCCAGAAGATCATTTTGTACTTACTTCTCCATTAAACTGCTTCTCAGGACATAGCCATCTGTAAAATTAAATATACATATATATATATATTTAATTTCAATTTACATTGTATTTCTTGTGTTCCCAGAGAAAGTCATTTGAAATGCATAGCGCATTTTTTAATACATGAAATAGAAATATATATACCTACGGTACAGTAGAAAGGAAGAGGTGGTAATCACAGAGAATTTACACACATGATACTGAAATGAATTTAAAGTGATTAATTCATCATTAATTATTATTGTTATGAGAGGTAGCAGTAGAAGTAGTAATATTATGGTAGCACCTACAGGTCCCAATCAGAGATCAGGGATCCATTGTGCTAGACACCGTATGTGCACATAAGCAGTAATTTTTCATGTCATTGTAATGAATTTCCATTGCTCAGACACCTAGTGCTATGGGGAACAGAGGGGAATTCAAGATGTACAGGATCAGATTTTATTTTTTATTTTAATTTCTTGGTTACTTAGCAGATATGTGAAACAATGTTAGATTGCACAAGTTTTAACAGAATTTACAAAATGTGTCGTGTAGCCAAATAACATCTTCTCTTACCAGATGTTTCAAAAAGACTGAATACCTGCCGCTCTGGCTGCAAAACTACCCATTAATCCACAAAAGGTGACTCAGACTCATCAGGAGGTACACTTAGAGTCAGAGTGTGACCCCCATACTCCCACTCACAAGAGTAGCCTCATTAAAGTAATTTAATGGTGTTTAATAGGAGCTTACCTAATAATTAAGCAATATCTGTTCAGAACAGTGTAAAACTACATGATTAAATGAGACACCTTTTCTTGATTGGTCCAATAACCTGAATTTAGTCTCAGTATTCATTAATTTTTATAGGGCTGTCAAGCAATTAAATTAATCGTGATTAATCCTGCAGTTAACCAATAATAAAATACCATTTATTTAAATATTTTTGGATATCTTCTACATTTTCAAATATATTGATTTCAATTACAACACAGAATACAAAGTGTACAGTGCTCACTTTATATTTATTTTTGATTACAAATATTTGCACTGTAAAAAACAAAAGAAATAGTATTTTTCAATTCTCCTAATACAAGTACTGTAGTGCAATCTCTTTATCATGAAAGTTGAACTTGCAAATGTAGAATTATGTACAAAAAATAACTGAATTCAAAAATAAAACATTGTAAACCTTAGAGCCTACATGTCCACTCAGTCCTATTTCTTGTTCAGCCAATCGCTCAGACAAAAAAGTTTGTTTACATTTGCAGGAGATAATGCTGCCTGCTTCTTGTTTACAATGTCTCCTGAAAGTGAGGACACCTTTGTAGCTGGTGTCGCAAGATATTTAAATGCCAGATGGTCTAAAGATTCCTATGTCCCTTCATGCTTCATCCATCATTCCAGAGGACGTGTCCATGCTGATGATGGATTCTGCTCAATAATGATCCAAAGCAGTGTGGACTAACTCATGTTCGTTTTCATCATCTGAGTCAGATGCCACCAGCAGAAAGTTGATTTTCTTTTTCAATGATTCAAGTTCTGTAGCTTCTGCATCGGAGTGTTGCTCTTTTAATACTTGTGAAAGCATACTCCATAATTCGTCCCTCTCAGATTTTGGCAGGCACTTCAGATTCTTAATCCTTGGTTGAGTGCTATCTTTAGATATTTCACATCAGTACCTTTTTTGTGTTTTGTCAAATCTACAGTGAAAGTGTTCTTAAAACGAACAACACATGATGGGTTATCATCCGAGACTGCTATAACATGAAATATATGGCAGAGCTGGAGACATACAATTCTCCCCCGATGAGTTCAGTCACAAATTTAATTAATGCATTATTTTGTTAACAAGTGTCATCAGCACGGAAGCATGTCCTCTGGAATGGTGGCCGAAGCATGAAGGGGCATACAAATGTTTAGCATATCTGGCACGTAAATACCTTGTAATGCCAGCTACAAAAGTGCCATGCGAATGCCTGTTTTCACTTTCAGGTGACATTGTAAAATAAGAAGCGGGCAGCATTATCTCCCATAAATGTAAACAAACTTGTTTGTCTTAGTGATTGGCTGAACAAGAAGTAGGACTGTGTGGACTTGCAGGCTTTAAAGTTTTACATTGTTTTGTTTTTGAGTGCAGTTATCTAACAAAAAAAATCTACATTGGTAAGTTGCACTTTCATGATAAAGAAATTTCACTACAGTACTTGTGTGTGGTGAATTGAAAAACACTATTTCTTTTGTTTACCATTTTACACTGCAAAAATTTGTAATAAAAAAATTGTTATTGAAATCAATATATTTGAAAATGCAGAAAAACATCCAAAATATTTAATAAATTTCAATTGGTATTCTATTGTTTAACAGTGCAATTAAAACTATGATTAATTGCAATTAATTTTTTTCGACATCCCCAATCAACAATGCTAATTTTTTATTTTCAAAGTATTGTTAAGACAAATTGGTTTTTATCTATACGTACAGAGAGATGGACACACTCATATTGTGGTGAATGATAACAGAAATTACTGGGACTGCCATACCGGACCAGAAAATAAAAATGGCACTTTTAAAAATGTATTTGTTAGGCCTAAGTAACAGAAATGTAGCTTGTTCCTGGGACAGAAATATTCTTGGAGTTGTGTGGAAAAGTTAATTTATTGGGTGACTATAATTGAACTTTGTTAATAGACAAGATTAATAAAAAAACTCAAAATATAAGAATATAAAAGAAACTGAGAAGAGCTCCTCATCAATGAATAAAAATAACATTTTCTTCTATTATTGCTGGATCAGGAGACAACTACACACAGGATATTTTAATCCCTTTGAAAAAAATGTCTTGTTGACTTTGGAAAAAGATACCTGATATTCTAATTCTTATATAATGGCAATCCCTATAGTATCTGACAGCTATTGGACGATCAGTTATGAAGGAGAAATTTCCAAGATTCCCAATCCATTACAGTCGTTGGGGAGAGTCAGTATATAATTATTTTGTCTAGTTTGGTTTAGATTACCCTTAAACTACAGTATCTGATGACTCAAATCCAATTACAAGAGATGTCACCTTGAGTGCATACAAGACACAAGCAGGCAAACTCATTTCAAAACTTGTGCAGATGGCAGACTATATGGATCCCTAAAGTACACAGAATTTTAGTGTAAAGTTTTAGAACTCTTATAATAACATAAAATCTAGCAGAAGTGTCACTGTGCCTTTAAATTAATACCAAACATAAGTCTTCTCTGCATATACTACTGTTGATCTACAAATAGGTAGTTCTTGTTATAGATTTTTTCTTCTGCAGCAACTCACAAACAATGGTATCAAAGAGTTGCTAGTGTTACTGGAGAAACTCTCTTTCCTCCATTTTGTATGACTAATCTCTATTCTGAATAAGCAGGAGTCACTCCACTTTAAAATGGAAGCTACAGATCATGAGCATGCATGGTATAAAAATCAGCTAAGTAGGTCAAATTTGGACCATGCCCAGTTAATGCAGAATAAAATGAGGTATGGTCACAAAGTAAATGTCCTAGAATATGAGCAGTGGGGTCAGATGAGGTAATCATGGTTCTGAAATAGAAACAACATGAGTGAGCATGTGCAGAATGAGATACAGTAATGTATGGTGATAAGCATGTACAGCCTGAAGATGAGGTAATGTGTGTTAGTAAGTATGCTCAATAGGGGTTAAGAATAGCATTACAAAAAAACCTCTGATAAAACAGCATAAAAGGCAGGAAGTTAAGACACTTGACAGAGAACAAGATTGGAGAGCAGGCAAAGAGGTCAGTCGGGAGCCAGTGAGAAGAGCTGCTGGAAAGGAGCAAAAAGAAAGATCCAAGGGCTTACCGAGCAAACAGAAATGTTGTTGAGGAGATCGAAGAGTTCCAGAGAGAGAGGGTTTAGAATCCCGAGAAGAACGCTGCTAAGAAAAGCTACTTCAGCAGCAAGTAGCAGCAACATTAGTAACAATGTGGTGGAATCACCAGACAGTAAGCTTGTTAATTTTAACTATAGTTTAGCATAAGTATAGTATACTTAATATGAGTGAATGTGTGAATGAATGGTTGTTAATTATAATTTTCTTATGTAAAACTCAAAATACAAGATAAGAATTGTCAGTGATCTATTGCAGACTGACACCTGTAATAGAGTGCATCACGTAGAATCATTTAAACTATGTGCTATTGTGGTTTAAATGCTCTTTAATTTGCAATAAGGGATTTGTATCTTATTTACAATTTTAGATTACATTGTACTTAAATTAATAAAAAGATACTTTGTTTTGGAAAATATGCAACTTGTGTCAATCACTTTAGCGGAAGGTTACATCCGTGTCCCTCAAGTGTTTCCTTAGCTACCCTGGAGACGCATACCCCAGGAAGAGCAGATTAAGGGGGCAATAGGCAGGTTATTCTAGGGGCGCCCAAAAGCCTAATTTTTGGGGTAACACTAGCAATAGAGATTGATACCACCATTTGGGAGTTGCTGACAGAAGAGAGAACCTATAACAAGATCTAACTGTATGTAGATCAACAATAGTATATGTAGAGAAGGCAAAAGTTTGGTACTAATTTAAAGGTACCTTTTTAGGGAGACTGCATCTTGGGAACCCATTGCTCAAATGAACCCAAATTTGAACCACTAACCCCACCTTGCACCTCCATGAGTGCAATCCAAGTAAGCAAGTGGATTTTAGAGCACTTAGAATAGTTATTCTTTAAATATTAAGTGAGTCTTCATCTTAACTATAGCAGAGCTGTCATTTTGCTATAGTGAAGAAATTTTGTCAATGCAAAATCAAATCATAGAGAATCATATACACCTAAAGATATTGTTGAACTAGGAATAGAGACACTGAATGGAAAAATCTTTTAAAAGTAATTAGCCAATTAGATTACGAAATAACAGAGAATTAGTATTTTTGGAGAAGCTCTAAATTGTGATGAGGTGGCCATGAGAGTAAAGAAACATTCAGCAATATTGTATCCATAGTCTGAAACCTCTCAATCAGGGATGTCAACTACCCACTGTCTGGTAAGGATCTGGCCCCCTGATGTATTTGTCTGGCCAACAAGTCATATTCAGATTCTGCAGAATTACAGCTTCTATTAAAGAAGGAAGTTTGAAGTTTTCATTGTTGTAAAGAAAACCTTCCAAATGTGAACTAAGTGTAGCTGACAGGGTGATGTCTGTCTGAGTCTGCAGACAACCTGAGAGAATAGCTCTGAGTGGTGCATACTCCTCAAGCTGTATTCTACCCTTGATTTTTGTGCAAACCACCCATTGACATCAGTGGGAGCCCTGCAGTGGAATGAAGGAAACATGTAGTCTTAAATGTATACCTTCATTAAAATGGAATTCAGCACGTTCTGCTGAACAAGTTTGGCACTGCTATGTTAGATACTCCCCCACCCCTTTATTTTTCAATTACAACTCAAATAGCAAATATTACAAAGGCAACAATTGAAGACCTGATCGTACTGCTCTCCTGGGGCCTTTGAAACCAGAGTTCCTGTAATTCATTTCATGTTAGCATGCTTCCCTCTTAAAATAGGGAAAAATCACCAATTACCATAATTCCCAAGGGGAAATGAGCTTCTCTCTGGCATATACCACTCTGCTTTCCTGTCTCATGTTACTGTAATGTAAATTTTCCAATTAGCAGACTTAGTAGAACAAATTATTGATTTTTCTGTGTCACAGCCACAATACATAAATCATGTAAAATTGTTTAGAGAGAATTTATATCTAGGGTCAGAGTTGAAAATTCCTTTAAAGATAATCTACATTAATTTAATATAATAAAGTAATTATTTGGATGCTATTCAGATTTCTGAGATCTGCTTTAGCCTCAATTTCTTACTGTTAATAGTTAAATTAACACAATCACATTTAAAAATAATCTTCTTTAATTAAATAATTATGTCCAAAGTTAACAGCTACAGGTTAGTGACACTGTTCTAAACTAATTACCAAATGACAGCTTCTCAGTAAAGAAGTTAGCAACCAAATTATCAGTTCTTTTTTTTTTTTTTAATATGGGTTCCAAAAGCTTCTGAACTAAAGTCAGAACAGGAATGCTTTGAAAAAGGCACATGAAATCTTGTTGTCATTAATATGACTCATTTTCCTACACCTTTAATATTTGATTAAAGATATATTAGGGAAAATATTTATGCTCTTGCCTGTATTAATCTTGCCTGTATTAATATAATGAGAGTCATGAAGAGTGGCTATTTAAATAACCTCTACCATAACTTGTTCATTCAAATATTTGACTACAGCTGTCTTGCTAATGGGCTGAAGGACCCAATCTTGCACATTTTTACTCACACAACTGACTAAATGACACTGACTCCAATTACATGAAGTTCTATCTATTTAGAATTTTACCATTTCTCTTTCCTCAGCTTTCATTACTAGGGATGTCACTGGCATAAAAACAGGAGTTCTTTTTAAAGACTTTGTCTGCTTTTGACTCCAGCTGAGTAGAGACTAAGGGCTTGTCTACACTACAAAATTAAGCTGACTTAAGTCAATGTACAGCCACCACAGTAATTAAAGCAGTCGTTTATAACCACATTGGCTCCTTCTGTTGGTAGTGCATGTCCTAACCAGAAGCACTTCCAACTACTGAAGTGAGATATTGTGGGACACCGGCACCTTCAGTCCTCACCCAGGGCCTGACTGACAGCTCGGGCTGTCAGCGCTGGGGCTGGGTGGAGGGCTCTAGCTGTCAGACCCACTTGGGCTGACAGCCAACAACTGAGGTAAGTAATGCAGTGTCTACACGGACACTGTGTCTCCCTAACTTCATTGACATAAGCAGTACGCCTCTCATGGAGGTGGATTTATTATGTTGGTGTAGCGGGCCACTAACTTCAGCAGGAGCAGCATTGTAGTGTAGACCCTGACATAATTGGGTCAATGTAAGCTGCCTTACGTTGACCAACTCTGTAGTGTAGACCAAGTCTAACATTTTGCAGGACTGGCCCGACAACCTGCTGATATCTCGTGGAGAACTCTGAGAAATATTCCATTTAAAAATCATTCTGTCTGTCTCATTTCTGCTTTTTATTCTTTCTTTCTTTATTAGGCACATTCACAAGAGAGCAGGATTGCTGTTTCTCAAATAGTTCATGGGCTCCAGCAACTTTTCCCCTTCTTGAAGTCACAGGATTGTGCTACTATTGCAGGAGACTGGACTCATGAGGCAGGAGCTAGGATTTCTTGCAGCTCTCTGGTCTCTGAGTTTGTTTGACACTGCTCCAGCCTATATTGCATTTCTTTCTCTGTGGGAAAATATGGCCCAAAAGCTATGTATCAGAACGTGCTGGGTTTTAAAACTCCTTTGTTCCCTTTTGTGTATTTTACGTGGTATGTGAATGTAGGTGCCTGTGAGTAAAACTCTGCTCTCGTTTATCTGATAAAAATGGAGGGCCTGATTCTTATTTACTCCAAGGGCTCTTTACAACACTGTGGCAGTGTAAAGGGGCCTTAATGTGGACATAAATTACATTTACAAACACTTTAAGGTCCCTTTAGGCTGCCATTTAGTCTACTGAAGTGAATGGAAAGTCTGCCATGGACTTTGAATCTGGCCCAGAGAGCAGTGTTGATGAAAATTTGATCCACAGCATACTTCTAATAACTCCAATGTGTGTATTCTACATTTATACCAAATAACTGAGAGAAGAATCTGTCCCTATAATCGTCATTCCTTGTGCATCAAGATGAGAATATGTGTTGATCTATGTAGGCATGTATGTAGGTAGTATATAAGTAAGTATGTAGGTATGTTAGTATTTGAGCAAGTTAAAAATTAAATGGGGGAAATCGGTGTGCAAAGAGAAAAAGTGACAAGAAAAGTCCTTAACTGCTGAGTTTTGCTACCATGGATTTCACAGATGTTTTACGGTAGTATGTTTGTTATAATTTTATTTTTGTTGGGAGAAATACCAGCTGTATTGCTTTAGAATTCTTGTCAGTATTGGCTATATTTAAGGCTAAGATTTTGTCATGGATATTTCTAGTAAAAATCACGGATATGTCACTGGCAATGAAGAAAAATTCATGGAAGCCCATGATCTGTCCGTGACTTTTACTAAAAATATCCAAAATGGGGAGTTAGGTGCAGGTCCCCACATTGCCTGGGGAAGCTGTGCAGCTGCGGGGGCCCCGCTCTGAACTCTGGGTGTTCCCACTGCCTGTGAGGGCTCAGAGCTCCAGGGTCCCCCATCGCCTGCGGCAGCTCAGAGGTCTGGAGTCCCCCCCCGCCCAGAGAGGCTGTGAGCTCCAGGGTCCCCCTGCCACCTGCGGAGGCCAGGATCTCCGGGGTCCCCCCGTTGCCCACAATGGCCGGGAGCTCTGGGATACCCCCACTGTCCGTGGCAACGCGGAGCTCCAGTCAGGAGCTGCAGCCCTGCCATCCTCAGCAGCCTGGAGCTCAGGGGTGCCCCACTGCCCATGGCAGCCAGGAGCTGTGGGGTCCCCCTGCCTCCTGTGGTAGTTGGGAGCTGTGGGGTTCCCTCCTGAGCAGCTCCTGACCACTGAGGTAAATTCACGGAAGACCTCTGTGAAAAAATCATAGCCTTAGCTATATTCAAATTTGATTTAATAAAATCTTTTTGACCCTATAGATATGCATGTATCATAATGCCCTTAGCTGGGGTGAATTCACTAACAAAGAAATTATAAAAATCACGTTGAATTTTCAAATGTCTAGAAAATCAGCAGAGTCTTAAAATCTGCATTTGAGATTCACAAATGAACCCCATCTAGCATAATCATATAATATTAGAAGAAGTGATTGGATCATAGTATGTGCTACTATGCATCCGATGAAGTTAGCTGTAGCTCACAAAAGCTTATGGTCAAATAAATTGGTTAGTCTCTAAGGTGCCACAAGTTTCTTTTCTTTTTGCGAATACAGACTAACACGGCTGTTGCTCTGAAACTTTACAACCTCTGCAATTCCACTGACGTCAATAGAATTAACACAGAATTTGGACTGCTCTACCCATTGCTTTAAAGCATAATTATTCTTTAAAAGGCATGAAGCTATTCTCACTAAAGTCAATGACAGAAGTGCAATAGACTTCAATGCGGTAGGTTTTTCGCCTTTCATCCACTTATTAATGTGGAAGTCGACAGGGACTTGTTCAGGGATTTTCAGTGAAGATGTTCTTGTTTGTTTTCACTCCTTTGTGCACAGCAGAGTAGCAGCTTCTGTCATTTTTCAAATGATCAAAGGACTTTGAAGAAATCCATAGGGAAAACTAACACCACAAACTATTTTCTGTTTTGTTGTTGATGATCTATTTAGAAAAATGCTACAATGAAAGTCACCCATTGGGGAAGGGCCCAGGCCAGGGGCCTGTCCACACATTGGAAAACCCACATGCAGCCATGCCGGGGAGCCTCCACACCCTCCAGGTGCCCTGGGGAGAAGACTCTGCTCCCAATTAGAACAGATTAGAACATGGGGAACAGAGTGGACATGCCAAAAGAAAGGTCCATGCTTATGTAGATCCAGTGACCAGTAATCCCCACATAGGAGATATGAAAGGGTAAAAGTCACTGTTTTAGCCCATGGCATGGGCTGGGAGAATGGAAGAGGAGGGCAGCTGGAAGAGCAGTGTTGTATCCCCGCAGCCTATTCATCCATCTTTTTATATACAACATGGATTTCTACCGATTTGGGAATTTTATAAAGTAGGGTAATTAAATATCTCTGGAGGATTCAAAACCATCAGGACATGGGCCAAATTTACATAAGGGACATACCAGCTTCTGCTAGACAGACAGAAGAAGCCAAGACATTTTTCCAGGATGTCTGGCTGCAGCTGCTTTATGAACCCCTAATAACAGGCAGCACTGGCCAGGGAGGACATGTGATTAAGATCTGCTGAGTGGAGAACTCCCTGGTGGTGCTCCCATAGAGCCTCCTGAAAGGATTAAACCTCCCTCCCTTACAATAGAAATCTAGCATGAGGGCAAGTCGGACCACCATCACTAGTCCTCCTATGGGTGAATTGTAGGAGAGCTGACACTGGAGGTGCAGGGAGGGTGAATTTGGCCCCTACTGCTTCATTAAATTCTATCTGAAATTTTAGTTGTACTCTATATGATGAATAGAGTGATCTGAGCAGCAGACAAAACCTGTTAATCTTGGGAAATGCAAACTAATATTTAATTAAATAATAATGCTGCCTTTCTCTCACCCTGATCTGTCTTGTCTATTTAGCTGGTAAGCTTTTTAGGACAAGCACAGTCTCTTATCATGCATTTGTGTAGGCACTACTGTAAGTAATAACAAAATAATAACAACAAATAATCTATATGCTGTCAGACATAAAGCAACCAGAAAAAGCGATCATTAGTCAATGCTTGATCATAACAAGGTTGTGATTCTTCTAGTTTCATGAGTGATGTTGTGCAGTAAATTATTATTCTCTACTTGCCAGTTTGTTCCACAATATGTGTCATGTTGTACCATGTGTTATATAACTTACATTTCCCTTCTTCGTTCCTACACAGGACCTTGGCATCATCTATGATTTGTATAACTTCAACTGACTCCCCTGGTTTCACTGGTAAGTCTTTTGCTCCCCATTTTTTAGACGGCAGATCTGCGATAATCATAGTGGAATAAAGAACTCTAATTTCACCTTCAAACTGCAAAAACAAAATAAAGAGATGCAAGATGCAAACATTACAGGAGGTTTATAGTCTCTTATACATTGTGTTACAGTTTCTTAACACTTATGGTCTGGTTTTCAGAAACTTAGGCAAGTAATTGTGTGCGCTATTATGGTATCTATACTTTTGACTGCACATCTCTTATGCCTCTTTATTCCATGCAGAACACAGGGCCTTCCATCTTTGCTGATCTCCTGCTGCTGCAGTCTTAGCTTCTTCCCATATTATTTTGATGGCTTTCAGTTCTGCTTCTGTTGTGTGCTTCCATGTTATTCTTGGTCTCCCTCATTGCTTGTTGCCCTGGGTCTGTTCCAGTCCTATGTCTATCTTACGTTATTCAGGTCTTTCCTCCACGTATGTCCGAGCTATCTCCATTTTTGTTCCATAATTTCCTGTCCTATCGGTTTCTGTTTTGTCCCCCAGAGTTCTTCATTTGTGTTTTTTTACTGGCCATCTGATATTGAGGATTTTTCTAAGGTAGCTGTTTATGAAAACTTAGAGTTTAGATAGGAAGGTCTTAATAAGTCTCCAAGTTTCAGTGCAATATAGTAATATTGAGTTGACAATAGTGTTAAATATTTGAAATTTAATCTGGAGGGCAAAATTTATGTTTCTCCAGATCAACTTGAGCACTACAAAGGCATGTCTGTCTTTTGATATTCTGGCTTTAATGTCTGTTCTACCTGTGACATTTACAATCCTGCCAAAATATGTGAAATATTGGATCTTTTTTACGTCAGTCCCAGAAAAGGTTATTGGTGTTTCTTGTTGTGGGTTAATTCTCATGGTTTTAGTTTTCTTGGTGCTGATTTTTAATCCTACTAATCTGGATCATTTGATTTTGGCTTGCACGTCTCTATGGGTATGGGATAGCAAATTGATGTCATCTGCAATGCCATTTGCTATGCAAGTACCCAATTTCCTGGTACAAATAGAGAATGCAACTGCGTTTCAAAGTGTTTGAAAGTCAGCCCTTGGTGTGAATGAACGGGATGCTGTATATTTTATTCTAGTAATAAACTTATCATACATTATACACATGATGTATTATAGACAGAACTACCAAAAGAGAAAATTGGCCATGTCAGTCAAAAAATCACAAATGACAAACTCTTATTGACATGAGACATACATAATAAAATCACTTCTTTCCCTATAGGCTAGTCCTTTCACACAATTATTCAGCTGCATTTGAATAATTTTACTGATTTCTAAATTTTTGTAGAGGAATTTTGGTGTTAGCAAAGGTCGCGGAACTGGCACAGGCAGAGAGTGAAACCATCTTTCCATCAAACAAACAGGGTACAGCACAGGCAGCGGCAACGCAGACTTCCCTTCACTGTTTCCCAATATACTCCCGCTCTGAGCTGGATGAATCACTCTAAGGGTATGTCTACACTACGAAATTAGGTCGAATTTATAGAAGTCGTTTTTTTAGAAATCGGTTTTATATATTCGAGTGTGTGTCCCCCCACAGAAAATGCTCTAAGTGCATTAACTCGGCGGAGTGCTTCCACAGTACCGAGGCTAGAGTCGACTTTCGGAGTGTTGCACTGTGGGTAGCTATCCCACAGTTCCCGCAGTCTCCGCTGCCCATTGGAATTCTGGGTTGAGATCCCAATGCCTGATGGGGCTAAAACATTGTCACGGGTGGTTCTGGGTACATATCGTCAGGCCCCTGTTCCCTCCCTCCCTCCATGAAAGCAAGGGCAGACAATCGTTTCGCGCCTTTTTTCCTGAGTTACCTGTGCAGATGCCATACCAGGGAAGCATGGAGCCCGCTCAGCTCACTGTCACCGTATGTCTCCTGGGTGCTGGCAGACGCGGTACTGCATTGCTACACAGCAGCAGCAACCCATTGCCTTGTGGCAGCAGATGGTGCAATAGGACTGGTAGCTGTCATCGTCATGTCCGACGTGCTCCTGGTCGCCTGTATGAGGTCGATCAGGAGCGCCTGGGCAGACATGGGCACAGGGACTAAATTTGGAGTGACCTGATCAAGTCATTCTCTTTAGTCCTGCAGTCAGTCCTATTGAACCATCTTATGGTGAGCAGGCAGTTGATACGGATTGCTAGCAGTCCTATTGCATCGTCTTCTGCCGGGCAGGCAAGAGATGAGGATGCCTAGCAGTCCTATTGTACCATCTTCTGCCGAGCAGCCATGAGATGTAGATGGCATGCAGTCCTTCTGCACCATCTGCTGCCAGCCAAAGATGTAAAAGATAGATGGAGTGTATCAAAACAAGAAATAGACCAGATTTGTTTTGTACTCATTTGCAACGCCCCCCTCCCGCCCCCCGTCTAGGGGACTCATTCCTCTAGGTCACACTGCAGTCACTCACAGAGAAGGTGCAGCAAGGTAAATCTAGCCGTGTATCAATCAGAAGCCAGACTAACCTCCTTGTTCCAATAAGAACAATAACTTAGGTGCACCATTTCTTATTGGAACCCTCCGTGAAGTCCTGCCTGAAATACTCCTTGATGTAAAGCCACCCCCTTTGTTGATTTTAGCTTCCTGTAAGCCCACCCTGTAAGCTGTGTCATCAGTCGCCCCTCCCTGCGTCAGAGCAATGGCAAACAATCGTGCATCTGAGTTGAGAGTGCTGTCCAGAGCAGTCACAATGGAGCACTCTGGGATAGCTCCCAGAGGCCAATACCGTCGAATTGTGTACACAGTACCCCAAATTCGACCCGGCAAGGCTGATTTAAGCGCTAATCCACTTGTCAGGGGTGGAGTAAGGAAATCGATTTTAAGAGCCCTTTAAGTCGAAATAAAGGGCTTCATCGTGTGGACAGGTGCAGGTTTACATCGATTTAATGCTGCTAAATTCGACCTAAAGTCCTAGTGTAGACCAGGGCTAAAAGCCAGAGCACAGATCGTTCAGTCCTTGGCCACTGTGTTGAGACTGTCAACCAAAGCGCCACTTTTATTCAGTTTGTATCCATGTCCCAAGTGTGTGAAACACTGGATCTACTGAGACAGAGGAAACAAAGCACTTTCAAACTGTCCCAAGGGAGGCAAACATTATTCTATGATTTATAGCTAATGTAATGCTGCTTTTTTTTTTAAAGGCTCCAGAGGCAATCCTGGCAATTACAGGTCAGTAAGTCTCACTTCAGTACCAGGCAAACTGATTGAAACTATAGTAAAGAACAGAATTATCAGACGCATGGATGAACACAATATGTTGGGGAAGAGTCAACACGGATTTTGTAAAGGGAAATCATGCCTCATCAATTTGTAGAATTCTTTGATGGATCAACAAACATGTGGACAAGGGTGATCCAGTGGATACAGTGCACTTGGACTTTCAGAAAGTCTTTGACAAGGTCCCTCACCAAAGACTGTTAAGCAAAGTAAGCAGACATGGGATAAGAGGGAAGGTCCTCTCATGGATCTGTAACTGGTTAAAAGACAGGAAATAAAAAGAGTCGGAATAAATGGTCAATTTTCACAGTGGAGAGAGGTAAATAGTGGGGTCCCCACTGGGACCAGTGCTGTTCATCATATTCATAAATGATCTGGAAAAAGGGGTAAACTCAGGTTTCAAAGTTTGCAGATGACAGAAAATTACTCAAGATTGTTAAGTCTAAAGCTGACTGTGAAGAGTTACAAATGGATCTCACAAACTGGGAGACAGGACAAGAAATTGGCAGAGGAAATTCTTTATTGATAAATGCATAGTAATGCACACTGGAAATCATAATCCCAACTATACCATACAAAACGATAGGGTCTAAATTAGCTGTTATCAGACAAGAAAGAGATCTTGGAGTCATTGTAGATTGTTCTCTGAAAACATTTCCTCCAGGTGCAGAGGCAGTCAAAAAAGCTAACAGAGTGTTAGGAACCATTAGGAAAGGGATAGATAATAAGACAGAAAATGTCATAATGTCACTATATAAACCCATGGTACGCCCACATCTTCAATACTGCATGTAGTCCTGGTTGCCATATCTCAAAAAAAGATATATTAGAACTGGAAAAGGTACAGAAAGGGCAACAAAAATGTTTCTGGGTATGGAACAGCTTCCCTATGAGGAGAGATGAAAAAAGACTGGGATTGTTCAATTTATAAAAGAGATGACTAAGGGAGGAGATGAGAGACATGTATAAAATCATGACTGGTGTGCAGGAAGTGAATAAGGAGGTGTTATTTACTCCTTCACATTAGACAAGAACCAGGGGTCACCCAATGGAATTAATAGGCAGCAAGTTTAAAACAAACATAAGGAAGTACTTCTTCACATAATGCACAGTCAGCCCATGGAATTCATTGCCAGGGGATATTGTGAAGGCCAAAAGTAAGACTGGGTTCAAAAAAGAATTAGATAAATTCGTGGAGGATAGGCCCATCAATGGCTATTAGCCAATGGTCAGTGAGGCAACTCTATGCTTTGGGTGTCCCTAAAGCTCTGATTGCCAGAAGCTGGAACTGGGCAACAGGGGATGGAGCATTCGATAACTGCCCTGTTCTATTCATTCCCTCTGAAGCATCTAGCACTGGTTGCTGTCGGAAGACAGCTTTCAGGGCTAGATGGACGATTGGTCTGACCCAATATAGCCATTCTTGTGCTTTTATTGTGTAAGAGGAACAATCTTTATTACTTTGCAGCTTATCAGCATCATATAGTTTTTGAGATTGATTAAATGCCTAAATCCTATTTCAGTTATTAATGGCAGCAGCTGTTTAATGTTTTGTGTACCACAAAGCAAAAAAAATCCTTTAATTAAAATGATACAATAAATGATGAGTCTGTGTGAATTGTACTATTATTACTAATTTGTGCCTACTGTGGTAGTGTCAGACATAAGGCCAAAACAACAAGGAGTCTGGGGGCACCTTAAAGACTAACAGATTTATTTGGACATAAACTTTCGTGGGTAAAAAACTCACTTCTTCAGATGTATCATTTTGTGGATACTGACTAACGTGGCTACCTCCTGATACTAGACATAAGGCAGAAGCCCTCACAATGTAAATTAATCTTGTACAAATTACTGTACTTCTAAGGTGCTGAGCGTTGGCCTAAGTTTGCCATTGATTTCAAATGGCAGCCAGACAGGGTTAAGCACCATTGAAAATTGCTGCCCTTATCCAGTGGGTCTGAATATAAATAAGTCTACATCATTGCACTAACTTTTGTTCCTAAACTGTCATTTGAAAGAGCTAAAGTTGCCACAGGAACACACAACTAAAAGATATATAGATTTTATGTTACTATAACATCTGCAGTTTAATTTAACTTTACCAAAAAGAGTGTCAGATAGATGAAGGCCAAAGTCTGAAGTAGGTCAATTCCTTGACTGAGGAGTTGGGTACAGAATCTCCTGAGTTCTAATCTGAGTTTTCACACTGATTTGGACAAGTCACTTATGATTTCTAGGGTGCTGAGCGCCCATAAACCCCTGATTAATTCAGGAAAACTGAGGATCTCAGCACCTCTGAATTCACCTCTGTGGGCCAGTTCCATCATCTAAAGAAGTGGGGATAGTAATATTTTGCTACTTCAAAAGGTGGTTGTGAGGATCAAGTATCTAACTTTGCTCAGCACTCCGAAGATGTAAATTGTCAATTATTACAAGCACTCACTGACTCTGTGTCTATGTGCAACTCACTCAAAACTGCTTTGATTTTATATGTTTTTATTTCATTGTTAATCAAGTATTGACTTAACTGAGATAAGCCTTGTCCTTGAAACCTTTGTTCATGCAGAATATACTTACTTGCTGTAGTATTTCCATTTAAATTGATAGGATTTCTTATGTAAAGCTTTGCAAGATTAACATTTAGGGGGAGAAATCAATGCTGATGATTGGAATTTTTAAAGCTACGTTTAAAATATTGAGTGGAGTAAATATTATTCCATTAAAGCTGATCACGTGATCTCCAAAAATGAGTACTTTACCTTTCAGTGGCAGAAGAAATCAATGGATAATTTACAAATTAGAGAATAAATCATACAAATATTTTCATTTTTAGATTGTATTCAAATAAGACTTACTTTAAACTTTTTTCTGAACTCTTTCTCCTCTTTTTCCATCTTTTTAAGCTTTCGTGTGTCTTTCTCATCTGATTTACCCCTTCCGAGGCTCAGAGATTTCATCATTAATGATGATCTAAAACACCAGATTAGAGACAAAACACAATTAGTAACATGTGATAGGATGTGATACACTTTCAGACTCTTCAGTAAACTTGCATTTACACTTCATTTGTCTTTGATCAATTTCTTTTACATCTACTGTGCTAATATGGATAATCATTACACACTATGAGTTGGATTTTTAAAAGCATAGAAAAGTAGGAATATTTTCTTTTCTATGTTTATTAGGTGTATGTGAGTTCTGACTGTTATTTATGTACAGTACTACCCACACAAAATAAGAAAACTATTAAAAAAATACCTCTCACCTACATACTATAGATTAGATAAATGACACCATTTTAGAACCCTATGCAGGATGTGGTTTTCCGGGGAACATGTATGCTTGTTGTGCTACAGGTTTTGTAATCTAGATGAATTGTAGAGCTGCCTGGATAGTTCTAGCCTCTCACAGAGTAGCAGCCTTAAGCCTATGTGACCATACATGGCCTCACTATTCCAGGGAATCTGCACCACACAAATATACACAAGGTCCACCTAGAGTGCCATTGTTATTTCCATGCTTGTGATGCTGTCAGACTGTCTGTGGCAGAGACTGAATTCCTTTGTCACCCTCCATCCCTCCACTTCTGGAAAGTTGAGCTTTGACTCCACCTCCTGTCTTTCTGATCTTTCTAGGGCTGAAAACCACAGAACCTTTCACACAGGGAGGCTGTTGAAATAGCCTGGAAATGGTGGGTCCAGTCTTTCCTTTGTATGTGGATGTTGCTAATGTTCTGTGTCTTTGTCACCTCCAGATTGGGTTACTGACCTGCTTTCTACTGGGGCTGTACTGAAGTCTATGATGAAAAGTCAGCAAGGGAAGTGTATGACAGCCTGTTTAGTTACTGGTCCTCTTAGCAAGTAGTGTAATACATCTTTGATCCCGGTGTATAATACATCAAAATACATAATATTAGTATAATACATCTCTGCCCTGATTGCCAGTTCATCTCCAGGTACAAAACCAGGTGTTAATGTAACACATAAGTCTCTAAGTGGTTTGGGTCCTGGATACATTAGGGATGTAACCTTAGAGGTTTTTAAGGCCTAGCTTGACAAAGCCCTGGCTGGGACGATTTAGTTGGGGTTGGTCCTGCTTTGAGCGGGGAGTTGGACTAGATGAACTCCTGAGGTCTCTTCCAACCCTAATCTTCTATGATTGCCTTCTCTCTTCACATGATACTGGAGCAGCTGAGATCAACCATAGCACACAAGGTATCAGTCCCTAGGTTTAAATAAAGAGACTAAAGGCAGGGCATTTACAGCAGGAAGTCCTTGACTCTGGAATTCATTTCTCCCTTTCGGCCAACAGAGCATGAATTTGTTGAAATTCTGGGCATGTTGCAAAGCCTATTTACTCTACCAGCCTAATTCCATTGTTGTTTTAACTGCAAATGCAGGATTTGAACTTTTAATTTACAGTGCCAACTCCCAGGCAACGAGAACTACAGTACCTGGCAACAGCAAACAAGATATACAAGCTGAGTAATGTAACAATTTGCCATTAGCAAATACTTTGAAAATGTGTCACACCATATATAATCTTTTCCCACAAGTATAACTTTTATTTTCACTTACCCAATTTCTATTGGTGGAGGAGGGAATTCAGATGATTCTACATCATCATAAACATCATTGTCTCCTGCATCTGAAACAGCAGTGTTCAAAACAAAGATTAGTATGCAGTCTTTGGGAAGTGGATACAGTCCCAAGCTGTAACAAAATGTATGTTCAAGAGGACAATACATTGCAGCATGAAGTGTATCCATATATTTTATAGTTAACAGGCAGCTTTTCATTGTGTCTCACCATGCAGGACAAATTTACACTAAAATCAGCCAGTCTTTTCAGAATAAAACAATTAATAATAAACAATGAGTATTCACTAACACTTTAATCTTTTTAAGATTAAACAAGTTTTAGCACACGTTGTTTAATGCAGTGGCCTTTAATCTTCAATTTAATTAGGTCATTTCCCACTGTGCTACCTCAAAGTACGTATTTTTGGCTTGATTTTCATTGACACTAAGGCCATTTTACACCACACTGGTAACATAAAGATGCCTTATACTGGGTATGAATCAATTTTATGTTATCTTTATGACTACTTTATATTTTACACTGCTGGAGCAGTGGGAAGAGGCCATAGCGTAAGTGAGAATCAGGCCCCAAAATTATACTTTGAAGCTGGACCTCTATGTTTGCAGAAAGGCATTAGTTGTTGATCAACACATCAAGTCAGTCAGTGTCTAAAAAAAGTGATTACAGGAAATGTAGGCTTAAGTTCTGGTTTTAGGCAGCAGCAGCAAGAATCTTAAGAATTTGCTTAATATTCTATAGCTGGGTTGATATTTACCAGTGTTTGTGGCCTTAACAAGAGAGTGCATTATTTAAAAACAAAACAAAACTGTTCATCACTTCTGTGTAATTGCACATTTTTAAAACCATGCATTCAATATTTCTTTCTAACTACAACTGTTTATGCTGTATGATGAATGAAATAAGACATGCGGAAGAGAAAAATTGTTCTCTTTAACCTCTGAAGATAGGACAAGAAGCAATGGGCTTAAATTGCAGCAAGGGCAGTTTAGGTTGGACATTACAAAAAACACTTGAATAAATTGCCTAGGGAGGTTGCAGAATCTCCATCATTGGAGAATTTTAAGTGCAGGTTAGTCAAACACCTGTCAAGGATGGGCTAGATAATACTTAGTCCTGCCTTGAGTGCAGGGGACTGGACTAGATGACCTCTTGAGGTCCCTTCCAGTCCTACACTTCAATGATTCTATGACTCATAAGCAAAAAAGCATGACAATTTATTAAAGGTACACTGCCTTTTACAGACCCAACATTACATTTGTAGGTCAGCTAAGGTATTTCAAAATTTAATCAATGGGAAATCCTGATTCTTATTTTTGATATTTTTTTTCTGTGAATAACACAATTCAGAACAATATATGCAGCAGTGTTGGTGTGAACTACATTATGCTGCAAGAATTAATATAAAAATAAAACAGTAACAAATTACATTGGGTTATTGCTTACCTTTCCCAAACATCTTTACTGGAGGATTCATGCTGAAAAAAATGCAATCTTCATTAAATAATTATAATCAAATAAACAGACTTTCTCCTTATTTAAACCCGTGATAGCCAATTCACAACACTGGTGCTGCACATTACCTATTGTTAAATTTGTGCCACTCCGCCAACACTAGAAACAGGCATGTGGTTTTTACCAGTGTACCAGGTAAACGTGTTCAGAACTGGGGTACTCTATTTCTACTTTATTTCTCCATCACTGGTAACACTGGAGGAGATGTGCGAGTCATATGACAACTGTGGGAGATAACCCAGAAACTGTAATTGTTGACAAAGCCAATGGGAGCAGGATTAGACCAAATAAAGGGGTTCTGCTGTGATTTTTTTTAATGTTTCTCCATATTTCATAGTCTTCTTTTAGACAGAGAGCATGTGATTTGTGGCTTCATTGAGTCTTTGGAATCAGAAATTATGGAGAACTGCTTGTAAGAATTGGAGAGGTTTTTTGAATAGGAGGAGAATCTGGTAAGAGGAGGAGACCATCTTTGCAATTCTTCTGTTTTGCATATTATCCATATTTTGGGCTCCTGGGCCAGATTCATCAGTATACAGCAG
Source organism: Caretta caretta (assembly GCF_965140235.1). Lineage (NCBI taxonomy): Eukaryota > Metazoa > Chordata > Testudines > Cheloniidae > Caretta > Caretta caretta. The sequence goes on from NC_134210.1 coordinate 28,313,585, forward strand.
CTGGTTAGTGCCATGCTGGCGATGCAAATAAAAGTAACTTCTGCTGAGTTTATAACAAAGTCGTGTCACCAGAAAGGCACAAAGTAGCTGGGATGTTCTGATGAATAAAGCCCTGTTTTTCACAGCAAAAATAATATTTTAATTTAGTGATTGAGTTCTTTGGGCAAATAAAAACATTTTATTAACACAGAATGCTTATATTATACAATTGAAAATATGTCCTCTGGACAGTTCTAAGACCATATTATAGGATGATTTCATGTTATAAGCTTGCAGAAATCAATTAGTAAGCATTTTGACCCAGTTCAGCAGTCCATCCCTATTCATCAAAGGACTTAAGCACATGCTTCACTTTAAGCACATGCTGAAGTCCCATTGAAATCAATGTTTTACTGAATAGAGAAGAACTTAAGAATGTGTGTACATGCTGTGCTGGATTGGGACATCTATTCTCTTTGAATCTGAAGTCAAATGTATGTGCTTCATACATTCTGTCATTAATAAAGATAGCATAGCATGGGAAAGGACATGCTGCAGTAGGTAACGGAGAGCAATATTATTTCAAAGTCTGTTTATCTGTGGGCAGTTTGATTCGTGACTGATTAAGTTGCTGTGAGAACATGTTAGTAGCACATGATCAACACTATGTTAGCATTAGTTGTTGTGCACTGTATTTTCATGGCAGACTCTTACAAGGAACCTCCATTATCTTCTGCCTCATTGACTTTGGTTGTTTTCTCTCGTACACTTTTCTTTTTGTCATCTTTTCCCTTTAACATCTTCAAAAGTCCCCAGGACCGGAAGTCATTCTTATCTTCATCCTGTGATATAGACCTTTGGAGTATGCATGCAATTATCACAATGCAGAATGGGACATTCTCTCTTAAATTGGCCATTTTCAGCTCCTGGTTAATGCACGTAATTCTCCTTAGTGAGAACTAGGGGCATACCATGAAGTGAGAATAGACACCTATTAACTTATTTTCTAAAATGTTCGTACCTAATAAATATAGAATTAAAAATGCTATTAGAACAACAGCCGTGCATAAACCAGTGGCTAACTAAGGCCCAGATCCTGGAAATACATAACCACATGCCTAACTTTTGCATAGTCTTATGCAGCTCAGTAAGACTAGACATTTGAGTATAGTTAGGTATGTGCTGTAGGATCAGAGTCTAAGGCCCCAAGCCTGTAATTGGCTCAGTGCAGTTGCAAAGGTCTGCTTGAGAGGTGTTGGTTGCAGACTGAGGCCTATATAGCACAAGCACACAAGATCGGACATACTGCAGTGTACTTACAGCAAAGTAGAAAGTGTTAAGAACAACTTTGCATTGCACTGGAAACCTTCCCAACAGTGCAATGTAATGTATAGGAGACAGAAAGTGGAAGGAGTCAGAAAGTATCCCCTGTTTTAGGCATTTATAATAAGTAACATCCTGGACTGGAAGAAAATGATCCATCTCTTTTAGGTCATTCACATTTAATGTTTGTATGTTGTCATTTAGCAAGCTAGCATCTGTACCTTTCTTCTCTTTCCTCTAAGGATCATTGTGTTCAGTTGGGTTTTGGATGCAGCTTCTTTTGCTGCCTTTATTAATCCATTCCACATATTAATTATCCTATTGTTTAAAAAAAATTTCTCCAGAAGTACCATAGAGCTCAGTTCTTATCTTCAGTTCATACCTTCTTGTTTTTGATTCTGTTCGCTGCTGGAATAGTTTGGTGTCATTCAAGTTCTGTGTGTCTTTCTGAAGTCAATGGAACCATTCATGTTTACACCAACTGAAGAGCTAGCCAAATACTTGTTAATGATTATCCCAAATTTAAAATAAAAAGCTATGGGACTGAGTTCAAATGGGTAACAATCATAAATGATATAAACACTTACCTAGCATTAACATCTTCGTCATCAATTCCATCATAAATTTCTTCATCCGGAAGAGGAGGTGGGAACATCACTTTAATAGATTGAAAAGTGAAATAACCCATGAATACTCCGATTCTGTTACAGTGGGACATTAACCACTAGTTTGCTATAGGCTGCTACTTCTCTGAGGCACTTGTAATGTTAAATGTACTGGACTAGGTCCTCAGCTGGTGTAAATTAGCAGAGCTCCTTTTGTCAATGAAGCTCTTCTGAGTTATACCAGCTTGAGACTGGCCGGTAGTAAGTAAATAAAATAATGGCAATAATAATAAGTTGAACATTGAAAACGAATAAGTAATTGATGAAAACTGGAGAGCTATTATGCATTTGACCAACTCAGTAACAGGGTTTGTAACTTTTTAATTTTATTTTTGTGTGTGACTTTAGTACAGGTGAAAGGTGCCAGATGAACATAAAGGTGCCAGACTGACATTCTTAAAGATTGACATCCTCTATTCATGTACAGAAGATGTGAATCAGAGGCAGCAGCAATGCAAGCTTCTCCATATTGGTGTCGTTCCCCCCCCTCCCCATGCCTCAATCCTGGTCTATGAACACCATCTGATGGAGTGAAAGGATAGTTCAGTCTCCCTGTCCAGTCAGGTTTCAGAGTGACAGCCCGCAACTAAAACCTCTCCAACGCATCATCAAGGATCTACAACCTATCCTGAAGGACGACCCATCACTCTCACAGATCTTGGGAGACAGGCCAGTCCTCGCTTACAGACAGCCCCCCAAGCTGAAGCAAATACTCACCAGCAACCACACACCACACAACAAAAACACTAACCCAGGAACCTATCCTTGCAACAAAGCCCGATGCCAACTCTGCCCACATATTTATTCAAGTCACACCATCGTAGGACCTAATCACATTAGCCACGTCATCAGGGGCTCATTCACCTGCACATTTACCAATGTGATATATGCCATCATATGCCAGCAATGCCCCTCTGCCATGTACATTGGCCAAACCGGACAGTCTCTACGTAAAAGAATAAATGGATACAAATCTGACATCAGGAATCATAACATTCAAAAACCGGTAGGAGAACACTTCAACCTCTCTGGCCACTCAGTAAAAGATTTAAGGGTGGCAATTTTGCAACAGAAAAGCTTCAAAAACAGACTCCAACGAGAAACTGCTGAGCTTGAATTAATGTGCAAACTAGATACCATTAACTTGGGTTTCAATAGAGACTGGGAGTGGCTGGGTCATTACACATATTGAATCTATTTCCCCATGTTAAGTATCGTCACACCTTCTTGTCAATTGGGCCATCTTGATTATCACTACAAAAGATTTTTTCTCCTGCTGATAATAGCTCATCTTAACTAATTAGCCTCTCACAGTTTGTATGGCAACTTCCAACTTATCTGTATGTATATATATTTCTTCTTACTGTATGTTCCATTCTATGCATCCGATGAAGTGGGCTGTAGCCCACGAAAACTTATGCTCTAATAAATTTGTTAATCTCTAAGGTGCCACAAGTACTCCTGTCCTTTTAATCAGTCTCTGACCTCTCTGCTCAGACTGTCAACTGAGAACAATACTTAGTTGGGTGGGATCTTCCTTCTGTGTTGCTGGAAGGGGGGAGAAGGGGGAAAGAGACCAAGAAAGGTGTTGTATCTGATTCATCCAAGTTTCCACAGGTGAAAGACAACTGCATTAAACCATTGTGCCTCATAGTTTACCACTTGCTAAATAATATTTGCATACTTGTGGGTAATTACCTCATTATCTGGAAATCACAAAGGTCTGCATCTGTGGGTAAGCACTAAATAAAACACAAACCAAAAAATATATGTAATAAAAATAAAACTCACCTCCAGTTCCACTTTGACCACTTTGGCTGAAAGAACAAAAGAACTTTTCATTCATTGTAAAAAGAAAACAACAAACACCCACACATTTTCTTGACATCTGCTCTAAATGTAGTATACTTTAAAACACATGGATCCATCCAAATACTACATCCGAATCTAGATGGGCACTCAGGAAAGTAAATGTCCATTTTGCGTGCCGAAATACTGACCTTCTAAATGCCCAAATGTACCAATTCTTTCTCTCTCTCTGTCTTTCTTCACCACACTCATCACTATGATAGATGAGTGTCCATTAGGCACCCAAAATCAGAAATTGGTTTCTCTCTCACTGATGCACAAGAGAGCTCCTCATCCCATTCATGAATGAATAGGCTCTTATATGAAGAGAGATAACCCTAATGATTTGAATATGTCAGATATTTTCTGGTAACCTAGTATTTTACTCCAACAATTCCTGCCTCTACCCACTTCCTCTGGAATAGTTCCTCCCAAGGAAAGAAGCACCCAAAACTATTATAAAGTAGCATTCTAGAAGAAATATGGTACAATTATCTATAGCTCTGTGTTTAATATAAAAACAAATAAGGGGACTCGATCTCGTAATAAAAGTTAGGACCCAAATTCTGTGTGTATATAAACTGGTACAGATTCACTGAAGACAATAGAGTTATGCCAATTTACGTGAGCAGAAAATTTGCTCCTTGTTCTTTAAAACATAGTTAGCAATTTCCAACAAAGCCTCGTTTTCATTTGATTTCAGAAAGAAGTGCTACTATTTATTTATATTTGTAGGTATTTCTAAGGCACTCATCACTGTATTTAATTTTAGATGTACTTTATGTTCCTGTTGACATCAGTGAGAGTATTAATGGACTAATGTACTGCTTATTGTAAGTAAGGGTGGCATAACCTGACCCCAAAACTTTAATTCAATGTATATATAGATAAGATTCCATCCCCGATCATGCCATTTTCATAAGACATAAAGGTAAATAAATGAAATTATGCAATACATCTTAACTAGATCTGATCAAATGATGCCTTAATTTTCTAAATTTCATGTTCCTAGAGTATTCCAAGTGCTATATAAATTGGCATGAGCTCATTTTTCTAACTGTGATTCAATGCAACCAATAGCAGGGTTATAGCAACTTAAGCATTCCTACTTTCAAATCAAAACCATACATAACATTTTTTCTTTAAAATGCCTCATGCCATCAAATTTCAGTATATCATGAACTTCAGCAGTCTTAGGATTTTATTAAAAATTGGAGTAATTACCAATGACACATTACCAGTTACAATAAGTTTTGATCAATGAATTTTTTATTATGGGGATCTTATGTTGGTCTCAAAACATATTGGTGCATGTGTCAGATATTTTGATATATGCAGGATAATTCAAGCTCATGAACTGAATACAAGGCTATAAATCACTAGAGAAGATAAAAATGCCAGAATATAGCTTGAAGGGTGTAATGAATTACAGGGCCTAAAAGCAAGTTCCAGCCCTGTATTCACTGTACAGCCTTTTACTGTTATAAGTAATACACAAAAGTATAAGGAATCATCCTTAAACCCACATATATAGTCAACTGTTTTCTAAATTATCCAGTTTAATAAATAAATATGAATCCATCCTGATTGGCTGTTGAAAACACAGCACATCTAAATTCCTTGAATTGAGATGGATGATTGTAATATCCATCATGAAAAGGAGAGGTCTAAAAATGCTTCTGCAGTGAGGTAATTAACGCTGGAATTGACTCTGACCTGGACTAGTGAGTGTAGCTTGATTCTCCGGTATGGCTAAACTGTGATTGGCATAATCCAATGCGCAGCAGAGGAAGGTAGCTTTAAGCAACCTCTCTGCTCCCAGCTCCAGGGAAGCACCAATTGCTCATTTGGGCCCCTCTTAAAATAGGGAGAAAATACTATCCTGTTATTTTATGTCCAGCCGCTCAGAGCAGCCAGGGGATGTTTTGGCAGCTGAGGAAAAGCTGCATGCAGCCGCAACCCAGCCACCTCCCCTTTATTCCAGCAACACGTGTGTGTCAAGAGATGGGGAGTATCCTAGATACTAATAGGAGGGCTGCATGCCACTGGAGAATTCTCCTCCAGAAGGGAAATCCTCCACAGCCTAGATATGGCATTTGTTGAGGCTGCGAGGTTAACTATGTTAGCCACTGATCCCTCCCAAGGTCTATCCCAGTCATGCCTCCAAACATCCCTCCGCATTTGTGTGAAGAGACACAGAAGGCCCAAGGCTTATGGGCTGAGGGAATGCATGGGGGTGAGGAGTACACCTGTGCAGCTGCAATGCTTCCTTCGCTTTTAGGGCCTTTTGTACCTGTGGACTAGAAAGGGCATCATGCAACTTTAAGAGAGAAGGAGAGAACGGTGTTGTTTGTTCTGTGATCTGTTTTGTGCTTCATCGATGGGAGTCCTGCAGTTCATCTCATTTCCTTCTATGGAGTTCTGCTAGTATTTTCTACACTTCCACTGTTATTTTCCTCTATTATGCATAAATGCTTCTAGATGCTAGATTCCTTCTTTCATTCTTACTTCTCTCACTACTTCATTCTTTTTAGGCCAGTTACATTTTTCTTATATGATTAGCTGTTTTTCATTTGCTACAAGAGTCTGTTTTATATTTGTAAAAAGTTGAGCAGTGTCATAAATTGTGGTAAATAGAGAACAGCCACTCTGCTCACAGCCTAGCATGCATCTCATTGGGCCAAATCCTGAAGTCCTTGTGAAGTCAGTGGAGGTTTTACCTAAACAAAGGCAGTGTAACTACTGAAAAAGGATTTATGGATTTCATCCAGAGTTTGCAGTTCAAAGTCATTTTCTTCTCACAGAGAATGTAATTAGCTAAACGAGGTAGAATTTTGTCTTCTTTCATACATCTCAACTCTTTATGGGAGATCTGACAGTAAGTTTTATGTCACCCAGTATTGTTTTGATTGTATTGACAGTTTAATGTTCTGAACCTAGAGCTGAAATGAATCATGAAATGATTTGGATGCCTGATTAAACAAGCAAGATGGCTTCTGAAGCTGAAAATATTGACTAAGACAGGCATATTGAACAGATTGGCTTAGATACTGTAACTTAAAGTTACAGACTGCCTGGAAAGAAGTCCCACAATGCCTCCAACTCATACAGTGGGTATCATTAAACAAGCAGCATTTAATGTGCCATGGTTGTGAACTTCACCATGGAATTTGTAGTATTTCCCATTCTAAGTACAGGAAATATTATGGTAAAACTCAAATGCCTCAGACCAGCATATGCTGTTTTTTAAACCATACTCACTGTAATTTCAGGTATTTTAAAATCTGATGTTTTGTGTCAGCAAGAATATATAAATTAAAAATGCTTTGTTTCTGTGTTGTAGTTTTCCTCATTTGGGTTGGTTGGGTTAATCTATCAAATTGGATTAAATCAACTTTCTTGAGTAGGTTCACACATACCTGCTGATACTATCCTGCTCTCCAACATCATCATACACTTCTTGGTCATTGTCTACACGTCTCAGGGAAGCACTCATGGAAGGTCTTTGTTTTCTTTTTAAAGAATCATAGTCAATCTCCACCACGATTGTTTTAATGTATCCATCTAAAACAATGAAAGCTTATGATCAAGCAGCAACAATTTTCATTTCACAACAGCTAAGGAAGAACTTTAATAGAAGGCTGAGAACTCAAATGATTACCGCTGTATTGTGTGGCTGAATAACTCTATAGAAATGTCTGAATCTAAGCATATTGGGCCTTTATCTCCTCCACTTACACTGCAAATCAGGTGTAACATCGTGGAATTCAATGGATTTAGACACACTTGGGTCATAGGAGAATCAGGCCCCTTATCGACATAATCACTCCAGTGATATCCACTAGAGACCCTGGGTCGGATGCTCAGCTGTAGCAGAGGAGCGTGCAGTGCAGCTGGTGGGGAGTGTGGCAAGTGGCAAAGTTGCTTTAAGACACCTTTTCTCAGTTAATCCTGGGGTTACTGTGCAAATGGCCAGTCCTCCAGCGTAACTTAGAGCAGTCTATGGTCCAAACAGGCTAGTAGATAGAGCACTGAGATGCAGGGACATTATAGCCACACTCCTTATGCTGTGAGCTCATAGAGAAGTACATAGGAGTTACTATGCCGGCCCTTTGCCACTGCAGATTCAGCCTACATGGGGGTGATCCTCTTGCTACCTGGGTATCCTGGCTAGAGGAGCAGTACAAAGCAGCTTAGCTCATCTGAGGATTGGAACCTCCACCTTTATCACTTGCACTTGACTTCACTATGTAGATGTCCCTGGCAAAAAATCTATTATAATAAGATGGATTTAAACACTGTATCTGCTAGGCGATAAAATGATGGGCTTGCTGACTACACAGGCTGTATTTGACAATAAGCATAAATATGTTCTTTCAAAAATGAGAAAAGCACATAGGAATGAGCACAGAAAACCTTCCTCCTCTCCTGCTGCAGTAGTCCAATTTCTGATGCATTTCCCTCTAACCTACATGTGAATTCCACATGAAAATTAAATAACTGGAAAAAAGAAAACATATGATGGAAACTTGGAAAGTAAATTACAAACAAAGCCATTGTTCCTTATTTCAAGTGAATTATAAATACTGTTTTTTATACCATCTGATACTCTCATTCCCTTTTCAAGCCCTCCCCTCCCTTATCTGTTTGTATGCTTTTAAGTAGGCAGATAAGATTCCGGTTGAAACATTGATGAACTACACTGAGTTGTACCTTTAACCTTCACCAATGGGAAGGCTGGTACAACTTCTGCTTTTGCTGAAATAAAAATCAGTTTATGACAAGCCAAAATAAGTGAAACTAATTGGCTTGCAACAACTGCACAAGAACCATAACTCCCCTACAGAGATTTTTTTCTGTGTGTATAAAACCTCCCGAACAGAACGTATTTTTAAAAATGAAAGGTTCTTTTAAAGTATAAATTAGCATGCCTTTTCTCATAAAGCACTTATGCCCTGATCCAGGAAAGCATTTAAACATGCAAGTAGTCCCATAAAAGTCAATGGAACTACTAATGTTCTTGAAGTTAAGCCTGTGCTTAAATGCTTTGCTGGATCAAGACCCTAATGCCCGGGTCTCTGTAAATTAGAGACCAGATCCTCAGTTGGTGTAAATGAGCATAGTTCCACTTATTTCACTGATTTACACCAGCTGATGGTCTGGCCCTAGCTGCATATGTGTGGGAGGGGCTGGGGCTAAGGGTAGGGGAAAAAGAAAAGACACATTTTTGATTTCAAAAACAACTTTTGATGTTAGGAATCAATATTCAGATAAAAAGTTGGAATGTTCCCATTTTTTCTTGAGACTGGTAGGAAGTTCTAAAGGCTACTTCTCTTCTTACTTACACTCCTCTCACTTACACCAGTCCTACATCTGTGTAACTCCAGTGACTGTAAATGAGGGGAATATTGGGCCCTTTAGTCTTCTGAATGCAACATTTTATCTAATCTAATCTCTCTCTCTTTTTTAACAGCTCTGAAAATACTTCCACAGAGGCAGGCTCGGTGCTGACGCTAAGGCAGACACACTGAGCCACATGCTCAGTGGATGTGAACTGGTGTAGCTCCAGTGAGAATCTGGCCCATTGTCCTTAACTAATCCCAGAATCTCTAAATTTGACACTCTGTTGTACATAAGGACAGGTTTCAGAGTAGCAGCCGTGTTAGTCTGTATTCGCAAAAAGAAAAGGAGGACTTGTGGCACCTTAGAGACTAACCAATTTATCTGAGCATAAGCTTTCGTGAGCTACAGCTCACTTCATCGTATGCATAAAGTGGAAAGTACAGTGAGGAGATTTTATATATACACACAGACCATGAAAAAATACACATTGTAAGGAGAGTGATCACTTAAGAAGAGCTATTACCAGCAGGAGAGTGGGGTGGGGGGAGAGAAAACCTTTTGAAGTGATAATCAAGGTGGGCCATTTCCAGCACATTTCCAGGAGTTAACAAGAACCTCTGAGGAACAGTGGGCGGGGGGGGGGGGGGGGGGTGTGTGTGTGAATAAACAAGGGGAAATAGTTTCACTTAGTATAATGACTCAACCACTCCCAGTCTCTATTCAAGCCTAAGTTAATTGTATCCAATTTGCAAATTAATTCCAATTCAGCAGTCTCTCGTTGGAGTCTGTTTTCGAAGTTTTTTTGTTGAAGGATACTCACTTTGAGATCAGAAATCGAGTGGCCAGAGAGATTGAAGTATTCTCCGACTGGTTTATGAATGTTATAATTCTTGACATCTGATTTGTGTCCATTTATTCTTTACATAGAGACTGTCCAGTTTGCCCAATGTACATGGCAGAGGGACATTGCTGGCGCATGATGGCATATATCACATTGGTAGATGTGCAGGTGAACGAGCCTCTGATAGTGTGGCTGATGTGAAAGCTTATGCTCAAATAAATTGGTTAGTCTCTAAGGTGCCACAAGTACTCCTTTTCTTATTGTACATAAGTTTACTGTACGAGCTGTGCCCCATGTCAGATTAGCACAGCAGTATGAGATTTGGCAATTTATGCTATATGTCCTTGTCCATATTGGCTGGGGACCCAGCCTAGCTAATATTACTCTCCCATGTAATGCTGTGTGTACTCAGGCAGTCAGTGTTTGACAGGGCAAACATTCAGGGGTAAAGTGGAGAATCAAAACGTACAATATCCTTTTGTTGTCCTGCCCAGCCACTTTCCTTCAGGGTTGTCTGTAATACGGATGATTTCAATATTATCACCCTGTTTGACAGTCAGCTCATTCTTCCCTCCCTTGTAGTCCATGCAAACTCGTGCCTGATGAATGACTTGGATGGGTCCTGATAACTGCACAGAAAAAGCAATAAAAGAAGTCACACACACATACAAACATGCGGAGGATGTGCTGATTGCTTTGACAAAAATTCAGATGAAACACAAAACAATAATAATTTGTTTTCAGTACCACCCACATCAGCTAGGCACTTTGCGAACAAACACAAAGGCACAGGCCCTGCTCCGAACAGCTTACACTTTAAAGACAAACTAAAAAGCAAAGGGTGTAGGGGAGGGATACAGCATATAATTAAAGTAGTTGAGACAGTAATTGGCCACATTTTGAGAATACAATGGATTAATAACATAGGACTAGATTATGTAACCCTTGTTCACATAGGTGAACATTCATTTACTCACAGGAGCAGTTCCATGTACTTCAGTAGGACTGTTCGTATGAGTAAGTGCTGACCAACACATAATGATCTTTTTTTCAAGATATGCTGTACAGATGATCCCCAAGTATCCAGAAGCTGGCTACAATCAGCCAGTTTCTTGAATTCAGGCATCATGAAAGAAGTGGCTTATAGGACAGATTTGATTGTAGATTGGGTAGTGGCCATGTGGAGCAGTGCAGAAAGTCTGTGCATTAGGGGCAACAAAAGAGAAGATATCTGCTTAGATGAATACACCAAGGTGTTTGTTTGCGTGTTTGCATTTATGGATAATGATACATTTTAGCCTCCATGATAGGATGGTCGATAGCCTAAAAACACTGAGGATGTTAATGCTTATACTCCAGCCAAGAATTCGGTGTGAGAAAGGGATTTTGGGGCCAGATCCCTGAAAAACACACAGGTAGATGCATTGCTATGGTGTCCACTATTTACTATCCCAAGTGCCAAATCTTTGCAGCCTTTCCACAGTGGTGGGATGCCCTAGACACAGAAGAATCACTGTGGTTTCTTTGTAGGAACGTGGCAGGGGGTTGTGGCCAGGCAACAAGGCTGGTGGAGAATGACTAGTGGGTTTGCAGACTGCATGGGTCCATTGGTTACAAACTATGCATACAGGGCTTTGGGGCACAATGAACTTGGCTCACTACTACACACCATGGGCTTTAGCAGTGGCTGTGGCTCAGCTGCACAGGTGCCTCATTCCCAACCTCTCTACTGAACTGGGAGATTTCATACTTCTGTCCCAAGTGTTGCTCCTGCAGGCAAAGGTCATTTACAGGCTCAATCCTGGAAGGTGCTCCAGCCCCAGTTAAGCAAAGCATGTGTTTAACTTTAAGCATGTGAACACTGTGAACCTAATTCTCCTTTTCACTAAGGCCCCTCTATGCTACCTTAGCAGCGTAAAGGGGCTGTAAACTGTAAAGTACAGTGCACATACAGGAGACTTTATGGAAATGAGAATCAGGCCCTGCAAGCACTGAAATACTTGTGACTTCAACGGGAAATTTCACATGCTTAAATTCAAGTGTGTGTTTAAGTTCTTTCGGGGCCAGCTGGATCGAGGATCGAGCCGTTCCTGAGGCTTTGTCCAGGGGACAAACCTTCACCCCAAATGCCAAGCGAGCTGGCATCACCATGCAGCTTTGCAGCCAAACTGTGTCCTTGCACTGTAATGTATGTTTTAAAATGCACAAGGCTAAATAATGACTGCTGCACTTCTGTGTGTAGCCTGCTAGAAAGGGACCTTACTTTGAACCGCTTTCTGATTTCTTGCTCTTTCTTTTCTTTTTCCCTTTGTTCTTTCTTCTCTTGTTCCATTTTTTTCTTTTCTTCCTTCTCTCTCTTCTTTTCTTGTTCTTTTGATGTGGCTCTGAACAATGAAAACAGATTATTTCACAGGTAAGGGGATGAATGTGGAAGTGAGTGGGCAGAAGTGGGTAGGCACTCACTAGAGCTTTCTCTTCCAAGATCAGCAAGAGCAGCTAGGAGGAGACTTCTCCTAATAAGAGCATGAAAACATTTTCTGAACCCTATGGTGGCTGGTCCTGCATGGATGAGCTACATATGGGAGAGGGTATTTACAGACTCTTTCCATGCGAGGCATGTGCACAGGATGCAACCATAATTTAGCTGGCTATGCTGGAAAGGCCCAACGTGACTGTAGCCCCAGAGGGTATGTCTACATTGTAATTAGACACCCATGGCTGGCCCATGCCAGCTGACTTGGACTCGTGGGGTTTGGGCTAAGGGGCTGCTTAATTGCAGTGTAGACATTCAGGCTCAGGCTGCAGCCCAAGCTTTGGGACTCTCCCACCTCACAGGGTCCTAGAACCCAGGCTCCAGCCTGAGCCTGAACCCAAATGTCTACACCACAATTAAACAGCCCCTTAGCCTGAGCTCCAGGAGCCCTTATCATCAGGCACAGGCCACCCACGGCTTTTTAATTGCAGCGTAGGACATGTCTGAGAAGCATGGCCCTGCTCCTGCATGCTGGACAGCACCTGGGGTGGAATAGGGAGGACTGGCTATAGCGTTGGAATGCATAGCAAGACTTGTTACTCCCCAGCACCCTGGAAGCATTGTCCCTAATGATGTTCTTCCCCACTGCACAGCAATGAGTCTCACAGATATAATGTAGCCCCCCTTTTTTGTGTACTTCTGCTGAACTGACGTGAATGGGCCCAGAGGTTGAACTACAGCATTACCCTGCGTACAACTCAAATGTACCTCACTGTGAGAGACATCACTCATTTCAGTCTCAACATCACCTGTGCTCTCTGTCACAGGTTGCTTCCCACATGTGGGCTTTAGGAGATTGTGAGGTAGGCTGCTGGTCCCTTCTGATGAGAGGCACTGCAGAGGCACTGGGAGGGAAGCTTGCATTTCTGCTGTCTGTACTGTCCCTGCTCTGTGGACACACAGTGGGTTTCAGACCCATGGGGATGTCAGTCCAACAGTTTCATGAGCTCTATTAAAATTCACCTTGAGAACAACAACATTAACAAAATAATTCAACTAGTATTGGGGTGGGGGTGTCATATTTTGTTCCCATTTCAGGGAGTAACTCTGTGCAGCAGCTCAGCCATATTCCAAAGAGCTGAAGAGCATACTCTTTTGCTACCCAATTCAAAATAGTCACAGGACTTCATTTGAGGAAGCATCTCCACCTGCATGCTACATCTAGTTTTAGGAGGGAGTTAACTTGTAAACTGATATGCTTTCTTTAGGGAAGATGATTAAGGTGGATGGAGCTCAAGATTGCAGTGCAGTCATGCTTCTGGGCCAGATTAAGTATATTTCCTAGCATATTTCCTAATGGTCTGTTTCTTCATTCAGTAACAAAGACACAATGGATTATAGCTGTATAAGTTAGATTTGATACCTGATGTCATTGATATCTTCATACGTCTCTCCATCACTCTCTTGACCCTATAAGAAAAATTAATCATGATTCAGTCTCCAGTGGCCTAAATACACTGGAGTTCAATTTTTTAGCTAGATACAGACAGACATAAATTAAAGCAGAAAAATAATCAATTGAAAATGCATTTAATCTTTCCAAGCCCAAATTACTAAATTGTTCAAATACCTATTTCTTCTGTTCTGACCTTGGTTGTTATTATCTATCTATAGCTATATGGATAGATATAGATATAAAATAAAACTCAGCCTCCTTCCCATCACACACACACACAGATTGTTTATTCTGAAGTGAGTCTCTGTGCTGCAACTTTGATTACACTGCATCTGAAAGATGGCATGGCTTGAAAGGACTACAGGGTTAAAAACTAATTATGGGAGATGATGCATTGAGAGGGGCAAAGCTATTGAAGGTATTGGAATAGGGTTCAGAGTAGAGTTCTGTTCCTGACTCTGCCAGAGACTTATTGTGTAAACTTGGGCAAGCCACGGAGGCCCTGATTCAGGGAGGTACTTAATCACATGCCTAATTTTAAGCACATGAGTAGTCCCACTGAAATCAACAGGGATACTCACGTGCTTAAAATTAGGCACATGATTGAATACCTTGATGTAGGCCTATATCTCTGGAAAATTTCAGTGAAACTGAAATGTCAGTGGAAATGGAAGATTTTGTGAACTTTTTGGATTCCAGCCAGCTTTATAATTAGTGCCACTTTTGTTCTGGGTTCAACCACTTTCATTGTTGCCCTCTACATTTCTGCAATTTATCAGCAATATACTGGATCTATTCTGCAACAAACTGGCTTTTCTAATGCAGTGATGTGTTGGAAAGAATATGTTTTCGGTGTGTTATAAAGGATAATACTTACCCCATTTGTATTTCCGTGACCTGAATGACCAAAAATACAAACAGACTATTATTTTATTTTGTAGAGAAAGTGCCTCATGCTGATGCTAACTATATGGACACATACACAGCTGTACCTTAACTAGTGCCAAATATAGATTTATAATGATCTTATCTGTTTTAATAAGGATAAGAATGCAAACTAATTGGGATGAACAGAGCTTCCTACTGTGGTACTTTGTAAACTTCTAGCAGTAACTGATTTAAGGACTTTCACTTCATCTGCCATAGTGTGTATTATATCACATATACCCCAAATCAGAACGTTCACTTTAAAGCTTCCTCAGAGACAACAGTGTCCTTTCTATCATATCAGTTTACAAAAATCCAGTCACTTACAAGCAAGGAAGTGAATAGTTAAGAACATAACATCTTACACGGGTCACATAGGGCACCACCAGCCCTCCACAGCCATGGCAGAGAGTATGGAGGCATAAGGCCTGTACTCTCCTGTGCATGCTAGCTATACTATGGCCTGCAGCAAAGGAAAAGAAGGCGAGGCAAAGCTGCTGATTTCCCCAGGCTCTGCAAGGGGTAGCAGGCTTCATCTCCACCCCACTACATGCTGTGCTGGCCAGAATACTGGGTGAGGGGCACTGTGGCTGGTATAGCCCTGGCACAGTTTACTTTCTTCCTAGGGGAGTCCAGGAGAGAGAGTCATAATCTGCTTCTTGGGCTACTCCTGTACAACACATCTATGTGCTGGCTCTTCCTCAGGGCAGATGACAAAGTGATGACCTTACCTAACAAGCAAATTATTTTTATCCAATATAAAAGCAATGCATTTTCATGAGAACACAATAACTAACTCTGAAAAAAGAGTATTCATTTCAGATCAGCGTTGAAAGTTATTAGGCTCAGCAAATCTTCCAAGCCAAAGTTACGTGGATGCTAAAACAAGGCTTTCCAAGAGAAAGTGCCTTCCATGTTGACTGTGGAGTGGTTACTGCTGTTATACACCACTCCAAAATATGACTTGCAGTTCACTAACACCATAAATATTTATGCCAGTCACTTATATTATAAATACAACATACTTAATTCTTAAATGGTTGCTATTAGTTAAAATGTATTCTTACCATCTGAACCAAATTCAACATCATCGTAACTTTGTTCATTGTCTGGATTTCTGTGAATATGAAAAGAAAATGTAAAATCTGAGAAGATAGTTCCTATAATTACATCTTAATTTAGCTTTGTTCTGCTGCATGTGCCAAGTATTTGGGACATTGACTGGATAGTCTGTTCACTTTCAGCCCTAAACATTACAGAGTTTAGATATGTGTTTAAGTACAGTTGAGATTCCCATATGGATTAAGCGTGACTTTGGTTTTTACAGGGTGGCATCTTGACTCTGAACATAAAAACAGAAAATAAATGAGCCAAAGGCATTCATATCCAAGTGTAGTATAAACACTGTAATTTGGTAGAGTGACAGACAGACAGAATAGTCAGAAATCTATTTGAGGGTTTTGGAACACTAATAATCTCTGCATATGCATAAGCATAGCAACATATATTTGCATGTTGTACAGGTCCTTTCAGGGAAAGAGAAGAAGCTTGAATCTTAGGCAGACAGGAAGGAGAATGTACAGGAATGCTTTTTAAGGAGGCTGCAGGACCTGCTGTGGTTTAGCTGCTCTCTGGCCACTAGATGGAGCACTTAATGCACTTCATACTCAGTAATATATTCGTGGGGTTTATGAGAATTTTCTGTCTGAAAATGTTTCTCAAGCTCAAGAACAGCAGCATCTTTAGACGGTGTGCTTTCACATCGTCAGTAGCAACATACAGTGTGTTGTGTGGTAAGAAAGAAACCTCTTATGTCTGAGAGACACTCTATGTGTGCAATAAGTTGTTTACCGCAAAATTGCTTATTTTGAATACTGAACCTGCTTCCATTTGCTTTTCACTTTAGAAGCATATGCATTTAACACTTTGGTGGCCAGCAGGTGCCGACTTGGCAAGCCAAATTTGAGAAGAGCATGAAAATAGCACCACAATGGGTAATAGAGGCTCTGAAATGTAAAACTATGAGCCAAGTTCCTCTCTCATGTGTGCAGTCTCACCTACTATCCCCCAGCCCTATTGCCCTGTATGCACTGACTGGTGCCCATTGACTTCTCTGTCTCTTCCCTCCTCTGCCATTGGCCCAGAGTGCTGGAGTAAGGTTCTTAGTTGCTGCTGCTTACTGGACTACTTATTCCCTACACATAAGGGAGAGGACAGAGCACCTGCCCTTATACCTTTGTGATACAGGACATGGAAGGAGTTTTCTCCCACCACCACCTGTAGAGTGCAAGGGAGGGATTTGATAGTATATTTCCTGGGGCTGGCAGCAATCAGCTAAGTAGAAGGTCTCATCAGCTAGGGCCCAATCCAAGTTCCATTATAGTCCATGTAAAGACTCTCACTTTAATAGCAGACTCAATGTGGCATGGGAGCTTGGGTCTCCAGGCACCTGAGAGCTGGCCTTAAACTGCCACTGCCTGAGCATGCTGGTTTCCCATGATAGATATGGAGCTGGAAAGTAATAGCAAAATATAAGCAAAACGGATTTCATGTTCACTTACAAGGGATCAGAGCTGGGTTTGATGTTTCTGGGAGGTAGGCTGGGAACTGGTGGTGCTTGTGTTGATGGGTGAGAAGCTGAAGGAGGAGGCGGCGGTGGTATCTGTGTAGCAGAATGTGAGGGTGGAGGTAAAGATGAGGAGAGCACTGAGTGGGAGATCTGTTTAACAGCTTCTTTGTTAGAACCTAAAACCAACAAAACAAAGACAATTTATCTAGTTAGCAACTCAAGATGATCCAAAGACAAAACATTGCTTGTTTAGATAAACTCTAGATATAACATATTAATAGGATACATACCCAGAAATTAACATGTTATTTAAATATTTGTAGAGGTGCATGGTGCCTTATAATACATACAGAGACAGATATTATTTGTATTATTGCAGCATCTAGGAGTCCCAGCCATGGACCCCATTGTGCTAGGCAGTACAAACCCAGAACAAAAAGATGGTCCCTGCTTCAAACAATTTACAATCTAAGTGTAAGATAAGAGACAACAGATAGATACTGTACCTTGGGGGAACACCCTACACCCCCATGTTCATCTTTATAAAATGATTGTGTGGTATCCAATGCAAAGTTTATCACGTTGGGTGTCTTCGGAAGGCTCATGATGCGCTGAGCATGGGTGTTATAATGATGTTATAAAAACAATAAAGAGTCTGGTGGCACCTTAAAGGCTAACTGATTTATTTGAGCATAAGCTTTTGTGGGTAAAACCCCACTTCTTCAGATGCATGGAGTGAAAGTTACAGATGCAGACATAAATACACTGACACATGGAGTTACCTCCCAAGTGGTGAGCCAGTGCTGACAGGGCCAATTCTATCAGGGTGGCTGTGGTCCACGCCCAACAATAGATGAGCAGGTGTCAATTCCAGGAGAGGCAAAGCTGCCTCTGTAATGAGCCAGCCACTCCCAGTCCCTATTCAAGCCCAAATTAATGTGTTAAATCTGCAAATAAATTTTAGTTCTGCTGTTTCTCTTTGAAGTCTGTTTCTGCAGTTTTTTTGTTCAAGTATAGCTACTTTCAAATCTGTTATAGAATATCCAGGAAGATTGAAGTGTTCTCCCACTGGCTTTTGTGTGTTACCATTCCTGATGTCCGATTTGTGTCCATTTATTCTTTTACGTAGGGACTGTCAGGTTTGGCCAACGTACCTGGCAGAGAGGCATTGCTGGCACATGATGGCATAAATAACATTAGTAGACATGCAGGTGAATGAGCCTCTGATGGTGTGGCTGATGTGGTTGGGTCCTCTGATGGTGTCGCTAGAGTAGATATGGGGACAGAGTAGGCAACGAGGTTTGCTACAAGGATTGGTTCCTGGGTTAGTGTTTCTGTGGTGTGGTGTGTAGTTGCTGGTGAATACTGGCTTCAGGTTGGGAGGCTGTCTGTAAGTGAGGACTGGCCTGTCTCCCATGGTCTGAGAGAGTGAGGGTTCATTTTCCAGGATAGGTTGTAGATCGTTGATAATGTGCTGGAGAGGTTTTAGCTGGGGGCTATACGTGATGGCCAGTGGTGTTCTGTTATTTTCCTTGTTGGGCCTGTCCTGCAGTAGGTGATTTCTGGGTATCTGTCTCGCTCTGTCAATCTGTTTCCTCACTTCCCCAGGTGGGTATTATAGTTTTAAGAATGCTTGATAAAGATCTTGTAGGTGTTTCTGAGGGACTGGAGCAAATTCGGTTGTCTCTTAGGGCTTGACTGTAGACAATGGATCATGTGATGTGTCCTGAATGGAAGCTGGAGGCATGTAGGTAGGCATAGCGGTCAGTAGGTTTCCGGTATAGGGTGGTGTTTATGTGACCATCACTTATTGGCACTGTAGTGTCCAGGAAGTGTATCTCTTGTGTGGACTGGTCCAGCCTGAGGTTGATGGTGGGGTGGAAATTGTTGACATCCAGGTGGAATTCTTCAAGGGTCTCCTTCCGTTGGTCCATATGATGAAGATGTCATCAATGTAGTGCAAGTAGAGGAGGGGCGCTAGGGGACGAGAGCTGAGGAAGCATTGTTCTAAGTCAACCATAAAAATGTTGGCATTCTGTGGGGCCATGGGGGTACCCATAGTAGTGCCGCTGACTTGAAGGTATAAGTCGTCCCCAAATCTGAAATGGTTGTGGGTGAGGACAAAGTCACAAAGCTCAGCCACCAGGTGTGCCGTGGCCTCATCAGGGATACTGTTCTTGACAGCTTGTAGTCCATCCTCATATGGAATATTGGTGTAAAGAGTTTCTACATCCATGGTGGCCAGGATGGTGTTTTCAGGAAGATCACCAAAGCATTGTAATTTCCTCAGGAAGTCGGTGATGTCTCGAATATTGCTAGGGGTCCTAGTAGCATAGAGTCTGAGGAGAGAGTCCAAATAGCCAGATAATCCTATATAAGCTATAAGAGTGCCGATGCCTGAGATGATGTGTTATATATATATAATATATAATGATCATATATATTAATGATGTTATAGTAATTGTTATAGTAATGTTATAGGTTATAATTTCATATATATAGTTATGAGGCTGAAAACGTATCCTCATGGCTTAAAGCAAGCTCAGGCAAAAATCTCTCCAAGAACAGAGAGGAAGTTCACACCTCATCAGGGCATGTATGGAACAATACCAGCCCAGCCACACAGGAACAAAGGACGCTGGCCTAGGCAGCAACAAAAGAATCTGTTAGACTCTCGAGGGAATCAACCCCTCTTCCTTTGATCAATTTGGAACTGCGATGAGGTAATGCTCACCTACTCTGAAGGGTGGGGGGCTGGGGCGGCAAAGCCAAAGGGAAGAAAGGACATTATAAAAGGGAGAGAAATTTGCCATGCTCTCTCTCTCTTCCACCTACATCTACAGACACCACACCAAGTGATTGAAGTGCTGATCAAAGAGGAGAGCCTGGCTGAAGAGCAACTGGCCAGCTTGTAGTGAGAACCATCTAACTCTGTAAGGGCACTGAAAGTGTTAAGATCAGCTTAGGATGTGTTTTGCTTTTATTTCATTTGACCAAATCTGACTTGTTATGTTTTGACTTATAATCACTTAAAATCGATCTTTATAGTTAATAAATTTGTTTATTCTACCTGTATCAGTACATTTGGTTTGAAGTGTGTCAGAGGCTCCCCTTGAGATAACAAGCCTGATACATATCAATTTCTTTGTTAAATTGACAAACTCATATAAGCTTGCAGTGTCCAGTGAGCATAACTGGACACTGCAAGACGGAGGTTCCTAGGGTTGGGTCTGGGACTGGAGATATAGGCTACTGTCATTCAGTTGCACAATCCAAGGAGTAGCTTACTTGCTAGAGGCTGTGTGTGAACAGCCCAGGAGTGGGGGTTCTCACAGCAAAGCAAGGTAAGGCTGGCTCCCAGAGTCAAGGATTGGGGTGACCTAGCAGATCACTGGTCCAGATACCACCAGAGGGGAACATCACATACAACAGTGGGGATAGTACAAGAAAACAATTAGGACATACTGGTCAGCATGATAAGCTGTAGTATCAGCACACCAGCCAACATGAAAAAATTATAATAGGTGATGTTGATAGTGAAGCCCAAAATTAACGCAGCCAATTTTTTTCCATTTTAAGACCCTGTTTTCAGTTGCGTATAACTTTTCCAAACTTTAAACATGGGCTGAAATTTCCCATTCTAGGCATCTCCCTCACACCACTAGCGGTCACCTTCAGCCCCCAACTAAAACCCCTCCAATGCATTATTAAGGATCTACAACCTATCCTAAAGGATGACCGAACACTCTCACAAGTCTTGGGAGACAGGCCAGTCCTTGCCTACAGACAGCCCCCCCAACCTGAAGCAAATACTCACCAACAACCACATACCACACAACAGAACCACTAACCCAGGAACTTACCCTTGCAACAAAGCCCGTTGCCAATTGTGCCCACATATCTATTCAGGGGACACCATCACAGGGCCTAATAACATCAGCCACACTATCAGAGGCTCATTCACCTGCACATCCACCAATGTGATATATGCCATCATGTGCCAGCAATGCCCCTCTGCCATGTACATTGGTCAAACTGGACAGTCTCTACGTAAAAGAATAAATGGACACAAATCAGATGTCAAGAATTATAACATTCATAAACCAGTCGGAGAACACTTCAATCTCTCTGGTCACGCAATCACAGACATGAAGGTCGCTATCTTAAAACAAAAAAACTTCAAATCCAGACTCCAGCGAGAAACTGCTGAATTGGAATTCATTTGCAAATTGGATACTATTAATTTAGGCTTAAATAGAGACATTATGCAAGGTAGCCTGTTTCCTCTTGTTTTTTCCTACCCCCCCCTCCCCCCCAATGTTCTGGTTTAACTTGGATTTAAACTTGGAGAGTGGTCAGTTTAGATGAGCTATTACCAGCAGGAGAGTGAGTTTGTGTGTGTATGGGGGTGGGGGGGATGTGAGAAAACCTGGATCTATGCAGGAAATAGCCCGACTTGATTATGTAAAGAGTTGTCACTTTGGATGGGCTAGCACCAGCAGGAGAGTGAATTTGTGTGGGGGGGTGGAGGGTGAGAAAACCTGGATTTGTGCTGGAAATGGCCCACCTGTTGATCACTTTAGATAAGCTACCAGCAGGACAGTGGGGTGGGAGGAGGTATTGTTTCATATTCTGTGTGTGTATATAAAGTCTGCTGCAGTTTCCACGGTAAACATCTGATGAAGTGAGCTGTAGCTCATGAAAGTTCATGCTCAAATAAATTGGTTAGTCTCTAAGGGGCCACAAGTACTCCTTTTCTTTTTATTGAATTTTTAGAGGGTTTTAGCAACAATGGTTCATCTGTCTCTGTGAATGAAATTAGGGAAATACATTGTTTTGTTCATGATAAGAAAATCTTATTGTTTCATTGAGAAGCTGTGCCACTGTCTTTCATTGGAGCAGAGACTTCAAATTTGGAAGTGGAGTGGGATTGTGTGTTGCTCTGGTGTTAGGGACGTATTCTTTGCTGTGCCTGTGAAAATCCACCTAAATCTGGCCAAATTATAAACCTCTGAGAATAATCCCAGTTCACACATGCTAATAGTCTTGATCTGAAGACATCAAGAGATGGAGAATTCACCACTTCCCTTGGTACTTTGTTCCAATGGTTAATTCCCTCATAGTTAAAAAAACTTTGATTAATTTCTCATCTGAATTTGTCTGGCTCCAGCTTCCAGTCATTGGTTCTTGTCATGCTTTTCTCTGCTACATTAGAGAGCTTTTCAGTACCCAACATTTTCTCCCTGTGCTTTATTAATATTGTGTAGTGCTAGTTTTTTAATCAGAATGTCATGCAGTATTAAACCAAACTCCTTACAATAGTCTAAGTATATTACATCTATGCACTTACCTTTGTCAACCAAACTTGTAATCTCATCAATGAATGAATCAGTTTTGTTTGACAAGTCCTATTTTCAGTAGAATCACATTAACTGGCATTAATTATAGTCCTATCCTTTAGTTCTTTATTAATTGAATCCCATATCAGCTTTTTCGTTATTTTACCCTATGCAACCTTAATCCTCCCCTCTTGTGCAGTCTTTAATTACACAATCACATTCCCCCCCCCACACACTTCTTTAGTGATTTCTATTGGACCTATGTGCTCAGCATAGAGAGTAAGAGCTATAAAATCTGGTTCTTCATGATTTGTACTAGCCCACTGTTGGCACTTAAGATATACTAAATAATTACATTCTTTACAAAGCTCTGTCCTTGCCTTCGTGGGTCCCGCGTTTCCTGGCAGATTTCACTAGCCTCAGAGGCTCACTGTGACCCTCTGAGGCTAGTGGATAATACTTTCTCTAGAGACAAGGGTCACAGTCTACTGAGCCATTTTCATCATGAGCCATTTTCATCATAAGCCAGCAAGGGAGGTGAGGAGAAGTTATCCTTCCTTGCACAGTCTCTGTTGTCTCCCAGTCTCAGTGATTAATCAGGGGACAAAGGTGGGGGGGAAGCCCAGGCCCACCCTCTACTCCGGGCTCCAGCCCAGGGACCCTAATAGTATCAACTATGGTAGCTGACCTTTTAGAAACATGACATGTACAATTCCCTGGGCCACTTCCCCCACAGCAGCCCTCACTTCCTCAAGCTCCACTTCATCCTTACCTCAGGGCCTCCTTCCTTGTGCCTGATATGGTGTGTACAGCTCAGCCTCTCCAACAGCACAACTTCCTTCCACAGCTCCTGACATGCACACCCACCTGACTGACTGGGAGGCTTTTAACTAGTTTCAGCCAGCCGCTGATTGGCTTCAGGTGTCCCAATCAACCTAGCATTCTCCCTGCCTTCTGGAAAGTTCTTAATTGGCCCCAGGTGTCTTAATTGACCTGGAGCAGCTTCCATTTCACTTAACCTGGTACCAGGGATTTGTTTAGCCTGGAGCTAATATATCTATCTCCCACTACTTTTCTATAGCCATCTGGCCTTGCCCCGTCACAATTCATTCTCAAAATGTTTCTTTTTTCTTTTGTCTCTGTGGGCCTCATTATCTCCTGTGTTGCACCTTCTGTAGTCATCCACACTTGTGCAAACTGAAACCAATGTGGGTGCAAAATACTTCCATTCTAGTGTTGAAATTAATGGGACTATTTGTGAAGGAAACTACCACTCAGTGAAAATAGTGCTGGCAGAATCAGGTCCACAGTGATTGCAGATTAAACCATAATAATGTTTACTGCTTCTTTTCTGCTTTAATTGGATGTTTTGAATTAACCTTAGTTCCATATTTGTCTGTTTCTGCAAGTCTTAATACACAGCATGGAAAGGAGCTATATTAGTGATGGAATTGGAGTCAGCTGAGAACACTCAGGTAAAACAGAAAGAGAAGCAATAATGAAATACCATTGTGGTTGCACATGTAAATCAACACCATTCAAAGACCTGGTGAATCATTATCACTGTGCACTAGCCTCAACCACTGGCACACCAAAAGACTCCTTCCTCTCCATTACAGATCTCTTTGGCTTTCAGACATCCTGCACTGGATCCAGACAGAGGAGTGGAAAGCCGAGCACCGATGGCAGAAAATGAAAGCTGAATCAGACAGGATGAATAACAAATTACTTGAAGCCTGTGCTGAGGCTGTATGACAGGTCAAGAGAACCTTCCTTTCAGTCTCCATTGAAGCTGCCAAATCTCACCCCAAGGAGCTGTCCAGGGCATAAACTGATTCAGCAATCCTGAGTGCCTACAACCTGGATCAGAGCTAAGTACCAAGCGCTGCAAAGAATTATCCTACTTCACCAAAAAAATCACACACATTAGGAAGCCTCCTCAAGCAGCATGGATCTACTCCACCTGCACCCACCAACCAACCGCCCAGCTGCTTTCCCACAGATCAGTACACTCACTCATCAAGAAGTTCTAGACACATCTAAAGGAGTCCCAACTCAAGACTTGTGAAATTGCACCTCCACCACTAGACCCCTCACTTGTGGAGTCCCACAAGGAACAATTCTCTGTCCAGTTCTTTGCAACATTCAGCCATTAGGTGTACTGATCATACAACATGGACTCAGGTGCCAGAACTATGCAGAAGATAAATAGCTCCACCTATCCTTCACCACAGATGACCATACCACTACCAGCAAGATGGCCCAGTGCTTGGATAAGATCAGCTCATGGATGAAGAACAGCTGTCTGAAACTGAACCTGAGCAAGACTGAGGTGATGCTGGAGGGCAGAGGATAATACTTTGAAAAGTTTTCCATCACAATGCCATCACCTTTGATTGAAGATACACACCCACAATTGGTCATTTCAGTCCATACTTTTGGAGTGCTCTTTGATTTCGCACTGATGCTGAGCTCTCACATAGCATCATCCATGAGTAATGCTCTCTATCATCTCCAGTTGGCTAGGAGGCTCTGTCCCATCCTGGTAGAAGGTGACCTGGCCTCAGTTATTCATGCCTTTGTCGCCTCTTGGCTAGATTGCAGCAATGTGATATACCTGGAACGAAGCCTTCAGCACTTAGGGGATTTCCACTGGTACAGAACACTGCTGCACATCTCAGTAACACAGGCTACTGTGTGCACATCAGTCTTCTGTTCTCTACACTGGCTTCCCATAGAATTTTTAATCAAATTCTAGGTGTGGTCCTTATCTTGAAGGCGCCCCAAGGCCTGGGCCCAGGATATTTAAAAGACAATCTAAAGCCTTGGGATAAAGACCCTGGTTGACAACTAACCCCTTCCCCTGGTACAATGGTACTTTCTGTTGCAAGGATAGAGCTTGTCTGTGTGAGAGTGAGAACAATCTTGGGGGCTGGTCTGATACTGTAAAATGAACTCTTCTAGGAACTCATCACCTTCTTCTCTGAATGCAGGGTGCACTTCTTTGACCTTGCCTTCTCTAACATAAGTACATAGAAATATGTATAACAACACAAAACAAAATATCTACCACAACAAAACCCTCCACTGCACACGGATCTCCTCTGGGGAGAGGATGAAAGAACAAACAACACGTGACAGCTGTGTAGTCACATTACTGAATGCACTACTGGAAGGCACTCAGATACTATGGTGATGAGTGCAATATGAGAACCTATATACATAAGAATGGCCATACCAGGTCAGACCAGTTGTCCATCTAGTGCAGTATCCTGGCTTTTGACAGTAGTCAGTTCCAGATGCTTCAGAGGGAATGAACAGAAAAGGTCAATTTCAAGCAATCCATCCCCTATCATCCATTCCCAGCTTTTGGTACTTGGACGTTTAGGGACACCTGGAGCATGGCCAATAATAGCCAAGTCTTCACTGAACTCATCTAATTGTAATATTGAATCGAATCACTAGGGCCTAATTCTGTCACATTTACACTGATGGTTCTTTCCTATGCAAGTAGTTGAATTTGCTTCAATGGGACTGCTTATTAAGCATTGTGAGTATGCTTTCAGAATCAGACTCTGAAATAAAAATGAAATCTGGATCTGATACTTGAGAGCACTTAAGCTTGTGCTTAATTTTAAGTCTATGCTTAAGTTCCATTGACTTCAATGTGACTTTTATTTTCCTGAATCAGGGGAGAAATAAAAAGTGATCAGTAAAATAAGAGTAAAGATGATTTTCATTTACATTATGAACCTCTCCTTTTCAGGTATAAATCATGGCTGAAGGTGGTCTCAAAAAGTCATAGCCTGCTAGCCTGTTTTCCATAAACACTGTGGCTATTTTTCACAGAAATTGCATAAAACTCATCAGTTTGAACACTTTTAATTACAGAACACCTCAAACGTAGATTGTAAATATTTGACAGATTATTATGCATCTTTCTAATTCAAAAACAAGTTTGTTTTTAACGAATTCAGGCCATTAGTCATTGATGTCTGGGAAGCAGTCACTTTCCATTATTTTTTCTTTTCTTTCGATCGTAGAACGTTAGATGCCTGACAGAAAACAGAAGAGAGTTATTCCATAATTAAGATTCTTTTAACATATTGACCACTTCCTAGAAATATAAGTGCTATTGGACCTTTAACTATGATTGTTCTTTTCTTTCATGTTTTCTGTCAAGATCCTTAGGGCTCAGTTCTCCACTGCTGAAGATGCAAGGGTGCAGGGTGAGCGCAGGGAGCCAGTTATGGTTCCCAGATCTAGCACTGTCACTCTGACTTATATCACCTGAATAAGTGATGTTATACCAGTGAAGGGCTCTAATGGATGTAACAGACAAGAGAATCTAGCTTTTCATATTGTTTTAACAGAGCCTTTTGGAAGGGTGGTGAAGGGGAGATGAATATAATTTACTGAGCTATTTTAAAAGGTCACCAGCAACTCACATACAACCGAACACCAGTACACATCTCTCCGAATCCTCTGCTTCCTACTGTTCTGGAACAAAACCACCCAACATCATGTAAGCAATCACTACAATTAAAAATGCAGCTCCCAACTCTTGTATTACTCCTGGGGGAATTCTGTACCACTGCATGACACAGAATTTTGCAGAAATTAACATTGTGTGCGCAGAATTTCCTTTCCTCCACAGAAATGGGCTGCAGTGCTGCTAGCTGCCTCTAAGGGCCACTGGATCTGGCAGAGCGCAGCTTGCACATAGAAGACACTGCTGGAGGGAGGGAGAGGACACTAGAGAGTTCCTGGAAGCTGCAGTTCCCAGCATGCCCTGAGGGAAAGAGAGTGTGGTGCGCATGCAAGCCTGGGACTAAGCATCAGACTGTTTCTCCCTCTGGTTCCCTGGGAGGGAGGGGGGAGAGGCGAGGATGTCTGGGCTGGGGGCCATGGCTGGGCTCTGGGGGGCAGGGGGTGTAGGTATCTGGCCGGAGGGGGGCGTGGCTGGGCTCTATGGAAGAGGGGTTCAGGTGTATTGGCTGGAGGAGACCCTGCAGCTGGGCTCTGGGGGGAGCGGGGGAAGGGGTGGTGGGTGTCTGGCTCCCCAGCTGTGCTCTGGGGCGGGGAAAGGGGTAGAGAAACAGGAACTGGGCTGTCATAGGGGTTTCTTTAACTTTCTACTCTTGGGGGAATTTTTGTGTGTGTTTGTATTGTTACAGACATACTTGCTGACAAGTATTTTCAAATACATTACCAAAATAATTGAAACTGGCATGATTATGTAGTGTTATTTTGACAAATAAAATTTGCAGAATTTTTTAGAATTTTAAAATATTGTGTGCAGGATTTTAATTTTTTTGGCACAGAATTTTAAATTTTTTGGTGCAGGATGCCCCCAGGAGTACTGTATCTTCCATGGGTTAGATTGTGCCTGGCCCTTATTCCATGTTTACATAGGGAGTGCTTGCACAGAGAGGTCAAGAAGAACTGCAGCCCCCTGTGTAAAAATAGCCACTGCAATCAGTGGACATTGACCTTCTGTAACCCCTGATCCATATCAGGTGATGGGGACTAGTAAATAAAAACTAGTCTTTTACCAGCATGTGTATGACACCTTATTACTGTGCACTCTGGGGACTGTAGAGGATGTACTGTGCCTGTTCCTCCACAGATGATCCATGGCACCTCAAAGGGCGGAGAGGAAGCAGGACCATGGGTCAGCCCATTATATACCTGCCAATGGAGCTCCCCTACCATACCAAGTGATAGTTTCCTGCATCCCACACAGTGATGTAGGAAAAGCAGCACAGCCTAAATGACACAATCAAGTTCTATGCAGTGTTGTTGTAGCCATCTCGGTCCCAGGATATTAGAGAGACAAGGTGGGTGAGGTAATATCTTTTACTGGACCAACTTCTGTTGGTGAGAGAGACATGCTTTCAAGCTCATCAACAGAAGCAAGCTCCCCTCAGACCAGGAAACACCAACTCAAAGTGGCACCAGACCCCCCTGCCAGAACAATACAGGCAAAATCTGAAGACATATTTCCACTGCTACAATGATCAACATCCTCCACAACACACCTTTCAAGATCCATGGGTCCTACACATGCCTATCACACTATGTGGTGTACCTCATCCAGTGCACTAAATGCCCTACTGAGAACTATGTGGGTGAAACCAATCACTATACTCTCAAATGAACTCACGCAGGAAAATTATAAAAGACAGACACCATATCACCTGTGGGAGAACATTTTCCACAGAGCAATCACTCTATATCTGACCTATCAGTCCTCAACCTCAAAGGAAACCTGCACAACACTTCCAAAAGATGAGCCTGGGAGCTTAAATTCATAACTTTGCTAGACATGAAAAATCATGGTCTTAATAAAGACACTGGAGGTATGGCTTATTACAACACTCTGTAAAACTCTCTTTTTTGTCCTATGACTACAGGGGTGTTAATGGGCCACTTCATGTTGAATGGTCCTGCCTATTATGTACTGACTACTTATGCTAAACTATCAGTTCTATCTTGTATTTAGCTGTGAAGCTCGTATTACCTTTCTCAGACCTGAAAAAGAGCTCTGTGTAGCTTGACAGCTTGTCCTTCTCAGCAACAGAAGTTGGTCCAATGAAATATATTGCTTCACCACCTTGTCTCTTGAACAATCAAGTCCAGCATTTTATCCCTACTTCACTGATTTCAGAAGCCTTCTCATTACTTGCACTAATCTCATCCTAATTTTACTAATTTCCAACATCTTCCCGTCCTCCCTACAGTTCTAATAACAGTGTTCCTTCATTTTGCACACACCACAATGGAGACCTCCATGGACACCTCGATGAAATATTAACTTGACCTTCCTCACATGAGGCCTGAGCCTGTGTGATGAGGAACACTCCTGATCGGTACTGAATGCTTTCTACTTTCACTGGTGTAAAGAACAGATGAAGATGATCAACACCTCCAACAAGGCACCAACCAACTCACAGCAGAACTGGTTGATTTCAAAATTTGAGAAGGTGGGGACAATTTTTATGACATGTTCTCAAAAAACATTTTCTCCCCCCCCCCCAACCATTTATACTGCTGGTCAAAAGGTTTTGTATTTTGAAATTACGTTTTTTTTTAAAAAGAGGAAACATTTTCAAACAGCTTTACTACAGAGGCAACACGTAGTGGGGAATGCGGAGTCAAATGCCCCCCCAGATTGGCCTGCTGGGGGAGGAGAGAAAGAGGGGCTCTGTCCTCCTCTCCCTGCCCCTCCCCATCAGCATGTTCTGCTGCTTCTGCATGAGAGAGATTGGCTGGGAGGCAGCAGCGGCCTACTCCCTGCCTGGGCTTGGCTGCTGGGGACAGAGGCCCAGCATGCTGGGGCGGAAGGGCGGGCTCTGGCTCACTGGGCCCCTGTTCCTGGCAGCCAAACCTGGGCAGGGAGCAGGTCCCCACTGCCTCCTAGCGAGGTTCTCTCAGGCAGAAGTGGCTCCATCCCACTCTCCGTCCAGTTGTCAGGGAGAGCAGCTGAAGTGCAGGAGGGAGGCTCAGGGAGAGAAAGACAGAGCCCCCCCTCTCCTCACAGGTAACGTGGGGTGGGAATAGCATGGTGTTCCTAGTCTGGGCACAGGGCGGTGTGGGAGGCACTGGGCAGAGGAGACACGTGGGGCAGTCACGTGTCCTCCCCTTTAGATTGTGCTCCCCCAGTATGAGGAGGCATGAGTCGTCTATGCCTAGTGCACAGTGTTATGTCTCCATCCACTGTTTCTTCAACCTCACTTTTGATCCTTCCAGAGACACAGTCAAACTCTTTCATTTCCTCAAATCTACATACAACAAGTGTATTATCCAGGAATACATGGAAGAGCTAGAGACTACAGTCATGAGAACATGAGAAAAAGACAGACAGATGCAGAGAGGCTGGATGTCACCAACTTGTTGATGAGGTAGCAAAGAAATACAGGTCGGAAAATGAGTGGTAGTTGTCATGAATTTCCCAAAGTGTTTATATGCCTCCTCTTTCAACAATAGAGAAACACATTTCACCGTTTTTTGGGGGGTTTTTTGGCAGAGAAGTACATTCAAGCTCGCTGATTCTAATTCTGTGAATTTCAATAATCATTACAAAATATTTGCCATCTGAAAATTGTACATACTTTCATAGATTTTTAAAAATATTTTGTATTAAATTTTGCAAATTTCTTGAGATTTTTTCAGTTTTAGTAGGAAACATTTGAAAAAGCAAAAGCAATCACATTTAGTCACTTCTATCTGAGAGCCTGGGGAGGTTTATTGGTTTTAAAAAGAGCTTGCTTGCAGCTCTGGCTGTAAAACAAAGAAGCTGCAACAGTGCTTGTTACAGCCGAGCACCCACTTCCTACTTTATTTATGTTTTGCAGAAAACTGTTCTCAGCTCAGCTTCCCTATCTTGCATGCTATTTTAGCAACAGACCAATTAGTCTAGGTTTCCCACTAATATTATTTTAGAGTTGCCCAAAATAAACAACCATGCTCATAGCATTATTGAAACTGAAATCTTTTAAATAAGTATCACACTGCTATCATTTATGTTACTGTGAAAGAGGTACAAAGATGCTAATTATTGCAGGCACTGGGAATGCCTACTAAAGTGAAGTTTACAAAAAGTTTTAGTTATGGCTACCTGTTTTTGCATGCCCATGACTTTTCAAAAAAATTTCTTTCTGTGCAGAAATTTTACATGTGAGGGCCTTGATTCTGCATTGAGAACTGCATAGCACTATCACTCTCCTCCCTTCTTCTCTGACACGCTGTTCTCCCCCATATTCCTCCCCATCCTGCACAGCCCCGATACAACCCCTCCCTACCTCGCCTCCTCTTACTCCAGTTAGGTGATGGAGCTTCCTCTGCCTGCTCTGTAGCAAAAGAAATTGCCCCTACCTCAGGGAATTCTCCAATACAAATCTCCAGCTGCTCGAAGTCGACTTTGTGCCATGTAAGGGTCACAAAAGAAACATGGCAAACTGGAGAATCTGGCCCTCAGTTTTTAAACAGAACTTCACACTGGTAACAGAATCTAACACACTGTTATTAAAATACTTAGCTCCTACTTAATGCCTTAATTTTCAAAACACTGTACAAACACTTATTAATCCTCATTCCTGTTTTTGAACTGTGGTAATGGAGACATGGAGTGTTTAAGGGCAATGTGCTCAAACTTAAGTGTTTAAATTCAGCACCTAAATCCATAATTAGAGCCGGAGATCCTTAAGAAAATAAAAACAAAACCCAACCATCTTCAGCACATGCGTAAATTTACGAACCCAAGTAAACCCACAGACTTCAATGGGACTATTCTGGTGAATAAAGTTATTCAATGTGTGTTTGCAGGACTGAGCCCTTTGGCTTCTAAATAGGTGGCCAGATATTAAGAAGTGTTAAAGATATGCAGCACTCATTGATGTCAGTGAAGTTGCTTCAAATTTACATTGATGCAACTGAGAGCAGAAATCTGGCCCCTTTTATGGAGGTACCAGAGATTTAATTAATGCCAAACTGTCAGACAAAACTCCTGATTATTTGAAAGAAATCCTTAATAACTGATATTGAAGTATTTACAGATATTAGCCAATTAATTTTCATGCTAGAAGAGTTTATTTCTATAGTTTTTGCCAACAAAAAAAATCCTAATTTAAATTATTCAGACATAGAATATGTATGTTCTAACAAGATGCTGATAATTTAAAATAAATCATTAATAAACCGTTGATTCAGTTCAGAAAGGGCAGGGAAAGGAAAAGGTGTGTGTGGGGGGGGGCGCAGGGGAGATTTATTAGAAAAGGCACAAATTAATCTAAACACAACAATTTGGTGTCTCCTCTGTTTCCCAAATTAGCAAATTGGAGGCACTTTGGATGAAACACCGATCATTCAATTTTAAAAACATTCAGATCTTTTTATATGGCACGTAATAGTAACATCAGTTGATAGAAAACAAGTGGTATTTTAATTAAAAATTAATTATAAGGTTATATCCATTGGAGAGCTACGCAAAGCTTCACTCAGACAAGCAGTCCCAAGCTTTGCATTCAAATGGTGCTTCTTTGCATATTTTCCATTCAAGAGCAGCACACAAGATGCATCATTGTTCCAAAAAGTATCACTTTACAGTATGTACATTTGGTCAAAAACTAGAAATAGTCACAAATTTTCAACTTACAAAAATAATATTGTAGAATAAAATATTTTTCCAAATAATAGGAAGTTTGGCATAAGTATATTTGTCTGCTAAATTCCTTATTATCTTTACCATAAAATGACTGAACCTTTTCTTTTTTTATTTTATTTTGGCTGCTGTTACATTTATTTAGTAATTAAGGCCAGGGATTTCAAAAATGACTAATGATTTTTCATGTTGAAATTTTTCAGTGCCCAACATGCAATACCTTAAAGGGTCCTGATTCTCCGAATGTGGGTTCTTAGTACATTTTGAAAATCAGGCCCCTTTAAGGTAACCCCATGGGAGCCTGGTCTGCATAACTGAGGACAGAAACTATACCCAGTTGATCTTCTGTTTATTATTTCCATGTAAATGTATATTTCCCAGAGTATGCCAGAAGAATGTATGCACTGAGCTTTTATTTTAAATTTGGAACTGCTTTTTCTGTGGTAATTTTTTACTGGAGTTTTTGTATTTTATGCCCTTGAGATGGACAGTCAATACAAATAAAATAATGAGCATTATTTGTTTGGCAAACTGTGGGCATACCTATGGCCCAGTGTAAATAAGAAATAATAATAGTAACACTGAATATTTGGAGACTCTCAGAAGAAATAATGGACAGCAGTCAGGGCTACCCCTGTGGCTCTGACCTGGCCCGTCCAGGAGGGTAAGAGAGTATCTGGGCCCCCTACTAATAAAGACTGAGAATGGTAATCTATCGCACACCCTAAAACATACAGTAGGACAACCAGTACTAAAGCAACCGTCGCTCGACACTAGAGACCTTGCAAACTACTGTCTGAATTTGACAGTTGAGCAGTTTGCAAAAAACAGTCTCTGCCACCATCTGTGAGTGGCCAGTGTAACGGACCCCCTGAGTCATGCTTCAGGATAGAGAATGGCACAAAGTCAGCATTTCTTGCCCTGGCGGAAGACCTCCTCGTGACCATAGACAAGAGATGTACTTCCAGACCCCTCCTGCAGGACCTCTCTGTGGCATTTGATACCACTGATCAGCAATACTCCTGCTGCAGGGATCAACAGAAATGCCCTGAAATGGCTCAGTTCCTTCCTCTGAGACTGACCACTGAGAGTCCTTATGAGAAATTGTTCCTCCACCTCTAGAGACCGCACCAGCGCAGTCCCACGAGGCCCGATCCTCTCCCCCACATTATTCAACATCTGTATGGAGCGACTGAGAGAACTGGCGAGACAACACAGACTGAAGTACCAGAAGTACGCAGACTACTCCCAGCTTTATAAATGTAAACCATTTTGTCAACCTGCTTTCCTGGCTTCTCATTGCTTAGCTGACATCAGACCAGCGCGAACATAAGCAGGCCTAAGCTAAACCCAGGCAAGACTGAGATGGTGCTGGTAGGAAGAGATATATGTGAAGCAATTGCCTTCTCTATGAAGGACATCTGCCCTCAAATTGCTGAGTTGCTCAGCTGCCTTTGGGTCCTTTTTCAGTCCTTGATGCTATTGGATGGCCAAATAGTTATGACAGCAAAACACTTTCACTTACATTTGCAACTCGCCGTAGGTTTGCACCTTAACTTATTTAACACAGAGCAGGCCATGCTGAGGCATTCACGATCTCCGGATTTAGTCACTGCAGTTCATGTCTAAGAATGAAACTAGACACCCTGAAAATGCTTCAACTTTTACAAAATGCAGCAATCTGTCCGGTCAGCAGTACGGATCACTGTGAATCTATCATCTGAATGCTCCACTCCCTGTACTGGCTCCCCAGTGAATTCTGAGTCCAGTGCAAGGTCTCTGTCCTGATATTTAAAGACCTCCATGGGATTGCTTGGAAATACCTGAAAGATCACATCTCCCCCTTGTGCATGACTGCATATTGTATTTGGATTCAGGATTATTTTACTGGAACAATGGATTGATCAATCATTGGGGAGGCTTGTGACTGTGGGAGACAGAGCTTTCACAGGAAATGGATATATGCTGTGGAACAAACTCTTGCAAGAGACAGAAATGACCATGGACTTTATTACTTTTAGAACTAAATGCAGAACTCATTTCTTCAATTTAGTTTTCCTTCAACAAGTTCTTCACACATGCATGCGGACACCTGCACACTCAAAAAGCCACTCATTCACTCTGATACAGCCACCCCCCCAACCAAAATTAACAAAAGCCATAAACTAATCAAGCTGGTTTTCCAACAGAGAAAAGAAAAGGAGATGTGATTATTTGTATTGTTAAATACTCGGGGGTAATCAGGAAATAGAGTGAGTCAGGCCATAAAAGCACAGAGAGAAATAAATAGGTGAACAACCAGATAGATGCATAGCAATCAGACCCACACAATACCAGAGGTTGTTCAAGTAGAAAGGACATTTTTCTTTTTGGAAAAATTTCCAAGAAAGAATTCAAAATTAACCTGAACCCAAAAGGAGCTGCAAGTGCTCAGCAGCTCTAAAAAAATCACGTATTTAGCTACTTAACTTTCTTCTTTTTATGTGGCATCTCCATTACTGGAGATTTGCAACCTAGGCAGCCCATTCCGTATGATCCACTGCTAATCTCTTTTTGGAGGAATAGCCCTTTTCATCTACTCAATGCCCAGCTGAGATCTTCTTTTTTTGGCTTCATCTTCTTCAGCCATCAACTTTTCCTATCAGTGCCTGTAAATATGCATGATTGCCCATTAAACCCATTAAAATGTGCCTTGCAAATTGAATCTTTCTTTTCATAAGATCTAGGACTAGCATTAACTAGGACTAGTTGAGTTCCAATCGTCTCCAATACTTTTTAATTGGGTACGCAGTCTGTCCATGATTTTTTCAGAATTCTTCTATACCACCATATTTTGAAGGATTGTAATTTCTTTATTAGGAATTGTTTGAATGTCCGTTTTGCACCACTGTAATTTAACACAGGCCAAATGTAAGTTTTTAAGAGTCAGAATTTAGTTTTCAGACTTATGTCTCCTGTCATCGGATGTTTATTCTTCCAGAATGTCTCTTTGCTCTTGCTGTTCTGCTGCTGACTTTGGTGTCTGATCTTCCATTTTCTGTAATGATGCTTCCTAAGTAGCAATAATTTCTCACTTGCTGTATGGCTGTCTTTCACTGGAATTCTCCTAAATTTAGGCATTTAAATATGAACATTCTGTCCCTAGTGTTATATAGTAATTTCATATATAAATTTTGTACATCTTGTGTAGGTTTTTATGTATGCAATACATTGAATTGTTTATTAGACATTATTTTAAAAGTATAAAGTGTATAGAAATATAGGCCCCAGTTCTGCAAGGTGCTTCAGCAAATGTCAAACTTTAAGTGTAGTCACATTAACTTGAATTGGAGCCAAAATGGATTATCTAATAAACAGTAAGAAAAAGTTTTATTCATTACAGTGAAAACATGGATGCCTTGTCTATATGAATAAGTTGAATCTCTTCTAGCTATTGGCTCTATATTGAGGTTGTGCACTCCTTTGGGGGCTGAGATAATATTAGCCATTGTATGCTAAATTTTCACAATTTTGCGTGTGTTTGTATGCACGAAGAGTGCAGGCCCAACATTTGTGAACACAGAATTAGAGGCATGTTTGAAATCAGCTGAAAAGTAGGTCATTACAGTGCAAGACACATATTGGTATCATTGTATTAATAACCAAAGTCTTGCTTAAGCAAAGTTTTGTTTCTGTGGTATTTTTCCATTGCTGGAGAAAGAAGAAATATTGCTGTCATAGGCATAGGGTCTGATGTGAGGTTTTGGGTTTCACATCACAGGCTATTGCTATAACTGGTTAAAACTATAACTATTTATAATCTATAAATAGATTTTCAGAAAAAGATGTACTTAGAGTTTAAAAACTGAGCACATCTGACAAATGCACAGCATTCTTCTCAGGGTCTATAAACTGGCTTGAAATTGTGTCAATATTAATGGCGTTCATATTATTTTCTTGTGGAAGGGCACCAATAATGATGTAGTCTATGACACTGGTGGCAGTTTAGATTTTGAACAGAACTTGGGTAGCTGTGTGATGAGCATTATTTCCCATGGGCTCAGGCCAAAAGATCCCAGGAAATAATAAGTACAGTTTGAAAACCGAAAGAAAAAACACCCTTTTTGGTAAGCCCTTGGTTTTACTGTAGTTTTCTTTCTAATACAGTGTCCTCTTATCTCCCTTTTGTGAATCCTTACTGACCTTTCAGAATTAAATCATATGGTTCTTATAATTTCATTGTTACTTCCCCTTTCTGACTAGTGTTTTCAATACTGACCCTAATGTAAATAGAATGAGGAGTACTTGTGGCACCTTAGAGACTAACAAATTTATTAGGGCATAAGCTTTTGTGGGCTAAAACCCACTTCATTGGATGCATGCAGTGGAAAATACAGTAGGAAGATTTATATACACGGAGAACATGAAAAAATGGGTGTTGCCATCCCAACTCTAACGATACTCATCAATTAAGGTGGGATGGCAACACCCATTTTTTCATGTTCTCTGTACATATATATCTTCCTACTGTATTTTCCACTGCATGCATCCGATGAAGTGGGTTTTAGCCCACGAAAGCTTATGCCCTAATAAATGTGTTAGTCTCTAAGGTGCCACCAGTACTTCTCGTTCTTTTTGCTGATAAGGATTAACACGGCTGCCACTCTGAAACCTAATGTAAATGTAATCCAATTCCAACCCCGCTGCCTGTGGTGATCTCCTCATAGCCAGCACAGTCTCCATTTGTTAGTATACATATGGGCTGATTCAGCAAATCTCATGCAAAACTCCATCACACAAGTCCATCCCTACTCAGCAAAATACTTAAGCATGTGCTTAACTTTAATTTGCTATAACATTAATAGAAAACAAACATCAAAGAGGCACTAACACAACTGAAACAAACACAGGTGAAGTGAATTCATTTTGAAATTCAAATAGGTACTTGTAGTATTTTTATTTTATAATATTTGTTCAGCTCTGCTGAACAGCATTGACAGCTATATTTACATTATTTATATTGGGTCTAATCCTGAAATCCTAACTCAGGAAAAATTCAAATTGATTTAATGTAAGTTTCCGTAACCAGGACTTCAGGACTGAGCCCCCCCCTAAAACCTACACATAAATTGTAACCTCATATCTCAATAATGTTGTAATAATTTAGGACTTATTTTTATAACCCATATCTTGGGCATTGTTTCTCAATGACTAGCTCGTATGGAAAGGAAAGGGCGTCCCTATATTTGATAGTAAAGGAGGAATAAGAATGTGGAGATATTCCTGAGAAGATCCTCAGCTGGTGGGAATTGCCAATTGATGGAGTTACAATTCACACCAGTTGAGGACTGCCCTCCCTTCAGTATATTTTTATGGATAATTTTTCTCTCTCATCTTAAAAAAACATTTCCCCCCCAAAAATATTGCTGAGCACACAGCAAAGGAAGTAATTGGTAGAGTGCATGTGTATAAATACAGATTTGCAACATTTTTGCATTGTAGCAATCTTTGTGGTATTTTGCTTCCTCTTAAATATTTACAACAGTGGCATACAGTATCTTACACAACTTTCTGATGGGAAATACTGGAATTTACTTTCTTCCAGTAGATATTCTTTCTGTGCAGTTAAGTAGATTTACTTGTTTAAAAAATATATCAATCTCCCTGTCTAATTGGGTGTTTTTATCTCAAAGCTGTAATGATTTTGCTTACTATGCACTGCAGGACTGATCCTTAGCTGGTATAAATTGGAGTCACACTCCTGATTTCAGTGGAGTTTTGCCAGCTTACACAAGTGGAAGAGCTGGCTGGCCATGAATGGTTGAAAAGGCAGTAGTCAGACAGAGCGGATACACAGGGTAAAATCTGGTGCCCCATGAAGTCCACGGCAAACCTCCTGTTTACTTCAGGGGGCCAGGATTTCATCAGTAATATTAAGCGAAGATACACTCTGTCCTCTCTCATGGAGACTTTCTTCCTTAATCTAAAATAAAAAAAATCTCTCAGACTGAAAGCATATGGCTGCTCTCTTAATTATGTGATCTATCATCACCGTGAATTGAGTTTCTACTCTGGGATTAACAAAAAGCAGAAAGGATTTGGAGAAGAGGAGTGTTTCAGTTGGTCCGCAACACAAACATTTGGCTTATGAAAGTTGCCCGGAGCACTTATGCTGCAATTGTGGAAGAAGTCAACACTATCTCTAACAAACCTTGAAACAGACATTATATTGATCCGGTGCTGTCAAACAACAATTTGGGAGCAGACCTTCAGATGGTGTAAGTTAGTATAGCTCCACTGAATTCAACAGAGCTAACAACAATTTATATCAGCTGTGAATCTGGCTCAGAACTGCTAAAATTATTGGCCCAGCTCTCTCTTGAATAGGTTCACAACTTTTCTTCTATTGCAAAAATTGGTAGTCTATTGCACATATTTATTTGTTTATCTTTTCTGTAAAGTAATTTCTTCTTGCTTCCTCTATCATGAATGAATCTAAATGTACCTGTGTGACCACCATAGTTCTGATATCAGAGATGCCCCTAACCAGTTCTTCGAGGATTTCATTCTTCACCAAATTTATCCCGAGAGCACAGGCCTCATCACTTTAATATTTCTATTTTAACCACCAGTTACATTAACATTGTCCTGCTTTTATGTGGCAATATAATCATGGTTAGAGAGGTTTGGAACTAAAAAGTTATGAGTTTGTGACCCAAATTCCAACCCAAGCAATCATAAACTTCTGGTTTGATGATTTCAGGCACGTCTAGATGACCAATCTCCTCCTCCCTGCAGGTTATACTGAAAACTTTATATGGACTGATTTTCTCAGAAAGTAACTAAGTAATGGCATAGCATGTGGGAAAAAGTCCACCCCTTTCTATTCTAATTGCTTAAGGGACTACAGCTTTCCATTGCACCAGATACACTGTATCCCATCACACACTTTACATTATGATGGTTTTCATGGTAATTTTATAACATGGCTTTGAAATGAGTCATATTTGCCAGGAGCTTTAAAATCTGATTCTCCTGGTCCTTAGAGATATAAAATGTTATAGCCCAATACACACCTGGAAGCAGAAGCCTTTGGGCTCTTTCATTCACTAACATAACCGACAACTTGCTTTCCACTAGGAGTCACACATAATAACAAAGGGACAAATTCTTCTCTCAGTTAAACCACTGTAAATCAAAAGTAACTCAGCTGACTGAAGTAACAGCAGTGTATACATAGTCATGTGGACAAATATTAGATTTATTAGTACGTCTGTGAGGCAAAAATTTCAGCTCAAATCTTGTTTTTCACTTCCACACTTTAAATTTATGGATAATAAATAATAATAATAATAATGATGATTAACATAAAATCATGGAATCTAGAGATGGAAAAGACCTCCAGATCACTTAGGTCAAATCCCTGCCAATGTCAACTGGCCCAATCAGTCATGTATACTTCATGAATATTTTTAAATGTATGGCAGGATATTTTATCTATCTGAAATGACGAGGTAACCAAGATTGAGGCAGTCTGTGACACTTGTTGCTACAGCACTGTTGGTCTGAGAACTCTTTCAGCCAAGACTTTGTGGCATGTTGTATGACAAATGTGATCTCTTCTATTAGATACTAAAAACAAAACTATGGTCTCTGATAAAATGCCTGTTGGAGTTTTTGCTTTTTTTTTTTTTTTAAGCTTCAATTGTTTTAGAAACTGATATTTCTGTCTCAAGTGAAACTTCTTTTCTTACCATATATTTTTGTTCTATTTATACCTGTGCTATTATATATATATATTTTCCCTTTCTAGCAGTGAGGTAACAAAAACCAAAACCTACCAATCAAGCAAACAAACCCCCCCGGTAGTAATCCCTTAGGTCCTGATCCTGCAAACATACATGCACATGAGTAAGTTTATTCCATTGCATAGTTCCATTGAATTCAGTTTGTGAAATTGATTCACATTTTTATGATTACCTGATCATTATCTGAATACTCATAAATAATGAATTACTTGAAGAAGAACAGGACACCTAACTTGATGCTTTTATGTATAAAAATATTCACAAATCAGATTTTAAGACTTTTGACCAACTCTAGTATGTTCTATTTTTTTAAACAAAGTTGCTATTTTAATAGTGACCTATTTTAAATAACTAAAATAAAAAAAACGTACAACTTTGCAAGTCACTGTTTTGTTTTGAACTCGAATCAGAACTGCATTCCCTTTGCTCCAATATATTGTGCATCAGACAGTTAAGATAGTGTCATATTATTTTATTATCTTATTTGATTGTTAATTATTTAATCTGCCAATCTGTGATTTTGGGCAGCTCTCTGTGCCTTCCTCCCCTCCCCCTTCCACTCTTTGGCTGTTGTATCCATTTAGGGTTTGTCCACACAGTAGCTGAGGGGTGTAATTCTGAGCTAGGGTAGATGTACACAAGCTAGCACTGCTAAAGCTAGCATGTTAAAAAAACAGTGTGGCCATGACAGCATGGGTGACAGCATGTGCTAGCCCCCCGACTATGCACCCAGGGAATCAGGGGGGATTGTTCTTGGGCAACTAGCCTGAGCTGCCACTGCTATTTTCAATATGTTAGCTCAAGCAGAGCTAACACGTCTCTCAACCCGAGCTGGGAATCTCACTTCCCAGTTGATGTGTAGACATACCCTTAGACCGTAAGTTCTTCAGGGCAAGGTATGTGTTTGTACAGCACCGAGCACAATGAGGTCTCAATATTGACTGGGCCTATAACAAAAATATTCATGATTATGATTATTGCTGCTTTTTAGTTATTTATTCCCACCTGCAGTTAAATACAGTGATTACAACAACTTTTGTAACATTTCCTTTATCCTTCTTTTCTTCTCAGGTAATTTGCTTCAGAAAGCGTCATCTCTGTGAAGTAATTTTTCTTTAAATTAAAAGGAGAAATAGGAGAGGTACCCTAAATGCCCTCCCTCCTAACTGATTCATACTCATTGCCTTTCAGTTCTGCAACTAATGTTCAAAAGCACAAATGCTCTTCATTCACAGGGTAGAGAAAAGGAAGGTCTTTGAGGTATTTAGGATCTTATCCTGCAACTGATTTCACATGGGTGAACATCTCTACCCACATGAAGCCACAGGTGCAGGACTTCCTCTGTGTAATCAGTTGCAGGGTTGAAAACTTAGGCTGTCAATTGTTTGGGGGAAAGGACTGTGTTTTTACTTGTTTTTGTGAAGTCCTAGCACACTTTTGGGTATTCACTAATAATTATTGTTTTTATTATTATCATCTGACTATGGAAAGCCAATAGAGTACCTATGATTTATGACTGAACTGATAATAGACTGCGCTGTATTTCACTCTAAGTGGGAATGGCATTAGTGGATAATACCACAGTGGTTTGCCAGCAAGTTTGCTCGTTCTCTGCTTACTCAGCACCCAAAATCACAGAAGTAAATCCCAGAACAAAAAGGTGCCAATGGGATGCAGAAAGTAAAAATGATGACACTGTTGCAAAGCTACTATCCCAGGAAGTCCAACAGCTATGAATGATCTGTTTACTTGAAAACTCATTTTTCCAGGAGTTATTTTAATTTAAGCTACCTAAGAACTCACCCATCCATCCTCAAGTACAAGGTATGTTGAGCAACCTACAAGGATATTAGTGGTACCTATTGGAAGCTAGTAATTTTGCTTCGACATAGTTTTATTACTATTATTATTACAGCATATTTGAGGCACTTGACAGCACTAGTACGATCACATGGACTCTTCACCAAAGAGTCTACAAATGAAGTCCCTGATCATGCAAGCTGGTATGCATGGTTGAACCTTTGCACCCATGTGGAGCCAAGTGCAGGATCAAAACCCAAATCATTTATTAAAAATTAGATTTCTAGCCCCGGTGGTTGCAGAGGAAAGCTTGAAA
This sequence comes from Caretta caretta, assembly GCF_965140235.1. Classification (NCBI taxonomy): domain Eukaryota; kingdom Metazoa; phylum Chordata; order Testudines; family Cheloniidae; genus Caretta; species Caretta caretta. The sequence continues at coordinate 28,356,413 of NC_134210.1, forward strand.
ACATGACCTGAGAGCACCCTGACAGCTCAGAAAACAGAGACAAATATGATGAACCTCATATTTATTATTCTTTTAAAATCCCTTGATCTTTTTGGGGCCTGATTCCTAATTTTTTTTAACACTGGTTAGTAATTCTGCTGTTGTTTTTGATTGATCTCTCTGAGTGCGTTTCACAATTTATAGTGTCACTAACTTAAACAGTTTTCTCTACACTGTCACATAGATGAAGATTTGGCCCATGCAATGAATTAATGAAAACACTTAAAAAATACAGTTACACAGGAAAACCAGAATGTAGTGACTGATAAGACTGTGCACTTTAATTAGCCAAGCTTCAGCACGAACTCAGCACTGAAGGAATTAGCTGAATATAATGTTGCACCCATACTCTGTGTTCATAACATGGCTTTTATCATCAATGGACTCACCTCACCACTCTGAATTCTTTTCTCTATGGAGTCTTCATCTGGGCATAACATTTTGTTTATGTCCATTCAGCAGTATGTAAAAACAAATACCACAAAAAGCATGCAATGCAGTGTTCTAAATATGAAAGTAACAAAGGCAATGGGGCTTGTAGACCCATGTCTACAATGGGCCTTTTTGCACCATCATAATTACATTGATGTAGCTGCACCAGTGCAAACCATTAGTGTAAAAAGTGACTTACACTCATACAGCTTAACCACCTCACACAGAGCTTTACCTGTTTGTGAAATGAGTTGAAGTCTTCAGCCAAAGAATGCTAGAGAAATTCAAAGTATTATTGTAACTATTAATCTGTGTGACATAACCCGAAAGCTCACTGTGCCAGTATTACTAACAACAAGCATTCAAAATTCATAAAACAAGCCCAGAAAGATCATGAGATTGAATTAAAATGTCATATTTTAAAAAATAATAATAAATTTGGTGTTTTTTTATTTATCTTCCTAAGCCCTCAGAGTACACTTGGGTCAAGTTTTGCAGCTTTTCTCTTAAACCAGGAGGGAGAGAAACTTTCTTTTTTAAAAATGAAAGCTGAGATTCTTGACTAATCACTTGACTCCTGGAGCTCAGGCTTTAAGAGAAACATCAATTATTGCAAGATTTGCAATAAATTGTGAGAGTTGACAACACTGAGATGCACGGGATTAGTTCAGAGAAAGTGCTTGCAGTCACTATATAGAAAGATACCTTAAACCAACAATTTCAAACCTGGGTGACTTCCGTGGAAACTAAGGGTGTTCAATACATTTGAAAATCTGACAACTTCTGCTTATATGGATTTAGGAGCCTAACTTTTAGGTACACATATTTTGAATGTTTGGCCTTAGTGGGTGACACATTTTCCAGAGTCTCAGAAAATCCAACCTGCAGCAATGGCAGGCACACCTGTTTTGGTGTGCAAAACTGTATCTGAAAAAGAGCAATTTATATGCACCTGCCCAGGTGCTGCAAGTGCACCAGTGAGAGGGAAGGGGTCTATCCATGCAGAACTCCTTGCGCAACCAGAGCCAACATTACTTATTTTGCACAAGACAATGATTGCATGCACACAGCTCTGTATTTTAGACAGTGACAGGCAGGTACTCACAAATACTGGAGGCATGTTTGCAGAGGCTCTCTGTATAAAGCTGTCTCGGTTTTTATGTATAGGTGATCACAAGCCTCGAAATTCAGATTGGGATTACTATTGCCAAAAAATTCAGAGGTTCTTGCTTCTTCATAAAAAATGAGCCAGATCTTTAGCTGATATAAATCAGCATAGCTCCATTGAAGCCAGTAGTGACACAATGATTTACACGAGCAGATGATCTAGCCTAGAAGCTGTTTGTGAAATCTGTATTCAGATCTGGATCTGAATTTCAAACAGCTCCAAATTTGGAGGACACTTGATTCTGAGGTTTTGCTTAAGGCCCATCTTTATAGATACATTTTAAAAAGGTGCTCTCAGATTCATGCATTGACCTTAAGTAACCACACAAACGTTTGGGCATTTAAAATGACAAACCACAGTGTATCTAACACATGTAGCTATTTAGCTACCCATCTCCACCAGGAAATTGCTTTGCGAAAAAGGACATTTTACGACAACGCCTCATTTTAAGCAAACAGAAAATAAAAGCCTCATAGAAGAAATACTTGAAATATTTGATTCAAGTTATAACCACATCTAAGCAATTTTCAGAAACAAATACACAAATTAAAGAAGATGCCCCTTCTCCACTGGGTAATAATTGGAAGAATCAAATGATTTTTATTTTGCAACTATTTTTCTCTTGCTTTCAGTAGGTTTTGCCCTGTGCAGGGGACAACACTTGCAAACGAAAGGCTTAAGTGGGATTGGCGTGATGCACAGGCCTTACACTGTCCCTGAACACCATGGGAAATTTTACCCTGAATTAATTAAGTAGTAAATCAATACATAAAATAAGATAAAAAAAGGACTCACTGTCTCTTGCACTATTTTTTCGGAATCTTTCCAGCTCCACAGTTGGGGGTCTGCTGGGCTTTTGGGGAGGCTGGCCCAATTTAAATAATGGAGGTAATGCTTTGCGCTTGGGAGTTGAAGAATTCTTGTCTCCCTCTTCTCTCTCGCGGAAGCTGCCCAATGGTCCTCCTGCAGCAAGCTTGGCAGTTGGCTTGAGGAATTTAGGAGGAGTTGGACCAGAATCTTCCTGATTAATTTTACTGAGGAAAATATTCTTGGCGACCCCCGATCTATTATCTTCAGTCTTTTCTTCAACATTTTTTGGGACCTGTCCTGCATAAGCAAGAGAGCTTGGGGTGCTCCGATTACCAATAGATTTCAGAGTCACAGTAGGAAAATGACCACCTGGGGAATCGGTTCCATTACTGCTGTTTTCTGCTGTTTCCTTTGGTAATTTAAATGAATGTATTTTTGGTTTTGGGCCTAGAGAGCCTGAAGATCCCTTAGTCAGAAAAGCATGTCTATTGGAAATATCTTCGTGGTGGGAGACATCAGGATTTAGAGAAGGTTTTTGCCCAAGGGGTGGTTTAGGGAAAGGAGGCTTGGGGTCATTTTCTTGTGATGCAGCAATGAACTTTTCTTTAACCCCAGCTAGTTTGGGGAATGCTGGTTTTGGCTCACTCTCTTGTGATGCAGAATTAAAATTCGGCTTAGGTCCTGGCGGCTTTATGTCATTCTCCTGGGCAGTAGAGCTAAGGAACTTGTTTACAGAAGGTTTTGGAAACATAGGCTTGGGTTCTTCTTTTGACAGTTCAGTGGCTTTAGGACCCAGATATTTAGGGACTCCAGCTTTTCCATCAGCTTCTCTGTTAGCTGCATTAACTGGAGACCCGAACTTGTGTGCCACAGGGTTATGTTTCAGATAGGGAGGTTTTGGATCCCTTTCTGTTTTATCTTCAATAGAAGGTTTTACTCCAAATGACGGTTTAGGAGATGCAGACTTGTGAAAGGTATTAGGACCTGAAGTAGGACTGGTAAATTTCTCAAGTGCAGCTTTCCTTGCCTGTAGTCCTGAAGATGAAGGTTGTCCTGGGATTTTGAAGGGTTGATTGCTAACCGAAATGTCCTCCGATGGGTTGTTACCAGTGTTAAATTTCGCCATGAGGGACTTCACATCTGCCTTGCCATTCTACAGCCAGAAAGAACAAAAAAAGAAAGAGCAGCAAGTGAGAAGTCTTAGTTGCAATGTTCACATATACTGTACTTTAAGGGTTTCCTGGTCTGAGGCTTGCAGCACTACTGATTGGTTGGGGAGATATTGTGACATATCTTCCTGTATGGCTAAAGAAGTTGAGTGTTTTGTTATATCTTTGCCGTGGTTAAACATTTTTTCAGAGTTTTCAGTTCAGACATTTTTTTTTGCTGAGTGGTTCTGTAGCTACTGTGCTGTTATTGTAATCTCTGTTCTTCTTTTCTTTTTATTTGCAGAAACTGGAAGTGCCACATTATACATAAACCTCTCCTTAATTCTGTAAATAACATCGCTAAATAAAAATTAGGCTCATCAGTCAGATTAAGCTGGTTTAGGGCCCAGATAATATACATAGTGTTATCTTGCCAACGATTTTGTGTTAACTGGAACTCTCTGGGATTTTGTTTTTTCAGTTTTCCTTCCCCCTCCTTTTTTCTCCCCTCCCCTCCCCTTTCTCTATTTTTTCTTTTCTATTTTGCCACTGAAAAAGGGGGACAGATGAGGTGGGGAGGAAACCGAGGGACAAAATGGGCGGGGAGGGGTTGAAATACTGTACACACCAAACTGGGTTTTTTTCCTCCTGCTTTCTTGAAAAAAATTAGAAAGAAAAAGCAAACCAAACCCCCATGCATACCAAAAACATTTTGTTTTGGTGAAGATTTCTGATTGTTAAAAAGCCCAGGTTTTGTTTGTTTATTTTATCAACTCTGCTCAGCACCTTGCAGGATCAAGCCCCAGATGTGAAATGAGCACAAATGCATGACACACATAGGCCATACTATACTGAAGGTTCTATGTAATTCTGGAAAAGGAGGAAGCAATGAGTGAACTGCCTTATCTCACACCCCTTTTCCTACCCCAGATCCTGGCACTGGGGGTAAGATTCAATCTCCGAGAAGTCTATATCAAGGATACCCTTGGAAAGAATGGCTCATGAGAGACTGTCTCCTAAAACATACTTGCTACAGCAAATATGGGGGCATATGCTACCAGATGTGCAGACTATTTGAAATGGGAACTGTTTTGTTTGCGCATTCGGTTATCACCATTTATTAGCCTCAAAGTTAAAGTGCAGAGTTTACCATTCTAAAATGTGGGGTGATGTGTGAGTTGTCTGCAAACAAAGGAATATCACTGCACAGAACAATACAGCATAACTTCCGTACCGAGGCAAAGGGCTGAACAAAACTCAGAATTTTTGAAGGAGATAGAAGAGTTACCTATGTGCAGTTTGTTCTCTCACCCTCAATAACGGTGGGCAGTAGAACAGTTTTCTTTAGATTCACACTGTGCTAGTTATGTTTAATTCTGATAATAAATTAACCTACATGCACAACACACACTGAATCAGGGTTATCCACTGCTTTTGCCTACCATGTTATTGCAATGAATTAGATGAACTGTTTATGAATCATTCTAGCTAGGTATGTCTGGATTTAGTTTTTCTGCATTTCTCCCCTATCCTTTTAATGGCATCAGACATTTAGTCATTCCACACAGTTTATATACTGTACTGTGCAGTCACTTAAATAATACAGAAAGTGAACTAATGTGGGTGTTGTTTAAGAATATAGATAGACAAACTTCAGCCTTAAAGCACCCCATTGTTATCTCTGTCCAGCTCTCTTGCTTATGCAGGAAAGGGAGGAAGTTCACATTCCCTAGAGATAATACCTGGTTTAAACTAACTACTATGAACATGCGTGTAGTTACCAGACTAAAAGCTTCAACGAGCACTGATTTGCTCAATGGAAAGAGAAATTAATATCAGAGCCACAAATAGAACCCAGGCGTTCTGGCTCCCCGGTCTCTGTCCTCACTACACTTTTTAATATTGCCCTATTTATGTCACAATACACATATTTTAAAAACTTTGCAATAGAATCCTAGCAATCAGAGATGTTCAAAACCTCCCCTTCAGTGTGTTTGAATGCTTCAGGAACATATTCCTTCCATCCACTAGTAGTTTGGTCAATTCACACGTGGCCATTTAAATTGATCCCTATAATCATACCGTGTTAAATGACAGTAATGTGAAGCTCACAGATACGAGCCGGTCACAGAATCTTACCATAGCTCTTTCCAACAGGTGTTGGAAATCTGGCTGCTAATAAAAAAGCTTTTTCTGTTTAAATCTGAGGTCTTGATGAAATAAAATTTCTGGAGCATCTTTTATTAAAAAGACAAACCATATGGAAAAAAATTCCAAATCCTACCAAACTGAGGCCGAGATGAATTGCTGCAAATAAACTCCTTGTAAATCGAAGATAAGAATGTAAGAATGGCTATACTGGGTCAGACCAATGGTCCATCTAGCTCAGTATTCTGTATTCAGAAAATGGCCAATGCCAGGTGCTTCAGAGGGAAGATACAATACTTCTGCCTTCCATAGTACACCTTCAGTGGAAGGATGTTTTCAATGGCAGGATAACAGTATTTGCCATATTCCATCTGATTTAAATAATACAGATTATTTTGGTTTGCATTATTCATGGTAATTTGTTCTCATATTATTTGGGCACAGTGCTTTGCTAATTCCCTTTGGAGCCTTCTGGGTCTTTGCAATAGGCAGCACTTACTACATTTATATATGCTTTCAAAATGTAATAAATCATTCACATAACAGAATCAAAGGACTGGAAGGGACCTTGGGAGGTCATCTAGTCCAGTCCCCTACACTCATGGCAGGACTAAGTATTATCTAGACCATTCCTGACAGGTATTTGTCTAACCTGCTCTTAAAAATTTCCAATGATGGAGATTACACAACCTCACTAGGCAATTTATTCCAGTGCTTAACCACCCTTACAGTTAGGAAGTGTTTCCTAAAGTCCAACCTAAACTTCCCTGTCATAAATATAAAGGGAAGGGTAAACCCCTTTGAAATCCCTCCTGGCCAGGGGAAAGCTCCTCTCACCTGTAAAGGGTTAAGAAGCTAAAGGTAACCTCGCTGGCACCTGACCAAAATGACCAATGAGGAGACAAGATACTTTCAAAAGCTGGGAGGAGGGAGACAAACAAAGGGTTTGGGTCTGTCTGTGTGCTGCTCTTGCCAGAGACAGAACAGGAATGGAGTCTTAGAACTTTTAGTAAGTAATCTAGCTAGGTATGTGTTAGATTATGATTTCTTTAAATGGCTGAGAAAAGAATTGTGCTGAATAGAATAACTATTTCTGTCTGTATATCTTTTTTGTAACTTAAGGTTTTGCCTAGAGGGGTTCTCTATGTTTTGAATCTAATTACCCTGTAAGATATCTACCATCCTGATTTTACAGGGGGGATTTCTTTATTTCTATTTACTTCTATTTTTTATTAAAAGTCTTCTTGTAAAAACTGAATGCTTTTTCATTGTTCTCAGATCCAAGGGTTTGGGTCTGTGGTCACCTATGCAAATTGGTGAGGCTTTTTATCCAACATTTCCCAGGAAAAGGGGGGTGCAAGTGTTGGGAGGATTGTTCATTGTTCTTAAGATCCAAGGGTCTGGGTCTGTAGTCACCTAGGCAACTTGGTGAGGCTTTTTACCAAACCTTGTCCAGGAAGTGGGGTGCAAGGTTTTGGGAAGTATTTTGGGGGGACAGACGCGTCCAAACAGCTCTTCCCCAGTAACCAGTAATTGTTTGGTGGTGGTAGCGGCCATTCCAAGGATAACGGGTGTAATATTTTGTACCTTGGGGAAGTTTTGACCTAAGCTGGTAAAGATAAGCTTAGGAGGTTTTTCATGCAGGTCCCCACATCTGTACCCTGGAGTTCAGAGTGGGGGAGGAACCTTGACATGGTGGCACAGTGGTGGGATTAACCTGAAATCATTTGAGATCCAGTTGAGATTTTTTGAACTAGAAATACAGAGTTTAAAAAGGAAATTTTTTTTTCTTTGGAAAGAAAGTCCAGAAAGCAGCTTTGAAACTTTGGCCAAGCAGAGACAAAAGGGGATTATCTTGTGAATTGCAGGTTTTTTTGCCTGGAGGCAGGGTACTTAACTCCTGCAGGGAAATTCACAGTCTTCCAACCCATTGTTTTTTGTTTTTTTTTTTCTTTTCTTCCTAAAAGTAAATAGGGGGTGTGTGTTCTACCCATTTGCTTTTTCTTTGGGCTGGGTAAGCAGGTTTCCAAGCAGTTGGAGGTTTTTTGCTTTAATTTGGGCCCAGAGCAGAGACAAGGGAATTGTCTTTTTCTGTAGGCTGACAATCACTATCAGAGAATAGGTATTCTATTGCAGCACAGCAAAATTTTACAGCCAAGTTTTGTTTGTTTATTTCTAAACCTCGGGTGTAAAGTTAGTTAAAAACAGAGAGGTTAGAATGACCAAATCCTCAGCTCGACTACAGCTGGAATTAGCCAAATTTCAGGCTGAGGAAAGACAAAGGGAACATGAAAGACAGATAGAACTCATGCGGCTGAAGAAGGAACAAGAAAGGGAGGCAGCGAGAGAAGCAGAACAACACCAAGCGGCTGCTCACAGGAGAGCTATGGAAGCAAGGGACAAAGAACTGGAGGAGAAGGAAAAAGAGAGGAAGTATGTGGAGGAGATGGAGAAGATAAAGGCCCAGCAGAATATACCAACAAACCCTAGCAATCCTTCTCCAGGTACCACTTCCCATCCCAGAAAGTTCCCCACCTACAAGGCGGGTGATGATACTGAGGCCTTCTTAGAAAACTTCGAAAGGGCCTGCCTTGGGTACAACATCTCTACTGACCAATACATGGTAGAGCTGAGGCCGCAGCTCAGTGGACCCTTAGCTGAGGTGGCAGCTGAAATGCCTAAAGAACACATGAACAAGTATGAACTGTTTAAATCCAAGGCAAGAGTCAGAATGGGGATAACACCCAAGCAGTCTCGTCGGAGGTTCAGAGCCCTAAGGTGGAAACCAGACGTGTCATTTACCCGACATGCCTACCACATTGTGAAACATTGGGATGCCTGGATATCAGGAGCAAGTGTTGAATCTCCAGTAAATTTGCCCTTCCTAATGCAAATGGAACAATTCTTAGAGGGTGTTCCTGAGGAAATAGAAAGATACATCCTAGATGGGAAACCCAAAACTGTAATTGAGGCAGGAGAGATTGGAGCCAGATGGGTGGAGGTGGCAGAGAAGAAGAAAACTGGTCGCAGTTGGAGCGGAGACCAGAAGGGACCACCCCAGACCACACCTTATTACCGGGGGCCGCCCAAAGCCCCACCTACCTCCCAAAGAACCCTCCAGACCCCTTATCGTCCCACCACCCCGTTCTCCAGCAACCCTCCTCGCCCCAGTGACCCGTCAGCTGGACGATGTTTTAAGTGTAACGAGCTGGGGCATGTAAAGGCCAACTGCCCCAAGAACCCCAACAGATTACAGTTCATTGCACCGGAATCACACCAGAGGTCCACAGGCCCAGATACCTCCCAGATACCCTTGGAGCGGAGGGAAACTGTGAGTGTGGGTGGGAAGAAGGTCACCGCGTGGAGGGACACCGGAGCACAAGTGTCAGCTATCCATGCTTCCTTAGTGGACCCCAATTTAATCAACCCAGAGATCCAAGTGACGATTCAACCCTTCAAGTCCAACTCTTTCAATTTGCCTACAGCCAAGTTGCCTGTCCAGTACAAGGGCTGGTCAGGAATGTGGACTTTTGCAGTCTATGATGATTATCCCATCCCCATGCTGTTGGGGGAAGACTTGGCCAATCATGTGAAGCAGGCCAAGAGGGTGGGAATGGTCACCCGCAGCCAGGCTAAACAAGCCGTGAGGCCTAGCTCTGTTCCGGAAACTTCTATCAGGACCCAGTCAGAGGTGATGGACCCGGACCCCAGGCCAATGTCTGCAACAGCAGTAGTGGATCCAGTCCCAGAGACCCAGACGGAACCAGTCCTAGAACCGGAACCAGCCGAACAACCAACACCAGACCCCGTGTCAGCACTGAATCCAGTACTTGCAACCTCAACACCAGAGGGCCCCACCGAACCTGAACTGGCAGCAGCCGATAACCCTACACAAGAGGCTCAGCCGGAGCCTGAATCCCAACATAGTGCACCAGCGGAGAGCGGTTCACAGTCAACAGAAACAGCTCCATCCCCTATATCGCTTCCAGAGGGACCAAGCCTAGGTCCACAATCCCATGAGGAACTGATGTCTCCAGCATCAAGGGAACAGTTCCAGACCGAACAGGAAGCAGATGAAAGCCTCCAGAGAGCTTGGACGGCGGCACGGAGCAACCCACCGCCTCTCAGCTCTTCTAATCGATCCAGGTTTGTTGTAGAAAGAGGACTTTTATACAAGGAAACTCTTTCTGGTGGACACCAGGAAGACTGGCATCCTCAGAGACAGTTGGTAGTTCCAACTAAATACCGGGCCAAGCTCTTGAGCTTAGCCCATGATCACCCTAGTGGCCATGCTGGGGTGAACAGGACCAAAGACCGTTTGGGGGGGTCATTCCACTGGGAGGGAATGGGCAAGGATGTTTCTACCTATGTCCAGTCTTGTGAGGTGTGCCAAAGAGTGGGAAAACCCCAAGACCAGGTCAAAGCCCCTCTACAACCCCTCCCCATCATTGAAGTTCCATTTCAGCGAGTAGCTGTGGATATTCTGGGTCCTTTTCCGAAAAAGACACCCAGAGGAAAGCAGTACATACTGACTTTCATGGATTTTGCCACCCGATGGCCGGAAGCAGTAGCTCTGAGCAACACCAGGGCTATAAGTGTGTGCCAGGCACTAGCAGACATTTTTGCCAGGGTAGGTTGGCCCTCCGACATCCTCACAGATGCAGGGACTAATTTCCTGGCAGGAACTATGAAAAACCTTTGGGAAGCTCATGGGGTAAATCACTTGGTTGCCACTCCTTACCACCATCAAACAAATGGCATGGTGGAGAAGTTTAATGGAACTTTGGGGGCCATGATACGTAAATTTGTAAATGAGCACTCCAATGATTGGGACCTAGTGTTGCAGCAGTTGCTCTTTGCCTACAGAGCTGTACCACATCCCAGTTTAGGGTTTTCCCCATTTGAACTTGTATATGGCCGTGAGGTTAAGGGGCCATTGCAGTTGGTGAAGCAGCAATGGGAGGGATTTACACCTTCTCCAGGAACTAACATTCTGGACTTTGTAACCAACCTACAGAACACCCTCCGAACCTCTTTAGCCCTTGCTAGAGAAAACTTACAGGATGCTCAAAAAGAGCAAAAAGCCTGGTATGATAAACATGCCAGAGAGCGTTCCTTCAAAGTAGGAGACCAGGTCATGGTCTTAAGGGCGCTCCAGGCCCATAAAATGGAAGCATCGTGGGAAGGGCCATTCACGGTCCAGGAGCGCCTGGGAGCTGTTAATTATCTCATAGCATTCCCCACCTCCAACCGGAAGCCTAAGGTGTACCATATTAATTCTCTAAAGCCCTTTTATTCCAGAGAATTAAAGGTTTGTCAGTTTACAGCCCAGGGAGGAGACGACGCTGAGTGGCCTGAAGGTGTTTACTACGAAGGGAAATGTGCTGGTGGTGTGGAAGAGGTGAACCTCTCCATGACCCTTGGGCGTATGCAGCGACAGCAGATCCAGGAGCTGTGCACTAGCTACGCGCCAACGTTCTCAGCCACCCCAGGACTGACTGAACGGGCATACCACTCCATTGACACAGGTAATGCTCACCCAATTAGGGTCCAACCTTACCGGGTGTCTCCTCAAGCTAAAACTGCTATAGAACGGGAGATCCAGGATATGTTACAGATGGGGGTAATCCACCCCTCTGAAAGTGCATGGGCATCTCCAGTGGTTCTAGTTCCCAAACCAGATGGGGAAATACGTTTTTGCGTGGACTACCGTAAGCTAAATGCTGTAACTCGCCCAGACAACTATCCAATGCCACGCACAGATGAACTATTAGAGAAACTGGGACGGGCCCAGTTCATCTCTACCTTGGACTTAACCAAGGGGTACTGGCAGGTACCGCTAGATGAATCTGCCAAGGAAAGGTCAGCCTTCATCGCACATCTCGGGCTGTATGAATTTAATGTACTCCCTTTCGGGCTGCGGAATGCACCCGCCACTTTCCAAAGACTTGTAGATGGTCTCCTAGCGGGATTAGGAGAATATGCAGTCGCCTACCTTGACGATGTGGCCATATTTTCGGATTCCTGGGCAGACCACCTGGAACATCTACAAAAAGTCCTTGAGCGCATAAGGGAGGCAGGACTAACTGTTAAGGCTAAGAAGTGTCAAATAGGCCTAAACAGAGTGACTTACCTTGGACACCAGGTGGGTCAAGGAACTATCAGCCCCCTACAGGCCAAAGTGGATGCTATCCAAAAGTGGCCTGTCCCAAAGTCAAAGAAACAGGTTCAATCCTTCTTAGGCTTGGCCGGTTATTACAGACGCTTTGTACCGCACTACAGCCAAATCGCTGCCCCACTGACAGACCTAACCAAAAAGAAACAGCCAAATGCTGTTCAGTGGACCGGAAAGTGTCAGAAGGCCTTTAACAAGCTTAAAGCGACACTCATGTCTGACCCTGTACTAAGGGCCCCAGACTTTGACAAACCGTTCCTAGTAACCACAGATGCATCCGAGCGTGGTGTGGGAGCAGTTTTAATGCAGAAAGGACCTGATCAAGAATTCCACCCTGTAGTGTTTCTCAGCAAAAAACTGTCTGAGAGGGAAAGCAACTGGTCAGTCACTGAAAAAGAATGTTATGCCATTGTCTACGCTCTGGAAAAGCTACGCCCATATGTTTGGGGACGGCGTTTCCACCTGCAAACTGACCATGCTGCACTAAAGTGGCTTCACACCGTCAAAGAAACTAACAAAAAACTTCTTCGGTGGAGTTTAGCTCTCCAAGATTTTGATTTCGACATCCAACACATCTCAGGAGCTTCTAACAAAGTGGCTGATGCACTCTCCCGTGAAAGTTTCCCAGAATCAACTGGTTAAAATCGTCCTTGAGATGTGGAAAATATTGTTAGTCTTTATGTACTTGGTAGTATATTTAGAGATGCATGTGTCTTATTAACTCTGTTTTCCTAGAGCTCCAGGAAGAAATCCCAGCCAGTGTTTCACCCTAGCTGAGATTTGGGGGGCGTGTCATAAATATAAAGGGAAGGGTAAACCCCTTTGAAATCCCTCCTGGCCAGGGGAAAGCTCCTCTCACCTGTAAAGGGTTAAGAAGCTAAAGGTAACCTCGCTGGCACCTGACCAAAATGACCAATGAGGAGACAAGATACTTTCAAAAGCTGGGAGGAGGGAGACAAACAAAGGGTTTGGGTCTGTCTGTGTGCTGCTCTTGCCAGAGACAGAACAGGAATGGAGTCTTAGAACTTTTAGTAAGTAATCTAGCTAGGTATGTGTTAGATTATGATTTCTTTAAATGGCTGAGAAAAGAATTGTGCTGAATAGAATAACTATTTCTGTCTGTATATCTTTTTTGTAACTTAAGGTTTTGCCTAGAGGGGTTCTCTATGTTTTGAATCTAATTACCCTGTAAGATATCTACCATCCTGATTTTACAGGGGGGATTTCTTTATTTCTATTTACTTCTATTTTTTATTAAAAGTCTTCTTGTAAAAACTGAATGCTTTTTCATTGTTCTCAGATCCAAGGGTTTGGGTCTGTGGTCACCTATGCAAATTGGTGAGGCTTTTTATCCAACATTTCCCAGGAAAAGGGGGGTGCAAGTGTTGGGAGGATTGTTCATTGTTCTTAAGATCCAAGGGTCTGGGTCTGTAGTCACCTAGGCAACTTGGTGAGGCTTTTTACCAAACCTTGTCCAGGAAGTGGGGTGCAAGGTTTTGGGAAGTATTTTGGGGGGACAGACGCGTCCAAACAGCTCTTCCCCAGTAACCAGTAATTGTTTGGTGGTGGTAGCGGCCATTCCAAGGATAACGGGTGTAATATTTTGTACCTTGGGGAAGTTTTGACCTAAGCTGGTAAAGATAAGCTTAGGAGGTTTTTCATGCAGGTCCCCACATCTGTACCCTGGAGTTCAGAGTGGGGGAGGAACCTTGACATTCCCTTTCTGCAATTTAAGCCCATTGCTTCTTGTCCTATCCTCAGAGGTTCAGAAGAACATTTTTTCTCCCTCCTCCTTGTAACAACCTTTTATGTACTTGAAAACTGTTATCATGTCCCCTCTCAGTCTTCTCTTTTCCAGACTAAACAAACCCAATTTTTTCAATCTTCTCTCATAGGTCATGTTTTCTAGACCTTTAATCATTTTTGTAGCTCTTCTCTGTCCACATCTTTCCTGAAATGTGGTGCCCAGAACTGGACACAATACTCCAGTTGAGGCCTACTCAGAGCAGAGTAAAGCGGAAGAATTACTTCTCAGATCTTGCTTACAACGCTCCTGCTAATACCTCCCAGAATGATGTTCGCTTTTTTTGCAACAGTATTACACTGTTGACTCATATTTAGCTTATGGTCCACTATAACCCCCAGATCCCTTTCCGCAGTACTCCTTCCTAGGCAGTCATTTCCCATTTTGTATGGTGTGCAACTGAATGTTCCTTGATAAGGGGAGTACTTTGTGTTTGTCCTTATTTCATCCTATTTATATAGACTATTTCTCCAGTTTGTCCAGATCATTTGGAATTTTAATCTTGCAACCCCTCCCAGTTTGGTATTGTCTGCAAACTTTATAAGTATACTCTCTATACCATTATCTAAATCATTGATGAAGATATTGAATAGAACTGGACCCAGAACTGATCCCTGTAGGACCGCACTCGTGATGCCCTTCCAACGTGACTGTGAACCACTGATAACTACTCTCTGAGAGTGGTTTTCCAACCAGTTTTGTACCCACCTTATAGTAACTCCCTCTAGGTTGCATTTTCCGAGTTTGTTTATGAGAAGGTCACGTGAGACAGTATCAAAAGCTTTACTAAAGTTGAGATACACCACATCTACCACTTCCCCCCATCCACAAGGCTTGTTATCCTGTCAAAGAAATCTATCAGGTTGGTTTGACATGATTTGTTCTTGATAAATCCATTTTGACTGTTACTTAACACCTTATTATCCTCTATATTTTTGCAAATTGATTGCTTAATTATTTTCTCCATTATCTTTCCAGGAACAGAAGTCAAGCCAAGTTAACATATGGCTACAGTAATATTTTCACTATGGGCTTCATCCAAAGCCCATTGGATTCAGAGAGTCTTTTCATGGATTTCACTGAGCTTTTGATCAAATTCAACATGTCTTCATAACCTCATGTATCATTTTTTCTTTCACATTATCAAAGCTAAAAGAACCCAAACCAGCAAATCAGATTCAGTATTCAATACATCGAGAACAAATAAACGTAATAGCATAGTACGTGTTTGCTCTGTGGGAAACCAAAACTTTCCCTTTATACATGCATTAGAAAATTAGGTACTCAGCTGTGTCCTCATTCCAACTCTGAAACACAATGGCTATCAATTGAAAAATGGAAGGGAATATCCTGAAACCCTTTCAATAATTTAACTAAATACACTATGGGACTGTGAAGTGCTGAGCTCCTCCCCTAAGGTGTTGGGTGCTCCTGCCTCCTGCTGAATTCATTAGAGGTTGGGAGAATTCAGCACCTTGCATAATAGGTCCTTCCATCTGTAAACTCTACCCTGGAGTTCTATTGTGCTTTGAACAAACAAGCATTCTTACCCTCTTCATACATGAATGCAAGCTCTGCAAAGAGAAGAGAGAGTGGTGACTGAGCATGTGCAGCAAGGAGACACAATTAACTATATGTCCTTTCTTACTTGTTTTTAGTAGTCAAGGTAATAGAACAAGAATCTTTTTCTCTTTGATTTTTTATTATGATTTCAAGTTGTGGAGGCCTTGTTTGTTATTCCTACTTGGGCTGTCAAGCGATTAAAAAAATTAATCACGATTAATCGCGCGAACAATAGAATACCATTTATTTTAAATATTATGAGATGTTTACTACATTTTCAAATATATTAATTTCAATTACAATGCAGAATACAAAGTGTACAGTGCTCACTTTATATTTATTTTTGATTACAGATATTTGCACTGTAAAAAATAAAAAAATTGTATTTTTCAATTCACCTCATACAAGTACTGTAGTGCAATCTCTTTACCATGAAAGTTGAACTTACAAATGTAGAATTATGTAAAAAAACCAACTGCATTCAAAAATAAAACAATGTAAAACTTTAGCACCTACAAGTCCACTCAGTCCTACTTCTTGGTCAGCCAATCACTCAGACAAACAAAGTTGGTTACAATTTGCAGGAGATAATGCTGCCTGCTTCTTGTTTACAGCGTCACCTGAAAGTGAGAACAGGCATTCACATGGCACTGTTGTAGCCGGCATTGCAAGGTATTTATATGCCAGATATGCTAAACATTCGTATGCCCCTTCATGCTTCAGCCACCACTCCAGAGGACATGCTTCCATGTTGATGATGCTCGTTAAAAAAAAAAATGTGTCAATTAAATTTGTGACTGAACTCCTTGCGGGGGAGAATTGTATGTCTCCTGCTGTGTTTTTCCCACATTCTGCATATATTTCATGTTATAGCAGTCTCGGATGATGACCTAGCATATGTTCATTTTAAGAACACTTTCACAGCAGATTTGACAAAACACAAAGAAGATACCAATGTGAGATTTCTAAAAATAGTTACAGCACTCAACCCAAAGTTTAAGAATCTGAAGTGCCGTCAAAAATCTGAGAGGGACGAGGTATGGAGCATGCTTTTAGAAGTCTTAAAAGAGCAACATTCTGATGCGGAAACTACAGAACCCAAACCACCAAAAAAGAAAATCAGCCTTCTGCTGGTGGCATCTGACTCAGATGATGAAAATAAACATGTGTCGGTCCACACTGCTTTGGATCGTTATCAAGCAGAACCCATCATCAGCATGGAAGCATGTCCTCTGGAATGGTGGTTGAAGCATGAAGGGATATATGAATCTTTAGCGCATCTGGCACGTAAATATCTTGCAACGCCAGCTACAACAATGCCGTGCAAATGCCGGTTCTCATTTGCAGGTGATATTGTAAATAAGAAGCAGGCAGCAGTATCTCCTGTCAATGTAAACAAACTTGTTTGTCTTAGCGATTGGCAGAATAAGAAGTAGGACTGAGGGGCCTTGTAGGTTCTAAGATTTTACACTGTTTTGTTTTTGAGTGCAGTTATGTAACCAAAAAAAAAAATCTGCATTTGTAAGTTACACTTTCACGATAAAGAGCTTGCACTTCAGTACTTGTATGAGGTGAATTGAAAAATACTATTTCTTTTATCATTTTAAAGTGCATATATTTGTAATAAAAATATTACACTGTGAGCACTGTGCACTTTGTATTCTGTGTTGTAATTGAAATCAATATTGAAAATGTAGAAAAACATCCAAAAATATTTAATAAATTTCAATTGGTATTCTATTGTTAGAAGTGTGATTAATCATGATTAATTTTTTTTAATCATGATTAATTTTTTGAGTTAATCGCGTGAGTTAACTGTGATTAATTAACAGCCCTAATTTCTACCTTGAGGGCCAAATTCTGGCCCCTTGTGCACTCCTTGACAGGCCAGGTGGTGCACTGGAATCTCTGTGGGGACTAGGCCAGATACAAAATCTTCTTCATTCTTCCCCGGCCATGGAGTAGTCACCATATTTAGTGTGCTTCTTCCTCCAAAGGGGACAATGGCAACCTATTCTGGTGACCACATGTTTGTGCAGAAAGCTGCAAACAGTATGTTGCAGTTAGTGATATGGGCACTGGAAAAGACTCTGAAATTAGATTCAGTTTGAATAAATACCCAGATGTTTGGGTGCCTCGTATTCAAACCTGTTGGAGGAGACGGTCTCATGTGACCAGAGTTTAGATTTTTTACAATCTAGCAGGAAATACAATGAGAAGTATTTTGGCCTTTCAGCATCCACTCCCAGTCAGAAACAGTAAAATAATGAGGGGGAAAAACATACCCATGGTTTTCTAACTTCAGAAAAGATTTGATGTGAATGTGCTGAGAATAGGTAGCAACTGTGATTTTATCCAGACTAGATGGTCCAATCCTAGCTGCATTTCTCACATAGCCCAGTCTCTGGCTCCCACGGTCTTGATGCTGCAAGGAGCTTTGTATGGGCAAAACCCTATACCAGCACAGACTCCTATTGTCTTCAACAGAGCTCCACACCAGCTCTGGGGCCCACTTGCATGGAGTGCCTTATAGGACCAGGGCTTAATTTAATCTTGGTGTAAGCAGGTGCAACTAGCTATTAAATTTAGTGTAAGTGTGCCGCGTTACATCAGGCCAGAATGCAGCCCAAATGCAACAAAGCTAATGGGCCCAATTCCAATCTCATTGAAATTATTAGGAACTATGCAATTGTACTTAAGTGGGAGCATGGTTTGGCCCCGAGAAATGATTTGTGCTCCATATACGCATCACATATACTCCATATACACTCACACTTTCCACTCTCTTTAATGCAAAGAGATGATTTCACTTTAACTTCCTCTTGTGGGTGTTCTTTTTCAAGCAAACAGCAGCACTGGATCAATCAACAAAGGAACAAAGTAATTTTGCTCCGAGCAAACGAGCACACACATGGGCATGCCCCCTTCCCTCAAGAGAGATACCAATCTTTACACAAAGCATAAGAAACACCCAGTTCTCATGAAAAATACATACAAACCTGACTTATAAAGGCAAAGCCATTTCCTCATTCTGGATACATTTTCCACCAGTGACAGCTTCTCTTCCACCTGCCATGTCTCTGTAACAGCTGGGGGAAGTGAGGGGCCATAATCAGAGCTTCTAAGAAAATCGAAACTCTGCAAAGGACTGAGGTCTGGTTGAGTTTGCAGAAGGCTTCATCAGTTGGATTTATGAGAAAACAATAATGGCATCAATTATAGGAGAAAAGCAATGTACTCCAGCATGTTTCATTACTTAATGAAAGAGCTGCAGCAGCTGCTAGCCACTGAGGGAAGTGAGACAGGTCAAATAAGGAACTGGATAGTAACAGTCCAGGAAAACTGGCATTGAAAGTGATAGAAAAATATAGATCTGAAAATTATTTTGCAAAATTCAGGCGTGATCCCTGGGAGGTCCTGGTGTCTTTTGCCTCCATTGAAGTCAAAGGGAGTGGAGAATGTTCAGTCACTTGGTGAACATGCCAGTACTTTTCAGGGTGTCTGAGTGACCGTTTTCTTCTCTTGGCTATCACTCTCTCAACATAGGGGCTGCAAGATTGCCACCATGCAGTGTTCTCCTTTCAGAGGAAATAACTATCGTCTCTCTTTCCTTTCCCTTGGGCAATGTTGTAATAACTGGGCTCTAGTTGACCTACCCAAATTGTAAACTCAACAGCTGGAGAGTGGGAGAAAGTCCACAAAATGTTGCAATAACCTGTAATAATAAATGTTGATGGAAAAGGTATAAAAGGACAGATTTCACCCATTCAAACAGGGCTACAGATACAACTTAAGGACTGTGTTAAGATCATTATTGGTAAACGAGATTGGAATAAAAAATTAATGGAGCAAAATTGAAAGCATTGGAAATAATGCCTAATTCGTGAACAAAATAATGAGAGGATGGGCTATTCCAACCACCAATCTGCTCCTTTGGGGTTCTCAGAGAAGCAGACTCTAGGGATCAGAATGGAATAGAATTGTGGGGGATTCTTTGGGGATAGCCCAACAGACTTCTGTTTTGCCCCAGAAACTCTGTCCTCCATCGGTGAGCCTCAAATATCAGTATGTCTAGATCAGCACATGGCTGAGGATGCCAGACCATCATCTCTGTATCAGTGAGGACTCCAGCCTGACACATGAGGGACCCTGCTCTGTCTTCCCTTTTCTCTTGTGTCCCTTTTTGTTACTACCATCTGCTTCCGGTCCTCTTTCACTATCTTTTGGCTTTTCACCCGATTCACTATGGCATGGCATCAGCGTGACCGGATGAAATGGCCCATCCAGTTTGCCCAGACTCAGAAGGACCAGTGAAGGAGAGGGACCTAACCAGATCAGCCAGTCTCTTCACCTCAGCTTCACTCCATATCTGTCCCTCTTACCCTCTTTACCTCGGTCACCCACCTCCTTCCCTTCCCTTTTCTTTTCTGTCCATTTAGCTGATTCTCTCGTAAGTAACATCCTTCTTCCACAAAAAAAAAAGTGGAACTAACATGGCCATTGGTTATCATCATATTGTTCATTCTGCTTGTGCATTATATCCCGTCACTCACCCTGTGTCTGTCTTGTCTATTTGGATTGTAAATGGGTCCTCATTCTTAGTTGGCCCTTACACACTACGCTAATAAACTTGATTATTAATAAACTAATAAAAATAGATGACATCCCAGACCAGGGAAATGAGCCAGGGTCAAGAGCAACAACTGTCATGGCCAACCTGCCATCCTACAATGTCCATCCATCACTGAACAGCAACCTTGTATCCTAAGAACATCAACAAAAGCTGTATTCTGCCCCCTCCATCTCTCCTTTTTTGTGCATGCCAGTTTTGTCAAAAGCAGGAAGAGTAACTACTATTTACAGCTGCCAACTCAAAATTCAACAGCTTTTATCTCCATTTAGGACAGAGGTTCTCAAATTGGGGGTTGGGACCCCTCAGGGGGTCGCAAGACTATTACATGGGGGGTCGCGAGCGGTCAGCCTCCAATCCAAAGCCCGCTTTGCCTCCAGCATTTATAATGGTGTAAAATATATAAACAAATGTTTTTAATTTATAAGGGGGGGTTGCATTCAGAGGCTTGCTGTGTGAAAGGGATCACCAGTACAATAGTTTGAGAACCACTAATTTAGAAGTATCAGCTGACAAAATAAGAGTCTCTCTCTCTCTCTCTCTCTCTCAAAAAGTGGTTTTGATTAAGTTTGTTTTACATAACCACTCGATTTCAAAAAGCTTTTTAAAAAATTCTTCTTTTTCTTTCTCGTGTATCCTAATCAATATTTTTTTTCAAATTTTGGCATGAATTTTCTAGTGTTTCTAGTTTGCCATGGGACTAAGCAGGTCGAAATCTCTGTACTCAAAACCCCAAATTATGTTTGAACAGACAGCATGGATTCACCAAGGGAAGGTCATGCCTGACTAATCTAATCGCCTTTTACGATGAGATTACTGGTTCTGTGGATGAAGGGAAAGCAGTGGATGTATTGTTTCTTGACTTTAGCAAAGCTTTTGACACGGTCTCCCACAGTATTCTTGTCAGCAAGTTAAGGAAGTATGGGCTGGATGAATGCACTATAAGGTGGGTAGAAAGCTGACTAGATTGTCGGGCTCAACGGGTAGTGATCAATGGCTCCATGTCTAGTTGGCAGCCGGTATCAAGTGGAGTGCCCCAAGGGTCGGTCCTGGGGCCGGTTTTGTTCAATATCTTCATAAATGATCTGGAGGATGGTGTGGATTGCACTCTCAGCAAATTTGCGGATGATACTAAACTGGGAGGAGTGGTAGATACGCTGGAGGGGAGGGATAGGATACAGAAGGACCTAGACAAATTGGAGGATTGGGCCAAAAGAAATCTGAGGAGGTTCAATAAGGATAAGTGCAGGGTCCTGCACTTAGGACGGAAGAACCCAATGCACCGCTACAGACTAGGGACCGAATGGCTAGGCAGCAGTTCTGCGGAAAAGGACCTAGGGGTGACAGTGGACGAGAAGCTGGATATGAGTCAGCAGTGTGCCCTTGTTGCCAAGAAGGCCAATGGCATTTTGGGATGTATAAGTAGGGGCATAGCGAGCAGATCGAGGGACGTGATCGTTCCCCTCTATTCGACATTGGTGAGGCCTCATCTGGAGTACTGTGTCCAGTTTTGGGCCCCACACTACAAGAAGGATGTGGATAAATTGGAGAGAGTCCAGCGAAGGGCAACAAAAATGATTAGGGGTCTAGAACACATGACTTATGAGGAGAGGCTGAGGGAGCTGGGTTTGTTTAGCCTGCAGAAGAGAAGAATGAGGGGGGATTTGATAGCTGCTTTCAACTACCTGAAAGGGGGTTCCAAAGAGGATTGCTCTAGACTGTTCTCAATGGTAGCAGATGACAGAACGAGGAGTAATGGTCTCAAGTTGCAGTGGGGGAGGTTTAGATTGGATATTAGGAAAAACTTTTTCACTAAGAGGGTGGTGAAACACTGGAATGCGTTACCTAGGGAGGTGGTAGAATCTCCTTCCTTAGAGGTTTTTAAGGTCAGGCTTGACAAAGCCCTGGCTGAGATGATTTAACTGGGAATTGGTCCTGCTTCGAGCAGGGGGTTGGACTAGATGACCTTCAGGGGTCCCTTCCAACCCTGATATTCTATGATTCTATGATTCTATGGTTAGTGTTGTAGTGATAGGGCTTGTTAACCCCTTGGACTTTCTGGAGCCATCTATTCCATCAGAATTAACACAACAGCCCTGTCTTCCCAAGCACTGAAAGCTATGGACCCCCACCATTACTTTCAAAGGATTTTATGCTAGCAAACAAGATCCTATGTAGTTTCAAGGAGATTTAGTTCAAGTTTTGGTCCAATGAATAAAAATGGTATTATTAGGAATAATAAATCACCACAAAGTCGCTTCCTTGGCCAGTTACAAACAGGGAAGATCCTTAAACTGATATCTCATTCCAGGCTACCATAAAAAAAACCCCAACTAAAAACAACCACAACACAACACGCATAAGAAAACCCAACCAAATACAAAGAACGCTTAAGAAAATGCAAGGAAAGAAATCACTGGTCACAACCATAACATACCACTTGAGGTCACTATTTCTGTTAACCTTCAAGATGTAAGGTTTTTTTGAATCAGGGTGACTTTTAGTAAAGTCAGGAAATTACACAATGTGCATTTTTCAGAGAGAGAAGGGGCAATTTTGTGGCTCTTAAGTCTTGTGGTAGGTCTGCTTTGAGGTCTGTAAACAACGTATCATATTGTGCCGTGATCTATTCTGCTCTCCATCTAGCTCAATTAACGCTCCCAAGAATAAGAGATTTTATTGAGGCAACTGGTATCGAATGTGCCTTTCTTCTCCTGGAATTCTGTAAAGTCATTTATAAAATAAACATACATGACATTTACAAGCATTCCGTTCTCCAATAATTTGGCAAAGACAGAAAAACTGGCAGTCTTCATGCTCTCTCAGTGCTGCAGAATCACAGGTTCACCTCCATTGTGGCCTTGCTATCTCTGTCTGTGCGCTCAGGAATCCATGCACAGAAGCGCTGAACCTGGCAGAAGGTTGCAGAATAAAACCTACTGGGGATTCCATTAGCTCAAGATTCCAATCAACAAAGAAGCCTTCCCTCTCTAATACTTACAGGATATTGGGCAAGAAGTGTAGGAGAAAAGGAACTAAAATGTGTTTATTCAGACTTCTGCTGCTGCCATCGGCAATATTCTCCATGTGATATCCGAAAGAAAGTGAGTGGCAGTTATACATTTAGCTCAGGAATCAGAAACAGAGCCTGCACCCCAGGAAGTCAGGGTGCATTTTACAGGATCTGGCCCTTTCCATGCCATGATTAATGAAACACAGGTGGAAATTCTTTCTTTCTTTCTTTCTTTCTTTCTTTCTTTCTTTCTTTCTTTCTTTCGCTTTTGTTTTAAAAGATTGTTTTAAAATTTTGCTACTGGTAAACATTGCTGCCAGAGTTTGCATACAGCATCAGCCCTAAGCAAATCTTGGGATGATCAAAGAAAGAGCTGCTCTTTGCAACTCTGATAAGACTGTTTTTGGTTTTCATCTTTGTCACACAATGCAGAAGAGTAGAGTAAAAACAGCCCTGATTGCTATAATGCTGCTGAGAGAGTATACCTTATAACCAAAGAATGTCATTCAGTCGGAATCACAATCTATACAGTGAACTTGCAGTGAAGTTGCCCACTTTCAACGTTTGCAACAGATCACTAGATTATTTACAGTAAAAAATGGTGTTCAAATGCTTCAGGGGGCCATTTTACAACTGCCACAGCCTTCCAGTTCTTGTGGCTTTCCACTCAGTTCTCTGGTGTCACTGTGGCATTTACTGGTGAGTGATTTGGGGCACTTTTAGCAGGCACGTGAGACCTGCAGCTTTGAAAAGAGTCTCAAAGAGTCTTTTTTCCTTTGCTTTCCAGCACTCTCAACAGTGCAAGGAAACTGCTCCACGACCAAAATACCCACACAAAATGATTCAGGCTTCCAGTAAAACAGACATATCACTCCGAAGACAGTAATGCCTGTTTGTGCCATCCCGGTCACTGTGTATAGATTGGCTCATTTGTGTGCCTACCTGTTACACATTGACAAGTTGATTTAATGCAGTCCATACTGACTTCCTATCCCCAGTGTAGTGGTTTGTTAATATTCCTGTACACATCAGCCACCTCTATAACATGAGGTATATTCTGTGTTTCCAAGCATTTACTTAGTTGATCACCTTCCTGTGCCTTGGAAAAAAAGTTTTTTTAAAAAAGAAAAATAAACAAGTCAGCAGTAAAAAGGCAAAAACCCCAGGAAAAATAGTAAGTTTCCTCATAGAGCTTCCATAGGATGAATGGTGGCCTGGCCTGCTTGTCTGCCCTTTCATTTGCTCACATCAAACATCACAGACAATTGTCCCCTTCTCTTATTGTATTTTGAGGGTTGGACATTCTCAGTAGAGGGAATTCCTTTAGCTTTGGAATTCACTGCCCACCAGAGTCGGGATCTTGTCACTTTTAGGGCACGATGAAGCACAAATCTCCTTGTTCCTGCTTATTCCTAACAGTTGGTGACATCCGGTCTCCTGGCTGGTTATCCCTTAAACTTGGTCCCTCAGCAAGTGGGTATTAGTTGAGAGGGGGAAAGGAGGGGAGCACTGTGCCTAATTTGGGAAGTGTTGCACTGTATGTAACCAGTATCATGAAGCTATGGTGATGGACACCTGTAAATAATCAATAAATAACCAGCAGGAGAATGCATAAAGTGTCTAAGCAAGAGCAAAGTCCCCTTAATACAGTTTTCTCCGGAAGTTCTCTTGCTCCTTCTGACCACTATGGCAGTACTTCACCCTCCTAGTCCTAGGCCAGGGACCAAAGATGAGATGTCAGGTTCCCTGTCAGGCAGCCAAGTAGCTCCTGCCTGCCCTCTGAGATTTAATGCCATTTGCGGATGTAGTGCTTCCAAAAGTTTGAATGTCTATAAATTACAGTACAAAGATGGTGAATTAACATACCAACAATAACCAGCCCTGTTACGCTGCTCCTGGAAGGCAAGAATTCTAGGAATGATTTCTCATCTATCCCCATTCTCCCAGAACAGGTAATGGCTCAGATATCCCAATACCAATCCTATTAGGGAATCATTTTAGGAAATACCAAAATCTTCAGTGTGTACTTGCAGCTTCTGAGTACAGACAAGCTTTTCCTTGTGTTTACCAGCACAATACAAAAGGAGAACAAGGCATCAGCCAACATTTCCTTCAGCGATCATGCACCTTATCTTTGCCTCCACAGACGGGAATAGATTTCCTGAACAACATGCTATTAAAGCTCCATTCAGCTGCCATTTTAAAGTGCTTTGAGTAGTGTAGTTCTGAATTGATAATTAGCACATTAAATTATTATGGAAGAACTGAGCAAAGCTCTGATGTCCACAGGTAGAACTGGGCCATAGGTATTGTATTGTTATGAGCGGGATTAAATCTTGTTACGGATTAAATTAAAACCTTGTTTACACTGATGTGTGAGCATGCCCTTCATTTAATATTGCTGTAAGAGACAGTACTTAAGAGACCACACCTAAAACAAGGTCTAATAGGCCTGGTCTACACTAACGAGGTAAGTTGATCTAACTTATTCTAGTTAAATTACATAAATTACATAATTTAAATTGATGTAGCTTAGATCGATTTACAGCAGTGTCTACACTAGCCTATGTCAACAGGAGATGCTCTCCCATTAATGTAGCTTACGCCTCTCAGGGAAGTGGAGTACTGAAGTCAATGGGAGAGCACTCTACCATTGATTTATCGCGTCTTCACCAGACCCACTAAATCGATGCCGCTGCATCAATTGCAGCAGTGCTGATTTAGCTAGTATTGAGGACAAGCCCAGAGTCAGCGGAGAAACTAGCACCACGTGGGCAGAGGGTTACACTGGGTATTGTTCTGACCAGGTGGAACTGGGGGGGGGGCAGATAAGAAAGAGCGAGACAGAGAGCGACTCAGAGGCAGAGCAAGAAGCCAAGCAGGAGCCTATGAGCGCAATATAATCTTGGGAGAAGCCTAGAGAGATATTTTGGTTTGGTGCTGGCTAAAGAGGCTGGGGGCTGTAAGCAAAAGAGGCAGACTACACTGCTGGACTGTCTCTTCAGTGGAGGGGAGGCCTGTGCAAAGGATGAAGTGGGCCATTTTGGTAAAGTGGTCCACTACCATCAAAGCTGTTGTAAATTTGTTGGACTCTGGTAATGCTACAATGAAGTCTACAGTGATGACCACCCAGGATCGATAGGGGGTGTCCATGGGCTGGAGACTGCAGGGCTTGTGGCATGGTGTCTTGACATGGGCACAAACATCAGAGGAGGCAATGAACAACTGTATTGCTGGTTGTATCTAGGGCTGACAAAAGGAGCAGGATGTTATTTGTTGGGTCTTGAAGCACCCCAAGTGTCCTGCTAGGAGGAAAGTGTGGTATAATTGCAGGACTGCAACTCTTGTGGGTCCAGAGGGAACATATATGTGGTCTCTCATGTATATGATCCCTTCCTGGGAGTCATGCAGTTTCTTGTGGATAATAGCTTGTTCATCAGGTGGAATTCCTGAGACAGAGGGTGAGCATATCAATCTGATATATCCTGGTGATGAGCTGCACTGACAAAGTTATGGGGTGTTGGGTCTGGGGCAGTATGTAATAATGAAATTGCATTGTGAGAAGAACAGGGTCCACCAATGCTGCTGTTGTTTTAAGGCTTTTGTCCTACATAGCTATTCCAGATTTTTTTGATCAGTGAGTACCTGCACCAGGTAGCCAGCTCTTTCCAGGTAGAGCAGCCATTCTGCAAAGGCAGTTTTTATCACCAGGAGTTCCTTATCAAGTATTTCATAGTTTAGTTCTGTAGGAGTGAGTTTCCTTGCATAATAAGCATATGATGTAACACTCGCTTGGGACCAAGTCTCTGGGAGAGGACACCCCCAATTGCCATACTGGAGTCATCAGCTTCTACAGTGAAGCCTTGTGTGACATCTGGATGAGCCAATATGGGTGCTGTAGTGGAGGCAAATTTCAAGTTTCAGGCCAATGGAATTGGGTATTTTTCCAGTGAAGAGTGGTGACAGGCTTGATTTGTTTTGAAAAATGCAGGATAAATCATCAATAAAAATTGGTGAACCCCAGGAAGCATTACAGGTCACATACCATGTGGGGAATCAGCCAATCTTGGATGGCTCAGGCCTTGCATGTGTTCACCTGCATCCCTTCTGGGGATAAGATGAAGCCCAAGAACTCCAGGAGGCCTGATCAAAGGCACACTTCTCACGCTTGGCGAAAAGGCCGTGCCGCCATAAGTGTTCCAGGCCCACCCAGATGGGCGCGGTAGGCTGTTCGGGGCACTCAAAGAAGATCAATATGTTGTCCAGGTAGACTACTACATAGTACACTACTACCTAGTGGTCCAAGCTATCTTGGAACACATCATTCATAAAATGTTGGAATTTGGCCAGGAAGTTGGTCAACCAGAAGGGAATTACGAGATATTCTTAATGGGGCCATAGTGGGTTTGGAAGGCAGTTTTCCACTCGTCCCCTTCTCTGATTTGCACAAGGTTGTATGCACCCCTCAGGTCCAATTTAGTGAATATATGGGCAGCTACCACACAATCTAGCAACTCAGGAATCAGGGGTAGCAGATAACAATTCCTGATAGTTATCTGATTCAGTACACAGTAATTAATGCAGGTTTCAGAGTAGCAGCTGTGTTAGTCTGTATTCGCAAAAAGAAAAGGAGGACTCGTGGCACCTTAGAGACTAACCAATTTATTTGAGCATAAGCTTTCGTGAGCAGAGTCTGAGACTGCAGTCTTTCTTCATGACAAAAAGAGTGGTGTGTCAGCTGAAGAGCTCGACTTGCAGATTACCAGGAGAACCTGGCCTGAGGGTATTTCTCAGAGCACAGTCAGTTCAGGTTCTGACATGGTGTAAATTCCCCCAAATTATATTTTTGCACCTGGCTGCAGCTCTGTTGTAGTTCTGATGCAGAGGGAGAGTTCCCACATTCTTCTATTCAAAAATATCAGTTTTCAGAGTAACAGCCGTGTTAGTCTGTATTCGCAAAAAGAAAAGGAGGACTTGTGGCACCTTAGAGACTAACCAATTTATCTGAGCATGAGCTTTCGTGAGCTACAGCTCACTTCATCGGATGCATACCGTGGAAACTGCAGAAGACATTATATACACAGAGACCATGAAACAATACCTCCTCCCACCCCACTCTCCTGCTGGTAATAGCTTATCTAAAGTGATCATCAAGTTGGGTCATTTCCAGCACAAATCCAGGTTTTCTCACCCTCCGCCCCCCCCCCCCCCCCCACAAACTCACTCTCCTGCTGGCAATAGCCCATCCAAAGTGACCACTCTCTTCACAATGTGTATGATAATCAAGGTGGGCCATTTACTGCACAAATCCAGGTTCTCTCACTCCCTCACCCCCCTCCAAAAACCACACACACAAACTCACTCTCCTGCTGGTAATAGCTTATCCAGAGTGACCACTCTCCCTACAATGTGCATGATAATCAAGGTGGGCCATTTCCAGCACAAATCCACTTTTGAGGGGAGTTCAGATGTGGCATCAATGGAAAGTTCTGCCTGGATAGCCACCCCCCCATCTGGGCCTCTCAAGTTTTGGATGCTGGGACAGGAGCTACTGGTTCCCAACAGTGCTGCTGACAAAACTCTGAGAGAAAACAGACTTCCTGTGCTTGCCACCAAATGAGTGGGTTATGGAGAGCCTGCCAGGAAACATTGAGGATCAGGGGAAAGTGTGGAGCATGGACCATTCCAAATTGTAACGTTTCTTGGTGCCTTTGAATCACAGCCTCCATGGGGACTCTTTCCTCTATCACTGAAGCAGAAGACAAAGGGGAACCATAAATACCCTCTATAGCAGGGGTTCTCAAACTGGGGGTCCACCCCAAACCCCGCTTTGCATCCAACATTTATAATGGTGTTAAATATATAAAAAAGTGTTTTTAATTTATAAGGGGGGTCACACTCAGAGGCTTGCTATTTGAAAGTCTATTTTGTCACCAGCACAAAAGTTTAAGAAGCACTGCTCTATAAGGTCAGGAGTGACCTTGTGTTGCAGGGGAATCTACAGGATCTGGGCTGCTGCTGCGGCTATGAAGCAGTCTGCTGCACCTGAGTCAATGAAGGCTAGTAGGATGAGATTTCGAAGGGTTGACCCAGGTATGTGCACCTGGATAGGCACCAGCAAGTGAAGAGCCCTCAGGCGGGGCTCTGGATGTGTTCCAGTCAGGACTGAAGTGTAGGGGAGCTCTTTCCCCTAATGCCTGGCAGTTCATATGGGGCAGGAAGACATGGAGTGATCTGACTCACTGCGGTAGAAGCAGAGATGGTACGGGCAGCTTCGTTCCTTTCTTATGGGGGTGAGCTGTTGACAGCCCACATCCATCTGCATTGGCTTGGCGGGAGGCGGGGTGAAAATGTCACAGTATCTGGACTGGAGGGTTTCAAGACCCCCGTTTTTCCTCCCTTCATTCCCATACCCGATTAACTATATGGATGGTGAGATCCATGTAGGCATCTCTATCTGGGCTAATTCATCTTTAATTTCTTCTTGCAGGCCCCACCAGATCTGGTAGGCCTGTGCCACCTTGTTCTGGTCTGTATCAGCTGTGAGGCAGCGGAATTGCACAGCATATGAGGCTATGGTGCCCTGCCCCTGTCAGAGCTTCCTTAGAGCAGCCTCTGCCATTTGGGTTCAGTGTGGATCATCGAATAGTACTGACATGGCTGGGAGGAAGACCTCCCAGTTCAACAGGGCTGAGCTGTCACACACCAAGGAGGGAGAGGGCTAGTCCCCAGACAGCCGGCTGATGACGGGGCTCACCTTGGCATGATCACTATTATAGGACTAAGGTTGCATCATGAACAGGCGGTGGCATTGGTTTATAGAAGTCCGGAATCACTAGTGATTACCATGAAACCATTCCAGCAGTGGTGTCGGGGAACAGGGCTGGGTGAGCCATGTCTGGAGAGCGGCATTTTCCAGAGACAAACGAGTGACTTGCTTCTGCAAGAGTTGGTTCTCTGAGGTTAGCTGGATGACCCAAGTCTGCAGGGGTTGCTGTCTGCCTGAAGGCAGGCAGCCCACTTGAGCATGTCTGGTGCTCCCAAAGGGTTAGCCAGGTCCATTCTGCTGGTACTAGTCCCACTCCTGTGGCCTAAATGGTCCATGCAAGCTGTCATGACCAATATGTGGGTGATCTGACCTAGTGGCTGGAGCAGGAGTTAGGCAGGATCAGGTTACCAGGAGATCAGAGTCTGAGATAGGCCAGTGGGCAAACCAAGAGTCATGTGTCAGGAGGCAAGCAGGGTCAGGTTACCAGGAAATCAGCAGCAGACTCAAGGACCAGGTATTGCAGGGGAAGCAGTCCTGAGCGGGGAGAACTCAGTTGCATAGACAGCTTCTTGTTCCTGTGCTGAGGTTAAACAGAGGCCAGGGACCAATCAGGAGCCCCAGTGTTCCACCAATCACATCCCAGGACTGGCTTTATTCTATTCTAGCAGCTGTTAGCAAGTCAGGAGGTGGCAGGTTAAGAGCCCTGTGGACCTACATTCAAGACCTGTGGCCCCTGCCAGATCTGCAGCACAGCTGAGGCTAGCCTGGGTCATCCAAATTGGGCTCAGGCTGCAGGGCTAAATATTGCTGTGTAGATTCTTAGGCTAGAACTGAAATCTATAGCCCTGTGAGCCTGAGTCAGTTGACCCAGGCCAGCTGTGGGTGTTTAATGGGTACATCTATACTTCCAAAAAACCCCTGTGGCAGTGAATCTCAGAACCTGGGTCAACTGATTCAGGTTTGCAGGGCTTATGTTACAGTGTAGATGTTCCTGCTCCGGCTAGAGCCCAGATTCTGAAACCCAGTGAGGCAGTCTCTGGGGGCTATGCTAATTATTTTTGGCTATTTCTGCTATGTCAGTTGAGCCAGGCTCTGAGACTCACTGTGGTGGGATTTTTTGGGGGAGTGTAGAGGCACCTTAGGCCTCCAACCCCACAATGTAGAGTGCATGGACAGCACACAGTGTCTACACAGCCTATCAATAATGAGTAATCATAGTACATAATAGGTGCCAACTCCGGGGTTGGGGCTTCGAGCAGAGTGGAGGTTTGAGCATGCCAGGGGTCTGCCCGGGCATATCCCATGACAGGAACTGGATCAGACTCTTTGAGTCATTCCAGCACTTAAACTCTCTATTTTTTAATCACTCTGCTTTTTAAAAGTATCAGTTATTTTATTTTAAGCCCTAAAAGGTGACAGGCCACCTGAACATATGGAACCTACCATGGCTACAAGTGACTCTTTAGACTACTGCAGCTGAAAGATTAGAGAGAAATGCACATTTTCTGTATTATTATTATTATTTTTTTTTTTTGCAGTTTATTTACGTTGACCCAGATCCACAAAAGGACTTAGGCACCTAACACCCCACTTTAGGGGCCTATGTCCAAAATGTAGGTGCCGCTGAGATCTTCAAAACCCCTGCTTGGCTGCCACCTAACCTTGTAGGCATCTAAAATCCCTCAGCCCCTACATTTCTACTCTAAAAGTCCGCTAACTGCCTCAGTTTCTGGTCATGCATGCTGGAGGCCTTCCTCTAGGCATCCAGATGCCAATCACATGCCCAACCCTCAGCGGCATCCTCCAACCAGGGGAGGATGGGCGTTCCCTTGCCAATTTGGCCTGCAGGGCCCAATCCAGAACGCATGCTCAGAAAACACCTATCAGATTAGCTCCAGACAAAATTTGACCAGAGAACAAATCCCTTATAACTTTTAGCCTAGTGGCTAGAGTACTTAGCTGAGATGTGGGAGACCTACTTTCAATTCCCCCACACCTGCATGATGGGGAGAAAGGATCTGAACGGGGGGGTCTCCCAGCTCTCAGCTGAATGCCCTAGCCACTGAGGTCCAGGATATTCTGATGTGGGTCATTCTCAATCTCTTCTGTTGAAGCGTGTCCACTTTGGCTAAATAATTCAACAGCCATTAGAATCAGGGCAATGGACTAGACCCTGGCTCTCCCAGACAAATGCCCAAGCTACCAGGCTATAGAGTCATTCTCATTCTTTCTCTAATGGGGGTCTTTCCATCAACCACAATTAATTTCAGACCAGGCTCTTTGTGCACACTCAATTTCTCTGTTTTGTGGCTGTCCACTGATCTTCCCCAGTCCCTGCCAGACTGTCTTTACCAGCAGCAGCGAAGCTAAAACTGATGAAGCAGCAGGCTGGAGTCTGGACAGAGGGAAGTGGGGGGTGGGGATGGGGATAGGGATAGTGTGTGTGTGTATGTGTATATAGAGAAAGTGTGGCCTGAATGTGTTTGTGTCCTTGGGCCCGCCCAAGAGATCATCTACGGGAGCAGAAAACCTTTTTTAAAATTCAGGCTCTACTGTTTAAACTGTGCTCAGAAACCTGAACTGAAAACCCCAGCGTTTCTAAAACTGAAAGCTGACAGTGTCCCTGTCTCTTTACTTGAAGCCCTTGTGCAGCTTTTCCTAGGATAGCATAATTACTTCCATTCATGCTGGACATGTGTCGCTGCTAGGACATAAAAATTACTCAGCATGTGCCTTCAGCACAGCTGCCACGTCTTGTGCGGCGCCATGTGAGACAATTTAATGCGAATTATTTAATGAGATCATTTGCATATTTGCACATAATTTGCATGTAACCATAATGTTCAGTTATATGGTCAGCAAACCCTGCCCCAAGCAATGGAGAGGGGAGGACATGGAGCGTCATGAAGCTTGGTCTCTTCAGCTATGGGAGATGGCTGGAAGGTATCTGGGGTTGCTAGAGGTGGCTGAGGTGTTGAGGGTAGCTGGATGCTGGGGCGAGGTAGCTGATGACTGTCCAGGGAGTAGCAGGGTGGGAAGGTCATAGAATTATAGAATATCAGGGTTGGAAGGGACCTCAGGAGGTCATCTAGTCCAACCCCCTGCTCAAAAGCAGGACCAATCCCCAATTAAATCATCCCAGCCAGGGCTTTGTCAAGCCTGACCTTAAAAACTTCTAAGGAAGAAGATTCCACCACCTCCCTAGGTAACCCATTCCAGTGTTTCACCACCCTCCTAGTGAAAAAAAGTTTTTCCTAATATCCAACCTAAACCTCCCCCACTGCAACTTTAGACCATTACTCCTTGTTCTGTCATCTGCTACTACTGAGAACAGTCAAGATCCATCCTCTTTGAAACCCCCTTTCAGGTAGTTGAAAGCAGCTATCAAATCCTCCCTCATTCTTCTCTTCCGCAGACTAAACAATCCCAGTTCCCTCAGCCTCTCCTCATAAGTCATGTGTTCCAATCTCCTAATCATTTTTGTTGCCCTCTGCTGGACTCTTTCCAATTTATCCACATCCTTCTTGTAGTGTGGGGCCCAAAACTGGACACAGTACTCCAGATGAGGCCTCACCAATGTCATCTGAGGTGACAAAGGTGGCTGCAGCTCAGTGGGTGCATGTGGGATCAGTGATACTGGAGCATGCAGTTGCTGAGGAAGGTGGGTGTTTGCTAGTTGCCTGGAGCTGCTGATGAAGAAGTCTGAGACCTTGCCTCCTGAAGCCCTTAGTGCCACTGCCTCTGTCTAATTGCTCTGCCGGGCTAGATCCAGCAGGGGGAGCACCTATAGAGAAGGCACTGGGCTATCTGCTCAGCTGTCGCCACAGTGGCCCCTGCTGGCAGAAAGGCAAAACCAAAGGCCTGCAGCCTTCCTACAGCAAACTGGGTGGCTGAGGATCCAGCCCAGCTGTAGAAAAAGCTGACAGGAAGGCCAGGTGAGTGAGATGAGGGAGGGTCATGTACGGGCATCTATGACCTTTACATGAATGCAAATATTTTCCATTCTAATTTTTGTCTATTTAGATTAATTTTAGAAACTGCTTGGTCAGGAATAACCTCAGACAAGCAGAAGAGAAGTGGGGGAACTATAAATGGGGCTTATCAGATTTCCCTGACCAAGGAGAAGTTGCTTCAATTTTTTCTCTGCTGCTATGCACTCCGTTACTGTCCCTGAACTCAAACCAGGAATTTCTCACATTGATTTGCTTCCGCTCAGCATCCCCAAACAGCTGATTTCTCAATGAGGAGGGAGAAGGGGAAAGAAAAGAGGAACTGATAGAAGTAGCAAACACAGTGGACTTCCCCTTCTCATCTATAATGTATCCTCCCCACTTTCTGCCTGAAAAGAAAAATGTGCAAGAATGTGCAAATCTGTAGCCAGAAGTTATGCAAATGATGTGATGTAAGACAAGGGCCTCACTTAAAGGGTCTTTGTGATTTACCACTCATAACTTTGCACCCTTCTTTGGTACCATACTATATCTTACATCTGTAATAGGGTCTGAATCCAATTTTGCTAACTGTGTCCTTCAAAAAATGCCACATGATGCCCTTGTCCTGTGAAGCATTCAAGCTCCAGGAAGCATTCCATCCTCTATGTTTGTTCTTTTGTGTATTTTAGCATTTGTCTCACCTGTGCCTTCAGAACAAGTTGCAGTGGGGGAGGTTTAGATTGGATATTAGGAAAAACTTTTTCACTAAGAGGGTGGTGAAACACTGGAATGCGTTACCTAGGGAGGTGGTAGAATCTCCTTCCTTAGAGGTTTTTAAGGTCAGGCTTGACAAAGCCCTGGCTGGGATGATTTAACTGGGAATTGGTCCTGCTTTGAGCAGGGGGTTGGACTAGATGACCTTCTGGGGTCCCTTCCAACCCTGATATTCTATGATATTCTATGAACAGGTAGGTGAGATTTCTCAAGGTACATACCACAGTTAGGAGCTCAATTACCATTAGCTTTCAACATGAGCTGGGTGCCTAGCTGCCTTTTGTGCCCTTAAAAGCTCATTGAAGAAGGGACTCAGTGTTTGGCCTATTTACATTTTGTACAAAGACCTGTATTTTCATGGTCAATGTCCACATCAGGTAAACCACCAGAAGTGGGTAGTTTTTGTTTTTAAAGGATTTTTATAAAATATGATCACAAAATAAGATTTTTAAGTTACTATCAGTCACAGAGAGTCTCTGATTGATAAATCTCTCTCTAACACACACTCACACATGGAGTTAGAAAACAGCTAAGGCCTTAAATATGTTTCTGTGGAGTCCAGCTAATATCCTCCTCCTCCATCCCAGAAGTACATTTAACAAAAATATTATTTAAAAGACTATTTAAAAGCTGCAGCGCTTCAGTGTAGACACTACAGTGACAGGAAGAGTTCTCCCACTATTGTAGTAAATCCACCTCCCTGAGAGGTGTTAGCTAGGGCGACCTCCTGCTGTCTGGGGGTGTGTGGGGGAGGGGCTTAAGTAAGCTTAACTTAGTCCAGGGGTGCAGATTTTTCACACCCCTGAGAGATGTAGCTATGTCAATGTAACTTTTCAGTGTAGAACAGCCCTAAAAACTTTAGAACATCTGGCAACGAGAAGAGGAGGGATCCAGTCAATTCACCATGGCTGTGTAATCCTATTACTGCCCCAAATCACGCCATCCACTGTTGTTGCCTATGGGTTAATTATATGTTATTTAGTGTATCCCATGGCTAGTAACAACATCATCAGGGTTCTTTTTCAAGGCCTAACACTTTATCTCCTTAATTAGCACATGCATGATATTAAACTGTCTATTTTTATTTATTAAAATATAAAAGGAAAAACTGTGAGTTACAAACCCCAGTATTTTCTTTAAACCTCTGTTAAGCAATGGAAATATTACCTGCATTGTGACCAAAATTTGCAGTTTACTCACAACACGCTAGTTGTGTTGAGTCCGTTTTCCCAGCCAGACACACAGACAGAGGGATTTTGAGGCTTATGTGGCTGGTGGATGATGATACTTATCACCCTTTGGCCAGGGATGGCTCCTTTCCCAAGCAGGTAGAATAACTCTGGTCTTGCTGAGACTGCTGGTGAGCTGGATCAGGAGACAAGGCCCAGTTCTCTCCAGTGGTGAAGTTCCTTTCCCCCCTCCCCCAGTTCTGTCAGGTGCAGCAGAAACAGAAACCAGTGAGGAGGCAAATGCCATTTAGGATATATTGTTAGGCTCAAAAAACACCGTGCTGCCCTGTTAAGCTTGACACTCATTTGTCCCCTAGTTAAGAGCAGGATATAAAGAACAGGACAGGCATACAACAAGCAAAAGAAAAACTGACATAAAGCCAAGAGAAGCCCATTTTCTGAGTAACAAGATGTATGACTTCTCAGTCGAAGGAAAACTACCCAGACTCTTATAGCAGCCTGTCCCAATAATCTTTTTAACTCTTGAACAAAAACAAAACAGCAGCCACTAGAAGGGAGTCTGATTACAGTTGATTTTAAGAAGCCCCAAAGGAGCTCTTCTTCTGCAGATTTAGCAAGCATATAGAAAGTGCATATTGTAGGGTAAGTTACAGCTGGGTGAGATATGGAGATGGGATATGGCAGAGGGCTACTACCACTTCATATCATCTCATTTTCTGGCTTAAATGTACTTTATAGTAGGGAGTATGCACCTGCAACTTTTCAAATTGAATCCTTAATCTTTTAATGGTGACTTGAGTTTTAGCAAAAGAAAGTGCATTTACCGGGCACTAATCTTCACATGGTTCAGTAATACTGAATTTAGCTTTAGCCATTTTTGTCTATTTCTTTCCAAGTTTTTTCAAACCCTTGCCTTTGCACTGAGAAAGCAGTTGACTAATATTGCTGATCACAACAGCCACACTAAGTTTAGGACAGTGACAAACATTTCCCTAGATTTAATCCTGTATTAAGTTTTAATCACTTCTTTAGAAGTGCTCTGCTTAAAAAGTTTACAAGAGGTGAGAAACTATTACAAAAAAAGTTTACAAGAGGTGAGACAGTCTGGCCTCTCTTTCCACTCCAAACCCTCCCTCTTTGCCAATCAGTCATGAGTCACCCTGAGATGAAACTTCAGCTTTTGTGTCTACGTGCAGAGTATGCCACTCCGGTTGCAAACCACCAACTTACATCAGTGAAGAATTCACAATAGAAGAGAAAATAGGCCACTCCTATGCCAATGGAGCTGATAGTATAGAGTCACTTTGAAAAACAGTTTGTTAGCTATAAAGCCCTTTCTTGGAGCACTGGCACAGTGCATTGAGTTACGGCACAGTTATGCGTTTATAAAATTTGCAAAGCAGTTGAGTTTGCTACAGATGTAAGCCAGCAGGCTAGCTAACCATTCCAGGAAGGAGCAATGCCACGCCACAGTCTGCTTCAGGCCCTTCCCTCAGGGAACAGAACAGGGCTGAACAGAAACTTAGGCAAAATAAAGTAGTTCCTCTACCCACAAGGGCTATAGCCCCCAAAGGCTTTCCTTCACCCCTCTTATGCAGCACCCTGACCCAGACACTCACAAGAGCCTTTCTACTCCCTACAGTTCTCGTTCTCATTCCTAGCTGGGAGTCAGCTAATAGCTGGGTTCTTTCTCCTCACCCAGGTCCTACTAGAGACATCTAACTACTGTCTACACAGCTCCAGCTCAAATGAGCTCTTGCTGGTTTTTATAAGGAGGAGTTGCTGTTCAGGCTGTCACATGACCTTAGCTCCATACCATCATTTGGGAGGTAGCTGATTAGCCACACATGGGGCTGGCACTGTTTCCCCTCAAAGGAACCAGTTGCAGTGTGACACATCTGACCCCCCCCCCACCACATAGGTGAAGGAAAGGAAAGTTAAGCCAATTACCAGTATACAGTGTTGCCCCTTCACTACACAATAGCTGCTGTCAGGGTCCTGCCTGTCAGTTTCCTGTCTGGAGCAGAAACGGGCGATGCAGTGTCAGTGCAACTTGCTCTTTAGAAAATGTACTTGAGTCCCATTCCCTGCAGCAGGGATGGTGAGACATGGTACACAGGCAATTCCCCTTAGCATAAAACTCAGGTCACCTCTGCCCTATTCCCAGAGACAGCTGTTTTGACCTTCTATGTCTTTCCAGGGCCTCACACATGTTTCTCTGCTTAAAAAACTCTGTCCGTTTTTATTCCTTAGGCCCTGCTCTTTCTACATGGGAAACATTGTTCAAGGCAGAGACTGCAGGGACCGGCCAAGTGGGCCTGGGAGCCCACCTTCCTTTAGTGCAGCTGCTTTTCAACAAGAAGGATCTTCAGGTTTTAATGCACCCAATACCTGTAATCACTCAATGGGGGCACTGGTTACATGACATCTCAATTCTATGAGGAGTTTCAGCCTGGGTGTGTATACCTCAATCATCCCTGATGCACAGGTCATTAGCATCTTTTGCTAATCTATAGCAATACCCTGTCTGTACTCCTCCACAAGTACTATGCACCGTGCAGCACACCCTTAACTCTACCCTCAAGGGATGCCAGTCTTCCAGCACCCCAGGCACAAGCCCACCCTTTCAGGCCAGTTCCTCTGTTTGTGAGTAGAGTGCACACAGGGCAGGGCCACCACTGTGCTGTGTCTGCAGCTGCTGCTAAGCAGTGCCCCCCTGCTGGCCACCTGCTGCCTTACTGCATAGGGAGAGGAGCTGTGGCTGCACACTTAGGCTCACCCAGGCAAGGTGCGGAGACTGACCTATTCTGTTCCCCTTGCGGTGCTGGTAGACCCCAGAGAGCCTGCAGGGGAATAAGAGAGATGATCTGTTGGCCCTATTGGAGTGAGCCTATG
The DNA here is from genome assembly GCF_965140235.1 of Caretta caretta. NCBI lineage: Eukaryota > Metazoa > Chordata > Testudines > Cheloniidae > Caretta > Caretta caretta. The sequence continues at coordinate 28,394,903 of NC_134210.1, forward strand.
ACAGGGCTGAGCCTAGCACAGCATACCTTCCAGAGCAGCCATAGGAGAAAGGTGCCTCCTCATAACGGAGGAGCTGCAGGAGGGATGAGTGGATCAGCTTCTGGGTCATGCCTGGGTGAAGGATCCCCTTGCCAGGAGTGTGTGGGGAGCACAGGCTGAAGTGGTTGGAGCAAGTGACAGGGAGGAGCAGCACCAGCAGAGATTGCACTGATTGCAGATCACAGGATGCATTGAATGTATGGGAGTCGGGGAACCGCAGAGATGGACTGGGTAGAAGGGTGGCGAGGAGAGGCATGGAGGGTGGGCTGGGTGAGTGGGTGGCAAGGAGGGGCAAGTGCAAAGTGTGCTTCTCTTCTGATGAATAAGCGCTAGGACTTCCTTGTCGTTTTCATCCAACCAATCCTGATGGTGGTGAGTGGAATCCAATCAATTGAGCATGTTCCTTGTGAATAATGATCTTGAACTCCTCCCAGTGTATTTGGATATCACTGATGTTGTCAGGTAGACCAGAGACCCCTCAAAGAGGTGTTGGTGAACGGTCTCACAAAGAGCATGATTTTGAAAGACCCTGATGTTAAATCTCTTCTGCACTCCTTTCAGTTTTTATGGTGTTGTGGTACAAGCTGCATGTTCATGATTGATCTGAACAAATGATGGTCCGCCCAGCAGTCACCTGTACCTCTCACAGCTCATGCAATGTGGGCAGGCGTGTGATCACTGGAGCTGATGAGGACATGGTCCAGAAGATGCCAGTGTCCGGAACAGGGGTGTTTCCAAGTGGTCTTATATTTGTCCCTCTGTATAAAGATGGTCTTTGTGATAAGCAAGTCATGCTCCACACATTTGCTGAGGAGGAGAATGCCATTAGAGTTGTCTTTCCCCACCCCTTCTTTCCGAATGGTGCCTAAGACCCCACTGGTGGAATAGGTATATTCAAGGACCTGTCAGTTCTCTGCGACTGTGAAAGCAGATGAGGGATGCAGCAGGATGGAGGCCTCTGGCTGTCACAGGCTTCCCTGCCACCAGGTCCAGGGCTCCTTCCAGTCAAGTTTTGTGAGGTTGCCGCCTGTGCACCAGCTCCCCCACATTAGAAGATTTCACATGCAGGCCTCTGCCAAGTGTGGGTTAACATTCCCACTAACAAGGTCCTGCAGTGATGGATAAGTGGGGGTGGGGACAGGAGCAATGATCTCTGGGAGTCCCCAGTCACAAATCTGCACACAGGTGGCAGCCGCGTGTGGCTCATCTTGCACTTGGACTTGTGAGACAGAAGTGCAATTTGGCAGCTGCGGCTGCGACTGAGCAGTCCTTTTCAGGATTCCCTCTGCTCACCCTGAATGGGGAGGGAGCTAGAAAAGGTTCCCTAAACATAGGCTGTCTCAGCAGTCCCTGCCCCCCACCTGGATGGCTGTGTCCAGTGGAATCACTCTACCTACGGTTAGAACATACGAAGCAAAGTAATGAAGTTCACCACTTGGATGGTCACATTCCCTGAGCAGTGACTGGCCTGAAAGAACTGCCATAATAGCTAGAGAGCTGCAAGATTTGACATCAATATTGCTGCCCTAAATGAGACACACTGAGCAGATTAAGGCCAACAGAAAGAAGGTGGAAGTGGCTATACTTTCTGTTAGAAAGGAAAGTCATCTGAAGAGAGGCGTACTCATTGGATTGGTTTTGTCATCAAGATCAAGATTGCAAACCAGCGTTTAGAGTTCCCTATGGATATTAACGAATGTCTCGTGACTCTTTTCCTTAAGTTTAGTAACAACCAGGTTGCCATGGTCATCAGTGCATATGCTTCCACATTTGACAATAACAAAGAAAACAAGGAGCAGTTTTACCATGCTCTTGTGCAGTCCTGAAGGCTGCAGCCGAGGAAGACGAGTGTATCCTCAAGGGTGACTTCAGTGCAAGAGCTGGTGACACCCTGAACTCTGGATAGGCAACACTAAAAAAATAAATCTGTACTTGCAGACATCTTTGTGGGATGTCACCCTAACTCCTGTGAGGTGACATGCACCATGTAATTATCACAGGAGGAAGGAGCTGAGTGACAATGGGGTCTCTATAGTAAAGTATAATATTCCAATGAGAGGCTGTTACCTGCTCCCCCATAAGACAAACAACCCCCACAAAAACCCAGTAAACAGGGTGATGGTAATCCCATCACTGGGTGGGTGAATGAGTTTGTATTAGAAGATAATATCTTTAACCAACAAAGACAAATACAACGTTTCAAGTATATGTCAAATGAGTGAAAAAATTACTAATGGAAACAAAGGGTGTGCTGTGATGCCTCAGCTTGTGTTTGCTTAGACAAGCCCTAGCCAACCCTGTGCTGCTGGAGCCTGGATCCTTTGTGGCGTACAGTTAGTTCACTGGGCCTCTGCAAGGGTACAGAGGTCAGCTTTCATGGAGTACCTTGCAGGATCTGTGCACATTGCTAATTTTGCAGTGAAACGTGAGAGATACAAAGTACACAGCACACGCTGATAAAATGAGGAAAGATTGGCTTTATAATGAAACATTGCTAATTGCCTTGTTTAGTTTCTTTCACTTCTCAGTAATAAGCCACAAATACCTGGTGAGCCAGGACTAAATTCCTAGTACTATGGGTCCTAACCCTCTATCACTTGAGCTAAAGAATGAGCTGTTAGTTCTCACCTATAGAAGGACTCATGTCTTTTTTTTTTAGGTTGCAACCAGCCACCAGGTGCAACAGACTAACCCAGACATATAGACCCTGAGTCAATAAAGCACATGCTGCGCATTACGCACCTGAGAAATCCCACTGGCTACTCATGTGCTTCATGTTAGGCAGGTATTTAATTATCTTGCCAAATGATATTTATAGGCTATATAAATATATAGATATAGGCTATTGTACCTAATCCTGCCCCTCCTGAAGTTAATGGCAGAAGATTCCCGCTTAAATTAATTGGAGCAGAACTGGGCCCCACATCACCCACAACAAAAATCGTCAATAATTTATGATCTATTACCCTTTAATGTAGCACAGAGAGCTTTCAGAGATCAATAGATTCTAAGGCCAGAAGGGAGGGTTGTGAACACCTGTTCTGATCTCCTGTCCAGCACAGGACATAGCACTTCCCCAAAATAATTCCTGGAGCAGATCTTTTAGAAAAAGATCTAATATTGACTTCAAAATTGTCAGTGATGGAGAATCCACTGCAACCCTTGGTAGATTGTTCCAATGGTTAAGTACTCTCATCATTCAATATTTATGTCTTATTTCCATCTGAATTTGTCTAGCTTCAACTTCCAGCCATTGGATCACGTTTTACATTTCTCTGCTAGATTGAAGAGCCCATTATTAAACAGTTGTTCCCCATGTGGGTACTTATAGACTGTAATCAAGTCACCTCTTAACCTTCTCTTTGTTGAACTAAATAGGTTGAGCGCCTTAAATCTATTACAATGGGGCATATTTTCTAGTCCTTTAACCATTCTAGCGGCTCTTCTCTGAACCTTCTCCAATATATCAACATCCTTCTCGAACTGTGGACACCAGAACTAGACACAATATTCCAGCAGCGGTCACACCAGTGCAAATACAGAGGTAAAATAACCTTTCTACTTCTACTCAAGATTCCTCTGCTTATGCGTCCCAGGATCATAGGCACCGACTCCGAGGGTGCTCTGGGGCTGGAGCACCCACGGGAAAAATTGGTGGGTGCTCTGCACCCACTGCAAGTTCCCCAACCCGCTCCCCCTCCCCAGCTCACCTCCACCTCTGCTCTGCCTCCTCCCCTGAGCGTGTCGCCGCATCCTGCTTCTCCCCCTACCCTCCCAGCGCTTGCACCGTGAAACAGCTGTTTCACGCGGCAAGTGCTGGGAGGGGGGAGGAGGAGGAGGAATGCAGCATGCTCGGGGAAGAGGTGGGGCCAGAGTGGGGATTTGGGGAGGGATCCAATAGGGGCATGGAGAGGCGGAGTTGGGACGGGGCCAGGGAGGGGGGGCGCGAGCACCCATTGGTGCCAATGAAAGTTGGCGCCTGTGCCCAGGAGTGCATTAGCTCTTTTGGCCACAGTGTCACAGAGGGAGCTCATGTTCAGTTGATTATCCACCACAACACCCAAATCTTTTTCAGTCATTGCTTCAAAGGACAGGGTCCCCCATCCTTGAAGTATGGCCTACATTCTTTGTTCCCAGAGGTATACATTTACAGTTAGCTCTATTAAAAGGAATCATAGAATCATAGAATATCAAAGTTGGAAGGGACCTCAGGAGGTCATCTAGTCCAACCCCCTGCTCAAAGCAGGACCGGTCCCCAATGTTTGCCCCAGCTCCCTAAATGGCCCCCTCAAGGATTGAACTCACAACCCTTGGTTTGCCCCCAGTTTACCAAGTGATCTAGATCTCACTGAATCAGTGACCTGTCCTCTTCATTATTTTCCACTCCCCCAATTTCTGTGTTATCTCAGACTTTATCAGTGATAGTTTAATGTTTTCTTTCAGGTCATTGATAAACCTACTAAATAGAGTAAGGCTAAGAACCAATCCCTGTGGGACACCACTGGAAACAGATCCACTCAATATGGAGTCCCCATTTACAATTACACTTTGAGACCTATCAGCTAGCCAGTTTTAAATCCATTTAATGGGTGCCATCAGTCTAGTTTTCTAACCAAAATGTCATGTGGAATCAAGTCAAAAACCTTATAGAAGTCTAAATATATTACATCAACATTATTACCTTTATCAAGCAAACTTGTATGCTCATCAAAAAAGATATCAATGTAATTTGACATGATCTATTTTCCATAAACCCATGTTGATTTTCGTTACTTACATTATCCACCTTTAATTCTTTATTAATTGAGTCCCATATCAGATGCTTCATCGTCTTGCCTGGGATTGATGTCAGGCTGACAGGCCTATAATTACCTGGTCATCCCATATACCCTTTTTAGATAGTGGCAAAACATTAACTTTTTTCAGTTTTCTGGTACTTTCCTAGTGCTCCAAGACTTATTGAAATGAACGTTAATAGTCCAGTAAGATCCTTAGTCAGCTCTTCTAAAATGCTTAAATGTAAGTTATCTTGATGTACTGATTTAAAAATGTTTAACTTTAGTTAGCTTCTGTTTAACATCCTTCAGTGATAGAATGGAATGAATGTTATCTCTACATGATGAAGCTGTGTCATCTGATTTTTTCCCCAAATGAAGAAAAGAAATATTTATTGTGCACATCTGCCTTTTCTATCTTAGAATGATCAATTAATACCACTTCCATCTAGTAATGGACCAAAATCATTGTCAGGATTCTTTTTTCCTAATATATTAAAAAAAAACACATTCTTATTGTCCTTAACTGTGCTGGCCATAGAGGTTTCTGTCTGTCTCTTGGCTTCCCTTATCAATTTTCTACAATTCCTAACTTCTGATTTATATTCATTATTTCATCCATTTGCTTATATGATAATAATAATAATTTTTTACAGTGATCTCTTCCCCTCTAAACCAAGTTGTTTTTTAAAACCAGCACAGCCTTCTTCCTCAATTGTGGGATTGTAGATTCTTGGGTATCTAGTCAGGTGCTCTTAAATGATTCCCAATTATTGTTCACATTTTTCTGATTAAATTCTTCCTTACAGCTGATTTGGCTCAATTTTTTTCAGCTTTGTGAAACTGGCCCTAATAAAGCACCGTATATATATATATATATATATATATATAGTGACAAAGTTCCTGCTCTACCTTGGTGGGTCTTGCACTTATTGGCGGATTTGCTCGCCTTGGAGTTTCACAGCAGACCTCAGCTTGGCCGTTTTTCTGAATTCACAGTCCAGGTCAACTCCTCCTGTGTCTGACCAGGAGTTGGGAGGATTTGGGGGGGACCCAGGCCCTCCCTCTACTCTGGGTTCCAGCCCAGGGCCCTGTGGAATGCAGCTGTGTAGAGTGCCTCCTGGAACAGCTGTGCGACAGCTACAACTCCCTGGGCTACTTCCCCATGGCCTCCTCCCAACACCTTCTTTATCCTCACCATAGGACCTTTCTCCCGGTGTCTGATAATGCTTGTACACCTCAGTCCTCCAACAGTCCGCGTCCTCACTCTCAGCTCCTAGTGCCTCTTGCTCCCAGCTCCTCACACACACACCACAAACTGAAGTGAGCTCCTTTTTAAAAGCAGGGTGCCCTGATTAGCCTGCCTTAATTGATTCTAGCAGCTTATTGATTGGCTGCAGGTGTTCTAATCAGCCTGTCTTAATTGGCTCCAGAAGGTTCTTGATTGTTCTGGAACCTTCCCTGTTACCTTACCCAGGGAAACGGGACCTACTTAGCCTGGGGCTAATATATCTGCCTTCTATTACTGTCCTATAGCCATCTGGCCTGACCCTGTCACAATATATACATATATGTGTGTGTGTGTGTATATATAATTGGACGTTAGTCATCTTGCACATTATAAATATGATCAAGTTATGATCACTTGTATTAAGCTACCATTATATTTTAGTTCTGTGATCAGTTCCTCTTTATCTGTTAGGAGAAGGTCTAATATAGAATTCCTCCATGTTGGCTACAACATGTTTTGAGTTAGGAAATTGTCATCTATAATGTTTAAAAATTCCAAGTATGTTTTCGTACTGGCAACATGTGACCTCCGGCATACGTTACTCAAATTACGATCCCCCATGATCTCACAATTTTTTCCTCTATACATTATAGACAGGTGCATAAAGTGATAGCCATCCTGTTCCTTAGTGAGATTTGGTGGTCTGTAGCAGACACCAGCTAATACCCCATCTTGTGCTTTATCTATTATGATCATCCAGAAGCTTTTAAGATCATTTTATTTTGAGTTATCAGTGACACAGAAACAGTTAGTGCCATTTTTGACAAAGTCCCACTCCTCCCCTTTTGTTCATTCAATCCCTTGTAAATTGACATTAACATTCCAGTTGTGTGAATCATCCCACCAGATTTCAGTCATACCAACTAGGTTGAATTTAGACTCATAAATGGGCAATTCCAGTTCCTCTTGTTTGTTATCCAGGCTCCTAGCATTGGTGTATAGGCAATTCAAAAATTTCTTCTCTTTATGTCCTTTGATTAATTCTATTGTCAACATCCTTGCTCATAGACTTCAGAAGCCTATCCATAAGAAGTCTTATAGTGACATCTCATGTCTTGGCTTTGGGAAGGCAGCACATTGTCCCTGTTGTCTGCCTGTCCCATTTAGAATGTTCCTTTGAGTCTTCTGAGTGTCTAATCTCCAACAAGGTGCATCTGGCTTCCTTGGATGGTTGTTCCAAGGTTTGTGGGTAAGCTTGATTTTCTTACAAGTTGTGCTGAGCTGTCATCCACATATGTGTCCTGTACATCTCTCCATCCCCTTGAACCTGCTGGAACTTGATAAGTATCTTCCATAGTTTCAGTGCTGAGGATTGGTATCAATTTGAAACCTCTAGCTGTATGGAATTCTCTTTGGTGGCAATAGTCTGTCTATCCTCATTGGTCTCCAGAAGTATAGAATGCCGCCGTGACCTCTTGCCTCTGATGGTTATGAACTGCCAGGCCTCTTCTCTGACTTCTCTCACTGATTCCTTTGTGGCCATCTCCATTCTTCCTTGAACTTGGGGTACTGGTGTTTCCTAAATATGGCTGTCCAGGAATTTGGCTTCTCAGCAGCATCTCAGCTTGCCCCTCCAATTTTTCTCTAGCATAGCCACAAACTTGCACTTCACAGGAATCCCTTCTGTCTGAGAATGTGGCACATCCGTTGCAGGTCACCACCACTCTTCCATTGCTGGGCATCTTGATATCACATATGGTGCTGAACCTGGAAGGAAAGCCTCTCATAACTCCCTCTCTCAACTCTGTCCAAAACTGTCCTGTTAGCTGCCTCTGTCCCTGTCTCTTGAGTTCACCTAGTAAGTGACTTTTTATTTCAAGTCATCTCTGCTTTCAAGAAGATTTAACTAACACCCACAAATGCTGTTACTGTTATGTTGTTCCCATTTGGGAGTGCTACAGCCAGGGCTACACAGAGATTTTCAGAGGCCCAGGGCAAAATCTGAAATGGGACCATCCTTCTAAATATATTACCACCGACAGGAGGCCCTGGGGTGGAGGTGGGCTGGTTTGGAGCGCAAGCCACACAGCATAAACTTGGCTCCTGTCCCACAGGGCTGGGCCCTGTGCCCAGTTCCCTGCTCTGGGCATTGTGACCTGGTGCATGGGGTCATAGCACCACTTAGGTTTGGCTTAGTCACCCTTCCGTCATGACAGAGGGACTAGTTTTGGTGAGTGGCATTTCGACCCTGTGCATCAGGTAACGAAGTCACTCGGTTTGGGGGCCCTCTCAGATAGGAGCCTCGGATAAACTCCTCCCTCCCTCAGGCAGCCCTGGTTATAGCACTTGTATTCCAGGCACCCTATTGTGCCTCAGTGCATCTAATTCAAAATCAATGAAGAGGTCAATGTACGTTATGTGTGTAAGGGACTCCAGTGATGTTCTTTTAGGCATGAACTCTATTCCCCTCAGACCATTCCTTAAATTAAAAAAAAAATCTATTTGTACGTGTGTAGGGGATGCAGGAACAGTGACATAGGCAGAGGGTGTTTAATCCAGACTGTGTAACCCTTAAGCTGGTCTGAGTCAGCAGCAACAAGGGCCGGGTTCAATATGTAGGGGTTCATCTTCACAGTACAAAACAGAGCAAGCGCTAGCCCCCACCCAGTAGGCTGTGAAAACTTAACATCACTCTGGTTGCCTCTAAGAGGCAATACTTCCCCAATCGCAAGCACTGAGTGTGTGTAGAACAAAAGAGCAATTTATGAAAAGGGAGAGGGAGCTCAGCGTTAATTTGGGTAAACACCACCACCGCAGTTCAAAAGCATGTAACCATCAGTTAACAAACGCCCATCCTACAGTAGTCTGGGCAGTGTCCTTCACCTCAGTTTCTCACCTTGTGTTGTGAGCGTTCAACGAACGAATGTCCCTTTAGCACACCACTCCCCTTTCCCTCTGCTGCACCCCACTCACAGGGGGTTGTCCTTGCTCAGAGAAGACCCAGAGTTCAGAAGTGTGTTCAGATGGGTTCACCCCCACCCCAAAAAGGAGGAGGTTGTCAAGCAATGTCTCCACTTTTGCCACCACCTCCGCAACTGGCTCGCTGCCGCTGCTGTTTTCTCTGCCACCACTTGCCGCTGTGCTCTGCCATTGCTGGCTGCTCGCTGCTGTTGTCGCTTGCCACTCACTGCCACTTCTGTGATGCCCTGGTCTAAGTTTCCACCACTTAGCCCAGCTCTTACAGCTGCTGCCTCTTCGTTGTTTTTCAATGCCATACTGCCCTTCCCCCTGCCAACCAGGCCCAAGGCTTAGCCCCTAGGTCTGCTCACCAGTGATTTCAGTTCTAGCAATCACTGATCAGAAACAAGGATGCTCACTTGTGTCCAATCAGCTCTGTCTTTAAACACTGGAAAGGGGAGGTGAAATGGAGTCTAGGACTCTCTAGGCAGAGTCTACACCATCCTGTAGGAACCCCCTATCCTCTTTCCTTTCCCTGGGAATTTGGCATCCCCACCTCCTGCTTACTAAGTGAGGTTCTGTTTAGGGTGACCCCCTTAGCAGGGCATGCTAAGTATAGTTATGCTGCCCTTTACTCATACACTAAGGATAACAACATTTCATTACCTCTGCATCCAAAGTGATTTGTAACCCAAAACCAGTCAAAATTGATCACTTTGGCAAAACAACTCTGTCCTCTGAGCACCTGGGCAGAGTAAGTGTGTCAATGCACATACGGTCTGCACCTGAAGTCTTTTCCCTCAGTTCATTACTAGATGCCAGGGTCTGAATGAGCCCTTGCCTGCTTACATTTGGAATGGCATGATGTATAGAGGTTGGCATTTTAATCTGTATGGGCAAAAATATCTTGTGCCCTGTACTTAGAATCATAGAATATTAGGGTTGGAAGAGACTTCAGGAGGTCATCTAGTCCAACCCCCTGCTCAACGCAGGAACAACACCAACTAAATCATCCCAGCCAAGGCTTTGTCAAGCCAGCCCTTAAAAACCTCTAAGGATGGAGATTCCATCTTCCCTAGGTAACGCATTCCAGTGCTTTCACCACTCTCCTAGTGAAATAGTTTTTCCTAATATCCAACCTAGACCTCCCCCACTGCAACTTGAGACCATTACTTCTTGTTCTGTCATCTGCCACCACCGAGAACAGCCGAGCTCCATCCTCTTTGGAACCTCGCTTCAGGTAGTTGAAGGCTGCTATCAAATCCCCCCCCCCTCCCCACTCTTCTCTTCTGCAGACTAAATAACCCCAGTTCCCTCAGCCTCTCCTGGTAAGTCGTGTGCCCCAGCCCCCTGATCATTTTTGTTGCCCTCCGCTGGACTCTCTTCAATTTGTCCACATTCCTTCTGGCCCAAAACTGGACACAATACTCGAGGTGTGGCCTCACCAGTGCCGAATAGAGGGGAATAATCACTTCCCTCGATCTGCTGGAAATGCTCTTACTAATACAGCCCAATATGCCATTGGCCTTCTTGGTAACGAGGGCACACTGCTGACTCATATCCAGCTGCTCCTCCACTGTAATTCCCTGGTCCTTTTCTGCAGAACTGCTGCTTAGCCAGTTGGTCCCCAGCCTGTAGCAGTGCATGGGATTCTTCCTTCCTAAGTGCAGGACTCTGCACTTGTCCTTGTTGAACCTCATCAGATTTCACAGAATATCAGGGTTGGAAGGGAAGAGACCTCAGGAGGTCAAAGCAGGACCAATCCTCCAATTTGTCTAGGTCACGCTGGACCCTATCCCTACCCTCCAGTGTATCTACCTCTCCTCTCAGCTTAGTATCATCTGCAAACTTGCTGAGGGTGCAATTACTTAGGAGGACGTTCCATCCAGCAGAGAGATCGGCACTTACATGCACAAGATTATTTGCATACTTCCTGATTACAGAAGTATGTTATGGGGAAGTGAGATATGCAGAAAGGAATAAGGGATAGAATTGTTAGTGTGAATCCATGCATGTAATTGTATAACTTTTGTAAAGCTTTGTAAAGTTTTAATTCTTTTAGCTACTAATAGCAGGTGGTAAACAACAAGGAAAGAACAATCCATGAAAACACAACTGCCTTTCTTTCTGGGATCTGTTGAGGCTTTGCAGTGTATTCTCATCTCCATGGGCCAGCCACCCCACTATGTAAGGGGGGATTCTGTACTGGCAACTTAATCACTGTCGTGCACAGAGCAATACGTTTTATCCTGAAGCTGCTCTGGAATATATGGGTGCATTCTGAGGGACCAACAGTGAAAACACACCTTTCAGAATAACTTTATCAGTCATTTTGAGTACTTCAGTACCTGGGAACAGGGCCGTCCCTAACCATTTTGGTGCCCTACGCAGCCCCCCCCACCGTGGGTGTGTGGGTGGCCCCAGGCCTCCGCAGGGAGGGGGCAGGAACAGGCTTGGGGGGCAAGGCAGAGTTGGAGTGCATTGGGGCCAGGTCACTCCACTTCCTGCTGCCTGGTGAGTGCAGGGCAGGCCTGACCCCTGCTGCAGTTCTCAGGTGAAAGGGTAGAGTCGGGGCGGGGCTGGGGCAGAGCAGGGCAGGGGCGGAGCAGGGCAGGGGCTTTGGAGAAGGGATGGAGTGGGGGCCATGGGGAAGAGACGGAGCAGGGGCTGGAGCAGCATGCAGCTGCTTAGGGCACCAGGAAATTTGGTGCCCTAAATTTCCTGGTGCACTATGCAGCTGCGTACTTTGCGTATAGGTAGGGACAGCCCTGCTTGGGGAAACCTCTTTACTACCCACATGTGGACCTGGAACACACACAACTTCAGCTATCAAAATGGGATCTGTGTCCCCACAAACCCGGGATTGTGCAGTTGGGTTACATAGGACTGGGCTGCGCACAGACTTATCCTGGCTTCCACATAACCCATCAGTTACCAGGTGGTTCTTTCAGCTCTGATCCCAGCCCACCTCCTATTCCTGCAGCAGCTGCCCATCATTATACACCAACCTCGTGTCGATCTCCCCCACTGGGATTCATTGCAAGGTCTCCACAATTTAGGGTGACGTAGCTGGCCACTGCCCAACCTTCCCCAAACATATAGGGCAGGGTCTAAACACACAAACAAACTGCCACAAACTTGGTAAAATGAAAAACAATTCTACAGCCACCATTACCAGCTTCCCAAGGGATTTGCATATGCAACCTAGGAGTTCACCTAATCTCTGATCTGACATGGATCACTGTCCTCACATAGAATCAATAGGACTCCTCGTGGGCTCAGGCATCTGCTCCAACTGCATTGCAGGACTTAGTTCAGGTGGCAACAATGTATTAAAACATTCAGTGATGGGTCCTATACCCTTTGCACAGCGGCACAGGGATTGCAAATTGCTCTTCCCCCCGGTGTCAGTGTGGCAGCTATTTTGATGGAGGTATTCATGTTGTAGGGAAAGGCAAACAGAGGGTAGGAGAGGGTAGCTCTAAATTCCAACCAGGGCTCCATGGAAGACCTGCCGGCAGTGAGAAATGTGCCAAATCAGCATGTCTCCAGGCCAGCCCTGCCCTGTCCCCTCCCCCTCCTTCTGGGCCATTTCCAGTCGCTTTGCAGTTGTGACAGCTGGCTCTGGGTGCCCAGCAGAGAAGGGATGCAAATAGCTTTTGCCTGTGCACCGCTCTCCCCGTAACCCACTTCTCCCACACAATTTCACACTGCCATGTGCCTGCAGCTGAGGTTCCAACTATACACCATGAATCCAAGTGTGAGCTTAATGCTTGTGTGTGGAGTGCTGAAATGAGACTATAGGCCAAACCTTCAGCCAATTTAAATTGGCATAACTCTATTGACTTCCGTAGAGGCATAATGAGATTTACACCAATCTGAGGCCCTATACCTCAGAATATCACTTTTGCCCTTCATCAGGGCAAAGAGCAGAGTGTGTTGTGGCGCACACCCCTGCAGTGACGCAATGGCCAGGGAATGGTTGTGTTACCAGCTCCTTGAAATGAAGAATTAAAAAAGAAAAATGCTGACCGTGTATGAACAGTAACTGCATTTGCTGTAATGTTTTATCCCACAACCCTCTCCCATCCCTTCTTTCTTTCTCTGCTTCCAAAGAAAGGCCTGGGGGAGCGAATGGACATGGTGGTCAACAAACTAAGGCACAGGTGAACCGATGAGTGAAATCAGTTCCTCTGTCCAGGACCCTTCACTAAAAACATCTTATCTGTTCTCCCTTAAACAAGGGGGACTAAGTTGAGAAGTGAGGCTATTAGGTCCCCATCCATAATAAACGACTCCAGAGAGTAAACTTCAGTATCTTCAGTTGCTCCCAGAGATGATCTTGAAGCCAGTGCAGATGATGGAGCACATAAAGCATTTTCTGAGCACAGAACATTTATGCTCACTTGTTGGCAGGTGCAGCTAAAAAGGAACACTGCATCTGTATACATCCGATGAAGTGAGCTGTAGCTCACGAAAGCTCATGCTCAAATAAATTGGTTAGTCTCTAAGGTGCCACAAGAACTCCTTTTCTTTTTGCGACTACATCTGTAACCCTTCTTGTGGGAAAATGATCCCCCCAATGGAAGGTCTTTCAAACTCTGAGCATCAAAACAAATTACGTTTAGGAAAAAATATGTGCATGCAACACCTGTTGTGCAAAACCTGTTACGCAGGCATCTTATCGTTCATATCGATGGGGAAATAAAAAGTACAATTTTTTGGTAGCCTATTGGAGTAAGTAGGCAACTATGTTTTAAATGGGTCAGTGATAGCCCATGTGTGGCTCATTTCTGACTGAATATATATAGTTTGTGGATTTCAGCCAATACTGAGAATAATCCTCTATTATTTATGTTGATTCACAGTCACAAATGTGTCTTGATTCAATATGTGACAGATTGCCAAATCCTGTCTTGCTCTGACACCACAGAGCATAGTGGACGCTGACAATAGCAACAAAGAAACCACCATCCACTTAGTATCTTTTACATCATCTAGTTTCTCAGCAACTTTAACCCTAGTGGGCTAAAACTCATGTAGTAAAATAATTACATCAACAAGCTTGCTTCTCCCAAAATGGAGAAGAAAACTAAATTTGTTTGCTATGTAGACTCTTTGCATGCACCTTTGTTTTTGTAGTTATCAGTTTATTTCTTCAATGAAATTGAATTTGACACATCATCTCTTTTTAGGTTGTTTGTTGTTTCAGTGTTTGCACTTTTAAAATCACAGTAGGGGAAGTTTTCTAAGCAACCAGATCAAGAAGGAATTTGCTAGAATTAGAAAATCAAAGCAGAATCATTCAAAAACTTGGAGACAGCATGCTTGTGTGGAGGAGAAGCATTGAAGGCTGAAACAATGGTGCATAAAATATCCCAGTAGGCCGTCTTTCAGGCAGTCTTTGCAGAGAGCTCAAGAAATGAACAGCCCCAAACTCTGAACTACTCTGCTACCATTAGAAATGATCCTTCACCCTCAAAGTCATCCCCATGGGTCATGCTTTAGTCATATTGTCTGGGTGACATGGGATAGCTTGCACTGCATTGGAGAAACAGATTACTTCATTGTTCAACACTGTCTATCCTGTACCTGTCAGAAGCATTATGTGCCCTTTTAAAAAGTGCTGTAGATAAGAGTGTTGCAAATGGATTTATTTCAGCAAGCTCACTCGCTTGATAGGATTTGTCCCAAAGTCTGCTCAAACACACCTAGCAGTCTTCTTTCTAACCCTACTTCAAAGCTGTTACCATTCCTTCACTGTCAATTAACGAGTTCACTATTTTTCAAAATATTTACTAAATTCATATTTTTCATGCTGCTAGTCTGAAGTTGGTCTCTGAAAATAAGATGCTCAGGGTTTTGTCCTACTTAGTTAAAAGATGGTTTGGAAAAAACAACCAACCTCCCAGTTCATGGCCCTAAATATGTGCATAACTTTTAATACATGAGTAGTCCCATACTTAAAGTTATGCATGTGCTTAAGTAACTTGCTGAATTGGTGTCTAAGATTGTAAAGTCTTTGAGGCAGGGATTATCATTTATTATATTTTTATTTATTATATATTTTATTTTTATATAGTGCCTAATGTGGGACCCTGACCTGGTTGGGAACTCTAGGCACTACCATAAGATAAATATTTAATAATAATATTAATAAAACAATCTAAATAGCCCCCAAATTGAAATGTATTTAAAATCTGGATTTGAGATTGTATTTTCATCTTGAACCCTGTTGTGTGAGAATAGCAAAGAACTAGAGAAAAAAGTTGATTTAGTCTCAAGACTGAAAAAGCGTCTTTATTGGAATAATGAACAGTATAAAACCTAAAGCTACACTAGCTCTCTGCTTCTCTCTAGAGCCTTCCCCACCTACAGATTGAAAAGCACAATACACACACCACCCCCTGCTTTTTCTGTACAGTCTTCAACAAATAAACCAACTGCATGAAACAGGAGAACTCGCGAATCCAGGTGAATTGATCAGATAAACCCTTATCCAGAAGTTGACCAGATCAGGATGAATGATGAAATTGGTGACTCATTTGGATCTAGAATTTGTTGTTAAAGACTCTTATCAATAGGATTATTCTACTTCAGGAAGGCTGGGGTCTAAGAACTATTTCTAACAGCATTACACAGCTGGATTTGAAATCATCAGAAAATGGTACCTATTTCTCATGCTTACATTAGTTAGTTTCAGCCATGTAGTAACTTGGGTTCAGTTATACCCATTAATAGCAACTAGTATTTTTCTCATCCAGTGCTAGCAGACTGGGCTTTGGTTTAAGATTGGATAAGCTTACAGCCGCATTATGGCAGTAAAGTGAAACCTTAGATATAGCATCCCTTAGCCTCAAACACTGTAGACAGGGTCACTTAGGAGAAAGCCCCCAGAAAAAAAGTTTTGCATGCTTCCAGACCATGGCTACTGGTGTATGCTGAAACATCATCAAATGCCAGTATTGGGTCATGGTCATTAGATTATAAAGTGGACTCTTGGATCTATCAGTCTCATGCCTTAGTTCATTTCCACTTCCTGCAGCTTTGCAGAATATTGCTTATTTGCCGTTGAAAGATTTCTGGGACACTTGTGATGCTCAGCAGAAGAGAAGAAAACAGTATCTTTGAAACAGTATTATAAAAGTGTCAGTTTAAGATAAATCTAGCATAAAAATGCCCACAGTTATTTTATATTACTTTGAATGGTCAGTGAAATCTGGATTCAGACTAAGCAACTTGGAGAACTTTTTTTTAATTTTAAAGAAAAAAGTGGCACTGTTATTTGTTCTTTATTTTCAAACTATATTGGAGCACAGAACAACTGGTGTATTCCACATACTTGCATACATACTCCCTACACTGAAACAACCCCATTTGGATAAGCAACCAGACATTTGAATTGTGCCAATAGAGTAGCTCTGTGCCAGCCATACGTATTTAAATATAGAGGTTTGCAAGTGCTAGGAGTACATGCAAATTTGGGGCCTTATTGACTAGCTCTAGTGATGAGGATGGAATTTCTGCAATAAATAGAAAATTGACATGTGTTCTGATTATGGGATGCTAGTCTTGTACAAATTTAGAGGCAATTTCTTTTCCCAGTTACACATGTGTAAAGATAGCGTAAATTACCTTCAGTGAGTTTGAATCAAATTACTCTGGTGTAACAGAGCAGAATTTTGTCTTTGGATATTAGATAGTTACTATCATGAATACTAGTAATTAAAATCAAAGTAAATTAGTGATGAATAAGAAATGCTGTTTTTACATATCCCAAATTTTACTCTAAGCCTCTGAAGCCATTTCTCAGACTCATGAAAGATTTCATCATTGGAGAAGGGCTTAACCAAAAGCCCAGATCCATAACTTCCAAACTGTGTGTGTGTGGTGGTGCAAAATAAACCTGGATCTGGATCTGAACATTTACACATTGTCTTTCTCTTTATGATGACCTGAACCAAATCCACCTGAACTTTGGGGTGTTCAGAATCTGGAGCCAGATCAGAATCTTTCAGATTGTGTTAATCTCTGTTTACACTTTTCACACAATTGCACTGACATGGAAGTGTTCAAATGAAGAATCTATCTTACAAAATCACCCTGAAAGATTGCTTTGTTTGCATACATATACCATGTTGTAGAAATACTGTGAGTATCTGTATATTTTCATCATCCCCAGAGGAAAAGGTAGACCATACTAAATGCTACTCTCATTCAGACTTCATATTGTTGACCCCCTATCCACCATCTCCTGCCTCCAATCACTGATCAGGATTTCCTAATAAAATAGCTAAAAAATGTAAACTTTATAGTATTATACAGAAGCCTTGAATTCCATTGAAGTTTTATTTTTAAGGAAACAAATCTAACAGATTACTAAAATGTGCAGGTCTATTGTACAGCCACATAAAAAGCTTTATGTTTCTGAGCTACAATGTTCTTACATTTCAGATTAGGACACTGGAAAGGCTTTCTGGAGGTCTAATTAAAGTGCTTGACTCATTCCCATTTCCAATGTGTGGCTGTTGCTATACACTTACATTGGCATCGGACTCCCTAAGATACACAACATTTCTCGCCCCCCCACCCCCTCTTACTCTTGAAGGCAACAATTGTTTTCTCTTTCTTAATTTCAAATGCTAGAATCAGTAAAATACATCCTTTCCTGTACAGATCACTTGGGCCATATCTACATTACAGGTGTACCATTATTACGCTATAATGTAGATGCTTCCTACCTCAACAGAAGGGGATTTTCCATTGATGTAGTTAATCCACTTCTCTGAGAGGCTGTTCTTCCACTGACCTAGCTGCATCTACACCTAACTACAGCACTTAGGATACAAATTTTTTCCACACCTCTGAGTGACGATCAGGTTGTTCCAATTTTTAAGTGTACAGCTGGCCTTGGGAAGAGACAGTAAAGAAATGTAAAAGTGTCATCATTTGCTAAACAGCAGGAAGTTCAACTGCAGGGAACTGAAATGAAAATTGCTGGGAGCCGACAGCAACTTTTACAGTCATGTCCACTGTAGTTTTAGTCCTAAATCATACACATGTGTGTATGAAAAGTAAATGCATAGAAAGTTCTGTACTTACCATAGTGTCAGCAACTTCGTGTCTGCAAGTCTGGTAAAGAGCATGTACTGCAATATTGTGAGGCAAAAATGTTCTGTCCTTCAGAGTGCACTTCCTTTTTTGAAAGTCTGTGTGGTCTGTCCAGCCTTCACAGGAAGCCATAACAGCAAAATCCTTATTTTGCATATTATCAGAGGCCTAACAATGCTTATAGCTGTATGTATTTTCTTGGGATACAATGTAGTACTGAGAAGGACAAGTGAAAGTGAATTAACATATGTTCATTATATACTCTCCAAAAGGATGATAAACAGGTTAATGACTATAAACATTTTCTCACTAGTGCTTGGTTGAGTTCAAAATCCTATTTTGACTCCTTTCTTTTTAAAAGCCTTTCATGCTTGTTTTCCAGCAACATTCAAATGTCCAGGCTTTGGTAACATCTTCCTTAATCCATCACCTTCCGGGTCTAACACTGAGGGGTGTTCGGAATTTGAATCCAGAACCCTGACTCTAACAGGTGGAGCAATAACCCTCTATTCAAATACCCCTGAATGTTGGCTGTTCAAAATTCCACTCTAGATCGCAACAGAAAGGCATGATGGTTCAGGACATGTTCCTGCTCTAGCACACGTGGAATGTGGTCAAGTCAGTTTCTCTATGCCTCAGTTCCCCTCTGTAAAAAATGGGAATAATAGTACTTCCCTATTTCACGGGGTGTTGTGAGGATCGCTAAATTACAATAGTGTGAGGTGTGTAGGTACTCCTTCAATGCGAACCAATAAGTACTTAAGATAGGCCCATGCTACAAAAGTCTATCTCTCTTTAATTAACCCCTCCCTGCCAAACCATTTGCTTAGCTAAGATGCAATACCAGGCAAAAATCAGAAGTAGGGGGAGTGATGGTGCTATTTCTGATGTTCTTATCTTTTGTCAGTGATGCCTCCCTGAAAGCGTTTCTGTAAAAACCTTCAGTGATTCAGAGCCTGAGGCAGATGTAAGGCAGGCTGGGTTGGCTCACATTTCTTGTGAAATCAACAACGGCCTTTTCACGCAGAATAATCACTCTGGCATGCTTTTTAAGCAGCCTGCACATAGAGTAACCAATTTTACTATATGTGCTATTCCTCCTCCCCCGAGTTTAACAATGAGCGTGAAAGCTTTAAATATAGATTTAGAAACCTCTGTCATGAGCAGCAGTAATAGCAGCTCTGGCAAGAGTCCGTCTCTTGGTACTATGTTCACTTGCTCTCCCACACAGCAGTTCTCAAATGTTACCTCTCCTGGCCCCCGCAAAAAATTCATAATAAACCAAAATGTTAGTTCCATGAATATTCAGAGCTTTAAAAACTAGGGGAAACATCCAAATAGTTTCTAAACATTTTATTGACTAAGAATATGGATCTAACTCTCAGCAGGAAGATGAAACAGGATGTGTGGTGAAGAGCAGGAGATGAGATAGTAATTAAATTAGATGAAGGTTTTTTTAAAAAATTGGATGTCACAATAATGGGATTCCACCGAAACCAGTAACTCTTCACCCAGCTCATCATGTAAAAAGTCTGACATGTCATTGTGAGGATCCCAAAAACATCCCCCAAACCCAAAGTTACTCTTCCTATCTACAACTACTACTGCCTAGTTTTTATACAGTGTTTTTCATCAGCAGATCTCAAAGTGCTTTACCATGGAGGCAAGTACAATTATCCCCATTTTCCAGAGGGGGAAACTGAGGCAAGATAGGTGAAGTGACATGCCCAAGATCACCCAGTTGCAGAGTCAGGAATAGAACCCAGTCCCAATGCAGTGTTCCATCCACTAGGCCACCCTCTTTCCTACATTAAGTACTGAGAGTTATCATCAGGGGCACTTCCTCATGTCTGATGTATGCAAAAATATGCCGTGCTATATTCTCATTTGCTTTCTCAGTGTAAAGGGAGCCTGAGTATAAATATGAATCAAGCCCATTAATTTTTGTGTTGCAGCTATAACCAATGGCAAACAAACAGATGAAAGGTAGGTTAGATTTTGGTCAATGAGAAAATGATTTGATTGTCATATGCATGTTTTTTTCCCCAATGTTATGCCTCACTCTGCTAGCTGGGGACAGAACCTGTGTTTGAAGAGCAAGGAAGAAAGCTAGAACAGAGAGAAGAAAGTTAGGAAGCCAGTAAAGCTGGGAAGTTGGGGAGGGTCCAAGTTGGGAGCCTGTCAGGTTGTCTGGAAAGTTGCAAGGGGGCCTGAGGAAGAGGTTATGGGGAGTGGCTAAAGCTGGGTATCTGTCATGTCATGGAGAGGGAGTGGGAACCTGTCATTGCCTACCCAAATCTTCTGAGATTTGACCATCACTAATTCCAGGCAGGACACTGCCAGTCCTGCAGCCCCTGGCTACCCACTTGCAGCATGCCCCTGCTAGCTGAACAACGCGGAACTAGGAAACAATAAGTCAAGAGAAACAAAAGATTTAAATGATTTACATTAATATTTCTCCTTTTTTTTTTTCCAATAATGACAAATTATTTTTTCTTGGAGGCATTGGGTAGCATGTATCCCAGTGCTAAAAATAAATAAATAAAGAAAAATGCACATTGAACACCAATCACACCAGCTAATCTCCTTAAACATTTATTTTTATCATATTTTGTTTTTGATTAGCAACTGTTTAAGCTATAGGCACTCATGAAGCATACAATTCCATTGGGCTGATCTCTCTTCTGCCAACAGGAACCTTGAGCAGTAGAATAATTGCAGCGTTCATGCATGTCTTTGAAGGCTGTATTGCTTTCCATAAGAAACACCTGTCAAAAGAAAGATTAGAGAATTCACATAGAGAGTAGCTATCATGTCAATCAGATAGTTTGCCTTATTTTAAATAGTGAATGTCACAGCTTACTGGGAACATGATTTCAGTGTCTCTCTAATATGGTTCTAATGTAGGCTGAACAAGTCAAAGAAGGCCTGATTTTTCAGAAGTGCTTAGCACCTATAACTCTGATTGACGTCAGCTGGAGTTATGGGCGCTTAGCACTTCTGAAAGCCAGGGCTTCAATGTATTTTAATTTGGTAAGGTGATTTGATTGTGCAATACAGTAGGAAACATATTTAGATATGTAGGCTCAGTGTACATTATTATGACATTTACCTCCCGGACTGTGTTATAAACAGGGCCGGTTGTGAATTGCAGGAGTAAAATAAAGCAGTTCCTGTGATTTTAAGGACTTCACAGTTAGCTGGAATGGAGAGGAGGGGCTAGAGGTGTGGCTCCCTTGTTGAGGGATGCGTGGCCCCCACTCAAGCTCTAACTTAAACCACAGGCATGAATGCCCTACGGGCGTTACACTTTTAGAAGACAGCATGGCTGAGCTGCATTCCAGCGTGCCGGTTCTGCTCCCCGTCTTGCCTGCGCCCTGAAAGCAACGTGTCCCTCCTTCCCCTGACACTGTGAGTGAGCGCGCGAGCTGGCACAGGGAGCAGTGCAGCTGCCTCTACCAACAGAGAGTTCCCCATGTGCTGGGGGACTTCTCCAATGGCTGGGCCCTATTGGCTTAAAGCCACTTTGCACCGGAAAAACCTTACAGGCCTTTCCTACGTATTTGCTGTTTTTTGCAGGGTTTTTCTCCCAAAATTAAATAAAAAAACAGTTTTCATCATTTCAAGGTGAAAGACTCAAAGCTGCTGTTAAAATAATACTAGGAAGTCTTACTAAACTCACCAAATAATAGAATTCAGGGTTAAGAACTTTCAACTCCATTGTTTACATCTCATAGAGAGAGAGACAGACAGACAGAAACTGGGAGGCTCAGTCTGACTGGAATTTCAGGGCTCAATTTTCAGCCTGGACTTAGCCAAGATCCCCATTCTTGTACCTGCAATGTTGTGAGCACAACATGGGTCATCGAGATGCCCAGCTACCCAATTTGCAGGTGCACCATAACGGAGCACACAATTATTTGCATCCAAAAATTTCAGACACAAGATGGAAAGTCAGTTTTTAAACACAGTCTCAGAACATGGATCTAAATCAGATATTTAACAGGGTTTATTAATTTCATATGGATGATGCACTATATGGATTTAGATCCACTATTAATTTCATATGGATGATTAATTTCATATGATGATGATGGATTTATGCAGTAATAGCTGGAAACAATAGAAATTCAATACCCAAGTCAGTGGTCCACATGGCAAGGCCGACCAGAGGTTAAACTGTGTGGGTTGAGAGATTTCCCTGGGACTGATTGCAAACACAGCAGCTAATGGCTGGCTTAGCAAGCCATTTGTGTGAGAGAGGCAGAAAGCAGAGAAAGCCAGCTGAAAGGGAGAAAGCAGATGTAAACAAACAGGATTGCACCAAAGAATACCTGACACAGTTCATCAATTTCTCCTTCTACTGGAAGCAAACCTGTAAGGCACCAAATACTGTTTGGGCCAAAGGGCAACAATACATTACCATCACAGTGAGGTGCTACTCACCTTTTTTAGACTTGCACAATTATTTTGCCTGAGAACAGTGGCTTTTTTCGATGCTGTCACCTTGGCATGGCCTGCCCCCTGGTCCTGGAGCAGGATTATTACACTGACGAGTTCGAGCGCGTTCTCCTTGCACGCAGTGGGACCAAGCAGTCCAGCAGCTCCAGCCCCCATCGGTGACCTTTTTATCTGTATTGGGCCAAACCAGCATTAGTCCAGCAACCTGCTGCCTTGGGTGTAGTGGCACTGGTGCAACTGTTCAGGAAGTAACTATTTTGAAGGAGCACAAGATGGAACAGAATTCAGCCCAGACTCTCAACTATGGTGGCTCTAGAAACCCAAAGCAGTAAAACTAATTTTCATCACAAAGAACCAACAGATTGGATGCTGAAAACACATAGGGCCAATGGCACTACTGGGTGCTCAGCAGTTTTGAAAATCCAGCCATATATGTAAGTGTCTAAAAATCAAATGCAGAGCCTCACTTTGGACACCCATTTTGACACAAGGAATAAATCTATTGCATAAGAAGGGGCCATTTCTACAGAGTCGCTTTTCATGGCAGAACTGCATTAAAAATAGCCATTTTTCTTCAGGCCTTGTCTACGCTGGGAACTGGGATTATTTATTCTGCAGAAGAGAAGAATGAAGGGGGGATTTGATAGCTGCTTTCAACTACCTGAAGGGGGGTTCCAAAGAGGATGGATCTAGACTGTTCTCAGTGGTACCAGATGACAGAACAAGGAGTAATGGTCTCAAGTTGCAGTGGGGGAGGTTCAGGTTGGATATTAGGAAAAACATTTTCACTCGGAGTGTCATAAATATAAAGGGAAGGGTAAACCCCTTTGAAATCCCTCCTGGCCAGGGGAAAGCTCCTCTCACCTGTAAAGGGTTAAGAAGCTAAAGATAACCTTGCTGGCACCTGACCAAAATGACCAATGAGGAGACAAGATACTTTCAAAAGCTGGGACGAGGGAGAGGAACAAAGGGTCTGTGTCGGTCTGTGTGCTGCTCTTTGCCAGAGACAGAACAGGAATGGAGTCTTAGAACTTTTAGTAAGTAATCTAGCTAGGTATGTGTTAGATTATGATTTCTTTAAATGGCTGAGAAAAGAATTGTGCTGAATAGAATAACTATTTCTGTCTGTGTATCTTTTTTGTAACTTAAGGTTTTGCCTAGAGGGGTTCTCTATGTTTTTGAATCTAATTACCCTGTAAGATATCTACCATCCTGATTTTACAGGGGGGATTTCTTTATTTCTATTTACTGCTATTTTTATTAAAAGTCTTCTTGTAAAACACTGAATGCTTTTTCATTGTTCTCAGATCCAAGGGTTTGGGTCTGTGGTCACCTATGCAAATTGGTGAGGCTTTTTATCCAACATTTCCCAGGAAAGGGGGGGTGCAAGTGTTGGGAGGATTGTTCATTGTTCTTCAGATCCAAGGGTCTGGGTCTGTAGTCACCTAGGCAAATTGGTGAGGCTTTTTACCAAACCTTGTCCAGGAAGTGGGGTGCAAGGTTTTGGGGAAGTATTTTGGGGGGAAAGACGCGTCCAAACAGCTCTTCCCCAGTAACCAGTATTAGTTTGGTGGTGGTAGCGGCCATTCCAAGGATAACGGGTGTAATATTTTGTACCTTGGGGAAGTTTTGACCTAAGCTGGTAAAGATAAGCTTAGGGGGTTTTTTCATGCAGGTCCCCACATCTGCACCCTAGAGTTCAGAGTGGGGGAGGAACCTTGACATGGTGGCACAGTGGTGGGATTAACCTGAAATCATTTGAGATCCAGTTGAGATTTTTTGAACTAGAAATACAGATTTTAAAAAGGAAATTTTTTTTTCTTTGGAAAGAAAGTCCAGAAAGCAGCTTTGAAACTGAAAGCAGCTTGGTTTCTCTCTGCTTTGTGGCCAAGCAGAGACAAAAGGGGATTATCTTGTGAATTGCAGGTTTTCTTTGCCTGGAGGCAGGGTACTTAACTCCTGCAGGGAAATTCACAGTCTTCCAATCCAGGGTTTTTTTTTTTTCTTTTCTTCCTAAAAGTAAATAGGGTGTGTGTGTTCTACCCATTTGCTTTTTCTTTGGGCTGGGTAAGCAGGTTTCCAAGCAGTTGGAGGTTTTTTGCTTTAATTTGGGCCCAGAGCAGAGACAAGGGAATTGTCTTTTTCTGTAGGCTGACAATCACTATCAGAGAATAGGTATTCTATTCCAGCACAGCAAAATTTTACAGCCAAGTTTTGTTTGTTTATTTCTAAACCTCGGGTGTAAAGTTAGTAAAAACAGAGAGGTTAGAATGGCAAAATCCGCGGCTTGACTACAGCTCGAATTAGCCAAATTTCAGGCTGAGGAAAGACAAAGGGAACATGAAAGACAGATAGAACTCATGCAGCTGAAGAAGGAACAAGAAAAGGAGGCAAGGAAGCATGTGGAGGAGGAGAGGGAAAAAGAGAGGAAGCATGTGGAGGAGATGGAGAGGATAAAGGCCCAGCAGAATATACCAACAAACCCTAGCAATCCTTCTCCAGGTACCACTTCCCATCCCAGAAAGTTCCCCACCTACAAGGCAGGTGATGATACTGAGGCCTTCTTAGAAAACTTCGAAAGGGCCTGCCTTGGGTACAACATCTCTGCTGACCAATACATGGTAGAGCTGAGGCCGCAGCTCAGTGGACCCTTAGCTGAGGTGGCAGCTGAAATGCCTAAAGAACACATGAACAAGTATGAACTGTTTAAATCCAAGGCGAGAGTCAGAATGGGGATAACACCCGAGCAGTCTCGTCGGAGGTTCAGAGCCCTAAGGTGGAAACCAGACATGTCATTTACCCGACATGCCTACCACATTGTGAAACATTGGGATGCCTGGATATCAGGAGCAAGTGTTGAATCTCCAGTAAATTTGCCCTTCCTAATGCAAATGGAACAATTCTTAGAGGGTGTTCCTGAGGAAATAGAAAGATACATCCTAGATGGGAAACCCAAAACTGTAATTGAGGCAGGAGAGATTGGAGCCAGATGGGTGGAGGTGGCAGAGAAGAAGAAAACTGGTTGCAGTTGGAGCGGAGACCAGAAGGGACCACCCCAGACCACACCCTATTACCGGGGGCCGCCCAAAGCCCCACCTACCTCCCAAAGAGCCCTCCAGACCCCTTATCGTCCCACCACCCCGTTCTCCAGCAGCCCTCCTCGCCCCAGTGACCCGTCAGCTGGACGATGTTTTAAATGTAACGAGCTGGGGCATGTAAAGGCCAACTGCCCCAAGAACCCCAACAGATTACAGTTCATTGCACCGGAATCACACCAGAGGTCCACAGGCCCAGATACCTCCCAGATACCCTTGGAGCGGAGGGAAACTGTGAGTGTGGGCGGGAAGAAGGTCACCGCGTGGAGGGACACCGGAGCACAAGTGTCAGCTATCCATGCTTCCTTAGTGGACCCCAATTTAATCAACCCAGAGATCCAAGTGACGATTCAACCCTTCAAGTCCAACTCTTTCAATTTGCCTACAGCCAAGTTGCCTGTCCAGTACAAGAGCTGGTCAGGAATGTGGACTTTTGCAGTCTATGATGATTATCCCATCCCCATGCTGTTGGGGGAAGACTTGGCCAATCATGTGAAGCAGGCCAAGAGGGTGGGAATGGTCACCCGCAGCCAGGCTAAACAAGCCGTGAGGCCTAGCTCTGTTCCGGAAACTTCTATCAGGACCCAGTCAGAGTTGATGGACCTGGACCCCAGGCCAATGTCTGCAACAGCAGTAGTGGATCCAGTCCCAGAGACCCAGACGGAACCAGTCCCAGAACCGGAACCAGCCGAACAACCAACACCAGACCCCGTGTCAGCACTGAATCCAGTACTTGCAACCTCAACAACAGAGGGCCCCACCGAACCTGAACTGGCAGCAGCCGATAACCCGACCCAAGAGGCTCAGCTGGAGCCTGAATCCCAACATAGTGCACCAGCGGAGAGCGGTTCACAGTCAACAGAAACAGCTCCATCCCCTATATCGCTTCCAGAGGGACCAAGCCTAGGTCCACAATCCCATGAGGAACTGATGTCTCCAGCATCAAGGGAACAGTTCCAGACCGAACAGGAAGCAGATGAAAGCCTCCAGAGAGCTTGGACGGCGGCACGGAGCAACCCACCGCCTCTCAGCTCTTCTAATCGATCCAGGTTTGTTATAGAAAGAGGACTTTTATACAAGGAAACTCTTTCTGGTGGACACCAGGAAGACTGGCCTCCTCAGAACCAGTTGGTAGTTCCAACTAAATACCGGGCCAAGCTCTTGAGCTTAGCCCACGATCACCCTAGTGGCCATGCTGGGGTGAACAGGACCAAAGACCGTTTGGGGGGATCATCCCACTGGGAGGGAATGGGCAAGGATGTTTCTACCTATGTCCAGTCTTGTGAGGTGTGCCAAAGAGTGGGAAAACCCCAAGACCAGGTCAAAGCCCCTCTCCAGCCACTCCCCATCATTGAAGTTCCATTTCAGCGAGTAGCTGTGGATATTCTGGGTCCTTTTCCGAAAAAGACACCCAGAGGAAAGCAGTACATACTGACTTTCATGGATTTTGCCACCCGATGGCCGGAAGCAGTAGCTCTAAGCAACACCAGGGCTAAAAGGGTGTGTCAGGCACTAGCAGACATTTTTGCCAGGGTAGGTTGGCCCTCCGACATCCTCACAGATGCAGGGGCTAATTTCCTGGCAGGAACTATGAAAAACCTTTGGGAAGCTCATGGGGTAAATCACTTGGTTGCCACTCCTTACCACCATCAAACAAATGGCATGGTGGAGAAGTTTAATGGAACTTTGGGGGCCATGATACGTAAATTTGTAAATGAGCACTCCAATGATTGGGACCTAGTGTTGCAGCAGTTGCTCTTTGCCTACAGAGCTGTACCACATCCCAGTTTAGGGTTTTCCCCATTTGAACTTGTATATGGCCGTGAGGTTAAGGGGCCATTGCAGTTGGTGAAGCAGCAATGGGAGGGATTTACACCTTCTCCAGGAACTAACATTCTGGACTTTGTAACCAACCTACAAAACACCCTCCGAACCTCTTTAGCCCTTGCTAGAGAAAACTTACAGGATGCTCAAAAAGAGAAAAAAGCCTGGTATGATAAACATGCCAGAGAGCGTTCCTTCAAAGTAGGAGACCAGGTCATGGTCTTAAAGGCGCTCCAGGCCCATAAAATGGAAGCATCGTGGGAAGGGCCATTCACGGTCCAGGAGCGCCTGGGAGCTGTTAATTATCTCATAGCATTCCCCACCTCCAACCGAAAGCCTAAGGTGTACCATATTAATTCTCTAAAGCCCTTTTATTCCAGAGAATTAAAGGTTTGTCAGTTTACAGCCCAGGGAGGAGACGACGCTGAGTGGCCTGAAGGTGTTTACTACGAAGGGAAATGTGCTGGTGGTGTGGAAGAGGTGAACCTCTCCATGACCCTTGGGCGTATGCAGCGACAGCAGATCCAGGAGCTGTGCACTAGCTACGCGCCAACGTTCTCAGCCACCCCAGGACTGACTGAACGGGCATACCACTCCATTGACACAGGTAATGCTCACCCAATTAGGGTCCAACCTTACCGGGTGTCTCCTCAAGCTAAAACTGCTATAGAACGGGAGATCCAGGATATGTTACAGATGGGGGTAATCCGCCCCTCTGAAAGTGCATGGGCATCTCCAGTGGTTCTAGTTCCCAAACCAGATGGGGAAATACGTTTTTGCGTGGACTACCGTAAGCTAAATGCTGTAACTCGCCCAGACAACTATCCCATGCCACGCACAGATGAACTATTAGAGAAACTGGGACGGGCCCAGTTCATCTCTACCTTGGACTTAACCAAGGGGTACTGGCAGATACCGCTAGACGAATCTGCCAAGGAAAGGTCAGCCTTCATCACACATCTCGGGCTGTATGAATTTAATGTACTCCCTTTCGGGCTGCGAAATACACCCGCCACTTTCCAAAGACTTGTAGATGGTCTCCTAGCGGGATTAGGAGAATATGCAGTCGCCTACCTTGACGATGTGGCCATATTTTCGGATTCCTGGGCAGACCACCTGGAACATCTACAAAAAGTCCTTGAGCGCATAAGGGAGGCAGGACTAACTGTTAAGGCTAAGAAGTGTCAAATAGGCCTAAACAGAGTGACTTACCTTGGACACCAGGTGGGTCAAGGAACTATCAGCCCCCTACAGGCCAAAGTGGATGCTATCCAAAAGTGGCCTGTCCCAAAGTCAAAGAAACAGGTTCAATCCTTCTTAGGCTTGGCCGGTTATTACAGACGATTTGTACCGCACTACAGCCAAATCGCTGCCCCACTGACAGACCTAACCAAAAAGAAACAGCCAAATGCTGTTCAGTGGACCGGAAAGTGTCAGAAGGCCTTTAACAAGCTTAAAGCGACACTCATGTCTGACCCTGTACTAAGGGCCCCAGACTTTGACAAACCGTTCCTAGTAACCACAGATGCGTCCGAGCGTGGTGTGGGAGCAGTTTTAATGCAGAAAGGACCTGATCAAGAATTCCACCCTGTAGTGTTTCTCAGCAAAAAACTGTCTGAGAGGGAAAGCAACTGGTCAGTCACTGAAAAAGAATGTTACGCCATTGTCTACGCTCTGGAAAAGCTACGCCCATATGTTTGGGGACGGCGTTTCCACCTGCAAACCGACCATGTTGCACTGAAGTGGCTTCACACCATCAAGGAAACTAACAAAAAACTTCTTCGGTGGAGTTTAGCTCTCCAAGATTTTGATTTCGACGTCCAACACATCTCAGGAGCTTCTAACAAAGTGGCTGATGCACTCTCCCGTGAAAGTTTCCCAGAATCAACTGGTTAAAATCGTCCTTGAGATGTGGAAAATATTGTTAGTCTTTATGTACTTGGTAGTATATTTAGAGATGCATGTGTCTTATTAACTCTGTTTTTCCTAGAGCTCCAGGAAGAAATCCCAGCCAGTGTTTCACCCTAGCTGAGATTTGGGGGGCGTGTCATAAATATAAAGGGAAGGGTAAACCCCTTTGAAATCCCTCCTGGCCAGGGGAAAGCTCCTCTCACCTGTAAAGGGTTAAGAAGCTAAAGATAACCTCGCTGGCACCTGACCAAAATGACCAATGAGGAGACAAGATACTTTCAAAAGCTGGGACGAGGGAGAGGAACAAAGGGTCTGTGTCGGTCTGTGTGCTGCTCTTTGCCAGAGACAGAACAGGAATGGAGTCTTAGAACTTTTAGTAAGTAATCTAGCTAGGTATGTGTTAGATTATGATTTCTTTAAATGGCTGAGAAAAGAATTGTGCTGAATAGAATAACTATTTCTGTCTGTGTATCTTTTTTGTAACTTAAGGTTTTGCCTAGAGGGGTTCTCTATGTTTTTGAATCTAATTACCCTGTAAGATATCTACCATCCTGATTTTACAGGGGGGATTTCTTTATTTCTATTTACTGCTATTTTTATTAAAAGTCTTCTTGTAAAACACTGAATGCTTTTTCATTGTTCTCAGATCCAAGGGTTTGGGTCTGTGGTCACCTATGCAAATTGGTGAGGCTTTTTATCCAACATTTCCCAGGAAAGGGGGGGTGCAAGTGTTGGGAGGATTGTTCATTGTTCTTCAGATCCAAGGGTCTGGGTCTGTAGTCACCTAGGCAAATTGGTGAGGCTTTTTACCAAACCTTGTCCAGGAAGTGGGGTGCAAGGTTTTGGGGAAGTATTTTGGGGGGAAAGACGCGTCCAAACAGCTCTTCCCCAGTAACCAGTATTAGTTTGGTGGTGGTAGCGGCCATTCCAAGGATAACGGGTGTAATATTTTGTACCTTGGGGAAGTTTTGACCTAAGCTGGTAAAGATAAGCTTAGGGGGTTTTTTCATGCAGGTCCCCACATCTGCACCCTAGAGTTCAGAGTGGGGGAGGAACCTTGACACGGAGGGTGGTGAAGCACTAGAATGGGTTACCTAGGCAGGTGGTAGAATCTCCTTCCCTAGAGGTTTTTAAGGTCAGGCTTGACAAAGCCCTGGCTAGGATGATTTAGTTGGGGATTGGCCCTGCTTTGAGCAGGGGGTTGGACTAGATGACCCCTGAAGTCCCTTCAACCCTGATATTCTATTCTATACGATACGCTGGGGGCCAGATCTTCAGCTGGTGTAAACTGGTGCAGCGCCATTGAAGTCATGGAGTTATGAGGATTTACACCAGCTGATAATGTCTAATTCACTATTGTAGACACAATTTACACTGGTGTAGCTAACCATCCATGACATATAACTGGATAAAATGCCCTGGTGCAAATTGTACCACATCAGTGCAAATTGTGTCTACACTAGGGGGTTGCACTGGTTCAGCTCCACCAGTGGCTAAAAACCCAGTGTAGATGATGTAGACTATGCTTTATATAAATAGCTACGATTACCTTAGTGTTTGTATTGTTCCTTACACTTACTACATTATAGCAAATACTGAGTAATGTTTTTTAGTTATCGAAGGCTTTGGGCAAATTGTGAAGGATGAGCGCTACAGGGCAGAGAGTGTTACAGGCCAGGTAGAATGTCAAAAGAAGATTGCTTTCCCTGCCATTGTCCTGTGTGTTAATAGGTAGCAGGGAACAGTTGGTAGCAGGGCTGGAGCACAAGAGAGACTTTGTGACGTAGAGATGGGACTTGAAATGTTAGGCTGCCTACTTATTGGCACCTACAATATACTGGACCAATGTAGCTGTAAGCCTGCATTATGTGATCATGCAACATGAGGCATACATTTGTAAGCACTGGGCTTTTGCAGAAAACCTGAAGAAACCCAGCTAGGAAAATGGAAATGGCTCTCTTGCCTGAATCTGATTCTCTGCTTTGGTTCCATGCCATTGCCAGTCGACATTCTTGCTCAGTTAATTTTCTTGTTTGAGAGAGTTTTTGGATATCTTTACAAGGCACAGTAATGGACAGGGGATAGAGAGATGAATCTCTTCTCCACTTAACAGAAATACTTTACAGGCTAAAAACTAACTTCCATCCCTCATGCCCAGCTGAATAGGTCAGCAGAGTGTGTAAATCTGTTCTTAGATATAAGAACTTACAGATCGTGTTTAATTCTGTCTGGATAAAGACCATATTTTCAAAGTATGCTCCAACATACATGCTGACAACATCTTAATTTATGTCTGCTTAGAACATTGACAGTGCATGAATATCTACTAACCTTCATCTACTCTTGATTTGGGGATTTGGCAGGCATCTCCCTTAAAATAGCTGGAGCATAGACATATGCACTCTCCATCCACCAGCAACAAGGTACCACCATTTTTGCAGGGTTTGCATTTGCACACACTGTACTCTGTAATGTATTCCTCAATGGCTCTTTCCAGATTCTGTTTCTTTATATGTGCATCTTTCATGTTTACTGGAACAAGAGTATATATTGGAGATGGCTGTAAAGGAAAAAAACCCATACATTATAGACATTATTTCCCCTATAATCATGTCTAAATCCTTTCCTTATACAAATCTTTAGAAAAAGTTATTTTAAACAAATCCTTTCTTCTGATAACATGAAGTCTCCTTACTTATAGTTTGCACCATGTATCTGGTATAACGATTGGATGTGGGTTATTTTAATCCTGCAGCAATGGCATGCAGACCAGATAGCTCAAGATTCAGATCCCCATAGTTGCACCCAAAATACATTACAGAGCCCACTGACATAGTCTTCATCCAAAGAATGGGTTGGAAAATGATATTGACTATAACATTCTTATATAAATAAATCAACAGTGCACCCATCGCCTGGAATGCTCTGTTCATTTCTGGTCACCTTATCTCAAACATGTTTATCTAAAAGATACATTCTAGTTCAAACAAGAATTATTTCAGGGCAGTTCTATGGCCTGTTATACAGGAAATCTGACTAGATGAACACAGTGGTCCCTTCTGGCCTTAGAATCTATTAATCCATTAAGAAAGACCAAAGCTACTAAGATGAAGAAACTAACTAACAGTTAATGATAAGCAAAGTAATTCTTGATATTTTCCTCACCATAGGAAAGGGAACTTTCACAGGTAATTATGATATATGAATTTGTAACATGGCCTAGAAGAAACTCTCCTTACCTTCTGCTGGATCACCACTGGAGCATCAATCAGTGAGTTAGCCCACTGTATATAATCCTCTACATCAACCACTTTGGCATTCCTCAGTAGCATTTCTTTTATTTTCACAGAAAAATCAATCTTCCCTCCCTCAACCAAAGAAATGATGTCATCAATAACTTCATCATCATCATGAGTGTCTACAGAGAGAGAGCGCAAGCGAGAGAGAGAGAGAGAGAGAATGACTGGAAGTTTAATGGCCACAGATTCTAGCACAAATCAGCTCACGTCTCCCCAAAGTGACTAGAAGGAAGATTCCATCCTATAAGACTGTGGTGAAATCTCATTTAACTTTGCTAATTCTCCATCATTTGTGAGAAATCTCATTTTATGAATTTTGCAATCACACCAAAATGCCAAAAAGGTAAGAAAAGAAAAAGGGCTTCTAAGGGGTTAGCATGGCACGGATGGACAGGTGGGTAAACCAGATGTCACAGAAATGGATGTAGTACACATTGTTTAATGAGTGGCATAGTATCACCTGAGCTGCACTAGGAAAGGATAAAGGTTAGACTGGCCTGGGTAGCACAGCTAAAAGTTGAGTTGCATGAACAGAGCAGTGCAGGGAAGCCTGCAACACCTGCCTGTCCTGTGCTTGGTATTAAATCCTTCTCCCTCAGCCTTTTATGAACACTGTATTAGCTTAGACATTTAACTGGTTTTAAAAGAAGGGGAAGAAATCAACATCCTCTCTCTTTAAGCAAAAGAGTTTGCAGTTTTGATCACACAAACTAAAGATACACTTACAATTAGATTTCCTGTTGATGCTTTTGCATTTACCACCTTTTACACCACCTTGGAAAGCCAACTCTTTATTTACTAGACTGACATCTAAATGATAACCGAGACATTTCTTTACATCATCTTCCGTGACTTCTGCAAATGCAATTAATTTGGAGATCATTAGGGGAAAATGCATATTTGGTTTTAAAAACAAGAAAATAAGAAAAAATGAATATGATTTTATACTTCTTGGGAGCCAAGTTTCAGGACTGCTGAAAAAACGTGTTGCCTTCATTCTTCCACTGTCTTTCACCCCCTCTCCCTCTCCCAGGTTATGAATTCAATGCAGTTTGCCTCTGGAGTTTCGACCTATTGGTGGGCTGCCCAGTGATTAGGAAAACTCTAGGAACACTCCCTCTACTCGCAACTCCTTAAAAAGTAACATTCTCCTGTTCTCCAGGGCTGCCCTTCCTTGAGGGATAATTCTTCCCCTCTTTCCTCTGGGGATTGTGTCTTTCTCTGTTGCTTCTCATTTCTTTTTTTATGTCTGTTGTATCACTGAATCCTCTCAATCTTTTCCTTCCCCATCACCCGGTCTTACCCAAACTGTTTCCTGGATATTCCCCTCTTTCTACCATAAAGTTAATGTAACTTTATTAATCTGTTCCATGCCCGCCCTCCCACCCCATCACGACCACTCTTATTCTACCCTTTCTCTCCTACAGCTACTCTTTTCTATCTATTGATCGTAAATAATTGAAGTCTAATCTTGTTCTACCACTGCAGTCAATGGGAGTTTTCCCTCAAGATCAGTGCCTCAGAGAGCACCTATCACCATAGTATCTAGCTGGTGAACATAAGAATATAAGTATGTATAAAGGACTTCTCTGTCCCAACTCCTTGCTTATTGCCTGGGCTGACAGGGAATTTTAATGCCATAAGGGGCATGTATTTATTTGTTTGGCTTCAGAATTCGCATGAGAATTATTTTTTTGTTTATTTTAGAATGATCACTTCAATCTACCACAAAAGCCATACCTCCCAACACTGTATGTGAAGAAGGATTAAGTTACTGTTTTCCTATCTCAACCAGAGAAAAATTCCAATATTAACATTAAAGGCTGTAAAAAAGTTCCAACACAGCCAAATACAGCATCTGCATTCAGTGAGGTTCTCGATTTTACTACCAATTTAGATGTACAAAGAGATCAAATGACAAGTTACCTATGATCACAAATTGAATTTTGTAGTTCAGCTAGCATTAGGATTTGGGATCCTCTATGAACCAGACCACATGGTCACCAATCACTAGTAATATTTGAATACTGTAGTTTTTAAATAAAAGGTTTTCACGGATGACAGACTTCCATTAAGATTGTTATAAAAAGATGGCCTTAAAGTGAATGAGCCAGATTCTGATCTTATTTACACTGGTAGAATTCCCGAGTGACTCCACTGATTCCAATAAAGTGACTTTGGTGTAACTGAGATTAATGTTTGGCTCAGGATTTTAATTCTGAAAACGAATGACCAAGGCTCCTATCCTACAATGAGGTACACAACATGGTCATTCCCTTGCACCTGCATGGAGTCTCACTGACTTCAATCAGGCTCTGCACAAGGTTCTGTCTCCACATCTCATATTGCAGGATTGGGGCCTATTTGTTGATCTATTGGCTATAGGCAGAGCAATAAAATGCATACCTTTTAACTTCATGGCATAATTATCCAACACATACAGAAGTTCGTATTTTCCTCCCACAGTCCCAGAGACAGCATAATGTGTTCCATACATTTCTAGAAATCTAAAGTATTCCCCCTTGTCATATTCAGTGGGCAGATACTTCACATCTTCAAGGAAAGCATCTGTTAGCTGTACACGCTGACTTCGCATTTGGAATCTTCCCAGTTGTATTTTTCCTTTGACATACAGAAAGGTTTGTTTCTGTACAAAAGGCACAATCAGACATGTTTTACTCAAAAGACAATGCAGAACTTTCAAATATTGTATGGGATACTCTAGCATTTTGGGACCAGGACAAACTTGTTTAGACAGAATAAGAAGTTCCCTAAAACTTCACCTAAAACTTAATCTGAAGAAGTAGCAAGAAGTTTGGATAATTTTAGGGTTTTTTTCCGTTTTTGCACAACTCTCCACTTCCCAATTTCAATAAATCAGACTCGTTGTGTTCTACTGTTTTCAGATATCACGTGTGTAGGTTTGTTTTTTTTTTAAACCAGATTCTCTATAAAATACTTCCCAGACTTAATTTTGTGACATACAAAAATAATTCAAGCCAGTTTGCCAGATAATGGGCCCTGTTCCTCCACCCTCAGAAGTCAATGGGAGATATGCCATTGCCTACAATGGGAAAAGGATTAGGATCTTCCTTTTTTGGAAGTGCCCTGCTACTCTTAAACTGTCAGAATGAAGGGTGTAGCTCCATTTTCAAAAACACACATAATGAAATCAAATCCAGCAGATTTCCTACTATGCAAAACAGTAAGTCATATGAGTGCCACACTCTACTCTAACTAGATGTAATACTACATACAAATCATCATTATGACTCATACATGGCTGATGTTGATGCAAACAGAAAAGCTCATATCGCAGCCCAGATTAAGGTTGGGGTATTGAATATTTCATATGCCTAAAGATAGGAGCATAAAACATGAAACAGTCTCACTTAATGGTGCAAGCAAATGCATAAATCCAAAGCCTCAAGTCAACATTAAGTGAAACAAATCCACACAAAAGGACAAGACTTTCTAAAATAGGAGCCTAAAGTTAGGCTTCCCACTTATGGGGAATGTTTTCAAATGTAGGCATAGGCTCCCAAGACCTATTCCTATCTAACTATGGTACTTATATTGTCCTCATTAAAGTAGAGCCTAAATATCTCAGAATCTTCAATGTTTTTGAAGCCAATACCATTACCCTCATTTTACAGGTTTCAGAGTAGCAGCCGTGTTAGTCTATATCTGCAAAAAGAACAGGAGTACTTGTGCCACCTTAGAGACGAACAAATTTATTTGAGCATAAGCTTTCATGAGCTACAGCTCACTTCATCGGGTGCATGCAGTAGAAAATACAGTGGGGAGATTTTATATACACAGAGAACATGAAACAATGGGTGTTACCATACACACTGTAATGCGAGTGATCAGGTAAGGTGAGCTATTACCA
Organism: Caretta caretta; assembly: GCF_965140235.1. Lineage (NCBI taxonomy): Eukaryota > Metazoa > Chordata > Testudines > Cheloniidae > Caretta > Caretta caretta. The sequence continues at coordinate 28,431,499 of NC_134210.1, forward strand.
GCAGGAGAGGAAAAAAAACCTTTTGTAGTGATAATCAAGGTGGCCCATTGCCAACAGTTGACAAGAATATGTTAGGAACAGTGTGTGTGTGTGTGTGGGGGGGGCAAATAAACATGGGGAAATAGTTTTACTTTGTGTAATGACACATCCACTCCCAGTCTTTACTCAAGCCTAAGTTAATTGTGTCCAGTTTGCAAATTAATTCCAATTCAGCAATCTCTCGTTGGAGTCTGTTTTGGAAGTTTTTTTGTTGAAGAATTGCCACTTCTCGGTCTGTAATCAAGTGACCAGAGAGATTGAAGTGTTCTCCGACTTTTACAGAGGACAACAAGAAACAGAGAGGCTAAATGATGCAGGAAGTCTGTAGCAGAGAAGGGAATTGAACCCAGGTCTCTGGCTAGTGCCCTATCTACTAGATAATCTATTCTCATATATAAACTAACCACTATGCCACTAAATAATAGGCTTCATTTTCAAACATTTAGCTGCCAGGAAGTTGTCAATGGGAATTTGCTGGTTGCTTAGCACTTTTGAAAAGCTGGCTACTTATTTATGAATCCAAATATGAAGTTGGGTGCTGAATTTTAGGCTCCAATTTTTGGAAATCTTGGCCAAGCTCCACTTTACCAAATTGTATGACTGACTATGGTGCTACTTCCACTGTTGCTCTAGAATGTAGATCTGACTGCCAACATGTGATATTGGGAGTAGAACTTCCACTGCTCATGAAGCACTTGGAATAAAAAGATTCTTGTCATTAGCATTCAGTAGTGTTAAGGCTTAAATATACTCCATGAGACAACCATTAGTGACAAATGTAAGTCCTGAGACATTTGCAGACCTCATCCAAGGGAGGGCAGTGGTACACAAACACATCAACTAATAGATTACAGTGAAATACTAAGAAATGTAGCCCACTAACAGCTGAACTTACTGTCAAAAACAATGCTTAAATAGCCAAATACCTTACAGCTTTAGAGATCCTTAACCAGCTGTTCCTTTTCCAGTCACCACCCAGCTTTCCAGTCTGTATCCCATTGCCAACCCCTTTTAAAAAGTCAGGGTCTTTTTCCCCATTGACCTATTACTGCTTTTTCTCAGTGGTGTATCATTATTTTACATTATTCACTTATTCCTGGGTAAGATGAAGAAAGCAAATAAAGGTTAATTTATAAAAGGAATTTACACCTAAGTGACAGGACAGTCTCATCCACTTGTCCCCCATCATAACACAGGGAGGCTTGTTGTCCCCTGTCTCCTTCCTCGACCACCTAAAGAGGTTTATGAGTCCTGTCTGTCAGTTAGGGGCGTTGTTCATGCTTTTAGATCTTGAGCTCCTGGGTTCAATCCCTACAGACAACCTGACTGAGGTACACCTTGCCTTTTAGTATTATTTTCATAGTGGGTCTAATCTTTTGCAAAATGTGTACTAGCCCTGCGTTTTCTATTACCTTCTTGTAACTTACTGGTTAGAAAGGGTATTTTAGGCTGAAACTTGATCCAGATTAAAATGGGTCTCACATTTATTTCTTGATATGAAATTCAAGCAGAAACAAACCCTCATCTTGTGATCAAACAAACCCAAATCTTGTGATCAAAGATCCTCAGCCCCATTAACTCCACTTTGTAGCACTTTGGCAGTGCAAAGCAGACTTAAAGCAAGCGTAAGAGGCCATGTGCTATAGACAGAGCAATAAAATGCATAAAGGCAATCAAGCCTTTGGTGGCTTGCGTAATGCTCTGGTGGCATAAAGCTGATGTACCTGCCACCCATCCCCACCACAGGCCTTGGCATAGTGTGTGGCCAAGGAAAGGGAGGCTTGCTGGATTGCTCTTGGACTCTGGTGATCCTCAACTGCTGGAATGGACTTTGGAGGGGGAGGGATAGCTCAGTGGTTTGAACATTGGCCTGCTAAACCCAGGGTTGTGAGTTCAATCCTTGAGGGGGCCATTTAGGGATCTGGGGCAAACACTGGGGACTGGTCCCGCTTTGAGCAGGGGGTTGGACTAGATGACCTCCTGAGTTCCCTTCCAACTATGATATTCTATGATTCTATGACTCTTAGGAGCCGTGGCAACTGGTGCAACTTAGAATAGTCCTTTGTGACCTGTTTCCCTCTGAGATGTGCTGTGCAACAAATGGCTGGTCCTGAAGATCTGACCTTTGGGTTATTAACCTACATGCTCCATCAAGAGCACCCAAGCTTTGCCTGCCTGGGTCTTCATTGCAATTTGTTACTTAAAGGCTGTGTCTAATTTGCACACAGTGGAATAGATCACAACTGTTCACTGATAAAAATGGATCATTGCATGCTGATATCTTTGGTTTCTGGCAACATCAATCCATATTGAAGGCCAAGGTGGTGAAATAGGCTGCATTTGACCCACATTTTGGCTACTCCTGAAGTAAACTTTAATCTTTACATTGCCAACATTTTGCCAGTCCCCCCTATATCGTGTGAGGAGGGCAACAGACATCCTGAACAGTTCGGAAGATTAATACCTGTATAGCCCAACAGTATGCGAATTTCAGATCCTATGAAATTACTACATACAATGTTTTATGCCATTGAGCTTACCCTTTCTTTGGAGTACTGGAAGATATAATTTAGACTTTCATTCCTTGAAAACTGGTAGCCAAGGGAGCTGTTTATAGATGTGGCCTGATTGTTTTCAGTAGGTGTGTATTTTACTGACATGGAAACCGAAAAATATTCTTGTTTTTCATGGTAAATCTCTTTTATCATGGTCACACGATCATAGTAGAACTCAGTTGTGAATCTTTTCTCAGCTTTTGTCTTAGGAAAAAAGAGAATAACAGATAAAAAACCATGTATAATCTATTTAACAAAACCACAATAGCTTGAAACTTATGTAATGAACAGATACTAAAACTGCATGTTTTATTCTCATGTCATCACAAATCGTATGATAAAACAAACAAACAATCTATATAAAACAGGTGCTGAGGAGCATATAGTAGATGAGGGTCTAGGGACTGATAGGTATAATACTAAGTCAGTTTGTATAGGATTTGGACCCAAACTTCAAGAAATAGAACAACATTAAGTCCATGGAAAACAGAAAAGTTTGTTTACATGGTTGCATTGTCATTTCAAACAAGTAAAATATTAATGAGGGCTGGTCAAAAAAGATATCCATTGAAACTGTTTTGAGATGGAAAATTGGGTTTTTGACAAAATGAAGTTTGGTTGGCTTGTTTGTTTTGCAAAAAGTCTCTTTTCCATGGAAACTTTACATTTTTTTGTTGAAAAAATAAATGTCTGAAATCAAAAATATTTGGATTTGGTTGTTGTGCTATGGTGCCTCATGGAAGCTGTAGTTTGGTTTTCCTCTATGGGCTATGCTCCCTACCCTGGCCACATCTCCTATGATTAGGGTTGGTAGAATTTGATTTTTTTTAAAATAATTTTGATGGATAATATCAATGTTTATTTTAACCATTTTTGTTATTTTTATCCACTTAAATTTCACAGTTACAGAAAATTATGGGTTTTCATCAATTTTTATCCATTTAAATTTTCAGATTTGTGGGAAATTACTGTGGGGGTCCATATCATTATTTAATAACAGACATGGATTTCAAAAAGCTAATGCTTTATAACTCTTAAATCACAAATAGTCAACATCACATGTCAAAATACACAAAGTAAATAGCTTTAAATCAAACTAAGATTTCAAGCAGCATTTTTCTTATGTTGCCTATTGGTAAGTTTGGATGATCATAGATGGAAATACTTTTTAGTTGGTTTGTGTACGTATGGTGAAATGGACATTTACCAACTTTTATTGATAAAAAAAAATCAAACCCTTCCAAGTCTACCTATGATGCACCATGGCCAGAGACGCCCATAATGGAACAGTCTCTTCTCATCCTGAGGGGAGACTGTGGTGCATCATGGGAGTTGTAGTTTAATCAGGTAGTCTGGCCTATATAGGAAAATGGGAGCATGAGGCATGTGAACCACAACTCACATGGGCACTCTGCCAGCATTTCCAAATGGAAAGAATTTGGTTTTCAGCTGAAAAATATGTCAAAATGTTCTGTGGAAAATTTTGATGAAAACAAAATTTTCTGTCTAATGAAAGCCCATTTTCTGACCAGCTTTAACTAGTATGTGAAACAACTATTGCTGCACTTTGGTCTTGATTTCTCTATAGAACAAGAAGAAAACTGGAGATTAGATACTTTCAGAATGTAAAGGTGAATATTTTCAAAAGTGACTAGTGATTTTGGGTGTCAATATAAGGTGCTCACTGCAGTCTGAAACACTTTAAAGCAGCCTGTCTTTTAGAAAATGCTATATAGCTCATCTATGAAAATCAGACTCCTTTAAGAGCTGTCAAGTTGGCAACCAAATCAGTAATCACTTGAAAAACTTGGCCAAAGACTGCTGTATGGAGGGTATAATTTGGATTTTACTTTGACAACACAAGAATCTCACAGAGCTTTCATGGAGAAACCAAAATCATTTGCAGAAATGTCATGACAAGTTTCATACTGTTGCTTCAGAATTTACCATTGTGTTACATGGTTGGCATGATTTTTTTTTAATCTTTGCTCGCAGTCACTGAAAATGCCTTTTATATGTGACAAATGCTTGTCAAACTGTGACCATTTTGTAGATTCAACTATGACATGCATAATTTAATTTCATTTGGCAATTTTAATTATTTTTGCCTTTGCAGGGTATGTGTAAAAGGCAAAATTATCCAGTTTCACACGTGGCACGAATGTATCATAAAACTCTAAAAAATCAAAACAAATGGAACTCCTTCTCCCCCTCCCACCCCCAACATCTGGATCAGCTCAGCTGTTCATAAGTAAGCTAAGTTGCAGTGACTTTTCCCCCCTTTTTTCTTTTTGCTTCAGTTGGTGTAAAGTCTTCGCTATGTAAAACTGGGAAAGTGCCATTACATTTAAGGGATTATAATCTTCCATTTCCTATTAGGATGTAGATAGGAATCTTTATGGAGTCTCAACCTCAGAAATGAAGCAGAATTGCCATTTTACCTTCTTTTATCTTCGGTACCTGTCTATGGCTAATTCTGAATACCTGCTTTTAATGTTAAATAAAAATACTAATAGTATCATATTTTTTGTATTAGCAGAATATACAGGTTTGGTAACAAAGAAGTGCTACCACCATCAAAAATAAATACACATGCTGCATGGCAAGGCTTTATGGGTCAGATTTAGCTACCTTTACTTGTATTGGCACAGAGCCTTAGCTGCTGTGAAGTCAATTGGATACATAAGTTATAACTGCTCAGGTACAGAAGTATTTCTCCAGGAAAAAAGTTTAACTAAAAAGTAGCTTTTAATATTTTTCAGGAATTTCTTCTTGAAGCACCCTTAGATTGCCACCAAGTGACTTCTTGCTTATGTAGACGCAGAAAACTAGGTAGCGATAGAATAGTAGTTATTTTTAGCTATAAACTGAATTGAGGCTGAGCCACCAAAGGGATTAGCATCCAAATCTCCTAGAAGGCTTTGAAAAATCTTCATCTGAATCTGCAAAGGAAAGGTGATCTAGTGGTTATGGGACTCAACCGGGGCTCAGGAGAGCTAGACTCTCTGGGAAAGTTACTTAATTTCTGTGTGCCTCAACTCCCCATCTGTAAAATGGAGATAATAGTGCTCCCTTCTTCCCACCTGTTCTCTCTGTCTTGACTATTTAGAGTTTAAACTCGTTGGGGAAAGGACTGTCTTTTACTATGGACTGAGTGAGCACACTAAACTTAATGGGTAAATGGGCTACTTCTACACTTGGAGCTGGAGGTGTGATTCCCAGCTCACATACACACACTCGCTCTAGCTCTCATTGAGGCAGTGTACTAAAATAGTAGCGTAACTGTGGTAGCCTGGGTAGCGGTGAGTAGCAGCACGGGGTAGCCGCCCCCCACACAAACCCACCAGGCCCTGTGGTACGTAGTCAGGAAGGCTAGCCCATTCTGCTGCTCCAGTTACACTACTGTTTTAGTGCATGACCTCAATGAGAGCTAGAGCGAATGTGTGTGCAGGAGCTGGGAATCACACCTCCAGCTCCAAGTGTAGAAGCCACCTTAGTTGAGACCCCTAGGAACTACCATTAATACAAATAATAAATTCTGTTCTCTTCTGAATTCTGCCAAAATCTTACTACAGAAGATTTTTTAATGCCTGATTTAAGAGAGAGTTTTGACATCCTGTTGGAAAACTTAATCTCAGTCAACCTTCTCCTAATTTTTACACAGAGACATACATCGTAGTTGAGAAAAGCAACGTTCCATGGCTTGCGGTAATAGGTCCTGGTATTCCCATCACGCACTCGGTCACAAACACCATTAAAATACTCATTTTCAAATGGGCTTGCCATTGGCTGCATCCCTAGAATGTTGATTCTAGAAGGAAAATAAAGTAACGTGTTAAACTTCAAAAAGATGGTGTTAGCACCGTTAGCCTGTAGACAGTGGTATTATGACCTAGAAAAGCCAAACATGAAAATTACATGTGACAACCGACAAAAAACTGAATCCTGCTGGAATTTAAAAGCTGGAGTTCCTGTTGGTTCAGCAATGATATTAAAGATCCCATGAGACTTTTCACAAGAGTGAGGGTTTGCCATATTATTTTGCCCTGAGCCAATGTATTGCCATAGTTCATCTCAAAAGTTACTGGATTCAATGGTGCTACAAGTGTACCATGCGTTTTGCAGGTTACATTTGTTTATAAAGATTGTTAAGGGTGCCTGCCAGGAGCTTGGGATAGAAACTCCAATAGTATAAATCAAAGGACTAAGTAGGAAGCAGTATGTCCTAATGGATAGGGCACTGCATTAGGACTCAGGAGAGCAGCTGGGATGCTCAGTGACACTAGGCAAGTCACCTCTTGGGGCCTTAGTTTTCCCATCTGTAAAATGGGGATAATGATATGTCCTTTGTAAAGCACTTTGAGGTCTGTGGATGAAAAGTGGAGGAGTGAAAAAGTGATTGGTATTATTAATAAAAATGAAACACAATGGGATCCTTTGAATGAAAGGAACCCTATAATAAAGACCTATTTCTTCTCCAATAACTATTCATAGCTAGCAATCTTTATGGGATCAAAATAAAGATATATTTTTCCCAATACACTTTTATCAGATTGTTTCTAAATACTCAATATTATATTGTATATTACTATATTTTGCAATATCAAATGTGTACAGAAGCCACCCAGCCTTCAGAAAGAATACACACCTAATTTTATCCTAGACTCTGCTCAGGAAGAACAACGAGGAGTCCTTGTGGCACCTTTAGAGACTAATGAATTTATTTGGGCATAAGCTTTCGTGGGCTAGGAGCGATGAAGTGGGTTCTAGCCCATGAAAGCTTATGCCCAAATAAATTCGTTAGTCTCTAAGGTGCCACAAGGACTCCTCGCTGTTTTTGCTGATACAGACTAACACGGCTACCACGCTGAAACCTACTCAGGAAGAATTAGAGCTTGGGCACTACAATGGCCTGGATCGGAGAAAAGGCAATTAAAATAATAGCAAACACAGGAAAGTTAACAGATTCATCTTCCAGTTTCATAGATCTGGTGATGATGTGAGATACAACAAGTGTACAAAGAAGATACACCTAAAGTCACTCCTTCCTGTGCGTTCTCACACTGGGATTTGCCTTTCCTTGTCTGTCTTCTAGATTGGAAGCTCTGGAGCAGAGGCTGTCACAATATTTGTGTCCTGTACAGCACCATGCACACTGTTGACCTTAGCAAATAGCTATCATTCAACAGAACAATGAACATCGCTATTATACATCTGAACAATATTTTCCTTGTAGTAAAGCTAGCTAATTGTAACAACACTAAAAGACTTTAAAGTGCCTAGCACATTTATAACGTTTGCTTATTTTTCTGTTATAAAGGTCTTCATTTATCCATTTTAGATGGTCTTAGATAGAGATGATGTGGAAAGGCTGTAATTTTCAGTTGAACACTAGGTGGAGCTGCAACATGCTGATATTTTTGTGTGTTCCAGTTTATGCTGCTGATTTCCAGTTTGAGTTGTAGATAAATTACAGGCCCTTCCCCACCTGTCCATGAAACCCCAAAACAAAAGAGAACAACTCCCCAAAGCAATAACCAAAATCTAATAAGCCAACAAACCTCCAACTACCTGGAGGATGGGAAAGGAAAGGTAAATATATGCAAAGAAAAGAAGATGAAAAAGGCTGCTGTAACCAATGGAGCTCTGGGGATTCTGTGGTTCATAGGATGTTAACAAACAAACAAAAACTATAAACATGTTCCTTATATCCCCTGTCTGTGAGGTAGTAACAATAGTGATGGAGGGTATGATTGCTATAGATGCAGACTTTTGATGAAAAAATATCTGGATATATTTTCTCATTTTTCAGATATTTCTTTAGTATGATGATGATGGGGAAAGATTGTTTGAGAAGCTGCTCTAAGTACAATAGTGAACTAAACCTCCTCCCCCCATCCCATCACCAATGCAGTTACCTAATATATAAAGGTTTGAGAAATGTAATTATGGATGCCTTGCTAAACCCCAGCCATTTCTAGATTGGGCAGGTGGGGAGGGCTGGAGAGGCGGAGTCTCAACATGGTATCCATCCACCTTAGGCAACCTCCTGGGCACTACTCCTACAGATCTGGTTACAGAACCCAGCACCAGCGGCATGGCCATTTTGTAAGGCCCATAACGACCAAACCTTACATGCTTTGGAAAACACTGCACAATATAGAGCAGGGGTAGTCAATTATTTTTTTGTCAAGGTCCAAATTTCTTGGTCAAGGTATAGTTAAGGCTCAGACTCCAAAGAAAACAATAATAATAAAAAAAGATAAGTACATGGGCGGTGTGGGCATCCCCTGCATGGTGAAGCTAGCCCCCTGCCCTGCCTCTTCCACCCAAGGCCCCGCCCCACCCCTTCCAGTCCTCCTGCTCTTGCTGTCTTGCCCACAAACGCAGCCCTGAACCCTGACCTGCCAGCATCTGGAGGAGCCCTGGCCGGCCCACTTGTGCCTGGAGGAGCCCGGAGGAGCCCTGGCCAGCCCTCTGGGGCCGAGCTGTGAGCCTGGGCCACCCAGAGGTGCTCTGAACCCTGCCCAGAGGCTGCTGCGGGAATCATTAGCAGAGGTTTGGGGAGCTCAGCCTCCATTACTCACCGCCCACGAATATATAAATAAAAAGATTTTGGGGTCTGATGGTCCAGATATGGCCCACGGTCTGCCTATCAACTACCCCGGTATAGAGCTTGTGCTTGGAGGAATATGAATATAGCCACAGTAGTGGGGCTTAGTCAAGAGGTTGCTGGAAGGTGGTGGCCACCTGCTGGAGTGGGGATGGGAAAGAGGAGATTCTCTGGTCATTCTCCAGGAAGAGCTGCCCAAATCTGATGATGTTGGTGCCTCCTTTTGTAAGACATTTAAAATATCTTCAGCTGCCTTCCCTGAAACAAAGGCGGGTTAATATAACAGCAGCAACACATGGCACTTACAGTGCTTTTTGCCTGATCTCAGGGTGATATTAAGCATTATTAACCCCAGATGAGTAAAAGGAAACAGAGGTTAAGCATTTTGCCCAAGGTCACAGAACAGTCTAGTAGATCGTGAATAGAATCTTGGGGCTTCATCATCTGGCCCATGTCTCCTAACTTTGTCTAGTGCCATATATATACTGAACCAGGGTGTCTCCCTTTAATTATGACTTTTCATTGAATACCCTTGTCCAGCAGTCCTTCCAATCTCTGACACTTCAATGTCCGGGTTACGACATGGTGATTTTGGATCTCTCTCACAGTCACTTTCATCAGAAGAGTCTCCACAGTCATTGTCCACATTACATACAAGCATCCTCTTTATACAACGACCTAAGCAAAGAATGAAGAATTGAATATTTCTAATCCTTTTTTAACATTGGGCTTACATCAGAAAAACAAATATTCCTTACTGGAATCTTCCTCTTAGAAGGTGTATTTTCATTTCAGCCAGAGAGAGGTAAAAACCTAATCCCTTGCTCCTCTAAGTGAGAAAAAAAAAACCCTTTAAATTTTCCAATTATTTTTAATGGAATGGCACAGAAAATTAAATGGCAGAAGAATTTCTGACATTCATAGAGAATTATCGTGGTTTGATATACTTTTAGATTATTCTTTAATGTCTAGATATGGGGTATTTTTCTGTGAAGTATAAGAATGTGGGAAAACATTAGTTCTTATAGGCTAGTGTCAGCAAAATCATATTTTTGAGTTGCTTTAATGGTCAGTGTATCATAGAATCATTGAATATCAGGGTTGGAAGGGACCTCAGGAGATCATCTAGTCCAACCCCCTGCTCAAAGCAGAGCCAATCCCCAACTAAATCATCCCAGCGAGGGCTTTGTCAAGCCTGACCTTGAAAACCTCTAAGGAAGGAGATTCCACCACCTCCCTAGGTAACCCATTCCAGTGCTTCACCACCCTCCTAGTGAAAAAGTTTTTCCTAACATGCAACCTAAACCTCCCCCGCTGCACCTTGAGACCATTACTCCTTGTTCTGTCATCTGGTACCACTGAGAACAGTCTAGAACCATCCTCTTTGAAACCCCCTTTCAGGTAGTTGAAAGCAGCTATCAAATCCCCCCTTCATTCTTCTCTTCTGCAGACTAAACAATCCCAGTTCCCTCAGCCTCTCCTCATAAGTCATGTGTTCCAATCCCCTAATCATTTTTGTTGCCCTCCGCTGGATGTTTTCCAATTTTTCCACATCCTTCCTGTAGTGTGGGGCCCAAAACTGGACACAGTACTCCAGATGAGGCCTCACCAATGTCGAATACAGGGGAACGATCACATCCCTTGATCTGCTGGCAATTCTCCTACTTATAGAGCCCAAAATGCCGTTAGCCTTCTTGGCAACAAGGGCACACTGTTGACTCATATCCAGCTTCTCATCCACTGTAATCCCCAGGTCCTTTTCTGCAGAACTGCGGCTTAGCCAGTAGGTCCCCAGCCTGTAGCAATGCCTGGGATTCTTCCATCCTAAGTGGAGGATGGAAGAATTGTTCTTGTTGAACCTCATCAAATTTCTTTTGGCCCAATCCTCTAATTTGTCTAGGTCCCTCTGTATCCTATCCCTACCCTCCAGCGTATCTACCTCTCCTCCCAGTTTAGTGTCATCTACAAACTTGCTGAGGGTGCAATCCACACCATCCTCCAGATCATTAATGAAGATATTGAACAAAACCGGCCCCAGGACCGACCCTTGGGGCACTCCACTTGATACCAGCTGCCAACTAGACATGGAGCCATTGATCACTACCCGTTGAGCTTGACAATCTAGCCAGCTTTCTATCCACCTTATAGTCCACTTTATACTCCTTATGTCTGGGAGGATGTAGCATATACTTGAAATAATCTGTGTTTTTATTGTGACATAAACAAGGGGAGAAATCCTGACCCACATTAAAGTCATTGGGAGTTTTGCCATTAACGTCAATGAAGTGAAGATTTCACCTCAGTGTTTTTGTGAAGATTAATTGTTTCTACATGATATTAAATTCAGCCCTGACATAAGAAGATGCAGTCTATTGATGTCAATTAGCTAGCCTGTAAAGTGCTAGCTAAGGTCTATATAGTATTACTAAAATATGCCTTGGGAGGATTGATGTGTCAAATCCCCTATGCAAAATAAAGTCATAGAGTTTTGTAATTTTACCTGTATTCTAAGAGGGTTTGAACCTAGATCTCCAGAGATAGCCGGAACTGCTGAAGTCACCTGGACTTCCCCACTTAAATGTCTCGTTTCTCACCGATTTTTCATAAAGCATAAACAAAAGAGATTCAGATTGTGAAAGCAACACCTACCTGAGTCACATCTAAAGTCAGCTCCACAATCGATTTCTTGCTCTTCTGGACAAGCTGTGCTGGTTTTACAGCTTTGTGTGTCTCCCAATGGTTCCAGGCACCGTTTCCCACGAAACTGTCCAAATTGCTGAACACTTCTAGAGCGAAACTACAAAGATATATAATAATAATTAGATTTTCTCAAAGAAAAGCAAGACAAAAATCACAATATAATTGGAAATTTCCCCCTCAAAATTTCATCCAAGTTAGAAATTTTTTCACAAGCTGATTGGTTGAAAACCAGGAAAAATATTTGGTGGAAATTTTGTCAATATGTTTCCCTTTTTGTCCCTTAATCTCGAAGTTGGAAATTTTGTCAACATTTAGAAATTGAAAACATTTTGATTAGCCCTAATAATAATAAAATAAACAATAATAATATTTTGCACGTGTGCAGCATTTTTGCAGCATCTCAAAACAGCATACACATCACATCTTAGCAGTGTCTCCCCCTCTTTTTTTTCTTAAAGCACAGAAATGGACATTGAGGAACAGATAGGAATGACTTTCCTAATGTCACACAGCAACTTGTTCAGAGAGACAGAACAGAACTCAGGTCTCCTTGTTAGAGATGGATGAAATTTTTCAGACTAAACTTTTTTTTGACAAAAAAATGCAGATTTGGGTTGACTGAAACATTTTGCTAATTTGTGTTAATTTTAAAAAACAAACATGGAATTTTTTTTTGACAAACCAAACTAGTTTGTCAAAAAACTCAAAAAAAACCCTCAAAAAAAAAAAAAAAAAAAAGAAGATTTTGGGTCGACCCCAACCACAATTTTTGGTTTTAGCCAGAAAATGGAAAAATATATTATTCACATAGTTCTACTCTTGATTCTCATTCTTCTGTTTCTCCACTAAATAATGCTTTCTCTCATTTATATTCGTAGGTTACACTGAGAACAGTCTAAGTAGTATATTTTATTAAAAATAATATTTCAAATTATGGCCAGATTCTCAGCTAATGCCAATCAGCATAACTTCATGAACTTCAGTGAAGCTATGGTGATTTACATTACTGAGGATTGGGAAGACTTCAGATACTTTTGTGGGAATCTTTCATGAATACCAAATTCTGAGGAACAGCTTGGTGTAGCTCAAAATCTTGTAGCTTCCACCAACAGAAATTCATCCAATAAAAGATATTACCTCCCCTATTTTGTCTCTCTCAAATTCTTATGGAGCAAGTAAAAATTTCATATTTTATTTGCATTTTAGTCTTCATACTAAACTGGCCTCATAGTTAGTATTTTATTTACTTGGAACCCAGGTTTTTTCGACAAAGGAAGTCCCCAAATTATACACAAACACAAGACGAGGTTTAGGAGAACTTACCTTTTGTTTATTAATTCCAGACCTACGTCCCTCACATATTGTGACTGCAAATAAATTAGCAAAGATTCTATGTCTGAAGGGCTTTGTTAAGAGCTGGATGCAGCATACGAAAAATACCTTTATGGAACCTACTGCTTATGTACAATATCACACATTCCTGTGTGCCAGTAGGTGGCACTCATTGTAACTAATTCTTCGCATGCATATATAAACAGATCTATAGCTGTGGCACTAGTCACAAAAGGCTTATGTGGTGTTTTTTGTTACCATGAAAAATGACAAAAACTAAAAAGTTTTCATAAAAAAAATCATTTTTTAAAAACTTTCTTCAAAAAATGAAAACGGAAAAGCCTGGCTATCAGTAAATTTTTGGTTTGTTGTTGTTGTTGTTGAGTTTTTGACGAAAACCTAAAAAAAAAAAAAATCAAACTTTGATGTTTCCTGAAAAAATTTCTGTTTTGCCAACAAATCCCTTTTAGAGAGCAGTCTGCTCTTGGGTATAAAACAGTTGAGGATACCCGTGAATCATAACATCAGAATATTGAGGAGGAGTTTAGCACTCTTCACTATAATGGAGGACTTCTAAGGGTAAATGTCAGTAATTACCTGTGTCATTTTAAAATAAAAACACTACACCTAGAGCTTACCCTTTGATTTGAGCAAGGGTCACATGGTCCCCATTCACTCCAGTGGGTCAGTTTACAGTCTATTGGAGACTGACCATTAGGTTCTCTTGTCCTCCTATGCAAAACTTTCTTTGAAGAGCTATCAAACAAAACATTTCAAAAACAGTATCAGTTGGCTAAAATCAAGTACAGGTTTTAAAACATTGGTTAATGGTTTAAAAACAAAATGTCCTTCAGCTACGTCCTGGTTCACTTGCACAGCAGTCGTTGGCATTTGGCTATAGAAACAGCCTCATTCTCAAACACTTCACCAGGTTAAAAGGGGAAACTAGAGGACATTTTACTTTTTACAAATATTTAAAGTCAAAGAACAGTTAATGAACCAACAATTCTTTTTCTTTCCTGTATGCACCAAGATTTAGTCTTTGTGTAGGTCACGTTAAGCTGCAAGTCAGCTAAGGTAGTGAAATAACGGCTCACAACCAGCCCAAGGATTGCTTATAAACTCCAAGATTTGGTAAAATCAGAATTAAAGACCAACGTGTTCAAATGTGACTGATGATTTTGGTACCCAGCTTGAAATACCATAAAAGGACCGAGTGTTCAGGGCGTGGGTGCTCAACAATTTCTGAAAAATCCGGCTCCTTCAAGGGGTCTCAAGTTTGACACCAAAAATGGATGCGCCCAGAATCACTGGTCACTTTCCAAAATTTGGACCAATATTTTTAAGATTACCTTACCTGACTTACTATCAACTCTTAGTTCATCTTTCTAGTTCTCATCCATTATAGCAGCGTTTCCCAAACTTGGGACGCCACTTGTTCAGGGAAAGCCCCTGGCGGGTCGGTCCGGTTTGTTTACCTGCCGCGTCTGCAGGTTCAGCCGATTGCGGCTCCCACTGGCCACGGTTCGCTGTGCCCAGCCAATAGGGGCTGACGAAACCAGTGGCCAGTACGTCCCTCGGCCTGCGTTCCTTCCCGCAGCCCCCATTGGCTGGGCTCAGCGAACCGCGGCTAGTGGGAGCTGCGATCGGCTGAACCGGCGCATGCGGCAGGTAAACAAACAGGCCCGGCCCACCAGAGGCTTTCCCTGAACAAGCAGGGTCCCAAGTTTGGGAAACACTGCTTTATATGATCCGTCTACAGACACAGAAAGTGAACATTATCTTACAAATATTTGGGGCTTAAATTGACCTGACAGTAACTCTTCAACCTTTAATCCTAAACAGCTCTGGGATGCAGTGTAACCCTTTGGAGGGCCAACTCACCTTGGCTGGCTCTAGAGATGCTTCCAGTTCCCTGTCAAACCAGTGTACAGCTCTTCTCCTGGGTGTGAGACCCCACAGGTCTAGAACCCAGGCCTACAGAGCTACCAAGCAGCTGGCATCTCCAGGCTACCACCCAGTGGCAGCTGTAACCATCTTGTGTGCCACTTACTGTGACCTGCTGTGGACAGAGACTATGGGAAGTTCCATCTCAAGGGTTTGACAGGCAGCGGCCTCAAGGCTCCTGATTGGCTCCCTGCCCTGTATAAACTCACAGGGAATTCCAGGAAGCATCCAGGCAACAGTATGGATCTTCTGTAGCTGCCACAACCATTCCTGCTTTCTTGTTTCTGACTTTGACCTCAGCTTGATTTGGACTTTGCCTCTTGACCCTTGGTATTGACCCTTGCCTGGAACTTGACTACGAGTTCTTCTGCTACTCCTAACCTCAGGTTTGCCCCAGGTCTGACCTTTGGCCCTGACTGCCCTTGTTGGGATCCTGACACTGGGTCAGCCATGATCAAAACGTATGCCAGCCAGCCAGCTGCTCCCCTGCCTCCCTCTTCAAAATGATTCTCACCCCAAAACCTCTGGGCCCCAAACTTGGGTCTACTGGTAAATAGGTCTTTGGCTGAGGCGGAGAATGATTTAAATAGGCGGGACTCAAGAATAATTTGAAAGCTGAAAGCAGCTATGTGCACACAGATGTAGTACACTGAAGTTTTCTCTATGTCAAGCTCTGCTTGGGGCCGTGGAGTTGGTGACAGGGAGACAGTTACATCATCCTGGTTCTGCACCCCAGTTCCAGCATGCACTATCATGTGCTGCAGCCATACAGTCCTTAAAGGGGCACATATCTGTGTAGTATTGGTGTAGAGACAGAGCTCCACCACGCCCTCTGTGCTGGGTGTTGGGGACAGAAAACAGCAGATGGCTTTGAGGAGTTCACCTCTTCCGGGAAAGTTTTCTACTGGTGAGTTACAGCCAGAATCTGTCCCTGTTGCTATTTGTATTTCTACAGTGTTTTTCATCCCAAAGCACTCTACAAACTGATATGCAAAGTATGTGTATATCTCTCAGTGATGGATGGGACTGGGCAGTGGATATGACTTCAGGCTAAGGATATGATATTTATTTTTAAAGTTACTGAGCAATCTCAAGAGGTGATCCTGTCATGCATACCTTGTGCTACAGCTACCATCCTTCCCAATGTTCCTGATGCCTAGTTACCTTTAGTTATCTCCTATTGTAAACATTATAGGAAAGCCCAATCCACTAGAGCATTGTAATAAGCAATAAACAGAATAAGCAATGGATTTTTTTCTCTTCCCTCACATTCATCATTTTTGCAGGTGGCTGGTTGGCCTGCTTACTCCTTCCTGGACCTCCAGAGATAACTGCTTGGCCTGCTCCTCCTGCCTGACACACTTATGGAGATCTCCATTTCCTAGAGCGTAAGGATCATTGTACTTATTTGGCACTGGGCATGATTTGGGAAAGGAGAGTCCCTTAAGAGGGGAGTGGGCCAGCTATCAGGGCACTAGGTACTAGTATCAGGGCACTAGGGGCCAGATTTCCAAAAGCGGTTTAGGCACCTACAGATGCAGATAGAAGCCTAATAAGATTTTTCAAAAGCATCTAGATGCCTAACTCCTATTGGATTTCAAATTCTACTAAGTGACTGGCTGCTTCTTTAGTCATATAAATACCTTTGGGAATCTGCCCCCAGAGATACTGAAAAGGGTATCCACTGCTACAATGATCAACACCCCTCCTCCACAACACCTTTCAAGATCCGTGGCTCTACACATGCCTAGCACAACATGTGGTGTACCTCATCCAGTGCATCAAATGCCCCAACAGCAACAACATGGGTAAAACTAGACCATCACCAGGCTCTTGAATGAACTCACACAGAAAAATGATAAGA
The DNA here is from genome assembly GCF_965140235.1 of Caretta caretta. NCBI lineage: Eukaryota > Metazoa > Chordata > Testudines > Cheloniidae > Caretta > Caretta caretta. Next base: position 28,448,549 of record NC_134210.1, read on the forward strand.
CAAAGACACTCTATTACTCGTGAACAAACTTTTTTCACAAAGCAATCACTCCATAGCTGACCTCTTAGTCCTCATACTCAAAGGAAATCTGCAAAACACTTCAAAAGACAAGGCTGGGAGCTTAAATTCATAACCCTGCTAGACATGAAAAATCCTGGACTCAATAGACTAGAGACACTGGTTTTACGTCTCAATCTGTAACCCAAATCTACTTTGTCCTAAGAGTGCAGAGGTGTTAATTACCCACTTCATTTTGAACAGTTTCTTGAAACTCTTTGTGCTATAACAGTCTATTCCACCTTGTATTTAGCTGGTACTTACCTTTTCCAGACCCGAAGAAGAGCTCCGAATCTTACCTCATTCACCAACAGAAGTTGGCCCAATAAAGTATATTACTTCACCCGCCTGGTCTCTCTTTTATTGTCTGTCCGCGTTAGGTACTCTATCCCTTCATCATGTAGCATAGAGTTCCCATGGTTTGCTAGAAACTTGTTCTGACAAATGTAGGAATTTTGGCAATAATTTTATAATTCATGTGCATACGTCAGTTTTCCTCTGTACTTTGCATTCCTACATACTGAGAATGTACAGACAGTAGGGATGAGGTATTTGATTCATATAACAGCCTGGTTAGAAACCAGAGTCATTAACAAACTGACTAGAGTCTATACATGTGAGTGGAAGATCCAGATTAGAGACAATGGAAACCCCAATGGCCAGGACATTCACACCTAGCAACTAACAGCCCAGAGATTCCCCTACCTGTCTGCAGGGAAACAGAGCAAAGGCCCCAGACTGGAGAACAAAGGGAAAAGGCGTCAGGTGGCTGTGTTAAGAACTGAGCTCATAAAGACACAGGGCTGTCACTGAGAGACAAAAGGGACAGAGGCAGAGAAAGGAAGCAAAGAGATTCTGTAGCAGTTGTGACTTTATGCCAACCTAAGGACTTCTAGATGCTGCATGCCAGGTGACTAGTAAATCGCTGCCTTGTTTTGAAAAGGCTGCCTGGTGTCACTGCAAATACTTACAGAGAGTATTGTATGCTGAAGAGATATCATAAAGTCTCTCACAGGAGTCTGGTTTAGCTGGATTAAGTGCAGGGAGTCACAGAGAGCGACAGGGATTGTTGGTGCCCAAAGGCCCCGTTTCACATCCTTGCCGCTGAGGAATTGTGTGGTTCCTCAGGATCCAGTACACTAAAGGAGTCACTCTAAAGGGACTAGTTACAGGCTGGGGCATAGATCAGACACAGATGCCTTGAGTTTTCAGGGGTGTGTGTGAGTGTGTGTGTGTGTGTGTGTACTTAAATATAAAGAATTTGTTGCAAATGATCTCATGATCTCTAAAGCACCAGTGCTTGGTTTGCAGCCGTTGTCTCTATACGCAGGAGAGTTATTAGCTTGTTCTTTGCTACATCCTAAAGAATGATGGCTTCAAAAGAAGACTGACCCTCTGATAGGCCTGAGTGACAGCTGTGTGAAAAGTGTTTTAAATTAAGTCATTTAAAATGGAGGAGATTAGGAAAAATGACATGCTTGTCATCTATTAAACTCAGGGAAATAGTTCTACTTACTAACACAAACAGAGCTGAGTCAGGAGATTTAATGCACCTAGTTTGAACAGGAAGGAGTTGAAAGCAGCTCAGCCATCAAGAATGCTGCTGAGTATGACAGCAGGGAGCAAGGACTTCAAAGACAAATGCTGAATTCAGTATGCCCTATAATTTCTGCTCAGAAGGGAGCACCCAGCTGGCTGCTTCATTCTCCAAAGTGAGTTTTGTACTTTGAAAAAGTGGCTCACATGAATGTGCCCAAACCCCTGAAACTCGGAACATCCCTGAACCCTGGAGGAGTTGGGCTCCACATCAAAGCTTTGCCTCTGAGGCCCATGAATGGATATACTCAAGATCAGTGTATCTGTTAATCAAGGATCTTGCATATTGAGCTGTCCCTGAATGAAGAAATAGAAAAACAGAGAGCCTTGGCTAGCTGACAGTAAACTATTGACATTTCAGCAGTCTGGGGGGAGAGGAGAGTGCTCTTGGGAGGGCTGGGAGAATTTCCCAATCTACATAGAAACTGGATTGCACTTTTCCTGTGGTCTTGTTGCATAACACTGGCCGAACTCACATTGATGTGCGAGAAATACACCTGGTTTATTGGCCAACACTGTAATTTGTTAAATCATAAGATGGGGCCATCTTAATAAATAGTTATCAAATTGATGAATTCAAGCAAGGGAGTTGGCTTGATGGTTGAGTTAGAGCAAGCTGTAGGCATCAAGAGGATCGGAGTTTGAGACCCAAGAAGGCTTCTCATCTGTGTACAGTACTGGTAATCTCACCTCTCAATAGATAATGTCAGCATTTCCAGAGAAGAGCAACAAAAATGATGAAGGGCGTCAAAAATTTATAGGGAAAGAGAGAAGATTCGGATTGTTCACGATAGGAAGGAGACAAATTAGAGGGACATGATAGAAGTTTAAACAAGGTAGATAAGAAGGGGACTGGAATTGAAAAGGTGGGAAATTCAAAGCCAAGAGGACATTCTTTTCATACAAACACATAACTAAATCATAGAACTCATGAGGCCAACCCCTCTCCCACTTTACCTGTGTCTTCCATCCCTTTGAAACTTAAGACTATCCAGAGTTATTGTTCATAAACTTTTTAGAAGGGATGTTAAACCTCATACTTCAGGATTTAAGCCTCTTTTAGGAAGTCAGCATGAAAGCTACTATGGGAACAAATTATCCCTAGAGCTGAGAAAATGACAACTTCTTCACTTTGAGGCCAAAACAAAAAACAAACAAAAAATCCAGTTAGATTTGAACCAAGACAATTTTCAAAATTTTTTCTGATGACTAACCCCCCCCCCCACCAAAACCCTAAAAATAGTTTGCTTCAAGTTGACCAAAATGTTTGTCTACTCTAAATTAGACTTTTTCCATTTCAGTTCAGTCATTTCAGGAGTTACACCCTGGGTGTGTGCGCTTTATTTTTTAATTGGCCAAATTTGAAATCAAAACATTGACTCAATGTTTTGTTTAGACTTTTCAGGTCAAAACAATTTTTTTCTCTGTCAACTGAAACTATTCAGGTCAAGTTCACCTCAGTTTCTGACTGCCTCCCCCCACCTCCCCAAAAAAGCCTTTTTTTGGGGGGGGGGGGGGGGGGATGGGGACGACAAAAACACTTCATTAAAAAAAAGAGTTTCCTCAGCTTTAGTTATCCCATTTCTGACAACCTCAGGGGTCTTATACTTTCCTCCAAAGCATCTGGTATTCACCACTGTCAAAGACAAGGTACTGGACTAGATGGCTCTTGGATCTGATCCAGTTTGGTAATTCCGACAATCTCACTTTAGGAGCACTGAGCTGGCAGGACTCTGCTGCTGGAGTTGAAATGTGCCTTTTTGCATATCTTTATGGAAACACTATATAACTAGCACCACTCTTAAGAGAGTTGGTCACTATTACATGGTACTGATGCACTATTAATAAGGTCTGGCTTGAGAGAATGGAGTATAGACTAGGAGCTTTGAAATATCAGTAATCTGTATTGCCATCACTAGAAAAGTGAAAATCTCTCAGGGAGAAATAAGAAAAGGAGTACTTGTGGCACCTTAGAGACTAACAAATTTATTTGAGCAGAAGCTTTCATGAGCTACAGCTCACTGCATCCGATGAAGTGAACTGTAGCTCACGAAAGCTTCTGCTCAAATAAATTTGTTAGTCTCTAAGGTGCCACAAGTACTCCTTTTCTTTTTGCAAATACAGACTAACACAGCTGCTACTCTGAAACCTGTCAGGGAGAAATGTGTCAGGCAAAACAAGCAACAGTCCAGATTATACTTTAGTACTGTATTTATCATAAACAGCTAAAATAATGGTCTCCATACAGTATATAATCATTGCTGTCTTTAGCCATATATGCTTGATCATGCCCTACAGATGCAATATAAAATCCAAGGAATCTGAAACCGATACTGCCAGGTGGCATTTAAAAAAAGGGTTACAAGAATAAGGCAGCCCTGTAGATGAATGCACACATTTTACTGTCTGTTCTGGGAAAAACAAAATCTAGTACAAAGCTGCTGATACAAATTAAAAAATGAAAGGAATTACCTTATCTCTCCTGAAACCAAGGTGGTTGCTTCTAAAATACATAGCGCACATGTAAGTTGCAGGATAGCATGCATGCTTCTAGCTTTTTTAGCTGGATGGAAGAAACTGCTGGGACTGAATTTGGAGTCTTTATTTGTTCCGTGTCATTTCTTACTAGAGGCACAAAGGCAACGCCCACAGACATGCCAGTGATAGGCCATAGCTAATGTTGACTTATGGTACATGCTCTAGAGTTCACTGAAAGCATGGTGGGAAAGTAAGTCTGTATGAATATTCAAGTTGTCTTTTGTTGCAGTATTTCCCCAGCAGAGATTGAGATTCTTCCCCTTTTGACCAACCAGGTAGGGAATAGAGCCCTTCTATTGAACTAGAAGACACTTAAATGCATATAACTCTCCATTGGAGAATACTGCAAAAGGAATACCAACAATTCAGAAATTGTCTATGTTTAGGGAATCATTATGTGGAGGCTTGGAGGTGTGGGATGGGAGAGATTTTTTTGCAAGCCCAAAGGATTTATACCTACTCAGACTTTAAGGGAAGCAGGGACCATTGTGATCATCCAGCCTGAACTCCCACACATTGCAGGGCAGAGTACCTTACTCACCCACTCCTTTAACAGAGCTCTAACCTCTGGCTGGGTTACTGAAGTCTTCAAATCATGATTTAAAGACTTCATCATTTACACTAGTTTAGTAATTCAGTAGCACAATAAGGTTGAGTCAGCTGTTCTGGCCTTCAGTCCTCCTGTCATGAAGGACCTGTTTATCTAAAAGGATAGGGACTCAAATCAGATGAGTCCCTAGGACCCTGTACCATCAGACCTCACAATTACATAGAATCATAGAATACCACGGTTCAAAGGGACCTCAGGTCATCTAGTCCAAGCCCCTGCTCAAAGCAGGACGAATCCCCAATTTTTGCCCCAGATCCCAAATGGCCCCCTCAAGGATTGAACTCACAACCCTGGGTTTAGCAGGCCAAAGCTCAAACCACTGAGCTATCCCTCCCCCCAAAGGGGCTATTAATCTCATAGAATATCAGGAGGTCATCTAGTCCAACTCCCTGCTCAAAGCAGGACCAATCCCCAATTTTTGCCCCAGATCCCTAAATGGCCCCTTCAAGGATTGAACTCACAACTCTGGGTTTTGAGTCTGGGTTTTGCAGGCCAATGCTCAAACCACTGAGCTATCACTCCCCCTGTGATGGCACCAGGTTCTGGATTCTGCAAGAATCATGTTACTCTATGCTACTTGTGGTGCATCAGTGGCTATTTCCAAGATCACTACCTTTGCCAAAGTTTCATTGTCAAAACTCATTGTGGAGAAGCTGCCTACCCATAGTATTGTAGGTATCATGGGCCATTATATAGGCTGAGGGCTTTGAGCCCAGGAACAATATATTACATTGAATGCACTGCCCTATTTTCCAGGGATGACTAGAGCATGTAACCTTTTGGCTGTTTCCTTTATGGATTTCCCTGTAGTTAGGAATCTCTCTTAATTTTGGATTGGCCCACTAGCTCATTTAAGTGCCCAAAAATCAGGGTTTTCTCTGGTAGGAACGATTTCAGGCTATGGACATTTTGTACTAGGAACATTTTAGTGTCAAGTAGTTGAGACATGTACTGCTACGTGGGCTGTGTCCATTTGCTCACCCAGATCAGTCACCCCTGCTACTATAACCGTGTTTACCATTTCAGAAGTGTGAAGCAATAACTACATATCAGGAAGATAAAACCTTGTACAGCAGAGCAGCTATAAGTTTGCACTGGATGTAGCAAACTCACAATTGTCTAATGTTAGTTTGCTCCATTGAACATGCAGTGCGTAGGGTTATTTTGTTTATAGGCTAAAGGCTTTTTCCTCTGCCTTTACAATTCTACCAGAGACTTTGTCATCTTTGACTTTCAAAGCCAACTCAATCTTAGAAAAGTGGAATTAGGTTAAGTAGTTTAGATAGGTTTCCACTGTTAATGGCATTGGAGACTAGCAGATGGGTTAAATCTGGACTCTGAGTTTTTCCTCTTTCAAACTGTCTCACTGTAGTCTTGGCAAAGTCTCTACAAAAAAAAAAAAAAAAAAAAAAAAAAGAGAAGGCAGGTCTACACACGTAATGCTACATTGCCCAGACACCCCCCCCCACAGCACCAAAAGCTGTGTGGAGCTGCTTGCGCACCTCCATCTAGGAGCCAGATCTGCTACTGGCTGGTTCTGGGGTACAGTGCAGTCTGTGGTGGTGGGACAGGCAGGAAGCCTGCCTTTGCACCCCTGTTGTGCTGCTGATCAGGAGCTGCCCAAGGTAAGCCTGTGCCCCAATCTCCTGAGCCCCCCATACCCAGAGCCCTTTCCTGTACCCTAAACCCCTCATCCTGGCCCTACCCCAGAGCCTTCACCCAAAGCCCTTCCTGCACCTCAAGCCCCTGGCCAGAGCCCCCTCCCACACTGTGGATCACTCATTCCCAGGCCCACCCCACAGCCCTCACTCCTGCACCCTGACTTGCCTCCCACACCCCAAACCCCTGCTAGGTCATGAGCATTAACAATTTTCTTCAGCTGGGTCACTAGAAAAAAAGTTTTAAAACTACTGCTCTGCCTGAGGTGTTAGGCTGGTATAATTATGTTCCTCAGGTGTGGATTTTTCATGCCCCCGAGTGGTGTTACACTACTACAGGTTTGTAATGTAGACCTGGCCTGAGACCATTCCTTAGGCTAGAGTTGCCTAGTAACCTTTAATGCTGTGCAGTAATGGGTGGAGGGCTATGTGTTACTGCAGAACATGTAAAAAGGAGTTGCCAGATTTTTTTGAAACACTACTCTAAGCACTGACTGTTCCTCAACTCACAAGCCATTAACTACTGAACAAGAATTGTGCTAGGTATGGGGGACTCATGGGAAAGGCTTGAGTCACAACTGTTCCTGGTACACTGTTTAAACAAAACTAGAAGTGTTTAAGGAACAAAGATGAAATCGACTTAATCAGTATACTGTAGTGCAGGATTTACCATTTCAGGAGGCAAGTCATTCCCAGCAGACAGACATTTGACTCTTTAGCAATCCAAGTCCAATAGTCAGGTTTAAATAAATATTTAAACATTTTTACTTTTAGCATTTGTCTAACAGAACTTTGACTGTTGACCAGCTGTGTATTTGTTACTTTAACAGGAAAAAGTCCCATTTATGGGAATAGCCTGAATGTAAGCCATTGGACTGCTAGTATTAGACACAGGAGCGGAATGTGTTCACTATTTAGAGTGGTTTCACATCCAAGTATTTTATGTACTTGGACACCTGACAAAAACAAGGTAGAGTTTAGCCCAAGGCTAGGAGCAGATAAAAAGAGACACAGAAAAGACAAATAACCAATTACTTACCCTCCATCAGCTCCTTCTACCATGAATGAAAATAAAAAGGTTCCTTGCAAAACCCTTCCATCTTCTATGTAGTTGAATCATCCTGTTAGGAAGGCTATCCTAACTTTTCCTACAAGGACTGAAGTGCCCTTGCTATGCCTGAAGCATCTTTAGGTTAAGGTAGTGAGGGATCATTCTAAAAGTCGAGCAGTTGCTGTGGTACAGGGCTGAGGAGTCAGTGCTCACTCTCCAATACCATTTGGATCTCTTACTGAAGTTCTACAGCTATGGAGGAAAAACTGGTCCAGAATTTCAAGTATATAAAAAAAAGAAAACTGCTCTCAAATTAAACTCCCCTGAAAAGCCACTAAACAGAAAGTATTCTAACTGGAAAGCATAGAAAATGCTATGATTCCTTTGATGAAGTCTATCAGTTTGGCTAGAAACAGCCATAAAATTGGAAGTTCTAAATAGTGATAAACTCCTAGGATGTTCAGTTCTTGCTCCAGAACAAACAAATATGCTGCATGGCATGTTAGTATGCCTTGATGTACTGCTCCTTCAGGAAACTGGCAACCCGCACTCATTTGATATAAAGAGCAGCATCTTTTTAATGTCATTAGAAAACTTTACTAGTTGTGAGACTACAGTTTATATAATAGTAACATCCATAAGTTTCTACATTTCCAGTTTGAGACAAGTACTTATAAATTCATAACTTTTAATTGCATTGTAGGAAAGTGCACAAGAGAAAGGTTATATACAGAACAAGTTGCATGACTGGCTGAATGTGTCACTAAAGTTGCCTTCAAATTGATTTTCCAGAAGTAATTCTCTGTTTAGCATTTGTTTAGGTATCCAATTCAACATTAAAGACAAGATAGTATTTCAAGTTTACACTTATAAATGGTCGAGTAAGAAACTAACCACCAACAGAATGGCAAGAGCTGATTTAGGCCTGTGTCCAAAAAGCAAAGTAACCTTAACAGTTTAGTTTATAAGAGACTGATTTAGATACAAGTCAGTTAGTACAGAGGTTCACAAAGGAAGGCACAACCTCCTTTGAGAGGTGGATAGCTACCTCAAATTGTATGAGGTGCATCAAAACTCACAAAATACTAAGGCATCAGGTGAAATCAAGATCAATACAAGAGATTGCCATTTGCCCTTCCAATACATACTGGAACTGGCTTACACCATGTCTGTGACAAAACAAGTGATTTGAGTTCAGATCATTATGGACATTCACTGAAGTTTAGCAAGTGATTCAACAAGAAAGCTTGGCAGATGGGTTTCTTGCTTGAAGCAAGAAAAATCCAGCACTCTATTTGATTTCCCCCCACCCCGACCCACAACCCTTAGCAGATTTAAAAACACAGGGCATTAGACACAAGTTGAAGTTTGGCTGAGGTGTTTCAGCTTTAGGTCCAAGGTCAGATTCCAGAACACTAGCTTAGACAATTTGTCAGTTAGAAACAGTGTTGGAGTTTGTTCTCTATAGCCACTGCTTTTCCAGATTCTGCAATTATGTTGTAGTTAAGGGACTAATTACAATCAGATGGAGGGCATTTTGCCATTTTCAATATGAGTTAGCAAGCACTGGATTCTTGTCTACTTTGGTTTTTGTTTTCCCACTACTTAGAAATCAGAAGGAAAGCCATAAGTTATCACCAGTTGCACAATCATAAATACAAGACAAACTATTGTACATTGAAAAGTGGAGGTTTAAGAAAAGCTTTAAATGGCTGCCATTTTGGAGTGAGACAGCCATCAGTGGAATCCAGATGTGTGAAAAAAAGAAGCTTGTCACGTCACAGTGTTGCAGAATTTGCAAGATTCTAAATCCACAAGTCCCTTTCCCTATGTGGGGGAGAATGCATAGTTTCTTCCTCAAAATGGGTGCTCAACTCCTTATTACAACCATTACAGTAAGTGCTGCAAGAATTAAGTGTAGGGGACCATGTTTAAAAACACCACAGTAAGACTGGGAAGTCAGTGTTTCCACAAGACTTATATATGCAGTTCTTAAATCAGAAGAAACTGAAGAGGTTACAGAAAAAAATTCACATCCACCAACTTGAACCTGGGCCTCCAGCATGAAAGTCTGGATATTTTTCTTGGCTTCATCTTGAATTATGTTAACAGCAGGTTCTCTTTGAGGGCTCATGTTTCAGTCCACACAGACAGTTTTTAGATCACAGCAGACATTAACAATCAGAATAGGCATCAAGGATGAAGGCAGACAATGAAAAATAAGACTAGTAGAAAATGGTGACAAGGAGGGGTTGTCTTGTTATTCCATTTGTCCTTTGCTGGTTACAACTGGTTTCTGGCAAAGAGAGAAAGTGGTTAGGAATTGTGATAAAAACACTTCACCCACTCACCGCATAAAACTGCTAGTAGAGATGTTGCCAAAAAAAGCCAACCCCCCCCCCCCAAAAAACCACAAAGCAAGAAGGGGTGTGTGTGTGTCAATTCTCAACACCCTAATATTCTAAAGGCTTACCAGATTACAATATTGTATAGAGATTCTAGTCTAAACTTAAATCTTCAGCAAGAAGCTGGTAACCTTAACTACTAGGACCTCCAGTAAAATGTGGAAATATTAGTTATGGTAATACTGTCTGCTCATTGTAAGGTTGAGACAATTGAGCAAGGGGAAGATTTGTTTAACTTGTAGGATCTAAGTGTAGCCTTTTATGCAGAGTTCTGCTGAGTGCATTTGTTGCATTAGAAATGGTTATCCACCCAAAGTCTGGAAGAGCTGGCTAATTTTTAAGTAATCCTGCCTATTGTAGTTTAAGTGCAGAGTTTTTCCTAAAGTGGAGTCCATTTTCAATTTTGTGCACCTTGCAGAAGGGACTAAGTCAACTTTCTGCTGGTCAAATCTTATTGGCTGTAATGAAAACATTCCTTTTCCAATGCATGAAGTTGTATTTTAACCTTTACTACAGGAAACTGAAATCAAATAAGTTAGAGAACAAAAACAGTTTTAGTTACTTCAACAGCATTTATACTGTGCTATTAGGATTTCTCAGTCTGCTGAGACACCTAGAGAATCAATATATTTCATGATGAGTCAGTTACATTTCACTGGGGTTCAGGCTTCCCTTATCTGCATTAAATCCTGCTTCCATATTTGACCCAGATGTATGCATGCCAACTACCATTCTGCTACAAAGAAAAAAGCTGGAAACAACGGGAATATACTAGAGAGCATAGCTAAACTGATCTCAGGAGAGGGGTATTCTCATAAAACCAGCTACTACTTTTTAAGATGTCACCTGACATCTGATCCTGGAAACAAAGTTAAAGGCAGACCACATGTAGTGAATCCCTGTTCTATAATTTGGTACTGAAAGCTACCCTGCAGCAATTATGGGCATGGACATTAACCAATGTGGGTGGATAATCTTGGACTCAGATTCTATAAGCTTGTAGGAGAAGAGTTAGCTCTTCCACTGCATGCAGTTAGTGAATTCAGACTGAGGCCACCTATTTCTTCCAGTTTAGAAATTAGGGTCAGTGATTTGCATTGCTCCAAGTTTAAACATACTTGCTTTTAAAGAGATGTTAAGTGTCTTGGTCTCCTCCCTTCCCCAGCCACTGGGCAAGCTAATAGTTTTGCTAGTCAATTGTATTGGCCACAATGCCAGACTCCAGCACAGACCACCTTCCCATGCCAGTCACATGGGGAAAGTGGTCAGTAGACTAGCTTTCCAATTCTTCGGTGGTTTCTCCATAAAGACATACTGAGAAACATGTCAATTACACAGAGCCACTTACCAAAGTTATGCAAATGGATTTCCAAAAGGATCATCAAATAGATCAGAAGATGGTGATGGCTGAGATGCAGTCTAAAATAGAAGATTGTTTATAAACAATGGGCTACTAAACTGGTGAACTCTGAACACTATGAAAGGTAGAGGGAGGGAGGGAGAGATGTTGGGCAAGTGGTTTTAAACAACCCACATTTCAGGCATTCTGGAAAGATTTACAGTAGAAGTATAGTTAGCTAACTGTTTAAATGAACAATAACTGTATATTTTTAGGGCTGGGTTAGAATTAAAGTCTATTTAACTCGACTCATACTTATCTATACAAAGATCATGTGTATTTAAATATTCATATGGGATTCAGCCAATAAATTTAGTTTTTAGAGTAAAATGAAAAAAAAATGAGCATTTTGGAGAAGTTCCAGAGTTTCCATAAAGGGCTTCAAGTCTCATGTTCCAGATGCAGAATGTGGTTAGGCTACTTCCTTCCCTGTAGGATACCCAGGATGGAGGCCTCCATTCTTTGGCCAAAACAGAGAAACTACACATTTCATGCTCCTTACCCCCTACCCTGCAAAGAGGGGAAGGCCTAAACTAGTTGGAAAGAATTGTGGCTGTGTCAATATGGCTGACAAAGCACAACTGCCTCATACCACAAAACTAAAAAGGCACCTTCACCCTGGGAGTTAGTAACGCTATCCAGAATTTGGCTTAGGTTCACAAGTAGTATTTTCTCCCTTCCCCCTGAAGGCAAATTTGAAGTCAAACATGGGAATACATGGAATTTGCTGACCCTGCTAGGGAATTGTTTTGTCACCAAATGGGAAGTGCCCCACCAGTGGACAAACCCGCACAGGTTTGTGTGGTGTTGACAGGAGACTTCAGAGAACTACTGGGTAGGTAAACAGTGCTTAGTACTTACAGAGGGTTGTGAGGAAGTGCTGAAAGGATCTGTTTGAAAGGGGTTTTCAAACAGGGCATCAGGCTTGGAAGCTGGCAGAGTGCTTTGTCTGGGAGCAGGCTTTGGTGGTTCTGTGTGAAAGAGTTTAAACAAGTTACTTTCCTTGTGGAAAGAGCTCAGATCTAGGCAGGCCTTGATTTCTGAATGAATATACAGTAGGATTTCCTCCGGAACCTGAAGGATTAGTTGAGTAATTTTCTAGAAGATAGATTTCAAGCTAGAATCAAACTTTGTGCAGAGCTTCTACTTATGAGGAGTCACCTTAGTTATTTCTAAAAAAAGATGCCAATTAGCTTAAATAATTCAAACTGGAAAGTTTCCAGGTTTGAAAGTGAGTGGTTTAGAGAACATATGAATGCTAGAGAGCAGTACTGAGCAGCAATAAATTAAGGATGACCCTCAGACTGTACTTTAATAGACTAGCAACAGAAAGTATCTTGACAAGAGAAGATGCTAGCCTAGCCATCTAAAGGCACTTAATGTCTAAAATTAGCTTCCTTGCAAGGGAAGGTCTTGGTTTATTCTTCCCCCTATAGCTTGATGAAGCATTAAGAAAAGGGAATTTACCACCGATTTTAGTAGACAATAGATTAGCTGCCAAGTCATTGTGATCAGTGTGGTCTTGAAGAATGCCCACTTTGCTATTAAAGTAACTAGTGAAAGCTCCAGAAGCACCAAGACGACTTTGCTGCTGTTCTCCCCTCCTTGCTGGTACTGCAGGTGGCTTTGTCAGCTGGAAGTCTTTAAACATTTCTTTTACATCCTTTTTCTCTTTATCCCCAAGTGGGTCTAATGCAGTGAAGGCATCACTTTCCTTCTTAGATGGCTCCTTCGGAGGTGCAGTTCTGGGTGGTGGCTGAGGAGGGCTAGTTGCTGAGACAGAAGACAACATAGCAGGGGGCTGTGTAGTAGATGGAAACATGCTGGTCTGGAAAGGATTTCCAATGGCAGCTGGTTGTGCCCAAGGAGTAGGAGAAACATGTGCTGGCTGACCCCAGAGACCAGGAGATTGAGATGGTGATGGGGCTCCAAAGGACGCAGGCTGACCCCATCCTGAGACTGCTGGAGGGGCACCGAAGGCAAGTGGTTGAGGAAAGCCTGTAGGTTGAGCACCCATAATGGATCCAGGAAATACTGATGTGGTAGGATTGAAAACTGAGGACTGTTGACTCCATGGTGTTGGAGATGTTCCTGGCAAGCCACCTAAGAAAGATTATATGCAAGACTTGTAAATAGGGTATAGTGAGGCATCTCTGTAAGTGTACTGTATGAATACTTGTGCTCCTTACTTGAGTTTTTCACAGTACAAATCTAACGTCTTGCTGATGCATAGACTTCAATGCCTGTGAAGCTTCCTTCACAAGAGCTCTGTAGCACAAAGGCTTGTCTTTCACCACTGAAGCTGGTCCAATAAAAGCTATTACGTCACCCTATGAAGTGGATAAAGTACTTAGACAAGCCATTTTAATTTGGGGGCTCTAAAAACCTTGTTCTTAGATAATCTGATTTTATTCTGTCAGAAAGTGTTGAGGGTCTGCTCCAGACACCACTGATATACTGCATGTTAAACCAAGAAATACAAAATGCCCTTTGATGTCACAGTTAACCCTGACTAGCTCCTTGTCAAGAATAAGTCTTGCTAGCAAGTAGGAATCTGTATCATACAGATGTATTCAGTGTAATATGCCTATACAGCACGTCACCAGGAGAGTTTCAAACAAAGACAAAAACTAAACAAGTTTCCTTCATTGGGTCATGCTGACCTGAACCTGGTTGAGTGCAGAAGGTTTGTATAGGCTACAGCGTGATTGGATCTGATGCCTCCCTGGAGGTAGGCAAGCTCTTCCTAAGGTGACTAGTGTGCTGCTAGTCCCATTTTCAAAAAAAAAAAAAAAGTTATTCTAAACTCAGTTTTAATGATAGCTTAAGGAGACAGGTTTGTTAGTGACTCAAGGTCTTACTCTAGCTTTTAAAGCACATTGTTAGAAGGCAGATTTCAGTGCAAGATTGAGGCCATTGCTTCTTGCAGGGAAAGAGCCTAGAACTCTATATTCTCAGCAGAGAGAGAGCGCGCGAGTTACCTATGCATTCCATTACTACTCACTCTGAAAATGAAGGTTTATTAATGCTGAATGTAAATATCTTCAGCCATTTCAGTCCTTCCTCTGCATCCTATTACGTACAGGAGCAGCTTGCCTCACCACCACCACATTTAACTCCCCTAGCTCCCTCTGCCCCAAGTCACATAGTTTAAGCCTCATTGGTTAGTAAGCCGAATGGATCTCTTCCAGAGATCCAAGGCCGTACGCATCAGAATCTTCTGCTCCTGCTCTTACCTTAAGTGGCATGTTTCCCTATAGTTGCCTGACCCCAACCCAGTCTGAATTTTATTGCCTTCCTCCCTTAAGTCATTTGGAGAGCAGCCCTCAAAGTTGAGGACATTGATCTGCTGACTAAGATGCAACTAGGTTACATGTTGCTTTTGTATGCAATACTTTAAGATACTGCATGTGAGAGAGTTAGTGGCACTGCATGGACTGTTCAGCTAGCTACATACATTCATATATAGACCCAGGGCTGTCTCTGTGATACGGTTGCCTAGCTAATATTTTCAAGCAAAATTTGGCATGAGAAATTCTCCAGATTTTTAAAACTGGGTTCCCTCTCAGCCCAAGCCTTACATCCCTGTGACTTGTGATCCATTTGAGCTGGTCCGTGATTATTATATGAATATTCCACTTAATCTTTGAAATAATAATATTAGTAGCAATGGATTCTAAGGTGCCAGAGTGACAGTAATTGAATTTAGCTAGTTGCGTATTAGCCTTGTGAGTGAAAAGAAACTAACATTTCTGTTCAACTCTACCTTGTATGGACATGGGGGAGCCACACACGTTTACTGCTTATTTTCTCAGATTTTAGAGAGGTTAGATTTGCTTCTCCAATGCAAGTAGGATTGCAAGGATCATTAAAATTTTGCTCTCCTGAATCTGGTTTAGAGTCCAGTGTTCAGAATCAAAGAACTCTGCTTTCCACTCCTACACACTCTGCAGGAGACAATAACTTGGTTGGGTGCCTAACTCAGATCCATAGCCTTAGTTTGGTTGTGCATCATTTGTCATGGACAGAAGCCAAAACTGTAAAGTTCAGTTCATATCCACACCCCTCCCCCCCTGTGAAGATTCTGTATTCAATTGTTCACATAAAGGCCTTCACAGGGCCTTGAGCCAAGATATTGGACAACAGTGAATTTGAGGGTCCAACTGTATTCAGTCTACTTAAATATGGACGTAATATATTTAAGGTATGGAGTTATAGCTGTCCCAATTATCTATACAGCAAGGACAACTAGGAAAGTTTGGGCTAGTTCTCAGCACTGCTGGATTTTGGTAGAGTTATTAAACTTATAGTGCTGAAAGCACAACTGAGTGTATTAGAAACCTAAAGAAACATGTAACAGTAATGGAATAAAGATGTCGTCAGCTGTGGACAAAGTCTGCCAGCAGTTGCTCTGGCTGTCAGATAAGTATGGACTTACAGAGCTCCACAATCCAATACATGTACAGTTTAACACAAGAAACACTCCATGTTTTAGAAGTGGTAGTCAACTGGGTAGGGCACCAGACTGGGCAGGAGACCTGGGTCTATCCTTGATTTGACAATGACCTGTTGTGACCTTGGGCAAGGTCACTTCAGCTCTGCAGGCATTTAACTTTGAATACCTTGCACAAAGTCCCCCAGTCTGCTAGTCATTACAATTTGTATTGCAGTAGCATGTTGTTTCTTAGGGTATGTCCACACTGCAGGTGGGACCATGCTTCCCAGTGAAGGTAGACAGACACATGCTTGAGCTAATGTGCTAAAAATATTGTATCCATGGAGGCATGCTCCCAGCTGCTGTGTAGACTTGTCAGTGGTAATTTTTCTAGCTGTGATTAGAAAAGCAACTTTTGCCAATCACTGGACTGGAGATTCAATATGTCAATCTCTAGACTGCTCTCTTCCTGTACTATTTTAACATTTGGTACCATGTTTACATTTACTGGTATCTTGTGGTGTACGTGAAGAGTCTCTTTAGTAGGCCACCAGATTCTGTTTTTATCATGCAACATAGTCTGTTCACACCACAAGCTAAAAGAGCAAGCACTCAGTTAAGTACACAGAGGATGGAGTATATAAGTGTCAATGAAATATGTTCTAATGAGATGCCGTCAGGCTGAGGAAGAAAGTAGGGAAAAATGCAACATGAGAGGCCAGAAGGGAAAAGGGAACTCCAGCACACTCTTGTCAAGAGAAGATTTAAATTTAAGTCTGACTTAAAGTAAGAGAGACCATAAGTTGAAGTGGCCGATAAGGTTGATTTGTCACCTTAAAGTAATGAACTAACCTAGCCCAGCCAGAGGTCCTATGGTAGGACTGGTTTGGAAGAGGTCCAGCGGGCTGGTTTGCACCAGTGCAGGTTGTGCTGCAGGAGAAGTCAGGCCTGGGGCCTCTGGAGCAGTAGATGCAAAGAGGTCCGAGCCAAACAAATCATTTGCTGCAGTCTGGAAACAATGTAGGGAGGGGAGAAGAGAAAAGACAGTTTTACTGGGATACACAGTTACCAAAAGGATACCAATTCCAGTTTCTGGGTCTTGTTTTCAGGAAAGTTCTGATACTGCCAAGACAGGCAAAGTCCTGTATCTGCTACTAAGCAAGCTAGAGCACTCAGATAAACACTATTTTGGTTCTGGAACCAGGAGACATGGGATCCAGGTTTTACACTAAAGGACTGGTAGGCTGCAGAGTTTGAGTTTTAATCTTAGACTAGACTAGACACCTCCACAGCTGACTTTAGACAGAGGAAGCATTTAAATGGGTGTTTTAGAATACCATGCATATAATGAAGTCATTTACTTATGCTAAGAATAGAAGACTATCCTGGCTTGAACACTAAATATTGTCCATTGGTTGTGTGCTTCAGGTATATTGTTCTTGGAGGTAAGCACTGGCAAGATAAATTAAGTCATACTGAACTTACTGCAGTATGTGAACAGTGAGTTAAATTGTAGCTTAGATACAACACACCCCCTTAATTCTGTTGCAGCATATTTGATAGATGGAGTTGCACTATTTGAGATTTCAGGGTTCTAAAGGTTCTCACATCATATAGCCAAAAAGTTATGTGAAATAACCTCACATTAGAAGTACCCTTATGGCAGTTTTAGTCATCTACAAATAGGTAGAATAAGAACTTCTTATATAGACCAATCAGAAGGCACTATGAAAGATTGCCTTGAGCTTGCTGCAGAGTGCAGTGTTCTCTAAAGTCTTCTAGAATAAATATGTACTGTATGGACTTAAGAAAACTTAAAGGTATTCTTTTGACTATTGTCTGCTGGAGGGTGAATGAATTTACTGCTGAGTTTCAGAATTGTACATTGTTCTGACAGGCACCTTTTTGACAGTTGCTTTATTTAAATACTAAATACATTTACAAGTACTACATACATTTCAGATCAAAATACTTACCAGAGTTAGTGAAGTATGGCAGCATTGAAAAGAAAAAAGTGCATATTTAGTGATAACCATTATGAATGTACACATGAAATCAGAAAACATGGATTGCAGAGGGAACATGGTGGGTGGAATAGAATTGAAGAAAAAAAGTTGTGTTGTAGAGTAGCAGGAATAGTTTAGCAGGTATCACCATATTTTGGTAAGAAAAAGGAAAGCTTCCTTCACCCAGCCCATCTAACAGCATGCATGTCACCATTAAATATTTGAAGATGTTCACCTGAACAGTCCTCCTTCCTCTTCCTGGCTTGGTACTTTGTGGAGGTGGGCTAATTGTTATGGAGTCATGTGACATGAGCTGGACATTGCTGTCAGAGTCCAGCTTTACTCCATTTTGCAGAGATAATCCTTTGGAAGGGCTTTCCGCAAATAGATTTGATGAGGATTTGGTCAGAAAACCATTCTGTTCTCTTTCTGGTACCCCATTTTGGGTCCTTGCTGCTAGCTGCTTTGGCTTACTCTCAAGAAGCCACTGGCTTGTCTGTATTTCCTGTTTGCCAGTTCTATTAGAAATCTGATCAAACTCTTTACCAAAGTAGTCAATATCACCATTTACTGCACCGTTACCCAAGAAGCTCAGACTTTCCTTCTTCTGAAGTGAAGATTTTAAAGAATCAAATGAAGGTTGTGCAGATTGGTCTGGTTGTGCGAAAGGATCATCACTGAAAGGATCTGGATTGGGAATGGGAAAGAAGCTGAGACTGGTAGTGAGAGAACTTTCAGGCAAGAAAGGGGTCTGTGACTTTGGTCGTGGAAGAGAGGAAGTGATGCCATTCAAGAAGGGACTCTCTTTTACACAAGTCTGATTGTTCTCGATTTCAGAGTTTAGATCCACTAACAGGATATCTTTACTCTCCTATTAGTTTGGAAAGAAAAAAAGTAAAGTTAGTTGAAGACTGAAAAAGATGCAAGCCATGTAATGTGTTCAATCTTTACCGTGCAGAAAATAAAACCCAAACAACTGGTATCTAACACTTCATGTTCATTACCAGGAAGTCTGGTGATCTCAACTTTGTTTTACAGTTAGAAAAAAGCTCGACAGGCTTAGGAGCCAGGTATGTATATTTGTGTATAATATATACACACACACCTCTAACTTTGCCCTTGTGATTTTACACTTTCACTACAACAGCCCTCTGATGCTATTGGAATAAGAGGGCTCCCATCTGGATAGCTGGTTTCATAGCACTTACAGGGCAGTGCTTAGTCTGTCCTGAAGACAGAAGTGTTTGAGCCATGCATAGCTTAAGTTCAAATCCTGCAGATCTCCTCTCCACAAGTCAGTAAGTTATAGCCATTTACAGTTTGCTTTATAGGGACTCTCATAACAAACTTAAAATATGAAGGCACTGCTAAGGCAGCGTATTGACTCCAGAAGATATGAAACTCAAGTGTAGTATTTATGCAGATCAGTAGCAGTCTGCCTAGACAGTGCCATTTTTCTGTTAGACTATGCTTGCATGAGTGATTAGGATGGCACCTTAAGGGAGACACCAGCCACTCTCTGAATCAATAGGGTATTTGCAATGTAACTTACATCGCAGTATGCCATTAACACTGTAGGTTGTGCTTGAGTAAGCTTAGCAGAGTTTATTTTGGCAGTGTTCTTTAATTTCACAAGTCAGTAATAAGTGAGGCCTGTGGATTATGAAGTCATTGTGGGTGAGGGGGCAGTACAGCAAGTTTGAAGAGCCCCACCTCTCCTGTAGAGGAGCAGCATCGGACAGATTCGAGAGGCCATAGAGCCTATTCTGGGCAAGGGACCTGAGATTTGTTCAATTCTTTTGCCAGCATCTTACGTGTAGCACTTGAAAGTCATTGCATAGATAAAAAGTTATAAAATGCCAAGTTTCGTATGAATACCATAAAAAAGGTGTTGAAAATTGTGTGTGGTACTGCAAGTCTGCCTGCCATTTATAGCTACGGAACTTCAGTAGCTGATATCACTAAAGGCAAACAGACATGGATGAAGATGGTTATGCAATGATAGAGGGAACAAACTACTGCCACAATGGAGATTTTATAATAGGAACAGGCTTCCTATGAGATCTAACGTAAGAGGATGAAATTTGAATTTTTACTCCTTCCAGTTAGTGGCAAAGCTACTTTTGCAGCAGTTGTCTTTATTTCTAGTTGTGAGGTTAACTGCAACATCAGGTCAATCTGAAGTCTCACCTTGAGTAATGTGTGTCACAAAATAGACTAGCAAGCAACTATTGTACTGCAAGAAAGGTCTTTACTTACTGTAGGACTGTTCAGGTCAGGAGGAGTGGACATATCGCCAAACAAATCCATCTGGTCAACACCCTTAAAAAAAAAAGTTAATTTGGAAGAGGTTCATATTCTGTGTAAGGCAATGATTTCACCACACTGATGTAAGCTTTTAAGACCAGCAGAGTACAAACATATTAAGTCAAAGTCTAAGATATTCCACTTTTAACCCAAGGAGGTAGTTTACTCTAGTGAGACAAATTGTTTCATACATGTGCACCCTTAGAAACTGCTAAGATCTGCTATGTAGTTTAAGGAAGCTCAAGTACGCATACTCAAGTGAGCATTGTGTCAACATACCAGTTTTAGTTTGTCAACTTGATCAGTCAATGCATCACTACCATTCTGGAAGTGAAAAATAAAGACCATGTTAGTGCTAAGACAAGTTTGAAATAAGCATCTTATTCTAGTGATTATTCAGGTTGACTGATTTATGAATTGCCATAGAGGGAGAGGATGGACTAGGTCTAGGCTGTTAGTGCTGTGAAGAGGTAAGACCCTTTGTATTGCTCTATAGTACTAGTTGCACGTTCTGAGTTGTTGCTTCCAACTGTACTTGCTAGGTAGACAGTATATGAAGGAGAAGGCAACAGAGTTAGAATCTCACTTGTTTAGAGTGCATGTATTACTCAGATTGAAAGAGTAAAGTTTTACCTCAACTGTCTTATTGGCTTCTTCATTCTAAGATTGAAAAAAAAATATATAGTATACATTAGCATCTGGCCATTACTTGATTGGCAGAAGGTCAGATTCCTTTCTGTAAAGAACTCTGCAGCTTTTGAAACTATTAGAGGAGGACTTTGAACATGCTCAGCTAGACTGCTCTGGTAGTAAAGCAAATGCTGCCAAAAGCTAAGGACAAATTATAAATGTTGACATGAAACATCTAACATAAAACTAACACTGAAGTGCTAGCCTCTCCAATCTAGTTTGCACATTTACTGATCTAGTCAAATAGAAGAGTTTTATTTATAACCTGAGAATCTTGGATCACTATGCATCTTAACTACTTGTATGTGTATTTAAATTTAATCTTTTGACATGTATGCAATAGTCCTATGCACAAAGCTAGTAGTGCTCCAGTGCTACTACAAGTTACATAGCAGTCAGTTTAGCTACTGGGCAATACGGAGTTGAAATATGGTAATGCCGAACACAAAGGTAGTTATTTTGATAAGCAACTATTTGCCAACAGAGTCTGCCTACCTAAAGGATCTCTGACTAACACAGAAGTTACTTGCCTTTTTCTTATCCTCTTCTTCCTTTTTCTTGATGTTATAAATTACTTGGAAGAGGTCCTTAAGATCAACTACTAGAGGTTCAGCCTGAAAGGGAAAGTTTTATACTTTAGGTTTCTGCAGAGAAGGTTTTCCAGTTGGTGGCTTGCCCTTATTTATGAACTGTATTAGCTGAGTTAGTAGTTGCCTATAGGAATGGTATCAATTTCCAGGCCAACTGCTTTATCATGAAGCTTACTGAAAGGTGTTTGAATACACTGAAACCAAGTCTCACTTGCCATTACCTCCCCTTTGGTCCCCTTTTATTAAAATGCAATAGTAAGCAAAAAGAAAAAGGAGGACTTGTGGCACCTTAGAGACAAACAAATTTGAGCATAAGCTTCCGTGCTCATGAAAGCTTATGCTAAAATAAATTTGTTGGTCTCTAAGGTGCCACAAGTCCTCCTTTTTCTTTTTGCTTACACAGACTAACACGGCTGCTCCTCTGAAACCTGCAATAGTAAGGGAAGCCAAGAGAGTGAGAACAGTAAGACATGTAATGAAGAGAACTTCACCTTTAGTGTATAAACAGGAAGCAGCACTTCTGTGCTTAGTCCAAGGGCAATGGTGCCTGACCTGTATCTCTTGCAAACTGTCCAGGGTAAGAACTGTGCCTTCCTTGGTACATTGCTAGGAATGTTCTGGGAATATGTACACCTTGTTTTCAGCAAAAGGACGATGTGCTAATGCAGGCTTTTTATTAAGAGAGGCTGATAATCATGGGTGAAGCCTGCAGGTGGGAAAAGGTACCCCTTTCTCAGGCACTTATTGCTGCACCCAGCTGATCCATGTTTGCTGTCCTCCCTGTTTTCTACCAGAGGCTAGAGTAGAACTGGCTGGTCCATGCTCAGTTTTAGGATTTGAGCTGTTTTCCCTTCTACATGCTCCTCCCTTCTTGAGGGCTTTCCAATTTTATTCATTTAGAATTTGCTGGCTGCATAAGTCTACCTGGAACAGATGATGCCCATTTGCCCTCACTTCATGGGTAAGAGACTAAAGGAGCAGGCTTGCTAGGTTTTGCTTTGTTCATTTTAGCTAGAAAATCTCCTCAAAGGGGTTGCAGGAAAGGCGATTCTAAAGCCATTTGTTCCTCCAAGCCCCCCCCCCCCCCCCATTGCTCTCCACATCAAGACTTCAGACGGTGTTCAGGAGATAAAGTGTTGCATTTAAAGCTAAACTATATTGTTCAGAGAATCACAAAATCCCTGTAGAAAGAACATTAAGGCCTGATCTTCACCTATCTCAGGGTCATGAAAAATTTGTGCTATAAAACACCATGTAGTTTGGTCAGCCTAACCCCTGTGGCAGGTGCAGCTAGATGGAAGCAAGTTTGTCAGCCAATGAATTGCCTCCCATGTAGATAATCTACCTCTGTGAAAGGTTTTTCCCACTGGTTTAGGACAGGTCTATACTACAGCAGCAGAGCCACAGTTGTGCCACAGCTTCACATGCCAAGTCAACCTCTCAAAGGGAAGAAATGCCAGAATTAGGGTTGCCTCTGAAAACTTAAGGTATATGCAGAAGGGTGCTAAGTGAGAGAGAGAGTCTTGATTATATTGTATGGTATCTGTGCTGCTGCCACACATGACCCTGGGAAGGTCTGACTCTTGTTCCTTCTACACGTAGGTTAGGAAGCTTCCTGCACACTGCCTGGGGCATAAGGGTGGGTAGGGGATGAAGCGCAGAGATACTACCTGAACGGAGAGCCTGGACTCAGCCTATAATAGCTCAGAACTACAGTTGCAGAAAAGTCTGAGAATGGCTAGTATGCACAGAATCTTTGGGGAGTACTTGCACGAGCTCAGATAAGCTCTTAAAAAAAACCACCCTGTTAAATGTGGCCAATTTTGTTCAGATTTTCAGAGACGGCAAAAAGGCTACTCCCTGCCAAATTTTGAGTCCTTGCTCCAAAGGTCACCAGAATTTAAGGACAGAATAGATTTCTTCCCATCCATTCCTCTCCTCCCCTGCCTTGTTCTTGGCAACTGAGGAACAGCATGGGCTGAAGTTTTCCCAAAACTCAGCCTTAGACACCCTGGATGTACAGTTTCAAGTTATAAGGAACTGAAAATGGCCTTATAATGGGTAGTGCTGGGAAACTTTAGCCAGTGTTACCAGCTGCACCTATAAAAACAAGAGTCAGTGATTAAGCCAGCATTTAAGCAGGCATTAGCAAATGAGCTTGCCCCAAGGATCCTGAGACAGTAGGTGGAGAGCCCAGACAAGCCATCACTCTTGACAATTGCATAAGCCTTCCAAAAGGATACTCTGTTTCTGGGAAAGTTCACACCAGGTCCTATCACCTGTTTGTTCCAGCTTTCTCTCTTTATGGGGGGTGGGGAAGAGGAAGAGAGGAGAAAAAGCAGTGCCCCATGAGCCAGACATGAAACTTTGAGAAGCTGGAGATATGGCTTGTCATTAGTAGAAGTTGTGTTAGACAGGAACAGCAAAGTCGGAACTAGTCAAACTTGCAGGATTAACACATCCACAAGTCTGCACTTGAGCTCAGACACTGCCATTTGTGCTGGCCTTTTAACAATTCTTTATTCCCACTTTTAAGAGTGCAGACCAGAGCTCCTGGCCATGAATACAAAATTTATTGGTGTGCACATGTTTAAGTTGCTCTCCATTGAGAGGAGAGGGGCTCCTTTGGCCAGCCGCAGAACTTTGCATGCTAAAATGCAAGAAATAACCCAGTGTTCCCAGTGCCTAAAGCAAGCTCCAGCCACTTCAGTAACTTACATCTCTGTGGTGGGTTAAACACCATGTCATGCTGCAGTGAGAAATTCTTAAATCAGCAAGACATGGAATGTTATTCCTCAACTGATACTCTCCATTGTAAGGAGTTACTCCATTTCTATTTTGAGAGACAGCCTGTTGAATAGGCTTCTTGTTTCTTCAAACTGGTCTTTAAAAGCTGAGTCAGCTCTGTTTGGAGTGGTCTATGGGCTTCATAAAACAGTTTGGGATAGGATTGATTTATTGAGATGTAGAAAAGCATAAGTAATATGCCCAAAAGTTGGCCTGCAGGTCACACAGGAGGACCTTAATGCCCAACAGATCCCTTAATTCATACCTGTTGTGCTGTTTTTATGGCAAAAAACTGATGCTGTCCTTCTCCTCCGCAAACATATCCAAATGCACGGTTGTCAGTGACATCCCGAGCAATAAAGGAGATTTTGTTCACTGGATGCTCATGTTCTATGACCTAGAATTGAAAGCAATTAGTTCCAGTCTTTTGAAAGAGTGACAAAACCATGGTTTGGTGCAGAACAGAACTAGAGTACACAGAGAAAACTATGGGATGGCAGTGACTTTCCTCAAGTGCTTATGTACAATAAAGACCTAAGTGAGCTCAGATTATCAAATCTGTAAAAAGTGGACAGGGCAATATCCAAGGGGTTTGCAAGCATTAAGGTTTGGCATGCTCTGTATCCCTAGAAACATGACAGAATGGTGCCAGGCTATTAGTGCCTAAAGAGGTCAGACAGGATCCAACTCCCTCCCTCTCCCTCCAAAGGAGGGGGAAAAAAAAAATCAAGTAGATACAGATTAGCTCCTACTTTCCCCATAGAAGAGAGTCCTCACAGAGGTGTTCCACATGGTAGAAAAAACTTTCCTGGTCTTTAAATTTTAGGTGAAGCAGTTGCTAAGTTAGTTTCTTCTCTTCTCCAGTAAGAACAGCTGCAGTCTTAATGGTCATGCACATAGCCAGTTTTGAATTCTTACCCCAGTTTTCTCATCAATTATCTTGATACCAGAAAGGGAGATGTTCACCCAGATCTTCTGTTTGTGCTGTCCCTGGGAGCGGGCAGCTACTGCCATTCCCTAAATGAACAGGAGTGTTATTAGTATGAGATTTATGCAATTTAAACTTGCTGAGTACCAATGTTGTCAGCTTGAGCCAAATTTGTTCCCAGATATTCAAAGCATAAAAGTTGTGTTTCAGTTTAGATTTGTGTAACCTATAGACCTCAGTGAGGCTGCAAATCAGCTGAATTTGGCCACTTGTCTACACCAGAGATTAAGTTTTATTATGCACCCCTGTTAGTAGACAAAATACTGGAGTTTTAGGTTCTCAAGATTGTTCCCCCACCTGCACTAGGGTAAGCTTGGAAGAGGTTTAAAGCAGACTTAATTTATGTAGCTCCTTTTGACAGAGGTGCTATCGGGGCAATATCTTTACTAGGCCAAGTCCCTTCCTGGTTTAAAGGAAACAGGTGACTGAGATCAGTTGCCTATCCATACTGCCCAACAAGAGAGACCACGTTATTAGTACTGAAGAGGCTGATATGAGCCCAGAGGCATGTAAATCTGAACATGCTTAATGTTGCTGACTTGTAGCTTTGTAGTTCACTCTGCTTTGCCTGCATTATTCTCCAGACTTTGTTGCTAAAGGTCATAAGACTAAGGTTTTATTGAGCATTTTTGAATTGCTAGAAGAACATGCATCCACTACTACCGTAACTAAAATAAATACATGTTTTTACTAATCCAATTTGGAGTTTTTACAACTGCTATGAAAATTCTCCCTGCCACCTTCACTCCCTTCCAGGGAGTTTAAATTCTCCAAGTTTGGGATTTGATTTTGGCTCACCAACCTGCATCTGAACTGGAAGATGCTAAGAGCTATATGGATTACAAAATATTTGCAGAGCAATTTTCAGATTAAACAGTTGCTCATTGTAGTTTTGGGCTGCTTCCTTCCCTTCATTAGCTCTGCTAATCTTTTGATTGGAGTGGCATCTTTCCTCCAGTTAGGATTTGTGCACCTGTATCACACTGAAGTGTGGTCATTGCTTGATGTTACTTTTGATATGCAGTGGGAGTTGTGGCATGGTGTGCCTTTGACCACTATATCCTGCCTACTGAATAGCATGCATGTCTGCTTAAAAAGGTCAAGTTCAGGCCTTTACCTTCAGCTTCATCATTGAATCCTGGCTCATTTTGTCTCCTCTTGCTTCTGGAACATCATCAATGCCAATCAGCTTGGCTTTGTATCTTACACCATCCCCTTTGAATCTGGCCAAAAGAAATTCATCTGTTTTCTCTGATCCTGAAAGATAGATAAGAAGCTTTTAAATGATGGTGTTCAGAGCTTAAGTGTCTAGTCTGAGGAGAGTGCTTTGTCATTCATTTTCTAATCCATTCTAGTCTGCTGCTAACATACATTTACATGAGCTATATGTTTTAATATTGCTTTTGAGATATTGGGTAACTGGGAGTGTCCAATACTCTTGTACTGTTGGGTCCCATTGTTTATTAGATGGCGATTTAGAATTGTGGGGAAGCAATAGGAGACCTCAGTTTAAGGCTAGTTATATTGATTCTCTAACCTAAGTTGCTTCTGCCCATCAAGTGCAATTTTAAGCTTCTGAAGGTAAACAAGGTTATACTACAGACTTTCTAAATCAGGGTCGACAACCTTTCAGAAGTGGTATGCAGAGTCTTAGTTTATTCACTCGAATTTAAGGTTTCGTGTGCCAGTAATAAGAATCCATATGATCCATGCTGAGCTGCGCCCCCTCTTGGCCCTGTCTGCAACCCTCACTGCCCAGGCCACAGTAGAGGCCCCCAGACTGGTGGCCAGGACCTGGGCCTGGCAGCAGGTACCCCAGGCCAGCAGTGGAGCCGGCAGACAGAACCCTGGCTGGCAGAGGGCTGGTGGATGGAATCCCAGGCCAGAAGCAGAGCCCCTGGGACTGGTGGCCAGGACCCAGGCAGTGAGTGCCACTGGAAGAGCTTGTGTGCTGCCTTTTGCATGCATGCCATAGGTTGCCTACCCCTGTTCTAGATCTTGAAATGGACATATTACCTTAGGTCAGGGGTGAAAGTGACCTGGTACAGGTGGGTATGGGCCTGTATGCAGCCCATGCTTTAACATCCCTGCCCCTTTTGCCTCCCTTGGTGACAGCCCTGCTGGTAGGGTCTGTACTGGCAGGGCTGCTGATGGGGAGGTGTGGGGCAGGCAAAGTTAAAGTGCTGCTGTGGCAAACGACCCTCTGTAAGTGCTGCTGTGGCAGCACTTCCATGCCTTGGTGGCCCTGCTGGAATGGCTCCTACTGGCGGGGCTGCCCATGGGGGAGGCAAAAGGGGCCCTGAGGCAGCACATTAATGTTATTGCCTCCCCAGGCTGCCAATGAGAGGGGCCAAAGGGCAGCTGCCCTGGGGCTGGCAATTTAAGAGGGCCTGGGGCTCCTGCTGCTGCTACTGCAGCAGTGGCTGGAGCCCCAGGCCCTTTTAAACTGCTGCTGGAGCCCTGGATGGTGGGGGCCAGGCAGTGCAGATGGGCTGGCTGGGGGAGGCTGACTTCCAGCCCTGCCCCTTCTGCAGGAGGCCCTGCCCCTTCCAGAGCTGGCCCCTGTACTGGTAAGAATTTCTTATTACTTTCACCCCTGCCTTAGGTCTTGGCATCTATTAAGTCACAAAGTGACAAGGCAAGAGTTCCCCCCCTCCCTCTACTAAACAGGTAGAGTATCCCTGGTTCTGGAGCAGAAATCCTGTTTGATACCAAGCACTGACGCTGCAGAAAAATCTCTTGGTCTATAATCAATTAGATTACTCTTCCATTCTACAGTGAGAATGTTCATACGTTAACTTTTAGTGACCAGAAGTGTTGTGTACAAGATTGATGGATCATATTTCAAGTGATTAATAAAGGTAGACAGAAACAGACTTCAGTCCTGCTAGAGTTCATAGACAGCACAACTTTGTTGTGCTTCAGACTATGAAAATCAAGTATTTGGACACTACTATAAACCAAGGCTAATGTTTGATTCTGGCTGCTTAAAGGTAATCTACCAGCAGGTATTAACACCTCTGAATTTCAGGAGGTAAGTGTTAGGCACCAAGAAAAACCAAAATGCAAACACCACACCAAAACAGAGTGGCCAAACCTGTATGTGGAATGGTGTGTGTAGAATGATGTGCAGACATGAAATTGACTCCACCATCCAGATTACCAGAATCTGAACTGGAGAAGGTTTCTAGTTCTAAATTAAGAGTTTGATTTTTAAGCACTGTTCTGGAACAGTGAGCTATTCCTTTGAAGACAGCTGCAGGTTTAGGAATAACCTATATTCATTTAAGATCTTGCAGTTACTCAAGTTGCTTCCTCTCTGCCACCTTAGAATTATTTTAGGTTTTATGGACTCTAAAA
Source organism: Caretta caretta (assembly GCF_965140235.1). NCBI lineage: Eukaryota > Metazoa > Chordata > Testudines > Cheloniidae > Caretta > Caretta caretta. Next base: position 28,477,026 of record NC_134210.1, read on the forward strand.
AGTTAGGGGAGAGTATCACTGCAGTATTTAAGGTTTGCTAGAATCTCTTGCACTGCCATGAAAGTTGAGTAGAGTGTGAACAAGTTCAACTCTGACAGGTCCTTTTATAGGATCCAGTAGTAATCATTTGGTCAAGCTATTGCATGTATATAACCCAATCTCCTAGTCTACCCTACCCATGCATGCTGGAATATAGATTGGGCATTTGTCAAGCATAATGAAACTATACTGCTCCATCAGCAGCATTTGATGTTCGAGTCATATCTTCAGCTATGTTCTGGACTTGTTATTTCTGCAAGTCAGCCATCTCCAGGAATGCAGTTTTATTCTATTGTACTACTTTGTGTTGGCTCCTTCACCTAGGGGAAGGTCACATGACTCATCCTCTAACCAACTCTTTGCATAAGGGACAAGATCAAACAGCTTTTCCAGTTTTCTAACTTTCATACTTACCTGATTAAGATAGTTATCCATGAGAAAGTGGAAGCTGTTTAAACCAATATTTTGGAGGAACATTAAAAGGGTGTAATTAAAAGTGGTACAAGCAGTCAAGGGGTTCACTGGCACCTGGATGACACAGAATAGTGAAGGAGGACCTTAGATCTATGCTAGGCTGATGTAAGGGAGTGGTAATAAGCCAAAACTCTAACCATGTTATAATCTGAGGAAGTGTAAACTTGCATCTATAGGGTGCCAGACCATGGACTGTTGTAGCAGGTTGAGTCAGTCAGTGCTGTAGACCAAATTACTCACAGACCTCTAAAGGAACTGCCAGTGGAGTTAAGTAAGGCAAAATTGGTGCCGTGGCTTGGGTGTATGCTTGCTTAATGCAAGACCTTTCCTTGCCCCCATAACACAGATGCTCTCTACTGTTACCCAGAGGCGGTGGTGCATGTGAACAGAGATTCTATTCCGAACTAGCAAGAGTTAGCAATAAACTTCTGAGCCAGTCAATTCTAGGGATCAGTTTTCAATATATGTTGGTCTCAACTCCTATAAAAAAAACCCCTACACACCACTTTGGCCATTCAGAGTGTTCTGTAGTTGGGAGCACACTATTTAAAAACCCTTACAGGTGAAAGTGCAGAGGATTTAAATCTGTTGCTGAGTCAGCTTCCTAGAACTGAGGCTATCTAGCTGATCATGACTTAAGCTTTTGGGATTTGGCAGAAGTTTTGTAGGCAATGGGGTTTAAGTCTGGTATTAAATGCAGCAGCCTTTTCAGAAGGAAAGGGTTATGGGCAAGTGCCAATAGCTTCTGGGAGATTAAGCCATCAGTGGCAATGGTTAGATGCTCAGCACTATGGAAGTGAACCACTTAGCAGCATTAAGGATTCAGACATCTTTTCTGAACATCTTGGCTAGTATTTATTACCTACTCCTCCCCCCAAGAAAAAAAACACACACAAAAACAGACCAGCCAGTCCCTTGAGGGGTTATGCTAAAGTTCTGGACATGCATTCAGAGCAGTTGCTATTTGAAAGCGTTCCCTCAAGTGATATTTTGAAGAGCTATTAAAGGAACAATAAGAAAGTCACAGGCGGCATATGAGGTAACTTAGTGTTGGAGAGATGAATTGCTTACCCTTCTTTTTCTCCTTCTTTGACGCAGGAGCTTTTGGTGCTGCCTGCTGCTCAGGCTGGTTGTTGATATTAGTGGTTTCTACTTCGTTAGACATTGTGAGATGGAGGCCAGCCTCAACTCCAGAAGGGGATACTTGCTGTGTTGCTGGATGTCCAAACAGTGATCAACAGGTCGGCATAATACTTCGCCTTGAGGAAGGAAATGAACTACTTTAGTTAAACTGCCAATATTCCATTCAGTTATTTAAAATGTCACCAGATTAAGACTATTAAAAGTGTACATGCCATAGCCCCACTATATAGAAGCCAGTAAAGAAGTCAGATTTCACATGAGGAGTTCTAGCTGCAGACCTTCCAGGAAAGGCATTTTAATGTATCCCATTAAGGGTCACAGATATTCACATTATATGTTAGTAGCCTAAGTGCTTAGTTACAGGACATGGATCAAGATCTAGCCACTATTTGCTTGGTGTGCCAAGGAGGTCAAGATGTCAATTTCATACAATTGCCTTCCTGAGCTGTTTTTGCTTTATCTGATATACAGATGTTGGTTTCTAGTCTGGCTAGACTGCCATTTTGATTAATTTCACTTGGACTTAACTATTGCTAAATAAGTGAGCATTTTGCAATTGCACAATAGTGAGGGGAAGAGGAAAGCTACTGGTAAGTGCTTCAGATTCCACACAGGTGAAAAGTGCAGCACTTGCAGTTTTGGGAACAAGTTATTTGTGGCCTGAAGTTGATGGTATTCTCTCCTTGCTGAGATTTAAGCTTACCCACTTTCTCTCCTCCTCCTTAAGATTAATGCTCTAAATACCTGTTTTTCTGCATGGATGTGTCCTTCTGGAGGATTTGAACTCTTATCTGGACAACCAATAATGCAATAGACTAGCTAGAGATCTGTCAAGACTTTAGGTATGACATGTAGGGACTGATATTCAGTGCAGAAATGCTCCAGATTCTCTCCATTTCAGAGCCTCTCATGCCATCTGATGCCTGTTCACTAATGCAGAAATGCCAGATAAGTATTGTTTTCTCAAGGGGATTATACAAGCAGGCCCATAATTTGTGGTCCTGTGCCAGTTGGGCCAACAAGAATGTGATGTAGTGGGCAGAGGCATCATTTGGCCAGAGTGTAAAGGGTATGTGCCCTTCCTGTAGATCACCTCAGAGTATTCCTGGTCCTGGAATGGCTTTTTGCTTGCCCACCCACCTACCCAGCAAAAGTTCAGTAGGGGAGTCCTGTGCAGCAGGCAATTCTACAAGTTTCATTTTGCTTAGTTTAATTATTCTCAAGGGTAGTTCTGCTTCACAGATATGAGCAAGCTGAAAGACTATTGTAGTGTTTCCTACTAAACCCCATGTGTTTACAAAGTAATCAAAGTTACCTAGGCAATCATTTGTGCACCATTAGAAGGTGATGATTATTCAGAAATTATTATGTTCCCTACATCTAGTTGTTTTACAGCCTAAAGATCCCTGGTTCTCAAAACTCAATCCAGGTAAAGCCAGGATGTTTTACAGTAGCATCCCTGTCAGACAGACAGTCTCCAAGGGTGTTGGAACAATTTGAATAGTGGGGGTGCTGAGAGAGAGTCATTGAACCAAACTGTAAACCCTGTATATGATGGAAGCCACTTCAAGCCAGGGGATGAGGCAGCACCCCCAGTTCTACCTGTCTCATTTGATTAAGAAGTAATTACAGAGGATCTTCAAACTCTGCAGTCCTGATCAGGCTCTAAATGTTTTCCTAATTTAGTTTGAAAGACATAGAAAGTAACTGTTTAGTAACTATGTATTTTAGCATCTAAGTTCAGGGGTAGTCAACAGGTGTCCTGCAGGCCAAATCTGGACCACCAGAGGCTTTTGAACAGACCCCCCAAAAATAATCTTAAGTTTCCTCTGGAGTCTGGACCTTGACTATACCTTGCCCAGGAAATTTGGACCTTAACAAAAAAATTTGACTGCCTGTGCTAGATCTGGAAATACTAGATCAGGGTAAAGCATCAGATAAACGCAACTAGTACTTTAACTGGCAAAACTGGATTTCAAAATATGCAAGACATCCACAATGAGACAGTATTTAAAGAATTTATTAAAGAAAAAGAAGTCAGCCATCTGAAGGAAGCTGAAGCAGTCAGGAAATAGAAATCGGCTTCCAGGGGAAAAATAAAGCAGAGACTTAAAAGTAAGTGTCTAGAGCCAATCTAGACAGCTACATTGTCACACTGATTACATTAGACGACAAATGTTACAATTACAAGCCAATATGCCTTAGCATCCTTATGAAAAGTTTAAGAGGTTCTGTGTGAGTCATTAAGTTTTAGTTTGGTTTTCCCTATAGCACTGAAGAGGAGCTACACCAACACCAATGCCTTCTATCACAGAAGGCAAATCAAGACTAGCTTAGTAAAAACTAAAGTCCTATGAGTAATCTGATAGCTGTTGACATTGGACTTTCAGTGCAGATGGGGTGGGATGAATATGTAGCTCTTTGGTTTCTATTTCTTGAATGTCAAACGGCAGAAAATTCAGTCTTAATTGTGAAATTCCTAAAGGGAAGTCATTCAAGTGGCTCTTTGGTGTAGGTTGCCTGTAGCCAATAAGGGTCTCTCCTCTACATACTGGCAGTCTTGGGAAATATACGTGTTCAGGATTTCCTATTACTGCCCTCAGATACAGCTGTTCTGCTGGGTAATATTGCAACATCTTCTAGGAAAGTATTTTCTCCTCTAGAGAAGTGGAAGCTGCAGTGTTGGTCGTAGTATTGCACTCAAACCAAGGCTATTGAAAGCCTGGAGCAAGATTATCAATAGACCAGATTGGAAGAGAATTTCCATGAAAAGCGGCTGTTGCCTTCCTTGCTCTAGTCAAAAGGCTAGTCGGTGTTTGGGCCATCCTCCTCCACCTGATTAGTCAGTCCCTGACAGGGGCAGCCAATAAAGCATCTCTTGCATAGGAGCACTCAAACCAGTTACTGGAGACCAGGAAGGGAGGCTGAAAACTAAAAATCTCATCTGCCTTCACTGAAGAGAGGCAGAGTCAGTGATAGCTGCTAATGGTGTCTGACTCTGCACTCTCAGAAAGCTGCCCAAGGCAGAAGTCTTATGTAGTCTGCTCCCCCTGCTTCTGAGATGACTTCTTGTGGGAAAATGGCAGCTGTCGGCAAAAAATTCCAGAAGTATCCAGTTTTGAGTCTAGAAAAATTTAGTTTGTTACAGTACAAAAAGAAATACTGGTTCAGAGCTTTGACACCCCCAAAAGCAACATGAAGTTCTGCTGCTTATTAGTCTTGCACTAGAGTCATCAGCTGTTGAAGTTTCTACACAAATTTATGTAGAAAAGTTCAACTGCAATTAAGGGAGGACCCAGAATGTTGTTCCAGGCTGCTTATTGGAAGCCAAGTGAACATGTTCCAAAGTGATCAAGCCATAGAAAAGACCAGGAGTCCTAAATCTAGTATTAATACCCATGTGTTTAGTCATGATTTTGGACTGCTCAGGAGTTTTGAACATTTATGCTGGATGTTACCCCGGAGGGGCGGGGGGGGACCACGGGCGGGGGAGAGAGGAGAGAATATCTTGGAACCAACACTGCTGGTTTGCAAGAGAGTTTCCTTAGCTAGAATATTAATTGGATGGTCCTGTTGCCTTTTCAGTTTAGTTTCCCACCACTATATAAAAACTTGATACTTGTGGCCATATAAATGAGATCATTGCAACAGAGACTATGACTAAGGCCAAAAGGGACCCATCATGATCATCTAGCCTGATCTCCTCCACATCACAGGCCACAGAACCTCACCCACCCACTCCTATAATAGACCACCTCTAGTTGTGTTACTGAAGTCCTCAAATCAGGATTTAAAGATTTCAAGTTATAGAAAAAAATCATTCACTAGTTTAAACCCACAAGTCAACTGTGCCCCATGCTGCAGAGGAAAGTGAAAAACTGAAGGTCTTTGCCAATCTGATCCAGGGGGAACCCCAAGTAGAGTCTATACCAAAAAGTTGACTGAAGATGAAGTCTAGGGTCAATTACAACACTTAAATCTTGGTGACCAATATGTATTAATCTCATTCCACTTAGAGATTTACACTAGAGGCATCTGCTTTAAATCAAAAGCAAGAGTAATTTTGTATGCATATGTAATAAGCATATTATGCTTGGAGAAACCTATGCATAAGTATTCTAGTTTTAGCTACACAATCTCTTCCATCACTAATTTTGACTAACCCAGATTCACCAGTTGCATCAAATTGATCCTACAGTTTACAGACTAGACCAAAAAGCTGGATTATAACCTCCCTAACTTTGAGCACTAGTAGCTGTATCTTAGTCCTAGTTAGTAGATCAACTAGGCTGATGATAAAGTATTTGTCCATCAGAAAGATTTCTGGAAGTCTTGATTCAGATGTACAGGTATGTGAAACTTCAAGTTTAATTTCTTTTTTAATGAAAAAGGTTTCAGCTCTTTGTAGATTCCTTAAAGTGAATTCTTTAGGACTACTGGTGTCACCATTACAAGCAGTGGAGTTTAAATGGTCTTTCAGCTCAGAGCAGCTTTGCAGGCCCAGGGAGAAGTACAATATCACCATTCCTCCATTAGCACAGCATGATAATTTTCTAGTCTATGGTGTCCCACCATTTAGTCACAGGTCTGCCTCTAGGTCAACCTGACATTGGTTGTGCTTGCATTATTTTCTTTGCCATCTTATCCATTTGTCTTCTATGAAGTCCCACCATTGGCTACAACTGGAAAAAATACAATCCTATACCCTGATTTCACTCCTTACTCTAAATTCATTGGTCTTTAATTCTATTTTATACCTGCCATCTTTCAAAGAACTCCACTTTATTTCATTCAGCCTTCTAATGTTTCTCATTTACTGTAACTACTTCCAGACCTCTGTATAATACTGTTGGTATATTGGGTTGATAAGTTTTGTAAACATCTTTATCAGTCCATTATTTTGTCAAATGGATATCTCCCTTTAACCTCATTCTTGGAGCCATCAGCACAGATGAAGCTGTCTAGAAACAAAATTCTACTTGTTCTAGTACTTCACTGCTGCATTTGAACACTGTTGTCCCTTTCCCCAAGATAAATGCCAAGATGACAAAGTGGTTACAAGTTCCAGTTTGACTGCACTGATTTTTCCTAAACTAGCAAGGAGTATCATTAATTCAAGTGTGCATGCCCATTGTACTAGGTCATCTGCATAAGCCCCTTATCTTAACTCTACAGTTGATGTCAGACTCTCCAACAAGGGCTCAGTCATTTGGAACTCTTTTATACCTTTTTTCTAGTCCTTAGGAAAAACAAAAATAAGGTATTGCAGTACTGAATCACCTCCCTAGTCCTAGTTAAGGCTCACCTGTTCATACATTCAAGGTCCTGGTACCTTCCCCTCAACATGAGCTCCCAGTGTAGCAATGAGTTACCAATCCTTTATTACTCTCTTCCCCATTCTTATCATGAAAGTCCCTGTCCAGTAGGTATGGGGACCATTCCTTGATGTAGGACTTTGCATTTTAATACAACTAAATGCATTGCTTGCATGGTAAAGCCATGTACCCATCTAGATCACCTGGTAACAGAATGTCAGGGCATTGTGACCACCTTTGTTTTCTCCAACTTTTATATTTACTGCTAGATCTAAAGATTGATCATTAAGCCCAGTAGTGATCCCTGTGGATGCCCACTAGATCCACACCCATCTGATTATTAGGATTCCCTACTGACAATGGCTTCAAGAGGTCAGTTAACCAGTTAATTTAAATTGGGCTTATATCAACTGTTCTCAAATAATTAGGTTGGAGTCAGGGAGGCAGCAACCAAAGGGGATGAAGTACTGTTTTGATGAGCACAGACAACTGCACTCCTTGGGAAGCCAAGATATGCCAGAGTGGTCCACTAAAGGCAAGGGATTACTTTCTGGAGCTCTGTTTCTACCCAAGGATTGAAGCTGCCTTCTCACTCAGAGCTTTTCTTGTCCTTGCAGGTATGTGCTCCCTAGTGATAGAAGTGTGCATTTCCCCATCCCTTTTGGAAGCTTATGCACCAGTTTAGGTTCCAAGGAGTTTCTTTAAAGTATTCCTAAAGGTTTAGATGGAAAAGATTGGACCCATTTTCACTGTGGAAGTCTGAGGTGTTCTCTCCTGCAGAGGGATTGTCCAGTTTCTAACCAGACTGTTTGTCCACAGCCAATAGGAAATGTGTACTGTACAAAGATTCCTCTGAAGGACTATATTATGACTCTGGGAATGAGCCAGGTTTGCAGGTTGCACTTTGAGCCAGGTTTGAAATAGCCCTCCATGTGTTTAAGTCTGTTGGCTTGTTTTATCCCAGTCCTGGAACAGATGTTTGAAAACTATGGTGTGCCAGCATTTTACTCCAGAATGTGGTCCTTCATTTGTGTGTGTGTGTGTGTGTGTGTGTGTGTGTGTGTGCAAGCAATAAAAGCAATACATTTGATGCACAGTTTGGAAGTCATTTACCATGCCATGGGAAGCGCTCTCACTCAGCTAGCTGGGAGACTCAGTCATTTTTCCTGCTGAGCCAGATGTTCAGGAATGTGTGAAGGTTATGCTATTGTAAAGTTAATGTTTCAGTGAGTTGGGCTTCTTTACTCTTTAGATAAGCCTCAGGACTAGCTCAAAAGAGCACCATATTTAGTTTAAAGAATTTCACTAAACAATTCTAGTTAATGGTCTGAGAAGAACTTGTGCTGAATGAGTACTCCCAGATTACTTCACCTAACCACTTTAGAGATAATGCAATGGACAAGTGGATGCTTCCAGCAGTAAGGGGTATTTTAAGTAGAGTGACAACCTTTTCAGAAGTGGGGTACATGCTGGATTCCCTTCCTCCAAGGCTCTGCCCAGGCCAGAGCTGCTCAGGGAGCCCAGGCTGCTGTGGGGAGCCCTGGACCCTCCACCTGCCCAGGGCAGGGTGCCAGAGAGCAGCCCCACCATGTATTACCCCCTCCCTCAAGGCATACCACCCAGGGCAGGTGGAGGGTCTGGGGCTCCCTGAGCAGCAATTACCATGGCCCACCTCTGGCTTCTGGCCTGGCCAGGTGGGTGGAGGTAGCTAAGGCTGACCTCAGTCCTTCCTTCCCCCAGAAGAGGCTGGCCCCACCTGAGCCTCAGACAGGTGCAAAGCAGAGCTGTAGAGAATCCAGGACAAATGCTGCCCTGAGTTATTCAGCCCAGAACTCTAACTCCGCATTTTGGGACTCTCCTGCACAATTTGGGACAGGTGGTCACCTTAATTTTAATGGCAAGGGTGCTTGCCCTTTTCAGAAGCAGCTAGCTCAGAAGCTATACATGCTTAGCCAGAAATAGGAAGGAGTTCCTCTATCTGCAGGTTTATGCCCTTCATACTCCTCTTGGGGGGGTGGGGGGAGAAGAAGAGGAGGGTGGCAGTGTCTGCTGTTCAAGTCCCTGCACTCTTAACAGCAGCTGAGGTCTTATTGGGTAATCCAGTCAGGTGTGATCAGTTGGGCCAGTGAGTGCTTCTAGTGTTCCCAGGGTATTCTCTAGCCCAGGGAGAACAAAGTTGTTCATTAAGATCAGCAGGTGAGCTGCACTGTTTTACTACAGTTGTGCAGGACACTAGTTCTCTCAACCTAGTTCTCTCTTGAAAGTCCTACTCCAGTTTGAAGCCAGGTCAGACCAGTGAGAACCTAGACAGGCCAAGTCAACATATTGCCAAGTTAGAAAAATCAAATAGCAACAGCTATTTTAGTTTATGTTGGCAACCAGTTTATATGTAACTGAGTAAGTCTTTGGTTGCTGCACTGTTACACTGCATCAGAAGCAGTACCACAAAAGCAGTATTCACAGGTGAGTACTATCCAAAACCTCTTTGCAGTGGGATGGATGAGATGCCATTAGTTCAATGATGAAGTAAAGGCATCCACTAGTGATGGGTCTGGATCAGTCAGCAGCTAGGGCACTGCAAGCCATTCAAGCCAAGAAGGAGAAAGTATTCCCATGAGAGCTGTAACCAATTGGCAGTTCAGTTATAGGAGGGGCAAATAGCTTTTCAGATGGGTCTGAAGCTTTCAGATAAAGATAACCAGGCTTTGGAAGAAGCAAGTGCTTAAGACTCAGGGGATGAAGTGATGCACAATTAATCCCATTTAATTGGCTGTTGATCACCTGTCTGTCATGATCACCTTGTGGCCATTCTGGGCCTATTGCTTATAAAGCCACCTGATTTTTGTGCAGCTTTCAGTGTTAGGTGCATTCTACTGTTGATGCTAGAGTCTTCCACAATGCAAGTGGAACACCTGCAAACAGTTTTTACTGATAGTGGTGGAAACAAGGCCACACTCTGTATTTTGGCCTTAGACCACACAGCAGCTAACACTTTGAAAGCCAAGATCAGATCACCACTCAAATGAAACAGGGCAGGCACACACAGACATGGCAACTTCACATACTGTATTGTGTATGCCATCTAATCCAGGAGTATGATTGGATCTGGGAAGAAACTCAAAATTTGCACATTCAGCATATGTATACAGAACACATTGCACTGACTGTATATTCATTGCCAGCACTTTATGAAGCTGGTCAACAGTAGCACTGGAAAGAGGGACAAATTTATATATACACACACACATTTCCTCTTCTGCCCCCATTCCTTTAGCTATTGGAATCTGAAGCCCTTAAAATGGAACTTCTAGTCCTTTAATTTTACTCTTTTTGAATTTAAGGAAGGATTATTTGTATTAGTCATTGTGCCAGTTTGTCATGCTTTTCAATTGAAAGAGGAAGCAAGTAATTCAGCTGAGTTATTGGAGATTTAGGAAAAAGTTCAAATACACTAGCCCTCAGACACTTGAAAAATTTGGCCTTCACACTCCTGAGTTATAGTGTAAGTGAGGGTAGAGTTTGGCCCTCAGCAGCTATGGTCAGAAGTTGTTCCACTAAGTGGAACATCCAGACTCATAAGGTATGCTTGACAGAAGACAGACTATTGTGTTAAAAACCAAACCACCCACTATTAGTCAGTTTAGGATTCTCTAGAAAGCTTAAAGTGTATACTTTGCGGTTATTATCTTGATGCCTCTACTTCTGGTAGAATATTGAGATCAGTCTCAGTTAATACCACTACTGATTCTATTTCAGAACTTGCCTAGCACTCTGTCAGGATCCAGTGGGGTGAAATGTATTTAGTGCTTGACCATGCATAAAGAGTGAGAGCATTCAGCATGCACATTTAGCACTGGTGGAGGGGGCATGCAGCACAGCACCTCACATAGCAGGCATGTTTGTTGATAAGAAACCTCATAGTAAGATGTGTCCCATGCAGCCATCTACCTCAAGGCAGGAAATCCTGCTGAGATTTCAGAGTGGTTCCAGGAAGTCTAGGTATTTCAGACTTAAATACAACCCTGCCCCCAAACTAGTATGTGTCTTATATGCCTATGGGAGGCTGTCTTAACTCAAGACTTTTAGTGCAGCTCATCCACCTGATAGTTACGATTAGTTTTACCATGCACTTCATAGAAGTCAGACCTGTAGCAAGGCAGGCTGACTTCTCAAAAGGCTAAGATATTCCAAGAATAATTGATTAATACACAGATGGTTAAGAACCATTTAAAAGGGTTTCCTCATAAGTTTCTAGGCTCTTTGGACAGCAGCTTTAACAGTTTATTTTAGGATTGTTGCCAATAAGCTACAGTACTGCTATTACTCTAGGATGGCTTCCCCCCGCTCCCCCAAATAGTTGGCAGTTAGAGAGATTTTGAAAACCTCAATTATGGTCATAACAGCATCCCTCTTGATAGCTTGTGCTGCTATTTGGAAACTGCGGTAATAAGACCACCATGTTAAGCAGAGAACTCACCTGCCATTTATAGAAACTGAAATAATTGTATTTCTGGCCCTGCAGCAAGGATCACGTGAGTTAAATTGTGTGGAGAAAGGAAAAAAATGGGGGGGGAGGAGGGAATATGGAGAGGCCAGAGGGAAAAAACTGACAGTAAAGTAAAAATCTCTACTAGACTGCCTAGTACTTTGTCCTCCTCACAGCATGTGCTTCTTCATTGTCCCTTGGTACTGCAAGGGCTTGATATAGACAAAAGTTATTGCATGTAAATATTAACCTTGAATTAGAACCCAGGAGGCCAAGAGAGGACAGGAAAGCAAGGCTTTATTGCCGACTCCAACATATCCTGTTGGGAATAAGGGAAGTTGCCAGAACTGCTGCAATAATTTAAGTACTACGAACATAGTTTTGTAAGGCAATGTTTTCTCCTAACTAGTCAGTCATTTGAATTCCTAATAGTTTAGAAAGCTTGTATTTTGTACTTCTGCTTCAGCTCTTACTAAATTAGTCTGGAGAAGACAGGCACGACAACCCAATAGTCAGGAACTATTAACAGCAGCTGCATAAAGATACCATTAAATCCATTTGCCAAAAGGACATCTTTAGTCTATTACACAGCTGTTGGAGGATATTGTCAGTTTCCAGTGGCACAGGTGATGCCATCTATTTTTAAGAGAAGCCTGGCAGCTCTTCTTTTTAAGAAAAAAAGGAAGACAAACCACCCCTGAGCATTCTACCAACAAGTGGGTTAATTTACTAAAAAAAGTTAGTGGAATAAGCTGAAACAGGGTAGAGAGAAACATGCTGCTCTCATGAGAGAGTCTGAAATAATCTAGGATACTAACAACACATTAATACTTGGGGCAGCTTCTGCTATACAATAGCACATTCATGTATGTCCCTGTGTGGCTTGACTGACAATGACAATTATGAACATAAATCTCTGGACTGGATGCTAATGTTGCACATTTTACTGTTTAAACACTGTTGCATTGGCAATGAACTGAGTAACCTTGAAAGGCATTGTGCAAGCATTAGTGAATTAGAAAAATGAATGCACTATTTCAGACATCTGCCTTTTGATCAGGGTCTTTTGGGCACATCTGGAAAGTTGAAGTGCTAGACTGGAAATGTTTTGCCTCATTATTAAAGCACCCAAAATGCTAGAGCACTGTGTGCTTTGAGTGGTCAAGGGCATGAGTTTACACTTAAATTGAATGAACCTACTGTAGTGCAACAGCTTAGATTGGACCATGACCTGCTGAATAAGAACTGAATTTACCACTTACGATTGGAAAGTGGTACCATAGTCAGCCAGCAAGCAGTCCAACAGACATGGGCGTAGAGCCTAATCAGAGACCCTAGTGGGGTTAGCCTCCTCATGGGCCTCACTACAGATCATAGTTCTAATTTCCCTGAAGTGAGGTTTGGGGGAGGAGGGAGAATTACCAATTTACCTTTTGGCTCACATTTCTGAATTTAGTGTCCCAATGACATCATGGGGGTATCAGAGTGCAAATACCGCAGGCTTCAGAAGAAGCCTGCTTATGCAGGCATTTCCCTTTTGTTAAGGGGAATACTTTACACCACACTGCATTTATAGCAATATCCTTGTCTCTTGCTGCCTACATCTAGGCATGAAGAGGCAGTTTGCATGAGACTGACCCAGAGTTTTAAGAGCAGGAGTAATTTGGTTAACTGTTTTTCACATCCAATTCTAGTGGGATATATATAAAGACTCAAGCAACCAAAATCCAGATGCAAATGGAGTCTGGATGGCTGCCAGTGGGCACCTTGCCTTTTAAAGCAAATTAAATTTTTTTTTATTAAAGCTAATGTTTAAGTTAAATACACAGGTTGAGAAAAATGTCTTTCCATCTGGGTATAATGTTTAGATCATCCACAAATACAAAGTCTGTTTAAAACTCATAAGATACATACTACAGTTTATTCAGTTCACTGGAGTTATCAAACTGTCAAATCACTTACTAGAATAATTTTTGGTATGCAATTTATTACCAGTCATTCTTTCCATACCAGGTATAAATGCTTGGCTTCCCTCCCCACCAGCCACTAAGAGTCCTTCCTCTTTCCAAGAGACTGGAAGTTTTTTTTTTTTAAAAAGGAGCCATACTCCAAGTTAATGTTGATGGCAAGCTCATCCCAGCATTGCTATGATCAGTTTTAGTCTAGCTACCGTCAGACATTTGGTGACCTTTCACTAATATCAGCTTTTGCCTTGAGGTCTAAGCAGCAATCACAACACAGCTGGTCAAAGCTATTGCTTAGCTAGTTTACAAGAGTCAAGTTCACAACACTAAAGATAAGTACTATTGGCTCAAATGACTTTCTAGAAACAGTTTTGTCTCAGTCATTTAAATGAGCTACTTTAGTCAGCTGGGGTCAGGGTTTATGCCTTTCACCAAGGTGTATCCTTATGACAAGGGTCACAGGCCTGCTTCTGTAGACTATTCTCTTTGTCAACAGCGATAGTTCCCATGGTTTATTTATGAGGTAATGTGTTTCAGAAGGTACTGGGTAGTCCCCTCCCCTGCCACTGCACTGGACTCCAGTACTGCCAACCGCTGAAGCAATGTTTAATTGCTATGAAAGGTAGTGATGGGGAGCCTGTTCCTTGGCTACTGCCTTTAAGTCTTATATTACTGAAGTTTTTGGCTGCTAAACTTCAAAAAAGGATTGTGAAGCCAGTGACTAAATCATGGTGGCCACAGGGATTGCTTTGTGACAGCTCCATGTACTCCAAGGTCTTAGTACAGGCAACAAGGAGTCATTCCAGTTATCCACCATCCAAATGCCTTTCCCATATCAGCTTAGTTTACTAGCTGTTGCTCCATCAACTGATCAGGACAGTCTGTTCTCATGATATCATCCCACCAGTTTTTGGTCTTTACTTAGCATTTGATTTTTTTAAGACTCCAGGAAGTACAAGAACATGGCTTAGTCAGCATTTACATAATTTTTCAGGTTGTTTTTAACTAAAGCCAGGCATCTGTTGCCTACTCATCTAACAGTTCTCAAAATGAACTGGCTATTCATCAGTTTAAAGGATTTTAACATATTACAAATCTGTTCTCAAACCTGTGACATTCTAAGGAATTTGTACATTTTTAGGAGAGCTGGTTGGAAGAGATTCAATAGCCAGCTTTCTGTGGGAACGGTTTTGGCCAGATTCCAATATTGGTTTATAACTCCATGAATATAAGTACACCCAAATCTTTGGGCTAGTTCCCAACAGAGCTGGTCACCAAGCTCTAGGAAATACAGCATCTATAAATTGGAACATCATTCTGCTTATCGGCAGTTTACTTAGTTCTTAGCAGCACCCAGGATTTTACTGTAAGAGTCTATACCAATGCATTATTCATATTTGAATTGGTTGCAATCTGCACAACCCCTTATCCCATCTGAAGCTAGTTGGGTAAAGGGCAAAATGGCCTTGTGGCTATTGCAGTTCTGGGTCATTTAAATATAGGTGACAAAAGTAGATATTTTCAGTTTGTACTAAGAAGCTTTAGACAAGTTTGTTGATCACTGCAAGGCAAGAGTTTGTCAAGATCCAGAAGTTGGAAGCTAGAGTTTCTCCTCAGTATGGATCTCTTCTGTCCTATAAGGAACTTTTAAGATGTAGCTTCAATGGTCCTAAAAAGGTCTCATAAGACTATAGTTTCTGAAGTGTAGAGATACATTTGTTGCTTTAAGCCTTGACTTTCAGTTCTTCCAGTTCTATTTCACCATTTGTTGTGGATCCTCACTACTTTAGTGTTGCTTAATTAAGTCGATTTGACTCAGACTAAGTGCATTATAACTCATGTAAACAAAGAATTTTAGCAAGGGAATAGCTCAGTGCCATTTAATCTCCACCTGGAATTGTAGCTCAAGAGGCATACTCTATAGTGAAAACATCTTCTCACCACTCGGAGTAAATTCTCTTTAAGAACTCTGCCATCTCCCACTTACCCAGTAAAGTTGGGACTTTTCCCCCTACATTGAAGCAGTTAGCGTTATTTCAGTTGCATGTTGTAAGATCTGCCACTATTGGGACATCCCTCTTTGCAGTTTGAACATGTGACTATTTCATTAGACCAGAGGTAGGACTATTGCCTATCTTCTGCACAGCCTGCCATGGTATACAATGCGGATGATCCAACTATCTACCACAAAGTTGGAAGAAAATAGGATTTACTCCATCACCCTTGTGGTGTTTAAGAGTAGTGTGATCTAAGTTAATAGTTAAGATCTATTGGGCTAGGATTTGATTGAGAATTTGCATTATGCTCAGGATCTGAGCATGGAATGGATGATTCAGCAAGTGCTTAGAATTATCCTACAGAAGTGTTTCTATAGAGATGGAAAAAAGTACTTCATGAAAGCTAAGAACGGTCAATCTGGAAAAGCAAATTTAAAATCTAATCTACTTCAATACAGATATGTTAACTATCCACTATGGGTATGTCTACACAGGAATAAAATACCCTCAGCTGGCCCAGGTCAACTGACTCAGGCTTCAACTCTGGGATGGGGGCGAGGAGGGAAGGGGAGAAGCCATGTACATTCAGGCTCAGGCTGCAGCCCAAGCTCTGGAACCCTCCACACTTTCAGGGTCCCAGAGCTTGGGCTGCAGCCCAAGTGTCTACATAGCAATTTCCCCGCCCCTGCTTCCAGCTCCAGAGTCCAAGTCAGCTGACCTAGGCCAGCCACAACCATGCCACATACCCTTGGCCAGTACAGACAAGAGTGAAGCAAACATCTCACTGCTTCATGTGTCTCACATGCTTGTTAATCCACTGGAAGATGCTCAGATATTAGCAGTGAGCACAGTAGGAGAGTCTAGTCTCTCTAGACTAGTGTCCGAGGGAGATTTGGTAACTGCCAGTTTGAAAATATGAAATGCTCTGTCAGATACAAGGATGAGTCTCTAGGGGCCTGGGGAGTTGCATAGCACGGATAGTCTGAGTGGGAATTTGTGCTGCCGCTGCTGCCATTGCCAAAGCTGAGTAACTGGAACCATTTGCTTATACCTCCCTCTGTAACTAGAGTTAAGACTAGTGTCTTATTTCTGCCTAAAAGATCTATAGGGGAGGTTCTCATCTGAACTATTCTCTGCCTCAGCATTTTTAGGTCTCTTTCAGTGGGCTTCCCTAGGTGGTCATTCAACATTTTACAACTGCATATGGATTCTCCCATTAGACATTACTGGCAGACTGCAATATCTTCCTGGATGCAAGATAGAGGGAATTCATGTTCTAGAAAATTACGATAAGGAAGACTTACAGTATGACAAAGCCTGGGTGTAGCAGTCAAGAACTCCAAGTTCTAATCCTGACTGACATAGGCTTCCTTTGTACCTTTTTGCAAGTCAGTCATCTCTAGGACCATCTTGTCCCACATCACCCTTTGAAAAAAAAGAATTTTAGCTACCTCACAAGCAATGTTCCCTCTAATTTTTGACAGGCCCATGTGTGCAAAAGATTTCTTCTGTGCAAATTGTTGTGCGTGCAGTGTTTCACCATGTGCACAGGGTTTAGGATCTGTGTGCGCATGCACAGCTTAGAGGGAACAATGCTCAGAAGTGCCTGGAGATGGGGCTCACCTTCTACCTGGGAGGAAGAGATTAGGCACCAACTTTGAACCCTGCTCTGAAGCTCCATCTTGCAAGTCAACCTCCGTCTAACAAGTGTTTGCAGTTTGATGCCCTTATCTTCTGATGCTGAAAACAAAGACTGCCTCCTCCAGTTTTTGCCTTTCAAGATAGGAATAGTACAAAAGGCCAAAGAACCTCCTTTCTCTATTGGAGTTGTCAGGGTTGATCACAAGGAATGATTACAGCACTATCAGATCTGATATTCATAGTGAATTACTTGTCTCATATTGTAATCCCTTCAGTGCTCTTATTTATCTTGTCCTATATAGGTAGACAAGTCTTATTCTTGATATCATGTGACAAAATTCCACAGTAATTTCAGATGTTAGGATTCTATGAAGCAGAATGTTTGCAGTTACATGGCACTTTAGTCCTCATGTATCAAGGTAAAAATTGCCAGCTAGTATCTTGTACAGGTCTCTTGCAGGACAGGGAACAAGTGTCCAGTCAGTGTCTTTTTAAAGCCTCCTGAATTGTGTACAGTCACTGAACCTTGTTATTTTAATAAGAGAATCCCCATCCTATGAATCACTGGATGATCCTATAAGGATCTAATAGGAACTAGTAGAGAGGGAGGAAATTCAGTCAAGGCTAATGTGCTGTCCTTAACTGGTCCCGTTGAACTGAAAGTGTTATGATTAAGAGGATGTGTATTATCAGTGTTTGTTACTTTGGAGACAGTTAGAGGGAGTGAAGGCCTGTTGTCGGGAGTTTTATCAAGTCTTTAACCCAAGAGCATTTTGCAGAGTTCAGGGACGCTGGTGGTTCTTCACTTATATTGGGTCACACACATCGTGTCAGCAATGTGTCATTCTGAGGGGTTCTCTACACCCAGGGGCAAACCTGGGTCAGTGGGATTAGTGTGTAGAAAGTTAAGTATTGGAAGGAAGAGGCTAAGTTAAGTGTTGAACAAAGCTAAGGACTTGCCTACACAAGAAAGTAGAGCCAGTTTAGTTACACCAATGCAATATAATAGACCTTGCCTATACACAAGCAGTATTAGCAATAGTAGACATCTACATTTCAAGATGTCTGCATTCAGTTTGTTTTGAGTCCCAAGACCATGATGTTCTGGCAGTCAACTCATTTATTACCAGGCATTCCCTAGCCACCACCCTCCCACTTCACCTCCAGCTAGCGTTCCCTCTTCTCTGTAGAGGCACCTTCCTCCCCCTAAGTCCGCTAAGGGCATTTTAGTGGTTTACATCAGCATTTGTACTCAAAAAGCAGAGGTGTGACAAGATGGCTTCTGCAGTAACCTGGCTAGCCTCAGCATTCACTCCTGCAAGAGACTTTAGTTCAAGGATGTCAAGTTGATTGGTATGTCAGTTAGCCATGATTCCTTTCTATTACACCTGTTCCAAAAAGAGTCTAGGATTGCTAGCTCTGTTCATGTGTTATTCCCAGTGGGAGTAAGCTAAACAATGTCCAACCTCTGATCTTAAAATTCTTCTTACTAGAAAGCCACAGTTTCTTCCATTGAAGTTTTCAGGATCCCTTATCTGAAGGATACTTAGGACATTAATCTAACTATGCACTGAAGGCTGTGGTTAATTAAATTGGGCAGAAGATCTGAATCTTACTGATAGGCACTAGTAAGGACAAAATATTGCCCTTATCCCTCCCCTAGCCTGAGGGAGCTTACTTCCACTGACTGAGAACAGATCCCTAAAGTATTCTGGTGGCCAATAAGTGAGTCTGTTGCTTTGAGTGCTCTCAAAGGACAGTAATGTCATCCAAACTGCTGGCCCTGCTGAATGCAGTCCACATGCATCCCAGAGTGCTGGGTCAGCGCAAAAGACCACCCAAGTGTCATAGAAGCACGTAGCTCATCAAAAAAGGATAGGAAGCCTGTGGGCCTGGCAACAGTACTTGAAGATTACAGCATGGTTTCAGGCTACCCCATTTCATCTCTGGACATCCACATCTTCTCATTCCATCTCTCAGCAGCCTGCCCAGCTGGGAGACCACAATCCCCCTCCTTGAAACCAAGTATTATTGACTTAGGTTCCCACAGAGCCCAGGGACAGATGTCTTTTCTGCCTGCTTCATTTAATGTGTCCCACATCCAGTTGTCTTATTCCTGTATTCAGAATATTTCCATCTGTAAAATGGATTAGTACTCTTCCTTCACAGAGGTAAGCATTCATAAGACGGTGCTCAGCAACCATCAACTACAGGCATATGGACAGCTCTCTCCTCGAAGCAGATCTTGACTGACAAAGCTCTGGCTCCTCCCTCCCCCCACCTTAGAGTTCTAAACACTGAAGACAGCTGCAAGGACATAGATAAGAAATACTTGCCATGTTCCTGCTGCGTCTCCAGGCCATCCAATGGATATTGGACCTGCCTTCCCCCCCCTCAAGGAAACTTCCTATGAAGCATTAGGGAGACATTACCACTGTAAAAGTGAGGATTTTATAGCAGTCACAACTGATTAAGTTCTCTGGGGTTAGGACCACATCTTCCGGTTCATAGCATGCCAAACAGACAACTGGTGCTTAGTTTGTTTCAATTGACATTGGGAAAAAAAACAAAACACAATGAAGAGATTGATAGTAAGTCATGCTGTAGCAAAGTCTAATACCAGTTACCAGAAAGGATGAGTGAAGATGGTAAAAGGTATTAAGAGTCACCTGAAATGTTGGAGTTGAGTGGATCTAAATGCCAAGAAGTCTTAAGTTTGGTCTATTCTTCAGGAGTAAGGGTCAAGGAGTAAATGGGGCCTAGAGTAAAGGTCCTAGTGACTTGGGAATGCTCTCCTATTTACACCAATCTTTTCCTCAGTCTTACTCATCTTTTGCCAATTAATGCTTTATTCCTGTGGCTCACCTATCTTAATTTGCATCTTTTATACCTTTTGGGGGTTCTCTGTTCACGGCAAAGGTTGGTTCCATTTCAAAGTTAGGAATGGAATTCATGCTTTAAACCCAAACCCAAGACATTTGGCAATTTCAGAAGTTTTCCCAAAGGACAAGATCCATTTTGGTTTGGTAGAGCAGGAAGGGCCTATATACACCATGATTCCCAAGATAGAGTACTCTTGGAACGGATTTTGCACATGGGAAGGATAGGGAAGAATGATCTTCTATTGCCCTAGGGACCCTATTTTGAAGCCCATTTTTGAGGCATCTTCTAGTATATTCCTTTTCCAGATGGTTATGGATTTGCACCAGAACTGAGTCTGGAATCAAATCTTTAGCTTCTGTGAATGAATTAACCATTTTCCCCATCCCAATTTCTATTACTAATTCTTACATTTGAGTTAGGTATTGAAGGGGGGTGAACGTCTCAGAACATGCATTTGTTAGTGGTAGTAAAAGCACAAGTGCCACTTGCCATCAGAAGGATAATTTAAAGGCACCAGTGCCTAATCTAAGAGTTTTCATAACCAATGAAGGGACATGTTCCCTTCTACAGTGTCCCTGCCCATCCCCCGAAGGGGGATTTCAGCCACGTGCATATCTCTGCTGACGAGATGAAGATACCTTGCTAGATTTAGCTTAGACTTTTGGTATTTGTACCATTTTCTTGGTCTAGTTACTCAGGCTTCTACAGTGTCCCAATTTCAGGTATTTTATCCTGTATTAAAACCACTTTTCCTTACCTAGTTAACTGTGGAAGCCACAGCAACACTGAAGGGGAAATATTTGTGGCTTTTTAAAGAGGATGAGGCCAGTCTCTGCAAGGGACATGCTGCTGTTAGATGAGGATTTGCTCTTGCTAGGCCACCCAGGTATACAGTCATCCTGTCTCATTGGAGGAGACTTTATCATCATTTCCTAGCTTGTTTAGCTAATTAAATGTGCTGCTCTTTGTTTTTAAAGCAGTGGAGAGAATGGTTACACCAAGCTGCTAAATAAATTCTACTGTAGGCAAACAATAGATTTAGGACACCAACCAACTACTGCTCAGAACAAGGACATTGCCTTGAACAGTCTGATAGGTCCCCCAATGAGTGTCATCATGATATTCTGAGCAGTGAGGGCATACATTTGTCCTGTAACCCATTTCTGTTTTTTTCCATCCTTAAGAGGAGCTCCCTTTCACTAGGCAGGGGCTTTTTTTTTGGCTACAAGATTTGTCACATTCGCCTGTAAGAGTTCACCCATCACTACTGAGATGTCACCTACTTGCCCCAAGTGCAGACATTAGAAAGCCAAACAAACAAGATGCTCAGGCCAAAATGCTTAGTTATGTTCTCACCCTTTTCTCTCCCCCACCCCCATTGGCAGTGAGTGACTGGATTCTTTCATCCACACTATTTCTAGAACAGCAGGTTTTTACTAGCTATATTACTACATATATAAAAATAAAGCTTGTCTTAATCCCCTCCTAGCTGCAGAAAGTGCTTGTTTATTTTGCTTGGTGTTCTTGGGCTTCTTTAGGAGATGGGCCCTTTTAGACTCCTGAAAGCAGGATGCAGACATTTCCACCCAATTTTAGCTGGAGCCTTATTTTGGGAGTAAGGCCATGCTACTGCCTAGCATTAATATCCCCCCATATCGATTTAAAAACCGTACTAGTCCTAGGCTATGAAAGCCATCACAGTCACAGCTGGCTCCAGAGATTTAACCCAGTCTCTCGCGTCCCCTCCCCCAGCACGGTTACTATTGTACGTTTCAGCGCTTTAAAGGCGTTAGGTAGCCCCAGTGGGGTCTCGGTCTTTGGCAGAGCCTTTACTTAAGGGCGTTGCCACAATAAAGCCCAAGTTCGCGATCAGTCAGCCCCCCAGGAAGAGTTTTTCCTAGTGATAGAAATCAGAGACTTCGTGAGGGAGAAGCCAAGACCAGCTGGTAGGCGATTAGTCGGCTCCCGTTCCGAGGGGTCGCCTTCTCTTGGCTGCCTGGAGCCCGTTTTACAGGCTCGCCCCAGGGACGCTGCGGGTTGGGCTCGGAGTCCCCCGGCAGGCAGGCAGAGCCCAGCAGGGGGAGGCTCAGACCCCGGGCAGCAGGCGCCCCGGGCACGCCGAGGGCGGTTCGCTCTAGCCAAGCCTGCGGCGTCCGGCTCAGAAGCAGGGGGCAGCAACCCCAGCGAGCGAGTCAATGTCACACTCGGGAACAGGGTGGGGGCTGCTGCCTTAAGACCGGATTCTTAGCGCCCCCTCCACCCCTGTACTAGGGGCAGTCTGGCCTGGAGCCCCTAGGAACCTTTACAAGGAGCCCCCGATCGATCCCCCCCCCCCAAAAAAAAAGGTAGGAGGAGGAGGAACCACCCTCCTGAAGAGCTACTTACAGCCTAGCTCCGTGCTATTCGGTGCATACTCCTCGGGCTACAGCCGGTAGAGTAGCTGACACCGTGGGCCCGGTTAAATATTCAGTTGTATTCCAGCCTTTAGTGTAGTTAGCCACTCACAGCCAGAGATATGGTTTTAATCAGATGCTGGCAGCTGAGGACTACCCAGGAATGTGCTGTGATGATTTTGCTGCTTGGGCTTGGCTACTCCCCCTCAACGTGTCGGTGCTTCCAAACTTAACCCTTTGCAAACCAGGACTGAAGGGAACCAGGGCTGTTAGGCTGTTATGCAATAATGAGTGCTACAGCAGAGAGGAGAAAATGACATTAAAGGGGTTGATTTAAACCCACAGCAGGAAATTCGGAGGTTTTTAAATTAGTTGTGTGCGTTTTTAAGGCTCAGAGGGAATTCACAAGTAAGGGGTGGAAGGTCTGTAGCTCACAAATTCTGCAGGTATTATCATTCATAAAGAGAAACCCGAAATGCATTTTTAGAAAGCACCTCCAAACTCCCTCTGTGTAGAGGGGATCCAAAGCCTGGTCTCAATGTGTATATGTTTATATTTATTTGTGGAGATGGTGTTTAAAAATCCATACCCAGATGCAGATATGAATTTGAGTACTTTATAACTGGCTGAACCAAAATCCTGGATCAAGGCATCTTCAAACTTTGGGTCGTAGGCAGGTTGTATCCAGATCTGACTTTGGCAGCTTACACCAATCTTTACTCAAAGCACTTATATTGTTTTTGTTCCCCAGTATTGGATCCTGTCATCTCTCCCTTCCCCCCACCCAGTTACAATATATATTAGGAAATGTGGAGTGGGGAAAGGTGTGTTTTATGCGAAAGTCATGCAATGCCCTTTATTTCATCACTGGACACTTGGGGAGGGAGGTGGTTAAATATATCATGTGCTGTATATTTTATGGTCTCCATCTAACCCTGCATACAAAACCACCAGACTGCTGAGAAGAGGCCCAAGCCTGGAATAACAAGGGTGCTGGATATCTGGTGATGACACAGGTGCATTAACACAGCTGTGCCTGGACTATGCTTGATTCTCAGTGGTGCGCTCAGTCCCTCACTTCAGAAGCTGAAAATTCTCTCATAAGGGAGAAAAAAACATTTTATACCCCAGCCTTGCAGACACTTAAGGAAGTGCATGCTACTTATGTGTGTAAAGTTACTTGCTACAAATAACAATATTCTTGTTACACATGTCTGTATAAATGTTTGCAGGATTGGGACCTCGGTTATGTTTTACACTGTTACATCTGAGATTAATAATATTTTATTTGTTCAGCACCTGCCACTAAGGGGCTCTAATCATAATCAGGATCAGGGTTTCTGGGTGCTACTGCAATATGTATTTTAAATAATAACTGTCTCAAAGTACTCTAGAAGACTTA
The DNA here is from genome assembly GCF_965140235.1 of Caretta caretta. Lineage (NCBI taxonomy): Eukaryota > Metazoa > Chordata > Testudines > Cheloniidae > Caretta > Caretta caretta. Next base: position 28,500,763 of record NC_134210.1, read on the forward strand.
GGTAACTGGTCCTCTTAATATAGGCACTTGTGAGGTAGGTTTTGTCCCTAGTAAATAGGGAGATGCTAAGAAGTGACTTGCATAAAATAACCCACCACACACAGGATTAGAACTCTTAGAATCATAGAATATCAGGGTTGAAAGAGACCTCAGGAGGTCATCTAGTCCAACCCCCTGCTCAAAGCAGGACCAGTCCCCAACTAAATCATCCCAGCCAGGACTTTGTCAAGCCAGGACTTAAAAACCTCTAAGGATGGAGATTCCGCCACCTTCCTAGGTAACCCATTCCAGTGCTTCACCATCCTCCTAGTGAAATAGTTTTTCCTAATAGCCAACCTAGACCTCCCCCACTGCAACTTGAGACCATTACTCCTTGTTCTGTTATCTGCTACCACTGAGAACATCCTCTTTGGAACCCCCCTTCAGGTAATTGAAGTCTGCTATCAAATCCCCCCTCGCTCTTCTTTTCTGCAGACTAAATAACCCCAGTTCCCTCAGCCTCTCCTCATAAGTCATGTGCCCCAGCCTCCAGCAACTCATGCCCTTGCCCACCCACAACACAGTCCTCTCTCCAACACAGTTTATTTGTAAATTTCATATGCACTATTTATTGTAGTACTGAAAGAGACCCCAGTACATATATGATGTTTTACCAAAGGCACTGCACACTAGGGTTTAGTGTAGAAATGCCACAAGGCATTTAGTTTTACACCAGCACTCAAAGTGTCACTAATAATCTAATGGTAAAACTGCTCTGCAGCTAAATGTTTTATGGCTAACTGGAAAAAACTGCAGCTGACTTCAGAGAATAAAATGTCTTTAAAAGTCTTAACCTAGTGTACTATCATTTTTTTTCATTCAGCTCAAAATCAAAGCCTTAATGTTTCATACTTTTGAGTTAAAAGCTAAAATTCACAAATGGTACATTAAACATACCTAATGGGATTGTTTTTAAGTATAGGAGGACTCGGGCAGCAACCCCAACTGGAATACAGTTATTTTATCTGTATGCAATCTAGGATTTTGATAGCAGGCTTCATATTTTATAAAAAGAAGAAACAGTCTTATTTCAAGGTGGATTTGTACAAACATATGAATCAGACAAAGCCCGTTGCAGCTTTAAACCTGCCTATTAAAGTGTTCACAGGTGAGCGAGTGCTGGGTTTTGCAGGATGGTGATTTTTAAAATATTTGTTGTGTCTGATATTACCACTGTTGGCATAGGTTCAGTGCCCTACCCAAGATGCTGGGTTTTTAAGTTAACCCTTTGTTGTGCAGAACAACATCAGTCTAGGTGCCTCACAGATGCAAGTCATTTTTCAGCAGGTCTAAAATTATCTTGCAGTTACAGCTGGAAAGCCTCACCACTGCTAGTTTTTCCATTGCTTTTCTGGATGTTAACTCTGTCTAAGCCACCGCCTGCTCTTCTTGTTGGGATTTCAATTTAGATGGGAGAGAGGGAAACAAGATTAAATAAAAACATTGAAAAGTAGATTCCTTTGCAAGACACCAATGTTAGCTTTGGACACATGAATGCCTTGAACATAGTGTCAGTAACAGTTTGCAAAAAATCTGCTTGCAGCGAGGCAAAGTGGTAGCTAATCCCGCAATGGCTTGCTCAAGAATGCATAGTTTATTATAAAAGTAATCTTTTAAGATTTTATTGGAATGTGCTTCCACAGCGGTGTTGCTGCCTTTGTGGGCTTTACTATGTGTGTCATCTCATCCATAATTAAACTTTTCACTCACAGATCTGGGACTTTTTTTTTGGAAAACCTCCCACTTTGAGTGCTGGAATTTCATTTGAACTTTAAATAGTGCCTTGGAATTTGCCATAAGGTAAACTGTCTGCTCCTGGATTCCTCGCTTCTCCACTACAGATGTTATGGCCATGTAGTAAAAGGCTGAGCTCTACAGAATCAGCAAATTCCTTATATCTCCCCTAATGTCATGACCATTGAAGGGAATTAAATTATTAATCAGATGGTGTGGTTATCACCATAGAATTTTCACTTTGGTGAACAATGGAATAGGAATCAGCAGATATCTGGCTTAAGAGATGCCTTTCAGTGGAAACTTCACCAATGCGAACTGAGAGAAGGCAGAGTATGTCAAAGGAAATAGAAAGGAAGAATTTGTACTTCAACCTTTGGACTGCTCGGTGTTGTTCCTCATGTGGCTTCGGCCTACTATTTTAAAAAAAAAATTATACATTCAGTTAGTTAAAGATAAAATATCAATCCGTTTTCTGAAACAATCAGCATCCTTCTTAAATTAAAATCACTTTGTATTTCTCTCAGGCCAGTTCAGTGCTGGTGGAAAGTTCTGTCTAGAAACCCCGGGGGAATGAAGTCTTCTGTCTTCAGAACAGATAGAGAAGCATCTTAACTTATACCAACACTAGCCCATCAGTGAATCTCACACTGGACCTGAAAATATTACATCTAGAACCATTCAATTCTGGGCCTGTTAGCCACTTAATGATAAAGGTGGTGGTAGTTATGCCAGTTCATTTAAAACTGGACTGGACCCACTTCCACCTTAAACCACCCACTAGTGGCCTGGGCTGGATTTGTGGTTCCCAAATTCAGGGCAAATTCTGCTCTCACTAACATGGATGGGTTTAAACCCAATTGATGCAAATTGGAGTGCGCTCACATGAGTGAGAGTAGAATTTGGCTCTCAGAGATGAAAGGCTTGTGGTGAAACCCAGTATCTGAGCCTTCCCTTGCCACCTGCAGTTTGTCCCAAATTTTAATGTGCTTGTTTTATATATAATTTGCTTCCAGAACTCTCATCATAAAGGTGTAACTAGCTTTTAGGGTATGTCTACACTATGAAATTAGGTCGAATTTATAGAAGTTGATTTTTTAGAAATCGTTTTTATATAGTCGATTGTGTGTGTCCCCCCACACAAAATGCTCCAAGTGCACTAAGTGCATTAACTCGGCGGAGCGCTTCCACAGTACCGAGGCAAGCGTCGACTTCCAGAGCGTTGGACTGTGGGTAGCTATCCCACAGTTCCCGCAGTCTCCGCTGCCCATTGGAATTCTGGGTTGAGATCCCAATGCCTAATGGGGCAAAACCACTGTCACTGGTGGTTCTGGGTACATGTCGTCAGGCACTCCCTCCCTCCATGAAAGCAATGGCAGACAATCGTTTTGTGCCTTTTTTCCTGGGTTACCTGTGCAACGCCATACCACGGCAAGCATGGAGCCCGCTCAGCTCACTGTCACCGTACGTCTCCTGGGTGCTGGCAGATGGGATACTGCATTGCTACACAGCAGCAGCTCATTGCCTTGTGCAGCAGACGGTGCAATAGGCCTGATAACCATTGTCATCATGTCCTAGGTGCTCTTGGGTGCGTTGGTGAGGTCGGTCAGGAGCGCCTGGGCAGACATGGGCGCAGGGACATAAGTAGGAGTGACTCAACCAGGTCATTCTCTTTAGTCCTGCCGGCAGTTGTATTGCACCGTTTTCTGGTGAGCAGCCAGGAGATGAGGATGGCTAGCAGTCCTACTGCACCGTCTGCTGCCAGCCTAAGCTGTAAAAGACAGATGGAGTGGATCAAAACAAGAAATAGACCAGGTTTGTTTGTATTCATTTGCTCCCCACTCCCTCCCTCCTTTCCTCCCTCTGTGAAATCAACGACCGACAATCGTTTCAGTGAGGTCTGTCAGGGGCACCTTGAAAAGTTTAATGGAGATTCAGTCCTGCCTGGAATACCAGGAGGAGGGATAGCTCAGTGGGTTGAACATTGGCCTGGTAAACCCAGGGTTTTGAGTTCAATCGTTGAGGGGGCCATTCTGTACAACAGTTGTTTTTGGTTCTCCTTGATGTAAAGCCACCCCCTTTGTTGATTTTAATTCCCTGTAAGCCAACCCTGTAAGCCATGTCCCTCTGTCAGAGCAATGGCAGACAATCGTTCCGCGCCTTTTTTCTGTGCAGATGCCACACCGTGGCAAGCATGGAGCCCACTCAGATCACTTTGGCAATTAGGAGCACATTAAACCCCACACACATTATCCAGCAGTACATGCAGCACCAGAACCTGGCAAAGCAAAACCGGGCGAGTAGGCAACGTCAGCGTGGTGACGAGAGTGATGAGGACATGGACACAGACTTCTCTCAAAGCATGGGCCCTGGCAATGCAGGCATCATGGTGCTAATGGGGCAGGTTCATGCCATGGAACGCCGATTCTGGGCCCGGGAAACAAGCACAGACTGGTGGGACCACATAGTGTTGCGGGTCTGGGACGATTCCCAGTGGCTGCAAAACTTTTGCATGCGTAAGGGCACTTTCATGGACTTGCTTTCCCCTGCCCTGAAGCTCCAGAATACCAAGATGAGAGCATCCCTCACAGTTCACAAGGGAGTGGCAATAGCCCTTTGGAAGCTTGCAATGCCAGACAGCTACCAGTCAGTTGGGAATCAATTTGGAGTGGGCAAATCTACTGTGAGGGCTGCTGTGATGCAAGTAGCCACAGCAATCAAAGATCTGCTGATATCAAGGGTAGTGACTCTGGGAAATGTGCAGGTCATAGTGGATGACTTTGCTGCAATGGGATTCCCTAACTGTGGTGGGGCGATAGATGGAACCCATATAGCTAGCTTGGCACCAGAGCACCAAGCCAGCGAGTACATAAACCGCAAGGGGTACTTTTCAATGGAGCTGCAAGCACTGGTGGATCACAAGGGACGTTTCACCAACATCAACATGGGATGGCCGGAAAAGGTACATGATGCTCGCATCTTCAGGAACTCTGGTCTGTTTCAAAAGCTGCAGGAAGGGACTTTCTTCCCATACCAGAAAATAACCGTTGGGGCTGTTGAAATGCCTATACTTGGGGACCCAGCCTACCCCTTAATGCCATGGCTCATGAAGCTGTATACAGGCAGCCTGGACAGTAGTCTGGAGCTGTTCAACTACAGGTTGAGCAAGTGCAGAATGGTGGTAGAGTGTGCATTTGGATGTTTAAAAGTGCACTGGCGCAGTTTAATGACTCACGTAGACCTCAGCAAAACCAATATTCTCATTGTTATTACTGCTTGCTGTGCGCGCCACAATATCTGTGAGAGTAAGGGGGAGACATTTATGGTGGGATGGGAGGTTGAGGCAAATTGTCTGGCCGCTGGTTACGCGCAGCCAGACACCAGGGTGGTTAGAAGAGCACAGGAGGGCGCGCTGCGCATCAGAGAAGCTTTGAAAACCAGTTTCATGACTGGCCAGGCTACGGTGTGAAAGTTCTGTTTGTTTCTCCTTGATGAAACACCCCAACCCTTGGTTCACTCTACTTCCCTGTAAGCTAACCACCCTCCCCTCCCCACTTCAATCACCACTTGCAGAGGCAATAAAGTCATTGTTGTTTCACATTCATGCATTCTTTATTAATTCATCACACAAGTAGGGGAATAACTGCCAAGGTAGCCCAGGAGGGGTGGGAGAGGAGGGAAGGACAAGGCCACACTGCACTTTAAAACTTAAAAACTTAAAAAATTTAAAACTTATTGAATGCCAGCCTTCTGTTGCTTGGGCAATCCTCTGGCGTGGAGTGGCTGGGTGGCCAGAGGCCCCCTCCCCACGTTCTTGGGTGTCTGGGTGAGGAGGCTATGGATCTTGGGGAGAAGGGCGGTTGGTTACACAGGGGCTGTAGCGGCAGTCTGTGCTCCAGCTGACTTTCCTGCAGCTCAACCATATGCTGGAGCATATTAGTTTGATCTTCCAGCAGCCTCAGCATTGAATCCTGCCCCCTGTCATCATGCTGCCACCACCTATCATCTTTAGTCCTCTCTTCAGCCCACCACTTACTCTCTTCAGCCTGCCACCTCTCCTTGTGTTCGTGTTGTGCTTTCCTGCACTCTGACATTGTCTGCCTCCATGCATTCGTCTGTGCTCTGTCAGTGTGGGAGGACAGCATGAGATCAGAGAACATTTCATCGCGACTGCATTTTTTTTTGCATTCTAATCTTCGCTAGCCTCTGGGAAGGAGAAGATGCTGTGATCCTTGAAACACATGCAGCTGGTGGAGAAAATAAAAGGGACAGTGGTATTTAAAAAGACACGTTTTATAGAACAATGGGTACACTCTTTCACGGCAAACTTTGCTGTTAACTTTACATACATAGCACATGTGCTTTCATTACAAGGTCACATTTTGCCTTCCCCTCACCATGTGGCTAACCCCTCCCCCCACCGCATGGCTCACAGCGGGGAACATTTCCGTTCAGCCACAGGAAAACAGCCCAGCAGGAATGGGCACCTCTGAATGTCCCCTTAAGAAAAGCACCCTATTTCAACCAGGTGACCATGAATGATATCACTCTCCTGAGGATAACACAGAGAGATAAAGAATGGATGTTGTTTGAATGCCAGCAAACATACATTGCAATGCTTTGTTCTGCAGCGATTCCCGATTATGTGCTACTGGTCTGGCGTGGTAAAGTGTCCTACCATGGAGGACAGAATAAGGCTGCCCTCCCCAGAAACCTTTTGCAAAGGCTTTGGGAGTACATCCAGGAGAGCTTTATGGAGATGTCCCTGTAGGATTTCCGTTCCATCCCCAGACACATTAATAGACTTTTCCAGTAGCTGTACTGGCCGTGAATGTCAGGGCAAATTAATCATTAAACACACTTGCTTTTAAACCATGTATATTATTTAAAAAGGTACACTCACCAGAGGTCCCTTCTCTGCCTGGCAGGTCCGGGAGCCTTGGGTGGGTTCGGGAGGTACTGGCTCCAGGTCCAGGGTGAGAAACAGTCCTGGCTGTCGGGAAAACCAGTTTCTCCGCTTGCTTGCTGTGAGCTATTTTCAACCTCCTCTTCATCATCTTCCTCGTCCCCAAAACCTGCTTCCATATTGCCTCCCACTCCATTGATGGAGTCAAAGCACAGGGGTGGGGTAGTGGTGGCTGAACCCCCTAAAATGGCATGCAGCTCATCATAGAAGTGGCATGTTTGGGGCTCTGACCCAGAGCGGCCATTCGCCTCTCTGGTTTTCTGGTAGGCTTGCCTCAGTTCCTTAAGTTTCATGTGGCACTGCTTCGAGTCCCTGTTATGGCCTCTGTCCTTCATGTCCTGGGAGATTTTGACAAATGTTTTGGCATTTCAAAAACTGGAACGGAGTTTTGATAACACGGATTCCTCTCCCCATACAGTGATCAGATCCCATACCTCCCGTTCAGTCCATGCTGGAGCTCTTCTGTGATTCTGAGGTACCTTCATGGTCACCTCTGTAGATGAGCTCTGCATGGTCACCTCTGCTGTTGAGCTCTGCACTCACCTGCAGCTTGCCACGCTGGCCAAACAGGAAATGAGATTCAAAAGTTCGCGGGTCTTTTCCTCTCTACCTGGCCAGTGCATCTGAGTTGAGAGTGCTGTCCAGAGCGGTCACAATGGAGCACTCTGGGATAGCTCCCGGAGGCCAATACTGTCGAATTGCGTCCATACTACTCCCAAATTTGACCCAGCAAGGCCGATTTCAGCGCTAATCCCTTTGTCGGTGGTGGAGTAAAGAAATCGATTTTAAGATCCCTTTAAATTGAAAAAAAGGGCTTGGTTGTGTGGACGGGTGCAGGGTTAAATCAATTTAATGCTGCTAAATTCGACCTCAACTCCTAGTGTAGACCAGGCCATTGACTCCATTAGAGTCCCTTAGACCTACTTTACTACTGCTGAAATCAAAGCAAATATAAGGCATGGTAGCATATGTTGCTCTAACTTACACACTGATGAGCTGGAAGGAGTGTAAATTCTAGGAAGGGTGACTATTTTAACTAATACTTTCTTACATCCTTTTGTAGTTGCTTTGCTTACCATGGACCAGATTTGCAAAGATATTAAGGTGCCTAAATATGAAGATAAGCATTTCTGTAAATCCCATTAGATGTCTAAGTGAGTTAGGAACCTAAGTCCCATTGTTTTTCAACAAAGGGGAGTATGCATAAACTGGTAGAGAGGACTTGATTCTAAGCAATTCTAGAGGGACTCAAGAATCTAGAGGGAATCTAATGTGGTGTGATATGCTCAGAATCACACACAGCTTGACTCAGTGGGACAAATTCAGAGGCTTTGTTTAAGATGGTGTAAGTTGGGCATCCTTACACTAAATTGGACTCTATTACACATTGAAAGAGTGTTCTAAGGTATTTCACATAGCTAGTTCTGAGGGATTCTAACTGAATGTTTCCCATGTTGCCTCTCATGCCTAGGTGGCACTTCCCAGAAGCATCCACAAAGGTACCTCATTTTCCACCTTCATATTCCTCATTAAAACTCTCCTTTGCTGTGATGCCAACACAGAACTTGACAACAGTTAGGTTGCTGGTGTGCTGAGACCACTGCCTATTACAATATCTCCTTGTACTCCCCGGTAGGTAGGGACCGTCTTTTTGTTCCTTGTTTGCACAGCACTTAGGAAAATGGAGTCCTGGTTCATAATTAGGACTCCTAGGTGCTAGGGTCTTCTTCTGGCATAAGGCTTCTGATGGCACAAACAATGAATTAGATGTTGGGTAAGTGAAGTAGCCACTGTATCATGGCAACATCATCTGGAGACATGAAGCACCTCCATCTACCATCAGAATGATCAAGAGGGCAATCCATAACCCGAGGGCATGCTGTTTCGTCTTAAGCTCCACAGGGTCAGGATGGGGATCTCAAGAAGCCCCAATGGTAAATATGTGAATTAAAGCGCCCGTGACCACAATATATCCTGTTGTAATGAAGAAGGATCTTTCATTTGTGTCGTTGTTCTGAGGGGCATGTATGAGCTGATCTGGAGACAATAGGGAGTGCAGATCTGAGTTGTCTATTTGCTAAGAAATGAGTCATTGATCCAAAATATAGTCCCGCACTACCTGTTGCTGCTGTTCCTTAGAAAGGTCATGTCTGATGTACAGTTTGAGACCCTTTCAGACAGGGGGTAGGGAAAGAAAAAATAATAAATAGTAATGAATGACAGTACATTAAAAATCCCCTCTGAATTTGTCCTGGTAAAGGGAATCGAAATGAGTCTAAATTAGTGTGTAGCCCAGAAGAAGGTGTAAATTACACCTGGTTGGAATTCTTACATCAGCTCTGTAATTAGCTCAAAGTCTTCAAAGGCAGAAAACAATACCCTTGCGGTCAATCATCCTGAAGAAGAAATATGCATGGGTCTGTGCAACACCTTCCTATATTCTATAAACAAGCATGCTTTGGTTACATCCATTCTGTATGCATGCACTTTGACGCATGTGTACAGACACTTCCTGAGATGGCAGCTTGTGTGCGGCATGCAACTTACGTAAACTCATCCTTACCTAGCAAGGATTCACCCATCCTGTTAAGGGGCAATCCCAAAATTTCAGGTGTGTGAAAATTGTTCAGAGTGAAGCATGCATAAAGCCCCAAAAGCCATTTTGGTTTGAAAACTTGCACTTTTTACTTTCATGGGAATTTTGATTAAACTGTTGGAGGTCTTGTTCCTTCACTTCTAACCAAGCCCAAAGCATTATGGTTTAGTGCAACACACACATGGCTGATCTCTTTGTGGGTCTAGTACCCTTCTGTCTTAATAGTACTTTACACAGCACTTCGACCGTATGTGGAGTTGTCCCACAAAACCTCTCAGAGGTATGTGGCTTTTATTGCTGTTTTAGAGAAGGAGAAACTAAGGTTCAGAGATGTGCTCGCTGTCATAGAGCAAATCCACACAAGATCTAGCGCTCTTGACTACAAATCCTATGCCCAATCCACCAGACCAGGGGCTTTCATGCTTTTGTTTCATATGGACTATATACTACTAGAGAGATCAACTTGTGAGCAACCTTCCTACCCACGCAAAATCCCATTAATACCCCGGTGGTAGCTAAGGCAATGGCTTACATGGAAAATTAATATTAGGAAATATTCAATGTATTGTAACTGTCTCTTGTTGCTCTTTATTTAATCTCTCCCTACCACCTGTGCTTATCTCTGCTGCTCCCCGGAACACGTTTCCCTGCTTCTTACCCTCTTTTCCCTTAAACCGACACATGCTGCCCACTTGCCTGAGTCTTTTCCACCCTACTTCTCCTCAATTTCCTGTTCTGCTAAAGGCTCTTCATCGAGCTGGCAGCAATAACCCCGCTGGTAGATTTGACCCCTGAGGGCAGTTCCTGTTTCTACCCTTCTTGTATAAGTAGGGGCATAGCTGTATAAGTAGGGGCATAGCGAGCAGATCGAGGGACGGGATCGTTCCCCTCTATTCGACATTGGTGAGGCCTCATCTGGAGTACTGTGTCCAGTTTTGGGCCCCACACTTCAAGAAGGATGTGGATAAATTGGAGAGAGTCCAGCGAAGGGCAACAAAAATGATTAGGGGTCTGGAACACATGAGTTATGAGGAGAGGCTGAGGGAGCTGGGATTGTTTAGCCTGCAGAAGAGAAGAATGAGGGGGGATTTGATAGCTGCTTTCAACTACCTGAAAGGGGGTTCCAAAGAGGATGGCTCTAGACTGTTCTCAATGGTATCAGATGACAGAACGAGGAGTAATGGTCTCAAGCTGCAGTGGGGGAGGTTTAGATTGGATATTAGGAAAAACTTTTTCACTAAGAGGGTGGTGAAACACTGGAATGCGTTACCTAGGGAGGTGGTAGAATCTCCTTCCTTAGAGGTTTTTAAGGTCAGGCTTGACAAAGCCCTGGCTGGGATGATTTAACTGGGAATTGGTCCTGCTTCGAGCAGGGGGTTGGACTAGATGATCTTCTGGGGTCCCTTCCAACCCTTATATTCTATGATTCTATGATTCTTCCTTCTCTTTAGCAGCAGACCCTGCTGGAGGCAGCTAAATTGGCTCCTTCTTTTGGCTTCTACAGTCTCTGGCCTATCCTGGCCAGCTGTACAGGCTGCTGAGAACAAGTGGAAGAAGAACCAGCTCCCTGTGTCCTGACAGCTCCCAACAGGCCAGCAATGGTGAGCATACAGTTGGAGAACTGCTGCAGTGGACCACTATATCCCCCTAGATGTGTGATTTCACTTTCCTTACTGTAAATTCTGAAATTTGTAACATCAGGTTGATAATATGGCATTTACCAAATTACCTGTCTTTACTGACAACTTGTATATTTTCATATTTCATCCATAGCAAATGTCTTTGCCCCCATTTTATAGAAGAGGATACCAATAGGCATCATTAGAACCATGACTATAGAACCTTTACTTCCTGAACTATCTCCACAACCCCCCTGGGCCCTCAAGCAAGACACTGGACCTCTTCATGTTTAAATTTCCTCACCTGTAAAGTGTAGGGTAATGAGGAGGATGATTATTCTTATGTTAATTTAACATTTATATTACAGTAGCACCCAGAGGCCCCAGTCAAGATCGAGATCCTATTGTGCTGAGCATCATACATTATATAGTGAGAGACAGTCCCAGTTTATGCTGTATGGATGAGATCCACAGAATATGCAGGAATAAAATCTCCACAGCCGCATGTTAGTATATCACATAATTTAATCTCATTTTATAGTTGACTAACCTGAGACATAGAGATGGTGATTTCATGGGGGCATTGTGCTTTAGTGGAATAGACACGAACCTCAGATTTAATTTAGGAGCTCTGTGTTCTTATTAGGTTCTGACACTGACTTGCTCTGTGGCTTTGGACATGTCATTTAACTTTCACCAGCAGGAAAAATGGAACAGAGGCACATGGTGAGATATAACTAAATAAAGTTTGTAAAGTGTTATTAAGACCAGTCAGTGGCAGGATGTGATTCCTGCTTCTCAGTCTGTGCTTATTCCTCTAGGATTACCATTTTTCCCCTTTAAAAATCTTCCTCCTTTAGCTTTTCGTTTTTTTAAAGCAGAAGTGGTTTTTATACTTTTTTCAAACCTCTAGACACTGAAAAACATTTAATATAAAAAATTATCCCAAAAAATTGCAGCATCATAAAATGACTACAATTTCACAAATCTGAGAATAGGCAGATTTTTGTCAATTCTCTCCAGATAGCAGTCTGAAAGATAAGACGGCATTGTATAAGAAAGAATACATTGATGTTGCTTTTACAGGCGGGACTGTTTATGAAATGAGAGCTTGGTTTTCCTAGTAAACTAAAGTTACAAGTTTTTCCCTTTGTAAAATATATCCTGATCTTACAATGGAAGCTGAAAGCATTAGGCAAACATGGATCAAATTCAGTTTTACACATCTGAATATAAAAGTTGTATTAGGCTTACCTGACTGTTTATGCATGGGGCAAAGGGAATGCCTTATACACCTTACCACATATCTGGGATTCCTAGCCTGTAGAATTTTCCAGCAATTAACACACTTTACAGTGTACTCCAGTAAATAATCTAAGGATAGTTTTCTTTTTGTTAACTTGACTTAAAGGTAAATACAAAGTTTTGGGTAGACTTATTTATGGTGTTAATAGCCAGTGAATTCCTCACAAAATGCTGGCAAGAAACCTCCCTTTCTCCCCTTTCCCATATTCTCAATCTGAGTTGACAGAGTTTATATTTCTAAAAAGTTTGCTTCTTTCTGAGTTCCGTTACCTTCCATAATCCAACACTATATAAAACTGATTTGCTAGAATTGGAGATCATTTTTTCCTTTAGGGCACCTTTTTTAAAAAAAAGAAAAAAAAATGGTAACCAAGGGATAATCACCATGTGAAGATTTTTCTGCAAAAATACCACTATTTGTTTTCCTTACAATCTGGTTTGTGAAAGAATGTTCCTTTAAGAGTTACTATAGCAATGCAAGCTGCTATTGAGACTGTAAACATTAATGATGTCTAAGAAGCTGACACCCTGCAAAAACATTTCAGTCATTCTGCATACGGCTTCCAACAACACTGCTATAATATGCAACTCATACTGAGAACAGCAGGATTCAGAGGGTTTTTTTAGAAAATAGCATAGTACATAGCAAAACTAAAGTGGAAGGAAAATCATATAGTCTAATTTTGCAACAAACCAAAGTTCCTATTTCAGCATATTCTGCTGCCACTTTCTTATATTTTGCAAGGTCTGTCAGGGCACTTTTAAAGGAGTATGTGCCTGCCAAGTCCAAAATAACTCTACATCTCCCTGGAACCAAACTTTCTTTTTCCTTTTTCCTTTTTTTTCGCTTTTCTTTTGCAAATGCAATAACAATACACTCTAGGTTGTGTCTGACCATGGTGTAGGAAGCACACAAACAAACCAACTGCCAACCCAACCACCTGTTCACATGATACTTTGGAAGGGCAAAACCATCTTCCTTCCAAACCTGTGAGTTTTAAAATAGAAAAGGAAAATCACAGGCTACTGTCTCAGCCAGACATTTTTTTTTTATCATTTATTTCTACAAATAAAGCATGCAGCATTCATTTCAGTGCTCTGCCTTCAGTGGCAATTTATGAGGAAGGCTTTGTAAATGTGACGGATGATTTAATGGGTTAACTCTTTTGCAATAACATTGATCGCCTTCATCAGTCACAAAATATGCAACTCTAACTGAGAGCAGCAGGCGTCAGAGGTTGTATTTTTTTTTAAATAGTCTATATACTAGATAGCAAAACTGAAGTGAAAGGAAAATAGTCCCAGAGCCATAGGACTATTTAATTTTTCTTCTTTCTGATGGTATGTAAGAGGGGGGAATAATTTTTGCACTTGAAGTTTATCGATTGCAAGCCAAGGTGGATTTAAAAGGCAATGTAATCCAGTGGGTAGGGCAGCCCAGCCCAGAGCACCCTCCTGGACCCCAAACCCTTCATCCCCAGCCCCACCCCAGAGCCTGCATCCCCAGCTGGACCCTGCACCCCTTCCCTCACCTCAACCCCCTGCCCCACCTCTGATCCCCCTCCCGCCCTCCGAACCCCTTGATCCCTGGAGCACCCTCCTGCACCCCAAACCCCTCATCCCCAGCCTCACCCCAGAGCCTGCACCCCCAGCTGGAGCCCTCACCCACCGCGCCCTGCCCCCCCGCACTCCACTCCCCTGCCTGAGCACGGAGCCTCCTTCCGCACCCTGAGTGCCACATTTCTGGCCCTACCTCAGAGCCCACATGCTCAACCAGAGCCCTCCCCACTCCTGCATCCCACCCCCAATTTTGTGAGCATTTATGGACCAACAACAATTTCTATTCCCAGATGTGGCGCTTGGGCCAAAAATTTTGCCCACCCCTGGACTAGATGTATAAACATGAGTATGGATGGAACGCTATCTCTCTGTCTATCTCTTTTTTGTATTTTGTATTTTCTAAACAAGATCAGGGCGCCATTGTGCTAGGTGCTGTACAAACACTTATAGAGTCATAGAGTCAATAGAATTTAAGGTCAGAAGGGACCACGACATTATCTAATTTGACCTCCTGAATCTGACCTTCTAATTAGACTTGGCACAGTCCCTGCCCCAACAAATTTTGCCGTCTATTTTAGGGTTTTCATCATTCATCAACATATTACATCAATAACACAATATAACAGAATGCAACTTATTTTGCATAGTAGCCCCCAGATATCTCAAAACACAGAACTAAATAATACCAGACCGTGGAGAGTATGTGGTATAAATTATGGAAAGCAATGGGGTACAAATATTGTATAGGAACAAAAGAAAACATCCAGTCATCATAAGGGCAATAGCAGGGGGAGAGAGAAATTAAGAGGCCCAGGCAAGAGCGAAAAGCTAAATGTTAAGGTGAGATTTGAAAAGAGGTGGAAAGTTGATGAGATAGAGTGATACAGGAAGTCCATTGTAGGAACTGTAGTGAAGAAGTTTCTCATTCTGCCAGTGCAAAAGTATATAGGAACAGGCTGAGTTCATATTATTGGATGGGAGAATGATCTTAACACTGTCTTAACACAGGCTGTACGGTTTGATGTATCTGATAATTCCTAAGCATGAAGAGCTAGTGCCTTCACCTCCTCAGTCTGCTGAGAATGCTACTGCCAATGTACTCTGGAGTAAGCAGCACACTGGATCTTCAGAAGTCACTCTGAGACAAATCAATCTTAAAAGCTGTAATTACTGATGCCTGTTAGGAGTTCACAAAACATTCTGGCCAGTAATTTCAAACATGATTTTGGGTACTCAACTAGAGACATCTTAAAGGGGAATGCTTTTCAGAGAGTGCTAAATCCCCCCGTAAGTAGCTGGTGCTCTGAAAGGGTCAGGGCTCCACAAGGGGGAATGATGCTGCTCAGATTCACCTGGGAGTAGTTAACTCACTGAGTAACTGGGAAACAGTTAATTAGACAGGAAAGCAGCTGGGTATGATGAAAGGTTAAGGACCTCAATTATAAAGAGAAACTCCTGAGGAGAAAGATAGTGCACTAGGCAAGGACAAAATAAACTTTGAAATGCATGAACAGCTAAGTGAGGGAAGTTTGAAGGTGATACTAAAATTATATAATAGCATATAGAGAAAAGGTAAAATACTTAAGGACTGGAAACATGCAATTATTGTCCCAGTGAGGAAAGCAGGTAAATTGTGCTCAAGACCTGAAGCATACTGATCCATTGGCTTCACAGCTTGTTTAAGTAAAGTCCTGGAAAGAATAGCAGTGGAGAGACTAGTAGCACACCTAGAAAGAAATAGGTTCATAGATGGAACAGAGAGTGGGTTCAGAAGAGGGAGGAGTGTCATTGACCACTTTGTGAAGATAGAAACAGAAGCACAAAAAAGCATGAGAACCGAAGAATTCATGGTAGTAACCTTCTTGGATATAGACAAAGGCTATGATGTGTTATGGAGAGAGGGACTACTTCATAAAGGGGCCTTCATGGGTATTATAGGAAGATGTACAGATGGACAAGGGACTTCTTAAGCAAAGAACTATATAAATCTGAATAGGGAAAGCTCTTTCCAATGTATATTCAATTGCAAATGGAACTCTGCAGGGGTGTGTAATTAGCCAAACTCTCCTTAACATCATGATAAATGACCTCTGTGAGGAGATGAGTACGGGAATAGGGATCATATTATTTGCTGACGACTGTGCCATATCAACCAAAAGCAGAAACCTTAGAGCTCCTGTTAGGGTTTCCTTCCCACTCTGAACTCTAGGGTACAGACGTGGGGACCCTTATGAAAGACCCCTAAGCTTATTTTTACCAGTTTACGTTAAAAACTCCCCAGGCACAAATTCTCCTTTGTACCTTGGGTTTAAGTAATGCTGCCACCACCAAGTGATTTAACAAAGAACCAGGGAAAAGGACCACTTGGAGTTTCTCTTCACCCAGCAATCCCCCCCAAGTCCTTACATCCCCTTTCCTGGGGAGGCTTGAGAATAATATTCTAACCAATTAGTTACAAAATGATCAAAGACCCAAACCCCTGGGTCTTGGAAGAATGGAAAAATCAGTCAGGTTCTTAAAAGAAGGATTTTATTTAAAAAAAAAAAAGAAAAAGAAAGGTAAAAATCATCTCTTTAAAATCAGGATGGAAAATACTTTACAGGGTATTCAGATTCAAAACACAGAGGATTTCCCTCTGGGCAAAACCTTAAAGTTACAGAAAACAGGAATAAACCTCCCTCTTAACACAGGGAAAATTCACAAGAAAACAAAAGATAAACTAATCCGCCTTGCCTGGTTTACCTATACTGGTTGCAATATTGGAGATTTGGATTGGGATGGGTTGGAAAAGATGGATTTCTGTCTGGCCCCTCTCAGTCCCAAGAGAATACCCCCCACACAGAACAAAGAGCACAAACAAAACCTTCCCCCTCCCAAGATTTGAAAGTATTTTCTTTTCCCATTGTTCCTGTTGGTCAGATGCCAATCAGGCTATTTGAGCTTCTTAACCCCTTACAGGTAAGGAGGAATTTTAGCTACCCTTAGCTGTATCAGAGTAGCAGCCGTGTTAGTCTGTATTCGCAAAAAGAAAAGGAGTACTTGTGGCACCTTAGAGACTAACAAATTTATTTGAGCTTTCGTGAGTTACAGCTCACTTCATCGGATGCATTCAGTGGAAAATACAGTGGGGAGATTTATATACAAAGAGAACATGAAACAATGGGTGTTACCATACACACTGTAAGGAGAGTGATCACTTAAGATGAGCTAATACCAGAAGGAGAGCCAAGTGGCAGACCGGGGTTGCAAGCGCTGGACTCAGTGATGGCAATGGTTCTGGTGCTGGTTGCTTCGCCAGTTCTGGTTCTGGGACTGGCTTTGGTTGGGTTTCTGCGACTGGATGCACTACGGCTGTTTCAGTCGTTGGCAGGGAATCCAGTTTCACCACCTCCATCTGAGTCTTTGGTGACACAGACGGGGCCCTGGTGGAAGGCTCAGGAACAGGGATAGGTGTGAGAGGTTGCTTAATCTGGCTGCGGGTGACCATTTCCACCCTCTTGGCCGGCTTTACATGGTTGGCCAAGTCTTCCCCCAGCAGCATGGGAATGGGATAATCATCATAGACTGCAAAAGTCCACATTCCTGACCAGTCCTTGTACTGGACAGGCAACTCGGCTGTAGGCAAATCAAAAGAGTTGGACTTGAAGGGTTGAATTGTCACTTGGGCCTCTGGGTTGATTAAGTTGGGGTCCACTCAGGATTGGTGGATAGCTGGCACCTGCACTCCAGTGTCTCTCCATGCTGTAACCTTCTTCTCGCCCACACTTACAGTTTCCCTTCACTTTGAGGGTATCTGGGAGGCATCTGGGCTGGAGGACTTTTGATGTGACCCCGGTGCAATGAACTGTAATTTGTTGGGGTTCTTGGGGCAGTTGGCCTTTACATGCCCCAGCTCATTACATTTAAAACATCGCCCAGCTGACTGGTCACTGGGGCAAGGTGGGTTGCTGGAGAATGGGGTGGTGGGACGATAAGGGTTCTGGGGTTTTCCTTGGAGTGTAGTTGGGGCCTTGGGCTGCCCCCAGTGGTAGGTTGTGGTCTATCGAACAGATCCTTCATCTGGTTTACATAAGCCACATTACTTAGTCCAGCCCCTCTCTTAAGGGCTTTACATTTTACTCTGTAGGTTTCATGTGTAACCTGAAACTGTTTCAAAACCAAGTCCTTAAATTTATCATAGTTTGAAGCGTCATCAGTGGGCATCTTATTGAATACGTCCAGAGCTCTGCCAGTCAATTTTGCTACCAATGTGGTCATCTTGTGATCATCAGGAATTGCATGGAGTGTGCACAGTCTCTCAAAGGTGAGGCAATATCCAGCAATATCACTGGATTCATCATACTGTGGACATAGTCACTCCCATTTGTGGATTTTTGGGGAAGTGGAGCCAGCAGCTGAAGGATTTTGTCTTTTCAACTCCATAACAGCCAGTTTATGCTTCTGGTCCTCTGTAGCTCTCTTGAGGGCAGCCTCTTCTCTGGCTCTTTCTGCTTTCATAGCTCTCTTGTGGGCAGCCTCCTGTGCCTTTATTTCTAATTGTTTTAATTCCATTAGTCTCTTATGTTCATTTTCTTTCTCTTGGGCTTCCAGTCTAGCCAGCTCTAGTTTATTAGCTTCTTTACTGTTAGTCATTTTTCTGCTTTCTTGTGCTTAACTCTAGCTATACCTGAGAGTTAGGAAAAAAAAAAAAAACTTGTGAATTTCCCTGCAGGAAGTTAGGCAGAGAAGAACTGCAGCTGCTCTCAGCTCAAAACCTTTCCCTGCTTCCAAGCAGCCAAAAGGAGAGAGAGAGAGAGAAAAAAAGTTTTGTTTAAAACCTCTGTGCTTCTGGTTCAAAATTATCCCACCACTCTGCCACCATGTCAAGGTTCCCTCCCCATTCTGAACTCTAGGGCAGTGGTTCTCAAAGCTGGTCTGCCGCTTGTTCAGGGAAAGCCCCTGGCAGGCCGGACCAGTTTGTTTACCTGCTGCGTCTGCACGTTCGGCCGGTTGCGGCTCCCACTGGCTGCGGTTCGCCGCTCCAGGCCAATGGGGGCTGCAGGAAGTGGGGCCAGCATGTCTCTTGGCCCGCACTGCTTTCCGTATTGGCGTGGAGTAGCGAACCGCGGCCAGTGGGAGCCGCGATCGACCAAACCTGCGGATGTGGCAGCTAAACAAACCGGTCCGGCCCGCCAAGGGCTTTCCCTGAACAAGCGGCGGACCAGCTTTGAGAACCAGTACTCTAGGGTGCAGATGTGGGGACCCGCATGAAAGACCCCCTAAGCTTATTTCTACCAGCTTAGGTTAAAAACTCCCCAGGCACAAATTCTCCCTTGTACGTTGGGTTTAAGTAATGCTGCCACCACCAAGTGATTTAACAAAGAACCAGGGGAAAGGACCACTTGGAGTTTCTCTTCCCCCAGCAATCCCCCCAAGCCCTTACACCCCCTTTCTTGGGAAGCCTTGAGAATAATATCCTAACCAGTTGGTTACAAAATGATCAAAGACCCAAACCCCTGGGTCTTGGAAGAATGGAAAAATCAGTCAGGTTCTTAAAAGAAGGATTTTATTAAAAAAAAAAAAGGTAAAAATCATCTCTGTAAAATCAGGATGGAAAAATACTTTACAGGGTATTCAGATTCAAAACACAGAGGATTTCCCTCTGGGCAAAACCTTAAAGTTACAGAAAACATGACTAAACCTCCCTCTTAAAACAGGGAAACTAATGCACCTTGCCTGGCTTACCTATACTGGTTGCAATATTGGAGATTTGGATTGGAGAAGATGGACTTCTGTCTGGCCCCAAGAGAGAACCCCCACACAAAACAAAGAGCACAAATAAAACCTTCCCCCTTCCCAAGATTTGAAAGTATCTTCTTTCCCCATTGTTCCTGTTGGTCAGGTGCCAATCAGGCTATTTGAGCTTCTTAACCCCTTACAGGTAAGGAGGAATTCTAGGCTACCCTTAGCTGTATGTTTATGATAGCTTCATGAAAAGAATCAAAGATGCACTTAAATGATGTGCAGAATGGGGAAACAGCTGGGGTTTCAAATTCTTCATCGACAAAACTAAGTGAATGGTTTGCAAAACAAGGACAATTTAAAAAGATGTAAACTTCTATCTGTAAACCCAACAGATAAGTATAGTGAAAAATGTGGTGTGACGTGATAACAAGCTCACTTGGAGGGACTATATGGAAGATATTAAAGATAGATGCAAAGGTAGAATTAACTTACTTAAAAGTATCTCTGGAGCATG
The DNA here is from genome assembly GCF_965140235.1 of Caretta caretta. NCBI lineage: Eukaryota > Metazoa > Chordata > Testudines > Cheloniidae > Caretta > Caretta caretta. The sequence goes on from NC_134210.1 coordinate 28,520,820, forward strand.
CTGGGGAGTGGATAAGAAAATGGTGGTAATGCTATACAGAGTGCTAATTAGACCAATTACTGAATAGGGATGCCAGGCTTTTGGTCAGCAGCGAACACAAATCTGATAAAACTAGACTATATCTGAGCACAAGTACTGCATATCATACGTGATGCCTTCATTACTACTCCTCTGTGTGACTGCATATAGCAGCTGGTGAAATGCCTACCACTTAGAATGAAGCTCCTAGATGTAACCATTTGGGGCAAATAACTAGGTAATAGCGAAGGTGGATAAAGTATCTTAATGAAAAGAAAGGATTAGATGAGACCCAAATCTATAGCTATCAGAAGATACTCTGTCACTGGAAAACCATTCGTCCCAGGATAGACATGGAATTAAATAATGAAATAAATAAAAGGAGAAGAATGCTAAATATACAAGATATAACAAATCAGTAAATTGGTGATAAGTGGGGACACGATTGCCAAATCTATATAAATGGCTCTAAAGAGGAAGGAATAAGAAGAGTGTCAACAGTTTTCTGCATGCCCTCACTCAGACTCAAGAAAGCCATAAGCTCAACTAACTTTATATCCGTCTTTACAGCTGAGCTAACAGGGATTATGCTAGCACTAAACTGGGCTTTGTATGTGCGGCCAGCTGCCGTGGCCATCCTGTTTAATTCTTTATCAGGGCTGCAGGAAATTTTCAATGGTAAGTCTGACAACAGAAATGATATTCTTAATGAAATATCACTGCTAACAACCAAAGTGGCGCAATTGGATATAACAATAGTAATGGCATGGGTCCCAGCACATGTAGGGATAGCAGCCAATGAACTGGCAGACAAACGGGGGGAAAGTGCTATTAATCATGAACAAGTTGACCCAGGGAACCCCTTAAGCAAACTTTGGAATTTAAACACCTAATCAAAAATGAGCTAAGGAAAGAATGGCAAGAACTGTGGCAAATGAAATGAAGGGGAAAAAAATCCTAGAAGTATGCCCAACATCTGAAAATGCTGATATAATCCAAGGCCCTGAGAGAGAGAGCGAAGTGGCTCTATTTAAAATTCTAACAGCATTGTGGATTAAATAGTAATTTGTATCTAATTAGCAAGCATAAAGATGGACTATGCATGGCCTGTAAGGAAATGACAGATAATATCCTTTAGGATTGTAAAAGCTGTACCTGTGAAAGAAGGTGTTTATATAGAAAACTCAGAAGCCTTAAAGTAACAACATTTTCCTTGCAACACCTATCAAGAATACGAGGAACATGGGGCCCAATAAAAAAAACCCTTCTGGAATTCTTTAAGAATACTGGGAAAGGTGCAAGATTTTACATCATGAAGAAGATATGAAGTACAGTGCATGGCAAGCATAGATTGCTATGGCACAATCCCAAGAAGAAGAAGAAAGGAAGCTGCCAGAGAGACAGCACATTTGCAGGAAGAGGGTCCCTCTAGCAGGCTGATGCGAAGGTGCCAGACACAACCAACACTTCAAAAAGGGAGAAACAGGGCCTGAGGCTGGGGAAGGCTACGGGAAGGTAGGAAATGGCCCAGAGAACAGCAAGGGACTGGTTCTGGCTGTCCCAAACAAGGGCCCTGAGCTGGAAACCAGTGGAGTTGGTGGGCCTGGGTCCCCCTACCTAACCAGCCACAGACTTTTAGAAAAGAAGCTCCTAAACCCAGGAGACCTAGGTCTGAGTAGGCCCTACTAAAGGCACACCCAGCTGCTAGGGAGTGCTCAGGAACGATGGTGCCCCATCTACATCCACCCTCTGAGAAATAAATTATTTTCAAGTGTTTCAAGTTGGGCATCCAAAAATAAAAACACAACAAATCTGTTTTTCCTCTTGAAAATCTTGACCTTTCTGTTGTTGTTGGACATTACTCCAGGACTCTGGGGAACTACTAGAAAGGACCTAAGGCAATTTAAGCACATACCTGATTTTAAGATGTAAGTTCCATTTTAAGTCCCATTGATTTCAGTGGAGCTACTCATGTGCTTGAATTTTGGTGCACACAGTAGTACCTTGCTGAATCAGGGCCTACTTGTGGAACATGAACTTGTATCCCTAATGCGTTGGATAGAAACAGATGATCCACAGCAGGAAGCACTTAGTGCAGCCTGTTCAATTCTGTGCTTGGCATACTGGTGGCTCAGAAGTGAGTTACGTTCCATTAAAAATAAATGGATTACAATCGGTACCATCTTTTATTAACAAGGTTCTAATTGTATCCCTGGAGTTTTATGAGATAGAGCTTGCAACTATTGTTTTCACTTTAAGTAGCCTGTCTTGTAAAATAAGAATGGGAATTTTCTTGCACTGGCCAGAATATGTTTATTTTTAAAATATATTAATATATATAAAATAATATATGTATTTCTCTTTAATTTTTCCTGAAGTGATTTAGTTACATATGGGGGGAAATTAATTAACAAATTATCTGAAAAACAAATTTTGCGAACTAAGCTAAGATACTTGATGGTATACTTGATAGAAGAGTCTTATTCTGACACTTTTAACATCTAATTTAAACAATAGGCAATCTGGGATAATAATGTTGCACCTGATTGCACCGTTGCACAAAAGTAGCCACAGAAGGGGTTAAAGGGAGAGCAATCTCTATTTCTCCACTGGTCTCCTTGTAGAGTTTTGTTCCTTATTTTTCCATTTGTCTTCTTTCCCATGGATCCTCTGGACTCTTCATGGCTGTTGGGGATCAGTGGGAGGCCAGATATATCTGCCAGGAGGCTCTGGAGCTATCCACTACCTGCAGCAGTAACACATGGGGCGCAGGGCATGAAGGGCCAAGTCCCCCCCCAGATTTTTTGGTTGCACCCCCGCAACCCAGAGAGGATAGGTGGCTTGCTGAGGTGAATCAGAGGGTGGAAGTGACACTCTGTCCCCAAGCCCGTCGCGTGGGGCTGGCCTGACTGAGCCTTGTGACGCAGGGCTGGCCCGAGCTGCCTGGCGTCACTGCTCGCCCCTCCGAATGTTCCTCTGTGCCCCAATAGATGGACATGCCCCACAGTTTGAAAACCTCTGTACCTACCTTGAACTTTTAAATTGTGCCCCCCCATCAACAATTATATGTCACCTCAAACTACCTGGCAGTGCGGCTTCAATCAGGGTTGCCAACCCTCCAGGATTGTCCTGGAGTCTCCAGAGATTAAAGATTAATCTTTAATTAAGGATTATGCCATGTGATGAAACCTCCATGAATATGTCCAACCAAAATTGGCAACCCTAGCTTCAATGGAGATTAGAGGGTGAACAATGTGTGTGTCCCTTTGGACCCACCTTGCAGCCTGCCCATTCCTCATATAGTAGCAGCACTGAAGAGGGATTGCAGAGGGCAAAGGAAGCTTTCTGCTCTCTCTGTCCCTCCCTAATTTTTGCTTCTCCAGGAGCTGGTGGTGCCCCAAGCATAAGTTAGAACAGTCTCAGGGATGCTCTAACTTCCAGCTGTCTATGTACCACAGTCTGAGGAGCTGCCCTGTAGTCCAGAATTTCTAGAGTGTAGAAAGCTCTCCCATGGAGTCTCTCATATCTGGCTCCAGTCCCAACACATCCCTCTGCTGGAGGCTACACAGGGAGGTTGCGAAAGGCTGCATATGCCTCTGAGTCACCATGTGGTCCCTGATCTGCTCCTGGGACAATGCAGCTTTACCCTAAAGCATGTCAACAGTGTTCAGGGATTTCACACAATGAAACACTTGGGGTTGAAATACTGGCCCTACTGAAATTAATGGGAATTTTGACTTTGATGGGGCCAGGACTTCAACCTTGTGTTCTTTGTGAAAAACTTGTTTCTGTTCCAGATTTACACTCTTCCTGATAGCCTGGCCTAGAAGAACTAGTAGAGCCAGTCACTGCTGGGTTCTAATAGTGGTTCCCTCTTTGGGCTTAAACAAGTTGCATTATTTGTTTGCCCCTGTGTAAAATGGGGATAATAATACTCATAGGGATGGTGTGATGATTAATTGGTTGATCTGAAATGTATTATTTTTATTCATGGAATAAACAAAACAGTAGCAAAAACCAACCAACCAAAACCTCTTTGACTCATGTGTATTGTCATTGTGGTGGGTACAGGTCTCTGTACTTTCCTTTTTGGGTGGACCTCAAAGGAGGACCCCGAAGTGGCTCTCAAAGGGATAATGCAGAGGAGATGCACTGGAAGGTTAATTATATGCAAAGCTAATGCCCAGCACAAATGCCAGTGCATAGCAAAGGCTGCAGGCAGAATACTCAGAAAAAGGACCAGCTCCTGCTTCCATTGGAGACAGTGGAAGATTTTGTCAGCTGAGCAACGATTGGGCCCCAAATCTTGACTCCTTTTATATACTGTACTTGAGAGTGACATTTCTGCCATTCATTGAGTTCTAGTAGTGACTAAAAGTCATTCATATCTGATAGCTGATCAGTCTCATGTGAAATAAGATGGGTGGATTAGTCAAGTTCCTAGGATCCACACCACAAAAATCACCATGCCAATTAGCAATAACAGGGTCGTCTAACTGTTCATCTCAGAAGAGACCCCGCGGGTTGAATGGCCACACAGACAGAACTCTTCTGTACAGGCAGTCCCTCCAGCCTGGGGTGAAGCCCGTTAGCAGAGTGTGGTGAGGAAACATGAAACATCTGCTCTAAGGATAAAGAAAACTTGGTCTGCTGCTATCAATTTGGCACCTCCTGGCAGCACTAAATCCAAACTTTAAAGAAAAGTTTCTTAAAACATGTTGGAAAACTCCAGTTTTATTTGTTGCCTTCTCACATAACTCAGGGAACTGCACCAATTCCATTCAAACTTTCTGAAAGAAATGTCCAAGTTCAGCGCAGTAAATTTCTTGGAGTCAAGTCACCAGCCTCTGAAAACAGGAGATTTTAACTGAAATGGCAACAGAAATTGAAAGTAACTATAACAATGGGTCCTGCATGTCTATATTGTATTCTTGATAAGTGTTGCAAGGAAAAATTTGTTACTTTAAGGCTTCTGAGTTTTCTATATAAAAAAACCATATATATTTATACACCACAACCCCTAGACATACACATATACAGTGAGAGTGTGTTAGTTACTGAGGGATAGTTTCAAGGGCTAAAGTTACAATCTGCCTTGAACGAGGGGTGGTGCATAGCTGCACCGCCCCAGGGACAGGCCAAAGAATGAATTGTGACTCCCAGCTTCCCTTTTGCCTCAGTGACAGGGTGGGAGTAGCAAATTACTTCACCTCATGAAGCAGCTTATGCTCTCCAGCTACTCTAGCCAATGCGAGATAGGGAAAGAGTAGGAACAGAGTCAGGGATCCTCCCATTTCCCACTCTCTTCCTGTCTACTTGCTTGTAGGAGGAGCCTGAGGGAAGCAGCCTGGCTCTTTCTCCATGGTTGCAGTCGTCATAGGTACTCCACCTCTCTGAGAGGCAGTAGAAGCCCTCCTAATTGACATAGTGCTTTCTAAACCAGGGATTAGGTTGGCATAACTATGTCGCTCAGGGGTGTGGATTTTCCAGCTCCCTGGGCGACGTCGTTATACTGACAGAAGTCTGTAGTTTAGACCAAGCTTTAGAGTCAGAATTTCATACTTTTACTCATATTGAGTAGCACTTTACTCCGCCAGTTGATGTCAAAATTACCACTCGTGCAATAAACTTCTACTCAAAGTACATGCGTGACTATGCATAGTTTCTCTGTATTGCACATGATGGATTGCTAGCAGGATGAAGGGCCAAGCGGATACAATTTATGATGGGATTTATGATAGTGGAGCTTAATGTATATAGTTCAGAGTGAGGTGATAAGAGTGTGCATGCAGGGGGGGATAATACAAATAATCAAGAAGAATTAATACAGGAATAGAGAGATTCCCACCCTGCCCCCAAATAACTAAGGGCATTAACATGAAGAATAATAATTTAAAAATGGAAAACATAATAGGAAAACAATTATTTGTAAGTGGAATTATTGATTGAAACAAAATGCCTAGTGAAATGAAGTAGATGAATCACTTTCATGGGAAACTAAGACCTGTTTTAATTAGTCCGTCTCATTTTAAACTCATTGGTAGTTGTACTTATGATTTTGAATTTGGTATTTTATACTAATCTGTAAACTAAGAACTGCATTGTTTATCCCACATAAGGCCTTCTAGAGTGACCTTTTAATGTGTATGGCAGTAAAGATGTAATCTGAATTTATTTAGCTATGCTGAAGAAGAAATAATTGAAAATTCTGCAAGGGGATCCTGTTTAAATCTGACATGGGTTAATAAACAATAGTTGTATAAATTAAATGATGGTGATCAATTGTTCTCCATGCCCACTGAAGGTAGGGCAAGAAATAATCAACTTAATCTTTAGCAAGAGGGATTTAGGTTAAACATTAGGAAAAACATTCTTACTGTAAGAGTTGTTAAGCTCTGGAATAGGCTTCCAAGGGAGCTGTGAAATCTCCATTGTTGGAAGTTTTTAAGAACAGGTTAGACACATGCCTGTCAGGGATGGTCTAGGTTTACTTGTTCCTGCCTGAGCACAGGGGGCTGGACTAGATGACTTCTTAAGGTCCCTGCCAGCCCCACATCTCTATCATTTTGTAAAGAGGCTGCATGTGGATATGAATCAAGCACTTCAAGAAAAAGTAAACGATGGACCAATTAAAAATGAACGGGGTTATCAAAGGGAGGAGAATTTGGCCCTATCAAGGAGGATTGGCCTACACTTGGGGGAGAATTTGAACTAACCAACAGGATAAGCCTGACTTATCCAGTGCTTGCCTACACTAGCTCTGTCCCCCGCAGTAAGGGCTATCCCATTAAGGGCTTTCAATACCATCAGCACCAATTTAAAGTTAATCCATCCTTTGATAGTAATCAGCCAATGTAAAGAACCCAGGGTGGTCAGAATGAGACCACAGCGGCTCAAACAGGCTGCTGCCTGCTGAACAAACTGCTCCTGATGGAAAAGCCCTGCTAGGAGGGAAATACAAAAATCAACCCTTGGGGTCACAAGGGCATGCTTGGCTGTTGTGATGTCGTCACAAGTAACATAAGGGTACAGCCTTGACAAATTGCACGAATGGAAAAGACACTTTCACTCCATGAACATCTCATGGGCAGATAACACACCAAACAGCAAAGAGATTGACTCCAGGAGAACTGTTTACCTTTCATGTTAAGGAGCAGGGAAATTGCCAACAGAAGGCTTAGAGAATACAATGGAGAAGAAAAGGGAGAGGCACATACATTCCATAAAGTAGAGAGACTTTAGAAAGCATTTTAAGCATTTTTAAATGCCTTTTCCATTACTGGGAAAAACTCTGGGTCTACAGAGTACAGAACAGATAAATATGGACTTGTCTTTTCATTTTATTTTTCTCCGTTTGTCACCATTTTCCATCAGTCTTCTCTCAATTTTCCACCCTGTTATTTTTAACAGTAGTATTTCAATGACAAGCACAAAGCTGCACAGCAGAAGCAGAGACCACTGCTCTGTCACTTTGCTTTGTCTAGACAGCAGTGTGGAGGGACATTTAATCATGTATGCACTGTAGGAAGCCAGTGATATGTTTTCATCTTAATTTAAAACGAGGAGAAAATTACAGCTTTGCAAAATATTTGTAAGACATGTAAAACAACTTGAAATTGAAGGTCTTTTTATCAGTTCAGATATGGAATCATTTTGACAAACCATTCTGCTTGCATGGAACAGATTTTGCTTTCCAGTAAAATGAGCCTATTTTATAGCTAAGACCTGCAAAAATGTATGGTTTCCATGGTTTTTATGTGAAACATCCTTTTTGTGATAATTCTACAAAACAGGTGAAATATGGGGTTGTATAAAATTGGACAAATAGAAACAGAAATATTTTCCATGTCAGGTTTTGCGAAACATACACTGAATTTCGCACAGCTCTACATCAAATCCATCAGTCTCACTACTGGGAAAAATTGGGCCAAAATTGTTTTTCGAGTGTGTAAATCTAGTGTAACGCTGAATGCCCCAAACCCGCAAACACTCCCTCCTGATTTCAGTGGGACTAGTCACAGGAACAAAGTACAGGAACTGGGAGGGACAGGGGCCTCTGATTAAAATGGTATTACTATACTCCAGATTCACAACTGTAACACTGTGCTGTAACCACAGCTTATCATGCTGACCACCAGTGGTGCTGGAACAATTTTTATAGTGGGGGTGCTGAAGGCAGAACCATGGTTTGGGGTTATTACTACTACTTCAAGCCAGGAAGTGCAGCAGTACTCCCAGACCCCGGGTTCCATGGTGACCAGTATCCTCACGCTGTCTGCTTTTGCTTCCCCTGTCTGTCGCTGTGATTGTCTCTGATGCAGTCAGAGGTGTGACAGCAGCACATGTAGGAATACCTGAGTTAGCTTGTGAACCCAGGGCAGCACACGTAGCCGCTCAGGCTAGCTGCTTGAGAACAAACCCAGGCTCCTGGGTGGAGTTGTAAAGCCTGTGCTACCCCAGCTTCGCTGTTGTTATTACTTGAGCGAGCTGGATTAAAGCTAGTTTGGGTATGTCTACCTGTACTGTTGCCACACCTCTGCCTGCACTGGAGACACACCTTGTGTTATATCCACCTGTCTCCAAGTGGGGGGTCAGGGTGAGGCAACTTCCATCTTTTCATGTACTGTGTATATATACCTGCCTACTGTTTTCTTCCACTCCACGGATCTGATGAAGTGGGTTTTAACCCACAAAAGCTTATGCCCAAATAAATTTGTTAGTCTCTAAGGTGCCACAAGGCCTCCTCGTTGTTTTTGCTGGTACAGACTAACACGGCTGCCATGCTGAAACTTAGATTGTAGACACTTCATGGCAGGGATTGGCTCTTTGTTAAATGTTTCTTCAAGTACCAAGCACAACGAGTGTAAATAGCAAGTGTAAGCGAGAACAGGCTCTGGCCTGCAATTGCTCAGCATTTAAATATTTTGAGAAAATACATTTTGCTTAAAATAAAGAGGATTATCATAGGCTCGGATTCTGCAAATATCTAAGCACATGCGTAACTTTATACGCATGATTAAGCCCACTGACTTCAATTAAGCATGTGTGCCAGGGTTTGTGGGTTTGGACCATCATTCAGAGCTTGGGGTACAGCTTTTTGAGGCTTTTTAAAAAACCCATGGCCCCCACAAATGGACCATTTCCATTTGAAGAGAAAGGGCTTTTTTTTTTGCTAGCAAAACGTACTGTACAAATATTCTGGGTTCCATTGTTGGAAGATTCTCGTAAAGATTGTAAACTCTTTAGAGCAGATAATGCATGTCAGCTAATCTCTCTTTCTCTCTTAGGTTTTGTGTAGTACCCATCACTGTAGTATCACAGCACATCCCAAGCATATCAGATCTGCATAGCAAAGTGGGCTTCAGATGGCTTTTGCTCTTTCCCTTCCCCTGATAGAGGATGCTCTGCTTGAGAAACACATGTTTGTTTGTTTTCTTTCCTTCTCCACTTTATATAATCTGGCTATGATGGGGAAGCTTAGTCATAGACAAGGGTTTTGCAAGATGCACTGAAGTTAGCTAGACTATGAGTTTGTCTGACTTCTAGAAGATCATTCCACCAATGATTCTCTTAGACTGAAAATGGTTTGTCTCACATTCTCATCCATCTGTGATGTTATAGCTCTCCAAACAGGGCTGGCCTTAACGGTGGGCGACCCTGGCAACTGCCCAGGATGCAATAGTTGTGTGTGGTGACGACGAGGCAAGGGGCTCGGCTTCCCCTCACTGCCTGTGAGATGCAGCCCAGTATGGCAGGAATGCCCGTCTCCCTGCTCCTGAGCAGAAGCCCCCTGTTCTCTGCTCTACTTGGTTTCCCAGCCCAGTTCCTAATCCCACCTCTGCAGTCTGTGAGCCAGTGGGCTCTTCTCCCCAACCCCTGGGATTGTCCCAGCTCAAACCATTCCTCCTTTCATGGGCGGCCTGAATGAAAGCAGTGCCACCCAATGGAAGGTGAGCGTGGCATCTCGGCTGGCCAATGGAAGTTGCCAGACTCCAGGGGTGGCTCTAGCAATTTTGCCGCCCCAAGCAATCGCCGCCGAATTGCCGCCGTGCCCGGAAGAGCAGCAGAGCTGCCACCCAAAAGCCACCATGGCGGAAAGAGTGGTGGAGCTGCCATCGAATTGCCGCCATGGGACACAGACTGCCGCACCATTCCGAATGCCGCCCCAGGTACCTGCTTGGAAAGCTGGTGCCTGGAGCCGGCCCTGCCAGCCTCTTCTGGGTTTGGAGGGGAAGGGAGCTGAAACTGCAGAGAAAGAGATGAGTAAGTCTGGGGGAGTGTTGACCCCACATGCCAGCTCCCAGGAGTCCCTCCATGGACCACCAAGTCCCAGTCCCCCCTCCATGCCCACCCAGCTCCCAGGAAACCCCTTCCCCTTGCCCCCCGGTCCTCGCCTCCCAGTTTTCAGGGCTCTTTCCCATTCTCCCCAATTCTCAGGGAGTCCCCCAGGTCTTTGAGGTCCCCGTCACGCATGCCACACTCTGACCCACTAGTTCCCCATACGCCCCAGCTCTCAGCATCTCCCCCTTTTTCTTTTTCATCCCAAAGGGAGGTGTCAGTGCAGGGGGCTGGGGATATTTTGGTAGTGAAACTTCCACCATCAGCACCTACCCTAGCTACCTCCAGTGTGCTGGAGCATTTGCATTTTAATCTCCCCCAGTAACCCACTTTCCCTGGGATTGGGGAGGAGCACTTGAATATTGGGGATGCTCCGTACTGGGGTATGGGGAGAGGTCTGTCCTTCTGGAGTACCCACGTCTCTGCACTCCTCCCCTGCATCCCCACTCCAGTGAGACTCGATCTATACTCCTCTAGTTCCCTTCCCCCTCTCTGGGGCTCTCAGGTCACCATGCCGCTTTGCCACCACAGCCCTCTGGTGCCCTCCTATAGCTGCACAACTCCTTGGGCTGCTGACCCTTCGTGAGGAGTCCAGAGAGGCAGTGGGGGCCGGGGCGATGAGGGGGTGGTTGAGGATCTCAGGGAGACAGCAAGTGCCAGGGGCATCAAAATACAAGTTCACCCAGGGTACTATTTTTTGAGCCCTGCAAATACGCGGATAGCCACAGAACATGTTTGCAGATCATATGCGGACACAAATTTTGTATCCGCGCAGGGCTCTAGCTATTTTGCCTAGGGCAAGCCCTACCTCCAATCATACATTTATTTTATATAATAAATAAAAATCAATACTCGCATTCTGCCACTTGTTGCCTCCTCTTTAAAACAGCATTCCCCAAATAGGAAATGGATACAAAGTGCCAAGTCATTATCTTAACACACATTTATTGCACACATGCAGAGATGGAAAGGGAAGAATACATTGAAGTCATCCAAGAATAGCTTGCCCAATATCAGAGGAAGATGATAACGTAAGACAGATTTCTCACATTTCCTTATTTACCATTGTGCAAAAATAACCAAGTGTGATAGCCCATTTTGTACTGACCCCAAACGAAAACCCTTTAAAAAAAAAAAAAAAAAAGAGACTTCCATTCACTCTTTGTTCCACGTAGTGTGTGGATGGCAGACAGATTTGTTTGGAGCAGACATCTTTGTGTTGCGTTCAAGTAGCCATAGCCTGTTATTTAATAAAATGTTATTTTCTGAGACAGTATGCCATGTGGGCAATTATAGCATGAAGTAATTATGTGAATATAGAAGCATTCTATTGAAAGTCAAGTTTAGCTTCATGAGGTAAACATTAAAAAGCAAATGAGTCTTAATTCAGGGTCACATTAGGCAAATATACCCAATGGGCAAAGTTCTCTGCTGAATTACATACTCCATGCCACAGTTAAACCATTTATACAAGCTAGGATAAAAACTACAGTGGATACCAATCCTCAGGCAGAGATTTGACTCATTATAGAGTCTTGCATGATAAGGAGTTTTATGGGGGCTTGTTCTTTCCTATGAAGAAGTAGCCATAGCCAGACAGAAGGTACTAGACTTAATGGACCATTGGTTTGTTCCAGAATGTTAGTCCTTATGTTCCCCTTTTGCAACTATTTCACTAAATTCTTATGCTTTTTTATAATTTAGTTTTGTTTTTAAACATAAAACAACTTTATACATTTTTTTGTATTTGGAATAAAACAAATAAAACAAAATATTGGTTTGGAGACCACAGAAGAGAGGTTTACAGCCAACACTATGATCCATAAAAATTGGCCTAAAGACTCTTTCTTTCTGCCTTCTATTCCATGGAATTGAAAGGAAATAGTTTAATAGCAGCTGCAAACAATTACCATATATTTTAATGGAACTCTGAAATGTTATGAATTCGATCCGTTGCTTCGAAAGAGCAGATTTTTATTCGTTGTTAAACGGTCCCTTGACTCTTCTTATATGTAAATCCTGTGTCCTTGGCAAAGCTCAAGGGCCAGACTCACGCTGAAGGCAATAACTGTCTTGTTCATGTAATGCTGCAAAGTTTTCAGAATCCAATTTTGCATTTAGATTTTTGTCTTAGAAGCAAGAAAATGATCTTCTCATATGTTTTAGCTTCTACTCTCCAGAACGCATTTCCTAATTTGTCTTTCTGCTTCAGTGTTCATCATTTCATAGCAGTGGAAACTGGCTGCTAAAGAGAGGCACAGTTTAGTTGTGTATTTTCACTAGGAAAAATTCTTTTTTGACCCAGCAACGTGGTCCCTTCCAAATGATTGGGAAACACTGTCTCTATGGGCTGTCCTTATTACTGACCTGGGGAATCCATGATTGGGACTTAGTTAGCTGAAACCACTTAACTCCTTACAACAAGATGTGAATCCTAAAGTTTGGGAAACAGACCAGGTGACAACAAACCAAAATAAAATAGGAGTCAGCATACACTAGCTGCAAAGGAGATAAAACTGCTGATGGATGAGCCGGAGCAGTTGCAGTCTGACTCCTAACGGGGCCATTAATGACTTTGAGCAAGAGAGGACAGTAACTCACTGCATTCCAGACGTGTCTGTAAATATTACACCAGTCTATTTATTACTCAGTGGCCTAAAGTCACATTATATAGACTATTGAAGGTCAGCAATTAGAGAGACTCCTAGGCACTTGTTAACCATTTGCTTTCATGGCTAGGGTGAAAGAGTAACTTAAGACTATTGATTAAACACACTATTACAAGGGTCAGATAGACCAGAAATGAGAACATCAACAGGGATAGTGGATTGCAAAATGCAGGAGGGTTAAAGAGTGGGGGAAGGGAGAATATGGAAGTAGTTTAACAACTGCTTTCTCTTCCCCTCCTCCCAAGCTCAAACAGTCAAACTGAAAATATACCCATCTTCAGGAATACTAAAAAATCCTATTTATCAGAAGGAAGGCAGGGTGCAAACCTGGTGACTGGCATGCAAAAAGGATAATAGAATGAAGCTGAAGTTATGAAATTTTGTCTGACTGGCAATATCAATAGGATTTTTTCCCCCGCATAGGTCATAAACAACATGAGGTGGGACAGAAACCAAGAATCTGGTCATTTGGCAGACTTCACCCTATGCTATGTCTTGTTGAAGCTGATCTCACTTGCACACTGCTCCTAACTGAGAAACCAAGATGATAAATTAGGGGTAAATGAAAACATAAATTTCAGGACTTTTCAAACATTTATGTTGATGCAGTGGTTGTGTAAAGAGCCCCCTTGACAGCCTTGGAGACTGGCGTCTTCTTGATCAGGTAAGGATTGTAGCAGCTCAAGCTTTCCCCACTGTATATCTCAACAGTGAACAGAAGAGAGGATAGATCATGAGGTTTCTGTCCTTTGTCTCTCTGTTGAGACGGTCAAGAAAGGCTCCAATTAGTTTTAATTGTGCTGCTAGCTTTTAGTAAAGTTGAGAGCAGTAATACATATACTTGGTGCTTTCATTGGGCCAATTTCACAAAGTTGAAAACTATTATGACCCAAATTTGCTGGGAGGAAGAATTTAATCAGAAAAATTTGAATGATAATTAGTAGTCATTTGAGAACACCTTACTAGATGCTCTAAAAGCCACAGTTAAGGAAGAAGGCTGTGCTGGTTAAAAAAATCAGACTTGTTTTGAGGGGACGTGAAGGCAGCTGTAAAAAATAAAAAATAATATATAACAATTGGAAGAAAGAAGAAGTTGATAGTAATGAGTATAAATCAGAATTTAGGAATTGTGGAACACTGAAAAGGAAAGCTAAAGGACACAATGAGAACTCTATGACCAGCAAAGTGAAGGACAATACAAAGGATTTTTTCATAGAATCATAGAACAGTTGGGTTAAAAGGGACTGCAAGGGTCATCTAGTCTAATCACCTGCCAAGATGCAGGATTTGTTCTGTCTAATCCAGGCAAGACAGATGGCTACCCAGCCTCATTTTGAAAACCTCCAATGAAGGAGCTTCCACAACCTGCCTAGGCAGTCTGTTCCATTGTTCTTCTGTTTTTACAGTTAGGAATTTTTTCTTTAGATTTAATCTAAATCTGTTATGCTGTAGTTTGAACCCATTGCCTCTTGTCCTGCCCTCTGTGTCAAGAGAGAACAACTTTTCTCCATCTTTTTCATGGCAGCCTTTCAAATGTTTGAAGACCACTATCATATCTCCCCCTTAATCTTCTACCTTCCAGACTAAACATACTCAGTTCCTTCAGCCTTTGCTCATATGGATTGCATTCCCTCCCTTTGATCATCTTTGTCACTCACCTCTGGATCCCATCTATACATTGGTAACCAAAATTTGACACAGTATTCTAGCAGAGGCCAAAACAGTGCTGAGTAGAGTGGTACTATCACTTCCCATGATTTGCATGCTTGGCTTCTGTTAATGCAACCTAAAATTGCATTTGCTTTTTTTTTGCAACAGCATTGCATTGTTGAGGTTGTGATCCACCACAACTCCCAGATCCTTCTCAACTGTGCTGCCGCCAAGCCAGTTCTTCCACATTCTGTATTTGTTCATTTGGTTTTTCTTCCCTAAGTGTAGCACCTTACGTTTGTCTTTGTTGAGTTTCAATTTGTTCTTTATCAGGAAGGTTTCTCAGGTTCTGGGTTGAATTTCTGATCAAAATGGGAAAATGAGCTCTCACCCCCGAATGGCCTGGTGGTGAGGGTACTTGTGGGATGTAGAAGACCAATGTTCAAGTCCCTGCAGTGCCTGATTCCCACATCCCAAATGAGTACTCTACGTCCTGGGCTATAGTGAGTCAGTCTTTTGGTCACAGCATATTTAATCATTTATCAAAGTGGAACAGCTCCAACAGAAGAGATTGAGACTAGCTGTATAGCCCAGTAGTTAGGGCACTTGCACAGGATGTGAGAAACTAAGGTTCAAGCTCTTACTCTGAATCAAACAGTAGAGGCTTAATCTTGGATTTCCAACATTCCACATGGGTGCCCCAACCACTGGGCAATTAACTATTCTGCAGTCTCTCACACTGGGTTTTCCATGAAAAAGTTCAAATGCTCTAGTTTTCAATCCAATGCAAAACAAAAAGAAATGATGAAACCTCAAATAGTCTTATGAAATGGAAGTCTTGGTTTCCAGCCAGCCCTGCAGCACAAACCATTAATAGCCAGCATGTTGCCTGAACACCTAGGAAAGAGAATGAGACCACCAAACTCATTATCACATAGGCCACAAAGCAGTCATCAGATGGTAATAATTTTCAGTCACTACTGATTCGGGCTAGATATTAAACAGGAACCTACAAGTGAAAGACTCTGTAACCCCTTAGCAATCACCTACACCTAATTAAGTTTCCTCAATGTATCAAGGGTCTGAAAAAAGAGGAGTGCTGGTAAGAAACTGAAACTTTGATCTGTGCAGATTACATTTTGAAAGCTCAACTAGAAACAGAGTTGACTGGGATTTGGGAAGAAGTAACCTACACCATAATTTTTGGTGTGATAAATTCTATGTTGAAGAAAACACTTGTACAGGTCATTGCCTTTTCTTTGCTAACAGGAATTCAGATACACTCTTTCTAAAAGCATCCCTTTATTAAGGAAAAATAAAAGGGGCCCTCCCAATCACATAGTAAGCTTTAGAGAACCGTGGTCAGTTCTTGAACTACAAAATGCAAACCCCAAAACTGATTAGAAGTATTTAATAAGATACTGCATAACTTTTAAATTTATTTAGAAATGTTCCTTCACTTAGTAATTCCCATAGTTTTGGAACAAATTCTTAGAAACAAAAGCATTTTTAATTTTGCACATCAGACTCAACCTTTACACTTGCCCTTTTACTTTCTTCAGGTGTTTTGTCCAATATGCTCTGTTGTATTACATCGCCAATCTCAGGCCCAGTGCTCTTTGTTCCAGCACCCAGTCAGAATGCAAGAAGCTGCTCACAGCAGAAAAAACTACTTAACTGTAAACATAAAAAACACATTTAGGAAAATTGTTCTTTTATGGAGATCATCATCTGTGATTAGTTGAAACATGTTAAGTCAGAATATACTGCATATGATCTATCTTTCTGGATACATATGTGGCCTCTTGGTTCACAATTCCTTCCAGAACTCTTCAAGGCACAACCTGCCCCTAGAGCCTGATCTGTTAAACCCTTATTCCTGTGAGTAAACCTGACTCACAACCTATTGCTGTTAATTGGACTATTGACATGAACCAACTGGCTCAAAGTACTTGCACAATGTGGCCAATAGTAAGTAGTTCTCATTCTGTAGTGGCAACATTCCATATGATCAAATATTTAAAATCAGCATCCCTTGTAGTATAACAGAAACAAGGTGCCTATAGCAGAATGTTGTTGCGGGAACACTGTCTCCTGCTTTAAAAATAAACTTGTCATCTTTGCTTCAACATATATTTTCCATAAACATCTCAGCTTTGCCTGATCAGCAACAGTATAGCAACAGCAGTCTATTATCCTGTAATAAATAATATTATATCCCATGGGTATTCTCTTAATTTTACTTTACAATATTCACAGAATGTGTGTTATTTGTAACTATTTATGTGACAAAAACTTAAAAGCAAAGAAGAAAAGAAATCCAAAAGCGCTTTTTATTTCCTCCAGTATAAGAACTAGTTTGCATTATGAACACTTTTCACTTTTGTATTCACTTTTCTTGAATATACAGCAAGAAAAAACAGATTTTTGGCTCTGAGTCTCATTTACACCAGGACCCCCTTATGCTACTCTGATTACATTTACACTCACTAGCACAGCCATAGCGATGTACAGAGGTCTTGCCCCCAGTCTACACATAGAAATCCCCCATGTATGAATGCTTAAAAAGGTTTCAGACTCACTAAGGTAAACTGATATTAGCCACTCTAAAAGCAATTTATCCATATGGGTCCATTTAAGGAGATGGCATCAACTTAACAAAAGTTGATTTAGATACGGATCTAGTTCAATAGGTGCAATTTCTGTGTATACACAAAGACTCACTGTAGTTGAGAATTAGGCCCCGAGAGTACAAAAACAAACTAAATGGATGTAATATTTAGTGGGGTGGTCCAGTGGCTAAAGTACGAAACTGGGAATTAGGACCTCTGGGTTGTAGTGACCTACAGTATGTCTACCTTGCAGCTAGGAGTGGGCCTCCCAGTCCAGGTAGACAGACTCATGCCAGTGGGGCTCAAGCTAGTGTGCTAAAACTAGCAGTGTGGACACTGTGGCTTGGGCTGGACATGGGGTCTCAAACTGAGAGCCCAGGCTCCAGCCTGAGCTGCAATGTTCACAATGTTATTTTTAACATGCTAGCTTGAGCCCTGCTAGTGTGAATCTGTCTATCCAGGCTTGGAGGCTTGCTCTCAGCTGCAGTGTAGACATACCCTTAGGGCATGACTTTCAGAGGGGGTGGTGCCTTCAGCTGTCTTTGATTTTTTAGTGCTCAGCACCGCTGAATAATCAGGCCCATGAGCTCTTTGCACTGCAGTTTACCAGTCTGCAAAAGGACTATTTTATTAGTGACTTCACAGCTTGCAAGGGTTAATTTAGGTAAAGCTCATTATGGATGAAAAGTGGTCTATCGGTACAAATGTTTCTATTTGTATTTTGAGGATTGTTTAAGGGGATGCCAGCTATCTTTCTCTTCGGGTAATAAAAAAAAAAACTCTGTTCAACTGGTATGGGAATTGTACTACTTCATGAACTGACAATTTTTCATTGGTAAAACAGTTGTGAGTTCAGTGCTAAATTCCATGCCATTTCCCCTTCTAATTATTCCATAGACAGACCTACTACAGAGATATTAGGGATTGGTTACTAGATTTCTTATACTACTCGAAGGGCCAGAGTTAGAATGTGCTGTGATGTAGTTCATTCTTTTTAGGTAGGATTGTCTTTACTAGAACACGGTTCATTTACTTTGGGACAAATTCTGTGGTCCTTCATGGAGGCAAATTCCCACTGAAAATAAAAAGGCAGCTTGGAATATTTCAGTTCCATTGTTCTCTTAGGAAGACTAAGTATTAATTTAAGGTTACATGAAGGGACATGCCAAACTGCATGACCCTTTTTTAGTAATACAAGCTGTTCCAACTTTCAAGATTTAAAACCACTTTATTGCAGTATCACTGTTCTCAATGTGTGCTTGTCTGAAGCAATTGCTCCTGATTCAGCAAAAAGAAATGCTGTCAAATGGTCAGATCAGTAAACAACTCACTTACATTGGACAGCTTATATTTGCAGAAAATGCCTAATGAGAACTGTTCCAAGAGGCCTAGAAAATGTATTTGGCAAAAAGGAAACAGCAGAAGCATCCTGTATTTCTCTGCAATTCAGCAGTACTCATGGCCAACACTAACATCATATACTTGCTTATTTTTACACTGTGGATTTCAAGGTTACATCAGGCAAGGCAGTTTCGTATCAAAGTCCTATATACACGTTGATGTTGTGAATTTGGACAGTTGTTCTTCCTCATTAGTGCTTGGAAAAGCAATTGCAAAATCTTTATCTATCTAGCTATCTGCCTCACATATAAGGAAGGGGACATGATAACCTCTCCCCCTCCTTTTTTTGTCTTTTCAGTAGTTAGGGATAACCCCATGACACTCCAAGTGGTGGTGTGATCAGAGTTAGAAATAATTTAGACATGGTGTTCACTGATATCTGACAATAAATTGCTTCTTCCAGATGTTTGCTGTTTGCTGTGTTTAGAACATATTTTGAAATACTCTTAAAAAAGCCAAGGATGTATTTTTTTTCCATGTTGAAATAATCCACAGTGGCTGCCCTTTGCACTTAATCCTGATGTATTATTGATTACTAGA
Source organism: Caretta caretta (assembly GCF_965140235.1). Lineage (NCBI taxonomy): Eukaryota > Metazoa > Chordata > Testudines > Cheloniidae > Caretta > Caretta caretta. Next base: position 28,540,048 of record NC_134210.1, read on the forward strand.
AAGCCTTAATTCTGAGAAAGTCTCATGGGGACATCCAATGCTTTTGGTTTGTCAAATACAATAGTTTATTATTAGGCTGCGGAAACAAAGGCATTGGGCATAAAAGTGAGATTCATAGAAATGGAGGGCCTTATTGACCACGGTGTTACTTCAGGTTTATGCTAGTGTCACCACTGAAGTCACCAGTGTAAAATTAGAATAATGCAGTAAGGAATCAGACCAGCCATTCATAAAAAAATCAGAGTTTTCCTGTATTATTTGCAAGAAAAAACATCTGTCCATTGATTGATGAGATAGTAAAGGACAGATTGTGAACTCCTTATTCCCATTTGGTGAGCAGTTATTTTCACAAGTATTCTTATTGACTTCAGTGGGACTGCCCAGGGAGGAACTGCTCACCAATGACAGTAAGGGTTTCAAATTTGGCCCAGAGTTTCTACTCTATATCTCCATAGAGGCCGTTGATTTTGAATGTGTGGAAGTACTGTTATGTTGATCGTTCCAATAATATATGAACTTGTGAGATGACAGGAAGGGTGCAACAAATCAACAATAATTTCCCAAGAATTAATTCTTCAGGGCAGTCACAACACATACTCATAGCTCTGCTTCTTTATTAGTGCTCACCAGTAGCGCTAAGGACTTCTAAATTTTACATTTTTTTTAAAGCTACCCTTAAGTTCATGGTCATAATAGAGAGATTTCAATATATTTCTTCTGAGGACAAAGACAAAATATGCAAAATTACATAGATTGTGCCTAATTCCACTCTCACATGTACCTGTTTAAAACTTAGGTAGCTCTACTGATTTCAATGGAGTTAAAATTTACACCAATGTAAGTGAAATGATAATCAGGGTCCCCTGATTGACTTCAGGTTTTGTTGACCATCAAAATTCATTGTCCCTTGAGGAAAATATTGACCTTGGCTTCACTGTCTGTCAATATTTACCTCTCAAGTCAATACACTTTGCTGTTTAATCACCTCAGTTGAAGACAATGTCTGTGTAATATATCATATATGTCGTTATTGATAAGAGGAAATTTTATATCTCCTCTTTATTGTAACACTGTGGTCTGAGAGCTTTCAATGATGTTAAATATTTGAAGAGCTTATTCACTGTTGCAGTCCAAATACACACGCCAATGTCACTGTTGCTTTAGAGTTAGGCTTTGTGTGTATGTGTGTGGTTTCTCTTTTACGGGAGTTGGTGGAAAATGATGTACTGATAGACACTATAGGATTTTTTGTTTTGGTTGGAGGTTGGTATATTTAGTAATTGTAGCTGATGCCAGAATGCTACAGTGTATTGTATTCTTAATTTCTGGCAAAACCCACACACAATGTGCTAGGCACCGTACAGTGGTACAGTTCATGTATCCAATTACTTAGCATGTAAGACACCAGGCCTGAAAGCACTTACACACATGGGGAGGAGGTGAGGAGGCCTCTGTGGAGAAAGAAGTGGTTCGGGACTATTTAGAAAAGTTGGACGAGCACCAGTCCATGGAGCCTGATGCGTGCATCCGAGAGTGCTAAAGGAGTTGGCTGATGTGATTGCAGAGCCATTGGCCATTATCTTTGAAAACTCATGGCAATGGGGGGGAAGTCCCGGACGACTGGAAAAAGGCTAATGTAGTGCCCATCTTTAAAAAAGGGAATCCTGGGAACCACAAGCCAGTCAGCCTCACCTCAGTCCCTGGAAAAATCATGGAGCAGGTCCTGAAGGAATCAATTCTGAAGCACTTAGAGGAGAGGAAAGTGATCAGGAACAGTCAGCATGGATTCACCAAGGGCAAGTCATGCCTGACTAATCTAAATTGCCTTCTATGACGAGATAACTGGCTCTGTGGATCAGGGGAAAGCAGTGGACGTGTTGTTTCTTGATTTTAGCAAAGCTTTTGACATGGTCTCCCACAGTATTCTTGCCAGCAAGTTAAAGAAGTATGGGCTGGATAAATGGACTATAAAGTGGATAGAAAGTTGGCTAGATTGTCGGGCTCAATGGGTAGTGATCAATGGCTCCATGTCTAGTTGGCAGCTGGTATCAAGTGGAGTGCCCCAAGGATCGGTCCTGGGGCCGGTTTTGTTCAATATCTTCATTAATGATCTGGAGGATGGTGTGGATTGCACCCTCAGCAAGTTTGCAGATGACACTAAACTGGGAGGAGAGGTAGATATGCTGGAGGGTAGGGATAGGATACAGAGGGACCTAGACAAATTAGAGAATTGGGCCAAAAGAAATCTGATGAGGTTCAACAAGGACAAGTGCAGAGTCCTGCACTTAGGACGGAAGAATCCCATGCATCACTACAGACTAGGGACCAAATGGCTAGGCAGCAGTTCTGCAGAAAAGGACCTAGGGGTTACAGTGGATGAGAAGCTGGATATGAGTCAACAGTGTGCCGTTGTTGCCAAGAAGGCCAATGGCATTTTGGGATGTATAAGTAGGGGCATTGCCAACAGATAGAGGGACGTAATCGTTCCCCTCTATTCGACATTGGTGAGGCCTCATCTGGAGTACTGTGTCCAGTTTTGGGCCCCACACTGCAAGAAGGATGTGGAAAAATTGGAAAGAGTCCAGCAGAGGGCAACAAAAATGATTAGGAGATTGGAACACATGACTTATGAGGAGAGGCTGAGGGAACTGGGATTGTTTAGTCTGCGGAAGAGAATAATGAGGGGGGATTTGATAGCTGCTTTCAACTACCTGAAAGGGGGTTCCAAAGAGGATGGCTCTAGACTGTTCTCAATGGTAGCAGATGACAGAACAAGGAGTAATGGTCTCAAGTTGCAGTGGGGGAGGTTTATGTTGGATATTAGGAAAAACTTTTTTTCACTAGGAGGGTGGTGAAACACTGGAATGGGTTACCTAGGGAGGTGGTGGAATCTCCTTCCTTAGAAGTTTTTAAGGTCAGGCTTGACAAAGCTCTGGCTGGGATGATTTAGTTGGTGTTGGTCCTGCTTTGAGCAGGGGCTTGGACTAGATGATCTCCTTAGGTCCCTTCCAACCCTGATATTCTATGATTCTATAACTGCACGTATGCGATCAGTCCCATTCAACCATGTTTCAAGGCCCCCTGCTATATGCAGTACAAACAGGTAATAAGAAGAAAGTGCTCTGGGACAGGGACTCACAGTCTAGGTTTATGATAAGATACAATAAGTGGATGAAACAGACAAATTGGGGATGTGGATATAATGTAAATGTAACAGAAAATTGGGCTTGGAGTTGCATGGAAATATAAATATAAACTAACCCTTAAAGTTCATTCTACTTTAACTTATTCACTCCTTTGGGACACATTTACCATTATATAAATGATGGGGAAAAGAAAACAGCTAGATTCCATCAATTTTGCATTTTATAAAAAAGGGCTTCTGATCAGTGTTGCACAGAAAAAGCAGTCCATTTATTTTAACACTTTCAGTAGGACAACACACCGTATACCCAATGACTATTTGTTTAAGCACTTCCAGGACTGGAATTGGATTTGCTTTATTTTTGACAGTACGAAGGAAAATTCATGGGGCCAAATCAGCTTAGCTCCATTTATCAGTTTAGAATCTGGCCCACTGATTTTAATCAGGTTGCTCGGTGGGCAGCACTTTTGAAAATCAGGCACCTTATTTAGACAGGAGGGGTGAAATCCCATCCCCATTGAAGGGGCAAAACTCTCATTAACTTCAGTGGGGCCAGATTTTACCAAAGGAATCTAACTGCACCTAGTATTTAAAATCTTGACATCAAATACTAAATACCAGTAGAGTAAGTGTCATAAACTGACAGAGTAAGGACTATGTAAACAAAGGGGGAAATGGGTTTCTTAATATTGACAAAGAGATCTAATATATATGATGGGAAGATTTGGAAAGCTACTTTGAAAGTATCTATTATGTACATACATACATACCTTTACCCAGACCTGAAGAAGTTCTGTATCTTCACCAACACAAGTTAGTCCAATAAAAGATATGACCTTAAGTACCTTGTCTCTCTATTATATACAAATCATTTGAACGTTCAACACCACATATGCAATATGTTTTACAAAGCTATGCCAAAGTTGTTGAACTGGAAACAAATTCGCAAAAACAAAAGGCGTACTTGTGGCACCTTAGAGGTTAACAAATTTATTTGAGCATAGGCACCTGATGAAGTGAGCTGTAGCTCACCAAAGCTTATGCTCAAATAAATTTGTTAGTCTCCAAGGTGCCACAAGTACTCCTTTTCTTTTTGCGAATACAGACTAACACGGCTGCTACTCTGAAGCCTGGAAACAAATTGTTACTGGTTCGTATTACATCCCCCAGATCATAGGTTTGGCAATGCACCCCCAACAAATGCAGAAAATATTGGACTTTACACCCAACGTCGAAGGGCTAGATTCATTCCTGGAGTTATACCAGAGATGAATTTGGCCCACTCTGTCAGTTGTAAATAATCTTCTGAAGTAAAAGCAGACTATTTTCTGAGATTTCTTTTGAGCACAACCCATGTATCCATTGCTGGTGCCTGGCACAATCTATATGTTCCTAACATGGATGGAGGGTCTAATAAAATCTGGGATGACCTAGTGAGGGAAAAATGTAGACATCTGAAAATAAATGCATTACAATAAAACATGAGCTATTTTTAACAATTATGCAGAATCCAGTGAAAGTGCAAATAAGCTAACAACTTCCGGGCTGGTTTTTTTTAAACCTTCTAATAATTGTTTTAATTGGGGAATTGGTAATTTGTTTATTATAATTATTTGCTCTGGGTTACTGGGATGAGCAATCTGAGGATTAGATTATCACCTCTGTAATTTTATAAATATACCCTTGTATGAGTCATAGGTTTGCCAATTACAAGGCCTATCATCACCAGGTCTCCTGCCCCCCGCCGCCCCCAGCACCCCTTTTTAATGTTTGTATAAAGACTATAAAGAACAGTTGAAAGCAAAATGACCAAATATATGAAAATAGGAAAGGATCTCTTAATCTCTGGTCTTCCCAGTGTTGCATTGCAGAGGCACTATTTGAGTCAGGATCCCCAGAGCTATTTTAGCGTTGTCACCACTGAGCACCAGTGTTACCCTGAATTGTCACTCATACTTGCACCTGACAGTTCACCATCTGATGTGGAGAATCACTATGGTAAAAAGCATGAGAATATTCAACTGTAATGTTACAGAACACTACAGACTACAGCAGGGATTCTGATGTGGTTTGGGCTACTGAATTTTAAAGAGAATGTAGAAATGTGGGCTGTAGATACCATTGTATGTTTTTTATATATAGTGGTGGAAAGACAGGGTACATTCTTGATTTCAAGTACTAGGGAAACCGACAGTGTGGTGCTAAGATTGAGAAAACATGGAAGAACAAGTCCCAGTTGAGGGGGTTGTTGGTTTCTGTTGGAAGAATTCACATAAAACTCCCCAAGCTAAACCTCCAGGAGCTTCCATACCCATATATGGGTTTTTTCTATATAGGAGAGAATGAGGCCCTCCTACCACTTCCAATTATTATTCCTTTATCTTGAAACGCAAAGATTTCTACTGAAAATGGCCTTTTATTTATTTAAATAACAAACTTTTGAGCAATGGAGCTAAAAGAATTATTAGATGTTTATGAAGCACCACTTTCTTTTCATGGCCAAATTCTGTTTTCCCTCCTCACATGAGGAGCTGTATTGGTCTCAGTGGGACTATCTGAGTAAGTGAAGAAAACAGGGTTTAATTCTAATAGGGTAATTCAGTAATTGTCACTGGAACTATGTGACTGCTTCCAAGTTCAATGACCCCAGCAGCTTCCCAGCAACACACCAGCCACACTGGCTTCCAGCAGCTTTGGTTACTACTTGCAGGGTGACCCCAACACACTCCCACTTCTGAATTTTCCTCTAAAACATGTGTTCTGCACTGTCCAGCCCTCTCTTGGACAGTCCATATATAATAGGACCATTGCCCCTGTAAAGGGTTAATATCCAACAGTTTGCTACTTTAATTGGAGTTACCCAAACAGTTCCGTTGAACCACAACACTGGGGTACTTTAGATTTATAAAATAAGTTTATTTAACTACAAAGAGAGAGATTTTAAGTGAATACAAGTATAAGGTATTAAAAGTCAGAAATGGTTATGAGAGAAATGAAGATAAAACACTTTCTAGTAGCTAAAACGTAACAAACTAGACTTGGTTCAATGTAAATCCTTACTACATGCTCCCAGCAACATTACTGACCACATTCTCAAGTCAGGATGCACCCCAAAAGTCAAAGGGCTGGCTCCTTTGTCTTTTTATGTGAAAGAGAGGGAGACAGACCCAGGGGTGTTTTTGCCCCTCACTTTTATAGTCCAGGCACCCTTTGAAATGCATCTTCCTGAGGGTTCCCCCTAGATAAAGTTCCTTCCTGCTGTGAGGATGGAGACATGGAGCCTCATGGTGAAAGAGGTTCCAGGTTGTTTGCTAAAATGCACATCAATCTATTCCTGCCCCTTCATTGCCAAAGAATTGCCATTTGACAGGAGATTGCCAATTAACTTTGATGACACTTGGCTAGAGGCATCAGCTTGTCCTTGAGAAACTGGTTCCCTCCCTTTCCTCCCCCCAATTTGTCTGGTAAAAATATTTCAGTTATATTTTCAGCTTATGGTCATAATGTTACATATAATGTTGCTATGCACATTTCACCATGGTATTATTGATCAGTGACTAATTTTCAAATGATACCTCACGAGGCATATTTTGTATAAAGACTATTACAATAGTGTGTAGGGTGTGAATACAGAGGTGCATTTGGTCACAATAGTACTTTTCATCTATAGACCCCCAATATGCTTTATAAAAGTGGGTGAACCTTATAATCCTCATTTTACAGATGGGGAAACTGAAGTGCAGGGCAGTGAAGTGGCTTGCTCAAAGTTTCACAGCAAGTTGATGGCAGAGTCTTTCAACTACTAGGAACAGACTCCCCAGGCTACCAGTACCTGTTCACGCCTCCTCACTGTAGTTCTCGTTAATTGAGGGTTCAGACTCATTTCTAAGCTCTTTGAGTAGCTTCTCTAATAATTTATAATTGTTAATATCCAGATTGGGCGGGCGGTGGAGGAGGGAAGGAGGGGGATTTGTGTCACAATGGCTCCCAGACTGTCTATTTTACCATCAAGTTGGTGAAAAATATTTTAAAATGAAAAGCAGACTTTCTGCCTTTGAAGAATCTGAGAAGCAGCCAGGATTTTCTTGCAGCAGGCCAGTATAGGTGCAGCTGTTAAAAATAATACAAGATTTGTTTTTCTAAGTATTCAGAGAGGGATTTGTTCCAGTAGACAGGAGTGCCCATCCTGCCAGGACATTTCTTATGATTTTCAGCAGCCTGCATGATAATGTGCTTGAATAATATTAAGTGAAATTAGATAAATATTGCAAACCTGGAGGGCTGTTGGCTGAGTCAGAGAATTCTTCCTAAGACCTGAAAAGCACTTTAAAATTGTTTTTAGTATTTCAAAACAATCTGGGAAGCAGGTGATTATTACTATTAATTGACTCTAATTGTGCCATCTTATCATTCTTTAAGTGCTCAATTTGAGAAGCTGGAAAGAGAGCTAATTTCTGGTATCAAGTTGAAAAAAATGTTATGAAAACGACAATGCCTAAACTCCCATTTTCAAGGAATGACTAAAGAAGTGTGCATGTAAAGGCATTTTAATTTTAGATGCTATGATAGCTTTCTTTCTTTGAAAAATCCATGGACCCGATTTTGATCTTGCACTGGTTTTATTCCAGTGTGACTCCACTAATTTCAGTGGATTACTCCAGTGTATGTGAGCAAAATCAAAACCTGTGATTTTTTTTTTTTTTTTTAAACACTTGAGTCCAGATTCCCTTTTCACCAACACATCAGTTTTATGCAGACCATACCTCCATTGATTTATATGCAGTTAATCCTAATTTAAGCACTGATTGAGCAAGTATCAGTGGTTTGAGCATCGGCCTGCTAAACCCAGGGTTGTGAGTTCAATCCTTGAGCGGGGCCATTTAAGGATCTGGGGCAAAAATTGTGGGATTGGTCCTGCTTTTATAATGAACAGTGCTGAAAAATGAGGGAGCACATGGGAGAAGGGTCAACAAGACTATATAAAACAAAATACCCTCTGTGAATTAAATCATTTGGGATTTTTCTCCTGAATCTCAGTAGTATGCAAGATGCAGAGTCCCTGAGCTCACTGATTGCAATGACAGCAATAGTTCCTGGTTCTTGGGTAGAAGACTCATGTGCCCTCCTAACAAGGGCTATGGAAAACCTGATCCTCAATCTATTTTCTGTCCTCAAAAAGGTTGTCATTTCAAATATCATGTTCTATGTCCAGTCCTGCACCTTGCCAACATGCTTCCACAAGCTAATAGTGTATAATGACCCTCACCCTCTGAAATTTCAGACCTATAGTAATGAAAAGAGGAAAGCTGACCACAGACCTTTATAAGGATCCTACTCTTATGGGGCCTGACTGCAGCCAATGGAAGAATTCCCACTGATTGTAGAGGCAGGAGATTTGGGCCTATAGTTTCTTGTTCTTCTGGTTCATTACCTGAACCTGTGTTCAGACAAGCACGCTTCCACTACTTGCACTGCTGATGATTCATATCCAATGCCACTAGAGTATCATCATTAGAAACCCTCCTCTACATGGGATAGAGTCAGTACCTGCTGCCATCTTAAGGACCCAGTCATACCATTGACTAGCACCAATGCTGGAACTTGGAAGCCTGTTACTTTCTCTTCGTTCTCAACTTAGTGAATTGATACAGTCCCAAGATCCTGGGCTGCTGTATTGGCAGCAGAACTCAGGACCTTGCATCTGGGTTACTGCCTTGCTGATGGTTGAATTCATAGCATTGTAGGACTGGAAGGCACCTCAAGAGGTCATCTAGTCCAGTCCCCTGCACTCCTGGCAGGACTGAGTATTATCTAGACCATCCCTGACAGGTGTTCATCCAACTTGCTCTTAAAAGTCTCCAATAATGGAGATTCCACAACCGCCCTAGGCAATTTATTCCAGTGCTTAACCACACTGACAGTTAGGAAGTTTTTTCTAATGTCCAGACTAAACCACCTTTGCTGCAGTTTAAGCCCATTGTTTCTTGTCCTACCCTCAACAGTTAAGGAGACCAATTTTTCTCCCTCCTTGTAATGGGGCAACGACTCACCCAGCAGCACCTCCTGCTGGCTATCTGGGAATTAGCTCTTTTTACCAACTCCAGAGCACCCTCTGCTGGTGTCTCACCATCACTGGCCCCCCCATGTCCCTCGTGGACCCCAGTGCCCTTTTTCCTGGGGTGCTGCCCTTCCATGCAATACCCCACAGATCTGGGTCTCCCCTCCCCAGGAACCCCCCACCCTCTATCCCCACCTTGCCTCAGCCTATGGGCTACTGCCAGTCACCATCTAGCCCCCTTTCACTGGGGCTGACTGCCATCTGTATAAGCCAGTCATCATAGGCAAGGATTACTTCTTATGTCTTGTTTACAACACCCTTGCTAATACATCCCAGAATGGGGTTGTTTTTTTGCAACAGTGTTACACTGTTCACTCATATTTAGCTTGTGATCCACTATGATCCCCAGATCCCTTTCTACAGCACTCCTTCCCGGGCAGTCATTTCCCATTTTGTAGGTGTGCAACTGATTTTCCCTTCCTAAGTGTAGTATTTTGCATTTGTCCTTATTGAATTTCATCCTATTTACTTCAGACCATTTCTCCAGTATGTCCAGGTCATTTTGAATTTTAATCCTATCCTCCAAAGCACTTGCAACCCCCTCCCACCTTGGTATCATCCTCAAACTTTATAAGTGTATTCTCTATGCCATTATCTAAATCATTGATGAAGATACTGAACAGAATTGGACCCAGAACTGACCCCTGGACCTCACTCAATGTGGCCTCCTGCTTGAGTGTGAACCACTGATAATTACTCTCTCTTTCTCCTACTCTATACTATTTGTCAGCTATTAGTGGAGAAGGCTGAAGGATATTAGAGATTCAGAATCAGGGGATGAGATGAATGGTGGTAATGGTAGAGAATGAGTGTAATGACTTTGGCTCAAGCACCAGGTCTATTATGGAGATGAATTTTATTGTGTTGTAATTGGTGCCAGTGGGTTGGAACTGGACAGCATTCCCCTCCTTTGCAATATTTATGAGTTATTTCCAGGGCTCTTAGAATCCTGCAGCATGTCACTACCAATTTCTGTGGTATGTTAGCACATGTTAATGAGTGTCTCCAAAACAAACAAAGGAAGAGTCAAGGCAGGAAGGAGTGGGAGAGTGAGTAGGAAGGAGAGGGGAGGAAAGGACAGGCAGGAGAATCAGCTGAGTATTGCTGCCATTTAATAATAAAGTTCTGTGGCTTTTGCTGAGGGACAGTAGTAAACTAGGGGGCTTAGCTATTATCACCCAAGAAATATGACTCCTGGATTGCTGTAGGGCAAATAGAAGCTCTGACACCTGTAAGATATACCAACAACTATATTTTTGTCACTGATGGATCATCTGTCAAAACATATTACATGTTAGTTGCTGGAATTAGAATAGGTTGAGAGGCATTAATTAATTAATTAATTAGAGAGAGACAGAGAGAGAAAAGCACCAACAAAGGGAGGAGCACACCCTACAAAGTTTCGGTCCATATTTGAGTTGAGGTTAAATGGAACCCCAACTGCATGACAACACTGTACTGCAATCGTGTCATAATGCTATCCCAGTGGGTCCCATGCACAGGCAAACAGCAGCCTGCCCCTTCTTCCTGTACTCTGGAATTCTGTGCACACAGCTTTTCTTGGCTGGATACATCTTTATGAAGTTAGACCTCTTTCAGGCCACTCCTGCTCTGGGAATGCTTTCCTGGTGGCTGGGCTTTTCTTGGCTTGTGTCACAACATGGTTATATCTTGATGTTGGTGTCTTGACGCACTTCTTGCAATGTGAGTTTATGTCTTGATAGATATGTATTTTTCAACCCAAACCTGATACATTCAGATTAAGTTGGGTGGATATGAGCAGAGCTGTTCGGGATAGGCTCAGAACTTTTCCCATGCCATCACCCAGCTCTATTTTACTGCTAGGAAACCATTTTTCTCTTCTTGATTCTCTAATTTTATTACCCTAGCATACTGTTTCATTTCAAAAGACTTTACAGTATGCAGACAGCAGTGATGCTGAATGGTTACTTTGTGGTACGTAGCTACATCCCTGAGTACGGGAGGTATGGACTTATATTTCACTGGAGAGCTCCAGGAAGGCCTGGCCTATTCCCTGCAGCATGACTCGCTATCTCTGTCAAACATCAGAGGAAAGCAACCCCTGTGCCTGCCGGAATCTGTTACTGACTGTCCCTTGTACAGTGTGAGGCGGTAAGGTCCTTGCACCCAGCCCTCCCTGCACACCCATGCTAAGGCTAGGGATAACAGAGTTGAATCCCACAAGCAAATTGAAAGATCATGTCACAGAGCATGTAGGCAATCAGGGTGAAGTTAGACCAGTCCTCACTTACAGACAGCCCCCCAACCTGAAGCAAATAATTGCCAGCAACCACACATCAAAAACCACTAACCCAGGAACCTATCCTTGCAACGAAGCCCAATGCCAACTCTGTCCACAAATTTATTCAAGTGACACCATCATAGGACCTAATCACATTAGCCACACCATCAGGGGCTCATTCACCTGCACATCTACCAATGTGATATATGCCATCATGCGCCAGCAATGCCCCTCCGCCATGTACATTGGCCAAACTGGACAGGCTCTACGCAAAAGAATAAATGGACACAAATCTGACATCAGGAATCATAATATTCAAAAACCGGTAGGAGAACACTTCTACCTCTCTGGCCACTCAGTAAAAGATTTAAGGATGGCAATTTTGCAACAGAAAAGCTTCAAAAACAGACTCCAAGGAGAAACTGCTGAGCTTGAATTAATATGCAAACTAGATACCATTAACTTGGGTTTGAATAGAGACTGGGAGTGGCTGGGTCATTACACCTATTGAATCTATTTCCCTATGTTAAGTATCCTCACACCTTGTTGTTAACTGTCTAAATGGGCCATCTTGATTATCACTACAAAAGGTTTTCTCCTGCTGATAATAGCTCATCATAATTAGCCTCTTACAGTTTGTATGGCAACTTTCACCTTCTCTGTGTATATACATATATTTCTATTCTATGCATCTAATGAAGTGGGCTGTAGCCCACGAAAGCTTATGCTCTAATAAATGTTTGTCTCTAAGGTGCCACAAGTACTCTTGGGTTTTTTTGCGGATACGGACTAACACAGCTGCTACTCTAAACCTGTGTTTGTGTGGGAATCTTAGCAGGGGCGTAGTCACTCTTCTAATCAATGCTCTGACAGGGCCCCTCCACAGCTGCAATTCCAGCCAAAGTGCTGCAAGAACTGCCACTAATTTTGCGTGCTGTACATATAAAGGTCTTGGACCGCTGGATCAGCATAGTTACTTCCATCCTGCCACCAAAATCCTCTTCTGGACCAGCCTATTTCTATTCCCTGCATGACTGCTCCAGTCATGGCTCCCCCTGCTGAGCCCAATTTGTAAGGCTTAAGAGGTGCCATGTGCCTTGTACTGGCCTTCCACACCGCGGAAAATGGAGTCCTGCTTCTAACATCCACACACTGCAAATCAATATACTCATGGGTGCTGTAGGTAACTGCCTGTGCATCTTCTATTGCCGAGATAATCTCTAGGCCCAAAATGCTGAAGAAACAATCAGTTCTATTATCTGCTTTGATGGACCGATGCTCCTGGGCGGTAACGTATGTATAATTTCTCTCAGTGACCTGATCACTTGGTCTCTCTTTCCCCTATTACTGCTGATTAAGCAGAAACACACTCAGAGCTGCCAGCAAGAGGAAGTGACCATTATTTACATTAAATTTTGACAAAGTGAACGCCCTGATAAAATAGGCCATGGAGGACACAGATCCTGTTTGGTTTCTCTTACATGCTCCATGCATTGTTGTAAAGGACATTGACAAATGTATTATTAAAGCTGCTCTTTCTGCAGAAAAGCCGACTGTACAAACCAAACAAGTACAAATAACATTTTTGTAATGAAAGGCCTTATTCTGCAAGGTGATGTTTGTCTGTTAGTACCGGGAGATGAGGGTGTTTATCTCCGCCCAGAACTAGGTGCTTTTATGAATGACTCATACACTTGCTACCAGTGATAACAAACTACTAGTTTCAGAGGAACAGCCGTGTTAGTCTGTATTCGCAAAAGGAAAGGAGGACTTGTGGCACCTTAGAGACTAACCAATTTATTTGAGCATGAGCTTTCGTGAGCTACAGCTCACTTCATCAGAAGTGAGCTGTAGCTCACGAAAGCTCATGCTCAAATAAATTGGTTAGTCTCTAAGGTGTAACAAACTACTAGCAAAGCATCTGGTAAAACTTAATTCCCAGAATGGCAAAGGCATTTGGTCGAGGAATAGCAGACAATATAGTGACAGAATTGCATCTTGCTGTACATTTTGCTACTGTAGTAAAGCAAACACTTTCCACATCTCTTCCCCATCATTGGTCCATAAATATCCTGTGCTAACCTTAAAATGTTTCCTTCATTATATATTTTTTTCCAATCTTGTATGTACTCAGTTAAAAAATAAAATCAAACCAATTTTCCTTTCCTCCTCTTCAAGCATTCCAAGAAAGGCCCAGGTTCTCAGCTTCTGCTGGGTATAACTCCATGGAGGACACTGAAGAGGCCCACTTGCAGCTTTGTGATTCTGGAGCTGTTTCAAATCCAGAGTCATCTTAGATCAGAACAGCCTGGGAAGCTGCTCTAATCTCCGCTGACTGGGCTGATTATGGACCTGGAGAGGCCATCCACCAGCCAGGAATTACAGAAACAGGGTGAGTTTTAGCCATGGTGTTGTCTAGCCCCATAGATGGGGATTGAATGGGGTAGCGTAGAAGATGGCTATGCCCATTCTCTGCTTCTTAGGAACATTCCCCTGATGAGGGAATTTCCAGCTAGCGAGATCTGCTCCTTTCTGGCTCTTTTGCACTGGCCAGATCACAGTAAAACATCCCGCCTATCATTTTTGAAAAGTGGTGTACGGGGTTTTAACCACTCACCCAGCTTTAAATGAAAGCTCAGCTAAAACCGTGGGTTGTGGGTTGAAAAGCGAGGATTGTGTGTGTCCTGCCTGTGTTCATAAACTCAGGGAAAGGAAAGTTCCCCGAGTCTTCTCCGTACTTTAGATGCGTGTTACATTAGTTTGGTGTTCTGCCCAAAGCAGTTGTCTGTATGTCAAAGGACGTTCTGAAAGGCTCTTATTGTTGCACATGTCTGAATACAAAGTGGGGCTAAAAGAATAGCTGGGTAAGGAGGTTACTTTTGTCTTTCAGTTACTGTAGCAGTAAAATTAATAGTGCCATTGTATTAGAATAACTGCATGGGTGAAAACCATACATTTACTTTACCTGCCACTCTTAGTGTGAATGTACTTCCCTTTGTTTTGAAAAACAATTTCTTACTGTGGTCCATGTGTACCTGGGATGCATTTTTAAGTAGCATATGGTATGAATAGGTTAGCGCAAGATGGTTCCCATTGCTAATAAACCAGTACAGTAGAATACTCTTTTTTCTTTTCCTAGTTAAAAAATGCTGTGGGCACCATTTGACTTAAATAGAGATGAACAGTATAAGGGCAGCATTTACCTCCACATTGTTTCACTGATCACACCTTTCTCAGTTCATTCAAGTCTCTTGGCTGGTTCAATCTCTGCTTGTCTTTGACTTGCAAAGGAAATAGAATTATACCTGCTCTCCAGAATACCTGACCTGGGACTACAGCATGCATGTAACTGAACAAATCCATACAAAAGAAATTGGATGGAAAAGCAAGGCAGGTGATGATATCTTTAAAAAAATATCTGACAACTTTTTTTAACCAAAAATACATGGGGCATTTTCTTTTCAATCTCTGATGCACAGAACGTATATAGCGACATTACAGGCACATTGTTTTTATTGCATACCTCTTAAATATTGCATTGTGCTCAGAATTAACTGCCTAATTCCACAAGTTGCTGGTTGCCTCCTTGGTTAGTGCTGGGCACACTTAATGCCTTTTGAACTCAATTGGGTAAGGGGCTTAATTCTCAGGTGGTATTTAGCATCCTGTCACACGGGGGCCTAAATTAAAGCTGTAGATGAAGTGTTTGAGCTGCTTTAAAAAGATGTTTCTGGTTTTTACACAAAGCTTTCTTTCCTTCAGTCCAGTTAGGTGCCAGTCCAATTCCCACAGACTTCAGACACCAATGTTCAAATTCCAAATATGCTTTAGTGCAGCACAATGGTTAAGAATTCTCTGTCTTTTTTTTTTTTTTGTTAAAGCTAGTTAGTGCAGTATTAGGTAGGTCAGTCTGGCCACATTCCCAGAATTTAACAGTGGGGGCCTTGTGAAATGCTAAATGATGTGTATAACAGTATTCAGGCTCTCTCTGAGCCAATCCGTCAAAACATTTGCTGCTTTGAAAATGTGTTCTTTAAAAATATGGGCATATGGAACTTATTAGTCTATTTGGTGGAGTTCAGGCAGCAGAGCCCAAAATAAGCATAAAAACATTCAAGGACACAATCCTACCTTAAGGTAACAGAATCTCTAAAACGGTTCTTTTGCAATCAAACACATACAAAATACTTGCGAGAAACATCGCATGAGTGGATGCTTGTCTTTCAAAACACAGTCAGAAAAACTGACATATGGAACACACAGTAGGATTAAAAAAGGAGCATTTCAACCCTAAAAATGGCTGGAACATTTGGCCCTTCGCTGCAGCATTCCCCTGGTTAAGTACATTGATCCTGCACTTTAGTGGCATACGTTCAAGTTGTATCTAGGAGCCACAACTCAGGTTCAGTGCAGTGTGTTTCTGCATCTCTGGTGCATTGACAGTGAGGATCAATTAGTCTCCTTGGAGATGAAAGAGACAGTGCAACAGAAGAGAGAGACACAACTGAGCTGCAGTTATCCAGCACCTGCCTGTACCTTCTTCCAACTGAGTCCTACTTCATATAGCACTGAGGACACAGAACTATGGCACACCAAATGTATCCTCCTTTTGCACACTTAAACAAGGAAGGTGTGAAATTTGAATGGGAAACTTCAAAAATTACTTGGTTTTGGCTAAATTGTGGCTTTGTCAGAAGTCCTGAGGAAGGGACCGCAGAGTTATGTTGCCCCTGAAGAAGACAAGGCGCCACAATGTGACTTTGAGGTAAGGGTTGCAGGGAAGTAACCTGTGCCAACCCTGTACCTGGCTCTACCTACCCTCAACCCCTGCCTTCCCACTGACCACACAGCAGTGAGCCCGTGGAGACTGTCCTCCATTTCATGCTTCTACCTGCGACATGGACAGCCAGCAATAGGGGATAAAATGGCTGCTTTTTGCCCCTTGTTTGGGCACATTCACCAGATAATAAAAGGGGTGCAGATAATGTTAATAACTACATCAGCAAGACAGAAGACTACAGTTGATACTCTTTCCAGAAATAATGGTGTTTTAAAAAAAAAATTTACAGATATTTGACCAATTTTATCAGTTACTTAAAAATATCTACAACTAAGATTACAGGTTTTATTCTGTTCTCATGTCCACAGGTATAAGTCAGGAGGAACTCCATTGCAGTGTGATTGCAGAATATGTGGGACAGTAATTGGGCTTGAAGTCCTGAGGATGAAAAGGCTTAAAATTTTACTGTTAACTTTTTATGCATAAATAATGTACTCCATGAACTCACTGAAATAATTAGCAATGTAAGGTGGTACTATTACCTGTAATCTTACAACTTCTTTTTGCTAACATGTGAGCAAGTTTTTAGTCTGAAGAAATGCTGTATTGTTGTTAGTTTTGTTAGGTGGTAGTCCTTTGACAGAAGCTGTAACAGATTGCAGAAAGTTTGTGGCCTATTCTTTGTATTTGGAGGCCATTCTCAGGACAGAATAACTTCCTGGGAACTGGGCATTGTGTGTGCTGGGGTTTCTGGAAGAGGAAATTCCTATGTTGTTTGTGACTGCCTCAGTTCCAGGATTAATATAGATGTGTAAATAAAGTAATACTTAGGTATACCCAGACTCCATATCATTGAGTCTGGTGTTCAACAAGGGCCACTAGTATTTACCTATAACTCAATCAACTGAAAAAATAGTCACAAAATTCTGAAGGCGGGACTTTCAAAAGGGTTCAATTGGCCTAACTCTGTTATTGAAGTCAATGATAAAAGCCTCATTGACTTCAAAGGGAACAGTAATAGGCCAAAGCTGAGTACTTTTGTAAGTCCCCCATGCAGTTTAATCCCATATTTGTGTTTATTAAGATGGAGGGCTTTGGCACTGCTAAGTGGTGTCATCCATGAACTCTAGGTCTGACCCCATTGATTCTGCAAGTTGGACGTTTCTCTTCATGCTTCTCCTTGTGCCCCATTTCTCTTCGAGGGTTCCCTGGTAGCACAACACAGTAAAGGGTTGTGATGCCATTGGCTCCCTACATGTGCCTGCTTCTTCTACTTTGAGAGTATGTGGGGTAACGTGGAAGATAAGCAGCATTAAGACCCAACAGCTTTGCCAGCTGTATTTTCACTGGGTTTGGAGGGCAGCATGTCATATAAGAACATAAGAGTGGCCATACTCACTCAGACCAGAGGTCCATATAGCCCAGTATCCTGTCTTCCAAAAGTGGCCAATGCCAGATGCCCCAGAGGGAATGAACAGAACAGATAATGAAGTGATCAATCTTCTTTTGTCCATTCCCAGCTTCTGGCAAGGGACAACATCCCTCTGTGTTCTACCATGCACCTCCAAACCTATATAGCCCCAGGCTCTGCAGTGGTGACATGAATGAGCCCATGGAAGGGTGAATCATGCACTATTGTCTCTGCTCCCACTTTCTGTGGCTAAAGGGCCAAGCTCCTCCTTGTGCTTATCTTTTACTCCTCCTCTCCATGCAAAGTGGACCATCAAGCTCAAGGTGACTGCCCTGTGAAATTTTATTTGCGGCACTAAATATAGGTTTTTAGGTGGGTGTGCCTCTCCCTCAGTATCATCTCTTAGGGAGGCCACACCCCTTTGCTATACACACTCCTGAAAAGGTAGGCTAAGTAAGTGAGGGAAATTAGCAGTCTCCAGCCCCAACCCATAGGCAGGGTAGGGCTGCCAATAGTTCAGGGGCCCCAGTCCTCAGCCAGGACAAGTGCCTCATCAAACAAAGGGCACCAGCAGGGGGTTGAGCACCCAGCAAGCAGTGTAGGGAGGGTGCCGGCAGGGGGTGTCCAAGGAGAAAAGGCCTCCTGGCTTAAGGAGGGAGAGTACTGCCACCCCAGAGGTGGAGTGGCAGGGGGGACGGACACAGGGCCACGCAACTGTACCACATCCTAGCCCAGGGCCCTAACAGCAGCAGAGTGGTCTGTCACTGGGAAATTCACCCAGAACACACTGACCATTTCTCTGGCAGCACCACAGCCAGACAGTGCTCTGGCTCCCCTGGGTTGCTTCCTCTCCTCCCTCCCCTCAGGTGTACCTGCATCCAAGGGTCATCCTCCATCTCCCTGGGGTACACTGCAAGCAGCATTCCCAGCAACTCCTCAGTGTCTGGCATGTCAGGCAGTCCTGGTACCTGAGCAGTTGCCTCAGGACAGCCAAAGTCTTCTACAGGTTCCAGCTCCAGCAGTGGGTTGGAAGCATCTACCTTCCTCAGCAGCTGCTCCTCAACTGAGTTGCAGGGCCCACCTCTTATACTTCCTGTTTCTGTCCTGCCCTTCCATTTCTGGGGTGGCGGCCTAGACCTTCCAGGTTTTGCCCACCAGGGGGCGTCTGGCTCTCCCTCGCTGTCAGTCTCTGAGGGAGGCCATGCCCCTTTGCTACAAGGTTTGTGTTTGAGGGATTCAGCTAACACACCGCTATTTAAAGTCTCACTAAAGTTCCTTTTTTAGTTTCATGAAGCAATTTGAATCAGCTCTTCTTAAGCCTCACTGGTTCGGTATTTAAAATTCAGTCCTGGAGTAACAAAACAAATGAAACACTTGATACTGAAATCTTCCTGTTCAATTCTCTGTTGTGATTAATAGCCATTGAGTCACTAAGCTTTGTTATGCTCAAGTTCTCTTATTTACATAATTGTAATTGTTGTATTTTGGTATTCTAAAGGGATTCGTGCCTGGAAAAATTAGAAGAATGAGCCACGTAAGTCCATGAGAGATGTTATAAAATAAACCCTGTACCATGTGTGGAGTAACATTTTTTACTGCAAGTGGCTGCTCTCACTTTCTGGCATTTACACACATGGCCATCTGTTTGAAGGCTGTTTGAAATGGCTGTTTTCCAGCATTTATGTAACGGGGCCGTTGAAAGGAAATGACATCACTGAGTTTCCTGAAGAATATGAGCAATGCCAAACCTAAAGAAATAAAATGGACAATAAATAGAAACTTTATTTTTAAATGTAATTTTCCTTTTACAGTAGGTTACCTCTCCATGTTGATCTGAGTTTGCTTTCACACTGGTTTAAAACCAAGGAAACTCCATTCATTTCACTTGGACTTTACACATGCAGTAAGTGAGAATGGAATCCGAACCATTATGCCTAACAAATATTTGCTGACATGAAAACAAGTGAGACAATCTGTGCCTTACAGAAAGAACTGATCTAAGACAAAGCCACTGTATTCCTGACTGGGTGTCACTGCAAGTGCCTACTTAGGGAACTCAATACATGTTACAGAAGTACAGCTGTGTCATAAATTCACAGGGTAAAGAATTCGTATATTTTTATGGCAAGAAAAGAACAGCATGTCTGAAATAACATGGAATGTCTAACTCTCATATAATTCCATTAACATGAGTTAAACTAGAGCTGTATTTCACCTAATCACTTTAGATCACGTCCATATTAGGATTTAAACAAAAAGAACATTTATGTTACTAGGCTTCACATACAGCAGTAAACCACTTTCACATTGCCTAGGTATGTACTGAGTTACTTGCTTTTAGTGCTAGCCTCGCTATAAACGTTCCCAATTGGTGGAAATCAGCTCAGCTCCATTGGCTTCAATGATGATTTACATTGGCCTACATCTGGCCAGTAGGTTTTGGACTTTTATCTTATGTGCAGACCATGGTCATGCCTTTGTTTTTGTCATTTTTGCTTGCTTCCTCACAGGAAATAATTAAATTACTTAGTGAATTAAGGACTTCTAGTGCATCCAAAAATGATACCAATTACTGACCTGAACAAAATACAGAGCAGTAGCCTAGAAGTGAAAGCTTCTATGTCCATTTGCTGAACCTAACATGAAAAACACAATATTTACTGCTGTATTTGTGGTATTGAACATTCTAACTGTAGGAATACTGCAGTAAAATTTTCTTTACAAGTGCTAATTCTCATATTTTAAAATGGTGATCAACCCCTTGAATCACTCAGTCTCCAGAATAACTTCATGCTGAAGAGTCAACAATACCCGATAATGAACATATTTTTAGACTAAATGCTCTAAAGTTTGGATTCAGGTTTGGTCAAACTCCTAAAAATTAATGTTGAACTAAACACAAATCAGATTTTTTTTGCCTCCCAAGTGAAAAATGTTTGTGGTCTAGCTTAATAGACCTGTGCAACCTAGGGATGACATTATGAAAAAGAAATAAAAATCCTTTTAAAGGTCTTCATTCCAATAAATTCCAGTCAATGACCCCAGGCCTCCCTCCTTTCTACTTGGTACATACCTGATTCTGTTCTTTAATTTGAGTTAGCTAGTCAGTTGATTTCATTGTCACAGTCCAGTGCAAGAGGTCCCAATAGATCTTAGATCTATAGATATGGCTACACTTCAGCTCGGAGGTTTGATTGCAAACCCCAACTAATTATGGTCAAATTATTTCCCGAAAAATAGCAGTGTAGCCGCAGTGGCCCAGGCTGTGCCATGGACTAGCTGCCTGAGTACAGACCCAGGGTCCTCCGTGGGATTGTACTCAGATATCCGCTGCCCATGCAATGCTGGCTTTTTAGTGAGCTAGCTTGATCAAGTGTACACATGATGCCTATACACGTTTGCAGTGTAGACATATCCAGGTATAATACAAATTGGTTCTGTCCTGAGGAATTCAGGGTGAGAAAAGGGAACCTGAAACTTTCCTTCAGATTCCCCAAAAGACCAAAGTCGATTCAGGTTAAAGCCACTCAAAAACCAGCAAAGTTACTATAAATGTTTACTATATGTCAAGATTTTTTTTATTGACTACTTTCATATCTGGTCAAAAAATGACAATTTTTCGAAAATTTCTGATTATTTTTTGCTTATATTTAAAAAAAATCCAACCAGCCCTTGTTCAGATTTAGTACTATTAGAAACATATTACACTGCCCAAAAAGGTTTCCTTTGACCTGCTCAGGCCATGTATTTCTGTGTCATGTTGGCAATGACCTTGACTGCTGCATGGGAGACTTCAAAGTAAACCCCCCCCCTTTATTTTTTTCATGTGCTTTTTTCCCCACCAAAGCATCAAGAAAGAAATGCAGCTAGAAAAACAAAGAAGTGCAGTCAGTATAATAGTAAAATTAATGAGCCAATATCAAGTCAATGTTGAGCCAACTACTATTCCTTAGTTCAGCCCAGTGTGTACATTTGAGTCTATTACCCCACATGGGTGGCAACAAGAGCTTGGGCTTTGTCCACAAAGGTATTAAGGCCATGTCTACACTACGAAAGTACTCCGATTTTACAGAAGTCGATTTTTGGGAACAGATTATATAAAGTTGAGTGCATGCGTCCACACTAAGCACATTAATTCAGCGGTGTGCATCCACAGTACCGTGGCAAGCATTGACATTCCAAGCAGTGCACTGTGGGTAGCTATCCCACAGTTCCCGCAGTCCCCGCTGCCCATTGGAATTCTGGGCTGAGCTCTCAAAGCCTGATGGGGCCAAAAATTTGTCGCAGGTGGTTATAGGTAAATGTCGTCAGTCAACCCCCGCCCCCTCCATGAAAGCAACAGCAGAAAATCATTTCGCGCCCTTTTCCCTGGATTGCCTGAGCAGACACCATAGCATGGCAAGCATGGAGCCCGTTCAGCTCACCACAGCAGTTATGACCATTGTAAACACCTTGCGCATTATTGTGCAGTTTATACAGAACCAGCACCTGAAAAACCAGGTGAAGAGGTGATGGCAGCACGGTGATGAGGACATGAACACAGATTTCTCTAAAACTGTTGTCCCCGGCAATTTGGAGATCATGGTGTAACTGGGGCAGGCTCATGCCGCGGAATGCTGATTCTGGGCCCAGGAAACAAGCACAGAGTGGTGGGACCTCATAGTGTTGCAGGTTTGGGATGATTCCCAGTGGCTCCGAAACTTTTGCATGCTTAAGGGCACTTTCATGCAACTGTGTGACTTGCTTTCCCCTGCCCTGAAGCACAAGAATACCAAGATGAAAGCTGCCCTCACAGTTCACAAGTGAGTGGCAATAGCCCTGTGGAAGCTTGCAACACCAGACAGCTACCGGTCAGTTGGGAATCAATTTGGAGTGGGCAAATCTACTGTGAGGGTTGCTGTGATGCAAGTAGCCAACGCAATCATTGAGCTGCTGCTATCAAGGGTAATGACTCTGGGAAATGTGCAGGTCATACTAGATGGCTTTGCTGTAATGGGATTCCCTAACTGTGGTGGGGCTATAGAAGGAACGCATAACCCTATCTTGGGACCGGAGCACCAGGGCAGCCAGTACATAAACCGCAAGGGATACTTTTCAATAGTGCTGCAAACACTGGTGGATCACAAGGGATGTTTCACCAACTCCAACGTGGGGTGGCCGGAAAAGGTTCATGATGCTTGTGTCTTCAGGAACTCTGGTCTGTTTAAACGGCTGCAGGAAGGGATTTACTTCCCAGACCATAAAATAATTGTTGGGGATGTTGAAATGCCTATAGTTATCCTTGGGGACCCAGCCTACCCCTTAATGCCCTGGCTCATGAAGCTATACACAGGCACCCTGGACAGTGGTAAGGAGCTGTTCAACTATAGGCTGAGCAAGTGCAGAATGGTGGTAGAGTGTGCATTTGGATGTTTAAAGGGTCGCTGGTGCAGTTTACTGATTTGCTCAGACCTCAGCGAAACCAATATTCCCATTGTTATTGCTGCTTGCTGTGTGCTCCACAATCTCTGTGAGAGTAAGGGGGAGACGTTTATGGTGGGTTGGGAGGTTGAGGAAAATCGCCTGGCCACTGAATACGTGCAGCCAAACACCAGGGCAGTTAGGAGAGCACAGGAGGGCACGCTGCGCATCAGAGAAGCTTTGAAAACCAGTTTCGTGACTGGCGAGGGTACTGTGTGACACTTCTGTTTGTTTCTCCTTGATGAAAACCCACACCCTTGGTTGCCTCTAAATTCTCTGTAAGCCACCCACCCTCCCCACTTCGATCACAGCTTGCTTGCAAAGGAAATAAAGTCACTATCGTTTAAAAAACATCTGTTCTTTATTAATTGATTATAAAAAAAGGGAAATAACTCATAAGGTAGCCTGGGTGGGGTGTGGGAGGAGGGTAGGAGGGAAGGAAAAGGTCACTTCAAAACTTGTTGAATTACAGCCTTCTGTTGCTTGGGCTGTCCACTGGGGTGGAGTGGTTGGGTGCCCAGAGCCTCCCCCCCCCGGCGTTCTTGGGCATCTGGGTGAGGAGGCTATGGAACTTGGGGAGGACGGAGGGCAGTTAAGCAGGGGTTGCAGAGGCAGTCTGTGATCCTGCTGCCGTTCATGAACCTCCACCAGACGCCAGAGCATGTCTGTTTGATCCCGCAGTAGCCCCAGCATTACCTCATACCTCCTCTGATCTTCCTGCTGCCACCTCTCCTCACGTTCATTAGCCACTGTCCTGTACTCTGCTATTGTGTCCCTCCACACATTCTGCTGAGCTCTGTCAGTGCCGGACGACTGCATGAGCTCAGAGAACATTTCATCGTGTGTGTGTTTTTTTCGCCGCCTTATTTGAGATAGCCTTTGGGACGGAGGAGGGAGGCTTGAAACATTTGCAGCTGCTGGAGGGAAAAAGGGAGTGAAGTATTTAAAAAGATACATTTTACAGAACAATGGCTATACTCTTTCTCGGTGAACAACACTATTCACATTGCATAGCACATTCGATTTTGGTACAAGGTCGCATTTTGCATCTTATATTGAGTGCCTGTGGCTTTGGCGTTAGAGATCACACACGCAGTGCCGGGCAACAGAATTCGGCTTGCAGGCGGCCATGGTAAGCCATAGTCTTTCAGCTTCTGCAACCTTCATAAACAGCAGTGCCCTACTCTCCCATGCCTGGCAAAGCACATTGAGTTGGCCATTTAGCGCTGCAGTTTTCCTGTTAACGTGCAGCAGCAGACACCAAACTAACCCTCCCTCCCCCATCCAATTTTCTGGGATGATTGCTTTACCCCTCACCCCACCGTGTGGCTGGTATCAGGGAAGATCCCTGCTAGCCAAACGCGAACAGCTCAGCGCCAATGCCCCCCCCACACACCGTGTGGCTAACTACAGGGAGGATTTCTTTTCAGCCACAGGCAAACAGCCCAGTAGGAACGGCCACCTCTGAATGTCCCCTTAATTAAATTCCCCTATTTTAACCAGGTTACCATGAATGATATCACTCTCCTGAGGATAACACAGAGAGATAAAGAATGGATGTTGCTTGAATGCCAGCAAACACTGGGACCATATGCTGACAGGCTTTGTCATGCAATGATATCAGATTACTTGCTACTAGCATGGTGTGGTAAAGTGTCCTACCATGGAGGACAGAATAAGGCTGCTTTCCCCAGAAACCTTCTGCAAAGGCTTTTACAATACCTCCAGGAGAGCTCCATGGAGATGTCCCTGGAGGATTTCTGCTCCATCCCCAGATATGTTAACAGACTTTTCCAGCAGCTGTACTGGCCACGAATGCATCCCAAGTCCTCAGGGCAACTTAATAATTAAAAAACGCTTGCTTTTATAACATGTATTATATTTAAAAAGTTACACTCACCAGAGGTCCCTTCTCCATCTTGGTTGGGTTGGGAGGGTATTTCAGTCAGGGTGATAAAAAGATCCTGGCTGTCGGGGAGAACTGTGTGCTCTCCTCAAGCTCATCCTCCTCCTCAACATCTTCCCCGTCCGCAAAATCCTCAGGCATGGCGGAGAGTACCTCATCATCGGAGTCCATGGACAGGGGTGGGGTAGTGGTGGCGGCCCCCCCTAGAATTGCATGCAGTCAGCATAGAAGTGGCATGTCTGGGGCTCTGTCCCAGAGCGTCCATTTGATTCTTTGGTTTTCTGGGACGCTTGTCTGAGCTCCTTAAGTTTCACGTGGCACTGTGTTGCGTCCCTGCTGTAGCGTCTGTCCCTCATGGCCTTGGAGATTTTTTGAAATGTTTTGGCATTTTGTCTTTTGGAACGGAGTTCTGATAGCATGGATTCCTCTCCCCACAGAGCGATCAGATCCAGTATCTCCCGTTCGGTCCATGCTGGAGCTCTTTTTTGATTCTGGGACTGCATGGTCACCTGTGTTGATGAGCTCACCTCGCCAAACAGGAAATGAGATTCAAAAGTTCCCGGGGCTTTTCCTGTACACCTGGCCAGTGCATCCGAGTTCAGAGTGCTGTCCAGAGTGGTCACAATGGTGCACTGTGGGATAGCTCCTGGAGACCAATACCTTCGAATTGTGTCCACACTAACCCTAATTCAAAACGGTGATGTCGATTTCAGCACTAATCCCCTCGTCAGGGAGGAGTACAGAAATCGGTTTTAAGAGCCCAATACCTAATCTGGATTCCTCATTTATTGGTGGCTTAATTTGGAATACAATGGGCCTGATTTCAGCATTGATGAGCATATGGAATGCCTTCTGAGGTCAATGGAAGCTGCAGATTTTTTTCACCTATGATAAACAAGCCCAAGGTGTCTCATGTCAGACATTCAAATATTGAAGCATCCTGTAACAGGGTGACTTGCCCCTTTAAGAGCAAGAGGCCTAGGGCCAGCCAACCCTAGTTCCTAGGTAGCTACACCTCAGTAGGGATCAGCAGGAAGCTGCAGTGGGAGAGTTCTCAGGGAGAATGGAGGCTGCTGGGGAAAAGCAGGCTCCAGCAGAGAAACCTGGAACTTGGGGAGTGAGACTACAGGCAGGAAAGGCCTTGGAGTGACCTGAAAGGAGGTAAATGGAGGGACTTGAGAACTTTATTTTGAATGTTTGTTAATTTAATAACCCAGAACTGTAACCCAGAACTGGTGAAGGGCTGTGAATGGACAGAAGGGTTTGTGAGCCTCTTGAAGGGGGTGTCACAGGCTGGCTTGCCCTAGTAAATGAAGCAGTTCCAGTGCGCCGTACCAGACCAGGTACTCCTATTTGACTAATTAAGACAGAGGGGTAGCACCTCGGGGCTATAAAGAATCACTGACAAAGCTAGTGAGTGAGTGTTTGAGTAACCTCTGCCCTTCCTAACTAGAGGAATTGAGAGCTGGCAGAGACTGGAGAAAAGAGGAGCCTGGAAGGAAGCAGGAAGTGTTTCCTGGGAGAAGGCTGAAGGTAGGAGAGTAGCAAGAGGGGTTTGCTGGCAGGACCGAAGGTGGTGGCAGCAGCAGGAGTTATCTGCAAGTGATAAGCTGGATCCAAGAGCTGGAAAGGGCTGAAGTCTGGGAGCAGAAGCAGCACTTACCCGCTGACATTCGCAGGGCTAGAAAGCTGAACCCAGGGAACCAAGAGATGGTTGGCAGGAGTGAAGGAGGCTCCTAGCGGACAGGCTATGGGGGTTCCTGCTGGGAAGAGTGGGGTTGTACTTCACTTGGAGAGACTGGGGAGGCTGTCCTGTACAAAGACAGAAGAGGACTGACAGAGAGTCTGGGTTGAAGGTACTGCTGAATGGTATGTGGGGCACCAAGGGGTGAGATGTCTTGAGCTTTAATAACTACTTGTACTGTGGTGAGAAATAGACTACATGTTTTGGGACTTTTGTTATGGACTACATTGTTGTAATGCTCCAGCCCCAAGGAGAAATATAGAGACAAAGTCTGAAGTGAAGTTATTGGGTTGCCTGAGAGGGGAAACTGAAGCAGGCATATCATGCCAAGGCCTGCAGCAGAAGGGTGCTCTGGATGGGGCTGCTGTATGACATGGGAAACTGAGGCAGGATGCTGTTAAGCCATCCCTGACCACAGGGAGGTGACCTGCCCAGTTACATGCTCACTTTTTAAAATTTTGGCCTAAGTTTCTCCTTTTAACTGTGTAGTCTGATTGCGTGCCGGGGTGCAGTGCAGTGTAAAGCACATAGGGATAAGGGTTCAGTCAAAACTTTTAGACCAAGATTTTCAAAAACAGAAGCCTCAAGTGTGACCTCTAGTTCCTGATTTATGTTCCTAAGTCACTGGTTTGGTTTTCAAAAGTGTTGACCATTCAGGAATTTCTACTGAAACAGCCCATGCTCCCTATACTATGGCTGTAGTTACAATATGAGCAGGCCAAGTAAGGAAAGATGTGTCCTTGCTCCCCTGCATGGCTGAGTGTAAAATCTAGCCCGTTGAAAGTAGTTAGTGCTATTAATTTCAGTGGGGTTACTGGTGAAGTAAGTTAACATTCAATGCAAGTAAGCATAACAGACCCTGGCCACGTGTGAGCAGGTGAAAATGTAACTGAGAAGTGGAGTGGTGATTCTATATCCAAAATAGTCAGTCCACCATGTATTTCTGAATCCATTATATATTTAGGTTAGTTTAATAGTAGCTGTAGAGATAGTTTTGGCTAATGGGGGTGTATCTGTCTAGAGCTGGGCAGAGAAAGGAAATTCTGTTTTGCAGAGGACTTCAATATTAGGAACAAAACCAAAATTTTTGAAATCTTTCATAAAAGGGAATGGAGCCCCAGTTCTGGGGCAGTCTGCCTAGGGGGATGCCCCAAAGCCACAGATGACATAAACCCTGGGGTCCCTGATTCTGAGGCAGTCAGCCTGGAGGGCTGTCATGGAGCTGCAGTCCCTGGAAACCCTGGCAGCCCAGGCTGTCAAGGAGCCATGGACCTGGGGGTCCCCAAAGCTTCCATGTTCTTGGGTCCTCATCAGCCCACCAGTTGGGCTGCTGAGGAACTGGGCAGCTGATGTGGCAGGAAGTCACACAGGTGATTGATTGTAGATTAGGGTGACCAGATGTCCTGATTTTATAGGGACAGTCCTGATATTTGGGGCTTTTTCTTCTAGAGATGCCTATTACCCCCCCTCCCCATCCCAATTTTTCACACTTTCTATCTGGTCACCCTATTGTAGATTTAGATTGTATCTAAATTGGGAGAGATTTTTCAATCCTGCATGGATTCAGTCAGAATTTAGTCAAAATTAAACTTTTTCCACAGAATGTTTTGATTTTGATGTACTGGAAAATTTTGATGAGAATGTTTTATGAGAATATTTTCCAATCAGCTCTGTGCATTTTTCTCCTTTTTAATGGCCATTTAGGTTAAGTTAACAAGGGACAGATTTGGGGATTATTTTTAAATGATCAAGATCAGAAGTCCTCCTTAGGAGCGATTGTGGTGACTGGTGAATGTTACATTGTTCCTGTGGATATGTAGTTCAGAAAATGTTCCTAAATCCCTCAAAGTTTAAGGCATTGACTTAAAATGCAGTTCTCTGAAAATAGACTAGGTAATAATTCTTACTCAACAGAGCTGTTCTTTGCCTTTACTCATTTATATCTGCTCCTTTTAGTGATAAAAAGGCTTACTGGATTTTACTCCTGTTAGTCCTGCAGAGTCAACATAGGCTAACTACACTAGAGACCTTACAGAGCCATAGCTGTATCGATGCAGCTGCGCCATTGTAAGATCGCTTGTGCAGCCAGTCTATGCTGATGGGGTAGAGCATCTCTCATCAACATAGCACTGGGCATACTACCATTTATGCCGGCAAAAATGTATGTCACTGAGGGGTGTGTGGTTTTTTACACCCCTCAGTGACATAAGTTTTGGCAACGTAAGTGGTAGTGTAGACATGGCCACAGCTAAAACAGAATCAGCTGAATTCTATTTATTCTTGTTTATCATCTAAAGAATTGTTTCCTAAGTAGGGCTTTGGAGCTGTGCTCCGGATCCATTCCAGCTCCAGGCAAAAACCTGCAGCTTCACTGCTCTGGAGCTGCTCTGTGCTCTAGCTCCGGGCTCCGCTCCAAAGCCCTGTTCCTAAGTTCCACCTGAAGTGCCAAGCCATTACATCTTTGCAAAGTCATTGAAGGCAGTGGGGTTCCACAGTTGCCTTTTAGTAAGACCATGATATTCATAGGTACTACTAAAAGTATGATTTCCCCATGAACGCTTTATTACTGACGATGATTTGTGAGAAGTGAAGAACCCAGCTTGATTCTCAGATCCCAGGTTGAGGTTGTAGTTAGTTGACAAAGGAAGAATTTTTTTTCTAAGCATGTTTGATCTTGATACGTTTGGGAGACAATTAAGGTGGAATCACTGATTACACTGAGTTGAACAGTACTTGAGATATTACACAGAAAAGCTCTTTTGCACATTGTTAAAACAGAATGGAAATTTAGTTTATAATGTCACAACAGTGGAAGCTCATTCTTTTGGTGCCATAACTTACTGTACATGACTAGTCAAAAACATGGCCATTGCCAAAGTAATATAAAGGAGCGTTAGATTTAAATGAAAATGTGGTCCATACACTTCAGTCCCCAAATCTTTAATTTCAAATGAACTTTACAATGTAAACATGCAAAGTATGGTTTGCTTCTCTCCACTGGAAGCTTCAGAATGTTTGGCTGAGCAACAGGGGTTCTGCGTTCCTCTAGTGCTCTTGTGCACTGGGCCTCTTGGCTTTGTAATGCAGCACAGGAGAGTATTCCAGTGTATACTTTCAAAAACAGGAAGTGACATTTCAAGTAAGTACAGATTTACTGTGGGTACATGGCTGATCCCTCTTCATTGTCCTGGCTTTCCTGTCTCAGCCTGAAGGAAGTGGCCAGGATGGTGGGGGGAGGGAAGCCGCTCTACTGTTACTTTTCTGACTACAAACTCCATTGCTTAGTGGAAGAGTGATGAAAACATATTCAAATCCTTGCCAAAAACTCACTAGAAATATTTGACATCTCACCTACATCAACAAGCAGGAGTTAAAGGTTAAATCACACACAACCCATGTGTTTGGGAAAAGGATATGTTTATGTCATCAGCTTTCTTTGTTCTAAAGTAATAGTATATCAACAGTAGAACAGGTTCCTAGGCTGTGAAGAAAAATACACTTGGATCTTTTACAATTATTCATGAATAGAGCAAAGATCTATTCAGTATGTTTATATTTTCAAATCCAATTGATGTCCTTGTTCTGCTCCTTAAGTCAAGCATGTATTTCAACATTGGAGTGGTCAAAGAAGGATATACCCGTTAAGTCAGCTCTTTGAGGCAGGGATAGTGTTTTTTGTTCTGGTTGTACAGTGCCTAGCACTCCACAATTAAAGCTCCTAGATGCTACTGTAATATAAATAATAATGAGGGGTATTCCCCTTACCTATCAACCGGTGGACATTAGTGATGATGCATACATTTTTGGCTTTTCCTGTAATACTACTTCAAGGAAGCTGTACTTTTGTGAAATTATGTCCTTCACCAGTAAATGTTGTCTGTTGCTCTTATGTAACTCCTGAAGGCACCAGTTATCTCTAGGAATCCAAAATGGTAGTGCTTTCTGGTTGAGTACGTAAGATGGCTGGACTTTTATAGCCTTCTGCTAAGCTGAATCAAGGAACATGGTATCAAGTTAAGCACAAGATAATTTATTTTATTTTTTTTTAGGAAAGTTGACAAGCCTTAGTAGGACTTCACATAAAATGGCCGAGATGCTTCTTGGGGCACAGCTTTTGTCTTCTGTACTTGGTACGTGCCTAGCACACTGTGGATACTGTTGCAATCTAAAGAATACCTCAGTGATGATACTTAATGCAAAGTGGCTCTGCTGCCACTCCATGGGAAGGAAAGAGGATTCCTTCCCTTCCTTCTGCTGAACAACTAGAATGAATCCTGGGAGAGAACTTGCTCCTATTCTGAGGTCCTTACTCATTCAAACTCCAGTTCCAGTCAGTGGGAGTTTGCTTGAATAAGGATTGAGTAAAAAGTGAATCACAGCTTCAACCTACAGCTCAATGGTGGGATCATTGTTTTCCAAGATCAATGAACGTGTGTTGCTACAATGTTCATCTGGTTGCTGAGCTGTTACCAAGACTCCAAATTCCTCCACGTTGTAGAACAAAGATAGGAATCTACAGTCAAATTAAGACAAAAAATAAAGAATAATTCTCTGTGCATCTGTCCTGTTTGACTCTCTTCCATTTAAGACACAATGCACCTGTTGACTTTCACAATACTTGATATCCAATGTCAGTTTCTAGGATGAATATAAACACTGTGCTTGCAGAGAGAATGACTTTTGGAAACTTCCCCCAAGAACAGTCCAAGCTGCCAAATGTACTCGTAGAAAACAAAATAAAGTAGAACAATACAGCAAGTAGTGATGTAGATCAGTCTTGTTTGATTCTACTGTCCTATTAACTAATGTTTCAGTGCTTTGTGAGACCAGACATTATCAAAGTGTATTCAGATGGTGTGTATTAAACATTCTGCACTGATGCATAGACATGGTGCCAGAAGTTGACATTTATAAAATGAATGATTCTGGAAATTTTTCTAGGATGCTAGGTTTTTTTTTCTATGTGCACTCCTCCTTTCCTTGTTTGTGTCGAGCCTCTCAATTTTATTATTAAAAATCTTGCCCTAATAACTCTCTCCATCTTTCCTATTCTTAAGCAACCGTGGGACAGTCACAAAGCTGAGATGCGAAATCAGGTTCATATGCAAACAAGACGAAGGGATTCAGATAGAATATTCAGTGATGCTGAGTTATGAAGTTTGGGCTGAGATTGAGATCCCACTCCTTCATCTCTGTGTTGATTCCTTACCTTTCTCACATCCAGTGGCTGGATCTTTAGTTGTATAAACTTGGCTAGTGCAATCGAAGGCAATAGAATATGAATTTTACATCTGCTGAAGACCAGGCACAATATCTTCTTTCTCTTCAATCTTGCGTTTCCATCTTCTCTAACATCCTCTATTTGTTGCCTTTCTGCTTTCTCAAACCCAACCTCTAAAAGGGAATGTCTTATCTTCATCTCTATCTCCTCCTCCACCTTCCTTTTTTTACAACTCATCTATACTCCTTGTCTCTCAGGCTTGCAACCTGTGCCATCTTTGCCTTTTCTCTCTTCTTCTACCCACATATTGAGGCCCTTGATAAGAACTGTTGCTTAGTATAGTTTTTGTTTTAAGCAGCAGTTTCTCCCCTATTCCCTCTACTAAAATCCTTGTGTAGCCTTTGGTCATTTCTTGCTTCAAAACTTCTCTCTTCCTTCTCTGCTTCTCTTCTCTGGTCCCTCCGGTCCCCGATTTCATTGCTGCAATCATGTCACTTTCCTCCTTCAATCACTTTATTGGTTCCCACTCTCTCTTCAAATGAAATTGAAGCAGTATTGGAAAATATATGGATGATGCTACCCTCCTCATGTTATAAATGTGACCTACAAAGTGAGAATCCAGAGGAAGAGACACTTAGCAATGAGACTGATAATCAAGAATGGAAGTGTGAAGAATGTCATGAGGTTACAGATACTTGAAGCACTGAGGATGTTCCTACAATGCCCTGTGGACCACATTACTACACTGACTTTGTCCCACATGCCTCTCTCTACTCTGAATATTGTTTTAGTCACTGAACAATGTTGCAAGAAGAGCAGGAATCAAAGGCATCAAGTTGGGCCTGTTTCTGAGGAACATAGAATATCAGGGTTGGAAGGGACCTCAGGAGGTCATCTAGTCCAACCCCCTGCTCAAAGCAGGACCAATCCCCAATTAAATCATCCCAGCCAGGGCTTTGTCAAGCCTGACCTTAAAGACTTCTAAGGAAGGAGATTCCACCACCTCCCTAGGCAACGCATTCCAGTGTTTCACCACCCTCCTAGTGAAAAAGGTTTTCCTAATATCCAACCTAAACCTCCCCCACTGCAACTTGAGACCATTACTCCTTGTCCTGTCTTCTTCTACCACTGAGAATGGTCTAGAACCATCCTCTTTGGAACCACCTCTCAGGTAGTTGAAAGCAGCTATCAAATCCCCCCTCATTCTTCTCTTCTGCAGACTAAACAATCCCAGTTCCCTCAGCCTCTCCTCATAAGTCATGTGTTCCAGTCCCCTAATCATTTTTGTTGCCCTTCGCTGAACTCTCTCCAATTTATCCACATCCTTCTTGTAGTGCGGGGCCCAAAACTGGACACAGTACTCCAGACGAGGCCTCACCAATGTCGAATAGAGGGGAACGATCATGTCCCTCGATCTGCTGGCTGTGCCCCTACTTATACATCCCAAAATGCCATTGGCCTTCTTGGCAACAAGGGCACACAGTGGACGAGAAGCTGGATATGAGTCAACAGTCACCCCTAGGTCCTTTTCTGCAGAACTGCTGCCTAGCCATTTGGTCCCTAGTCTGTAGCGGTGCATTGGGTTCTTCCGTCCTAAGTGTAGGACCCTGCACTTATCCTTGTTGAACCTCATCAGATTTCTTTTGGCCCAATCCTCCAATTTGTCTAGGTCCCTCTGCATCCTATCTCTACCCTCCAGCATATCTACCACTCCTCCTAGTTTAGTATCCTCTGCAAATTTGCTGAGAGTGCAATCCACACCATCCTCCAGATCATTTATGAAGATATTGAACAAAACCGGCCCCAGGACCGACCCTTGGGGCACTCCACTTGATACCGGCTGCCAACTAGATATGGAGCCATTGATCACTACCCGTTGAGCCCGACAATCTAGCCAACTTTCTACCCACCTTATAGTGCATTCATCCAGCCCATACTTCTTTAACTTGCTGACAAGAATACTGTGGGAGACCATGTCAAAAGCTTTGCTAAAGTCAAGAAACAATACATCCACTGCTTTCCCTTCATCCACAGAACCAGTAATCTCATCACAGAAGGCAATTAGATTAGTCAGGCATGACCTTCCCTTGGTGAATCCATGCTGACTGTTCCTGATCACTTTCCTCTCCTCTAAGTACTTCAGGATTGATTCCTTGAGGACCTGCTCTATGATTTTTCCAGGGACTGAGGTGAGGCTGACTGGCCTGTAGTTCCCAGGATCCTCCTTCTTCCCTTTTTTAAAGATTGGCACTACATTAGCCTTTTTCCAGTCATACGGGACTTCCCCCGTTCGCCACGAGTTTTCAAAGATAATGGCCAATGGCTCTGCAATCACAGCCGCCAATTCCTTTAGCACTCTCAGATGCAACACGTCCGGCCCCATGGACTTGTGCACGTCCAGCTTTTCTCAATAGTCCCTAACCACCTCTTTCTCCACAGAGGGCTGGCCACCTACTCCCCATGCTGTGATGCCCAGCGCAGCAGTCTGGGAGCCGACCTTGTTCGTGAAGACAGAGGCAAAAAAAGCATTGAGTACATTAGCTTTTTCCACATCCTCTGTCACTAGGTTGCTTCCCTCATTCAGTCAGGGGTCCACACTTTCCTTGGCTTTCTTCTTGTTGCCAACGTACCTGAAGAAATCCTTCTTGTTACTCTTAACATCTCTTGCTAGTTGCAGCTCCAGGTGTGATTTGGCCCTCCTGATTTCATTCCTACATGCCCGAGCAATATTTTTATACTCTTCCCTGGTCATATGTCCAATCTTCCACTTCTTGTAAGCTTCTTTTTTATGCTTAAGATCCGCAAGGATTTCACCGTTAAGCCAAGCTGGTCGCCTGCCATATTTACTATTCTTTTGACACATCGGAATGGTTTGTCCCTGTAACCTCAATAGGGATTCCTTGAAATACAGCCAGCTGTCCTGGACTCCTTTCCCCTTCATGTTATTCCCCCAGGGGATCCTACTCATCAGTTCCCTGAAGGAGTCAAAGTCTGCTTTCCTGAAGTCCAGGGTCCATATTCTGCTGCTTACCTTTCTTCCCTGTGTCAGTATTAACACTTGCATTGGCTTTGGGATGAAGTGAGGAGCACACTTTTAAAGATAGTTTATTTTTTTTAATCAACATCATCAGCCCAGAATAAGGTCGAGAGTCCCATCTCTATTCTCCTATCTCATTCTTGCAGAGTCCTAAAATTGATCTACATATAATGGGCCAATGTACATCTAAGCAGGTGACTTCAGGGAAGCTATGCTTATTTACACTAGCTGAGGATCTGGCTCAACATTTCATTTGTGTATTACCAATGAAAACATTTAGTCCTTATTTACCAAACAGTGCAGCATCCACCAAAACTCCATATACGGCGTAAAGTGCTAATTCTACTTTACGTTCTGGTGCTGTTACTAAAACTCTCAAGCCGTCTATGATGTCACCAGAGCACCCTTGATGGACTTAAGGACTATTATATACAGAAGAATTATATTGTATAAGAATAATTATATGCAGCTGAAGGAAGCTTTGCTTCTATCAAGGGAATATATATTAACTGTCTAAAATCCATACATGAAGCATAGTGTAAAATATAAAGCAAAATGTTTCCAGGCAAGTTCCTGAAACAGTTTGCAGCTATTTTTAAACATAACAATTTTTAAAGTATAACTATGACTTGTGAGATTAGAACTATTTCCCTAACGTTACCCATTGTGCCATTATGTGGAGAGATGTATGGCCCAACTGTCCCCTCAAGGTGAATTTCCTAACTTTTATAGTTCTTTCACAATCCAATTCCAATAATGTTACTCCTTGTGTGTGTGAATTCATTAATGAATACAATGGCTAATGTTAAACTTGAATCCCTACCTTATGACACCCAGTGTTGCATAGCTAACAGTTCACTGCCCCAAGGAACAATCTGACTTGACATTTAAGTATGGCTTTTCATATCCTTGTGACACACACATGCAGTTATACATAATTATGCTTACCTCAAGAGCTCAATGCAACTTTGGTGGTTTTGTTTGTTTTTTTTGTTTTTGTTTTTTTTTGTGGGCCACTAGCTGAAACTGTGTGTTTGAAACAGAGAATCTCAAAGTATAGACATCAGCTGCTCTATTTCTTGAATTGTGACCTTAAACAAACCATTTTTTTCCTTCCTTTTGAGAATCATGTGAGTATACTCTCAGCAGATAATTTTTCCTGGATCCCTTTTAGCTATTTCCTACACAGGAAAACCTTCCTGTTATCTCCCTCTGA
Source organism: Caretta caretta (assembly GCF_965140235.1). NCBI lineage: Eukaryota > Metazoa > Chordata > Testudines > Cheloniidae > Caretta > Caretta caretta. The sequence continues at coordinate 28,576,349 of NC_134210.1, forward strand.
AGGTTTACTAATAAGCCTTTTCATATATATATTTTTTTTAAAGATAGATGTTCTCTTCCATAGTATTGTTAATCTGAAAATCCATTTGTTTTAAAAGATGTGTGAAAAGCATGTACTCATGTTCTTTTCTCACAGAGAAGAGATTTAGAAGTGGTAAGCAAGAGTATGTAGCAGGAAATCGTAATTCTGTGGTGTTAATGTAGTGTAGTTTTTTTTTTTTTAACTTTTTTTTAAATGTAAGCAATGAAAATGCCAAAGGCATTCCAAATCCCAGCATGAAGAACCCACAGTTTAAAGTCCTCATAGAAAATCACTGCAATACTGCACATAATAGCCTCAGATAGCAAGTTAAAGTACGGAACATTTCAAAGGGGCAACTCATGTTACTTTTTGTTCCAGCCTTGGTAGAATTGATGCTTCCATATGTTCAAATCTTTGCCTCCCTTTGAGCCCTGAACATAGGTGGCAGATGCCATATACATAGGTATGGCAGGATTAGCGTTTTATCAGTAAATGTCTGTAAACGTCGATTTCACCACACATACGCAAACTCATGAAAAATATTTCCACCGATGATCATTACAATTTACACATAGGCCAAGAAGGAAGAATTCTGCTTGAGAACTTATTAGAGCTTGATTTAAGGATATTTACTTTGTATATTTTGGCATGTGATGTTGACAACTTGTAATTGAACAGTTACAAAGCTTTATAACTTTTTTGAATCTGTGTGTAGTGGAGTGGCTGCCTCACTCCAGTAAAACAGGGGTTAAAAGCAGTCCAGATAGGCTGACTGGGGAAGCAGCCACAGCTGTGGCCAGCTCAATTAAGGCCAGGCTGGCCCTGATAAGAGGGCTGTGGGCCAGGAGCTGTAGAAGTCTCTCTAGCTCTGGAGAGAGAAGGACCTGGCTGCCTGGGACAGAAGGGTACCTAAGATAGATTAGTGCTGGGGAAAGGCAAGAGGAGCTGGGGAGCTCTAGCCAGGTAACTCCCCAGGCTGCAGGCCTTGTGCAAGGCCTAAAGAAGGTACTGGGGCTGCAGAGGTACAGTCCGGGGTTAGGCAGAGGCAGCAGCAGCTGGTCCAAACCCCCTTGCCTGTGATGAGTGGTTTATAGACTGCAGTCTGCCCCAGTAAGCGGGGGCAAGATGATGACTGGCAGTAGCCACTTAAACAAGGTGGGGATAGAGGGTTGGGGGTTCTCCTGGGAGGGGAAACTCAGACTGTGGGTTACTGCTGAGGGCAGAACCCTGAGGTAAAGGGGCACCGGGGTCCAGGAAGGACACGGGGGGCCTGAGGCAGCTGAGCCACCAACCTGCAGAGGGCGCTCTGGGCTGGAATTGAGCTAATTCCCAGGACAACCAGCAGGAGGCACTGGACCGGTGAGTCATCGCTTCGCTATACTGTGTCTACTGTCATTAAATTAGTGAAAATGTAAATTTACAAGAATTGAAAAAATGCTTAAATAAACATTGATAGTATCCATCAAAATTCTAAAAAAAATTTTTGGCCACGCCTACAAATACACCAGGGAAACACCATAAAACCGATGGCACCAATTTATTGGTGTTAACATGTGTTAGTCAGTGATAAGGGTACATTTATAATAGTTTATAAAGGGTTAATAAATGATTAATACATGTTGGATGGAGGAGTTGTACTTGCAGCAATCTAATGCACATCAGTGTTACATAATAGATCTAAGCAACCTATTGGGCACTTGGACTCACTACAGTTTAAGCCATTTATAAAAACACTTAATGTATTAATCATTTACATTTATAGTTGCATCTTTAATATATATTGTGACCATTTTTTTTATCAGACTTTTAATTAAAACACGTTGCTAGGTATTTAATGTAATTGCATTTGTTCTCTGTGTGTATATAATGTCTGCTGCAGTTTCCACGGTATGCATCCGATGAAGTGAGCTGTAGCTCACGAAAGCTCATGCTCAAATAAATTGGTTAGTCTCTAAGGTGCCTCAAGTACTCCTTTTCTTTTTGCATTTGTTCTGTTAGTGACTGTGACAGGTATGGCAATTTCTTGCAGTTCCCTGGAGGAAACTTTACTGAAGTAAATGCAGTCTTACCATATTAAGTTTATGTATCGCTGTGGGCCAGAGATTGTATGTAATTCCATGGAGAAGGTTACCATAGCTCCAGGGACAAAGAACAGTGATCGGTAAGTAGGCAAATTCACTCAGGTTTAACACCTCCTACCGGCACTTAGAGGGACATGCATATGCTGGTTCAAGCTGGATACTCTAAAGACCAGCAGACAAAGGGTATGTCTACACTTACATTTTATAGTGCTCTAACTTGCTGGCTCAGAGGTGTGAAAAATCACCCCCCTGAACACAGCAAGTCTGAGCACTTTAAAGCACTAGTGTAGACAGGCTCCGAGTGCTGGGAGCCACACTCCCAGTGCTCAGAGCTAATACCTTCATGGAGGTGGATTACCAGGAGCGCTGGGAGAGCTCTCTCCCAGCGCTTGCGCACAACCACACTCACACTTCAAAGCGCTGCTGTGGGAGCATTCCCACAGCAGCGCTTTGAAGTTTCCGGTGTAGACATACCCAAAGAAAGGATTTTTGGATCCATTGCCTGAGATTAAGCTGATTATGGGCCTTCTTTTTGACCTAGCAAGTGGACAGGACCATCTGTGCAAGGGGAGGGCCCACGAGTCCTTAGGGGTGGGTTGGAAGGATGGCCATTGTGCACAGCCCTTATGGAGAAGGGAGGGGAAGGGGTGATTGCTGGTAAGGTTATTAGCATGCATGCAGATTCTTTCCTTGTTCTTAGTATGTGTTCTCTCTAACGTTCTTTCCTTAAGAGTAAATCTACTTATGTAGAAAGAGTTGTGTGGTATCTTAATTCGGCAGTTACCGAATTAAGTTCTCTGAGGAGAAGGTAAAACAGGCCTGACTGCACAGGAATTCACAGTGTAAACAGGGAACTGTGCAACCTGGAAATAGCTCTGTCAAGATGGGGAGATATGTGTCTCCCCACCCAAGAGAGGTGACAGCTGGGAAGCCAGAAACCTGAGGGTGGGTGCCCTTGCTGGACCATGGATAGGGGATAGAGGTGCAGTTGCCCTGAACTGTGACAGTGACCACCATAATACGTATTTCTGTTAGGTCTCCATTAGTATTCTCTGATTTCACTCTCCTGCCCTGCATTTCTGCTGCACCTGCTACCCAAGAATTTGTTTGCTGTACTAATGTGCAAGGCCTCACAGCACTCCGTGGAGGTAAGGAAGCCTTACCTGTATTTTAGGTGTAGAGAAAGACACCTAAATATCTTTGAGGCTGTGGGTCTAAGTAACTTACTTAAGGTTCCACAAAAAGTCTGTGATACACCGGGATTCTTTTCCAACCCTTGTTAGTTGTATTAAATTGAGATGAAGGGGGTCTTACATTTTCCAAAGCTGCTAGCAGATGGTGCTACTGCTGCCAAGACAATTCTCCCCCCTCCCCCCCGGAGTACCTGTTCTTAATAAAACACTTTGAACCAAAATCTGCTCTGTTACCCTGGATGTAAATCAATGTAACTTTGGATTTCCATCTGTATACCTGAGAGCAGACTTTAGCTCTACACCACCTCTTCAGTTTGGCATTTTGTCTGAGTACCACTCTGATCTGGACAATGATTCAGCAGAGCTTTATAGGAAAGAGTGTGGCTCGGGGGAGTACAAAAGAGAGGCCCCTGAAGCCTGTTTTGCTCCGGGGCATAGCTGTGTTTTGTGCTGGAATTAATAAATTATGCCTTCTGGGAAGGGCCCAAAAGGGTCTTGGGGGGGTGACCTGAATTCATCCTGCCTAGTAAGGGAGCTCACGTGAGTACAAGCCTAGCATTGTTTTTGTTTAAACTTTGGTGGACAGGTATCAATGACTTGACTTCAATAATCCTTCAAATCCTTTGATTAACATACTGGATAACTTTTTATATACAGCAACGTGGCCCATTTAACACTAATTGTGTTACATTTGCTTATTGTGAGGTACATTTGCCCTGTGTGGGCTTAATCGTATAAATGAGCTAAATTGTTGTGATCTTGAATAGCAGAGGCCCTGAAGAAAACAAAATTCTATTTTAGTCTGTCTTGAAGGTCTGAAAAATACCTACCACACCTTCATTCCCTGCAAAAAGGACTGCCACATGAGTAGCTGCTGGCATATTATGAATATGTAATTTTAAATCCTTCACTTCTGAATTTTTCTCCCAGTAACCAAGAGTGGGAAAGATGCCTGAAAGAATGGAGGGGGCAGGACAGCACTGGAGAGGTGGAGACATAACAGAATAGAAACAGGGACTCTGCTTAGAAATTAGAGCAACTGATTGGCTGCTAGGCAGTTTAGATACTGTTTTCAGCTGGCTGAGGAAAGGTGCATGTTGGAGAACACCAGGGAGGAGATACACACTGGGGGGCAGGGTAAGGAGCCAACCTCGGTGAGGAGCAGAGGAAGTAGCTGTCTATACAGAGGGATTCCTAGACCCCAAGCCCAGAAAGGATCACTGTGAATGTCTAATCTGACCTCCTGTATAATGCAAGGTATAGGACATTCCTGAAATAATTCATAGAGCATAGTCACCCTCTTTATCGCACCTCTTAGGCTATGTTTGACATTCCAAGTCCTCTAAAAAAAGAAAAGGAGTACTCGTGGCACCTTAAATTGGTTAGTCTCTAAGGTGCCACAAGTACTCCTTTTCTTTTTGCGAATACAGACTAACATGGCTGTTACTCTGAAACAAGTCCTTTAAGTTTTCTTTAAAGGGATTTTCAAGGGTAAGTATGTCAAATCTATATTAAAGACAAATTCTGTGGGAGTGCATGGGGTATAAGTAGGGCAGCAGTTGCACTAACGTTTCTGCAACTTCTCTTTGAGCTGTCCACAAAGTGAACTTGGTATTTGCTGTCATTTTTACAACTAGGCCACAAAAGGGAGAAATCCTTTATTTTTGGATTTTTGTTATGCCTTTTTCTGCAAGGTTAAAGAGCCATCTACTATCAGAAATCTTTTTTCCCCTGTAGGTATGTCTAGACTGCAATCAACTTATCTCTTTATTAGAGCTGGTCAAAAAATATATATATGTATTTTCTTTCACAGAAGCTTTGGATTGTTTTCAGTAGAAATTAAACAAACTTTGAGCTGTTGTGGCTCCTCACAGGAGCTGTAGTTCAGGTGTTGTGAGTTCCCACTAAATATAGGCTGGGGTCCCTACTCAGACTACACCCATGACACCCCACAGTCACCCACGTGTGAGTCCCTGGCCAAAGTGAAAAACATTTTGATGGAAGTTTTGGACCAGACATACTCTTAATTTTCTCGTGGATAACTAAATAGATTGAGCTTCATTAATCTCTTACTACAAGGTGTGTCTTCCAGACCTTGAATTTTTCTTGTCTCTTCTGAACACCTTCTGATTTCTCAATTTCCTTTTTGAAGAATTGAAACCAGAACTGAACGCAGTATGCCGGTAATGGTCTCACGAATGTTGTATACAGAGGTAAAACTTAAGCAGATGAAGATTGTTTGCCCTCTTAGCTACCACATTGTGCTGGGAGCTCACATTCAGTTGACCATCTATTATACCCTTTTTCAGTGTCACTACATTCCAGGGTAAAGTCCCCAGGTTAAGTGTGACCTGCATTCTTTGTTCTTATATGTGTAACCCTTCTGCCCGTCAGAGTTGGCAGCAACAAGGGCCGGGTTCAGTATCTAGGGGTTCCATTCCAATAACATAATGCAAAACCAGCTCAAGCCCCCACCCAGTGACCTGGGACAAATATATACCACCCCCGCTGGGCGCCTCCAAGAGGCAATACTTCTCCTCTTGCAAGCACAGAGTCTGAGTGTAGCAAAAAGCCTTTTAATAACAGAGAGAAACAATGTGGCATTATGTTGGGGGAAACACCACCAACAGGATTCATAACACAACCCATGAGCAAAAAACCCACCCCAAGCAAATTGGGGCGTGTTCTTTCCCTTTGGTTCTTGAGTCCAGCAACCCAAAAATCTCTAAAAAGAAAAGGAGTACTTGTGGCACCTTAGAGACTAACCAATTTATTTGAGCATAAGCTTTCATGGGTAAAAAACCCACTTCTTCAGATGCATGGAGTGAAAATTACAGATACAGGCATAAATATAAAAGGAGGACTTGTGGCCACAAGTCCTCCTTTTATATTTATGCCTGTATCTGTAATTTTCACTCCATGCATCTGAAGAAGTGGGTTTTTTACCCATGAAAGCTTATGCTCAAATAAATTGGTTAGTCTCTAAGGTGCCACAAGTACTCCTTTTCTTTTTGCAAATACAGACTAACACGGCTGTTACTCTGAAACCAAAAATCTCTGTCCCTGGTCAGGGCAGCCCCAGACTTTGAAAGTTTATCTGCAGAGTTTTACCTCCCAACCTGGGTGGAGATGGGGGGGTGGTGGTTAAGGGGCACCTTACGTGGTCCAAAGCTGATTGCCCCACATCTCCATGGGGCTCTGCTCTGCCAGCCCCCCCCCCCATGAGCTGCTCCAGGCATCCGACAAACTGCTCTGCTAGCTGTCCCGCAAGCAGCTCTGCTTCACCAGCTGCTCTGCCAGCTGTCCTGCAAACGGCTCCGCAATATATCTTCAGGCTCCCCCACTACTTAACACAACACTCAGTGATTTTAGCTCTTAGTAGGTTTAGCTCTTTTGTGATTTCAGCTTGTAGTAGGGGAGCCTCAGTGCTGGTGCACCATTAGCCCAAAGTGAATTCATCTCAGCAGTCTGTAACTAGACTCCTAATGGAATCAAAATTAGCTCTGATATTCCACAGTGGAGAGAGGAAGAAGTGCAATTAGCATGTAAGACCCTCATCAGGGGGCCCATACCACCAAGTATTAATACCTGTCCACAGCCTCTCTCCATTCACTGGGTTTTGGAACCCATGACCCTTGCCTAGCGAGTGCTGCTTAGTAAGTCCCTCCATCATAACAAAAGGCCAAGTACAGTTCCACTGTCCTTGATTCACATAATCAGGATAATAACAGTTTATTCTTGCCCCAATAACAGAGAAACTGGGGCTCCTACAGCAGCCAAAGTGACCATCTAAGCAGGGTGGGTGTGCCTATGCAAATGAGATCAGCCCCTGAAGTTCTTTTCCACAACCCACCATGACTCGCCACCACATGTCAGGGTAGAGCTCATCCTGACTCTGCTTACATCCTCCCCCAAGCCGAGAATTTGTCGTCCTGACAAATCACACTCCCTATTATACCAATTCACTGGTTCCCTCCAAAGGGCCTCAGAAAGCCCACTTCAGCTTTCACAAGCCTGTGTGCTAAGTGTATTGGCTCCTCACTAGTCACCCCAGGTGCTTCATAAGTTAACCGTTTTAGTGGTCTTATTACCCTGTCTCGTCTATTGAGAATTTCTGTTGCGGGGTAGGCAGGACATCTTTTTGAGCGATGGCTGGAGAGGTTTCCTTTGAGGATCCCTCGGCTACTGGCATAGGCCCCTGCATCTCCAGTTCTGACCATGGAAGGTCCAATGTGACTAGGGCCGCCTCCCCCCTGGATGTCTCCACTGTCCCATAACCTGTGTTCATCATCACGGGGGGTCCCATCGGCAGCACAGGGGTGCCAGTAACGGGCCTAAATACCTCTGCCATGGGGTTTAGGGCGGAGGAGGGGGAGCTCTCTCTTGGTTCAGCTGATCGAGACTGAAATCTTGTCTCTATTCCAGGATACATCATGGTTGTGTATTCCTCCTCAGACTCGCTCTCTGATGTGCTGAATATGGGTACGTTAGCTGCAGGGGGCCCGCTGTCCATGTTGGATGGCGGCTTTGGTCTAGCACTTCTGTTCTGCCTGGCTGCCCTGTCGTGGCCCCCAATTGGAGTGCTTACCAATTCCCCTACAGGGAGCAAAAGGTTTCTATGCACCGTCTTTATTTGCCCTGGACCGTCTTCAGGTTTGATCTTGTAGACTGGCAGATCTCCCAGCTTTTCCATCACCAGGTAAGGTATTGCCTTCCATCTTTCAGCTATCTTGTGTTTGCCAGCAATACCCAAATTTTGCAGCAGCACTCTGTCCCCCGGCTGGAGCTCCTGTGAACGCACTCTAGCATCATATCGATGTTTGTTGCGGTCTGCGTTCTTCCAAGCCGCAGAGGTAGCTAAGTGATAAGCATCCCGCAGCTTTTCTCTTAGTCGGGATACATATTGCTGATGAGTTTCATAGCTATCTCCATCCTCTGATACACCAAAGCACAAGTCTGTGGGTAATCTTGGTTCTCACCCAAACATCAAGAGATATGGGGTGACTCCCATGGCATCGTTCTTTGTGGCATTGTAGGCATGCACCAGAAATGTGACATGCTGGCTCCGGGTTGCCTTCTGCTCTGGTCGCAAAGTTCCCAACATATCTAATAGGGTTCGGTTGAACCTCTCTGGCTGAGGATCACCTTGGGGGTGATAAGGCGTTGTCCTAGACTTTTTAATTCCTGCTATCTTCAGCACCTCCTTCAGAAGGTGACTCTCAAAATCCCGCCCCTGATCAGAGTGTATCCGAGCCAGGAATCCATAGACTGAGAAATATTTGTCCCACAATACTCGTGTGACGGTGGTGGCCCTCTGATCATTTTACACAGTATGCCCAGGCATATCCCACATGTGGTCAGTCACTACTAGAATGTTCCCAACATTCCTCTTGTCTACCTCTGAAGACAAGAAATCAATGCATACCAGTTCCAAAGGTTTGTTGCTGGTGATGTTCTTGAGATATGCAGCCCTCGTGGGCAGAGTTTTTTCCTTTGAACACATCGAGCGCAAGTCTCACATTTCCTGTGAACATCTTCAGCCATCCGGGGCCAATAGAACCTACTACAAATAAGTTCCAGAGTCCTCTCCATCGCTAAATGTCCAAAATCATCATGCAGGGTCCTCATAGCCAGGGCTCTGTACTCTTTTGGCAGCACTAGTTGTGCTCGTTGCTTTTGTAAAGGGTTGGTGGTCATTTGGTGTAGCACTCCCTGAATCAGTTTTAGTTTGGTCCATTCTCTCAATAGTAGTTTACCCTCCAAGTTAGGTGGGACAACCGAAGCTGGGCTTTGCCCCTCCCTTTTGGCAAGCAGTGTATCATGAATGTCAATATCTTGCAGCTGGGCTTCTTGCCAGTCAGCCGCATTGAGCATGGGCAAGGGAGATTGGTCCAATGCAATATAGTTCACTGAAGCAGAAGGCATGCATTCAGGGGGCAGGCCCAAAGCTTCTGCAACACCTCCCTGAAGGCTCTCATGGGCCTCTGGCTCTCAGCGACTCACACTGCAAATAGCTCTCACTCCATCCGTGGGTATCACAGCAACTTCTGGTGCCTGCGGACACCTGGACAATGCATCTGCATCTACATTGCTTCTCCCTGATCGATATTGAATGCTGAATTCATAGCTAGCCAAGGTGGCCACCCATCTCTGCCCTGTAGCATCCAGCTTAGCACTTCTTAAGACATAAGTCAGTGGATTGTTGTCTGTCCACACCTGGAACTGAGCACCATACAAGTAGTCTCGAAATTTCTCAGGGATGGCCCATTTCAAGGCCAAGAATTCCAGCTTGTGGGTGGGATAGCGAGTTTCACTATCAGACAATCCTCGGCTGGCAAAGGCTACAGGTTTACATTTGCCTTCCACTTCCTGGTACAGGACTGCTCTCAGACCCTCCAAACTGGCATCAGTATGCAGGATAAATGGTTTGCTTGGGTCAGCAAAGACTAGGACTGGAGCATGTTAGGCAAGTAATGATTTCTCGAAAAGCCCTTTCACATCTCTCATCCCACCGTGGCCCAAATGGTTCGAAGGGGCCATAGTGTCTCTGCACAGGAAGCTTTGGGGACCTCCCCTTATTCTTGGTCTTAGATTTGTTCTTGCTGGACTGGTGTCCCCTGGTAAGATCATTCAGAGGCTTTACAATCGTAGCATAGTTTTTTCGCAAATCTGTGGTAGTAGCCACTAAATCCAAAAAAGGTCTTGAGTTCTCTGTAGTTACTTGAACATGGCCATGTAGTGAATGCTTCTATTTTATCTGGATCAGTACTCACACCCTCTTGGGACACGACGTGACCCACAGACTTCACTGAGGTTCTGCAGAACTGGCATTTGTCAACTGAAAATTTCAGACCATAATCCTCCAACCTATCAAGCACTTTAAGAAGTCTTTCTTCATGCTCCTCTAAGGTTCTTCCAAACACAATCAGGTCATCCAAATAAACTAACACTTGCAGTAAATTCATGTCTCCCACAACTTTCTCCATGAGACGTTGAAAGGTGGCAGGTGCTCCAGAAATCCCTTGGGGCATGCCTTCGAACTGATAAAACCCTAATGGGCAGATGAAGGCTGTCTTCTCCTTATCTTCTTCTCCCAGAGGGATCTGGTAGTATCCACTTCGAAGATCCAACACAGAGAACCACTGGCTTCCCAGCAAACAGTCTAAGGCATCTTGCACTCGAGGCATAGTGTACTGGTCGACCACAGTACAGCTGTTTAGGGTGCAGTAGTCAATACACATCCGGATTTTCCCATTCTTTTTATGGACCACCACAATGGGTGAGGCGTATGGGCTGCAGGACTCTGTAATGATGCCATTCGCAGCCAGCTCCTGAAGATGATGTCTCACACCTTCCATCTCAGAGAGAGCAATCTTCCTAGATCTCTCCCTGAAAGGTCGAGAGTCATGTAGTCTGATATTGTGCTCTACTCCTTTTGCACATCCCATTCATGCAGTGAGAATACCTTGGATCTTTCACAAAGTTTCTTCCTCAGGTGATCTTTCCACTCCTCGGACACTGGTGAATCTCCAGAGTTAAACTTTGCTGGGTCTATTATTGAACTTGAGTTTCACACTGGGGTTTTACAATCGACTCAGGCTCAGAGAGGTCTGCTGTCTTTTGTGATGTTGTTGTGAAGCAAGGACAACTCGTTTCATTAGCAATCAGTATAGTCACCCTTTCTTGGGCTTCAGCAGGTAGGGTTATGACTCCACTGGGGACCAGCACTCCTTCAGGGAGCTCTCCTCCCATCGGCTGCTCTATCATTGCTAGCATCCCTTTACTGCCTTTCAGCCAGGTACTCTTGACAAGCACTTCTTGCTCTGTCCTTGCAGGCACTACTAAGGGGGTCATGCCCACGTACTTCAGTGCCCCAATCGGTAGCTCAGATGTGTCCCTTTTAGCACTCTCAATTTTCCTATAGGCTTCAGCACAAAGCGTATGGATCATCAGGGTATTCAGGTACTGGTCCCCAGCCCGCCTTCTGCAGTAATCCTTGAGTACCTTGAAGAGACTGGAGTTGGTCCCTATTAGCACAGACACATCAGAGGTCCCTTTAGGGTCAGGGCATATTAAGGCAGCTGTGTCTACCTCTTCTCTTACCCTAGCAACCTCCTCTGGGAATTCCAGGTGCACTATGACATACCCTTGGTAGGGGTATTCATCCATGCTGAGGCCACACAGGCCAAGGCCAGTCAGTGGCTGTATAGGCAGGTGTCTAAGCATCTGTTGGTAGAATGACTAAAATATAATAGTAACTTGAGATCCAGTGTCAAGCACTGCTTTACACTCCACCCCTTCAATCCTCACCATGACCTCTGCTTACATATGTATGACCTTGCATTCGGTTCTGTTAAAGTGACTGCCCACCTTTCCAAGTGATCCAATTCTGTCTGTATAACTGACCCATCCCCATGGGTCCAAGTTTAACTATTGCAAGATTTACTGATAAAATTTGCAAACAATACTGACTTATGTTTTCTTCCATATCATTGATAAAGATATTGAGTAGCATTGGGCCAAGAACAGGTTCCTGCTGGACCCCTGTAGAAACACACCCACTAGATGACTATTCCCCAGTTACAATTAATTTTTGCAATCTGAGTTAATCAGTTTTTAATACACTTAATGTGGGCTGCATTGATTTATTTTGTATAGTGCTCCTTTTTTTAAATCAGAATGTCATGTGGGATCATGTCAAATGCCAGGTTTTTTTGGTTGGCATGAACTATGCCACCATCTCTTAATTACTTACTAACCGCATCCCATATCTGCCTTTCTGTGATTTTTTTTTTTTTTTTTTAAACCAGGAATCTGTCAGGCTATTTAAATATTGACACATTAGCTTTTCTCCGGCTCTCTGAAACTTTCCAAGTTTGCCAAGATTTGTTAAAAATCAACCTTAATGATTCAAAGAGCTCGTCAGTCTATTTTTGTAATACTCTTGGATGCAAGTTTCAAAATGTTTAACTTTAATTGCTGTTTCAGATCTTCCCTCATTACTGATGGAACAGAACCAATTTCATTTTCACGGTAAGATATGAATACAACATCCTGCTTCTTTTCAAGTACAATACAGAAATGTTTATTGAACACTCCTGCTTTTTCTGCATCTTAGCTGTCAAATATCATTACTTGATAACTTTACTTTTGTCTAGTAGGAGACCTATACCATTTCTAGTATGTTTATGTTTACAGAATTCCTCCTTATTGTCCTTAATTCATCTGGTCATACATTTTTCATTAATACCTTTAACTTTCCTTATTATATGTCTGTATTTCCTACCAATTTGTACTGATTGCTATCAGCTTCCCCATATTTCCGAGTGTGTTGATACAGCCTTTCCTTCCCCTCCTAATCAGGATGACTTTTAACCAAAGCTGCCTTCTGTAACTGTGGAATTGTGTTTAAGAATGCTTAAACAATTTCCAATTATTCACATTTTTGTTTAAATACTTCTTCCCACTCAATTATGAGGTTATAATAGTTTGCACATAGGCCCTTTATAAAGTGCTGTGTGTGTATAATATAATATTACTGGTCAGAACTATATTTTGTTTGTAATCTTGCATTTAGGCAACCATCAACTTGTAATTCAGTGATCGTAACCTTTTCCAGCAGAGGTCCAATATAAAACTATTACAACACTTCTTGTTTTAGAAAGTTACCTATGATTTTTAGAAACTTCAAAGATGATGATCTAGTAGCAATATGGAACCTCCAGCATGTGTATCCAAGATTGAACCCCCCTGTTAATGCAGTTTTTTCTTTCTATATCTATAGATGAGCAGCTTGCTATCCCTGTTCCAAGTCTCATTTGGGGGTCTATAGCAGATCCCCAGCAGTACACCACCTTGTGATTTATCACTTAGTACATTGATCCATAAACATTCCAGGTCTGGTCCTCCTGATCTGTCAGCAACTCTAAAGGTACCCTTACCTGCTTTAATGTAGAATGCCATCCCTACTGCTCTTCTATCTTATTTAAAAATCACTGGATGCACCTTATTTAGCATTAGTCATGTGAATCATGCCACCAGGTTTTAGTAAAATGCGAATAATCTCAATTTTTTCCCATAAATATTTATTTTTACACCATAAACTACTTAAATCTGGGACTCACTACGTGTCTGTACAGCACCTAGTGCAATGGAGCCCTAGTCTTGCTTGAGGAGTCTAGGTGCTTGTAACAGGGTGTACCAGGCCCTTTGAGGTGTAAGCAGAGTCAGGATGAGCTCCACCCTGACATCTGGTGGTGAGGTGTGGCAAGTTGTGGAAAAGAACTTCAGGGGCTGATCTCATTTGCATAGGCACACCCACCCCACCTAGAATGAGGCCATAACTGCCCAAATGGTCACTTTGGCTGTTGTGGGATCCCCAGTGTCTCTGTTATTGGGGCGGGAAGAATACATTGTTATTACCCTGATTATGGGAACTGTGCTTGGAACTGTACTTGGCCTTTTGTTATGATGGAGGGACTCACCATCAACTAAGTAGCACTCGCTAGGCAAGGGAAGTGGGTTCCAAAACTCTGTGAATTGAGAGAGGCTTGAGACAGGTATTTGTACCTAGTGGTGTGGGTCCCTTTGTGAGGGCCTGAAACACCAATTGCACCTCTGTCTCTCTCCACTGTGGAATGTCAGAGCTAATTTTGGGTCTATTAAGAGTCTTGCTACAGGTACTGTGTTGAATTCACTTTGGCCTTATGGTGCACCAGCACTAAGGCTCCCACTACTATGAGCTGGAATCACTGAGCACTGTGTCAAGTAGTGGGGAGCTGGAAGAACTAGAGTCCAGTGGTGCTGTTCGTGGATAGGCTGGCGGAGTGTTCGTGAGACGGCGGAGCCATTCGTGAGAGAGCGGTGTGTTAGAGAGCGGTGTGTTTGTGAGACGGCGAGCTGAGCAGAGCTGTTCGTGAGGCGGCGGAGTGAAGTGTTCGTAAGACCGCAAGCTGTGCAGAGCGGAGCCGGTCGTGGTGGAGCGGAGTCGTTCGTGAGACAGCAGAGCAGAGCCCTGTGGGGCAGTCAGCCTCAGGACACGTAAGGTACCCCCTTACCTCTTCCCCCCCCACACAGGCACATTTTAGCCAGACTGGGGAGCAACACTCTCCAGATGAACTTTTGAACTCTGGGGCTGGATTTTTTGAACTTTGGGTGATTTGCGGATTGCTGGACTCGAGACGTTTGGGTTCTGGGACTCAAGAATTCGAGGGAAAGGATGTGGCCCAATTTTCTGGGGTGGGTCTTTGCTCATGGTTTGGTTAATGAACACTAGTTGTGGTGTTTCCCCAATTTAATGCTGATGTCGTTTACCTCATGTTATTAAAGATTCTCTACTACACCAAGACTCTGTGCTTGGGAGAGGGGAAGTATTGCCTCTTTGAGGCACCCACGGGGTGTGTAAGATTTTCCCAGGTCAGTGGGTGGGGGCTCGAGCCAGTTTTGCATTTGCTTTGATGAGAGGGAACCCCTGTGTACTGAACCTGGCCCTTGCTGCTATCAACTTGGCCTGGCAGAAGGGGTACATAGGCGCTCTGCTGGAGGCCTCACAGGCTTACTACACCCTGCCCCAGGAAAAGGAGCAGTAAAGGTGGGTCCCCCAGGCTTGCCTAGAAAGGCTGCAGGGAAGCAGCCAAATGGAGCACAGCAGACTGATAAAAGGAGCTGCAGAGGCTGAGCACATCAGTTGCTGGCTGGGACCATGAGGGGGAAGAAGGACTGAAAGGTTACCAAACTTCACAAGTAAAGAGGCCTGTAAGAGGCCCTGCTCAAGCAGAGAACAGTCAGGTAATGGTGAAGAGGAAGGAGCTATGTGGAAAATGGCCCAGGGAATAGCAGCAGCAACTATTACAGGAAGCAGCGTGTTGTGGCTATTTATAGGGTCCCTGGGTTGGCACTCAGAATAGTGGGAAGGCCTGGGTCATCCCACTGGCAGGGTGGCATAAGCCCCGAAAAAGGAATAAGGCTTGTTTAGAGGCCCAAGTTAAGGGCAGGATTTAGAGTCTCCAGGGAGAAAGCCCAGGAGGCACTGCTATACCAGGGCAGACACTGACTTAAAGCTAGCCCAGAAGGGGGCTGAGAACTGAGCCCAGAGACAGGGCTAAAGATGGCAACAAGGGCACAGGGACAGGGATTCCTTCATGTGTTTAGACTGTATGAAACTCAGCCAGAGAGCAGAGCCACTGAAGACCTGCCTGATGAGGGCAACAGCCCACAGGAGGGAGGGAGGGAGGCAGAATGAATGAGAGTGCGTGAGGTCACACCCAATTGTCAGGAAGTGCTCACGAGAGGAGAGTCTCCCCATCACAGTACTACAGTAATCTGAAATTGTCCCTCAACTGAGTAAGAGGGAATGTCAGGCCTTGCAGGTCTGCTTTCTATTGGAGGAGAAATCAATGGTGCAGAGTCTGGGTATATTCTTAGTGCAACTTGTTTATTTTACACTATTCACATGAGTCCTGGAACAGTGGTGGTCTCAAACAGTATGCAGGCAGTCCCCCTTCAGGAATCTGATCACAGCAATTTCTCTGAAGACTAAAGATTTGGTCACTAAGAAAAAAGAACTTGTAGTACTAGTGCCCTAACATAACAATAGCATTGTTCATTCTCTGGTACTTGCTCACTTTGAGTAAAGGAGAAAAGGCCCAAAATTATACCTCCCTGCGTCAAATCCTGCCATGTCTTGACTTCAATAGGGCTACAAACGGTGTATTTCAGGGCCAGATTTGGTCCACTATACTCTGCAAATTAAATCTTTAGGCTACATGTTGCTCTTGTATATAACCCAGGTTTACATGGATAATGTCACTAGAATAAATGCAGTTTTTCCAGGTTTACATTCAAGTAATAGAGTAAAACTTGCCCTTTGGACATCAATCTACAGATGTTTGTAGCAGACAAAGGGTTACAGGACACTCTTTGGGAACTGGGAAAAACATATGAACAGATCCTTTGTCCTTATCCTCAATGAAGTTACAACTTGCCCTCTTTATTATAGTATTCATCTGGAACGAGGAACTGCAGCTTCTCTCCTGGATAAGATCAGGTACTAAATTGGGATTCACAAGTGTTTCAAATTATGGATGGAATATGTTAACACTGTGCCCCATGAAAAAGCAAAATATTATTGCAGTAACCAGGACACATGTACCTGGGAGCTGCCAGACTGATGAGCTGGGGTTTAACAATATTCTTTTCCTACCTGGTTTTCAGAAAAAAGCAACTAAAATGTAGCTAGCTGACCAGCCATCCTGGTGATCTGTGATACAGTCTTTCTGACCACATAATTAACACTTTCAAAGCTCACTCTGAATCAGGCACACAGTTAACAGCTCAAACGTTTGAGCACAACAGAGCAGGGAATGAACTGGATTCTTCACAGAGAGCTGGAGAAGGATATTGATTGCTGAAGCTCCCAGGAAACCTGACAGATTAGTGGTTCATCAGTACCTGTACATTTATCTCTGTTTTAGTGCAAGTCTCTAGCAATGTCTTAAACTTGATTTCTGCCCCCACAGAATAACTAAGCCCTATGGAAGCACTGTATTGTCCCCTCCTTGAGCAGAGGATACCAGGATCTGCAGTTGCTGCACTCCTACATGTTTCTGCTGACACCGGTGGTGGAGACTAGAGCAGAAATATGTTGCCATAGGGGGTGGATGTAAAAACACAGAGGTTCAATGGATAGTGGGAATCCGTGGGCTAGGATGGCTCAACACCTTGCCAATTCTAGGGCTGAGGGGAATCCATTTTTCACCTGGTGGGACCATTCAGTGAAAGCTATCACAGACTTTTGCATCCATTATGCAGGTTTTCTTCATGTAGGGGATGATTTGAAACATCTTGAATGTTGTTTAGAAGCATTGCAATCTTTGATATGATCTATGTATTAACAGCAGCACCTTCAATAGGAATGCAGAATCCGTTCTAGCACACTTATGAAGGTGACCTTTTTTAAAGGCTATTCAGTGTGTAGGTAGAATATACCCTTTTCTTACACTGAGAATATGAACCCTCTTCTTAAGTCGGCAGCAGAGGGATCCCTCCATGCATGGATCCCAGTCTCCATGTGTGAAAGGGGGCAGGCACCCATGTGTCCATCCATCCTCTGAGCCTTTCAATGGAAAGGAGCAGGAGCAAAGCTAAAGATGTATGCATCATTCCCTATGGTGCATACAGAGGAAAACATTAAATTTCCTGTGGAGGCTTCTCAAAGGGGAGTCCCACAGACAGGAACTCTCTGGGAGTAGAAACCATAGCTTTAGTGGACTGCACACCCAGGAAGTCCGAGCAGATCCACAGTGGGAGTAGGAGCTACTGTAGAGGATCAGGACCTCAGAGTGGATGGCCTTATGCTTCTGGTGTATACCACAGGATCTCAGGATTTGGGGGCTGGATCTAATGGCTTTCCTATTTCCTTTCATGAGGGACAAAGCTCATTTCCCTTGGGGAAGAATTTGTAGGAAATTGAGGGGAACATTATCACAGAGTCCTCATCATGCTGCTGTTTTTGAGGAGGGGGTACAGTTTAACTCTCAGTTTGTACTGAGCTGGTTGGTTTGAATCACCTCTCTCCTTTTCCTCTGTGTATCTGCAATATCAATTTTTAAAGTACATTTGTTTTCCAAGTTAGTATTTTCTCTGCTACTTAAAACCATTGTGTGTGTCCCTAACATTCTTTAACAAGGCCTCTATTACAGTCTGAGCAAATTTCTAAGAAAAACTTGAATTTGGATCTACCCTTTAATTTAGTTGAATAATAGTTGTATTTGATCAGAATTAAACTAGGCAATGATGAGATGAAATTCTATGCACTCCAGTGGATTTAATTGAGCTATGCACTCCTCCATGTACGTATTATTGAAAGAGCTCATACATGTTTTTCTTGCTCTTGGATCTTTATAAAAAATGAGACCTCAAACTACAATAAATAGGTTATTTAAAAATCAAAGGTCAGATTCCAATACCCTAACTCAGTGGTTCCCAAACTTGTTCTGCCGCATGTGCAGGGAAAGCCCCTGGCGGGCTGGGCCAGTTTGTTTACCTGCCGTGTCTGCAGGTTTGGCCGATAGTGGCTCCCAGTGGCTGTGGTTCATTGCTCCAGGCCAATGGGAGCTGCTGGAAGCGGCGCGGGCCAAGGGACGTACTGGCCGCCACTTCCAGCAGCTCCCAATGGCCTGGAGCAGCGAACCGCAGCCACTGGGAGCTGCAATCAGCTGAACCTGCAGACGCAGCAGGTAAACAAACTGGCCCGGCCTGCCAGGGGCTTTCCCTGCACAAGCGGCAGACCAAATTTGGGAACCACTGACCTAACTCTTATTGAATAATATTTTTCTCTATGAATATCCTTACTGAAATCAACGACACTGCTCAGAGTAAGATAGTACTCAGTTTTGAATAAGTATCAGAATTGTGCCCAATGAGCTTATTCAAGATGTGCTCACTGTAAGGGCTACAACATCTAGCCCAAATAAATCGTAACATTTCTCTTCATTTCTGCAAAATCTGAAGGGGGCAATGAGAAGCGTGCGTCTGTATCTAACATTTGGGGTATAGCACTGGACTGGCAGTGAGGACCTGAGCTCTCTTCCTGGCTCTGTCCAATCATCTGTATGACCTTGGGCTAATCTTAATTCCCAAACTTTTAGACATGGGCTTTGATTTTGTGTCTCCATCTTTGCGTGTTCAATTTAAGATACAAAATGAAGGCTTGCAGGATCAGTCTCTAATTCTTCTGGTGGTGGTTGTCTCCTTCAGACTGCAGTCCAAGAATCTCAGTATCTGACAGCTAAAATACAAAGTCCAAATGGGTTTTACTGAACTTAACTGGTGGATTTTTGACACTGGAAAGATATAAGAGGACAAAGAGCTTGATCTTGGAAGGTGTTGAGCATCTCCAGAGACCTACTGAGAGTCCTTATTTCTGAGCCTGCATTTCAAACCTAGTGAAGAAATGCTTTATATGGTCAACGTTTACAACAGCCTTAAGCACCTTCAAAAAGGAACAGCTATAGCTTTAAAGGATTCTGGGTTTTAAAAGGATTAAGAAAAGATTGAGTTTCTTTTAATTTGTTAGCTGAACTTTGTCCTTATCCTCTGGTGCCAAAACAGTCAGTGATTTCCTTTATGCTTTGAACAATATACACTATTGTGTTTTAGATGTGACCAATCCAGTGGTCACTTAATTTTTCTACCATACATCAGTTATTAAATTTATTTGATAATATCAGTAAATATAAATATATATTAAAAACGCTTCTTACTCTGAGTTGCTTATTCTTGTGTGTTTATATTAACTGTTTGTAATGGAATTTTTTTTTTTTTTGGATTAAACTGTACACTTTAGGCACAGGTAACTATTTGGTGCCTGTATGGTGCATTATACAGTTATGTTTGAAAACCCTGGTATGTACTATTTAGTTACTAACCAGGGCCCCTCTTCTGCTAATACAGCCATGCAGGGAGATCTCTGCACCTGCATGGAGCCCTGTTGCCTTCAGTGTAGCTTCTATCCTATACAGACATTCACCAGCATAGAGCCCATGGCAGAACTGGCACTTAGGACTTGTCTACATTACCTGCTGGATCAATTTATCACGCCTGGTCTATGGCTGCCCATAAGAGATGGTCTAGTTCCCCCTACTTATTTTTGGGTTCTTGTCCCATCAGTGTATTTGGCTCGCTGTGGTTATAGATTCCTAGTTATCATGCACATACAGCTCTTCTTCCTGCAGATTTCACAATTTCCTAGTTATAGTCTACATCTTCTTCAAACCATTTTAACTTCATGAACCAAACCCAGCCTGACATAATTATGTCAGGCTACTCTATGTCCATGATAACCTTCATGTCACATATATTAGTGAGACACCTTGCAGGGAAAAGTTCTGCTCCAGAGGTGGTAGGAGGATATGAAAGAGGAGCTACTCCATCAGCTGCTCAGAGTACAGGATCATCCCTTCCTGTGGGAGGGAGTTGAGTGGGCTAGGGTTGACATCTTTGGTTGGGTGTATTCCTGGAGGCTTCATCATAATCTTTAATTCCTGGATACTCCAGGAGGGTTGACAACACTAACCAGAGCACAGAAAGTACAGACTCTATTTCCCTAGCAGTGCCCTCCCTGCTCCCAAGGAGGGACTCGTGCTGTCCACATCTCTTTCTGCATCAGCAGAGCCTGCACAGAACAGTAATAATTCCAGGCTGTACAACTTTTCCTAGGGATTCTCCATGGGGTGGATATCTTATTAGCTACCCCTGGCCCTTGAAAGCAGAGCCACTCATTCTCCACCCCCTGCCTGCTCCCTTCTAGCTGATTCTGATCCGGTAGCATCTCAGAATAATATGGTGCCATGGAGGCAGCTGACAACTCTCCTTCTGTAAGGAAAGTGTGAGATTCCACATGCAGATTTTGGGGTACAGTATAATGCAAGGACAGTACTGGCCCTACAGGGAGCTAAGCAGGAATTCAATGGAAAATATCAGATCAACAATAAAATAGAATAGTTTTTTTTAAAGCTTTTAATTGTTAGTAAATTAATATACAGTGCCAGCTATGCAGTAAATGTGCATGGAGAAGCAGCAGTATATGAATACTATAGCAAACAATGTTACATTTGTCAGACATGTCCGTATAAAATCCAAGTAGATGTACCTGTCAGAAAGCTAAAGAAGGTCAGACTTATTATGCCTTTTGCATGAAGACAACAGTAGAATAGTCCTTCTCATAATATGCTGATATTAGCCACTGCTATTACTGCTGATGGAGTAAGAGGCCACTCATTAACATGGTGGTAAAACGGGGGCAGGGGGAGCACCTTGTACAAAATGAATGTTACCCATCAGGTGTGATGTCACTGTGACACAAGTTCCACCTACAGAATTGAGGCCACTGGGAATGCATAAGGCATGTCAGCTTGGTGATGCAGGTGGGTGTGACAGGGACCCCAGGGTGCAACATGGACTGTGGGACCACTGAGCCTTCCAAACCCCATCAACCTGCATTGCCTATCTCAGGGTGATGCTGATGTCAAGTTACAAACCTCTGACAGGCACTGCACTTACACAGACGTCCACAGACAGTTGAGTTACATGAATGTTGTTCTAGCCACTCATGAACCATCAATAGACAGACTCCAGCCCACACCCCAGGACTGTACTGTCTTATACTGCTCAAGGCTCCCTTGGGCAGTGCAAATTCATTAAATAGTTCATCACTCCCTCAGTGTGGAGTGGACTCACGCTAGCCTTTGTAAACTGAGCTGGGATTTCCCCAGCACTTAAACCAAAACACACAGTTTTAGGTAAAATATAAAAGATAGATTTTTTTTTTTAAGTGATAAGTAGCAAGTGTAGAAATCAAAGTTGGTTACTTAAGAAAAATAAAATTAAATTTGCAGGGTACAAACTAAACAGGATTTGAATCAAGCAGTGTCTCACCCTGGCAGAGGGTACAAGCAGGTTACAAAGCCTCAGTACACAGGCTGGGATTACCTTCTAGCCTGGAACCACCCTTCCCCAGTTCAAAGACTTGTCTACACTTACCAGGGGATTAATGAGCGGTGATCAATGCATTGGCAGTCGATTTAGTAGGTCTAGTGAAGACCTGCTAACTCGACCACCAATCACTCTCCTGTCAACTCCTTGATCCGGTGGAGTACAGAAGAGTAGGGGGAGCTTCTCCAATAAGTAGGTCTAAGCTATATCAATTTGAGTTATGCTATTCATGTAACTCAAATTGTGTGGCTTAGGCCTTGTCTACACTACAGGGGAAATTTGATCTATGTCTTCCAGACATTCCTCCAGGCGTTGAGCTGGGGTGGAGAGATGACAAGTGATGTCACTTCTCCTCTTTTATATTTTCTTCCAACATGCTGGAAAGATCTTTTCTGTGACATGGGGGTTAGGCAGCGCCCATTGGTCAAGCAGTCTCCATTGCCTATGTGCTTTCTATGATAAGCCATGGGGAGAGTGGATTCCCTTTAAGGGGCCATCAGCATGTCTGGCTGGTCCTTTGTTGCAATTGAAAGGTTGGCTGTGGGCCTCTTCCAACCTCACAACATATCTCAGTAACACACACAACAATGCGTCATAACTTCATGTATAATGACCGCACATACAGTCCAATGGGATATTAATGTTCAACAGATCAAGACTTTTAAAATGATACCTCACAAGGCATACTTTGTACAAAACATATAATTATGTGACAGTGGTGAATATGGGGGTTCCAGGGTGCTTCTTTGAGGTACAGAGTGTCACAATGGGAAAGTGTATTTCTTTGTGTGTGACTGGCTACAAGCCTACAGAAAGCTTTGTAGCTTCAAGAAGTTCATCAGCCTTAACTCCCATTGGATTTAATGGGATTTAGAGCACTTTGCATCTCAGGATCAGACCCTGAGTTATTTAGTAAATAGCTCTGCATAACATCTAGCAAGGAAGCATAAACAAGTCACCAATCTATACTCCATTTGATATTTCAGGACCCCTTATGCCCAGTCTGGGAACATAGGAATTGCCATACTGGTAACTTTCTTACTAAAACTAAAGTGTCAATGCAAATCTTTAAGAAACATTTTCAATTTCTGGTTTCAGAGTAGCAGCCATGTTAGTCTGTATCTGCAAAAAGAACAGGAGTACTTGTGGCACCTTAGAGACTAACGAATTTATATGAGCATAAGCTGTCATGGGCTACTGCCCACTTCATCAGATGCATGCAGTGGAAAATACAGTAGGACGATTTTATATACACAGAGAACATGAAACAATGGGTGTTACCATGCACACTATAACGAGAGTGATCAGTTAAGGTGAGAAAAAAAACCTTTTGTAGTGATAATCAAGATGGGCCATTTCCAGCAGTTGACAAGAACGTGTGAGGAACAGTAGGGGGGAAAAATAAACATGGGGAAATAGTTTTACTTTGTGTAATGACACATCCACTCCCAGTCTTTATTCAAGCTTAATGTAATGGTGTCTAGTTTGCAAATTAATTCCAATTCAGCAGTCTCTCATTGGAGTCTGGTTTTGAAGTTTTTTTGTTGAAGAATTGCAACTTTTAGTCTGTAATCGAGTGACCAGAGAGATTGAAGTGTTCTCCAACTGGTTTTTGAATGTTATAATTCTTGATGTCTGATTTGTGTCCATTTATTCTTTTACGTAGAGACTGTCCGGTTTGGCCAATGTACATGGCAGAGGGGCATTGCTGGCACATGATGGTATATATCACATTGGTAGATGTGCAGGTGAATGAGCCTCTGATAGTGTGGCTGATGTGGCTTTGTGGCAAGGATAGGTTCCTGGGTTAGTGTTTTTGTTGTTTGGTGTGTGGTTGCTGGTGAGTATTTGCTTCAGGCTGGGGTGCGGTCTGTAAGCAAGGACTGGCCTGTCTCCCAAGATCTGTGAGAGTGATAGGTCATCCTTCAGGATAGGTTGTAGATTTCTGTTGATCTGGAATTATAAATGGTTTTCTGTACTTTCGGGTAGAGCACTTTCAGTAACTCCATGTTTTATATGACCTATTTTAAGCAAACAACACAGAATGAAGTAGAATTACAGTAAATATATTCTACTCACTATAAAAAGCGCGGATAAATTATAGCATCATGATGTTGTTTTAAACTGCCATCTGTATCATGCAAAAAGAACAGGAGTACTTGTGGCACCTTAGAGACTAACAAATTTATTAGAGCATAAGCTTTCGTGGGCTACAGCCCACTTCATTGGATGCATAGAATGGAACATATAGTAAGAAGATATAGATATATATACAGAGAAGGTGGAAGTTGCCATACAAACTGTAAGAGGCTAATTAGTTGTAATAGCTCATCTTAACTAATTAGCCTCTTACAGTTTGTATGGAAACTTCCAACTTCTCTGTATGTGTGTATATATGTGTATATACACACACACACACATATATACACAATCTTCTTACTATATGTTCCATTCTATGCATCTGATGAAGTGGGCTGTAGCCCATGAAGCTTATGCTCGAATAAATTTGTTAGTCTCTAAGGTGCCACAAGTACTCTTGTTCTTTTGCAGATACAGACTAACACGGCTGCTACTCTGAAATCTGTATCATGGTTATCCAAAGGCACCACCTAGGGGTTTCATGTGGTACTGTAAAGTATTAACTTTTATACATTCCATACAAAGCTAATTCACAAATAGTGGCAGCATTTGGTGGCTGTAAGTTAACTAGTTATGCAAGAAAATTTCAGCCAGTCATACTCCAGATGTTCAAACATTATCACCCCTGGCAAATGCCAGGGCCAGATTTTGATAGATTCTGCTCTCAGTCATACCCACAAATCCTCATTTCTTATGCAGTAGAAGTGCATGCTACAGGCAGAGTAAATCCTTATATGCAAAAGTCAACAGAGTTTTACCAATGCTTAGATAGAAGACAGCTGAGAGTAGATATTGGGCCCATTGTTTATATAGTGATAGGAAAGACTCAAGTTATTAAGAGTTCATTTTGGCTGCTTGTATGAACTACCTGACCCTCTTGAGTCTATAAAACTAAGTGGAAATTTTACAAGAACAGACTGTCGAATGATCTGGGCCTAGTCCTGGCTAGAAATAGAGTGACAACAGCTTATCTGATGCACTCTTTTGGTGCTGCCCAGGAACTAAACTTTACCGCCTTCTGCTCCAAGTGCAAGACACACTTCTTTGTCCTGCCTTCTAACAAACTTACAGCAGCATAGATATTTAAAAACCCCAACCAAAACAAAACAATGTGCACACAATTCTCCTCATGGGGGAGAGGGTTAGAGAGAAAACAAACCACACACAACAGATGTTAGTCATCACTTAATGCATGACTAGAAGGTATTCTCATACCACAGTAGATGAGGCAGTAGAAGAACCTAAATAAAACAGTCCTACCTAGAAATGCACAGATTTGCCAAGATGAAGAAGTTTCTAGAATATCTTAGAACCTCATAGCTTCATTTTGAATGCTTTAAAAATAAGGTAGGGGTGTGTGCGTGTGTGGTGGGGGAGTAACATCTTGCCTTATTTTTTTGTTTTTACAGATTAGTTCATCTCATGTGCAATCGATTTTCATACTCCCCCTGAGTTATTTGTTTTCAATATCAGCCTATGCACATTAATCAACAGATGGGACTGAATCAAAACTAGAAATGATTTAAAAAATGAAAGGTACACCCCCCCCCAAAAAAAAATACCCTTGCATCCTCATGTTTAAGGCACTGGAGTGGGATGAGGAAATCTGGATTCAATTCCCAGCTCTACCACAGACCTCCGGTGTGTATAATCACTGTGCCTTTGTTTCCCTTGAGGATTATGCTTATGTTCCCCTACCTTTTTTCTGTCTTGCCAATTAAATTACACACTCTTCAGAGCACAGACAGCCACTTAAGATGTGTTTATACAGCACCTAGCATAATGGGGCTCTGATTTTGGCTAGGCCTCTAGGCACCTTTATAGTACAAATAATAAACAATATAAGGGTATAGCTCACATCTGGATCTAGATTCTCATACTACTACCAGGCTGCCCAACAGGAGATGGCTATTTAGCTATTCAGTTCTGTTGTATTTTTATTAAAAACCAAGTCAAACCAGTCAGTTAATTTACATGTGATAAAACTAACCAGGTATCAGTATGTTACAGTGCAAACTATTAAAGAACACATCCACAAATCAACCCTATTCGTAAACAAAATTGCCTGTCACAAAATGGCCACCTGATTGCTGAGCTACATTTCTGAGAACACCACAAGCCTAAGGTCAAGGTTCACCAAACTTCCAAAGTGGAAAAAGTCCCAGCTTCAGCATACCTCTGTTATAATAAAGAGGATTTGTAAGTGCCAGGAGGGCATGTTCCAATGTTCAGGCTCTCACTGATTATGCTTTATACAAAATATGCTTTTTACTTGTAACCAATTTGGTGCATTTTAACTCTTAAAATGTATATTTCACCTTCTTCTCTGGGCTGTATCACAGATCTCTCTACAATATTTACTTTTCTCCATATATAATCAAATATTTTTAAAGGGTCAGAGCTAATTAAACATTCTTCTTTTCTCAGGGCACTTTTTCTTTCATAGTAAAACTTGCATTTTTCAGGATTAACCCAGGTCATGCCTGAGCAAAAGAAAAATCTGCTGGCCAGACAAGAGAGAAAATCCCAGACACCTGCTGGCAGAAATCTGTGTTTTCAGTCCCATTTGCTTCTATCCTATCCAGACATAATATTTATAGCAATATAAATATTTATAGCAATCCTTTAAGTCCCAAATAAGAACTATCAAGCTAGTTCTTTAAAGGCCCACTCCTTGCCTAAATGATTAAAGTGCATCTCCTGGAAGGATGGTGTTGATCCATCCAGCAAAAGAATAGTGTTAGTATGTGTCTCTGTCTCTGTCTCTCTCTCCCTCTATCTATTAGAGAGAAGTGAAGAACTGGAACACACTTGTGGTTGGGATGGTGGAGTCGAATATAGTAAAACAAATGGATGAATATATGGAAGTCAAAAAGTTAAAGGAGGGTTTTCCTGCTTATTTTAGGGGCCAGGAAAAGAGTGTTTCAATAATGGGAGTTTCCCCTCCCCAAGTCTTGCTTAAAGGCAAACTGCAAAACTAAAATTAAAATGCAGTCAAGCACTGATTTATATGCTGCATGCCCTTATTGATCCAGCCATGGGATATTTTCAGCACAGCAATAAGTTTTAACAAACCTGATTTTTACTTCCTTTTTCCCCTCTGATGTATCATAGCATTTGTGATGGTATAAAAAAAGTGCCATCAGTTGCATGTTTTGCACAGTGATTTCTGGCATCTGTGGTATCACAGGTAATACTGACACTTCATTTTTAATCTGTCTAGTTATCTTGGGAGTCTGAATTTTTTTTGCATACCAAAAGTGCAGTTTAGGAAACTTTTTGCAAACTTTGCTATCATAAGAACAATACTGTGTATTGCAAGATTGAGTGATCATCCCCTTTTGGGCAATTCTTGGGTAAGTGTGATTCTGTTTTTTGCTGTGCAGGTGTCTGCATAGTAGAACTGGAAGACAGGCTCTGAAACATACTTCTTTTGTTGTATATCCTCCATTATTCAGCAAAGAGTAGCCAAAACCAGTAGGGAAAAAAACTCCAAAACCACATACTGAGTAGATAAAGAGGAAAGGATACAGCTTTTTCTTTTTTCTTATTTTCTTTTTCCAGGTGACCTGTAGATTCCTTTAATTTCTGTTTCAGAGTAACAGCCGTGTTAGTCTGTATTCGCAAAAAGAAAAGGAGTACTTGTGGCACCTTAGAGACTAACCAATTTATTTGAGCATGAGCTTTCGTGAGCTACAGCTGACCTGTAGCTCACGAAAGCTCATGCTCAAAGACTAACCAATTTATTTGAGCATGAGCTTTCGTGAGCTACAGCTGAGCTGTAGCTCACGAAAGCTCATGCTCAAATAAATTGGTTAGTCTCTAAGGTGCCACAAGTACTCCTTTTCTTTTTTTTTTTTTTAATTTCCGTTAGTACTCAAATTGTATAGCTCTTATGAGTCCACTAGATGGTGCCATAGTCATTGTAGATATTTGGAAATCATGTTCTGTGCTATAATTTGTTTGACTGTAATTCACAAATTCACTCATTTTTATCCACATTTTGGTATGGATTCTGCAAATTGAGGGTGTTGGGAATAAGTAGCTAGTTGGCATTAACTATATATGCCCTAATATTGCAAGGATGTGCTTGTTTTGTCACTGACTTCAAAGGGGTCAGGATTTTACCTTATGCACAGCTGCCTTGAAGTCAATGGAACGACACTCTTTTTGCAAAAAGTTAAGAACTTTATGGACTTATGGGACTTATGGGAGACGACTCATATGGAGTCTCATGTATAATATATTTGTTGGTGCTTAATAATTTTCTTAGAGATTATGCAAAGTGGAAAGGTCTTGTGCTTGTAGAATGAGAAAAGAAGTTCAGTAATTCTCTTATGTCCTTAAATCAACTGTGATCCTGTTGTTGGATCTGCCTGGTGAGACCCTTGCAAACATGTGGCACCTCCTGGAAGTCAATGAGACTGTATGTGCATAAGATAGTTCCAATTGCAGGATCATGCTTTGAATTAGTCCACAACTCCAGGAGAGGTGGCTCAGTAAAGAATGTGAGAATTCTTGTATGTATACACCTGTGCTAGGAGCATTAGGAGATGCATGAACATATTTGATCTGCTATTGCAATTAGTCAAAGCTGGCATAATAAAAAAAGGTAATGATTTCAGACATCTCTAAGTTTCTTCTTTCAATTTCAAATCCTTTCCCTCGCCTTATCAGTAACTAAAGTCCAGGGCAAGTTTATCTTAAAATCAAGACCTTTGAGTTACCCATGCATTTAAAAAATGGGAACACTTTCTATATTAAAATGTAAATTTTTATCCTCACATGATTCAAACCAAGCTCACTTGATTTTTCTTAACACTGTAAAAATACAAAATGAAACAACTCCATCACAAACCTTTGTGCTGAGATTAAACATGAGAAATTTGAGCCCTGAAGGAATTTTTTTTTTTTTACAAAACTGTGGGATAGCCTTAAATCAATAATCTCTTTCTTTATACTTTTTCCTCATTTCACACAATCTCCCATTGCTTTTGCAATGTGAACTTCACAAATGTGGTTGTTTTCATGGTAACATTTATTTTAAAAAGTAATGTAACGAAAGTTTCTTCACCAATAGTGTACACAGCACTTTGTGGTTTATACCAATGGCTGAGCTAAATACTAGTTCTTGGTTCCATCTGGAAAA
The DNA here is from genome assembly GCF_965140235.1 of Caretta caretta. NCBI lineage: Eukaryota > Metazoa > Chordata > Testudines > Cheloniidae > Caretta > Caretta caretta. The sequence continues at coordinate 28,605,424 of NC_134210.1, forward strand.
AGAAGTGAATCTTAGATCATGTATAAATACTCCATGTGCCTACCCTGTAATCTGCCTTGGAAATTCAAACATTGAGAAAAGCAATAGGGATTTGATCCTCTATCATTCAGATTTCTCCATTGCCATGAATGGGGGTAGGACCAAGTCCTAATTTATCTATCCAAGACTTGCATAGAGCCCTTTGCCATGTTAATATAGCCCAAAGACTTCTTTTCTTCTCAGGTCTATTCATAGTGCCTACAATTCGTAATAACCATAATGAGCTGCTCACAGAATACATGTTGCTATTACTGCCCACTCCTTGTTCGTTACACCCACTTGTGTCTTGAATTAAATTTATGTTACAACCCCCTTCCACAGAGTTTAGATCTGTCTGTTTATACAGTACATATCATAGTGGGGCCGCTGGGCAGTAGCATAATATAAATAATGAGTTAATAAAGATGGGTGTTTGGTACAAAGGGGCGGAGGATAGGTAGGGTAGAGGGAAAGGAGGACATAAAAACTGGGAGATGAGCTGGCCTTTGGGAGCTTCTCTAGGCAGCAGGGCTATGTGTAGCTGGCAGCAGGGGTCAGGAAGGCAGTGGGGAGTTCCATTGCCCATCCCTGTACCTGAACCAAGCTTTCCCTTTCTGCACTCCAACCCAAACAATCCCAGGATTTAACTGTAGAGTGGAGCAATTTGTGTGTGTTGGGTATGAGAATGTTTGTTTGGGGGCTAAGGCATATGAGTCTAGGTTGCTTTGGATGTGAATGTTGTTTTAAGGGTGTCTTGCTGGGTTTTCAGTGTAATAGAGAATGTACATACGCAACTTTCTCTGTGTTGAAGTTTTTGGGGTAGGTATGTAGTAATCACACTTCTCTACTTCACCATAAAGCCGCTCATACTCACAACTATGGCAGAAGATGGACATGCCCTCTCTTTTTGGCCCAATTTGAGGGCATTGAGTAATAATTGTCTATGGTTAATCAGGCACTAACTTTAACCATACTTTTTGTCATTTGCTAAAAACAAAGAGTTCCCCATGACACAAAATATTACTAAATACTTAAATCTGGATACTTGGTTGTGTGTGTAGGTTGGTTTTTTTTTTTTTTTTTTTTTTTAAATTACCTGACATTGTTACAGGGATATAAATGGTGGAGTTTCTCTTGTATGGGAAACACATGCCAGTAACTTATTTTTTTCAGAAAACCAAAATGATCTTGAATTTGTCACCTTTCTCTGGACTGAAATTTACAGGAAGGACTTGATCATTATCCATTAAATTTAACAGTAATTACCTATGTGTACGGAAACTCAAATAGACTTCTGTGATTACAGAATCCTTTTAAACTGTCCATGGAAGTTCAAAACACATCCTTTGTTATTTAAATGTAGAGCTATTCAATTTTTTTTTGAAATTTAACAAAAAACGGACAAATGTTTTGCAAAACTTATCCTGTTTTCATCCAGCCCTGTTTAAATGGCATTTTCATATAGTCCGTTCAGCATGAATCAGGCTAAAGATAACGCTTTGCCTAATCAGCCTGCCAGTTACTGCAGGGCTCAATTTACCAGGCTTAATTGAAACTAAGACGCTGTTAAGTTCTAGGACAGTCCATCTGTTTAATTCATTTTGTGTTATGATTCTCATAGAATATCAGGGTTGGAAGGAACTTCAGAAGGTCATCTTTGAGCAGGGGGTTGGACTAGCAAGACCAATCCCCAACTAAATCATCCCAGCCAGGGCTTTGTCAAGCCTGACCTTAAAAACCTTTAAGGAAGGAGATTCCACCACCTCCCTAGGTAACTCATTCCAGTGCTTCATCACCCTCCTAATTTTTCCTAATATCCAAGAAATAGTTTTTCCTAATATCCAACCTAGACCTCCCCCACTGCAAGTTGAGATCATTGCTCCTTGTTCTGTCATCTGCCACCACTGAGAACAGCTGAGCTCCATCCTCTTTGGAATCCCCCTTCAGATAGTTAAAGGCTGCTATCAAATCCCCCCTCACTCAAGAGGTCATCTAGTCCAACCCCCTTCCCCAGTCAGGACCAATCCCCAACTAAATCATCTTAGGGCTTTGTCAAGCCTGACCTTAAAAACCTCTAAGGAAGGAGATTCCATCACCTCCCTAGGTAACCCATTCCAGTGCTTCACCACCCTCCTAGAGAAAAAGTTTTTCCTAATATCCAACCTAAACCTCCCCCACTGCAAATTGAGACCATTACTCCTTGTTCTGTCTTTCTGTACCCACCCACGCTATTGTAATCTCCAGCCCTGATGCATTCTCAGGTCTATGCCCATTTCTGCAACTCTGTAGATAAGCACTGAGACCAGTGTTGTAAAGTCCTCCAAGAAGGGACGAGTGGAATCCTACTACTTCCTCATCTCAACTGAGGTGCCTTTAGGAGCCAGCGTTGCCTCCAAAGTGGGCAGTGCTGGTCAGGAAGGGGATGTGGTCAGGGCAAACAAGGGATGTTCTGATTCAGCCTGTCTCCTGTAGACAATGTGTCATGCAGGATGTTGTGGAATCCACTTATCACTTACATTTGCTACCCCTGTAAGGAGCCCGAAGAGTGGGGTGACACAGCCTCTTCTTGCCCTGTGGGTGAATTGACTTAGCTAGCTAGCACAGGAAGGTGTACATTATTCACACCTAGGTCACTGGTTCAGCCCAGGTTGGTAAAGGACTGAAGTCATTACCATCTGACAGACAATAAGACTCTTGCTCTTTGTTGGGCTATTTTGTTAGTCATTTCATCAGCCAACCTCTAGAAGACCACTTCTGCAGTGGAAAGTGACAATATTTAACAGTGCATGTTACTCATCAGTTTAGGGAAAGAGGTGAAGGGAAAAAACTGTCTCTATTTGAAATTGCACAGGAAATATAGTTAGGCAGAATGCAATTATCCTACTTGGCATCTGGTCAGAGAACCGGAAATAAATTTCCCATCCTTCCTTTCACACGACTTAGTTTCTTCTGTGGGTTTAGCATGTGTGTTTTATGGAGATACAGGGATTCACAGCTGTAATCAGAGAGAGATGAAGAAACTCAGAAATGGTTTGATCTAATCTCAAACTCAGCCTCCCTATCCCTCTGAATCATTTTTAAAGATTGCATTGCAATGCATTCGGACCAAACACACAGCTGTACATAGAACCATTAGCCAGGGTTTCTTTCCCCCCCCCCGGTCCACCCCGCCCCGGCCCTCTTTTTATAGGGTTTTTTTGGTGTGGCAGAGAGATGACATTTTTATGATTGCAGGTATAGAGAAGCTGAGCATGTGCTGATGTAACTACATAGAAGAGATGAAGTCTGCAAAAGTTTGGACATGGATCAAGATCTGAACTTTCCCAAATTTCATCCAGACTGGGCATTAAAGAACCAAGGTTTTGGGTTGGGCCAACATTAGCTAGGCAGTTACAGATCTTCTATTTCTATACCAATGAAAGTCCTGTGATTAGTCCCTCTATTAGTTTATTGATATTATTTAGATGATGGCTCCATAATTCAATCTGTTGGCGTGTGTCTACTCATTTTAAATCTGCCTGCATTTTGCTTACATTTATGGACTCTTCACTTTCAGCTGTCTCATAAATTTCTTCTCTGGTCTTCCCAAAAGATAAAACTAGAGAGAAATTCCAACTGGTCCTAATGATTTATTTCTGTTTAGTTAGGACTTCTGCTTTCTTGACCTTGAAATGAGCCATGACAATGATATATTTTCCCTGCTAGTTCTCATTCTTTCCATTTTGAACAGAGTGGGAAAAATCATTTAATATGTTAGTTATCTCCTCTTAACGTCAAGTTTCACTTGTGCCTCATCATTTCCCATCCAAAAGTCACTCATTTCATGATCATGACAAGGGTGAAAAAGAGAAGTTAGCCAATATATGTATGAGTTTTAGATAAAATTTGCAGGTTGAATATTGTATATCTCCATATAATGCATAGTATTAATGGTAATTAATATTAGAGGAAACTGGTAGTAACCCCTAGTTTAAGGCTGCCTCACTTCCTGGTTCCAAGCTTTAACTGTTTGGAGGGCATTTTCGAAGGTTGGTCTCTACCTCACAGTGGATATTTTTAACCGGTCCAATGAAAATAGTGCCACTTTTTGTTTTTGTTTTGCAGAATGAGGTCAAAGGAAAAGAGGAGGTATTACCAATGTTAACTTTTTTTTTTTTTTACTTTTTCAAAAGAGCTCTAGCACTTTAGGTGCACAGACAAAATTAATCCTACTCCTGATAATAACCTGTGGTTCAGGGCAGGAAGGCACACTTGTCTGGCAGCCAGGAGACCATGAGGCCTGAGATGTGACCATGAGGTCACATCTCAGCATGTAACACATCCCCGTTAATGTCTGATAGGCAGAGATTAACATATTTCTGACACCAGCTGATGGAGGTATACTTTAGCTCAAGTAGAAAAGGAGTACTTGTGGCACCTTAGAGACTAACCAATTTATTTGAGCATGAGCTTTCGTGAGCTACAGCTCACTTCATCAGATTTTTACCGTGGAAACTGCAGCAGACTTTATATACACACAGAAATCATGAAACAATACCTCCTCCCACCCCACTGTCCTGCTGGTAATAGCTTATCTAAAGTGATCAACAGGTGGGCCATTTCCAGCACAAATCCAGGTTTTCTCACCCTCAAGTGACACAGGTCTGTGCTGCAGTGCTGAAGGTCTTGGGTTCACTCCCTGCTGATTCATAAATTCCAAGGCCAGCTGGAACCATTGTGATCATCTCATCTAATCTAACTTCTGAGGCCTTAGAACTTCCCAAAATAATTCCTAGATCACATCTTTTAGAAAAACATTCAATCTTGATTTAAAAATTGTCAGTGATGGAGTACCCACCATGACCTTTAGTAAATTGTTCCATTGGTTAATGAACACTTTATTTCCAGTCTGAATTTCTCTAGCTTCAACTTCCATCCATTGGATTGTGTTATACCTTTCTCCAGTAGATTGAAGAGCCCATTATCAAATATTTGTTCCCCATGTAGATACTAATAAACTGTAATCAAATCATCACTTCTCTTCGTTAAGATAAATAGATTGAGGTACTTGTGTCTATCACTATATTTGTTTTCTAATCCTTGAATCATTCTTTTAGTTTCCTCTGAACTCTCTCCAATTTTTCAACATCCTTCTTGAAATGTAATATGCAGAACTGGACACAGTATTCTGGCAGAGGTCACACAGTACCAAACCAAGTAAAATAACCTCTTTACTCCTACTTGAGATTCCCCTGATTCTCCCAAAATCACCTTAGCTCTTTTGGCCATAATGTCACAGTGGGAGTTCATGTTTAGCTAATTATCCACCACAACAGTAAAATCTTTTTCAAAGTCACTGCTTCCCAGGATAGGGTCCCCCATTCTGTAAATATGGCCTACGTTCTGTGTTCCCAGTTGTATGCATTTAGTCATAATAAAATGTGTATTGTTTGCTTTTGCCCACTTTACTAAGCAATCCAGATTGCTCTGAACCAGTGATCTGTCCTCTTCATTATTTACCACTCCCCCAATTTCTGTGTCATCTGCAATCTTTCAGTGATTATTTAGTTTTCTTCCAGGGCATTGATAAAAAATGTTAAATATAGGGCCAAGGGCTGATCTCTGTGGGACCCCAATGGAAACACACCCACTTGATGATGTTTCCCTGTTTACAGTTACATTTTGAGACCTTTCAGTTAGCCAGTAATCCATGCAGTATGTGCCTTGTTAATTTTACAGCATTCTAGAATTTAAATAAAAATTTTGTATGGTACCAAATCAAAAACCTTACAGAAATCTAAGTATATTATACCAATGCTATTACATTTATCAACCAAACTTGTAATCTTATCCCCACAAAAACTAATTTGACAGGATCGGTTTTCCATAACCTAACTTTTGCAAATCAACATGAGTTTATCTTCCTTTAATTCTTGGTTAATTGAGTCCCATATCAGTTGCTGCATTATCTTGACCAGGATTGATGTTAGGCTATCTATCAGGTTTATAATTACCCAGGTCATCTGGTTTACCCTAAACACTTTCTTTCAGTCTTCTGGAACTTCCCCAGTGCTCCTAGACTTATTGAAAATCAACATTAATGATTCAGCGAGTTCCTCAGTCAGCTTCTTTAAAACTCTTGGATGCAAGCTAACTGTACTTACTGATTTTAAAAATGTAGCTTTTTAGTAGCTTCGGTTTTAACATCCTCCAGGAGATACTAGTGTGATGGAAAGAATATTATCCCCATATAATGAGACTAGATCTATTTATTTCCACAAATACGGAACAAAAATATTTATTGAACACTTCTGCCTTTTCTACCTAGCAACAGACAAATACCATTGTCAGGATTCTTTTTGTTCCTAATATATTTTAAAAACTCCTCCTTATTGTCCTTCACTCTGCTGGCTATAGGTTTCTCCTTGTGTTCCTTTGCTTCCCTTGTCAATTTTCTACGATTCCTAACTTCTTTATATTTGATGAATTTGATTTACCTTTACCTTTCTTCCATTTGTTATATTTTAGAGCTGCCTTCACTCTTCCTTTAGCCCAAATTGATTTTTTTGAAACCAGTATGGCCTTCTTCCTCAATTGTGGGACAGTGACTTTTTGATCATCTAGTAAGTGTTCTTAAATGGTTCCCAAATATCATTCACATTTTTGACTGAATTCTTCCTCTCAGTTGATTTAGCTCATAATCAAAGTCTTAGAAGTCAGAAGATGAGTAGTAAATGAAGCAGGGGATTGTAGAAAGAGAAAGTTTGGCCTTGTGGTTAAATCAGTTGACTTTAGAGAACTGTATTTGATTCTATACAGTTTCTTAAACCACTGCTGTATCTGAGCACCTTCCAGTCATGCATTAAGTGATGTGACGAACGTCGGTCATGTGTGGTTATTCTTTCTGTCATGCTCTCCCCAGGGGAAGAATTGTGGATGCAGTAGAGCATTTTGTTTGGATAGTTTTTTTTTTAAAGTATATTTTTCTATGTTTACGTTAGAGAAGACCGGTCAAAGAAGTGCTCCTTGCACTTGGAGTGGGAGGTGGGGAGCTTTGTGATGGTCCTTAATTAGCATAGAAATATACTACCAGTTATACTACCCAGATGGTAACAGTGATTGTGAAATGCTCAGGGAGATGAGAGGCTGCAAAGGGAGAAAACTCAATAATAGGGGATTTAAACTATCCTCATATTGACTGGTATATGTCACCTAAGGAAGGGATGTAGAGATAAAATGTCTAGACATGTTGAATGACTTCTTTTAAGAGAAGCTTGTCCTGTAACCCATGAGGGAAGATAAATTCTTGATTTAATACTAAGTGGAACAAAAGATCTGGTTCAGGACGTGAATATAACTGAACTGCTTGGTAATAGTGACCACAATCTAATTAAATTTAACATCCTTCTAGGAGGAAAATGCCAGAGAAACCCACCACAGTAGCATTTAACTTCAAAAGGGGGAAGCTAGTTAAATGGAACAGTTACAAGGGTGAAATGCCAGCAAACTGCATGGCGGCTATTTAAAAATGCCATGGAGGTTTCAGCTAAATGTATACTCCAAATAAAAACAGTAAGAGGACCAATAAAGTCATCATGGCTAAACAACATAGTAAAACAGTAGTTAGAGACAAAAAGGAATCATTTAAAAATTGGAAGTCAAATCCTTGTGAGGAAAATAGAATAGAGCATAAACTCTGGCAAGTCAAGTGTAAAAGTGTGATAAGACACCCTAAGAAAGAATTTGAAGAGCAACTAGCTAAGGACAATGTAACAGTTTTTTTTCTTTTTTTAAAGAATATCAGAAGCAGGAAGTCTGCCAAACAGTCAGTGGGACCACTAAGTGATTTGAGGAGCATTAAAAGAAGACAAGGCCCTTGCAAAGATGCTAAATGAATTGTTTACACCAGTCTTCACTGTAGAGGCTATGGGGGAGACCCACATACCCAAACCATTCTTTCTAGGTGACAAATCTGAGGTAGTGCCCTAGATATCAATAGCGAAGGTTTTCGAATGAATTGATAAAGTAAACAGTAGTAGGTCACCAGAACCAGAGGATATTCACCCAAGAGTTCTGAAGGAATTCAAATTTGAAATTGCAGAGCAACTCACTATGGTATATAACGTATCACTTAAATCAGCCCCTGTACCAGTGACTGACAGGTAGCTATTATATGGCTATTTAAAAAAATGGCTCCAGAGGTTATTCTTGCTATTACAGGTAATTTCGGTGTCAGGCAAATTGGCTGAAAGTATAGCAAAGAACAGAAATATCAGACAAACACAAACATGATATGTTTCGTAAGAATCAACACTGCTTTTGTAAAGCGAAATCAGGCCTCGCCAATTTATTAGAATTCTTTGAGGGAGTCAACAAGCATGCAAAAAAGGGTGATCCAGTCAATACAGTGTACTTGGACTTTCAGAAAGCCTTTGACAAGGTCCCTTGCCAATGGCTCTTAAGCAAATGAAGTAGTCATAGGATAAGAGGGAAAGTTCGCTCATGGATCAGTATCTAGTTAAGATAGGAAACAAAGACCATAAATAAATGTCAGTTTTCACAATGGAGAAAGGTAAATAGTGGGGTGCCCCAAAGATTTCTACTGTGACCTATGCTGTTCAACATATTCATAAACGGTCTGGGAATGGGGCATGAAGAGTGAGGTCGCAAAAATTGCAGATGGTACAGAATTGCTTAAGTCTGAAGTTGGCTGTGAAGAGTTACAAAAAGATCTCACAAAACTGGGTGACTGGGCAATACAATGGCAGATGAAATTCAGTGTTAAGTGCAAAGTAATACACATTGAAGAAAATAATCCCAACTATACATACAAAATGATGGGGTATAAATTAGTTGTTACCACTCAAGGCATTGTTGGAAAGCACACGAGGAAATAAATAAAACTGTATTCAGTGCAGGGTTTGGATGGTGGGTAATAAATACAGCTTAGTGCCATACATTGAACAACAAAGATAAAAAGAAATATTCAACATCTGTTTCATTCACTGAACACATTCCAGCCTGTAGAAACATTAACATTAGTAATCACTTCACACCATGAAAAGGCAGACATCTGAGTTGGAAGACACCACCTTTAATCGGCATACACCACTACTAAGCACAATTCTGGACAGATAACCTATAGGGATTTAGGCAAGGCATCACAACTCCTGCCATGCAATATGCCATGGGATTTTTAGTGACCACTAATAGTCAGGAACTTGTCTTTACATTCTCAATCTCTAGCAGCCTAGTGCATCCTGTTATCCATATTCCTACTTGTTGTAGTAGCCAGGCAAGGTACTAATAAACTTCAACAGGACTTTAAAAAATAAAGTGGAAACCTCTTTTCCAAGCTGCTGTTGCACCTTCAGTAGCTCTCCCTCAGCCTCTTCAACTCCTCCCCCTCATAGAATATCAGGGTTGGACGGGACCTCAGGAGGTCATCTAGTGCAACCCCCTGCTCAAAGCAGGACCAACACCAACTAAATCATCCCAGCCAGGGCTTTGTCAAGCCTGACCTTAAAAACTTCTAAGGAAGGAGATTCCACCACCTCCCTAGGTAACCCCTTCCAGTGCTTCACCACCCTCCTAGTGAAAAAGTTTTTCCTAATATCCAACCTAAACCTTCCCCACTGCAACTTGAGACCATTACTCCTTGTTCTGTCATCTGCTACCACTGAGCATAGTCTACATCCATCCTCTTTGGAATCCCTTTTCAGGTAGTTGAAAGCAGCTATCAAATCCCCCCTCATTCTTCTCTTCTGCAGACTAAACAATCCCAGTTTGCTCAGCCTCTCCTCATAAGTCATGTGTTCCAGTCCCCTAATCATTTTTGTTGCCATCTGCTGGACGCTTTCCAATTTTTCCACATCCTTCTTGTAGTGTGGGGCCCAAAACTGGACACAGTACTCCAGATGAGGCCTCACCAATGTCGAATAGAGGGGAATGATCACATCCCTCGATCTGCTGGCAGTGCCCCTACTTATACATCCCAAAATGCCATTGGCCTTCCTGGCAACAAGGGCACACTGTTGACTCATATCCAGCTTCTCGTCCACTGTAACCCCTAGGTCCTTTTCTGCAGAACTGCTGCCTAGCATTTCGGTCCCTAGTCTGTAGCGGTGCATTGGGTTCTTCCATCCTCAGTGCAGGACTCTGCACTTGTCCTTGTTGAACCTCATCGGATTTCTTTTGGCCCAATCCTCCAATTTGTCTAGGTCCCTCTGCATCCTATCTCTGCCCTCCAGCATATCTACCACTCCTCCTAGTTTACTATCATCTGCAAATTTGCTGAGGATGCAATCCACACCATCCTCCAGATCATTAATGAAGATATTGAACAAAACCGGCCCAAGGACCGACCCTTGGGGCACTCCACTTGATACCGGCTGCCAACTAGACATGAAGCCATTGATCACTACCCGTTGAGCCCGACGATCTAGCCAGCTTTCTATCCACCTTATAGTCTATTCATCCAGCCCATACTTCTTTAACTTGCTGGAAAGAATACTGTGGGAGACCGTGTCAAAAGTTTTGCTAAAGTCAAGGAAAAACACGTCCACTGCTTTCCCCTCATCCACAGAGCCAGTTATCTCATCATAGAAGGCAATTAGATTAGTCAGGCATGACTTGCCCTTGGTGAATCCATGCTGACTGTTCCTCATCACTTTCCTCTCCTCTAAGTGCTTCAGAATTGATTCCTTGAGGACCTGCTCCATGATTTTCCAGGGAATGAGGTGAGGCTGACTGGCCTGTAGTTTCCAAGATCCTCCTTCTTCCCTTTTTTTAAAGATGGGCACTACATTAGCCTTTTTCCAGTCATCCGGGACTTCTCCCGATCGCCATGAGTTTTCAAAGATAATGGCCAATGGCTCTGCAGTCACATCCACCAACTCCTTTAGCACTCTCGGATGCAGCGCATCCGGCCCCATGAACTTGTGCTCATCCAGCTTTTCTAAATAGTCCCGAACCACTTCTCTCTTCACAGAGGGCTGGTCACCTCCTCCCCATGCTGTGCTGCCCAGTGCAGCAGTCTGGGAGCCGACCTTGTTCATGAAGACAGAGGCAAAAAAGGCATTGAGTACATTAGCTTTTTCCACATCCTCTGTCACTAGGTTGCCTCCCTCATTCAGGAAGGGGCCCACCCTTTCCTTTACTTTCTTCTTGTTGCTAACATACCTGAAGAAACCCTTCTTGTTACTCTTAACATTTCTTGCTAGCTGCAACTCCAGGTGTGATTTGGCCTTCCTGATTTCACTCTTACATGCCCGAGCAATATTTTTATACTCTTCCCTGGTCATTTGTCCAATCTTCCACTTCTTGTAAACTTCTTTTTTTGTGTTTAAGATCAGCAAGGATTTCACTGTTAAGCCAACCTGGTCGCCTGCCATATTTACTATTCTTTCTACACATCGGGATAGTTTGTTCCTGTAACCTCAATAAGGATTCCTTAAGATACAGCCAGCTCTCCTGGACTCCTTTCCCCCTCATGTTATTCTCCCAGGGGATCCTGCCCATCAGTTCCCTGAAGTTGTCAAAGTCTGCTTTTCTGAAGTCCAGAGTCCGTATTCTGCTGCTCTCCTTTCTTCCCTGTGTCAGGATCCTGAACTCAACCATCTCATGGTCACTGCCTCCCAGGTTCCCATCCACTTTTGCTTCCCCTACTAATTCTTCCCGGTTTGTGAGTAGCAGGTCAAGAAGTCACATTGGCTCATACTGAGGGGGCTTAGTCACTATGCCTAACTTTGATATGCTACCACACAGGTTTACCCATTCATATTAATGAAGCCTAGAGGTCCTAGACAAATGGATCATTATGACACTATCCACTATGTGGAATCACCAATCTTTTGACTATTCTCAGATGGAAATAGATGGGCTTTCTTCTGCCATGGCTATTTGATCATCCACCTAAGTGCATGTGGGCAGATGCCCTCCAGAATAAGTTGCAGTAACGTCCCTTGCTATATCTAGGAGTGAAGCCACATAGAAAAGTTCTATCTGATACAAAAAGCAGCAACCCTTTCTGCTTAAAAACACAGGTCACCATGTACATGCCCCTGTACCCTGCTTTCTACACAGGCAAAATTCCCCATCAGATGTATAATACATGAATATCAACTTGCTCTTGCAAATGATGGTAGTTGTTTTACTTTTGGTTTTAGAGATGTTTAGACAGGTGTGTGTATTTCTTACCTTAAAAAAAGCAAAAAAGGGGAAATAAGCAAGGTGCTATGAATTGTCCCATAGTGAGGCTTGCACACCTCTGGGAGAGAAGAGAACTACCTCATGAGCAGATGGCCAGCTGGGTAGATCAGCCATTTTAGTGATAGCTCTCACCATATTTTTTTAAGACTTTATTTTTATATTAGAGGAATTAGCTCATACCATCCCCCAGATAATGGGAGGGATCAGAGGCACCTCTCCCACTCAGCTGTCCAAGTCATGTCACACAGGCATAATCACTAGAAGTATCTGCACATAGGTATAACGTTGGCATATTTTTTATGGCTTAGGCCTGGAAAACTGAGCAAGAAAGGACCAGTGCCAGCACAGGTGTTAAGGATAGTTGTGTTGGTCAAGTGTTCTGACGTTGAAAGCCTGTTAAATGTTTTCTATCTGTAACTTCAGGCAAACTACGAGTTCAAGGGTGAAGAATTGCAAGTATGAGAAAAGAAATGAGAAACAGTAACTCCTTTCTGGGAAAAGCATCAGAACCAGGTCTGGATTAAGGCGTAGATGTTAGTCTTGTGCATAAGGCCCCGGATCCTAGAGTCATGACATGACATTCATTTTTTTAAATAAGGACATTTCTAGCCCTCCTGGTTGGGACAAAAAGCTTGAAAGTCAAAAGTTAGTGTGAGTGATGTGGGCTGCACATCTGGTGGAGTCTGTAGGCTGTCTCAGATAGCGCTGAGAGGAGTGAACTGCTCCTTGCATCTCAATGGAGTGTTAATTCCAAGACCCACTGCTCTGAGTTGCTCTGCTAACACCATTGCAACAGAGGACTCTGTGTGTGGCAGGAGAAAAGTGCAGTGGGCCTGGCTCAGCTGTCCAAGCAGATATAGCTGACTGATGGGGTAAATACTGGGGTGCCTCGCTATCCTCCCTTCCTCTCAGGGGGAAAATGGGAAAATCCTGGTGGGATTCAGGGGGTCCCTGGCTACTGACCCTGACTTTCAAGGAGTGCCACCACTGCTTTAAATGGGAGTGGGCTTGGGGGCCGGTTCTCTGTGCACAGGTGCTGGAATTGTCTTAATTTGGCCTCAGTCCATACCAGCTTCTAGCAAAATAGACATGAGATCAAGTGGGATATTGATCTGGCCCTCTCTATTACCTTTGTGTTTCTTAAACACAATTGAATTAGCTGATAGATTTTTATCACTATAATATAATAATGTTTGATAAATACATAAACGTGATTACGGTTAAGGCTATGAATGGCTTGTACAGAGTTTAGACTCTTGCCAATTGTTTTTCCTGTTCAATAATTTTCTATAAAATATTGAAGCCTGAGAGAGGTTTTTTTGTTTGTTTTTGTTTTACCAACATCCTGTAGCCAAAAAGCACTGAATTATTTTGAAGTTAGAGTTCTGTCAAAAACGTATTGAAAAACTGGAAGAATTGTGGCAAACATCCTACAATATAATTTTAAACATAAAAAACAGATTCCAGAAAAGCTGAAAAAGCAGCATGGTTAATAGACAAAGGGGGATTTTCAGATGCATAATAAATTGTGAAAGAAGGAAATGCAGTGGGAAGTTAAAAGAAATGAAAACCAGATTTAATTACAGAAGATAAATATTTTGCCAAAACATTACAGGATTTTAGCATTTCTTGCTAACACAGAGCCGCTTTGTTTATCTAAGATAATGTTAAATTTATTGGAAGGAAAACCTCTATTTGATTTAAATGCCTTCATGCTCCAAATACTGACTTTGTACCATGTCCACTCTGAGGAAAAACATATCTATAAAAGGGGGAATCTTACTCCAAAACCACACCTATATTTAGACCTTTCAGTTGAAATGAAAGATATTGAATGAAATTCACCTTGTTGGTTGTGGTGCCACTGTCTTAAACAAGAGGCATTTGTTGAGGAAAACAATGGCAAACTACAGACACAAACAGGCTTCTGCACAGCTTCAGCTAGTATTTTGTCTCCCTTGTTTACCAGGGAATATACCTTATCTGGAGCTCTGTACCACACACAAACATCTAGTTGCAGGTCAGAGAAGGCCTAATGGTGGGAGCAGGAATAAGGCTCTGGTGGTTGGAGCAGGAATGATAGCTGGGAGTCATGCCAGGGATCAGAGTTGGAGTCAGAAACCAGGAGTTTGGCCTAAGATCTGAGCTGGAATCGGATCAGGAGTCAAGCCAAGGGTCAGAGCCAGAGTCTGAAGCAGGGAACAAGAGCAGGGTCTATTGTCCCTGGTCTGTTGCTACTGCCAGGTTGCACAGACAGCTTCCCAAACCTCCCTCCATGCTTAGGTAGTGCACCTGGACCAATCAGAGATCATGAGGGGTGCTGCCAATTGGGCCTTCCATGGGCAGCCCTTCCTATTGTGCTTAGTCCCTAGGGTTTATAGTACATGGATCACAGCTCTGCCCTGGCTGCTGGGTAATAGTGTGGAAGTGTCAATCACCTGCAACCCTAGAGACCTGGCACCTAGTCCTCCTACTCCTTACAAGAAATCATATTGTTCCTCTCTGGAGTCCTCTTCCTGGAAGCAAGATGCCTTTAGACAGATAGATAGAGAGTGTGTGTGTATAAAGGGCTGTCAAGCAATTAAAAAAATTAATTAATTGTGCAATTAATCGCACTGTTAAACAATAATAGAATACCATTTATTTAAATATGATTGGATGTTTCCTAGATTTTTCAAATATATTGATTTCAATTATAACACCGAATACAAAGTGTACAGTGCTCACGTAACATTTATTACAAATATTTGCACTATAAAAAACAAAAGAAATAGTATTTTTCAATTCACCTCATACAAGTATTGTAGTGCAATCTCTTTATCATGAAAGTTGAACTTACAAACGTAGATTTTTTTTCTTACATAACTGCACTCAAAAATAAAACAATGCAAAACTTTGGAGCCTACAAGTCTACTCAGTCCTATTTCTTGTTCAGTGAATCGCTCAGACAAACAAGTTTGTTTACATTTGCAGGAGATAATGCTGCCCGCTTCTGGTTCACATTGTCACCAGAAAGTAAGAACAGTTGTTTGCATGGCACTGTTGCAGCTGGCATCACAAGATATTTACATGCCAGATGTGCTAAAGATTTATATGTCCCTTCATGCTTCAATTACCATTCCAGAGGACATGCATCCATGCTGATGATGCGTTCTGCTTGATAACAATCCAAAGCAGTGCAGACCAATGCATGTTTATTTTCATCATCTGAGTCAGATGCCACCAGCAGAAGGTTGATTTTCTTTTTTGGTGGTTCGGATTCTATAGTTTCCACATTGAAATGTTGCTCTTTTAAGACTTCTGAAAGCATGCTCCACACCCCATCCTGATCAGATTTTGGAAGGCACTTCAGATTCTTAAACCTTGGGTCAAGTGCTGTAGTTATTTTTAGAAATCTCACACTGGTACCTTCTTTGTGTTTTTTGTCAAATCTGCAGTGAAAGTGTTCTTAAAATGAACGATATGAGGTGAATCATCATCTCAGACTACTATAACATTAAATATATGGCAGAATGTGGGTAAAATAGAGCTGGAGACATACAATTCTCCCCCAAATTTAATTAACACATTATTTTTTTAACGAGCGTCATCAGCATAGAAACATGTCCTCTGGAATGGTGGCCAAAGCATGAAAGAGCATACGAATGTTTAGCATATCTGGTGTGTAAATACCTTGCAATGCCATCTACAAAAGTCCCATGTGAACGTCTGTTCTCACTTTTTGGTGATGTATATAAGAAGTGGGCAGCATTATATTGTTAATATAAACAAACTTGTTTGTCTTGGCAATTGGCTGAATGAGAAATAGGACTGAGTAGACTTGTAGGCTCTAAAGTTTTGCATTGTTTTGTTTTTGAGTGCAGTTATGTACGAAAAAAATCTACTTTTGTAAGTTATACTTTCATGATAAAGAGATTGCATTACAATACTTGTATGAGGTGAATTGAAAAATAATGTTTCTTCTGTTTATCATTTTTACAGTGTACATATTTGTAATAAAAATAATATAAAGTGAGCAGTGTACACTTTGTATTGTGTAGTAATTGAAATCAGTATATTTGAAAATGTAGAAAAATATCCAAAAATGTTTAATAAATTTCAATTGGTATTCTATTGTTTAACAATGTGATTAAAACTGTGATTAATCATGATTATTTTAATCGTGATTCATTTTTTAAGTTAATCACATGAGTTAATTGTGATTAATCAACAGCCCTAATATGTATATGTATGTTTCTGTGTGTGTGTGTGTGTAATTAATTTAATGGGCTAATGGACACTTTTAGACTTGGCATGAAATAGCAGGCATTTTAGGAAGGAACCTGAGAATCTCAATAGCTATGAGGTGAAGCTGCAGAAAATTAGCTAAGTAAAACAGTAAACATATGTTCTTCAGTAGAACATATGTTCTTCAGTAGTAAGTATTCTTAGATTCCAAGGCCAGAAGAGACCATTATGATCATCTAGCCTGACTTCCTGTATATCACAGGCAATAGAATTTCCCCAAAATAATTCCTAGAGCAGATCTTTTTGAAAAACATCCAATTGTGATTTAAAAATTGTCAGTGATGGAGAATCCACCACAATCTTTAGTAAATATAGAGTGTGATGTAACAGTGAAAGTATATCATTCTCATGGAGAATGTCGAGGTCAAGGAAATAAACATCAGACAAACAGAAATAAATCTGTAGGCTCAATTGAAATTTATCTTAGGGTTTATCTTTTGGACAACCAATGGGAAAAAATACATAGGATGGGTCAAATACAACCAAAGAGCTTGATAAATATGTGTGAAATGTTCTTGAAAATGTCAGTTGAGCTAGCAAGTGCTGATAAACTATCGACAGACTACAGTCAAGAAGAACAATTATGAAGCTATCATAAAAAACAACATGCCAAATACTAATCTATGTCATGAGAATAATCAGAGGACTCTTGCTGCAGTCTAGTAAGTATGGAAAGTGTCTACTTTCAGACATTCCTAATTTTTCCAGGGTAATAATTAGTCATATTCGGCCCTCAATTAGTAATCTATGTGACCCCTTTGAACTCAATGGAATTGCATGGGTATAACTTGGGTCTGAATTTGACAATAAATTTGCCACTATAAGTAACGCTAAATGGAACACTCAGGATTTATATATCAGTTTGCAATATAATTGATCAAGAAACATTTTTTTCAGCTGTGTATTCTGGCATTGATTGGATTATTTGGGCTCCAGTGAAAAAGCCACTTCTCACATTTTATTTTCACCAGTGGTGGAGGGGGTCAGTTTTCAAATGTGAGCAGGCATCTTAGCATGATGTCAAAACAAGATATGTAGAGACTCAAATTGGGTGTGTAGTCAGCCACATTCCCATTTTAGCCTCCTCTACTTTGATGTCAGCAGGAAAAGCAGGATTTAATTGACCTATTAAGGTACCCATGTTTGAAATGTTAGTCTTCCTCCCTACTGTCCACATTTGAAATTGTTTGCAATGTGCTCTGTCTCTGTCCAGACCCAGTTGTTAATGTCGTCTGTATAAGGTTTTTTATTTCTAGCTCTGTATTTACTGTTCCCCTAGGCTGTCTTAATGGTGTTAATCTTAATGGTGGGCAGCACCATTTCTCTGTATTGGTAAAATGTTCCTGGCTAACTCTACTCATGTGTTTTGATTTGCTAAATAAATTAAATATGGATTTAATATGTAATAATTACAGTTTACATCACTTCAACCTACCCTGAGCCTTAGGGAGTTTAGCTTTGCAAATCAATATTCTAGCTAAAATCTAGGCTTAATGTATTACACCCTCATCTCAAATGCTGTTGACACGATCTGTAGAGATGAAACAAAGTTAGGGCTTATTTTCTGTTTGTTCTTTTAAAGCTGTGACATGCCTGCCTAATACAATGTACACCAAACTCAATGGGAGTCTTTCTGGCATCAATGAATTGGTTCAGACCCAGTAAACCAAGCTGCAAAATCATTTACATAGATGTAATGTAATATATGTATTCCCACAAACAACAAAAAAGTTATTAAGCAGTTATGGTTGCAAAAGGGCAACATCTTCTCACACATACCACTAACATTGAAGAAATTTCCAGTTAAGATATCCTGCTATAACCTTTCTTAACCACCACACATTCACCAGTTCCACTGACACACTTTACCCCTCTGTTAATAAGTCCCATATACCTCTAACATGTAGAGTAACAAATACACACCATGATAATACTTTAATGCAAACCCCTAATTGTGACCTCCAAAATATTAACATACATATCCGTGTTTCATGTACTGGTGAGGTATATGATTTGTCACACTCAAAGTAGCAGATGAAGCAGTGAAGTGGTACTTCACTGCTTCATATGTACTGGATAATTTTAATAGGCCTGACACTGCATAGCAGATCTAACAAGACCTGTTAGCAGGTATTAGAACTACATACACATTTTGCATATTCAGTATAGAGACAGTGGAGACCAGCTCAGTTAGGGGAGAAATTTCAGGCTATTTTATTTTCTGTTGTATGGATTACTGTAAAGCCAAAGCCCAGGACGTGGGTAAATCTGACATTATCCATCATGGGTGGGCTTTATTTGAAGCAGGATGGGAATTCTGATGGAAGATACCCAATTCATCTAATTCTTTTCACAGAAGTTTGTGTATTAGTCAGTTCATTATGAAAAGTTTCCCAATCTAGATGGAGGGAATGGAGGAAGATGTTAGTGCTTTAGTTTCCCTCTCTGTTTGATTATTAACTCTTTGAGGACTTCATGTGAGACATCTGTAGCAGTGCTTAATTTGTAATGAAAGAAGTGCTGGGGCTCAAGCAATTAGGGGCCCAGGGCTCAAGCAATTTTTTTACATTCATAACTGATGCAGCAAGCCCGGAGATGCTGGGTCTATGAATTGTCAAACCTAGAGGTGCCAGGGCTCAACCCTGGCAAGCTCTGGCATAAATTAAGCACTGATCTCTAGGAATGACTGACAAAACAGAGCCTTTTTTTCTTTGACTTTCTGGCTTGGTATATACTGTGGATTTCCCCCATTTTGCTATTAACTGATGTTATGAGGAGGCACAATATAGCATCAGGGCAATAGCTACTGGGCACTTATGGGTAAAGTGATGCCTTTTGTATAGTTTGTATATAGGCGGCTTTTTGAATGTTTTGGGATCCTTTAGGATGAAATGCACTTTATCCATAAGGCAAGGGCCAGATCATACATCTGTGTGGAAATACTCTCACAGGGCCAAGTTCCTAAAGAACAGTGTTCTCTAAATTCTTCTACTCTCTCCACCCTGCTCTGAAGAAACTGAGGTCAGGCCCATGAGCCCTTCAGACCTCCTGAAATCCACGAGTCATGGGGATTTTCCGTGGGCACTGGGTCATTCATGCAGATGCCCTGTGCCTCTGGGTTTCCTGCCTCTTTGCCCCAGCCCCCTGATAATGCATCACCATTAGAGCAGTGCTGGCATGGACTCCCCAACTGGCACCTCCCCCTTCAAATGGGCTCCCCTGTGCCCAGGGGACTCCACAGAAAAGCTCATATAGTGTCTGATGTATTCATTTTCCTCCTCTGTATTCTCTGAGTGTGGGAGGTGATGATGGTGTCCCCTGACCCCATTCTCTCCCTCCTGAGACTCACCGAAAACTCTGTGCTCCAAGGAAGGAGCAAAACTTCTGTGGAGATGACTGAGCTCCCTCCTCTGCGGAGCGGGGAGATCCAGACATGGAGGGTCCCCTCTGCAAATGTATCCCTGAGCTTGATCTAGTCCTGGGTGCTCATTTTGGCCGAGGTGTAGCTGGGGCCTGACACACCACCTCCCTGTTGGAAGGCACTGATCCTGCTGGGAAGGGGTTCGGTGGAATCTGTGATTCAGTTAGACCAGCTGGTACCCAGCTAGATATTAAGGAGGTGAGAGTGGCTTTTTACAGAGAGAGCCTAATCTGGGGTTGGAGCAGTGTTGAGGGAGAAACTCTAGGGAGCAGCAAAGCCTAGGGAGAAGGCATAAGCTGAACTTGGTTATATTACTAATAATTCCTTTGTTAATAAAGCCAAATCCCGGGAAGGGAATAGGTATTGGGACTCTGCACAGTGTGAGGGCTTTGGGAGTAAGTGGGGAAGGGCACCTGATCAGAGAGGGCATAAGTGGCTAAAACATACTTTACAGCTGCCAGTCAAACAGGGAGAGGGGGAGTTGAGGAAAAGTTGGCGCAAACCACAGAGCTGCCAACTCTAACTGTTTGATCATGAGTCTTGAGATACTTTGTGTGTGTTTTTTCCTGAATGGCCTAACTCCTGAAATCATGTGATTACATGAAAATCTCAGGGTTTGTTTAGAAAACAAAACAAAAAGAAGCTTCTAGCCTTTAGGGTTGTGGAGAAAAGTTTGAAAACGTGATTTCTGAAGGCTCAAAAATCCAGAAGACAAGTAAGAATGACCCCCAAATGATGTATTATTAAAAACCAAAACATCTAATCATTTAAAAGCAAATCTCATTAATTTTTTGGTGGGGGTCCAACTCTTGATTTTTGAACACTTGGGATTGGCAGTACTAAAACCATCCTCTTCCTCGTCTACATTTGAGCACTAAAGATAAAAAAATAAAATGTGATACTGTCCCACACAGAAAGAGGAGAAGAGATTAAAGCAAGACTGATGCCTTGAATAGTTCTTTTCCAGATTTCTAGAGCTGCATTCATTCAAGCAATTAATAGTCCGCTAGGTACAAAGACAGGGAACTGATTTTAATAACTGCAAAAATGCATTTTTTGCTGCTATGTCCTAAGGAACAAAACTAAAACTTTTTTTAACATGTGAGCCTACGTACTGCTCAAGATCCATGTGCCTACCTCCCACTGATGCTACAGGAGTTTTACAAGCTTTTTCTAGGGCAACACATGGCCCATGGCTGTGATAAATGGTAAAGCTGTATGTAAGGAAAAAGATCCAGGTTGAAATCAGAGAGAACACTCTTCCTGTTTGGGAAACAATGTAGAGAAGGCTCACATCTTCTGTCAAATATAAATGTTTTTCAAGTAATCAGAGGGGTAGGACAGCTTTCAAACAGATGTGGGGCTTTCATCCCTAAATAAAAATCCATTATGTGGTTCCTAATCATTTGTATATTTATTCCCTTCTGTTCTTAAAAGCTAATATTAGAAAAAGAATGGTGTTTACAGATTGTTCAAGGACATAAAACAGGCTAAGATGGGGACAGTAAATCCCATACAACTGAGCATGGTTTAAAACATATGCTTCCGTTTAGGCTTTGGAGTAGAATGACTGATAAGTATCTAATACTCCCATTTGGGGGAAAGTCTCCTCAGTACCAGTACTGCCAACACCAAGGGTTCAAAAATTGAGTCCGACCCTGTCCCCACAACTCACGATATTGCCTTAAAAATAACGAGAGTTTTAAAAACAATAGTTTTGGGGTCCTTTAAATTTGCCTCCTGATTTTTTTTTACCTTTTAGAGTGCACTCAGGTCACATTTACAAGCTTTTATCTGCAATCTTGAGGACCAGAAACTGAGTTTTTAAAATGCACATAATCACATGAATCCAGGACCTGGGGCTTAAAGAAAAATGACAAATATAATAATGGTTGGCAACACTGCAGTACATAGGCAACAAGCAAGGCCCTCTGTGACACTTAAACTCTAGCTTTGCCCTTTACTGAGCACCAATAAATGAGATATTAGAGTTTCCCTCTGTTTCATGTACTGCCAGTTGGGCAATAATTTGAGAGGACTCCATGTTTCTAAAACTAAAGTGCTCTTTGTTAAGATAGCTATTTACAAAGGTGCTTCAATTGCAGCTAGCATTCCAGCCATGTCCACACAGACTGGCTTCCTGCTGCTTCCTCCAAACTCTTCGCTCCTGCAACCTGTGCTCCTCCGTCAAAGTTCCATCAGGTTGCTACATCTTCTTTTTTTTTACAATTATTAGTGTTGTGTTTTCTTGTGCAAGCATTTGCTTAACTGCTGGGACCAGAGATTACTAGTAAATAGCCCACCATAAAAGTTATAGTTTGTATTGCCATCTCATTGTGGCCTATTAAGCCTCATAATACTTCAAGAATGCTGGTCTTCGAACCAGTCTCCTACTTCTTGTTTGTACTATTGCTATTGGTGAGGGACTTGCTTCCATCCTGTTGCTGTCTGTTGTTCAGTCCTGTTGGTCCTCTGTGTTGCTAATACCTCATTTCATCTGATTCTTCTACATCAGGCAAGCTGATGTCTGAGGTGCTTTCTAAGTACTCCTAATCATGGCCTTGGTACCATCTGGCTGGGTGGTAGAGGGTAGCATCCTGTGATACTTGCTTCTTGTGATCTGGTCAGCCTTGGAGTATCAACTCTTTTTGCTGCCTGTAGCACCCCAACTTGTTTGGTGCAGGGCATGGAGCCTCCCCTCAGAGATTCAACGGTATTATAGCATGTTGATAGGGCGCCTCCTGTTCCACAGAATCATCTGTGTTGTACTCTTTGTTGCGCCCTGCTCAGTGTATCTACCACCAGCAGCAACTTTCCTGGACAGAGCCTTATCCCGGCCTCATAGCACTGGAGTTTCACTAACATGTGTGGGAGTCACTTGGGTGCACTTAACAGTGGCTTCTTCTTCATGCTTTCTAATGGCTGGTGATCAGACTTCATATCCACCTTGTGCCCAAAGGTGAGCTGATGCAATCATTCCATTCAAAAGAGCACAGCCAGTATCTCCTTTTCTGTCTGAGCACATCCCTTTTCTGTGCCTATCAGGCCTCTACTAGCAAACATTATGGGCTGCTGCCTTTGCATCAGTGCTGATCTGAGGCCTCTTTCTGGGGATCATACTGTGGCTCTAGCTGCTCTGCCAGCTTGTAGTACTTTCGGACTGGTGCCTTGCTTATGATTTCTTTACTCTTTCAAATGCCTGTTCCTGGGTCTCTGACCATTGCCACACTGCATCATTGTGTGTTAACCGCCTTGGGGTTCAGACATCTATCAGATAGATGTGCACAGAATCTGGAAAGATAAATTGCTGGATTCCCTTCACATCTCTTGTTCTGGGGATTTCTTTTTATGGCTCTGTTTCTCAGCATCCCGCTAAAATCACTCAGAAGTCATCAGATGTCCAATACAGGGGATTTGTTCTCCCTGAGCTTCAGCTTGTCTGCATTCAGCCTAATATTCCCCTCCAGCACCTATTCAGGGGTTGTCACAGCTTGGTATCATGGTCCTGGATTGCTACTTCTTAACATCTTCTTCTGCAATAAGAATGTCATCATCTACAATCTTGGTGCCTGGGAGTCCCTCTAGTATCTGGTTCAGTTTACACTAGAACACCTCTGTGCTGAGCTATGCCCATAGGCATTCATACCCAGTGGTTCCTACCAAAAGATGCAGCAAAGGTTGTCAAGTAGCTAGATGTCTCAGCTAGCTCAGTATGCCAGAACCCATTCTTGACATCTCAAAGTGTATGTTTTTGCCCTGGATAAATTTGGTAGTGTGCCAGCAATCACTGGTAGTAGGCAGAGACTTCTTTTCAATGCTCTGTTAAGTGGTTTTGGTTTGGATCAATACAGATCCTCAGTTTACCTAAACGTTTTCTCGCCACTGCTAGGCTGCTGATCCACTCTGTGCTCGTTTCAGTGGGTGCAATGGTGCCTTTTTGCAGGGTTGCCAGTTCCTTCTTCAGTGGCTCCTCCAGGGCTAATAGAACTCCGTGTTTCAGTAGTCTCATGGATTGTACATGGGGGGGGGCAGGGGTCGGGTCTATTTCCAACTTCAGCTTGCCCTCCCGCTGCCCATCTCCTGCAACCTATTCTCCTCCTTCCAAGTTCCATGCAGGTTGCTGCACACTCTCACAGCCATTTTTTTTCCAGTGGAAATTCACGGTTCAGCTCTGTGGTACCTAACCCTGACTGAAGAGCCAACGTATTTTCTACATTGCATGGTGAGCTGGGACTCCGGTCTTTGGCAACATTCCCTCCTGCTAGCACAGAGCATGAGATCACAACACTCCCCATGCTCATATATTGCTCTGAAGACAGCCCACACCGACACAGACACTTAGTACTCAACTATGTCTAACACCGAGACAGAACATTGATGATGACAGCCAAGGGAAAGAGATCTCAGAAAAACTGGCAATACCCCCACAGTTTACTGTCTCCAAAGAGAAACAGAAGCTCCCCCCCCCCCCCGTGCCTCCTCCAGCCTCCTAACAGACAGTGACTCACAATGGTTTCAACTTGCTGATGATTAGGGGCTTGGGCTTAGGCTGTGAAGAATTATTTGGCTGAAAGAAATCATTTTTTTTCAGTGCTTAGTTACAGGCCAGAGTTTCTGTCAAAATATGTTGGAAATATGCCCCATTCTGATCTCTCTGCCCTAAACTGCACAGCTCAAGCAGCTCAATTCTTTCTCCTCCTCCTCTTTCCACAGTGCTCAGCTCTCTCCACCTCTTACTGCCACTCCTGTGTTGTGCTCAGCCCTAGGGACTGTCTGAGTTGTCCATGCAAGGGAAAGGTCTTCAGATGTAGAGACAGAGATAGACCATCCAGAAACATGTAAATTAGGGCAAATAGGTCACTTATTTGCACAGGTGCCAACTTTCCAATGTGTCGGGGGTAGGCTGCAGTAGCTTGAGCTCAAGAGTCAGCCGTGGTAGCTGAGGCTGTAACAGATTCTTATTCTCTGAGGAGGACATGTAACACACACTCACCAGTTGGTTGCAGTTAGTCTTCCGGGCATGAGCCAAGCTCCTCAGAATGCTTTGGCTTAAAACTGCCTTCTCTCATTGCATGGGAGCAAGGTCAGGCCCCTAACGACTTAAGACATCTCCAAATGGCCATTGTTCCATTAGAAACTTTTTTCCGTGTACTGAGTGACTTTCTCACTAACCGTAATAATAAATTGGTGCAGTTACATATCCCAGTCTACATTATTGCCTGGCATTATTAGTGCCCTTCATTTTGTATAAGACTATGAACATTTGCTAGAACTTTACAAGTGTTCAGTGAGGTGGCTAACCAATTTTATGGTGTGAATCTCAAACTGAGGTCTTTATTATACTAATTTGCGATACTGGTAGCGTAGGAATTATTTTATCCCAACCAGTAACAGTAAAATAAGAGGACATACAACCCTCCTGTATTGACAATATGATGGATACATGGCTCTTTCAGTGCTTTCTCACACAATTCTGCATGGAGTACTAGCATTTAAGCATTTGTAAGTGAATTAAAAATAATTCAGCTGAGACATCATACATAAATTAGAGACAGATGCCAAGAGTTTCAGAAGTGACCAGTGAATTTGGGTGCCCAGCTTGATACATTCAAAAGTATTTGATTTTTCCAGAAAATGCTGAGAAACCCACCTTTTGAAAATCAGGTCACTACAGGGCATCTCAAGAGGGGCACCCAAAGTCACTAGCATCTTTTGATGTTGTCCAGGTAACACCATTTCTTTCTGGTTTTGCAGAAACTACACCCTAAGGCTCTGAATCAGGGTATCGGGTTACAAGCATTACATTTTCAAAACAAGCTCTCACTGGCTGAATCTGAGGCAGGTTGCTGTTGCTCGAGGAAACAGTAGCCTTACAAAAACTAATCCTTTCATGGAATGTCCGAGAAGATAATCGCAATATACTCCACTCAGGTGTGAATGGCATGTTGGGTTCCCTTTGTGATGAGGGGGAAAGCCTGTGTCGCATTTAGAAGCTTCCTTTTAGCTTGTTCAAGCACTGCATATGCTGAAATGTTTTTGCCAGCCCTAAGAAAACTTTCCAGTTTCTAAAGATGATACAAGGACTTTTGACTTCTCACAATGGGAATCCAAGATGGCAGCTGTGGTAGAGCCCCCATAACCACTTTAGAAGCATTTGCTTGTTTGCAAAACCCTCTTATAAGATCTGACAGCTTTTTATGTACTTGTTGAGCTCTTCTGGTTATAAACCCCTAGAATTTCTGTGCACATATCTGCAACAGTTTCTCCCCATCCTCTCAAAAACTGCAAGATGTATCGCCATGATTTTCGGGCGCCAAAGGCTAGGAATGGGATCCAGAGGAAGTGTGAGTAATTTGTGCTATTTTAAAAAGTATCGAGAAGCTTTTAAACCCTAGCAATCGATTTACATCTCTTATTATCAATTTACACTTTCAAGCCACCTTTGCAATGAAAAGAGTTGCAAACTTTCTTTATATCCTCTCTCCAAAAGAACCCCAAACCTGATATTATTCTTTACATGACCAAATCATGGGTAGGCTATGACCTTGTGCTTTGCAGACCTAAAGTCTGTCTCTGCCCCTTGGCATAGTTGCCTGCTTCAATGGACAAGCTCTCAAATTTTGTTTGTATTTATGCTAGAACTTCTGCTTTGTGGTTGACTTTCCTCCTGGTTCCATTGCCTGCTGTGAGATTGCTCAGATATGCATTGCCTGCAGGTTGTATTCCCTTGCATAATTATTTTCACACCTCAGTGATTTCCTTTATAGGATATGTTTTAAACAACTTTTGTTATTTTGGGCTGACACCATGAACTTATGTCTGCTTTAGGGTTTCCTTTTCCACGATGTTAAGCTGAAAACATTTTGGCATAACAGGTTAGGGTGTGATCCATTTTAAAGAGGCACTCCATGCCAGCATAGCTTTGCAGCACTGTGAAAGGTTTCTTGCAGAGAACATGTCTTGCAGCATGATGCAGGAACTTCTTATCTAACCATTTTTCTGTCACCTTCCATATAACCTAGGGCAACAGGCCAAGCAATCTATGAGTCAGCAAGCACAATGCTACTCTAATATTTATTGGGATTAGTCAGATGGATAAGCATTTTCAAGATCTGTCCCTTTATTGTTACATCTAATCACAGTAACATCTTTTATTACACATTTAGCTCCAATGAGATACCATGGATAGGCTGAAGAGAGAAACAGATATCAGAGGCAACCTTTTTCCATGTACAAAACCTGTATACATCTGTTCTTAACAATATAAACTCTTAAACTATTGAGTGCAGATGAAATGGGGCTGGTATGGCTAAGTCATTTGCACAACTGTTTCTCATGTTGCATGTGTAAATATAGATTTGGACATGCAAATGCAGCCACAAGTTGATCTCAGTTTCCATTCTTATGAAAATCTAATACCTCCACCAAATTTTTAAAGCAGATGAAAATAATTAAAAGAATCACATCAGAAGCTGCGACTATTTTCACAGCTGGTGCCATGCCTTGAGACACAGGAAGTACAGCTTACATTTGAGTTCATGGGAGAAGCAGGAGGCTTTCAAGTAGGGTGAACATCTGTGGCCTGCGTTGTGCAGGAGGTCAGACTAGATGATCATAATGGTCCCTTCTGACCTAAATATCTATGAATCTATCTATGAATCTATGAACAGATGTCCCGATTTTATAGGGCCAGTCCCGATTTTTGGGTCTTTTTCTTATATAGGCTCCTATTACCCTCCACCCCAGTCCCGATTTTTTTACATTTGCTGTCTGGTCACCCTACTTTCAAGTGTGGCTGGAGGTTTAATTTAGCAGTGGTTTAACCCCTGCAGCATGCTCAGTATTTAGGAGTTAAATACCATTGTACTTTTAAAAATTCAATTCAAATTTATAAAAATAAGCTTCACCTGAATTTGATTTACTTCTGAGGTTACTATATTAACTCCAGCTGAGTTTCTATAGCTCCAATCATGAGGAGTCCTTGTGGCACCTTAGAGACTAACAAATTTATTTGGGCATAAGCTTTCGTGGATTAGAACCCACTTCATCAGATGGGGTTCTAACCCTCGAAAGCTTATGCCAAAATAAATTTGTTAGTCTCTAAGGTGCCACAAGGACTCCTTGTTACTTTTGCTGATACAGACTAACACAGCTACCACGCTAAAATCTATTCCTCCAATATGACTATGCAAGAGGGTAAAGGGAAGTAAGCTATCTCCTCCTCCTCCCCCATCCAACTTAACCTGTGAAAGGTTTGCCTAGATCAGGACTCTGAGTGCATTGGGAAGAGAAGGTTTTGCCAGGTCACTACTTCCCTTAGGGAATGAGGGGTGAGATGGAGACAAGAATTTTGCAGAACCATGGCTCCACCCTCTCACAAACCACCAAGCAGACTTGGTCTGGTGTAAGGGAGAGAGTATGCTACATCTGGCAATGGGCTGATGTGGCACCCCTCTCATGAGAGGACTTCTAAATCACAGTTCCATTCTAGAGAACTTCCTGACTATGTGCTAGTACATAGGGCTCCATATTCAGGGGAAAGAGTAATGTCGTGGTCTAACTCTGTATAGTAAACAGTTGCTGACTTAGAATAATAGAATATCAGGGTTGGAAGGGACCTCAGGAGGTCATCTAGTCCAACGCCCTGCTCAAAGCAGGACCAATTCCCAACTAAATCATCCCAGCCAGGGCTTTGCCAAGCCTGACCTTAAAAACTTCTAAGGAAGGAGATTCCACCACCTCCCTAGGTAACCCATTCCAGTGCTTCACCACCCTCCTAGTGAAAAAGTTTTTCCCAACATCCAACCTAAACTTCCCCCACTACAACTTGAGACCAATACTCCTTGTTCTGTCATCAGCCACCACTGAGAACAGTCTAGATTCTTCCTCTTTGGAATCCCCTTTCAGGTAGTTAAAAGCAGCTATCAGAAACCCCCTCATTCTTCTCTTCTGCAGATGAAATAATCCCAGTCCCCTCAGCCTCTCCTCATAAATTATGTGCTCCAGCCCCCTAATCATTTTTGTTGCCCTACGCTGGACTCTTTCCAATTTTTCCACATCCTTCTTGCAGTGTGGGGCCCAAAACTGGACACAGTACTCCAGATGAGGCCTCACCAATGCCGAATAGAGGGGAATGATCACGTCTCTTGATCTGCTGGCAAGGCTCATATTTATACAGCCCAAACTGCCATTAGCCTTCTTGGCAACAAGGGCACACTGTTGACTCATATCCAGCTTCTCATCCACTGTAACCCCTAGGTCCTTTTCTGCAGAACTGCTGGCTAGCCATTCGGTCCCTAGTCTGTAGCAGTGCATGGGATTCTTCCTTCCTAAGTGCAGGACTCTGCACTTGTCCTTGTTGAATTTCATCAGATTTCTTTTGGCCCAATCCTCTAATTCGTCTAGGTCCTTCTGTATCCTATCCCTACCCTCCAGCATATCTACCACTCCTCCCAGTTCAGTGTCCTCTGCAAACTTGCTGAGGGTGCAATCCACGCCATCCTCCAGATCATTAATGAAGATATTGAACAAAACCGGCCCCAGGACTGACCCTTGGGGCACTCTGCTTGATACTGGCTGCCAACTAGACATCGAGCCATTGGTCACTACCCGTTGAGCCCAAAAATCTAGCCAGCTTTCTATCCACCTTATAGTCCATTCATCCAGCCAGCAAGAATACTGTGAGAGACTGTATCAAAAGCTTTGCTAAAGTCAAGGAATAACAGGTCCACTGCTTTCCCCTCATCCACAGAGCCAGTTATCTCATCATAGAAGGCAATTAGGTTAGTTAGGCATGACTTGCCCTTGGTGAATCCATGCTGACTATTCCTGATCACTTTCCTCTCCTCTAAGTGTTTCAGAATTGATTCCTTGAGGACCTGCTCCATGATTTTTCCAGGGACTGAGGTGAGGCTGACTGGCCTGTAGTTCCCAGGATCCTCCTTCTTCCCTTTTTTAAAGATGGGCACTACATTAGCCTTTTTCCAGTCATACGGGACTTCCCCCGATCGCCATGAGTTTTCAAAGATAATGGCCAATGGCTCTGCAATCACATCCACCAACTCCTTTAGCACTCTAGCATGCAGCGCATCCGGCCCCATGGACTTGTGCTTGTCCAGCTTTTCTAAATAGTTCTGAACCATTTCTTTCTCCACAGACGGCTAGTCACCTCCTCACCATACTGTGCTGTCCAGTGCCGTAGTCTGGGAGCTGACCTTGTTAATGAAAACAGAGGCAAAAAAAACATTGAGTACATTAACTTTTTCCACATCCTCTGTCACTTGTTTGCCTCCCCCATTCAGGAAGGGGCACACACTTTCCTTGACCACCTTCCTGAAGAAACGCTTCTTGTTACTCTTAACATCCCTTTCTAACTGCAACTCCAAGTGAGATTTGGCCTTCCTGATTTCACTCCCTGCATGCCTGAGCAATATTTTTATACTCCTCCCTGGTTATTTGTCCAGTCTTCCACTTCTTGTAAGCTATCTTGCAATATATTGTAAGATATATTGCGATATCAGTTCAAACTTAGCACCAATCTTTTGAGCTGGGGTTGAACTGAGGAAGCTTGGAGGAGTCATCAGACTGAGATGCTGTTTCTAGTAGGTTGGGCAGATGTTCAAAATAATATTGTGCATGCTCTCTGAGCTCCACTAGAGTCCCCCTTAGTGGGACTTGAATATGCTCTGGGGCTATGCTAGGATCTTTGGATTTGGCTCCTCTTTAACTGGAGAAGAAAAATAAATAGTGGTTCCTCCTAAACACCACCCTTGTGTGGTACCAAAATGGGATGTCACTCACAGTAAATTGTGCAGATCTGTGATGCCCAGCATTCTCCTTTCTTACTTGAGGAATGATATAGTTAACAACGTTGATATTTAAATTATCATCCCAGGACATCTGCATTAATACTTCACTTCAGTGAATGGGGTAGTTCACACTTCATATTTGGATCACGTTCAGGTTTTCTTTGCATCTAAAATAGCTAAAGATTTATTTTAAAAGCTGGTTTCAGAGTAGCAGCCGTGTTAGTCTGTATTCGCAAAAAGAAAAGGAGTACTTGTGGCACCTTAGAGACTAACCAATTTATTTGAGCATGAGCTTTCGTGAGCTACAGCACGAAAGCTCATGCTCAAATAAATTGGTTAGTCTCTAAGGTGCCACAAGTACTCCTTTTCATTTTAAAAGCTGAGTTTCTAGAGAAAAAAACAGCAGCAGCAGCTTGAGAGAGGTGCTGGGATTCTGAACCCTGCTTGTGATGTGCAGCACACTTCATGAGTATCTGTCAGTTGTTCTGATTGTGGACACTTGGGAGATGCTCAGCCACTCTCAGGATTTGGTGTTAGGGTAGATCTGTAGATATTTCTGTAAGAAACCTTAAGTAAGGAAGGAATGAAACACGGGATCTTGTAGTGACTTAAAAGTTCAGTATTATATCTTCATTCACTTCTCTAAGCCGCAGGGAATTATTCTGTGGACAGTATTAGTAACAAAATGTAATAGACCAAAGGCAATAAGAAAGCTCTCTTGTAAAGCCATGACTCACTTGGCCAAATATACCGGTACCATGAGTGGACAGAGCTGCATTGCAGTTAATGGAATTGCTCTTGCTTATGATGGTGGCTCAGTTTCTATATTAATAATAAATAAAAATAGTACTTGGCTGCTGGACAGATAAAAGGTAATGAGTTTGAGGATATAAAAGCAATAGTTCATCTGCCTGATAGCTACTGTGCCATGTCTATAATAGAAAAGTTTTCCAAGATATGAAACTGAAGAAATTGTATCAATCTTCCTATGTTCCAGTTTAAAACTTCTAGAGGGTGGTGTACTTTGAAGCTTGGAGTGCAGCATGTAGCATAAGCTGTATATTTTGACATTTATACCCATTAAGAAAGTGATGGATACTATGCAATTATTGAAAGGATTGATTGTTCTTACTCATGCAAAACTTTCTACTGAAGTCAATAGCATTGCAGAATTGAGCCCTGTGACAAAGTAGAGCTGTAATTATCTGTAAGAATTACATGTGTCTATCTGTGTTAGACAAAATGTGATTGTGACGTTGCACCCCATAATGCTTTATAGAAATATGCTTATAAGTGTGAATATGACATAGCTGGAATATGTTTTGATGCTACATATGCCATGCAACATATCCCTGCAATTCAGTCATGTTCTACTGAATGTATTCATCCTATTCGTATGCATGTATCATTTTTATATCTGAAGTTATGAGCGTTGGCTCTATGCTTGTATTTAAAGTGTTTGCTGTAGAAAGCACCTAAGGCAGGTTTGGTCAACATACCGTGAAGGGGTTATTCAAGTAATTGGAAGTACTTGGTTAACAATGGACATTGATAGACGCCAATCCACATCTGAGCTTTCGGCTTGGCCTGTAGACAACTGAGTCATGCATTGACATGTGACTTGCCCATGTGACTCCAAAACTCCATGTTGAGCTGTGATTCTACACAGGGGGAGGGGGTGGTTTTCACCCACAAGAGAGAAACTATATAAACCCCTGGACAGCCCTCCATTTTGTCTTCAGCTGGCTCACGAGATAGCCTCTCCACCCCCCAGAGGATACCTGAAAGAAACTGGAACAAAGGACGGTAACTACAGGGGTGTGAGTGATTGCTGGATCCAGACTAGTAGGAGGCTAGTCTGTAAAAGAAGCTTATTGAAACATCTCTGAGGGTGAGATTTCATCTGTAATCACTTTCTTACTGTATTAGGCTTAGACTTGCATGTTTTATTTTATTTTGCTTGGTAATTCACTTTGTTCTATCTTATTACTTGAAACCACTTAAATCCTACTTTTTGTATTTAATAAAATCACTTTTTACTTATTAATTAACCCAGAGTATGTATTAATACCTGGGGGCGGGAAAACAGCTGTATATATCTCTCTATCAGTGTTATAGAGGGTGAACAATTTATGAGTTTATCCTGTATACGCTTTATACAGGGTAAAATGGATTTATTTGAGGTTGGACCCCATTGGGAGTTGGGTATCTGAGTGCTGGCGACAGGAGCACTTCTTAAGCTGTTTTCAGTTAATCCTGTAACTTGTGGGGGACGTGGTTCAGACTTGGATCTGTGTTTGCAGCAGGCAAGTGTGTCTGGCTCAAACCAGGCAAGGGGAAGGGAAACTGGCAGGGAAAACAGGCTCAGAGGTAGTCTAGGCACATCAGGTGGCAGTCCCAAAGAGGTTTCTGCGATCCAACCCGTCACAGTGATTTCTACAATGTTATATTAGTCTAACAAAGGGGCTCAAATAGTTTCTGACCTTCACCTGCCGAGAAGACAAAACCACCAGGCCAGCAATTAGATAAACATGAGATTTTCTGATTAGATACGCTACCAGCCCCAATCAAGGGAACAGTCATCGTGGGCGCATTTTCCTGGATAGGCCCTGCTGGATGCTCTGGGGGCAAAGGGTGATATAGCTTCAGGTACCAGGAGACTTCACACCAGGTGCCTGAATCAAAGAGCTATTGAGCAATATGACAACTGGGCTCAGATAGCCACAAGTAAGGTCGGGGCTTTCTTAAAACCAGCTTTCCAGAGAGAGAGAGTAATGTGCGTGCATGCGTGCGTGCGTGCGTGCACACGTGCATGGATACCCACATGGAGGCGGATCTTGGTTTGCAAGGAGAACAGAAATTGGGTCTATTCTGTTTCATATGAGGAAAGTTTATGTAACTTAGCTTGTTAAATGAGACGAAATATACCTATAATCTGTTTTAAAATCCCCTTTTCCCTCCAATATTTTGTTCCAACTAATGAATACCAATACTTGGTTTTAGGAAGGCTATTGGTCACGGTATCACTGGTCCCAGGGTCCTGAAGGGGAAAAAACCAAAGGTGCTCAAAACTCAGTTGGGTCTGCAGGGGAATAAGTAGTGGTTACGCAGGGCACTGTGTCCAGGTCCTGATCTGAAAGTGAAAGAATTGAGATACCACCCTGAGACACGTAACAGCAAGGACCTGAACACTGGAGGTGGGTGCATTTAGAGAAATCAGAAACGGGACAGAGGATCAGCAGGCCCTGGATCCCTGAGAGAACTCTGAGAGGCCCATAGATGTGGCATGCCCCCTTGGTTACTTTAATATACGTTATAGCATGTTACCATGGTTCTTTAGTAAATTGGAATAAATAGGTCCACTACAAATGGGAGGCTGAGGAACTAACGTTTCTCAGCACATCATGAAGCAAAATTGAGCGACTGGATCAAATACCTCTTTTGTACTTATAAGAAAGTAAACAGGTCTGATAGTACACACATAACCACACACTTTTCATTACCTCTGTGGCTTTCAGAAGTAGAAACTATTTAAATCAAGAGATTTAAAACAATGTCAATTTTACTCAACCCCCCAAAAAGTTATTCATAAAATGTCATTTTAAATCTTGTGTTTTTAATATCCTGTTTTGCAAGCCTCAGAGGTAACCAGCTTTTTCTTGGCTGTTTACTTACATGTTCATTCATAGTTTGGCACCAGCAAGTTTAACTTTTTTCCAATGCAGATTTCAAAAATTCCTCTCCCTTAATCCGGCCTATAAATTTTAAAGTGCCTGAGCTAAACCTGACTATGGGAGGCCATTGCAGGCTTTGGGGGTGGGGGAAGCAGTCCCAAACACCTGGAATATATTACTTCTCCTATTGAAACATGTGCTGAAGACCTTTTTCATCTCTCTTGTTGTCAGTGTAAGGAGAACTGAAATTGCATCTGCTCAGTATTGTTCTCTGATATTTTAGATTGAAGAATTCTGTTGGGGCAAATTCATCCCTGCTGTCACTCTATTGGTGTCAGTGGGCAGCAGGGATAAAATTAGCTCTCTGTTACTTGTGTTTTACTAGAATATGCTGGAATAAGATTACATAGCTGCTCACCTTGTTCTTCTTTGGCTCATCAGAAAGATTGGGCCAAATTATCTATCTCTAAACAGCTGTTTGTATTCACTACCATGCCACCTCAGATTCAGCTCCATCTCTTGGGTCTCCATTGTGCAATGCTTCAAGTTCAGTCTCTTTTTCTTTGCTTTGAAGGCCTTCAGTCACTGACCCCCAACCTATATCTCCTACCTTGGGTTAGGTTTTTGGGTGGTGTAAATTGTCATAGCACCATTGACTTTGATGGCGTTACACTAGTTTACATCACCTAAAGATCTGGCCCCTTGCCTACTTTTGTGTTCCCTTCCTCCACCCAATCTCTTCATACGGCCAGTGACACCTGCTTTGATGCCCTCTTTGTTTCACACTCCTGCTTCCATGCCTTCTGGGCTGCCTCCTATGCATGGAATGGCCAGGGGCGAAAGTGAGCTGGTACTGCGTACCGGTAAGACCCCACACCAGCCCATACCCAGCCCAGCAGCGCTTTAATGTCCCTGCCCCTTTTGCCTCCCCTGTCGGCGGCCCTGCTGGTAGGGTCCATAGGGGAAGGGCCACCAATGGCAGGGAGAAAGGGGCAGCAACATTAAAGCACTGCCGCAGCAAAGAACCCTGCAGTGCTTTAACGTCCCTGTCCCTTTTGCTCCCTCCCCAGCCGCCGATGGGCAGGGGAGGGGGTAAAGGGAGCAGCTGCCCTGGGGCCGGTGATTTAGAAGGGCCTGGGGCTCCAGACACTGCTGCTGCTACGGTAGCAGCAGCATCCGGAGACCTGGGCCCTTTTAAATCAACATGGGAGCCCCGGGTGGTGTGGGCCAGGTGGCCTGGAAGGGCTGCCTGAGGGATGCTGACACCCCCAGCTCTGCCCCTTCTGCCCGAGGCCCCGGCCTCGTACCGGTAAGTGGCCTCAGGTACTTTCACCCCGGGAATGGCCTGCCCAAACCTATTCAACAGTCCAACTCCTGCATCTCCCATGATACGTTGCTGTGGCAAGCAAGAGGGGAGACCACGATGCATCATGTAAGATATATCATAGGTGTACACTTTGAGCTGGGGGTGCATGTGTCTGAGACAGTAGGTATGTACGTGGGGTGGTTAGCCCCCCCCACTGCTCGTGCTGCCATGGCTACACTCTATTTTAAGCATGCTCGCTCCATCTGACCTAGTACCGGTATGTCTCTGTGATGTGGGAATCACACCACCAACTTGAAATGTAGACATATCCATAATCTGGCCAGGAGCCCTGCCCACAGAGGCACCGGAACTACATCTCTCGTGAGGTACCACAACAGCATTTCTGGATAGAACTTTTTCTGTTTATGGATGAAGAATTCTGATTTTTTGCTGACAAGTCAACAAAATTTGGGGGGCGGGGGGGAGGGGGGCAGGCAGAGGGAGATTCCAACCAGCCGCAGCATTAATCACCTACTTCACAATTAGCCTGAGTAACCATGAGCAAACCTCCCCACCAACAGAAAGCCTGTCTTGAACCCATTTCCAGTTCTCTCTGTTTCTCACCATTCCCTCATTTTTGCCTTTCTAACTTTTCTCACCGTTGGTCATTTTAAGATATAACAGTAACAAGCTATAATATTTCACTGAGAGTATGGGGAGAGAAGCCATCCTCATTTCTCACAGTATTTTGGTCAGTAAGAGTATCTGGCAAAGACCAGACCTACGGCATCAAACGTCTGTGACTGGAGTCCTAAGACATCACAGAATTAGACTGAGCTGGGGCAGTGTTTCAATAGCATTAAGAACAATTTATCTATCCTTGTGACTGCAAAGCTTTTTTCCCAAGGATGAGAGGGTAAACAATTTTTTCCTTTAATTTTTCTATTTCATTTGCCAAGTCTTCCAGGTTGTTTTTGTAGCACTTGGCATCCAGCCAAGAATCAAATAGTTTGAGACAGCAGCGTTTTACTGTTGGTGCCAATCCCTGCTATGAGGTCATTGCTGAAAAGGGGAAAGGATTTGGCACAAAAGTGGCCAGTGCTGAAGAGATGCCATCTCCTATTTAGTGCCTCTTGAAAGGATGAAGCATATTGAAGAACTGTCACACAGGAATAAATATCATGCATATGTAAGAAAAAGCAGCAAACGTCTCCAGAGCATGGAGCTAGGATCTCAGCTAAAGTAGTGAACTCCTCTTTCAGCAGCCCTGTTGCTTTGAGGCTCGGGCAAATTCTTGTCTCACTATTCAGCCTCACCTGGAGACATACCCCAGCGTGTGTAGGTGTTGCAGGCAGGGAGCAGGATTTTCTTATGTGGAAATAACTTTAAACACCCCGTTTTCATGTGAATGCAAAAAGAGGCCAGAGAGGATGAAAACTGCCCTATTACAAAAGCTAAAATCAGACAATTTAAGTTGAAATGCAATGATCTGCTGACTGTCTAGGTAACAGAGTGAGTGTAGCTGTGAGTGGAGATATCCGCTGCTTCTGCTATTGCTGAACTAGCAGTAGGACAGGTATTTTGGCAACTACGACAGAAACAGGTGTACTAAGGCATTTTAGCATACACTGAGATGGAAACATACACATCTGGCTTGTGGGGGGGGAGGGAGAGGGGCAAATTTCAAAGGTCTGAATAGTCCGCAATGAACAAAAAGGAAATGTATTTTTTTAAGTAAAAACTAATACTACTTTTGAAACAGGAGAAGTTTTATATGCCTTGTACTTTCAGGAAGTGTACATGCCTTATTGTGTTATTCATTTATCTTCTTAATATTATGCTTTTCTTTCCTTTCCCCTTTTGATCCCTTTCTTGTCTGCCTCTGACTCTTGCTTGTTGTCTC
This sequence comes from Caretta caretta, assembly GCF_965140235.1. NCBI lineage: Eukaryota > Metazoa > Chordata > Testudines > Cheloniidae > Caretta > Caretta caretta. The sequence continues at coordinate 28,643,030 of NC_134210.1, forward strand.
ATCAAATTTGTACTGTAGGTTCTTCAGGGCAGGACCAAGGCCCAGATCCTCAAAAGTATTTAGGTATCTAATTCCTATTGATTTCAATATCTAAATACCTTTTGGGGATCTCAGCCTTTATCCTTACTTGTACTTAAGAAATGTCTAGCATACTTGGCAGAGCTCAAAAATATTAAAAAATATTAGAAATCATGCTCTTTTAAACTGCAGTAAAAATTAGGTATATAATGTTGTCTCTCCTCAAGCTACAGCAGAAATACACATTCAAAATCCCAGTAGTGTTTATAAAACATAAAGGCTGAATTTTCAAGGGGCTGAGTATAGAATCATAGAATATCAGGGTTGGTAGGGAGCTCAAGAGGTCATCTCGTCCAACCCCCTGCTCAAAGCAGGACCAATCTTCAACTAAATCATCCCAGCCAGGGCTTTGTCAAGTCTGACCTTAAAAACCTCTAAGGAAGGAGATTCCACCACCTCCCTAGGTAACCCATTCCAGTGTTTCACCACCCTCCTAGTGAAAAAGTTTTTCCTAATATCCAACCTAAACCTCCCCCACTGCAACTTCAGACCATTACTCCTTGTTCTGTCAACCTTGAGCTTCCACTCTCTTCAACTGGCACTTCTGAAAACCAGCCCTGCTCAGTGTTTAACATAGGGAAAGGATTTTTTACTTTCATCTCAGAACTCTGCAGTGGTTAGTCACAGTCGCAGATGGCTTCTATTTTTCGTGTCTTATAAAGTTTACTGGCTGCAACTGCACCCCTCCCCCCCCCATTAGAGGTACTTTGTACCGGTGGCACACTGACAATTTATTTTATCACGAGCTTTCTCTTTTCCCAACTGCCAAGGACATGAGCCAGCTTTCACTGAAATCGATGAGAAAAACTCCCATTGATTTTAATGGAAGTTGGACTGAGCCAAGTAAAATACTTTGTTCATACTTCACAGCTCTGAAACAGCTGATTTTTCACATTTGCAGGAGGAGTTTAGCTGTGTCATAAAACTGAGATGAACTAGCATGCTGGAAAATCAGGCCTGCAAATAGCACAAAGCACTTTTTATTAAGTGCAATGCTTCAGAAATATTTTCCTTTCTCCATCAAACCATTCTGACCTATTCCCCAGCCAGCTCAACCTGACTATATTGCATTGCAATGTCCAGACCTAATGCGATTAGTGATATGAGTCATATCACTAATTATTTTAGGTCTGAAGTCGTGTGTGTAACGACTGTGACTCAACACAATTTGTGCATGTAGAGCACTAGAGAGGATAAACGGTTTCCCTAACAAAAAGTTTTCTTTAGTTCAGTCTTACTTCTTAGTTTAGTTCCTGTTGCATGATATAAGTGGACAGGGAATTTCACTGAATTTCAGGGACAGTACAAGTATAACTCTAGATTTGTATCTCTGTATGTGGAAATCTAAATATAGATATAAACACCAAACAGATACCATTAACGCCTATTCTGAGTTCTAGGAACCCCTTACAAAGTTAAAAATTCAAACTAGAATATGATATTAAAACAGACATTAGACTGTCAGTGTCCCTAGAATCTTAATCTGATTTGCAGCACACATTATTATCCATGTGAATAAATAACCCCATCTAACCTAATCCCATCCCTTCACAATGAGCCACAGACCTTCATTGACAATGCCCTGCTGGCCTCTCTCTCTCTCTCTCAGGAATGGGGAGAAGGAAAATAATGTTAAGTTACAAAAAGGTTGGATTTTTTTCTAGTTTGCATATGAATTTACTTTCAGAGGTAGATTAATGTTTAATAATTTTTAAAAAGAATATTTAAGTATTTTGTTAAAGTCTCAATCCAGTAGTAGAGTGTAGTACTTAAGCATCTGTTTTCATTCTTTTGGCTGCAATGGGACTTTGGAGTGTGTTTAATGTTAAGCACATGCTTAAATTGCTTTGCTGAACAGAGATGGTCATAAGCACATATGTGCAGTTAAGTACGTGCAAATGCAGTTTGCTGTATCAAGGCCAAAATCATTTTACAGTATGAGTACAGCATGGTGTGGGAACATTAGCTGATAAGCACACACCAATTGTCATGTGTGTATTATTGGGTTATAGCTTGCCAAATCCATTCAGCCTCATCGCCTGCCAATAGCTGACAGTATGGATTCTGCAGGAGGAGCTCTGGAACTTCTTTATACAATTTTTCTTAAGGCCATTTGGCCTTCTGTCTGCCTTTAGCACTTCGTAAATGTTTTTTTTTCTCCTGGCTGATCAATAATAATTCTTTCCTGCTCATGCAGAACAGAACCACTCCCAAATCTCTAAATAGTAATAATAAAAAGATCCAAACTACTTGGCCAGATGAATGAAATATGTAAAACTGAGCATATCCACAGGCTTATGATGGTTTCTCTGAGACTCCACCTCAAGCGGAAGTGAGCAGAGCTCTTATTGGAACTGTTCTTCAGTAAAATAATAAGTCTGTCAGAATAACAGAACTTGTGGGTGCTATTTATTTTTATTACAATATTCCCTACATCTTAAAATCAGTTTTCCTATAAACTTCAACTTTCCTCTTTTATCATCCATAAGCATGAACAGTAAGTAACTCCTTCACTTTAAGTCCACTTTACTGCTCACTGCTCTTTTCACCCTGGTTACTGTCAAATATTTCTCATATTCACTAACAGTTCCCTTCCCTTCCTGAGTAAACTTTTTCTCCGCCCAGCCCAGCCCAGCCCAATTGAACTGCCTGTAGCTGTCACACCCGCAGAGCCAAATCTGCCTCTGGCATAAGTAGGCACAACTCCACTTACTTCAGTTCTGACCCAATACCACCATCCTTTGGGCAGATTGTCTTCCCAGTTATTCTTCCGACTTGTAAAGTGCCAGAAGCAGTTTTTTTTCCCAGCAGAGAAGAGAAATGTGATGGGTCCCTAGATCACTGCACTAAGTATAACCCAAACTAAGAAGTAAGCACACCCACAGTGGTAGAATGTGACCATGAGATGGTTGAGTTCAGGATCCTGACAAAAGGAAGAAAGGAGAGTAGCAAAATACAGATCCTGGACTTCAGAAAAGCAGACTTAGACTCCCTTAGGCAACTGATGGGCAGGATACCCTGGGAGGCTAATGTGAGGGGGAAAGGAGTCCAGGAGAGCTGGCTGTATTTTAAAGAAGCCTCATTGAGGGCGCAGGAACAAACCATCCCAATGTACAGAAAGAATAGCAAATATGACAGGCGATCAGCTTGGCTTAACAGTGAAATCTTCGGTGAGCTTAAACTCAAAAAGGAAGGTTACAAAAAGTGGAAATTTGGACAGGTGACTAGGGAAGAGTATAAAAATATTGTTAAATCATGCAGGGATGTAATCAGGAAGGCCAAGGCACAATTGGAGTTGCAGCTACCAAGGGATGTGAAGGGTAACAAGAAGGGTTGCTACATGTATGTTAGCAACAAGAAGAAGGTCATGGAAAGTGTGGGATCCTTACTGAATGGGGGAGGCAACATAGTGACAGATGATGTGGAAAGAGCTGAAGTACTCAATGCTTTTTTTTTTGCCTCGGTCTTCACAGACAAGGTCAGCTCCCAGACTGCTGCACTGGGCAACACAGTAGGGGGAAGAGTTGAGCAGCCCTCAGTGGGGGAAGAACAGGTTAAGGACTATTTAGAAAAGCTGGACATGCACAGGTCCATGGGTCCAGATCTAATGCATCCAAGGGTGCTGAGGGAGTTGGCTGATGTGATTGCAGAGCCATTAATCATTATCTTTGAAAATTTGTGGCAATTGGGGGAGCTCCCAGACGACTGGAAAAAGGCAAATATAGTGCCTATATTTAAAAAAAGGAAGAAAGAGAACCGGGGAACTACAGACCGGTCAGCCTCACTTCTATCCCTGGCAAAATCATGGAGCAGGTCCTCAAGGAATCCATTTTGAAGCACTTGGAGGAGAGGAAGGTGATCAGGAACAGTCAACGTGGATTCACCAAGGGCAAGTCATGCGTGACCAACTTGTGGATATGGGGAAAGTGGTGGATGTGACATATCTTGACTTTAGCAAAGCTTTTGATATGGTCTCCCACAGTATTCCTGCCAGCAAGTTAAAGAAGTATGGATTGGATGAATGGACTATAAGGTGGATAGAAAACTGGCTAGATTGTTGGGCTCAATGGGTAGTGATCAATGGCTCAATGTCTAGTTGGCAGCGGGTATCAAGTGGAGTGCCCCATGGGTCGGTCCTGGGGCCGGTTTTGCTCAACATCTTTATTAATGATCTGGATCATGGGATGAATTGTACCCTCAGCAAGTTCGCAGATGACACTAAGCTGGGCAGAGAGGTAGATACACTGGAGGGTAGGGATAGGGTCCAGAGTGATGTAGACAAACTGGAGGATTGGGCCAAAAGAAATCTATTGAAGTTCAACAAGGACAAGTGCAGAGTCCTGCACTTAGGACGGAAGAATCCCATGCACTGCTACAGGCTGGGGACTGACTGGCTAAGCAGAAGTTCTGAAGAAAAGGACCTGGGGATTACAGTGGACGAGAAGCTGGATACGAGTCAGCAGTGTGCCCTTGCCAAGAAGGCCAATGGCATATTGAGCTGTATTAGGAGCATTGCCAGCAGATCGAGGGAAGTGATTATTCCCCTCTATTTGGCACTGGTGAGGCCACACCTAAAGTGTTGTGTCCAGTTTTGGTCCCCTCACTACAGAAGGGATGTGGACAAATTGGAGAGAGTCCAGTGGAGGGCAATGAAAAAGATTAGGGGGCTGGGGCACATGACTTACCAGGAGAGGCTGAGGGAACTGGGGTTATTTAGTCTGCAGAAGAGAAGAGTGAGAGGGGATTTGATAGCAGACTTCAATGACCTGAAGCGGGGTTCCACAGAGGATGGAGCTAGGCTGTTCTGAGTGGTGGCAGATGAGAGAACAAGAAGCAATGGTCTCAAGTTGCAGTGGGGGAGGTCTAGGCTGGATATTAGGAAACATTATTTCACTAGACGAGTGGTGAAACACTGGAATGGGTTACCTAGGGAGGTGGTGGAATCTCCATCCTCAGAGGTTTTTAAAGCACAGCTTGATAAAGCCCTGGCTGGGATGATTTAGTTGGTGTTGGTCCTGCTTTGAGCAGGGGGTTGGACTAGATGACCTCCTGAGGTCTCTTCCAACCCTAATATTCTATGGTTCTAATGTTGTACCTGGCTTCCATTGCTATAAGTAGATTTCAGTCATGATTAATCAAAAATGGGACTATGATGTTATAACTGTTGAAATTTACCTTGATGCCTCCACACTGAGTATGCAAAATACTAACTGGCTTGTGTTAGGTGAAGTAAAATATGGATTATATGGGAAAATGAAATACAGTCTCACTTCAACCTGTCTCCCTGAAAAGGTGTGAATATTTCATACAGACCTCTGATCTAGGTATTTTGGTGTGAAATCAAAGTGTCAGGATATCTAGAGCATCTTTTTTATTATGTGACTGCTGTACACCCTTGTAATAAAAGTTATTTATTAATATAAAGTAATTTCCAACTCCTTGTCTACTTCTTCTTGTCCTTCATCAGGGCAAATCCCACCCTCAAAGGTAGCAGGACCTACTGCACTTATCTCCCAGACAGATGGGGACACAAGCATTTCTCCTGTCGCAAGCACAAAGTATATAGTTTCACATGAACAACAATCAATATGAGAATTTTACTGATCCTTTTCTGCTGTGCTTATTTTTTCCAATACTGTGAAAACCCTGTGCTGTGTCCTCAGCTCCTTCCTTAGTTATTTTATTTATTTAGGAGGTATAGCATGCATCTCACATTCTTGGCATTTCACAAAATTTAAAGCAACAATATTTGGTCCAAAAATTCTAACCAATATTTGTATTAAATTAACTTCCCTATAAAATCCACAATATGTGTTGACCATCCACTACTGTAGTAGCAGCCAATTCCTCTGTCTTGTGTCAAACTCAAGTAAATAACCTCAGTGCAGGAGAATTGCATGGGGTTTAAGGGAATGGAGTCATGGAACAATTCCATGGCTGCTAATGAAGACTCAGGACTGCAGCAACATCCACCATTTTTCTACGGGGTTCTTAATGCAATGGATATATGTAATTCCAAATGCACTGCCTCTTCTCCTCCATCTAACCTGCACCTCTTCGGTTGCATGTACAGAGTCATGGGCACCATCGTTTCCGGGTGATGCTGATCACTATGCAGACTGGTTGTATCCTTTCCTGCTGGCCCTTGTGCAGTGGAATCAATTTGCTTGTGCTGTACTTAAACCATTGAGAATCCATGGAGAGGGGAAGACAAAACGTGCCTTTAAATGTCCTGTTGGGATTCCTCTACTTTTTTTCTTCCTGCCTCGAGTTAAACCCCACAAAGTGACTGGAGTGAGTCTGTGAACATTTTTCCAGTCATGACGTCCTGATGCCATTCTCTTTATAGAATGTTTTCAATACAGATGACAGGTTCTGGTTCCCAGGAGCTTAGTCTAATTCACACCTATGTGATATGAATGATAAAAGGATCCAGCACAAACTTGGAGCTGAAAACAAGAGGCTTGCAGAGCCAGTGCAACAATGCTTCACCAGGAAGCCTCATCCTGACCAGCAGGTGTCATCTCTATGATATTTCAGTCAATAGGCCCATTCACTGCAGTTTTTAATACCTACGCTAAGGAGATAAGATAATGAACACTTGGAGCAATCACACAGTAACTATTTGTTGTTGGTTTTGCTGTGGATTTAGATTATCTTGGGGTTTTTTCTCCCAAAGAGTCAAAAAGGACCATCATAAGATACCATTAAAAGTATAGACACAAGTAAAATTCTCTGACATAAGTGAAAAGTGTTTTAAGCGATAGCTATTCTCTCTGCTCATCTGTATTATGCAAGTGTGGGTTTTGTTTATATCTTGTGACATTTATAACTCCATTTTCCATAACTGTTATGTTCTCCTGTGCATACTCTAAATATTAATGTATTTAAAAGAAGATTGATCATTGTGTTGCTATGAAAAGATCAGGCATTATTATAACCACTTATCTGCTCTAGCCTCCACATACCGATTATGTAATATTAGCTGGACTGTTTGGTTTGAATATACAATACACCTCAATAAAATTTTAGTTATAAAAAATGTGTCCCTACTTAGGTATCTATGTAGAGTAAGAGGACAAAAAATTAACCACTTTGCCCTTAGATAAAGTCATGGTATGGGTTGAAATAAATTACAACCTCTGCAATCCAGAGAGTGAAAATAGTCATTGGTAAACACATAACAGTCATTAACAGAATATCCAAAAGTTTCAATTTGCTTTTTATTTTATGCATTTTTAAAAATTGTTTTGATTTCACACTTCTGTGGTTAATTTAATGTCCCTGAGTGAGCAGGAGCCAGGTACTGCTCAGGTGATGAGTTTCAGACACAGCTCTGCCAAACGCTCCTCAGTCTTGGCCTGCAGATCCACATAATGGTTTTTATTTATTTTTTTATCAAGAGAAAAAAATAAATACAGGCAATTGACAGACCCCAACCTCTCACTGTTGAGATTTTTCAAAGCAGTCCAAAGGACTGCGAAATGACCCACACCTGACACAAATATATGTAAATTCCACGGTAGCACACGATTGAGACCAAAGCATGTACAAGGAGACAGCATGCTCTCAGCAGAGTGAGAACCAGGAACTCTGTGGTTGTAATCCTAGCACTGTTATTGATTGGTGTATGGCCTTAAGCAAACAATGTTACTTCTTGTGGCCAACTCCATGGACTAGAGAGGGGTGCGTGCTGTGCACAACAGGGCAGTGAGCATACGGGCAACATGAAGAAGGCACAAAGAAAAGCAGCACTAAAGAAAGAGTCTTGGACAGGGCCAAAAGGAATGCAGGGGGAGTAGGAAATAATGAAAGCACTGCTAAGTTTCCCCCACACCTCCCCCCATTCAGCAAAGCACTTAAACGTGGTTAATACTGAAGTCTAAAGCCTGCACTTTGCTAAATTGGGGCTAAAAGCAGTAACTTAGGCAGGGTTGGAATTGTACACAGGCTTGAATCATAAGTTCCACTTCTTCTTCAGTTCCTGATTGATACACCTTGTGTGAAATTCTGCTTCCTCCCCGCCCCCACCAAAAAAAAAGGCAAAGCTCCCATTTACTTCAGGCCCAACCAGGATTTCACCACTGCATTATTTTATTTTCTAATGATAGTGATTTTTTTAGGCAGCATACTGCATGCTGCTTCTAAGGGTGCCCTGAGCTATTCTTCCAAATCTCTGTAGCTCTGAATTGTATGAGCGTCCCTTTCTTGCTTCAGTGTTCTCCCATCGACCCAGCTACACTACTTGTGGAGACATCTTTCCCAGGCTGGTCTTCATGTAGCATTCAGTTAACTTTTTAAATTCCAATTCTTATTGAGATTGTGTCCAAGGGTTACTTTGGCCACCACTTGTGGAACGGAGCTCCCTGTACACTGAACCAAGGCAGTGTTCAGGTGTGTATGGACCTGGAAGCTTAAATAATTCATTTGGAATTTCTTTTGTTTTTTAGTAAACTATTGCTACCCCTTTTCGTGGGAATCTGGTGGATTTTAACATCCTTTATTACTGGTTACAGCTTCTTGGAAGTAACCAGCCTTTCAATATTCTTGAATGTGCCTGAAGAATTACTTCAGACTCTTTGCTTACCAATGACAAATATTCCATAGGGCTCAGGCATGGAAAGATATGTTGTTGTAACAGTGTGAATGAGTCCAGGCCATTCCTAAACTGCTCTTTCCTACTGTGGGGACTGTAGGGTCATGAGTCTCTCCTGTGCTGGGCTCCAACCAATCTGCAAGCCAAGAACTTGTATTCCCACAGTATTCTTGCCAGCAACTTAAAGCAGTATGGGCTGGATGAATGGACTATAAGGTGGATAGAAAGTTGGCTAGATTGTCGTGCTCAACGAGTAGTGATCAAATGCTCCATGTCTAGCTGGCAGCCGGTATCAAGTGGAGTGCCCCAAGGGTCAGTCCTCGGGTCGGTTTTGTTTAATATCTTCATAAATGATCCAGAGGATGGTGTGGATTGCACCCTCAGCAAGTTTGCAGATGATACTAAACTGGGAGGAGAGGTAGATACGCTGGAGGGTAGGGATACAGAGGGACCTAGACAAATTGGAGGATTGGGCCAAAAGAAATCTGATGAGGTTCAACAAGGACAAGTGCAGAGTCCTGCACTTAGGACGGAAGAATCCCATGCACAGCTACAGACTAGGGACCGAATGGCTAGGCAGCAGTTCTGCAGAAAAGGACCTAGGGGTTACAGTGGACGAGAAGCTGGATATGAGTCAACAGTGTGCCCTTGTTGCCAAGAAGGCCAATGGCATTTTGGGATGTATAAGTAGGGACATTGCCAGCAGATCGAGGGACGGGATCGTTCCCCTCTATTCGACATTGGTCTCACCTGGAGTACTGTGTCCAGTTTTGGGCCCCACACTACAAGAAGGTTGTGGAAAAATTGGAAAACGTCCAGCGGAGGGCAACAAAAATGATTAGGGGACTGGAACACATGACTTATGAGGAGAGGCTGAGGGAACTGGGATTGTTTAGTCTGAGGAAGAGAAGAATGAGGGGGGATTTGATAGCTGCTTTCAACTACCTGAAAGGGGGTTCCAAAGAGGATGGATCTAGACTGTTCTCAGTGGTAGCAGATGACAGAATGAGGAGTAATGGTCTCAAGTTGCAGTGGGGGAGATTTAGGTTGGATATTAGGAAAACCTTTTTCACTAGGAGGGTGGTGATACACTGGAATGGGTTACCTAGGGAGGTGGTGGAATCTCCTTCCTTAGAAGTTTTTAAGGTCAGGCTTGACAAAGCCCTGGCTGGGATGATTTAGTTGGGGATTGGTCCTGCTTTGAGCAGGGGGTTGGACTAGATGACCTCCGAGGTCCTTTCCAACCCTGATATTCTATGATTCTAACTGGTCTGGAGACTTCCAGGGCAGGTATATAAGCCCAACAGGAGGAACAGCAGCTCAGTCTGCTCAACATCACTCCAGGCCTTGGAACTCAATCCTGCCTGACAGTGGTAACAGACTCCCCAAGCCCTAGCCTACTCCAGCCCTGCTCTCAGTCCAGCCCTGTTCCTAGCCCTGCTCCAGCTTTGCTGTCACTCCAGCCCCGTTCTGGACTCCTGATTCCAGCCTGACCCTTGGCTCTGACCACTGAGCCTGACTGCCACAGTTTTGACAACTAGGCCTGACTACCCCATCATGAACTTTGATAGTTTGAGCAGACTGACCCCCCAGTCAGGCTCAGTGGCTGAGAGGCCTGCAGGTGCCCTCTACTATTGAAATTTAATCTCCAGGCACCCCCGCCACTGAGATGGCGGACTAGTTCAAGGTCTCCAAAACCAAGTGGCCCAGCTACAATGGGAAAATGCTATCTCACACGGGCAGATCCCAGCAGTGTTGGGTCCCCTCGCACATCAGCTATGATAGCCCAAGTTCTAGACCCCATCAGTGAGAATTGATGGGAACTGTAAGAAGTTTGGGGGTTTCTCGATCAGCATCATTTACTATTCCTGTTGCACCCAGTGATGTACCTGAATGACCAAGGTAGGGGTCCTCATCACCTTATTGACAGGCGAAGCACTAGATTGGGCATCACCGCCCCTGGAGCAGGGAGATCCTACTCTCAATGACTTTGCTGAATTCATTCACGTCTTTTCATTCATGTTTGATGACCCACCTCATGCCCACTCCGCCGAAGTCGCCTGCAGTCACTCAAACAAGGCCCACATCCTGTTGCAACCTGTGCCACTTACGTCTGTCACCTGGTTGCAAACACAGCCTGGAATGAAGCTGCACAGATTTACTATTTCTATCTAGGCCTGAATGACGCAATCAAAGATGAATTGGCCCAGGTGGTTTCCTCCACAACATTACTCCCCTACATCAAGTTGTGTATCCAAATTCACAATTGACTGTTTGATCCATGCTAGGAAAGAAGGAAGGAACATGCTCGGCCCCTGTCTAGCTCTGACCTATTCCCATCTTCTCCATCCCTCAAGGCAAATGCTGGACCTGAACCCAGGCAGGTAGACATGGCACAATAGCGCCTCTCAGACTGAGATAAGGAATACCATGGTCTCAATGGCCTCTGCCTGTACTATGGGGAACGAGGTCACTTTGCCACCAGGTGTCCCTTCAAGTCCTGTTCAATGACTGGTCTGGGAAAACAGGCAAGTTCAGCCCCTAGAGGGAATGCGACCACATGGAACAACTGGATCGGGTTCCCCAAGCAAACACCCTCTACTATCTAAGTAGGGACTGGCAAGAAGAAGTGCTAGAGAGAAGCCGGTGTTCCCCCCACAATGTGCCCTAGCAGAGGTGAGGCTATGGTAAAGGAGCCACAGGAAGCTGGAAAGAGGAGTTGGTATAGCTCAATTCATACTGATCAAAGTTATGCAAATATAAATGTCATCGTTTTTATTTAGTTCTATTTCTGCACACTGTTGCATTTCCAAAGAAGGAAAGGGGAGCTGAAAGAAATATTGTATTTGTGAGAGTCAGAGCCCTAGAATAATTCTAGTGGTAGAAATGCTTTGACAGTGCAAAGCATTGAATTTAAAGTGAATTAGGACTTCTGAAAATGTTTCTTTGTGTTTTTATTTTGGTTAAGGGACCCTGTTCCTTTAAGAAGAGGGAGGGAGCACATGATTGTAAGTTTTGCTGCTGTAGAATCAGTGCAGTGAGCTCCAAAAGGTCAGAATTCAATTTAATAAATATTTATATAAGGAAAACAAGCCTTATTCTGAAAGGTGTAACAGTGAATATGCATCCTCTATAGGGCTCAGGCTACAGGAAAGTAGCCAGTATGGTCTGATTATTACGGCCCTGCTTGGATATCCACCTTCTGTGAAAAGCATACACATTATCATAGAATCATAGAATATCAGGGTTGGAAGGGACCTCAGGAGGTCATCTAGTCCAACCCCCTGCTCAAAGCAGGACCAATCCCCAATTAAATCATCCCAGCCAGGGCTTTGTCAAGCCTGACCTTAAAAACTTCTAAGGAAGGAGATTCTACCACCTCCCTAGGTAACGCATTCCAGTGTTTCACCACCCTCCTAGTGAAAAAGTTTTTCCTAATATCCAACCTAAACCTAATCCACTGCAACTTGAGACCATTACTCCTTGTCCTGTCCTCTTCTACCACTGAGAATAGTCTAGAACAATCCTCTCTGGAACCACCTTTCAGTTGAAAGCAGCTATCAAATCTCCCCCTCATTCTTCTCTTCTGCAGACTAAACAATCCCAGTTTCCTCAGCCTCTCCTCATAACTCATGTGTTCCAGACCCCTAATCATTTTTGTTGCCCTTCGCTGGACTCTCTCCAATTTATCCACATCCTTCTTGTAGTGCGGGGCCCAAAACTGGACACAGTACTCCAGATGAGGCCTCACCAATGTCGAATAGAGGGGGACGATCACGTCCCTCGATCTGCTCGCTATGCCCCTACTTATACATCCCAAAATGCCATTGGCCTTCTTGGCAACAAGGGCACACTGTTGACTCATATCCAGCTTCTCGTCCACTGTCACCCCTAGGTCCTTTTCCGCAGAACTGCTGCCTAGCCATTTGGTCCCTAGTCTGTAGCTGTGCATTGGGTTCTTCCGTCCTAAGTGCAGGACCCTGCACTTATCCTTATTGAACTTCATCAGATTTCTTTTGGCCCAATCCTCCAATTTGTCTAGGTCCCTCTGTATCCTATCCCTGCGCTCCAGCGTATCTACCACTCCTTCCAGTTTAGTATCATCCGCAAATTTGCTGAGAGTGCAATCCACACCATCCTCCAGATCATTAATGAAGATATTGAACAAAACTGGCCCCAGGACCGACCCCTGGGGCACTCCACTTGACACTGGCTGCCAACTAGACATGGAGCCATTGATCACTACCCGTTGAGCCCGACAATCTAGCCAACTTTCTACCCCCCTTATAGTGCATTCATCCAGCCCATACTTCTTTAACTTGCTGACAAGAATACTGTGGGAGACCGTGTCAAAATCATAGGAATCATAGGATATAAGGGTTGGAAGGGACCCCAGAAGGTCATCTAGTCCAACCCCCTGCTCGAAGCAGGACCAATTCCCAGTTAAATCATCCCAGCCAAGGCTTTGTCAAGCCTGACCTTAAAAACCTCTAAGGAAGGAGATTCTACCACCTCCCTAGGTAACGCATTCCAGTGTTTCACCACCCTCTTAGTGAAAAAGGTTTTCCTAATATCCAATCTAAACCTCCCCCACTGCAGCTTGAGACCATTACTCCTCGTTCTGTCATCTGCTACCATTGAGAACAGTCTAGAGCCATCCTCTTTGGAACCCCCTTTCAGGTAGTTGAAAGCAGCTATCAAATCTCCCCCTCATTCTTCTCTTCTGCAGACTAAACAATCCCAGTTTCCTCAGCCTCTCCTCATAACTCATGTGTTCCAGACCCCTAATCATTTTTGTTGCCCTTCGCTGGACTCTCTCCAATTTATCCACATCCTTCTTGAAGTGTGGGGCCCAAAACTGGACACAGTACTCCAGATGAGGCCTCACCAATGTCGAATAGAGGGGAACGATCACGTCCCTCGATCTGCTCACTATGCCCCTACTTATACATCCCAAAATGCCATTGGCCTTCTTGGCAACAAGGGCACACTGCTGACTCATATCCAGCTTCTCGTCCACTGTCACCCCTAGGTCCTTTTCCGCAGAACTGCTGCCTAGCCATTCGGTCCCTAGTCTGTAGCTGTGCATTGGGTTCTTCCGTCCTAAGTGCAGGACCCTGCACTTATCCTTATTGAACCTCATCAGATTTCTTTTGGCCCAATCCTCCAATTTGTCTAGGTCCTTCTGTATCCTATCCCTCCCCTCCAGCGTATCTACCACTCCTCCCAGTTTAGTATCATCCACAAATTTGCTGAGAGTGCAATCCACACCATCCTCCAGATCATTTATGAAGATATTGAACAAAACCGGCCCCAGGACCGACCCTTGGGGCACTCCACTTGATACCGGCTGCCAACTAGACATGGAGCCATTGATCACTACCCGTTGAGCCCGACAATCTAGCCAGCTTTCTACCCACCTTATAGTGCATTCTTCCAGCCCATACTTCCTTAACTTGCTGACAAGAATACTGTGGGAGACCGTGTCAAAAGCTTTGCTAAAGTCAAGAAACAATACATCCACTGCTTTCCCTTCATCCACAGAACCAGTAATCTCATCATAGAAGGCAATTAGATTAGTCAGGCATGACCTTCCCTTGGTGAATCCATGCTGACTGTTCCTGATCACTTTCCTCTCATGTAAGTGCTTCAGGATTGATTCTTTGAGGACCTGCTCCATGATTTTTCCGGGGACTGAGGTGAGGCTGACTGGCCTGTAGTTCCCAGGATCCTCCTTCTTCCCTTTTTTAAAGATTGGCACTACGTTAGCCTTTTTCCAATCATCCGGGACTTCCCCTGTTCGCCACGAGTTTTCAAAGATAATGGCCAATGGCTCTGCAATCACAGCCGCCAATTCCTTTAGCACTCTCGGATGCAACTCATCCGGCCCCATGGACTTGTGCACGTCCAGCTTTTCTAAATAGTCCCTAACCACCTCTTTCTCCACAGAGGGCTGGCCATCTATTCCCCATGTTGTGATGCCCAGCGCAGCAGTCTGGGAGCTGTCCTTGTTCGTGAAGACAGAGGCAAAAAAAGCATTGAGTACATTAGCTTTTTCCACATCCTCTGTCACTAGGTTGCCTCCCTCATTCATTAAGGGGCCCACACTTTCCTTGGCTTTCTTCTTGTTGCCAACGTACCTGAAGAATCCCTTCTTGTTACTCTTGACATCTCTTGCTAGCTGCAGCCCCAGGTGCGATTTGGCTGATTTCATTCCTACATGCCCAAGCAATATTTTTATACTCTTCCCTGGTCATATGTCCAACCTTCCACTTCTTGTAAGCTTCTTTTTTATGTTTAAGATCCGCTAGGATTTCACCGTTAAGCCAAGCTGGTCGCCTGCCATATTTACTATTCTTTCGACACATCGGGATGGTTTGTCCCTGTAACCTCAATAGGGATTCCTTGAAATACAGCCAGCTCTCCTGGGCTCCTTTCCCCTTCATGTTAGTCCCCCAGGGGATCTTACCCATCTGTTCCCTGAGGGAGTCGAAGTCTGCTTTCCTGAAGTCCAGGGTCTGTATCGTGCTGCTTACCTTTCTTCCCTGTGTCAGGATCCTGAAGTCAACCAACTCATGGTCACTGCCTCCCAGATTCCCATCCACTTTTGCTTCCCCCACTAATTCTTCCCGGTTTGTGAGCAGCAGGTCAAGAAAAGCTCCCCCCCCAGTTGGCTCCTCTAGCACTTGCACCAGGAAATTGTCCCCTGCGCTTTCCAAAAACTTCCTGGATTCCATTAAAATAGGTCAGCTGTCTACGTTTAGTGAGAAGGGCTATACTGGCTTTAGAAGTGCTTCGTTTTGAGTAGTTCTCTTTTTGACTTTGTCAAGGTGCTGAGTTTGATTCAAGCTTGTTAGTCAGAAGCCTTTTTTGGTCTGGTATTTAAATATTTTTGATGATTGCCAGTCTCAAGTGTTCAGGGTCACTTATTAAACAAACAAACCCAAATTTTAAAGTACTGATCAAAGACACTGCATTACTGCTATAGTAAGATATCGTGTTTCAGGCCCTTACCAATGATTACTGTCGTATTTCTTTTTACACAGCACATCATATCTTCTGGTGTGGCAATATGAAAATTCTTCAAGTAGAATAAAATGTTGCAGCACCCAACCTTTAACAGAAGTCCATATGACTTGAGAAATGTAACTTTAAAAAAATCTAAACAGCATCAGCAACAGGATTGGTTTATGGATATTAATATGAGTCATTAGGGAGGCCAACCCATTACAAAGAAAAGACTGATATGGGCAGAATGAAAGGACAGGGAATAGCATGGCAATAGTAATTCAGATGGTACAATACGTTCCTGCAACATTGTCATGCAATCTGGAGACCTTTAATAAAAGGCCACAAGAGCACAAGGCTTCCTGTTGACATAACCATTCAATTCAACTGAGAACAGCCATTACTTAAAGTACAGAAATACAATAGGAACCACTTGTGCTATATACACTGTTGACAAATAGGATAGTCACACAAAGCTGGCTTCACACTGTTTATTATGCTTCTCTAGGGGTTAAGCCAAGCAGCATTAGTAGGACACAGATCCATAGCAGACATGTGTCTAAGAGACTAATTCCATACTTTACAGCATGAAATACAAAGATAAGCACAGAAGTCTTTCCTTTCCAGTCCTTCAGGCTGAATCCCTGCAAGATCTCCTTACAATATACTTTGCAGTTAAACAAGAGCTATTATGTGGATCAGCCCTGTGTGACTAGGGTCACGAGATAGCAAGTGTAAAAAATCAGGACACTTGGTTTTTTCAGGTGGAGGTAGGGGGTATAGTTGTGTATTTAAGACAAAGTCCCTAAACTTGGGTCACCCTATGTGTGACACAGAGGCCCATTGGTGGTTCACTACTCAGTGTCAGCAACTCTTGTCAGGCCTGACAAATTCACTATACCTAACATATAGTATTTATCTATAAAGAATGTCATGTATGGTATCAAATAAAAATGTATGTCATACTGGTCATCATAGACATGGTGAGATGTATGTGCAGGTGTCATGCAAGAAGTTGTAGGCATGTACTAAAATATGTTTAAACTATGTAACCAGGCAGGGTGGATTAAACAAGTTTTTCCCAGACAAAAGGGTGTTGACTTACCTGTCTGCCTAGATCACCGATGTAAAGTAAGCAAGATAAGCTAAATAGAGTGGGAGTTCGTTTGCATGTGAAGCTACCAGAAAAGCAAATTAACAAGAGGATGAGAAAAGCAACATGGCACCAGCACTCTGGGGGACAAACAGTGAGAATACATTTCAAAGATTTACTGGGCTGTAAGGAGGACATGTTGTTGTCAGTCAACGAGGGAGCAAAAAAGACAGTGCTCTTTGTATCCATGAAAGCTGGATCCTAGCCCTGGAGGCTGGTGATGCTGAGAGGTTGCTGGAGGTGAGATGCTTATCTGAAACAAAGATTTTAGCCTGCTAAAATTATGTTTAGTCTGTTAGAGGTCTGCTATAGTTTTGTTTTATTTGTAATTATTTTTGTTTCTGTTATTTTTGCTTAACATCACTTAAATCTCCATCTTTGTTAATAAACTTCTTTGTTTTATTGTAAATAGATCTCCATGTTGTAATTTCAAGCAAAGCGTGAATTCTTAGTTGAATCAAACAAGCTGGATTCTACACTGTCTCTTTGGAGATAGCGAACTTTCATAATTTCTGTGGGGGTCCAGTGACAGGGGCTAGATTATCCAGTGGAAGACCCTTCCAGGGGGCTCAGGAATTGGGTCACACCAAGTGTTACCTGCAAGACAAAGTAAAGGCTGGCAGAGCTTTGGAAAAATTGGTTGGTTAGCTAATTGACTGAGAGTGTCATGGAACTGATACACAGCCTAAACAGCAAGTCTCTCATTTGCTAAGGCACAGGATAACAAGGTGCCTCATAGTTCTGAGAGCGTCACACCTGACATGGTGACACAATCATTAAAGTAGCCATGACATTCCATCAACACACACACTCACAGGCATCCCCTAGCTGGCACACTCATCTGTACACTATAAGGTGCTTGATTGCTGTAAGGCCTTCATCTGGAAATCTCTAGGACTTTTAATTCTCTGTTAAACCCTGGCTTCAGTTACTATAAATTGTCCCAGTAGGTTTTAGCTTAGAATTGGGATGGAGAAAAGAAAATGTCAAAAGTGAGCAAATATAGTTAATAAATGAAGCAATTTGGTGGGCAAGAAGCAATAAAAGATTGGGCCTGAAGCAGCACTGATCTGCCTTTTCAAAACTCAACTAGTAATAAAAGTGTCTAAAATATAAAGTGAAGATGGAAGCCCTTTGGAATAAAAGCCCAGGAATAATAACCTTTCACTCTAACTCATTCTTTTAATGGTAAGATCATTTTCATGAACATTCCAGAGAATTCTTTTGCAGAATCAGGTTTCCAAAGAATTGGATTAAGGGTGAGTCAACTATTTACTGTATATAGTTGTGCAAAACTGGGAACTTTTCTTTAGAATCACGGACAGTACAGATAGGGAAGCCTCTTAAGTTATCCAGCCCATGCCCCTATCAGCACAATGCCGTTTTATGGTATACTGTTGAATAATCTGTCCAGTCTAGATTTAAATATCTGTTAAAGGCCAGAGAGACTATTCACCCCATAGAATTTTTCCTGTGTGACCTCTTCTAAGAAAAGTCCATTAACTGAATGGTGCTAACTAACAAATGAAAAGGCCCTTTTAAAATCGGCACAATAGAGAAGTGAAACTTCAAAAGTAATTCCATTTAAGACTGCAAAGAATGTTAATCAAGGTGCCCGAGGAACAGGTCCAGTTCTTTTATGCACTATATTAGCCAGAAACCACTCTGCCTGAAATAACCTAAATAAGTATCCTTCTGGTATGTATCTGATATCAGGCTTTATTGCAGGGCTTCACAAATTGTGATTTGTGGACCAGGCATTCTGATAGCATAGTTAGAAGAAGCTGTTAATACTGACCAGAGTATCCGGGTTATCTTCTAATCCTTTCAAAATGTGCAATGACATCTCAATCCTTTATAAGGAGAATTGT
Organism: Caretta caretta; assembly: GCF_965140235.1. Lineage (NCBI taxonomy): Eukaryota > Metazoa > Chordata > Testudines > Cheloniidae > Caretta > Caretta caretta. Next base: position 28,661,736 of record NC_134210.1, read on the forward strand.
CTTCAAAAGAAAGTGCTCCCTTACTACCGCACTCATGTGTCGGCAATGAATATGAGCCAGAGTATGTGTGTGTGCCTCTTGAACGTTCACGTAGGCACTTACAAATGAGACCTCATACAAAAAAATATATTGAACCATCATACGAAGCGAGAAGGTGATGACCACAAATAAGTGAAGGAGACCTGCTCTTCAGGGACCTGGAAAATTAGGAGAAAAAATAATCTAAAATGTCAAATTTCTTTTTTTGCACGTAATACCAAAGTTGTAAATGGTTTTTTAAATTTTATTTTTAAAATTCAGATGCTCACTCAGTAGTTGCACAGCTTTGCATACTGCAGAGATGGAGTTTGGAATATCCCCCTTCCACTTTGCATTCTCAAAGTGCAGTTAAGATCAGAAAAGTTACTTGAAGTAATTGTTTTTATACCTATAAGAATATGTACTGGCACATGCATGTTGGCATGTGTATCTGTGACAGGACATGGGAGATTTCAGCCATGTATATATGAAAGAGCATATCTTCACTTGTGAAAGTATAAGCATGTGTATGCATTGGAGAGCAGGTGCATATATGTGAATGAGTACATGCATCTATCTGCCTGTTATGAGAAGTTTTAAGTGTGAGTGAAGCTTCTAGTTTATTTACTGGCCAAATTCTACAGATGGAAGCAGTCACATCAGCAATTACAGGATTGTTTTAGAATAAAAAAGCCAAACAAATTTCTCAGTGTTTCATAGTCCAGTCTTTTACCACTCCTATTCAATTAGATTTAGTGGCAGTATGTTACCAGCTTGGGGTAAGCAGATAGGGAGAGCCACAAGAACAAATGGTTGGAATACTGGATATTTTAGCTCTGTCCTTTATTTGCCTCCCTTACTTGCTCATCCGATGTCTAAGGAAACGCAGAAGATCTCAGACAGGAGAGGATCTTTAATAAAAAGTATGACCTTAAACATCATACATATTAATAAAAGTTCCATTTCTAAATGGTTCATAAAGGGTTATGAAATGGTTGCTAGGTATTTTATTAAATGGTTAATCAGTTGCTACAGTGTTCCACAAGGCAATAATCATGGCTTATAATCATCTATAACATTTGTAATTGACATGTAGATTTATTTATAACATTCTATTCATATCTGTACCATGTTTATAACATCTATTAATCATTTATTAATTCTTTATGAACTATTTAGAAATGGAACCTTAACATAAAGTGCGACCATATTCATTTCCTTTCCCCTAACTCATTTTATCTCATCTCATCATACTTATCACTGTGGTATTTGAGTATCTAAAAAATATTATTTCAGGTTAACATATACTCAAACACACTTGATTTTCTTCTTTCCATTTGCATGTAGATGGACCCTCCCTCCCCCGCCAATACTTTTCTTCTTCCTCTCTCTAACTCAGTGACTATCACAAAGGGATAGGATGGGATGGCTTGAGTGCGAAGTAATTGTGATGGGAGAAGGGGAAAGAGAGAGACTCCACATCATAGAGGCCGTGGATGATGTTCTGTTTCATGGTATTGCCTAACCTTTTTGCTCTCCAGTTTCTACTGGCAAGACTTGCTCTCCTGCCAGTAACAGTGTGGTCCTCTGAGACAAACCTGTGTAATTCACAAAAGTATTGGCAATGCCTTACCACGAGGGGGCAGGGGAGGGGAGGAGAGGAGGGAGATCGGTCATGCACTGTGGGAATTGTGTAGGAGGAGGGGCAGGTTTGGATATAAAATATCAGCCCAAATGTAACACCATTTTCTCTAACTAGTAGACCACACACTGTCACAACCACAAGACCACACAGATCCTTGTGCAATAAGTAACTTGACTCTGAGTTCCAGGGCCCATTGGTAAAGCAGCTCCAGTTTCTTTTGGTAACTTATTCAGAGGCATCTCACATTTGGAGCAAAAACCAGGCAACAGTAGATACTGACTGCATTTTAAATATTTGCCACACTAATCTAAATCATGTCATTCTGTGTGTATATATGTGCATTGCTCATGAGGATCTCGGTTTATAGAATATTCCCCAACTCTTACACCACTTATTGGTTTTATTTGTTCTCAAGCCACTTTATGGTCCCTTTGCAATTACTGTAAGATAGCATGACCACAGTAAAACAGGATTTGATGTACTGGGTCACACCATAGTTCCAACAAGTCTGGGACCCAGCCATCAGAAGTGGCTTAAGAGGAAGGCAAGATGATCCTCACTCCAGATCTGGTCCATTGTACAGTGCTGTACATAGTTAAGGTGTGTAGAAGGTGAATTCCTTCCTGTTTCCTGTGGTGATCAGCACATTCCCTGAAACATGATAGTAGGATATACTCCCTAAATAAGTGTTACCTTTTGCAAACCAGTCGGAGAACACTTCAATCTCTCCGGTCACTCAATTTCTGATCTCAAAGTGAGTATCCTTCAACAAAAAAACTTCGAAAACAGACTCCAACGAGAGACTGCTGAATTGGAATTAATTTGCAAATTGGATACAATTAACTTAGGCTTGAATAGAGACTGGGAGTGGTTGAGTCATTATACTAAGTGAAACTATTTCCCCTTGTTTATTCCCCCCCCCCCCCACCCACTGTTCCGCAGACGTTCTTGTTAACTCCTGGAAATATGCTGGAAATGGCCCACCTTGATTATCACTTCAAAAGGTTTTCTTTCCCCCCACCCCACTCTCCTGCAGGTAATAGCTCTTACCCTAATCTTAAGTGATCACTCTCCTTACAATGTATATTTTTTCACTGTCTGTGTGTATATATAAAATCTCCTCACTGTACTTTGCACTTTATGCATCCGATGAAGTGAGCTGTAGCTCACAAAAGCTTATGCTCAAATAAATTGGTTAGTCTCTAAGGTGCCACAAGTACTCCTTTTCTTTTTGCGAATACAGACTAACACAGCTGCCACTCTGAAACCTTTTGCAAGCAATATACAAATACACTTGGAGCATTTGGAAAGTGAGCAATAGAACTGGTCTAACAACAGGGATGGCAAAAGGGGAATTGTAATATTTTCTTTCCCTTTTTCTCATTGAAATTTAGAATTTTGATGAAAAATTGTGAAAAGCTGAAGATTGTAAGTCTCAGATTATAAAACTCAGGATGTGAAAAAACAGAACATCTCAACCTTGGTCACTCTTCCTCATCTTGTAAACAATTTAAGAGAACAGTACCCAACTGATGACAGGCAATCAAATGCCTCTCTGCTTCCTGGCTCCACCACATCTGGAGGTGCAGCATGCAAAATGGTTAGGTCAGTCCTTAATGCTTAGTGTCCTTTTTTATAATTTTAATCTTTACTGGTTAAAATATATTCTGCTCTTGTGTTTTTTTTAGAGAGAGCTCAGATTTATAATTCTGTTCAACAAAGAATGAGGAGAACTTCTGCATTTTTAAAACCCGCCAAAGTATCAGGGTATTGCAAATAGAGAAAACTAATTAGCCTGTGAATAAGAGCTCTGGTAGGCATTTCCTAGTGTGAGGGCGAGATTTACTTTGCTTTCATTTTTCAGTTTTATCCTTTGCTGCCTTTATTTCATTTAAAAGAAACAGACAGACTCTTGGGGCTATTTTTTCAGATGCAGCTGTCTAGTTCTGCCATAATACCCATTAGTCTGAATGACACTGAACAGAAGGTAGAACAAATGGATAAATACTTCAGAATATAAAACACGATGAATCTAAGCATAGACTGAGATAGGGTGGTGGGGCAAGGGAATAACCTGAAGGGAAGAAAGAAGTTGGCTTTGCACTTATTCAAATTATGTTTCAGATTTTTAACGAATGAGTGGGGAAGGAGATGGTAAAAGACTCAAAATTAGGCCTATGCACTACAAATTGCAGAATTCTGGTGGCTGGCAATTATGGATTTTTATCTAAAATATTTCTACCATCTTTATTATCCCTTTTTACAGTGCTGAGCTGTAGACTTGTATGTCAGAAGTTGCAAAGTGAGAACACAGTTGAAGTGAGAATACTGTTGGTCCTGCTGTTGAAAAAGTTTGTTTAGAGACAGAGTTGGTCCAGGAAATGCACACTTTTAAGTTTTTCATTCTTCAAACATCATATAAAAATCCTGTTTGCGAGGAGGAGCCTGTCAGCCCCTGGAAGTGATTGTGAAATGGACTGTTGGCATTTGGACATAGTTGATTAGTACGCAACCCTACTTGTGTGAAGGGGAAGTTTTTTTTCTATCTTTTTTTCCCTCTCCTGCTGAACAGCAGTCTTCTGCACTTTCCTTCTCCTGCCATGTCCTTTCCCCTTATGAAATGATGTTAATACCCCCTCATACATGAACACCTGCTGGCAGTTGCAGCAGCCCCAACAGAAATACTGACTCTCAGACTTGATCAGGGCTGGGGAATGCAGACCTTGAGGTGCGCCCAACTTTGTGACTATTGCAGATGTATTCTTTTAAAGTTCAGACTGCAGCTTTCCTGGGCAAGTGGACTCCGGGCTATTAAGGCCAAGGTTTTTTTAAATAGGAGCATACTCTTAAAATCCTGAATTCATATTTAGAGCCTTAAATAAGTGGCTTCATTTTCAAAAGTGATAAGCATCTGGTTTGTCCCAATTAACTGAGATACCACCATTTCTTGAAATTAGGCCACTTATTTAGCTGCCTAAATATGGATTGAGGAGCCTAACTTCAGCCACCTGTTTCTGAAAATCCTGAGCCTCAACATTCTATTCTGTACAGGCTCTTATGCTGCACTCATCACCACAGTATCTGAGTGTCTTGCAGTAGTTCATTAAGCAATGTGACTACACATCTGTCATCACACCACATCTGTGGTGTTTCTCTCATCCTCTTCCCAGGGAGAGAAGCACGTGCAGTGGAGTGTCTTATTTTGATAAGTTCTGGGGTTTTTTTTAGGTATACATGTTGCTATGTGTTTTTTAGAGAAGGTAATGACAAGGAAAAGTGCCTTGCACTTGCACATCATATAAATGCTATAAACAGACACTGAATGAAAGGCAAAGGGACATGCCCTTCTAAGAGAAAACATTGTGAAAAATGTGTCTGTTGAAGAAAACACTCTTCCCCGCCATATTCCTTTCCCTTAAGCACTGACATTGAGATTTTCAAAGGAGTCTACTAATTTTATTGGAAGTAATGTGTTTAATCCCCACCATTGGCCCTGCATGACTTCTGGCTCCAACCATGATCTAGGGCTTTCACAAAATATTTCTCATTGTCAGAAAGCTGCAAAAACTGTGATTTTTGTTAGAAGAGATTACATAGCATATGGTATGTTTTGCGCAGCTCCAACCAGGAGTACTGCCTGCTCAATAGTAATAGGTGAACAACTACATCTCCCAGACAATGAAAAGAGAAGTTTTCCAAGGGTGTGAGGTAACACAATAAGGTCATTGAAGGTCATGCTTGACGAAGCTATTTAAAAATGTCTCCATCCCAACATGGGTGATCTTCAATCATCTACCTCAGGAGTTTGGCTTTTCTGAGGAGTACTGGGGGGTTTTCACTTCCAATCCTGTGAAAGCATGAAAAAGTCACTTTCACACAAGATTTTTTGCTCACAAAATTTTGAACAGAGATAGGAGAGTGGCCACATTGAAAATGTGGCGTTTGCTATGGGGAATGTTTGGCAGCCTGGCATATTCTGGTGCTGGATCAAAATGTGGGCAGTATAGATTCATCTTCATCACTGAATATGTGACCAGATCAGCCCTCCAGCTGATATACTGCCAGTCCTGTTTCTAAGCCTCTGAGGGCATGTCTACACAGCAAAGAAAAACCCTCAGCTGGCACCTGACTTGGGCTCACAGGGCTCAGGCTGTAGGGCTCTTTCATTGTTGTGTAGACTTCTGGGCTGGGGCTGGAGGCTGAGCTCTGGGACCCTTCCACTCCACTGGGTCCTAGAGCTCAGACTCCAGCCTGAGCCTGGAAATCTATGTAGCAATGAAACAGCCCCTCAGCCCAAGCCCCGCGTCAGCTGGCATGGGCCAGCCTCTTTGCTGTGTAGACATATCCTGAAACTTGACTTCTTGCGATTCCCCTAGAGTGGGTTAGTCTCTTATAGTGGCTGCCAACAATACAAATGGCTCCTTGTCTTAGGTTTATCTAGCCAGTAAAACTGTGTGATCTATGTGATTTGGCTTCGTGTAATGTCACAGTGTGGGTTGCTCTTACAGACTGTGTGTACTTGTACTGAATTCATTAAGCATTCTAACTAGGGGAGGACCTGCTAACAGAAATAGTGACTTCCCTTATCTGTGCACATCATCCCAGTCATGTTATTCATAAATAAGGAAATGAAGCAGGATGCCAAATGGTGATATTAAACAGCAGCTTCTATCAGTGTTGGCTATAGGTTTCTTGTTTTTTCTCCAGCTACTCTAGGCGTATCACCCAGACAACCCTGGGTGCTAAAAGTGGATAGTCAGTGAATATTCTCAGAGAATACACAATTGTAGGAAAGCAATCAAAATTGTAGGAAAGCAATCAAAATAGAGAGTCAGCCCAGGTTCACTATCAGCCACTGGGGAAGTGACACAGTCTGGGCAGTGAATGGGAAGACTGCCTGAGACAGTTTTTATGGAGAGACTTTGATACCCCAGAAGGGGGGAAACACATAATTGCCTGGCTGGGGGGCCAAGCCACAAAGAGCTGAGTCACAAACAAGAGCAGAGAGAGAGAGAGAGAGAGAGAAGAGGCAAGCTGTGGGACATGAGAACGAGTGATGGAAGGGGGTGTCGGATCTGGAAGGAGCTAATCCTCAGAGCAGTCAGCAAGAGGTGCCCTACTGGTGTGCAAACCCCAATACAGTAAGTAGCTGGGTTGCTGCCAGCTAACAATTAGACAACTATTAATACCTAAATATTATTAGACACCTAGAAGCTGCCAGTTAGCAATGTGTATATACTCCAGGCTGATTTGTTAGTATTGTAGGGAAATGTTCTCATTCTTTCCTTTTTTGCTGAACTGTGTGAGTGAGATTATTTGTATAAATGTTTTATCAGGGTTCATAGAGTTTAAGGCCAGAAAGGGAGTATTGGATCATCTAATCTGACTTTCTGTATAGCACAGGTCATTAAATTTCTGACCACATTACCTCTACAGTAAGCCAAGTCACTTTTGGGTTTGGTTAAAGCATACCTTCCAGAAAGACATCTAGTCTTGATTTGCAAACATCAAAAGATAGAGAATCCACCACTTCCCTTGGTAGTTTGTTCCAATGGTTAATCACCCTCACTGTTAAAAATATGTGACATATCTACTTTGAATTTCTCTCCTTTCAGCTTCCAGCCATTGGTTCTTGTTATGCTTTCTCTGCTAGATTAAAGTCCTTTAGTACGCAGTATTTTTTCCCATCAAGATACTTATACACTGTAATCAAGTCACCTCTCAGTCTTCTTTCTGAGAAGATAATTATATTGAACTCTTAAGTCACTCTAGCTGTGAAGTCATTTTTGCGGTTCTTTTTACACCCTCTCCAGTTTTTTAACATCTTAAAATGTGGACACCAGAACTATACCCAGTGTTCCAGGGGATTCTTGGGTGCAGATTATCTAGACCCCCTGATTTAAAAATGTTTATCCATAGTAGATGTTGTTTAACATCCTCCCTAGTTACTAATGCACTGGAAAATACTTCATCAACCTCACGTGGTACGAGCACATCACACTGCTGCTTTTCAAATACAAAACAGAAATATTTATTGAACACCTCTCTCTTTCTCATCCTTATTAACAATTTTACCATCCCCATCTAGTAATGGAGTAATACCATGCTAGGATTTCTTTTGTCCATAATATATTTTTAAAACTTCTCCTTATTTTTGGATTTTTCCATGATGTCTTTAGCGTAATAGTACTAATACCTGGCTCTGACAGTACTTTTCATCAGTAGATCTCAAAGTAGATCTTCTACAGGGAGAAACTGAGGCACAGAGAAGTAAAGTGATTTACCCAAGGTCACCTGACAGATGGGTGGCAGACCTAGGAACAGAATCTAGCTCTTCTGAGGCCTAGGCTACTTCCCCTACCAATTTTGTGCACTTTATAACTTCTGTTTATATTGATTGCTATCACTTTCTCCTTTTCCCCATTTGTTATATAGTGCTTTAGTTTATTTCTAATTTCTGCCTTCGCTTTGCCATGGAACCGGGATGGGCTTTTATCCATAGCTGTCCTCTTCCTTGATTGTGGAATCATGGCTTTTTAGCCATCTGATAAACTCTTCTTAAAGAGCTCCCAATCTTCATTCACATTTTTCTAACTGTTTCCTCCCAATGAACTTCACTCAGTTTTCCTCAGCTTTGCATACTGAGTAATATTTGAGCTGTCTTCAACAAGATTCTTCAGCACTTCATGAGTTTCCTTAATCAGAGAGAGATCTCAATGACAAAGTTTAGATCTAGACTCTGAACCAAACTTTTCCAAAGTCTGGGTGTTTTCAGATCTGGGATCTTTGGTGCTGCCCATTATAGATTTTGGCGGAAGATGAAAAGATCAGGTCCAGATCTGAATGGGAATGTCACCAAAATTTGCGTAGGTCCATCTCTGTTGTTATAATAATGAGTCATTATTATAGGGTTCTGTGGGAAAACTACAGCCCTCCAAATTGCAACTTTTTGAGAAAACATATGAAGGCTGTGGATGTTTATCTCTTTTAGTGATAGTAACAGTGCTTATGTAGCTCCATGCACAGGACAGTTAACACATGTCCAAGTAATGCATCCAAGGGCCCTATTAATTTACTTTCCTTTACTTGTGTTTTCCAGCCCATGACTGGTGCTACTGTGATCAAACACCTAAACATTAGTAGATATGCCTCAAAGGCAATAATGTGATTATTTTATTTCTTGCCAGCAATTTCCATCAGTGTACGTGTTTTATTGAGGGCACCTACCTCACCAGTTTGGTGAGTAGCATTACATTTTCTGCTCTGGATCCAGAGTCCACTGTGTAATCCAGGGGTTCTCAAACTGGGGGGTCGGGACCCCTGAGAGGGTCACTAGGTTCTGTCAGCCTCCACCCCCAAACCTGCTTTGCCTCCAGCATTTATAATGGTGTTAAATATATTAAAAAGAGTTTTTAATTGATAAGGGGGGGGGGAGAGTCACACTCGGAGGCTTGCTTTGTGAAAGGGTCAGCAGTACAAAAGTTTGAGAATCACTGGTGTAATCCTTCTGCTTTCTTCCCCCTGATTCAAGATTTTGCTCAACGATTATAGAAGACTTTTAATCTTCAGGGCCCTGAGGTATTACTATCATTGCCTATCAATACTTCATTATTACTAGCAGATCATAATCGCCAGAACTTTGTTCATTTTAATGAGAGAACATAATCTTAAAACAATTTCATTGACAAAGTACTGTGGCTGAAATATAAGGATGTGAGAAACTGAGCAGTTGTTGTGTTCTATTTCGGAAATTAAACTTACAGTATAAGCCTTATGGAAATTCCCATAACTCTTTATGAAACACTTGGACTTTTGGGGTAAATGTATTCTTTTTTCTGGGAAAAAATGTGCAATAAAAATGTGTTTGGTCTGGCTAAATGGATTTGGAGGTATGGATAAATAAACAAACAAATGAATGAAGGATAACTATCCTTCTGACTTCTACATCTCTTAGCGGGCTAAATCCCCTTGAAGATTCATTCCTCTGATACTCCATTTCCTTAGCACAAGATTTGCCAAAGGACAGCTCATGCAGTGTTACAATGCAGCCACCGTGATTTCTAATGTGGAGGTGTGGTGGCCCCTGCATACTACAAGTCTTAGTGTGCTGCTCCCTAGTGATCCCGATCACATTTTCAGCATTGCAGCGTGGGTATTCACAGACCATGAGAACCTCTGAATTAAAAAAAAGAAAATAATAGATGGCTGCCATCTGCTCTCTATTATGCAGTTTAGATGTAGCCCTCTGGCTCCTGGTAAACTGCCAGTGGTTGGAAGTTTGGATTTTCCTGACTTAGCAGGTGTTGGGACAACTTTCCTTCTATATGGCTTGGAAGTTCTTAAGGTACTGGTTGCTGAGTCAGGGTCCATCCAGCAAGACAGAAACTCAGCAGGAGGCACAAGTTTAACAGAGAAAATCCTCTTTCCAAGATATCAGATTTATTCATAGGGTTTTTTTTAGTCTGCTTCCAGCCAAAGCCTATATCCTCCACATTCCCTTCAGACAACAGTCTGTAAACACTGGAACACAATAATCAGTCCACATGCTCTTTTTTTGTTTTGTTTCTTAAGTCTCCAGAGCTCAAGTCCTAGCTTCTAGGCAGAAAAAGTCTTTCAGTCCCCAGACCCTGAAAGTCATTTGATTCCTATTTAGGGCTCTAGACTAACTATAAATCAGCTACATCTGACTAAATATGCTAAAAACAGGAAGAATAGGTCATCTCAGATGGGACTCTCTGAACACAGTGCAGAACAATGGCTAGGACTTAACTCCAAATCATCAGGCCAACAGGCACCAGAGGACCTGTATGCCCAGTCTCCTGACTTTAAACATTCATCTTGTTCTTAGCCTGAAGTCAGTCAATATGCTCTTTTAGTTTCTTTCCATTCTCAATATAGTCTACCCTAGGCACTCAACAGTCATGAGTCAGGTCTCACAAAATCATGAGATTGGCTTAAAATTCACAAGACTTTAAACAGAAGCCACAATTTTTTATGTTTTAGTTGCCATCTAATTCCTGAGCTTTTAGGGTTCACCCACTTCATATTTTCAAGCCTTTTCCAGATTTGCCAATTTAGCTACTTTTTCACTAGATTTAGCAACTTTTGGGTTTCCCTAGCAAGGAAATAAGTGTCAAAGTGACAAAGCTCACGACTTTCACTGCTGCTTACAGTGACATTCAGAGAAGTCACCAATATGTATAGTCACAAAATCATTCACAAGCAGCTCAATAGTGTTAATAAAATCCACTCCATGCTCTTCATACTACATTCTGTTGCACACCAAGTCAATGTCATCACATCTCAATTGAGCATGTCCTCGGAAGGAATCACAATCCAGGACATTCTCAATTGAGACGTAATGACATTGACTTGGTATGCAGCAGAATGTAGTAAGAAGAGCATGGAATGGATTGGATTTTATTTACACTATTGAGCTGCTTGTGAATATTTTGTTACTATACTCGTCTGGGTGCATATGTAAAATTCTCTGTTGAATTCTCTGGAAATCGTGTTTAGTGACATTTTTGACTCCTTTCAAGTACTTAAATAATTACGGCTAGCGACTTTTCAGGGTTTGTCTGGCGACTTCCTATAAGGAGTTGGCAAAAGGTCCTTTTCCTACAACCAGGAGAGCTAAAAACTTGCCTTTAAAATCAATAATAGCTGAGATTCTCTTCTAATCACCAGCTTTAAGAAAAACACCAAATATAGCGAGAGTCACAAGAATACTGCAAGAATTGGCAATGCTGCCTCCTTATCTGAAAGTTGGGGTTGGGATGCAAATCCTAAGCCTTTAACCAAACGTTTTAAAACAAAAATGTGTAATATGTTTTGAGATCCATGCAGGGTCTTCCTAATCTACTGTAAACTGAGATATTTGCATGCTCCTGTGGCACGTGAAGCAAGCAAACTCTTATGAGGATTTGTTTAGCCTTGTGATTTCCCTTCACTGTTTTTTCCATTCAGGTTTTTATTGTCATTGAGAACTCCTTCTGGAGTCTTGTCCCTGACCCCAAGGCTAGGAGGCTACTTTCACCATTACATAACAGATTGCACAAACTAAGCTACATACTTGACTGTAGCCATAAAGCTTAGTTTCCCCTTTATCTAGGTTACTAGGTGTCAAGGGCCTAGCATGAACCTCACCAGAAGCATTCATGCCTGGGTTAGCCAACTAAAATCTCACTCTCACTGTCTTAACATACATTCTTAGTTTCCACATCTACAGACGTTCCTAGATCTCTCTTCATGGCCCATATTTTCAGGTTCTTTCATTTTGCACTTATTTTACTCTCTTCCATTCTTTGGCAGGGATCCCATGGAAAAAAACCAGTATGAGATGATGTAGTTGAAGTAGTAATTAATGACTCTCATAATACATACAAATATGGAGGGGACAAATTAAGGTTACACAGGCAGCTCTAATTTGGTCACTTCCTAATTTTTCTCTGCTTGAGTTTGAAATCTTTGTTGTTTTAAAGCAGTTTGTGTTTCCCTCGGTTTTTAAAGGGCAAATTTAAATTGCTGCAAATTTAAAATTTAAATTTTTAAATTTAAATTTGTGCTGTCTTCAAATTTAAAGTTGCTGCACTTGGGTTAAGTAGAGGCTGAGGACCGACCAATCAGATCCCAGGACTGGAATCCTCTGTCAGAGTTCAGCTGCTCTTCACACAGTGATTAGCAGCTCACTGGGTGGCAGGTTGGGACTTCCTGGGTTGCAGGAGTGTTGTGGACTAGGGTTCAAGACCTGCAGTCCTTGACACACTCATTACAGAGAAAAATCTGGTTTTGCCATGTCGCCCTGGACTGGAGGGAGCATAGCCCATTGCTTTATTTTATGGGGTGGTGTATGCACAGTATCAGAAGCTATGAGGGGATGAAGCGTGCTTAGGAGCTTTGAGGGCATACAAAAAAGCACAATAAGAATGTTTTTTTGGAGATTTTTTTATCACTAAAATTGAATACTATCCACTGAGTATGTGCAAACTGCAATTTTTTCCAAAGGCTTATAACCTGGCCAAATTTGAGCAAACTTTCATGGGATAGCGACAGGAACATCGCTGACAATAAGGCCACCCCCCTGCCCAATTTCAATCTCTGTTCCAAAGCAGAGGGGTGCTAGTGCTAATCAAGGAAAAGGTTCCCAAAATTTTGTAACATGGGCAAAACAATATATTTTTACCTCTCCTCATTCTTGGAATCAGCTGAACTGTTTTGGCTGAAATTTTTTAAACAAATTCAGCCTGAGGCAGACACCTGGCATAAAATTTCAGCCCAAGCAACTGAAAACAGAGTCTTATAATAGAAAGTGTTAGGCAATTACCAGTGACACTATCAGTCTGGCCTATAATAATATATACCGGTGAATTATATATTTGTGTGTGTGTTGTATATTATGGATCTACAAGAATTGCCCTGTATCTAAGGTTGCCATTTAACTTCTACTATCAGCCTAATTAAATGACATCGAAAATGCCTTAGACTCCTCCAAAAAACTCAAGTCCCTCCCCCCAAACCCAAGAAAAACTTCAAAACTGGCAGTTTAGATATGGAATGAAAGTAGAGATTTTCTGTAATCTTTGGAATAAATCAGAGTAGCAGTTCCTGAAGAAGGACTCCCTTAAAATGGAGGCGTTAAACTAATTCCCAAAGTTAACTACTCCTCTCCAGCCCCACACCGTTTTGGAGCAAACAAAACCAGAGATTGAATCCACTTTAGTAGAAGCCTCTCACAGTGCCCAGCCCTAAAATTTAGTTGACAAAAAATAATTTTAAAGAGCCATTAAAATTTGGGTAGGGCAGTAATATCACTAGAGACTGTTAGCTCTGGTGATTTTAATATAGTACATCAAAGGACTTCTGGAGACTTAAACTTTCTTTTTATTTAAAAAAAAAATCTTTAGCCCTTTGCCAGAGAGAAAGCTCAAGATAATACCTCATTGCTAGGCCTGTCTGTGGAAAGACAGATTATTTTTGATGGAAATTGCGTTCCCCCAATTTCCTTGCTCATCTGCGGACCTCCTGAGGTCCACAGGAAAAGATCCCTGCTTAGTAGATCAGTAGTGAGGAAAGAGTTAGTTAAGGAGAGCAGGGGAGTTGGGGAGGTAACATTGACTATACAGATCTCCTCTGTACAGATCATGAAGTTAAGAGTATTATCATGAAGACAGCAAAAAGTCACTGTGGTGACGAATCATTACTCTTATTATGAGACATTTATGGGAATTATAAAACCAGTGGTTTGTGGTGCACACTTTCAATTGCAAAAAAGGGAAAATGTTAGGCTGGCATTTCTACAAAGGCACAGTTAAGTAGTTTGATTGCATTGTTTGAGAAAGTCAGCCTTAATTCTGAATCTCCTGAGTTTCTAACAAGAGTTTTTTTTTAATTTCACTGTTCTTGAAAGGTAATATGCACTGTGATTACTGATATGTGCTTGCATCCTTAACTTCAACAGTAACATGTGATGGTATGTTATTTTTGTAACAATTTGTAAAACTCACAATAAAATAAAGATCTTGAAAATGGCCTTCATGCTGTCAAAAGCATCCACTTTGGTCTGTTGCAGATGCTGATTATAAAACAGGGAAGTAAATTTAAATAAATCTTTGTATATGGATTACACACATTTTTGTGGTGCATGCTATAGCTTTACAGTTTCTTTAGGCTCAAAGTGTGCCCATCCCTACTGGAAATAGCACTCCAGAAATGGGAATTAATTGGTGGTTCTAAGCACAAAAGACCAAAGGGCATGGAAAATATGTACAATATACTATTGTCCTAGTAGGTTTAGAGTTGGATTTTAATTCAAAATTAAGAACCCTGGATTACCAAGGATTTAAAAGGACCAAAGAGATAAATCAGAGATAAGTCATAAATAAAGAGATAAGTCAGATTTTGATGTTTAAAAAGTCCCCTTTTTTGAGAGCAAAAATACTTTTGCAGATGTGAAACAGAACGTTTCTCAACAAATAAGCCTCATCCCAGAGGATTTAGAAGTGCTGTTTTACTAGCAACTTTATATGCATGGTCGGGCTATAAAAGCAGTAAATATGTCTAGTGGTTCATTTTTCAAAAGGACTTTATTTTTTCACTCTCTCCCTTTGGATTGTTATGTTGGGAGAGAAAAGCGGATGTTGAAAATCCACCTTCCATGAATGGATGTTAAATTAATCACTAAGCATTCAAAAACAGATGAGGCATCCCAGCTATAAAGCTGGCATATTTGCTGGGGACAGCTGGATGGATTTAGGGAGTGTTAATAGATGAAGAAGCACTGTGGCATTAGGTGTGGCTTTTGCAACAGTCTGAGTGGAAGAGTCAAAGGATAAATGGGGCAATCTGTTGGGACTGGACCTTTGCTTCACACATCTGCTGGTCTTAAAATTGTGTCTTTCCACCACAATCAGTTGTCTGGCTATATCTGGTGTCTTTTCAACAGTGTGATAGTTGAGTATATTGGTAGTCCAAAAAGGCAGAAATGATTTAAACCATCCACACTTCTTGTCTAAGATTCCCAGCCTCTCAGTTCAGCTACTACTTAGTACCACATATGTCAAATCAGGCTGGGTTGTTTTTTTTTTTTGGTGTGTGGTCTTGGTTAGATCTGTGGATGCAAACTTTCCAGAAAGCCACTAACAAAAACAAGCTAGAGGTGGTTACATTACATACAAATATAAATAGCAACTACATCACCTTGTAGGGATGTATTGTAGGGAATTAGCTTCCACATCAGCTCAGCTGCACAGTGTTTGCAAAGTACTCTGAACAACCTCCCTGCAGCTTTGCTTGTTTTGAATACAGCCAGACATAATGCTGTTGACTGGAACCTGAGGCAAATTTTTCTCAAACCAGAACGCCTAGTTAAGATATCTTCTTTGTATTGCTGTTGATATTCTGGGTCAGTGATCACACATGTTTTATAGCTTGATTACCTGCAGGTTTCAACGCATTCTGAAGCTTAAGACCAAAAATGTTAATTGAACTAATAAAATATACTCTGTATTTCACTTTTTTCTTCTTGTTCGATATTTAGGATGCCACAAACCTGCCCTCAATGCTGATTCAATTTAGGGCCAGATTCTGTGGCTTTAGCTCCTCTTAAGTAGCACCTGAGCCTGTCAGTGGATACCAATGGTTTCAACATAAGTAGGAGTACCAGACTGTCTAACTGAATTAAGTCACATTACCATCGTCACAGTATCAAATACTCTCCCAAAATATTGGATTTATGGGTAAAAAGTGAGTCCAAGCCATAAAATTCAAACAGATTTGGTTCTTGCCATTATAGAAATGGGGCTAACTATGAAACTTGGATCTGGGTTCTGTTTCTGACTCTCTTCAATCTCCTGATAAAAGGTTTGGATTCATGGTTTTGACCCATATCTGGTCTATAGTAGTAAAAAAGGTTAAATTAATCCTACCAGTGACCCCATGAGTCCAGTAATTTCCCAAAAGTTTGAGTTACAAAAGGAAATATTAAATAGTGGAAAATATGACGATCACTAATGCTTCCAAAAGTCACTTCTCTCTTTGAATCCCTTCATTGGCTCTTCCTCTACCCATCACATATAACATAAGCTATTTGTCTTCACTTCCTTTTATGGCCTATCCTCGCCCTATCTCTCTTCTCATTCACTGTAGAGATCTTGACTCCAACTCCTGATCAGCCCATGCCAACCTCCATCTCTCATTTGTTAAATCAAACAAGCATCTTTTCCCCCGTGCTGCCACTCACACTTCATAGCAGCAACCTGTAAACATCTGTGAAGCTACCACTTCATCCTCCTTTTTAACCCCTCCTAAAAAACTTAGCCATGATGCCTAAAAAAAAAAAGCTTGACAATGGTTAAGCTCCCAGTGTGCTGAGACCACTGCTATCTTTCTGACCAATATTGTCTCAGTTTTCTATTTGTCCTCCCCGACTGTCTGTTTCCATCTGTTGTCTTAGATTGTCAGCTCTCTGAGGCAGTGACTGACATTTTTGTTCTGTGCTTGTACAGCACCTAGCACAACAGGACCGTGGTCCATGACTAGGACACCTGGGCAGTACGGTAATACTAGCAAAAATACTAATTAAATAGTAATATGTAGTCTGACAATACTTCAATTTTTAAATGGATACCAATTAATGATCTCAGAGTTCACAGTCAAACTGTCAGCTACCTGCACAGCTTGCTGCCAAGAACCCTGGGAATAACAGTACTCTTTCTATATGGTCCAGTTATACCAAAAATGGGCAAACTTTTTGGCTCAAGGGCCACATCAGGGTTGCGAAACTGTATGGAAGGCTGGGTAGGGAAGGCTGTGCCTTCCCAAACAGCCTGGCCCCCACCCCCTATCTGCCCTCTCCCACTTCCCGTCCCCTGACTGCCCCCTCAGAACCCCTGACCCATCCAACCCCCCCTGCTCCCTCACTGCCCCCAGGACACCCTGCCCCTTATCCAACCCCCCCCCCCCCGCCACTATGCTCCCCACCCCTCTTACCATGCAGCTCGGAGCAGCAGGAGCTTGCAGCCCTGCTGCCTGGCCAGAGCCTGCCATGCTGCCCGGCAGGAGCGGTGGACCAGAGCGCTGACGGCGCGGCATGCTGAGGCTGCAGGAGGGCGGCCGGGGGCTAGCCTTCCTGGCCAGGAACTCAAGGGTGGGCAGGATGGTCCCGGGGGCCATAGTTTGCCCACCTCTGAATTACACACAATTATCGTACATGCTACATGAATGGTTCTGTTAAATCCACACTCACTGCTGTGCAGTTAAAAGAAAAGGAGTACTTGTGGCATCTTAGAGACAAACAAATTTAATAGAGCATAAGCTTTCATGAGCTACAGTTCACTTCATCAGATGCATACAGTGGAAAATATAGTGGGGAGATTTTATATACACAGAGAACATGAAACAATGGGTGTTACCATACAAGCTGTATCAAGAGTGAAAGGGAGCTATTACCAGCCGGAGAGCGGGGGAGTGGGGGGGGACCTGTACATGGCAGAGGGGCATTGCTGGCACATATCACATTGGTGGATGCGCAGGTGAACGAGCCTCTGATAGTGTGGCTGATGTGATTAGGCCCCATGATGCTGTCCCCTGAATAGATATGTGGACACAGTTGGCAACGGGCTTTCTTGCAAGGATAGGTTCCTGGGTTAGTGTTTTTGTTGTGTGGTTGCTGGTGAGTATTTGCTTCAGGTTGGGGGGGCTGTCTGTAAGCAAGGACTGGCCTGTCTCCCAAGATCTGTGAGAGTGATGGGTCGTCCTTCAGGATAGGTTGTAGATCCTTGATGATGTGGTGGAGAAGTTTTAGTTGGGGGGCTGAAGGTGATAGCTAGTGGCGTTCTGTTATTTTCTTTGTTGGGCCTGTCCTGTAGTAGGTAACTTCTGGGTACTCTTCTGGCTCTGTCAATCTGTTTCTTCACTTCAGCAGGTGGGTATTGTAGTTGTAAGAATGCTTGATAGAGATCTTGTAGGTGTTTGTCTGAGGGGTTGGAGCAAATGCGGTTGTATCATGCCACAAGTACTCCTTTTCTTTTTGCAAACTCTTATTGAAATCTAAGGCTGCCTGAATCAGTCTCACTCGTGTTCTAGAAGCTGTGTGTTTGGGCCTGTCATTCTCCAGTGTCCTAGGGATTGGGAGGAAATCTCCAAGACTCATCAACAGTACATGAGCAAACAGTCATGGTCTCACTTAATACCTACTTGGAGTTACATGAGAGATGAACTTGACCCCTTGGCCCAGATCACACAGACATACATAGGCACCTAACCCCCAGATTCAGGCACCTAAGTCATTACACAAAGTAAAACTATTTCCCCTTGTTTATTTCCCCTCCTACTGTTCTTGTAAACTGCTGGAAATGGCCCACCTTGATTATCACTACAAAAGGTCCCCCGCCCGCTCTGCTGCTGGTAATAGCTCACCTTTCCTGATCACTCTTGTTACAGAACACCCATGTTCTCTCTATATATAAATCTCCCCACTGTATTTTCCACTGTATGCATTCGATGAAGTGAACTGTAGCTCACGAAAGCTTATGCTCTAATAAATTTGTTAGTCTCTAAGGTGCCACAAGTCCTCCTTTTCTTTTTATGGATACAGACTAACATGGCTGCTACTCTGAAACCTGCTGTGCAGTTAGTGGCCCCTTCATACAGACAATTTTAATACTTACAAGAAACATTCCTCTCACTCCAGAAAGTTTTTTTTTTAAGTTTAAGTTTAAGTTTTTGTCAGGAAGATTGTCTTGGCCAGGTTTCTCATGTCACATGTAGTCATTTCTTATTCATACTTATCTTGTTAAAAGTATATAAAATAAATTTTATACAAAACATATAGGCCAGAACCAAAGTTAGTATAAAATGGAATAACCCCATTGAAGTCACGAGGCTGATAACCTTCTGCAATGGTAAAGTTGTAGAGCGAAGATAAGAACAAGGGGACAAGCAAAAGTTAAGGTTCCTGTAGCAAGTCAACACAGCCAGTCTATACATCCTGTGGACGAGGTCCTCAACTGATGTATTGTGCTCCTGATCCCTGACTGCAACTTCTACTTCATCATAATATAAATAATTTTATATTAGTGCATTTTTTTCTATGTAATAATACTGTAAGTAGGTGGTCATCTGTCAGAATGAAATGTACTATTTTATTTAGTTTGCAATATTTTTCCTATACGATTATTGTACTAGTATATATATTGGGAAGAGTAAGTCTTTTTAATGTTTTGGTATCTTGGTTTTCAAAATACAGATAAAACCCCTCTCTGTTATATACACATCATACACTTTGATGTAAAGATAAATGTTTTCATAATGTCAAATTAATGTTCCAATATGCATTAAATATTGCTTTAGAAGCATTTTTCTAATAATTTAAAGTATTGCCTACTTTATCTGAAGGACTGAAAAGAAACTGGGGAAAGAAAAAGGTTCAAGAAGGGGAAAGAGAAGAAATACATTGACTGTTTTTTTCTGTACTATTTATCTCAGGGATAGATTCTGATCTCATTTACAGCAATTCCACTGAAGCCAATGGGACAGGGGCAGCAACAAAGACTAACACCAACTGAAGATATGGCAATGGATTTACTCCAGGTTTATATTACTGCAACTGAGATCAGAATCTGGCCCTTTGTGCTATTATAGTAATTCTAACTTTTATAGCACTGCAAAGATCAGCCAAAGAAATCATACATTTGGTATTTCTCTCATGCAGGAATAAGAGCACTTAGATGTGAGGGGATGGGTTGGCTCAAATGGGTGATGTAGCTGTCTCCTTTAGCACTTTCTGGTTTCAAACTGTTGGATTGCACCTGGTTTATATAAAATCCATCACTGTTTATTAAAAGGAAATTAGCTCAGCTCCAAGCCTCAAAGACACATTTGTCTCTGAACATGATACTGGAATGAGGTATACATTTTGTTTCATCTTAAATGTGTCCACTAATTCCCAAAATAACAGGGCCCTTAACAATATGCTACCAATGTAACACACACACACTAGATGGCAATGCCTACAGTTAGAGTAGGAATGTGAATACAAATAATAATTGTGCAAAGATAGATAATTTTTAAAAAGTGGTTAAACAATGAAATAATGCCTTATTTTCAAATAGCTGAGCACCTGCAGCTCCCAGGAACTTTAATGAAACTTGTGGAAACTTCACCTCTGAAAATCAGGCCAAACAGCTTATTAATTTGAAAAAAGGAATGATTAGTCTTTGGAACCCCCAAAGACGTTATATCTCTTGGGAAGGAAGAGGCAGATTTGGTGAGTCCAATTAACAGTGACTTGAATTATTGGCTCTAAAAAAAAAAAGCGAGTGCAGGAGGAGCAGAGGATCCTTTCTGTAAGGAAAGTGTGGCGTGTGGGGGGAATGGTCCTGAACTAGGATGAAATGACCAAACTGTGAAATTTTTCACAGAAAGGGGTTTTACAGAAAAATTCCATTTTGGGAGAACTGAAATAGAATTTCTCAGCTTCTTGTCTTTCATGTGTGAAATTCACAAAGCCTCCCACTTGGGCTGGCAGAGAGACAGGGAGCTCGGGCACTCAGCCTGCCCTCACAGGTCCAGGAGTTAGAGCTACAGAGGGCTAGGGCACCTGGGCTCTTTGCCTCTCTGGCTCCCAGAACTCTCTGGGAAAGCTTTTAACACTTGCCAACAAAACATTTTTGACCAGCTCTAATTGGGTCCCGTTCTTCAGTGTGTTGTGCCCATTTTAAATAGGGATGTCCATGCACTTTAAGAAGTGAAACTAGAAGTCAAAAATGAATGCTGAATAGACTTGTTTAAAGGTTAACGCATTCCTTACAAAGTTACATCTTCATTTGAACTCTCAGGCCCTATCCTGCAGCCACTGACGTCAGTGGAGTTTCTTGATTCAGGAGAACAGGCCCAATGATAGTGAATGACAATGAAATAATCAGGACAATATTAACATAAACTCCACTTAATTGGACACACGCTGAGGACAACATCCAAAGCTGATTGATGTCAATGGAAAGACTCACATTGACTTAGTGGGATTTGGATCAGACCCAAAGCAAGTACCAAGGGATTAAGTGGTGCTTTACCAGCTGTTAAATAAGGATTCTATTATTATTGGTATTTGTAATGCATTAAGGCCTAGGACCCCCGGTCATGGACTGGTTCTCCATTGCGCTAGGTGCTGTGCAAACTCAGAACAAAAAAAGCTGGTCCTGGCCCAAAGCACTTATAAAACAAGGGACAACTGGTGGAGACAGGGGAAGCAAAAGCAAACAGTGAGACAGTGCTGCTCAGTGTGATAAGCCGTGGTCTCATCATACCAGCTGCCTAAACATTAACAAAGATTTTTGTAGGCAGCAAAGCAGATCAGAATCCCTATTTCTGGCTTTGATACAGAGCGTGCCTGTAACTGGGTGTAGACTCACCGGTGGTGTCTCCCGCTGGTCATCTCAAGGAATTAGCATTCCAGCCTTTGGCGCGCCCTCTTCAGGCGGTGTCTCGCCTTGCTGCTGGCTCCCATGTCCCTTTCAGTGGGTGCTGCCCCCTGGCAGTACACCACAGTTCTGGGTCTCCCCCTCCCAGGGGAACCCTCCCACCCACTATCCCTACCTTGCCTCAGTCGTAGGCTCCTGCCAGTCACCAGCTAGCCCCCGCGCCCTGGGGCAGACTGCAGTATGAGCCACTCATCACAGGCAAGGTAGGGTTTGGACCTGCTGCCTCTGTCTAACCTTGGGCTGTCCCCTGCAACCCCAGTGCCTGTTGGGCCTCATGCTAGGCTGCAGCCTGAGGCTTTCCTGGCTGGAGCTCCCCAGCCCTGTTCCAATCTAGGTACTCTGCTTAGGTCCCTGCAGCCAGGTCCTTCCCTCTCAGAGCTAGAGAGAGTATGCTTATAGAGGCTTTAACAGAATACTTTAGATAATCAGAGGCTTCACAGCTTTTATCTACCAGAAATTACTGGTGACAGATTAAAATCTTTTGGGATTTTTAAATACAGAACACACTTTAATGAGTATGTTTGAGACAGTATTTAGGTCTGTTTAAACCCGGGGAACTTCCTTTCCAGTGGTTTCCCCGATGTGGACTTTAGGGTGCTCAAACACACATGCATGCTCCCAACTACACTTTCACAACCCTAAAATTAAAGAATACCAATAAGCTGAGTCACCTCCCAGCTAACAAAAACAAAACAGCCAAAAACAAAATAAAGGAAAGATAAAATATTTATTATAATGCCTCCCACTCCTATTTGCTGTCTGAGTACGAGGCTGTCCAAGCTAGGGTAAGTCTGCCTCAAGGCTTTTTACACAACTTTGGGAAACTGGACCTGAGGTTCCTCGATGCATTGTGTGCCAGTGTGTATTCACCTCAGACCAGACCCACTCAGACAAACACGAGGAACAACGTTTTTTATTCTGTAAGGAAACATAGAACAGGATTACAGTCCAGCAGCCTCCTCACTGCTTGCTTGCCTGTTGCCTTCTGCTCCCAGCTTCATTCAGTGCTAAAACTTCCTGCTGGGAAGACAGAGAATATTTCCTGGCAGGAACAAGGAAGTTCTCGCAACATGCAGCAGTTTGTAGTCCACAACTTGCTGTTATTGCTGCTGAAGTACACTGGACCTTGGGCTACATTATGATAACAGGGGGGTTGCAAACTCTTTGGCTCTCGCAGGCTTCTTGACTCTTATAAGGCAGGAGCTGAATTGTGGTCGAGGAGTCAGATGGTGATCTGCTGCAACAGGGCTTCTCACTAGTGATCTTTGTTCAGGTACAGGGATCCTGGTCAAAGGCAGGCATACCTTGTCCGTTGGTGTCCTTGGCCTCCTTCCCCTAAGTTGACCATGCCTTTTTGAGAAACTGGAACTTAGAGGTGGTCAGGAATTTTCCATCAGAAGAGCATTCCAATGGAAAAAGCAGTTTTTGCAAAATTGAAATTTTCCAGAGAAAAAATGCAGTTTTGCTGAATGTGTTCAATTGTCTGTCAGGAAAATCAAAATGAAATACTTTGTTTTGGGTCTGTTTGACCCAAATCAGAATATTTCATTTTATTAAATGGACCCAAAATCAATTAAAAAAACAATTAAACTGCATTTCCCTAGTGAATTACCTTATGGGATTTGTGGTTTAGGCGCCCATTGTTTCCTGTGAGCCATTATTGCATTGTAGATTATGTAGCCCTTCTAGGAGACCAGGTCAGAGGAGACTTCATGGTCTGAACTACAAGTCCCATAAGATAATGCATTAGGGAAATGCTGTTTCATGTTGACCTAACTCTAAAAGGATGTCTAAATTTTTCATTTCAATTGAAAATGTTGAAACAAAACGTTTTGGTATTTCCAATGACAATTTTTTGGGAATTTCTATTCCAGCAAAAAATTAGGGAATTTCAACTTTTTGTCACTTTTCAGGATAAAAATTGTTCGAATCTTTGAATTTCCCACTCAATGGAAATTCCAAATTTTGCTCAACTCTGCTGGAATGTCAGTCTTCCCTCAGGTGGCTTGTTGACCTGAAAGACAAAATCTCTCAGCTTTACTCTTTATTCATTGATTTGCAAACTTCAATTACTTAGCCTTGCAGCACCTTCCTGCAAAACTTTTGGATGAATCTGGTGCAAAGCCTACCTTGGAGCCATACGACATGGTCCAATCACGTTTGAGTTCGGTCATCTTTAGCTAGTGGTAATTTTGGAAAATCACCAGTTAAAAAAATTATTCGGTATTTTACACAATATAGAGATTGTAAGTATGTGAACTCCCCTTCCCCTCCCTCCCACACACAAAAAATCAAAAATGCAGTGCAAGAGACCACTTTTGAGGAAGCTGACATGTTATCTGGGTGAAAAGGTCATGAGTTGACATTATATCAGTTGTTTACAGAAAGTTTGACACAAAAATCCTATAAAAATAGCCAATTGCTACGGTCACTCCACATTCATATGAGAGCAAAATTAAAAACAAGTTTGGACATTTTATGACCAGTGTCATCACTCTTCTTGCAAATGACAATTTACAGTAATTTCTCTATTTTGGCACTGGGTTATAAGTCAAATAACTTTATCTTCTGGAATGTTCACCCTGATAGGTTACTTTAAAACCTTTTTCTATCAAGATGAAACCATTTAAATATATATACATTACAGTGTATATAAGGTTTGTATTCCAGTATAAGCTATTTCTCTCTCATCCATCTTCATGATCTACTTTCATTCCTCACTGCCTCCCTTGTCTTCTTCTGCTTCCTACTTCCTTTTCTTCTCTTTACTCTTAGCATTGCATCCATCTGATGTTTAAAAAGACATTTTATTTTTTTATTTTTCTCCATTTCCCATGATATACAAGTGCCAAATCTCTTGTTCTTGAACTTAACTGTAGATTAACACTCTTAATGAGAAAGTAATGACTGTCTTTAGTGGAAACAACCTTAAAAAATCTTGCCACCTTTTTACTCATAGGAATAGTCCTCAAGCTTGAATAAAGATTCTTTTTTTTGGCTGAGTAAAGGGTAGCAAGATTGTGCCCAGGTGTCTAATCTGTCATCTGTTGTGCAGATAAAGGAATTCTCATTCTCATGTTTGTCAGCAGATGCCTTTCATTAGAATTAAATCCACTTCTTAAATATAGACAAAAATCAGATATCCTCTTTGGCAGGCTTTGTTTTTGTGTCATATTTTCCTTATCTAGCATTTCCTTACTGTAAATAACTGCCGTGATATTTAGCATTTGCTGCTAATAAAATCTGGTTTTGCAATAACTTCTGTCAGCACAGGCTAGGATAGTAATCCACAGGAACATCACTGTCAGCCTCATAGCAACAAATTGTGTTGTGGTAAACAGAGTGGCTTTCTTTTTGTTTGCATAAACAAGAGGAAAGGGAACTAAGCTGTTATGTGAAGGGAGGCAAGGGCTAGATAGAGGTGCTGAACTATCTATGATACTTGTGGCTCCCATAGTATCTGGGCCCATCACCATCATTAAAGTACTTATTCTAACAACTCCCCTTGAGGTAGGGAAGTAGTATTATTCCCATTTAAGGTATGGGGAACTGACACAAAGGCATTTAGGCACCTAACTCTTATGAGAGTTAGGTGCCTAAATGCCTTTGAGACTCTGGGCTCAAGTGACTTGCCCAAGGCCACAGATAGAAAAGAGAACTGAACATTGGTCTCCTGAGACCAGCTGTTAACCAATGGACTGTCCTTCCATGGATGGGGAGAAGGACATTTCTGACTAATTCCCAGCCTGATAGAACTATATTCTTCTGTTACACCTGGGCAAATCTGATGGGATTGTGTAGGAGTAACAGTGTAGAAAGTGGCTCGGGGAATGGAAGATGGGTCAAAAGGAGGAAGAGAGGAGGGGACTGAAAACAGAGAGAGTTAGAAACAAGGGTTGAAACATCACTGAGTAAGAGTCGTAAAGAACATTAGAGCTGCACAGAAGTGACCCTCTCACAGATTCCATTCCCTCCAATGCATGCTCCGTACTCTGACATCTTCATAATGGGCTTTCTGCTTTTCTGGAGCTGCTGCTTTTTTCTAATCTCCTGCACTTCCTGGTTTCTATCTGATCTTGTTTAGGTCCAAACTGTGTCACTGAGGCACTGCAGAGATGTGCTGCCAAGTGGGGAGTTGGAGGAGGGATTATGCCTTTGGAACTGTGCAGCCTGCTCTGTGGACTGATGGAAAAGAGTGTGGGGCTAGTTGCCTTTCATTAATAGGTGACTTTAATACTATAGTTAGAGACGAATCTTGCAGTCCAATGGGAGTTTTGCTTGAGTCAGGACTGCAGATTTAGGTCCTAAAATGATATTTTATAACCAGTGGGTTAATAACATTTTAAATCATGGCTTTGAATATAAAATTATGCATTGAGTTTTAAAGAATAATATTGAAACCATCTTATAAATAACTATAGGTTTATAGGTCTCGTGGGTGCATAAAGATTAGAATCTAAATATCTGGCCTGATTTTCAACAGTGCTTTGAATCAGAGCACCAACAATTCCTATTTACGCCAGTAAAATGTTGATTTCGGTATTGAAGGCCCAGTCTTGTTCTTGGGGAAGGAGTTTTGCTGCTGACATAAAAGACCACAAAATTGGAATTGAGTGTTGAATGGACCAAATTCTGCTCTCATTTACTGAGTTGAAAAATGAGAGGAAAAACTGATAATATGAATTTAGATGCCTAGCTTTAGGCACCCACATTTGGAAATATTGGCCCCCTGAGAAATCATACAAAGCCTGGGGAAAATTAGTACTTTGTAGAATACTGAAATACTATTTCTGTACATAACAGTAAATCCACTTCAGTGTCCTGCTTTTTTAAGAGTGGCTGAGTTTTACTCAGTCTGCTGCTCTTTTAGAAACATGAAATAATCCTATCTGTATGACCTCTGGGGTTGAAACCTGATGTTTCCTTCTGTGATTAATTGTCATGGTTCAGAAGCCATGTTTTTTAACAAATCCCATGTTGCCAATATAAACCTGTGATCCAGTCATTCTTCTCATTGGGATTTGCCACTATTTTTGGGGTGTCTGCTTTTACAAGTTTCAGAGTAGCAGCCGTGTTAGTCTGAAGTGTGTCTGAGACTTGAGTAAATCATGTCCAAGAACAGGAAAAGGCGAGAAGTCTGGGCAAAAAATGCACAGAAGTTATGAATCTGAACAAATAGACAATGGAAGGCAAGCAACATTTTTATTCCCTTAAACTGTTTTCTCATGTATCCAGTGCAGATGGAGAATGTTGAGAATTGAGAACATTGAAGAATTCCTTTAACTAGGCTTCCATACAATTAGAAAAGGAGGACTTGTGGCACCTTAGAGACTAACCAATTTATTTGAGCATGAGCTTTCGTGAGCTACAGCTCACAGACT
The DNA here is from genome assembly GCF_965140235.1 of Caretta caretta. NCBI lineage: Eukaryota > Metazoa > Chordata > Testudines > Cheloniidae > Caretta > Caretta caretta. Next base: position 28,688,759 of record NC_134210.1, read on the forward strand.
TTATGTTTGCTTCCTTTTCAGTTTAGGAGCATTTTTAAAGTATACTGTAGGTGTCAAATGTGCTAATTCCCTTTATATCAACCATCCAACCTCAATCTCTGGCCTCTACAGCTCTCACACCAGAAGCTGGGCTACATCAGGTTAGTACCCGAACGACAGACTCAGGGAGAAAAAACAGGTTCTGCAGAAAGCGCTCGTAGTGATTATTCAGCAGGTGGCACTCTTCCCTTTGAATAGCTGCTGACCCGAGGCCAGGGTGGTAGGAAGAAGCAAGATGCTGTCTTTTAAATGTGTCATAAAATTCAGGGTCTGGCCACTTGTGATCAGTTACAGATCCTGTAGTACTTTTTCCCACTAAAGAACTCCAGCATCCTGGCCAAACTCTAACTTGACCAATTACTTTCTGTTGACTAGATTCCCCAGTAGCTCCTGTTGGGTCACTATTTAATTCCTGTTCTGAACTGCTGCGCATTTTATGTTGCTGTGCATTCTGAATACAGTTGTGTTTCAGTGTTTCACTCCATAGGCAGATTCGTTTTGTGTAGGAAAAGGGAGTGTTCAGGTTTGAACGAAGAGAAGGTGATACTTTTGCAGATCAGAGGAGAGGGGATTTCATGCATAGGAGCCGCATGGATATGGTTGTGCTTGTGGGATACATGGACAGAGCACTGAGGCTGCTCTGAAATGCCTTGAGAATATCTGCCATCATCTAGAAACATAAATCCCCTTTTTTAATGGTTCATGAAAGGGATTAAAATCTTTTACGGAGATGTCCTTAAAGAGACACTTGCAGTACACAGTAACACGTGCAGGGCCGGATTAAGGCAGGAGCTTTAGGGGCTCCAGCCCCGGGCCCCAGCTCAAGGGGGGCCTCGCAAAAATAAACCACAGGCAGCGATCTCCAACTGCAGGCAGCTAAAAGTCCCGCAGCACAGCGGGGCGCTCACGCAGGCTGCCTGCATGCCATGGCCCCACGCTGCTCCCTAGTCTCTAAGGTGCTACAAGTACTCCTTTTCTTTTTGCGAATACAGACTAACACGGCTGTTACTCTGAAATTGGTATTTGTGTGACTGCTGCTGGAATATAGAATCTAGTTCTGGTGCCCACAATTCAAAATGGATGTTGATATATTGGAGAGAGCTCAGGGAAAAACCAAGAGAATGATTAAAGGATTAGAAAATATACCTTACAGTGAGGGACTCGAAAGCTCAGTCGATCTTAGTTTAACAAAGAGAAGGTTAAGGAGTGACTTGCTTTCAGTCTATAAGTACCTACATAGGAAACAAATATTTGATAATAGATCCTTCAGCCTAGCATAGAAAGATATAACATGATCCAATGTCTGGAAGTTGAAACTAGACAAATTCAAACTGGAAATAAAGTGTAAAATTTTAACAGTTTGAGTAATTAAGCATTGGAACATCTTACAAAGGTAGTGTTGGATTCGCCATCACTGGCAATTTTTAAATCAATTTTTTTTTTAAAGACATGCTCCAGGACAGCGTTTCTCAAACTGGGGTCTGCGGACCCCGGGGGTCCCCAAAGATACTCCAGGGGGTCTGCGGGCCACGCTGATCAACTCCTTCCCCCTCCCTCCGTCAACTCCTCCTCATCCCTCACAGCTGTTCCCCATGGTGAAAGAGGTGCTGGGAGGGAGGGGGAGGAGTGGGGACGCTAGGTCCATGCCATTCCTGGAAGCGGCCAGCACATCCCTGCGGCCCGGGGGGGAAGGAGGTCTCTGCGCACGCTGCCCCCCGGCCCAAGCGCCGACTCCACAGCTCCCACTGGCTTGGAACTGCAGCCAATGGGAGCTGTAGGGGCAGTGCTTGTGAAAAGGGGCAGCGCACGGAGAACCCCTGACACCCCTCCCCCCTCCGCGTAGGAGCCACTGCCAGAGGGATGTGCCGGTCACTTTCGGGAGCCTCCCGAGATAAGTGCCACCCCCCCTTACTCCCTCCAGCACCCCAACACCCTGCCCCAGCCCAGAACCCGCACCCAAACTCCCTCCCAGACCCTCCTGCACTGAAACTCCCTCCCTCACCCCTCACCCCCTGCCGCACTCTAACCCCAGCCCTGAGCCCCCTTCTGCACCCAAATTCCCTCCCACACCCCCTCCTGCACGCAAACTCTCTGCCAGAGCCCGCATCTCCTCTCGCACCCAAACTTCCTCCCGCACCCCTTACCCCCACCGAATCTCTACCTCCCTGCACCAGCTCTGAGCCCCCTCCTGCACCTAAACTCCCTCCCCCACCCTCTCCCGCACCTAAACTCCCACCCCAGAGCCCACAACCCTCCCTCCCTCCTTCACCCAAACTCCCAGATCAGAGCCTGCACCCCAACCCCCTACCCCAGCCTAGTGAAAGTGAGTGAGGGTGGGGGAGAGTGAGTGATGGAGGGAGGGGGGATGGAGTGAGCAGGGGCTTGGCCTTGGGGAAGGGGGTGGGAAGGGGTGTGGCCTCAGGGAACAGGGAGGGGCAAGGGCTGAGCGGGGGAGCTTGGGGGTCCCTGACAATTTTAAAATCAAAATGGGGGTCCTTGGGTTGCTAAAGTTTGAGAACCACTGCTCTAGGAATTATTTTGTGAAAGTTCTATGGCCTGTGCTATACATAAAATCAGTCTAGAGGATCACAATGGTCCTTTCTGGCTTTGGAATCTGTGAAATGACTCGAGAAGTCCCTTCTTCCCACTACTTCCAGCTGCCAGGCTGGATTCCAGGCGGGAACTCTCTTGAGTATTTGAGTGATTGCCTAGCTAACGTACCAGTTGGAGCTTCATTGCCCCAAGCTTGTTCTGTGGGTTTGGGGACCCCCAGTCACACTGCATGTATGCTGTGGTAATGCATCAAGCACCAACCAGCACACGCTGCTCCTGTATGAAGCAGCAGCAAGATGCACTGCAAGTGGGAGGGTGGATTGATTTAAATCAAAGCAATTTAAATCACTGCTTTTACTCATGATTTAAATCAGCAATCAGGAAATCTTGATTTAAATAATCTATTTTAATTATATTTTGCATATGTCCTCTTTAGTTATTTTCTTAAAGCTTGATTCTCATACTGATTTGCAACTAAATATAGCCTTCACATTAAATTTGGTGATTCTTTTTGCTAATCAGGAGGGTACACCATATCTGTAATTCTTTATTTAAGCCATTATACAGCTTAACTCACATTTATTGAGATTCTTAATTTTTACCTTTTTTATGTTAGAAAATGGTGAAGGATGCATTTCTTTTTACAAATTATTATTAATTTTTTACTTCTGATTTGTGTCACGCTCTATTTGGATGGAAATTCAAATTCAATTAAAAATGCACAAAGCCAGCATTTTTTATTTAAAACCCTCCTAACTTTAATATGCTGAATAAAAAAGAAAAAAGAGTTTATCAAAAAGTTTATGAAAATATGTTTTGTATTTAAAATAACTGATTTATTAAACAAAGGAAGCATTATCTGTAGCTAGTGAATTGAACTGATTATTTCTCATCACTATGTCCTTCAAGATTTTGGAGACAGTAAATTTCATCCTCTCACACCTAGTTTTTCTTCATAGATTGGAAGAGGAAATCAAGCTTGCCTCCTTTTTTCAATTCCCAATCACTTTCTCAATTCTGAATAACTAGTAATTGAACTTAAATATTTGAATATGCCAAAATGAAGAAGCTATTCTCTCTGCACCTGCAGAGGAGGCTGCTGCTGTAAAAAGCTGGTTTAGCACTTCAACAAACTCTTGTTCCAGTTGCTTAGCTAGAGACTTTCACTAGTTCAGTGCTTTGATGTTTTTTAAAACTTGGCAGCAAACAAGTATGGTTTAAAATAATTTAAATTAAATAAAACATATTCATAGATTATAATAAGGTAAGGCCTTAGCATAGATTGTCAATTTCAAATTTAATTTTAAATTAGATTTATTTTTAGAAAGTAAACCTGCAATTAGTTCAAATAAAAAAATCCTTTTTTAAAAAAACAAATTTTTATCAGCCCTGCCATGTGGCCTGATAGTGATTCATTGATATTTTAGCTCATTTTTAAAAGAAATCTGAAGCCTCCAAATTGTAGTTAGCAAAGTAAGCACACAACTTTATGTTCTAATTACTGTTTCAGTGTTTACTCTTGTCTTCTGCATCCCCCAACCCAATCTGATCTACAACCTATTGTGGTTATTGTCCTTATTTTGCTTGTAAGCTTTGTGGCAGGGGCTGATCTTCATCTGTTGTTTGTATAGTGCCCAGCACCATCAGACCCCAGTCCTAATGGGAGCTTCTGCATGCTTCTTTGATACAGAGAGTAATGAATAAGGTTAGTTCAGTCTCCTAGCCACCTGGCATCATCCTGCTGGAGATTGGGGCTGACACTGCTGTTACCCATATAAAACTTCATTGACAGCAGCGGAGTTACAATGGTGTATGTGGCAGCAGAATGTAGGCCAGTGTGTGGTGTATGGCAATGTAATGACTTCCAACATACCTGTAGGGTCAATTACTCACATCTAGATGAAGTCTGCATCAGATATGTCTTGGGACAATAGAAATCTTTCATTACCAAAAATATATGGTTCTCATGTTGATTTGCCACGGAATCTAAACAAAACAGAAAAGTGTTGCCAATACATATGATTTCTTCAAGTCTTACAGTCCTGGGTGTGAGATGATCAGCTTTTTTTTTTTTTTTTTTTTAATAAAGTAAGTTTTGAGCCCGCATGGTTGTGGAGGGAAGTTTGAAAGCACGACCTGAATGCGGTGCAAAGGCTCAAAACCGAGAAGGCGAATACAAAGAGACTTCAATGCATTATTTGAAAAAAAAAAAATCAAATAACAACAACAACAAAAACCCCACCATGATTTTTAAGCCAAACCCATGATTTCTGAAAAACTACCTCAGTATTTTTGAATGTTTGTGGTTGCCAATATGGACAGAATGAAGTATATGATCCAACAAAGAGGTATTCTCATAACTTGTGCTTAACACTGGAGGGACACAATTAACCATTGTGGCTAGCATGGTTGGTTTATTGTGAATGCTAGTAAAATCTTTAATATGAACTATTTTTAGTTGTAGAAAAAAATCTGGGATCTCCTGTGTCAAGTGGGGACTTTTCCATGATGAATTACACTAACATTTTTTTCCTTTTCTTTTCCATAAATTGTACTTTTGTGTTATTTGCAACACATTCTTCTATTGCTTACTATTATTCATCCAGTACTACTGGGCACAGTAACTGTTAACAGCCAAAGCCACTTTCCCATTTTCAGCAATAACAGTAAATACCTTTGAGGAAGGTTCTGGTAATAGCTAGAATCCACAAATTATAATGCCTTTCAAGTGGTAATTTGTGCTGCGACTTTTCTAGAGTCACTTTTTTTCAGTTATTTCTGAATAATGTTACATTTATCTGTTTTTTTCATTCAGTAACATTTTCCCAAGCCTCACAATGTGATTAATGTTGTGGTTGAACAAGTAGTAAAATTTCAGCCACAAAGAGTTAATTACTTGTAAATGGCTCTATTTTCTCCAGGCAGACATCTAAATTAAAACCTGTCTACAAAATAGGCTACTATTCTAATGTGTTTCTGTATCGTCTGTTTCTATTCAACATAGAAGTTGTCCAGGTTGTTGTTCTTTATATGGGGGTGTGTCTGTGTGTGCACATGCAAAGCACTCAGATGTTTTTAATTGGTCAGTATAATACCTAGGCAGTGAGATATACAATGGAGATGAAAACAGTATAAGAAACCAGGGCCAGATTCTCAAAGGTATTAAGATGTCTAACTCCCATTGGATCTGGGTCCTAGATCGTAAGCTTATGCTCAAATAAATTTGTTAGTCTCTAAGGTGCTACAAATACTCCTTTTCTTTTTGTGGATACAGACTAACACGGCTGCTACTCTGAAACCTGTCAATATAGAACATAAATTCTTAAACCATCCTTTTGCTGTTACTGGCTAGAAAAGATGACAATGTATTTGGTAGCTTGCTGAAATCTTATTGATTATTACTGTTAATTATTAATATTGTTTATTAATTTTAATTGCCATGGCATATGCAATGTGCCTTACAGAACCAAAAAAGATCTGGCCTTGGGGAATTCACATTCTAAAGCCCCAATCCTGATTAAAAACTTACACACATGTAATTGTACTATCATGAGTAGTCCTATTGACATTCATGGGCTGCTCATATTCATAAAGCTAAGCACATGCCAAAGTCTTTGATGGATCAGGGCCTACATGCAGAAGTGACAACTCATCAGGATCATACATAAAAAAGTAAAAAGGGAGACGAGGATAAAGGTTACCATAGATCATGTTGTTTTCCACTAATGCATGTACATACAGTATCTTGAATGAAGTATTACATTATAATCATAGAATCATTGGACTGGAATGGACCTCAAGAGGTCATCTAGTCCAGTCCCCTGCACTCATGGCAGGACTAAGTATTATCTAGACCATCCCTGACAGGTGTTTGTCTAAGCTACTCTAAAAAGTCTCCAGTGATGGAGATTCCTCAACCTCCCTAGGCAATTTATTCCAGTGCTTAACCACCCTGACAGGAAGTTTTTCCTAATGTCCAACCTAAACCGCCCTTATCTTCAGAGGTTAAGAAGAACAATTTTTCTCCCTCCTCCTTGTAACAACCTTTTATGTACTTGAAAACTGTTATCATGTCCCCTCTCAGTCTTCTCTTTTCCAGACTAAACAAATCCAATTTTTTCAATCTTCCCTCATAGGTCCTGTTTTCTAGACCTTTAATCATTATTGTCGCTCTTCTCTGGACTTTCTCCAATTTATCCACATCTTTCCTGAAATGTGATGCCCAGAACTGGACACTACTCCAGTTGAGGCCTAATCAGCGCGGAGTAGAGCGGAAGAATTACTTCTCGTGTCTTGCTTACAACACTCTTGCTAATACATCCCAGAATGATATTTGCTGTTTTTGCAACAGTTGTGCACTGTTGACTCATATTTAGCTTCTGGTCCACTATGATCTCCAGATCCCTTTCTGCAGTACTCCTTCATAGGAAGTCATTTCCCATTTTGTATGTGTGCAACTGATTGTTCCTTCCTAAGTGGAGTACTTTGCATTTGTCCTTATTGAATTTCATCCTATTTACTTCAGATCATTTCTCCAGTTTGTCCAGATCATTTTGAATTATAATCCTATCCTCCAAAGCACTTGCAACCCCTCCCATCTTGGTATCATCCACAAACTTTATAAGTATACTCTCTATGCCATTATCTAAATAATTGATGAAGATATTGAACAGAACTGGACCTAGAACTGATCCCTGCAGGACCCCACTTATTATGCCCTTCCAGCATGACTGTGAACTACTGATAACTACTCTCTGGGAATGGTTTTCCAACCAGTTATGCACCCACCTTATAGTAGCTCCATCTAGGTTGTATTTCCCTAATTTGTTTATGAGAAGGTCATATGAGACAGTATCAAAAGCTTTGCTAAAATCAAGATATACCACGTCTACTGCTTCCCCCCATCCACGAGGCTTATTATCCTGTCAAAGAAAGCTATCAGGTTGGTTTGACCTGATTTGTTCTTGACAAATCCATGATGACTGTTACTTATCACTTTATTATCTTCTAGATGTTTGCAAATGGATTGCTTAATTATTTGCTCCATTATCTTTCCGATACAGAAGTTAAACTGACTGGTCTGTAATTCCCCGGGTTGTCCTTACTTCCCTTTTTATAGATGGGCACTATATTTGCCAATGTTAATATAAATGTTAATCACTATTAGTTATTAACTCACCTCTCATAGGTGGCACAGCAGATGTGATTAAACAGTAGCAAAATTGTTGATTTAAGGTACTTGTATGTCCCCCATCACTGTGATGTCTGAGCACCTCATAATCTTTACAGGTATTTAGCTTTACAACACCACTCCTGTGATTATTGTCATCTTATAGAGGGGGAACTGAGGCACAGAGAGAGACTAAGTGACTTGCCCAAGGGCAAATAGGAAGCATGTGGCAAAGCAGGGAAATGAAACAAGGTCTTCTAAGTCCTAGGCTAGGGCCTTAACCACTGAACTATTCTTTCTGTCTGGATGAGCATCATGCTAGTTTTCCCTGCATTTCTGGAGCAAAAACAGTTTGTCCTTATGGGCAGCAGGGAGATCAGCCTCCGGAAATATGTATAGAACTGTAATTACAGTATTTGCCCAGAAAGATCCTGTCAACTCACCATGATAAAAATGACCAGTACACGATATTAGATCAGTGTGTTCCAAAACATTCACTATTGGCCGGACTCTCGAACTATTATTTTTATTATAACAAGCACTTCGATCCAACCAAGGCCCCTCTCTATTTATTTAAAAGACAAGGGCCCAGATCCACAAAGGGATTGCAAAGAGTTGCAGCACTGAGTGTTACAGCACCTACAAAGCTACAGGGACAATACTGCAACCCAGAAAGCCTGAATTAAGTGTGTAGGCTCCCTATACATTGAGGTAGACAACTAAGGATGCAATCCACAAAAGCCAGCATGCTAGGAGGTTGCTGCCTAAGCTAGTCAGTGGGAAATGCTGAGGAGAGGGGTATGTCCTAAGCCCATGGCCCCCACCCCTCTCATAGATGTGTAGAGCTTTCCCTGCAGCCCAGACTTAGGCATATATGTCTGCTACTGGTCCACAGCTGGGAACCCCTTCCCTGGAGTTAAGCAGCTTGGACTCCTAAGCAGCAGCCACCACCTTATAACTTTTAACCCAATTGTTAGGGCACTTATCTGGGACATGGGAGACCAAAGTTCTGTTCCCTTCTGTGTCCGAGGAGAGGGAGAGGATTTGATCAGGGGTCTCTCACACCTCTCAGGTACGTGCTCTAAGCCACTGAGATGTGAGATATTCTGATGTGCGGCTCCCTCACTCTCCCCTGTTGAAGCTGTTCCACTTTGGCTAAATTATTAAGGAGTCATTGGGCCAGAGAGCAGGAGACTCTGTAGGCCAGTGGTTAGAGCACCCATCTAGGAGATGGGAGACACAGTTCTCCGGCTCCCATGGCTCTTTAATTATGTGTACACAGTGAAACAGCTTCAATAGCAAAGAATGAAGAGCCCCACATCAGAATATCCCATGTCTCCTGAGAGATGTGGGCGCTCCGTGTTAAAATGAAGCTGTGAATGCTCTAACCCTTGGGATAAAAGTTAGAAGGACATCACCTCCTCCAGCCAGCTTTTGAAAGGGACTGATCCAGCAAGCAGCCTCTAAGCACACCTATGGATCAGGCCCCACACAAGAGTTAGGTAGGTGAACACCTGTCTTCCCCGGTTTGTGGATCAGTCTGGGGCTTAGACAGGAGATAGATCTCTGGACACCTACAGGCTAGGGAGGCTACAATGTACATACCAGGAACTTAGACACCTAGGGAACTTTTACTGAAAGTAAAAGCACCTACAGGGTTTGGCTATAGTTGAGGGGGGTGTTTGTGGCTTGCAGCAGAGCCTACAACTGGGACTTAGGTGCCTGAATCTGGGGGTTAGGTGCCTATGTATGTCTGTGTGATCTAGGCCAAGGGGTCAAGTTCATCTCTCATGTAACTCCAAGTAGGTATTAAGTGAGACCATGACTGTTTGCTCATGTACTGTTGATGAGTCTTGGAGATTTCCTCCCAATCCCTAGGACACTGGAGAATGACAGGCCCAAACACACAGCTTCTAGAACACAACGAGTGAGACTGATTCAGGCTGCCTTAGATTTCAATAAGAGTTTGCAAAAGGAAAAGGAGTACTTGTGGCACCTTAGAGACTAACAAATTTATTTGAGCATAAGCTTTCATGAGCTACAGCTCACTTCATCAGATGCATGCAGTGGAAAATACAGTGGGGAGATTTTATATACACAGAGAACATGAAACAATGGGTGTTACCATACACACTGTAATGAGAGTGATCAGGTAAGGTGAGCTATTACCAGCAGGAGAGCTGGTGTGGGGGAACCTTTTGTAGTGATAATCAAGGTGGGCCATTTCCAGCAGTTGACAAGAACATCTGAGGAACAGTGCGGGGGGGGGGGGGAGGGAGGGAATAAACATGGGGAAATAGTTTTACTTTGTGTAATGACACATCCACTCCTAGTCTTTATTCAAGCCTAAGTTAATTGTATCCAGTTTGCAAATTAATTCCAATTCAGCAGTCTCTCATTGGAGTCTGTTTTTGAAGATTTTTGTTGAAGAATTGCCACTTTTAGGTCTGTAATCGAGTGACCAAAGAGATTGAAGTGTTCTCCAACTGGTTTTTGAATGTTATAATTCTTGACGTCTGATTTGTGTCCATTTATTCTTTTACGTAGAGACTGTCCAGTTTGACCAATGTAAAACTTCAAAAACAGACTCCAACGAGAGACTGCTGAATTGGAATTAATTTGCAAACTGGATACAATTAACTTAGGCTTGAATAAAGACTAGGAGTGGATGTGTCATTACACAAAGTAAAACTATTTCCCCACGTTTATTCTCCCACCTCCCCCTCCACCCACCTACTGTTCCTCGCACTTTTTTGTCAACTGCTGGAAATGGCCCACCTTGATTATCACTACAAAAGGTTCCCCCACCCCAGCTCTCCTGCTGGTAATAGCTCACCTTACCTGATCACTCTCATTACAGTGTGTATGGTAACACCCATTGTTTCATGTTCTCTGTGTATATAAAATCTCCCCACTATACTTTCCACTGCATGCATCCGATGAATTGAGTTGTACCTCACGGAAGTTTATGCTCAAATAAATTTGTTAGTCTCTAAGGTGACACAAGTACTCCTTTTCTTTTTGCGGATACAGACTAACACGGCTGGTACTCTGAAATAAGAGTTTGCTGACTCAGGATCAAGCTCTATATGTCAGGCACAAGAAGCAGAGGGAATTTATTTTGTTTACCAGTCTATCTGATTTACTGTACCCTAAGACTTGAAGGCAGTGAATCAAGACGCCGTACCAGTCCAGACAACTGCCGTGGGTGGGTGTTTGCGTCGCAACATATTACAATGTGATGAGAGGCAGTGACAAGATGTACAATACGTTTTTAACATATGCTTCACAAACAGATGGTGAAACAAAAGCTTTTTATAAAGCAGTTAGGTTGCTTTGGTATTCAAACCAATACGAATATGGCCATGCTAATTTATTACCCCCATCACAAGAGTACTAGTGTTTTACTTAGAAGCTGGCAAACCATCCCGTGTCTCTGCATACAACTCAAATTATCACTTTGAATTCTGAATAAACAAATCATAAATATTTCACAGGGCTATCTGGATCTGAAGTGCAAATTCAGGTTAGCCACTGCAATTAGGGAACAGTTACTTAGTTACTGAACTAACTACAAATAAACCTGGATTGTTGAGACCTTATTGACACAACAACACTAGTGTGCTTGTTTAGCATTGTGTCCCATACCTGGAAAACAAATGGATCATTATATATTGTATATACATTGAAGCCGGTGGCCTTAACAAGTTTTTCCATTGAACAGGATCTGTGCTGCCAAGGCTATTTCAAGCTTGTTTAGAGAGTTTTCAACTCAAAGAACCTACCAGAGAAAAGAAATGTTCATTTAAGAGTAATGTTGCAGTTAATAAATATTTCTTGTGTTATGATGATCATATGATGATCTGGTTGCACCCTTAATTTGTTATATGATCTCACATAGGAAGGCACCGTCTGTGCCATAAAGAGCTAACAGTCTAACTAGCATAACCAAGAAGGAAACAATACAATCCAAATATATAACTTTGTATATATTTATTATTAATAATTATTTGTATTATGGAAGCACCCAGAAGCCCCAATTAAGGTCGGGGCCCATTGTGTTTGGCTCTGTAAAACACATGGTTGCAAACAGTCCCAAATGTAAATAGGCAAGACATACAAAGAGTAAGAGGGGAAATAGAGATAGGAAGTGATTTGCCTAAGGCCAGAAGTAGGTTAGTGGTGGAGCAGGGAAATAACCTAGGTCTCCTGGCTCCCACTGCAGGGTCCTGTCTACTAGACCATGCTATTTCCCCTACACTTGCAATGTACGTAATCTCTTTTTTGAAATGTACAAATGCACATCAGCTGTCCATGACTCCCCTCATACTATCTATTCTTTGTTGGCCAATTTTGGTAGATATTTGAGATGATGTGGTTTTGAGGAAAGGCTTTAATGCCCACACTTTTCTTTTTAAAGGCTTTGTAGCAGCACTAATATTCTCACTAATGGTTGGAAACCGGCATACACAGCCCTGGGAATATAAGAGATGGGGCAGCTGGCAGGGCATTCTCATTGAGGGCTGCGGGACTCAGGAATTTGCTCTCTCCCTTGGCCCAAAATTAGACTTAGTAACTTTACAGACGTGCTGCAAAAGACGCCGGTTTAATTGGGTTTCTGGAGAGAGCTGAGGGTGTGCTTGCCAGACTGATGAAAAGGTAGAAAGGAGATTGTGTAGGTGTCTGGCTGGCTGGCTGACAGCCTCTTGAAATGATTATTTTAAAACCGATGGGATTTTACTGTATTATTAATGCTGCGTTAAGGCACCTAGAGCCTTCAATAGGCATCTTGCTTATGATTTAAATCTAAATAAATAATTAATTTGATATCCAGCCCTTCCTGGTACAAGGTGAGATATTATTATACCTACTGTACTTCTTAGCTCCTGATGTATTGAGGGAGGACTTGAGTTATTAGTTTTCAGGTAGCAGTTTGTATAATCTTATTAAGGCCCCAAATCCAACCCACTCAGCACAGTAATATCACCATACGTTCAAGCAACCAGTAGAATGGGAAGATGCAATATCATTTTCTCTTCTCATCTTGATTCCTCAAGATGGGTTCATGATGCCGTGACGTCACGGTATGATGCTCTAAATTTATACAAGGTTTTCTATTTCTTTTGCAAGTCAAATCTGGCAAGTGTGGAATAGACCCATCAAAGAGATTGTGCCATTAATTTCAAGATGGATGACAATGCGGCAGCATTACTGCAGGCCAGTCATGTCTGTGGGTACTGTACAGGACAAAAGCCATCTGGGCATGGAAATGGAAACATATCCCTCTGATCAACTTTAACAACTAAAGGAAAAGCAAAATCTGTCTTGTATTGGTTTAATACTGAAGAATTCTCTATCTTCAGATCAAAACTGAAGCAAAACAAATACTCCACCTGGTTCTCTCTAGTTCCCACCACATGTTATATGCATTCTGATAGTATATGGAGGAAACATTGGTTAGTTAATTCATATATGATCATATCGTTCATGATAGCACGGCTGAAGTCTATTCTATGAATTTATGGACAGAATAGGTAATTCTTAGCTGATGCTTGGATTAATATATTTAAATAAATTTGAATGACTGTGAGAGTGTCTTAAGTAGAGCTAGCTGACATTTTCTGAATTTCAAGTTTTAGACATTTTCATCAAAAAATGATTTTTTTATTAAAAAATAACAACTAAAACTTTTGAGTGTAGTTGTAGTCATGTCGGTTTCTGGTTATTCTCTCTCTCACAAAACTCTGGAGACATGCTCATATTTTTTAAAAACCAGTTGTATTTATAAGGCATTTTCATAGGCCATATATAGCACGTGGTTTGGAAACACTTCCATGTTTATAACTCTAATGGATTTCTGCATGGCTTCAGTAAGTTTTTTTTGATGCGAGTGTAAGTAAGAGTAATAAGATGTTTGACATCAGATATAATAATTGCTCGCCTCCATTTATTTTCTTGACCATGTTAGTTTGTCACCATGAGGCCCATGCTGAAAATGGCTTTTGCAAAGTGTAAAACCAGCCATTGCTTAGAACTGCACCTCTGAGTTGGCCTGAAAGGTTGCACTATGTGGTTGACACTTAACTGTTATAACTCTCTCTTCTCTCTCATTCAATCCTATACAATTCAGAGCTGAAAACAGCAGCACGGCCAGCAACAGTAAGCTGGTAATAATGTACGAGGGAAAGTTGAACTGGTGTCACTTATGACTACCTTAGTTCCAGGAAGGATGGCATCCTCACAGCTTTTCTTTCAGTTATACAAGCAATTTCTTTGCTAGTCAAGTCAGTGATCCTCATCCTCACTGCTGTCAGTATTGGTGCTTCAAATAACAAGGATCTCTGGGGTGTTGCGCTTTTGTCCTGGCAATATCTTTTGCATGCAGATTTAAAAACTCATGTTTTGCATCAAAGTGAAGGATTTTTTATTCATTTTATGCAACATTGTTTGTTAGCAGTTAATATCATGCGTCAGGTTGTGCAAAGGTCAAATCAGGAACAGGAAAAACATCTGAGGGTCCCTCCTCATTATCATTCATTTGTACCATTTTAAAAATCCTTTTCTGCGCTCTTTCACAGAACCCCACATAATTTCGGCATGGGAGAGTGCTAAGTAAAGATGAATGTTTCTGAGTCTGCTATCATGAGGATGTATAAAATAATAGTCTTGCTCCATAGGAGAATTTCAAAGGGTTTCCACAAACAAATCTAAATAATTATTTTGGTAATTTTAAAATGTAAGTGGTGGAATTCTGACTGCACTGAAGTCAATGGCAAAACTTCCATTGACTTCACTGGGGCCAGGATTTCACCTAAAGAATTTTTTAAGTATGCAAAGTACTCATAGAACTCATAGCAAAAAAGATTATCCTAGACAACTGGAGTGATACTTGTATTTCTATAATATAGTGTAGAATGGAAACACAAATGTTTCTCAATTATAAGGGTGCTAGCGGTTGATGCTATAATATCATCCTAGGATGCACAGATGAGCACTAATAAAACCTTTGTTTCCTTTTCTTATGGTTTGTTACTGTAGATGCCCTGCTGCAAGCTATTGCACAAACAAATTGAGAACATTCTTAATATTTCCAGTTCTGAAAACTACAGTAAGATGACACATGACAGGTAAAATTTCAGGCTAGGAGTCTTGGCCAGGTGCACTATAGGATTTTTCATCTTTTGAAACATAAGGCATTGGCCACTCAGAGAGACAAAGTAGTGTACTGCAGGGATCAATGCTTTGGTGCAGAGACAGTTAATATGATCTGTATTAATGTTTCAGGTAAGATAGGAAATAATTACAATTTAAAACATAGATTAAAGATTAAACTAATTTTAGTGGTTATTTCTCACAATAATGAAAACCTATACAATTCTAGTATACAATGGTATTGTAGTCATGTTGGCCCACCTTAGGGAGACAAGGTGAGTGAGGTAATATCTTTTATTGAACCAACTTCTGTTGGGTAGAGAGACAAGCTTTTGAGCCTGCAGGGAATCCCACTTATATTATAGTAAAATGTTAAAATGGTCAGTTGTGTCTGCAACTGTACACTTATTACATATGGGGCGTACCAAAGGCAGGGATGCCAGTTGGGGACAGGGCCATCTGGTGGGAGGGGCAAAAGGGGCAGTTTGCCCCAAGCACCCCGTTTGAGAGGTCCCCCAAATGGAATGGCCATGGAGTGCCACTCAAGTCATGACAGAAGGGCTACAGGGCCAAATTGCAGTGAGTGGTATTACAACTCAGTGCCAGGCCAAACCTGAGTGGCACTGTGACGCCACACATGAGCACTCAGAGCTAGGCGTTGGGACTAGCCCCATGGGACAGGAGCCAAGTCACCACTGTGGGGTGAGTGTGGTTGTGCGTACCAGCTGAAAAATTTCTGGGGGATCCCTAAAAATGGTGCCAAGTATCAGAGGGGTAGCCATGTTAGTCTGTATCCACAAAAACAATGAGGAGTCCAGTGGCACCTTAAAGACTAACAGATTTATTTAGGCATAAGATTTCATGGATAAAAAAACCCACTTCTTCAGATGCATGGAGTGAAAATTACAGATGCAGACATAAATATACTGACACATGAAGAGAAGGGAGTTACCTCACAAGTGGAGAACCAGTGTGAACAAGGCCAATTCAGTCAGGGTGGATGTAGTCCACTCCCAATAATTGATGAGGGGTGTCAATACCCAGAGAGGGAAAATTGCTTTTGTAGTGAGCCAGCCACTCTCAGTCACTGTTCAAGCCCAAATTAATGGTGTTAAATTTGCAAATGAACTGTAGCTCTGCTACAGTTGAAGTCTGTTTCTGAAACTGCAGAGCTACAATCTTTAAGGTCCTCATTCTAAAAATGGTGGTAACATTTGAGGCCTGACATAGAAGAAGGATAATAGATGAGAAGACAGCTAGCTATCTAGATTAAATCTATGTTATATAATGTCTTTATACTATCATAGCACCTGCAATCTAAGATTTTCAACATACTTTACAAATATCAATTAATTTAACTCCACAGCTCTGTATGTTAGGCGAGTATTTTTTCATCCCTATATTTTACTGAGCTATCTGAGGCATAGAGAGATTAACACCTCTAATTATGCTTGCCTTGACTTCTGGGTGTCTAACTCTGATTTTCAGAGGTGCTGAGAACCCACAACTCGAACTTCCCCCATCCTTTGGGGAAATCTGGATTTGCTTCTGAAACTTGGGCCACAGTTGTCTGAACCAGACCCAGAAAGTGCCTGAACTTTTTGGAAAATTCAGATTCCCA
This sequence comes from Caretta caretta, assembly GCF_965140235.1. Classification (NCBI taxonomy): domain Eukaryota; kingdom Metazoa; phylum Chordata; order Testudines; family Cheloniidae; genus Caretta; species Caretta caretta. Next base: position 28,705,294 of record NC_134210.1, read on the forward strand.
TCCAAACTTTGCAAACTGGGTCCATATCTGCAAAGGCTCAATCCTTTGCCCACTAAACAGTGGAAGTGGGATCAGCCTCCAAATAAGCAGTTCTGCTTCTTCACAAAACACATTTTCGAGAGGCAAGCTTATAACAATCTAATTAGCCAAAAGATAACCAAAAAAAAAAGAAAATGACCAGCAGCAAGTGACAAGTGACTTTAAAATAAAATGTTATTTTTTAAAAGATTTCTAGACTTATAGCATCTGGGCTAAAAGCCAGCAACATATTGCTAAAAATTAACTTTAAAAGACTTTTCAAGTCATATTGTCAAATTAACACTGTGCACTTCACACACAAGGCACTTCTTTTGCCTATTACATTGAAGGATCAGGGTCTGACAAGAAGCTGAACTGCTTAATTAAGATGCTCTACTAATTGTTCTTCCATTCTTGGTGCAGAATGGTGCAGTTAGGAATTGCATAACCCTAATAGAGAGCAATTTGTTTCTCTGAACACATTTCCATGCTAAGAAGGAAAGTGGGGTGTGTGTGTGTAATCTGAATCAATGCCTTTTGAAGATAATGGATGTCTTTCCATTCACTTCAGAAGGCATTTGATTAGACCCTTTGCTTCTGTTCCTTTTACTCCATGTTTCTTTTGTTGTGGTTTAGTTGCAACCAACTGGTTAAAAAATCTTACTGCAAAATGTGTGCTGCTTTGATGTATTAGAATGATGTACTGATTAGATGGATGGTGGGGCAAAGGGTGATCGTAGCATGCAATGGAAGATGTAACACAAAGGGTAAAATTCATTAAAGAATTAAGCAGGCACAGCTCTATCAAATACACCCATTTTCACAATTTAATTGGACAATATCCAGAAAGGAAGGAGCCCCTGTTGGGAAACTTCTATTTAAGTAGAGCAAGGGGCACGCAAGCACACACACACACACAATCACAATCACAATCACAATCAACCTTCCTTACAAGTTTCTTACTGAGAAAGAAAATCAGAATATTTGTGATTCATCTATTTTGACATGTCAAGCTCTCTTGTGTAAGCTGCTAAGTTTCAAAGGCTGAAGGCTGGGTCCTTGGCTTCTGTTGTAGCTGCTCTATACTGTTGGTGCTGTACAACACAGCCAGAAAATGGCTCCAAAGGGTCAGGATTCCCTTTTGTAGGGGAATTTTCTAGTGGAGTAAAGCCAGTGTAATCAGCCCAATACCACCAGCTCCTCTCCTCTCCCTGCTCTGTGTAGGGATCAGATCCAGAACACACACCATTATGTCTGATCTTTGGCTGTCTCAACTGTTATAATTTAGGGCAGCTCCTAGAGGAACCAAGGGCTAATAGTATTTTTGAGCTATACCAGGGCAATGGACATCTTTTAGTATCTTTTCAGGGTATATGGTGGGAAAGGAGGTTGGGTAAACAAAAGAAAGCAGAATTTCAGGATCTATATAATTAGAAATATCTCATATCGTGAATAACTTGAAACAAAGGTACACATCACCCTCCAGGCAGGGAAAGTAGTGGAATAGCCGTGTTTTTACCTATGCATAGAAGCACCACTTAGTCATTGTTTGTGACCCATGGACCTCTTGATGCAGAGGACACAGGAAGCCCCAGTGTTCTCCAAAAGAATGACATGGAAGGTCTCTAAGGAAAGCCAATGTCACACTGGTCATCATAATAATTGCCTGTACAGAAAATGTCAGGAGTTATGTGTATATACTGAAAATTATGTTCTCTAGGCCTTTTAGTTAAAGGTCGGTCACTCAAAGGTAGCACGTCTTGAGACAAACTTCCCTAGACAGGAGGTGGGAGACACTTATTTCGCTGATAGAGCATTGTGTATCTTACAATACAAGTCTATTAGCATACTGAGTGTCAAATACTAATGAAGAGTTTGTGATGACTTCAGAAGGAAAGTAACTGGAAGAGATAAACAGCCAGGGGTGGAGAATCTTGCTTTCAGGTGAAGATCAAAGGTCTGGTCTGGTGTTTCTAGGGGCACAGAGAGACACTGTGGCATCCTTCAGTCTGTGAAGACAAGTTGTCAGTGGGCTCGCTCTTATAAAAGGGGGAATTTCAGCGATCCAAGCTGAAGACTCTGGGAAAATGACTTGGGGTGAACTATCCTGAAGGAGCTAGCAGAATGTATTGTGAATAAAGTTCAAACTCTAGAAAGCAAGTTATGGTTTTGTTTTATATGCAACCATTTGTTTCCAATATTCTTACGTACTATCATTTGACTCTCCGTCCTTTGATGATAAACTCCTCTTTGTTTTCATACACAGTAGGAACATGCCCCTGCCCATATGATGCTAGTTTGCAGGCAGATTCCACTAGGCCTTGTTTTAGGTGTGGCCCCTTAAATGTTTCTCATACTATCATAAGGGAAGAATGCATTGAGTAGAGGCTGCCCAATCTCAGAGGTTTGTGATCCAAGCTGTCATCGGCGCCTTTTAAAATAACATTCCCCATTTTAGCTCTGCCCATTGTCCTGATGGTGCCCAAAATGGTTATGCCCCAGATGACCCATTCCAAACAGAAAGAAAATAAACTGTTTAAACAAATTACAAATGACGGAAAGTTATCTATGTATATATGTACAGTGTCTCAGCATATTTGGATATCACCAACCTAACTTGATTTGTATTCCTACCTGAACCACTGTGAGATTTGAACTAGCTATTCTGAAGCTAGCTCAAGTAACAGTAGCAGTGAAGCTGCAGCAGTGGACAGGCGATGGCTGCTGGGGTATATGCCCCGGGCCCTGGGTGGGCAGGGCTAAGCTATGCGGCTGCCCATGCTGCTGCAGCTTCACCAATATTGTCACTAGAGCTAGCTTTGATTGGGTATGTCAAAAGTGCTGTTATCACTCCCAGTTACAGTGTGGGCATACCATAAGTCAAAAATTATTTTCATATGACCCCTCCTTATGGCCACGGACATCTGACTTTTAAATATTCATGGGTCTGTGAAAACTGGGGACTGCAGAGACTGGTACATCAGCCGTTCAGCTATGGGCACTTCAGCTCCTAACTCCACTTAGACACATGTTCTAAAATTAACTGTACCGTTCAGCATGAATGGCAGCCTCTACTCAAGACAGGTCCAATAGTACAACTGAGAGTTTTGCAGCTGCACAGGAGTAAGATACACTATCACAGCTACACAGAAAAGGCGCACACAGCTCCTACCTGCATTGCATTTGGCTCAAGCCCCTGCTGCCGTCACTAATTCTATAAATGTTCAACCTCCAACGTTTCACAAAGAAAAACTGCATCATGCACGTAGCATCGGCTTGTACTGGGAAAGCGCTGCTATGAGAACTCAAGGGCTATAGAACAGCATGTTACGCTATCATACTAATTATTACTACCCAGGGCTAAGAGATCAAAAGGAGAAAAGGATGTGGAGGTCAATGTGGTGGGGGGGGTGGGAGGGAGGGAGACATTTTTGCTATATTTTTATTAGATACAACATTTTTCATGCATTATTAACGTTGTGTTTTCCTGGGATAAAGGACACAAATGTAGACAGGTAAAGTCTAGGTAGCATGTTTATACTCACTTGCAGCGGTGTTTGATTTTGTCATATCAAAAAGCTTGAGAAATTGGCTCAGAGTCAAATAAGTAGTACACACAGAAGAAAAGCAGTTGGAACCACTGGATATGAGTCAGGCTGAATCAGTTAATCAGCAGGCCTGGGAAGAGGGAAATGATTTGTAGTATAAAACAGGAGACCTCAAGTCAGTGGAGCAAAGCACTATGGTATGAGTAAATGTTAAGAATTCCTGTAATTTCAAGTGTTTTGTTGTGTGAAGACTATTTTGAACATGAAATAATACCAGGAAAGGATTTCAGGGCAAGACAGAGAGAATACCATCAGAGACTAGAGTGTAATGAATATTGCATTCTCATATTGTTAGAAAATGACAGGGTAAATCAGATCCACTTGCAACAACCTATGTTTTGGAGACAAAAATGTTTATGCATTATACAAAGCCTCAAACAAAACAAGTTCAGTGAACATCCATGTGACAAACTAAAATTCTGGACTATCAGCCAGTCTAATGAATACAACATAATATTGAGAGAGATTATTTTATGGCTAAAAGTACCCTGCAATGTGAAAGCTATACACAAACACACACACAGAGTAGCTGAAAATATTAATATAGGGCTAGTACTGTCAGTCTTACTCTTGTGTAGCAGCACTTTACTTCACAATTTGTCCTTTTATGATCAATGGGATATTCATGGAGTAAGGTACTCTTTAATGGGAGTAAGATCGGCAGAATACAATAAACATTGAAGTACTAACTACAACTCTAGAAATAGCTGTTTCAGAAATACAGAGTTGTTCTAAAAGGCAATTATTGATGCTTCACTTAGAATGCTGTAGAAATGTGGATGGATACCTAATGGACTGATCTGTTATGATTAGGCATTCAAATCAATGTATTGAAACACTGTATCTTGAAAGCATTTGTCACATGATGTGCTTTCAAAGGACAGTGAATAATGCAATGTGGTTTGCAGTAAATGCTGTGATAAGGTAATACAATCAGCATGTTAAGTTTCATATTGGTGGCAGTGTGACTCTTAATGCTACATTAATGCTTTTAGTTTACATACTATATCTCAAGATAAACTACTTGTAAGTCATAGTATTGCTAATAAGCTAGAACTGGGCAATCTTGGAATCATTCTGAATCTCCTTCAGGTCAGTTTAGCCTTTAGATCAATGCCAGGTTACTACCAGATCTGTAGTAACATATTCAACAAAGCAGCAGCCAACTTAAAACAAATACCTTCAAGGTTAATTTGACAACTGTCAGTATCTGTTGCTTGTAGGATAGGTTTGTTCTTCATCATGAACTTGAATATAACTATAAACAGTGGCCTGAAAAGAGGGGAAACAACCACAGTAAACTGTGCTACTCAGTGAAAGGAGAACCCAAACTTCTCCAATAAATGGACCCATAGAGCCAGCCAGAGCTGGTAAAAAGAAAGGTAAATCTACATGATGTAATCACTGCAACAGAAGAATGTGATTTTTACTGGTGTTTGTAAAGTAATTCCAGGTCAGACTGCAGACAAAAGAGGAGAATAAGGGGGAGAAATTGATCACATTAGTGATGAGTGAATGAATCTGTGCCATATAGAAGTGGATCCAATCCTTTCTTCCAAATTCCAACTAAGCCTGGACTGAAACCTTCCTTAAAGTACAAACAAGTTCTCTTAAGCTCAAAAAATATATTTTATTTTCATATGCCTGAGTTATCTGGTTCAAGCATTATTTATTTAAGTGGATCCTGCAACTGCCACTCATGCTGAGTGGCATGTACATGTGTAAATTGTCCCATTAAGCTAAATGGTGTTGCTTACATGAGCAAATACTGCTCAATGTGAGTAAGGATTACAGAATCAGGTGTTCATTTATTTCAATTTTCATCAATTACAAGGCCAAAAGAGATCATCTATTGGAGGCATGTCAAACTCATTTTATATGGCAGGCCTGATTCAATACTTGGCCACATGGCATGGGCCATATTCAGTAAAAGTTATTAAAATAGAAATAAAAATAAACCTTGCTGGTTATTACTTACATATATTTTATATTTTAGTAACTGCTACTGATGCTTCCCAATACCTGGCATCACTTAGGCCATGTCTACACTACCGGCTAAATTGACACTGCTGCGATCAATGCAGCAGTGTCGATTTAGTGGGTCTGGTGAAGACACACTAAGATGATGGGAGAGCGCGCTTCTGTTGACATCTGTACTCCACCTTCCCAAGAGGTGGAAGCTATTTTGACGGGAGACACTGTCCCGTCGACATAGCTTGGTGTTGACACCGCTTTAAGTTGACCTAAGTTATGTCGACTTCAGTTACGTAACGTACGTAACTTATGTAACTGAACTAGCATAGATCGTCTTACAGCACTAGTGTAGACCAGCCCTTAGCCTCAGCACAGTCATTTGCTCCTAATGTTGATGCAATGGTTCAAGCAGTCTTGACTACTGAGTTCAGGTTGAGAATATAGTTTAGATTTGTTGATATTTGTGATGGAGAATACTTATTCAAACATGTGAATGCTCCCAAACATGAAAAGAATTCTTGACTTCAATTTGGGATAATTTGATCCTAGACACTGATAAAACTTGAGAAAATCACTATCAGAAAATTTGCCCTTCGAGTGTTGCACTGCAGTTCACTAAGTTCCATTTGGAGCACTTCTGGTACATCATGCATAGGAAATGGGTGTGCTGAAAATTTCAAACTCTCCTACATGGTTCCTGAAATCAGAAAATCGTTCTTGAAATTCCTTTCTCAGTTCAGCAATTTTGCCCACATACCTTTTTGCATCACACTGAGTCCCAACAGTGATTTCAAGTTGGGAAAATGTACCAAGTTACACTGGGAAAGTTGCTTCTCCCACAGCTGAAAATTTATTTCAAAGACACAAATGTTGCCATAGTATTCTGCACTACTTGATTGCACCCTTGCATTCTTGTGTTGAATGGGGACAGGTGTTCTTTAATATCTGCCATGAAAGGCAGGTCTTGAAGCCATTTATTGTCCCATAATTCAGAGAGATGTTTTCCTTTCTAATCTATGAAAAAATTGATCTTACTCCACAATTCAAAAAAGTGCTTCCACACAGCTCCCTGACTTAGCCACTGAACCTCAGTGTGATATGGCAGTCCACAATGAATGTCAAAAAGCTTTCCATTTATTTGACTTGTTAGGTTGGGGAATGTACTCTTCTGTTGCCAGGTATGTGCCCTTCAGTACTATTTTCCATGCCCAGACCCATACCAGCTTCCATCTGACATGTACCTTATACCCCGTGCCTCTTAAACATGATTATGTAGTTCTACACATGTACGAGAGGTTTTTCTGGATTGCTGAGCCAGAGTCTGGACCGGAGGGGTATGATTTGTAGCATGCTAGTACTCTACCTTCCTTTGTGGACCTTGCTGGTATGCACAAAATGTTCCTTGTGTATAGTGATGTCATCCTGTTTCAAACAGGACAACATCAGTGTGCACTAGCAGGGTCAACATGGGAGATTTAGAGTGAAACACACTGGTGCGCTCTAAAAATTATACCCCCATAATGAGGTATTGGGAGTTGTGTAGACAAGCCTGAAGATGCACGGGCTGGATCCAGTTCACAGGCTGCATGTTTGTCACCCCAATCTAGTCTGATTTCCTACATAACCTAGGCCATGGGATATCCTTGAATTAATTCCTGTTTGAGCTAGAGTCCTTTAGAAAAACATCCAGTCTTGATTTAAAATTAAATTTATCAAAAGCACCTGTTTAAAGAAAATTCATATAGCAAAACCTACATTTGATCAGGACTCTCTCAACTTAACTAAACATAAAATAAATAAATAATCCAGTCAACTCACATGTTGTGGGAAAGCATGGGAAAAATAGAGCTGGCAGAGTGCCCTGAAACTCAACATAGTTGGGCTCTATCAGAATGGAGGGTGGGAAGGGAGTTCCTAAAACAAGAAATGCCAAAATACTGTTCTTTTATGCTCTTTACCATGAAATTAGTTCAAATGAACATGACACTTGTACTTTCAGTCTCTCTTCTGTGCAAAATACCTAGTTTCTACTGCATCTACTGGGGCAACTTTTTTTCTCTGTCATGGTTCTTCCACAACATTTTTGGGGTATTTCTTTCTCCTCGATGCTCCTCAGAGTAGAGGATGAGATTCAAAACCAAAGCACTCAATTAAGGGTCATACTCCGCCCTTACACTATGTGCAACCCTATTAGAGTCAAGGCCCTAACTGATTAAAATCGCTCTCTCGCTATTTTGTCTTTCTCCCCATCAGACAAAGCTCTTCATCTGAGACCTTGGACAAGTCACTTCAGCTCTCTGTGTCTGTTTTTCCATCTTTAAAATGAAGATAATGATCTTTACCCTCCTTTTGTAAACTGCTTTAAGGTCTACAGATAAAAAGAATCACTCTAGATGCGTATTATTATTGCTCTCTTTATTGTCTGCTTCTCTTAAAGGTGCATTACAAAAATGTTAAACAATTTGTAATGTTGTCTTGGCCACTTTGACAAGAGAAAAAGCTATGGAAGGAGCGGGGAGGAACGTACATTTTTTAGCTTGCACAAGAGCAATGCTTAGCAATGCAGTGATTGCTATCCTAGATCAGACCAGTTTTCAGAATAGCAGCCGTGTTAGTCTGTATTCGCAAAAAGAAAAGGAGTACTTGTGGCACCTTAGAGACTAACCAATTTATTTGAGCATAAGCTTTCGTGAGCTACAGCTCACTTCATCGGATGCATAAAAGTGGAAAATGCAGTGAGGATGTTTTTATACACACAGATCATGAAAAAATGGGTGTTTATTACTTCAAAAGGTTTTCTCTCCCCCCACCCCACACTCCTGCTGGTAATAGCTTATCTAAAGTGATCACTCTCCTTACAATGTGTATGATAATCAAGGTGGGCCATTTCCAGCACAAATCCAGGGTTTAACAAGAAGGTCTGAGGAACAGGGGGGCTGTGGGGGTAGGGAAAAACAAGGGGAAATAGGTTACCTTGCATAATGATTTAGCCACTCCCAGTCTCTATTCAAGCCTAAGTTAATTGTATCCAATTTGCAAATGAATTCCAATTCAGCAGTCTCTTACTGGAGTCTGGTTTTGAAGTTTTTCTGTTGTAATATCGCAACTTTCGTGTCTGTAATCGCGTGACCAGAGAGATTGAAGTGTTCTCCGACTGGTTTATGAATGTTATAATTCTTGACATCTGATTTGTGTCCATTTATTCTTTTATAAAAGTCCACCTAGTCCACTGTTCTGTTTGTAACAGTGGCAAGTAACAGATGCGTCAGAGGAAAGCGCAAAAATTCCTGTAATGGACAAATATGGAAGAAGCTGAACATCAAGGAAGTTTCTTCTTTGCACAGGCAAAGAGTGGGGCATGCGGGTTGATATCCCATATCTTTTTTATACTATCACATCTAAATGAGAATTTTCTCTTTAGGCAGCTTAAAATCCTGAATGCAAGTGCTCTTTCAGAATGAATCTAAAGATACACCCACATGGTAGTGTGTGTAGGCATATCTGCACTAGCTTTAAGCTGTCTAGCACAGCTAACACTAATAGCGAAAACATGGTGGCGCAGACTTCTGTGCAGGCTAGCTACCCCAGTGCAAGTCCGCTGGGAAGCCTGCATATGTACTCATGTTGCTAGTCTGTACTGAATTCTCTGCTGCTGTGTCTTCATTACTGTTATCTATGCTAGCTAGATAAAGAGCTGGCACAATTGTGCCTACCTGAGCTATAATCACACCTTGACTTGCAGTGTAGCTATATCCAAGAGGCCAATAGAGCAGGGAAAAGAGGAGCCCAAGGTCTCCGTTCCCAAAACATCAGGGAGTTTGAAGGAACAGGGATTGTTGTCTACAACAGACTGTTTAAATTTTAAGGTGGTTGGAATAGGGTGACCAACCCCTTTAAGGGCCAGGAGGCCTAAGGCCAATTAGCCCTGTTCACCTACATCTGTGCAGGGTGCTGGACTGAAGAGGGGGAAAGCCCAGCGGATAAGGCCTAACAACGTTTTTTTTTTTAAATGGAAGTTGATATTCTGGGGCACAAGATAGCACCTTGAAAAAGACAGGATGGCAGGTCATACTACTGTGTACCACCCCATATGGAGCCTATTCCAATTCTGTCCTTTGATACCTAGGTGCAACCCCCATTGAGATAATACAGGCTAGAGCTTGCACATACTGTTTCCATTGAACTCAGTATTACCTAGCTATTTCCTACTGAACTCAAAGGGTATTGAGGGCACAATTAGGCTCCATGGGTGAAATCGTAACCCCTTGGAAGTCAATAGCAAATCTCTCCATTGAGTTAAGAGGGTCCAGGACTTCATAGCATGTGTTTTCTTTTATCCTTTTAATAATATCCTAGAAGACTCTTTTATAGTATTTTATGTATTGCTGCTCAAACTATATGCTTACATTGCTACAGGAGAGAGAAACAGATTTGAGAAATAGCCTCAGTCATTGATCACACACAAGGCCCAACTTTGCTTTCTTTCTGAGATTCTCAGATCATCCATCATGAAATGACCCTTTCTCTTTAAACACTATCATTAGGAGGGACATGAATTTTCATTCCCATGTTCTGTAAGACCTTCTAGCCTCCAATTTATTATCTGTCCTGAACTCCCTTAGGGTCATCTCAAGTGATCTCTTCCCACCCATCTTTCTGAATACGGCCTCTTTGTTGTGATCAACAGCCTCCTTGCTACTTTCCATTATACCATCCATGACTTTGCTTCCAGTGACTTCCTTGATGAATAAAATCATACTCCTCCCTACACGTAGCAGCCTACAGATCTCATGTTTTCAATGACCCTTTCAAATATTCTCAATTGACCTTTCCTTCTCTGACATCAATATATAGTACTTGCAAGTAATGGCTTTAATCAGCTGTGAAGATTTATATTCTCCTGAATACATGATACTAAACAAAAATAAACCACACTGTAGAGTATAGTTATATTCTTTGCTTTGAAAAAAAGGACAACATTTTGATCTTAAGTTAGGGCCTTGGCCGCTGGTTAGCTGATTTTGTTTGCAACTGAACGCTGTAACTGTGGTTACACTTTTATTGTCAGCGGATGTTGTGAGAGACTTTAACCATCACGGCAGGAGCTGAATGCAGCACAGCTATTTATACAGAGATGCCAATTAAGGATGGTTCTGCTGCTTCCTCAGATTCACACTAGAGCACGCTTGGTTAAAAAACATTTATAGAAATAAAATTTCCCTTGGGCAGTATTTTTCCATGGAGCTTTTGTTCTATTTGAGGCCCAGATTGTGCCACTGAGCCACAGGTCTATGTTGAGGATGGTGCTAAATCACCCTGGCCCAGGGGAAGTTCTGGAAGACACATGGGAAGTTGTCCCATTGCTTTACCTCTTAGGAGACTGCATTGTGCATTCTCGTGCCCAGACAGCACCTCTGCATGGGGCTCATCTCCTCCTCACTTCTCCCTAACTTGGTACTGCCTGTGGCTGGCCTGCCACCTCCTCACCTCTTTTAGGGTGACTAGTGACCCAGTGGGTTCTAGCAGGAGACAGTCTCTGCACTCAAGTGAGCAAAGACTAAAGTTGTAGCTAGCCTCTTGGTGAGGTGTGCAAGGAGTGGGGAGGGGAAATGTGATGGGGTATATGAATCCCACACTCGCCAAGAAAGAGTTAAAAAGCTGCTGTGGGCTCAGTCAGTCCCATCCTGCTGCGCCTGGAGTAGGTGCCAGACTTGGTGAGAGGGATTTAAAGGGGAGTGCACAGATCAGTTGGGGTTCGATTGGGAAGGAAAGCAGATCTCCAGCTCTTAGGCCTGATTTACACCTAAAACTTAGGTTGACCTGTCTACATCACTCTGGAGTATGAACAATTCACACCCCTGAGCGGCAAAGTTAAACCAACCTAGGCCCCTGTATAGACACCTCTGGCTCAACAGAAGAGTTCTTCCATCAACCTAGCTACCACCTCTCAAGGGGGGAGATTTGCTGCAGTGATGGGGGAAAAAACCCTTCTGACACTGTAGGAAGTGTCTATAATACAGTGCTACAGTGGCAAAGCTGCAGTGCGACAGCTGTGCCGCTGTAGCACTTGTAGGGTAGACTTACCCTCCTCTGTGAGAGAAGCCTGGCTGGGTGCAGGAAAGGCTTGGAGACTGTTGCCTGCCAGAGCCTCTCCGAGGGAAGGTTGGCCTGTTGTGGGACTATTGTTTGATTTGTCACCAATGACACACCTGCTGGTGCTGAGTGCGCCTGCTGCAGCCAGTGCCCTGCTGAACGAACCAATAGTTTAATAAAAGACCTTTTTGTCTCCTTACATTCAACTGGCAGTGGTTGGTTCTTAACACAGATGTGACCTGGTTCTCTGCAGTTCCTGTTGTGCTTGCATACACTGCAGGGCTAGTAACAGTTTGGTCTTTAAGGGAACTCTCCCTCACAGCCCAGTTTGATACTGCAGCTAAGGCACAATGGGTCAGACTCAGGCTGACCATTCCATTGAAGTGACTGGAGTTATGAGGGCTGAATTTGCCCCAGTGGGAGATGGACTGTAAGAGAGGTGCTTTAAATACCAGTAACTAGGAATGCACAAGCAAAGTAGTAAACATGTTGAAAAACACAGGAAAAATAACTAGGAAAGGAAGCTTTCAGTCAGATTCTCCTACTAGAAGTTTTCACCACTGGGATCAGCTCCCCCATCACAACTTCTCAATGCATAGTTGAGTCTTGAAAATACTTGAGTCTTCAATAGATACTGAACAAAACAGGATACCTAACCAAATTTGGGAGCCCGATCTTATACCTGTTGATGGGGATGGATTGAAGAATATGCTTAAGTGCTTTCCTAAAGTAGAGTCTAAAGCTGGTGTAATTCTAATTCCAGGAGGCCTGCTAGGGGTGAAAGCTTTACTGCAGTTATGACTGTAGAAATATCAGCCCATCAGCCACGCAGCACATTGATTTTTTTTTTTTTAGTACCAAATAAGTGAAAATAAATAAATTCCAGTCTGGAGGTCAAATGTGGGTTATTTTGTTTTTATACATTTACAACATTTTGTAAAAATCTTCAGCTACATCCAAACACAGATACCGTTATGGTCACCTAAATTGTTATAGCCCAAGGCGGTGAGTATTGCTCATCATCTTTTATTCCCCAAACAGGCCTCTTGTTCCAGCAGTTCCAGTAATTCACTCAGTAAAGAGAATTAATAAACAGTTGTACAGACCTAATACAGTTTCTTTCCAGAATATTAAGACAGTGATGAATATACAAACAAGTCAGTCTATCACAATGACCCTGGACATCTGGGAAAGGTTTCAGCTCATCTTTTTTTAACAAAAATTATAAGACAGAGCTCTCATATTTCATTAATAGATTTTAACCCAAAATTAAAGTGCACCTTTGTGAAATGATAAAGTCTTCAGATTCTTTCATTTCTTTATGTCACTGTTACCTCTTTTCTGCAAGCCTCCTGTTTAACCTTGTGTTCCTGTCTAGTCAAAGTAAACAAGAAAGTTATTTAATCTCCTTTTTGAAGCTCTGGATTGGTCCAGTGGAACATTTCATTCCCTGTGCCCCTTGCCCCTGTGAATTGAATTCAGCTAGCTGCGTCACCCACGCAGTTCATGGGTCTTAATAAGAAACCTTTGGAAAATGGGTTACTTGAAACAAAATGCCTTCTCCGTTATATTAAAGCATATCTCAGTTTGAGAAGAACTCAGTATTGTTTTATCGTTCTAAAGTGTAAAGGCTTTTGCTATGATTCGAATAGACATCCGGACCATTTTAGGCACAACAGTTACTCTTGGGGTGGATCTAAGTTTAAATCTTACAAACCATGAATCTTCCACTCCAATGTTGTTTCCATCTTAAGGTGTAGTTGGGAAGTATACCAGAGGTACAGACAGACCACTAAATGCCTTCAAAAATACTAAGTATATACACATACATGGACATACATTAGCCAGCAGAGCACCTTATTAATTCCTGCAGCTCTACTTGTTGTTGGTGCAGTAGTCCCACCTACAATATCTTAATAATATTCTTGGACATGAAGAAGAATCTTATGAATTGGGATGCTCAGGTGGATGCTCTTTTGGTCATGTCTACACTACAGCCATAAGTTGGCCTAATTACTGTGGTGGCTGATTTCTACACTGTCCTCCTTCTGTCGGTGGAGTGCGTCCTCACCAGGAGTGTTTCCACTGACTGAAGAGGGGCAGTGTGGGGGGCTGAGAGCCAGAGCTCTCAGCTCTGTGCAGCTCCCTGCTGGGAGCCCAGCTGCCTCCCTGTGTTCTCGGCTCCCCATTCCTAGTCAGGAGTTGGGGGGCAGCTGCCTGGGGTTCTTGGCTCTTTGAGTGGGAAATGGAGAGCAGGGAGCCTCCCTGCAGCAGCCCAGCTGGAAGTAGGGAGCTGGAGCAGCTGGGCTCTAGCTGCCTGGCTTTCTTGTCAATTTCAATGCTGGAGCTGTGAAATTGACAAGACAGCCAACAGCAGATGTAAGTAATGCATTGTCTACACCGATACTGCATCACCCTAACGACACCAACATAAGTGCTACGCATCTCACGGAGGAGGAATTATTATGTCAGTTTAGTAGGGCACTTACATTGGCAGGACAAGGTTGTATTGTGTACACTGACGTAATTAGGTTGAAATAAGCTGCTTTATGTTGACCTAACTGTGTAGTGTAGACCAGGCCTTTGTCTCCAATATGAGGAATTCCTGATTAGCAGAAGATTCATTTTCAGTGTCAGTTAAGCAGTGGCATTGGAACAATTTGTACAATGGGGGTGCTGAAAGCCATTGAACCAAACTGTAAACCCTGTATATGATGGAAACCACTTCAATTCAGGGGATGTGACAGCAGCCCCACTGCCCTTAGTTTCCGCACTCATGCAATTAAGCCCAATATGCCGGAAAACAAGATGAAGAACTTGGAAGGAGGTGCATTCTATCTCAGGATATTGGCTGAATGGCTGCTTGCCAGGGGAAAGATGCGAAACACATGCGGTGCTCGCTGAGCATGTGTAGCTGGTGTAAAAAAAAAAGAAGAAGAAGAAATTGTCTGTCAGGAACAGAACAGTGAAGCAGTTCCTATGCTTTCTGCATGTAGTACAGCTAGACCAGGGATTAAAACAATTTGTCAAAGGAGCAGAGAAAACTAACGTGAGAGACACAGCCTGATTTCTCTTGTCCTGGTCACATAGAAACGCCAGGAGAGATTTTTGAGTCACTTTGTGTCAGCAGTGTGTCAGCTCTACATTACCTTCACATTGGGGGCAAACAGCACCTCTTCAAATCTCTCCAACGGCATGGCCAAGATCACCAATTGGATGAAAACTATGGAATTCACTTCCCAGAGAGATTAGACTAACTATGAACCTCAGGACCTTCTGAGCAAAATCCACCTTTTAATCCAACCTTTCCTCTATAACCGAACCCCAGTCACAATCCTCTTCCCCTCCCAAAAAATCCTACAGAATGGGGGAAGAAAGAGAAACCTTCTTGTGTGTCCTTCAGTAAGGATACTAAATGAGGCAGCAAGACACTTCAGTGGTGAGTGTGTTAGAAGAACCTAGATGGAGAGTTGGATGCACAGAAGATATAAGCACCACTAAATCACCTGCAGCTGGCCATATTAATTAGAGTTAACATCCCTATTAAGTAACAGTCATCAAAGCTTAATTCATTTGATGTCATTAAATGAGCTGTTCACTGAAAATGATCCCAATTAAGTGGAATGTACAAGACCCTTACAGAGTGTGTTCATAAAAGTATGCATGATACATCACCATAAGGGTAAGTACTGTATAAGGTATGATGCTTTCTATAATAAGTCAAAACTGAAGTCTGTCCAATGCATTGCTTTTTGTACCCAGCAATTCTATGAAGAGTGAGTTCTCGTGTCCACCTTTGAGATTTTGATTATTCTCTTTGTTTTAGGACCAGCACAGTGAGTTCTGATTGTGAAATTTACTGTCCTAATAGTATGTCAACGTCTTTATTCTTGATCATGTGCCTGTGAGTTGAAATGAAGTGTTCCTCTGCTACAATGTCTGAGCAGAGAGGATGCATGAAACCATAATAGAGAAGAAGTCTGCAGCTGTTAAAGATAGACATTTTTTAATAGGCAGGTCCAGATAACTTGTATCCAAGAGTTATTTTAAAAAGCTGTCCTAGGAGCTCTCTGGATCACTAATGTTGATTTTTCAATAAGTCTTGGAACACTGGTGACGTTCCAGAGGACTGGAAGCATTAAAATATTGACACAACATTTTCTAAGGGTAAATGGGATGACTTGGGTAATTATCAGCCTGTCATCCTGATATCTATCCTGGGCAAAATAACAGAATAGCTAATAAAGAACTACAGGAGAGTAATATAATGCCAGTCACCATGGGTAATGGAAAATAGAACTTGTCAAACAAAGAATTATCTTTTTTCCCCTTGATATTACAAGTTTTATTGGTAAAAGAAACAGTGTTGATGTAATATACTTAGACTTCTGTGAGAAGTTTGACTTACTACTGCATAACATTTTCATTAAGAAACTAGAATGATAAAAAAAATCAACGTCTTGACATGAAATGGATTAAAAACTGACTGATAGGTCTGAAAATGTAATTTTGTATGGGAGTGGTTCCAATGTGATCATGCTGGGACTGGTTCTACACTTATTTAATATTTTTAGCAATGACCTGAAGGGAAACATACTCATTACTGATAAAGTTTACAGATCAGACAAAGATTGAGGGAGTGATAAATAAGGAAACGGACAGGTCCCTCATACAGGGTGATTTGGATTGCTTGGTAAGCTGGGTGTAAGCAAACAGCATGTGTTTTCATATGGGCCAAATGAAAATGTAGGATTCAAGAGGGTAGGTCATACTTACAGGATGGGGGATTCTATCCTGGGAAGCAACAACTCTGAAAAGGACTTAGGGGTCATGGTGGATAATCGTTTGAACATGAGCTCCCAGTGTAACACCATAGCCAAAAGGGCTAATGCAGTCCTTAGATGTATAAACATGGGACTCTCAAGTAGAAGTAAGAAGGAGATATTCTCTCTGCATTTGTCTCTGGTGTGACTGCTAGTGGAATGTCCAGTTCTGGTGTCAAGAGTTTAAGAAGGCTGCTGATAAATTGCACAGGGTTCAGAGAAGAGCCACGGGAATTAAAGGATTAGAAAACATGCCTTATAGTGATAGACTCAAACAGCTCAAAATATTTAGTTTAACAAAGAGAAGGTTAAGGGGTGATTTTATCACAGGTTATAAGTATCTGTTTCAGAAACAGAAATTCGGTAATAATGGATCTTTAAGGTATAACATGATCCAATGGCCGGAAGTTGAAGCTGGATAAATTCAGACTAGAAATAAAGCACAAATTTTTAACAGTGGGAATAAATAACCAACCACTGGAATATTTTACCAATGGTTGTGGTGGATTCTCTGTCACAGGAAATGTTTAAATCAAGACTGGATATTTTTCTAACATACGCTCTAGATCAAATAGGAATTAATTCAGGGAAGTCCCATGGCCCATATAATACAGGAGGCCAGACTAGATGATCACAGCAGCCCCTTCTGGCCTAATCTATGAATTAAACCAGTGGACTGGGACTTCCTCTTTCACAGTCTTACTGTGTGATCTTGGGCAAATCACACATACTATCTCTTTGCCTCTGTCCCTAATCTATAAAACAAGAATACCTGCCTCCTGCCCTTTGTCTGTGTTTGTTTAGACTGTAAGTTCTTTGAGGCGGGGTCTGCATGTGTGTATGTGTGTGTGTGTACAGGTTTATAGTACCTAGCATAATGGGCCTTTAATCTTGATTGGGGTCTTTCAGTGCTACCATTCTACATTAATAATAATAATTCTAGCTATATTTTATAGATATTTTGAGATGTCTTTGCTATTTGCTTTACCTTAAAGTGTTTCAAAATTGGATATATGTAAGATATTGTTTTTATAGCTACTGTAGTATCCAGAAAACTGGATCACTTGCAAAGTTTAGTACCATAAGTTATGTACAATTTAATGTTATTAATCCCTTTTCACATGTATATAACATAATAACATAAGAATGTCCATATTTGGTCAGACCAATGTTCCATATAGCCCAGCATCTTGTATTCCGGCAGTGGCCAGTGCCAAATACTTCAGAGGGAATGAACACAACAGTGCAATTATCAAGTGATCTATCCCCTGTCATCCAGTTGCAGATTCTGGCAGTCAGAATTTATGGACACCCAGAGCATGGGGTTGCATTCCTGACCATCTTGACTAATAGCCATTGTTGGACCTAACCTCCATGAACTTATCTAATTCTTTTTTGAACTCATTTATACTTTTGGAGTTCACAACATACCCTGGCAATGAGTTCCACAGGTTGACAGTGTGTTGTATGAAGAAGTACTTTATGTTTGTATTCAGTCTGCTGCCTATTAATTTCATTGGGTGAATCCTAATCCTAAGGTAAATAACACTTCTCTATTCACTTTCTCCACCTCATTCATTATTGTATAGACCTCTCTCATATCCCCCCCCCACCCCCAGTCATCTCTTTTCTAAGCAGGACAGTCCCAGTCTTTTTAATCTCTCCTCATATGGAAACTGTTCCATTATCTCCGAACAGACAAGAAATGTAATTTATAAGTAGAAGAAAGGCCAGTTAAACTCTTAAAACCTTATTAATTTCAGATCTCTAACTATGGCAGAATTATTTATATTATGATCACCAACTTTAAAATTGGCCCGGTGTCATGGGACAACCACGAGAAATTCCAAACTGGGTTTACTTTAAACAATGGATGTCACTGTTCCATAACACACCTGAAACAGCATTTATCTGGCAGTATAAAACAAAAAATGTATTTTAAAGAAAGCAGCTTAAGAATCAAAGTCACAAGTAGTTCACTCTCTCTCTCTACAGAGAATGACAATGAAATGTTTTAAGAAGAGGGCTTAGAACATTTGAGCACATCTGGCAGGTAGTTGCTTATGGCTTGTTTAAAAGAGCCTCTGTACCATAGTACACAAGATGAAGAGAAGGGTTGAGTAAACTCAAGCAATTTAATATAAAGTTACATTATTTTAATTGTATTAAAGATTCACACATTTCACAGATGATTGTAGTGCTGAGGAAAAGAGACAATACAAATACATTAAACTAGGTTCTATTAGTAACGGCACAAATATTTAAATAGGATGAGCCTGAATATTGTGCTCTTAGTAACAGTTTCTAATTCCAAGTTGTTCAAAACATTTCATTCCATTCAGCCTCACTTCCCAGCTGTTTATGAACACTTCAGATGCTTCCCGTTCTCATACTGCAACCAGGTTCTGGTGAGTTTCCTCCTTTGCTCTGTCAGACTAAGAAATTTGGCAGCCTCCCTTCCTAAATCCATCCTTAAGCTCATAAGTGCCTCAATTTTCAGAGCTGCTGAGCACAAGAAACTCCCATTTAGTCAATGATTTTAAGTTGACAAGAAGTCTCTTAGTGAAAGTGATTGGGCCAGATCCACAGCTGGTGTTAAACAGTGTAGCTCCATTGAAGTCAATGAAGCTGAGCCAATTTAATCAGTGAGGATCTGGCCCATTTTCTGTATTTGCCTTTAAAAATGTGACTTATAGCAAACATGGGCACAGTCATTATATATTAACTCCTTTTCAGGCATTTAAGCAGACTTTGATCCTGGATCTTGAGTACACTTTGCACCATCCATCAGTTCAAAGCACCTTCAACCTGGTGGATCAAACCCCTGAGGGTTTCCTTTTGTATAGGAGGAGCCTCAGGTGATATAGAGCCATCCAAGCAGCTCCTAACACCCTCCTCTTTGCCCTCCCCCACTCAGGTCTAGTGGTCCCTTAGGACTGTTGGTAGTTGGTGCAGCTGCTCTCACTTGTGTATCGGGACTGACCCCACACAATAGCCTCAATATTAGGGGAGTATGAAAGGCACCTTTGCACCACTCTTTGCTCTTCTGGGCTGAGTATTACCAAGTTGCAGCCAAGGATTTGGCCCTTAGTGCTTCTTGTCTCATCTATGTCTGCTATACCAGCAGAGATGATAGTATCCTATTCATTGGATTCATGCTACAAGACCTTTAAGAATGGGACCCACTACTGTACAGTTCTGTATCTAAATACCCTTTTGTGAAGTTTTCCATTATGTTTGAGTCTGAAATAGCTTGTTGCAGGTTAGTGGTTTATTGCTGTTGCTTAGGAGATGAGACTTCCTTGAGCTTACGGATGATACATAAAAGAAAAGAGTGTGAAGACAAATAACGTGAAATGGTTGCACTGGCCATTGTTTTTATTTATCATTAGAGCACCTTCGTTAGCACAGTGCCCCATAGCATCATGCTGTGGCATTGGGTTTGTACTGATTCTGTGCAAGGAAGCTGCCTATTGAATCACCAACATCACATTTTCCCTGGAGACCTTCTTACAAGTGCTGATCCAGCCAGAACATGCAGAGCGGAGATAAACGAACACAATTGTTCTATAGCTCAAAGTGGTTTCATGAAATACTGAGAAGTCATAAACAACTCTTATGTAAATGATTTCTTAGAAAATGGGAAGCCTTTGGCTATGTTAGATTCCTATAGGACTGATCTGGGCTGGTAATTCTATACCACGCTGTTGGCACAGAATTTAGAAAAACAGAAAAAAATTAACTTTAGGTATAGTGGGTGGTGTATACATCAGATATTTGTATATACCCAAGGGTAAAGATGATAGTTCCATTCATTTTACACATGGCCACATTTTGATTCAGTGTGATATCTAATAAAATCGTCATAATACTGACCTCTTGAAATGCTAAACGTGAAAAGCCAAGTATTACTATCCCCATTTTACATCAAGCAAACTAAGGCATAAAGAGTTTTAAGAACTTGCTCAAGGTCATAGCCAGACCCAAGAATAGAACCTAGATCTCCTGATGCAGTTTGCTACTAGCTAAAACACTGTAATCTTGGAAATACTTAAGTAGGTTTTAAATGTTTAGCTGATGGTCAGACATACTGCCAGAGAACAGAAAGATATCATTTGCATTTGAAAAAAACCTCCCTCCTCCTATGTTATGTCAGGTTAAACCATAAAGTAATCTCACTCTGGGTTCTTTGAATGGAAAAAGAATCTGCTCTGACGTAGCCAGGTAACCAGCTGCAGTGAGATGCAATTTGGTGCTAGTAAGTCACACAATGTCTTGAGAAGCCCATGTTCTCTCCTTCTAGAGACATTTCAGAACCCTTGGGTATATCTCTACTTCTGAGTTGTCACTGCTAAGGTGACTTATACTGTGAATCGCATTCTGTTTGCTTGTTAGTGATATGGGGCAGGTGCCTTTCATGGACTCATCTATGGAGGTGAAAATAGCTTTGAAGGTGGATTTTAGAAGTGTTGCATTGCTCACTTGCAAGAATGGTGAGAACTCAAACAATATTTTGTAGAAAGAAGATTAGAAAAATAATTTAATTTCCCCTCTTCCTCTCCATGTAGGAGCCACCTAAGGGACTTGTGGTGTCTTAGTGGTGGCCTAGATTCTACAGGGAGTCTCTCCGAAATAAAATAAATTATTTTATATAAGTTATATTGCTATTTCCTTTTCTGCCTGGGACAGCAGCATGTGTTTCCTTTAGAGAAATCAGAATAATATCAGAGAACTTGATGGTGCCTCTGTTGCACTGTCATTAGAAATGAGAAAACCTATTCAAATGTTGACATTATTTTTGATTCTCCTTCTTAAATATTTTTAATTTTGTTCCAAAAGCACATGGTAACTAGGCAGAAGCACACTGTAGGGCTTTTCAGTCAGCAAGTCAACCTATTATACTTAGGGCTTGTCTACACAACAAAATTAAGTCAACTTTATCTAATTCGACCTCGAGCCTCTGAATTAATTAAGTTGATTGTGTGTGGTGACACCATGCTCATTGTCTTGATGGAGTGCGTCCTCACTAGTAGTGCCTGCATTGATGCACAAAGCCGTGCATCATGGGTAGCTATCCCAAAGTGCAACTTGCTGCATTGTGTTTTGGGAAGTTTGTGCAATGCCTCATGGGACCAAAACATTGCAGGGGAGAATGGGAACATTGCACTGGGCATCCCATGACACTGTCCTCCCTCCCTCATATCAACAGCAAACAACCCAGTGGTTTTCATGCCTTAAAACCGCCACGCGTATGCCATAACCCCAGAAGCATGGAGCCTGCTCAGTTGTGCACTCTTGCTGTGAGCATCTCAAACACCTTGCACCTTCTCCTGCAGTATTTCCAGAGCCAAAGTAGGGTCTGCTGCGTGGAATATAGTGATGTCCTGCAAGCAGCCCTGCTGCAAGTCATTGAAAAAAACAATTCATAGTTGCTGGACCATTTCTGGTCCCATGAAACAAGCACTGACTGGTGCGACCGCATTGTTTTGCAGGTATGGGATGATGAGCAGTGGCTGCAGAACTTTCGAATGCAGAAGGCTACCTTACAGAAACTTTGTGCAGAGCTTTTCCCTGCCCTTCAGTTCAGCAACACAAAAATAAGAGCTTCTCTGACAGTGGAAAAGTGAGTGGCAATCGCTATTTGGAAATTGCAATGCCAGTTACCGGTCATTGGGAATTCATTTGGAGTAGATAAATCAACCATGGGAGCTACTGTGCTCCAAGCGTGCAGGGCCATTAATCGACTTCTGCTACAAAGCTGAGTGAGTCTGGGAAATGTGCAGGACATAGTGGATGGTTTTGCTGGGATGGGGTTCCCTAATTGCGGTGGGGCGATAGATAGAACACATATTCCCATCTTGGCAACAGACCACCTTGCCAAAAGTACATAAACTGAAAGGGATACTTTTTAGTGGTGTTGCAAGTGCTGGTGGATCATGGGGCATTTCACCGACATCAGCGTAGGATGGTCTGGAAAGGTTCATGACATGCACATCTTTAGGAACTTGGGTCTGTTCAAAAAGCTGCAATCAGGGACTTTCTTTCCAGACCACAAAATGAACATTGATGACGTTGAGATGCCAATCATTATTGTGGAAGACTCAGCCTACACCTTGCTCCCATGGTGCATGAAGCCATACACTGGCCATCTGCACAGCAGTAAGGAACGGTTCGATTTTAGGCTCAGCAAGTGCAGAATGGTGGTTGAATGTGCCTTTGGTCATTTAAAAGGGTGCTGGAGAAGTTTACTAACAAGGTTGGACCTTAGTGAAAAGAACATCACCATGGTTATAGCTTTCTGCTGTGTGCTCCATAATATCTGTGGGGAAAAAAGGTGGAAAATTTTCCACAGGGGTGGACAGTTGAGGCAGATCCCATGCAGCCATTTTTGAGCTGCCAGACACCAGGGCAATAAGAAGAGCACAGGAAGAGGCACTGCGTATCTGAGAGGCTTTGAAAAGCCAATAATGAGTCACAGTAATGTGAGCTGCTTGTCTGCATTATGCTTTCCCAAACCTTCACCTGGCTTGTATCGCTGTCCCTGTAAAGCTAACCCCCCACCCCAGCCCACTGCTTCTACTCAATAAAGAACATTTATTTCTCAAATCCATTTATTTTATTTAACAAACATAAGTAAAGAGGGAGAACAGAAAAAAAAGTTAGCCTTGGGGAAAAGGGATTGTAAACTTGGAAGGGGATAAACATTTTCAACTGTGTAACATAACACTGCATTCTTGACCATCAAAGGTCTGTGAATGGGTGCCTTCTGTTCCTTGTACCCTCCCCCTGAGTTAAGTGAAAGGGATAATGGACTTTTCTCCCACGCTTCATGGAATGCTTTGGGGGGAGGGTTATTCTGCACCCAGCAATGCTGGCTGGCTGTCCACCAGGGTCTGCAGAGGGACTCTACCCTCCTGCTTCTGTTCCTGCAGTTCAGCCAGACACCTCAACGTGTCTGCTTGGTTTCTCACAATCTGAAGCATCTCATCCTGAGCCGCATGCTCATGCTCATGGGAAGCTTTTCAGCTCTCCATGTCCATGTCTAACTTCTCAGACAGTGAAATCCTCCATGCTCTCAGTTTTGTGTCAGCTGTCCCGGAGCCATTCATTATCTTGGTGAACATGTCCTCCCCCATTCTCTTTCTCCTCCTTCTAATCAGCAAAGGTCTCCTTTCAGATGTTGATGACATGCTGAAGGACACATTTCCAGCTGTCAGTCATGGGGAAAAAAGAAAGGAACCATTGTAAATGCATAAAATGTTTCCAAAGCAAGGCCGTTTTCATAAAAAAAACCCCTCTTATTACACTAGGTGCAAACCATAACATAATCAGAATCTGTAACCGTCCACTGTGCCGTTTTGCTGCTCCAGCCATGGTGAGTAGCCACACCTCACACCCCCGCCCCTCCTCGAGTCATGGGTGACTGCACTTTTAATGACGTTTATGGCAGGCTCATGTTGGTAGCTAGTCGAACAATCATCCTTGCCCACAATCACGGGAAACCATTTACGAATGGGGCGTGGGGAACATTTTCACTCCCAAATTTGCAGAATCTCAAATGTGGGGCCCCAGTCCTCTATCAGCCACTTGAATGACTTGCCGACCCATGCCGAGCACAGTAAAGGCACATTAGTGGCTGTATGGTTTGGCGAGCCAGAATGTGTGTGTGGGGAGGTGTCTATATTCTCTTTTTCTTGTAAGAGCACTTTTAATGAGAACTTCCCCCATTTCCCCTAGGCGACCCTATGTAATATTAGTATCCGGAGGGTAACAGGCGGCAAGAGAGCAAATGCTGCAAGCATCTGGGTTTAGACCTGGTCCTTATGCTACTATGCTGTGTACTGCAATGATGACAGCAGAATTAATTCAGGAGTTGTGTGGGAAAGGGTCCTACCATGGTGGAAGAAATAAGACTGCCCTGCCCACAAACCTTCTGCAAAGGATTGCAGAGTACCTCCATGAAAGTTTCCTAGAGATATCCATGGAGGATTCCCGGGCTATCCCAGTCCACATAAATAGTCTTTACCAGGGGCCACCCTCTGCGTAGCTGGAGCGACCTCTTGTAAGCAGAGAACAACAGCTCCTCACTTTTTCTTCACAGTAAACATGCAATACCACCGAATGTGTGTGCCTGCTAAAGTTTAACTGGACTTTGATAGTAACTGTATAATCACCAGAGTTTCCTTCCTCGGCATCACGGTTGGCCACTATGATGTCCTGTGACCCACAGGGCTCCACGGTTAAAAATATTTCCTTGCTCTCAGGGAGAATGGATCCACTGCTCACTCATCTCCCATTCTCCTCCTCCTTCTCTTCCTCATTCACCATACCATCCTTCTTGTTGTCCCTAGACTCACACACCTGAAAGATGCAGCTCATTGTAGAACCGGCATGTGTGGGGTTCAGCACCAGAACAACTGTTTGCCTCACTTGCCTTCTGGTATGCTTGGCGAAGTTTTTATTTTCACACAGCACTGCTGTGTGTCCCTCGTGTAGCCCTTTTCCCCCATTCTACAAACAATCTTTGCATAGATGTCAGCATTTCTTCTGCTGGATTGAAGCTCTGTGTGCACAGACTCGTCTCCCCACACAGCGATGAGATCAACCACCTCCTGTGCAGATGAGACTGGAGGCCATTTGGGGCTTGTGGTCTCCATGATCACCTGTGCTCAAGCTGGCATGCTCCCAATGCTGATCAAACAGGAAATAGGAATTCAGACATTTCTGGGGCTTTAGCAGGGGAGAGGCTGTTTCCTGTGTACCTGGCTGCAGTGTAGCAGAATTGAGAATGATCTCGAGAGCAGTCACAGATGAGCATTGTGGGACACCATCTGGAAGCCAATTAAGTTGAATTAAGTGGTTCGGGACTATTTAGAAAAACTGGATGTGCACAGGTCCATGGGGCCAGATGCATTGCATCCGAGAGTGGTAAAGGAATTGGCGGATGTGATTGCAGAGCCATTGGCTATTATCTTTGAAAACTCATGGCGATCGGGGGAAGTCCTGGAAGACTGGAAAAAGGCTAATGTAGTGCCAATCTTTAAAAAAGGGAAGAAGGAGGATGCTGGGAACTACAGGCCAGTCAGCCTCACCTCAGTCCCCGGAAAAATCATGGAGCATGTCCTCAAGGAATCAATTCTGAAGCACTTAGAGGAGAGGAAAGTGATCAGGAACAGTCAGCATGGATTCACCAAGGGCAAGTCATGCCTGACTAATCTAATTGCCTTCTATGACGAGATAACTGGCTCTGTGGATGAGGGGAAAGCAGTGGACGTGTTGTTCCTTGACTTTAGCAAAGCTTTTGACACGGTCTCCCACAGTATTCTTGTCAGCAAGTTAAAGAAGTATGGGCTGGATGGATGCACTACAAGGTGGGTAGAAAGTTGGCTAGATTGTCGGGCTCAATGGGTAGTGATCAATGGCTCCATGTCTAGTTGGCAGCTGGTATCTAGCGGAGTGCCCCAAGGGTCGGTCCTGGGGCCAGTTTTGTTCAATATCTTCATTAATGGTCTGGAGGATGGTGTGGATTGCACCCTCAGCAAGTTTGTGGATGACACGAAACTGGGAGGAGTGGTAGATACGCTGGAGGGTAGGGATAGGATACAGAGGGCCCTAGACAAATTAGAGGATTGGGCCAAAAGAAATCTGATGAGATTCAACAAGGAGAAGTGCAGAGTCCTGCACTTAGGACGGAAGAATCCAATGCACCGCTACAGACTAGGGACCGAATGGCTTCACAGCAGTTCTGCAGAGAAGGACCTAGGGGTGACAGTGGATGAGAAGCTGGATATGAGTCAACAATGTGCCCTTGTTGCCAAGAAGGCCAATGGCATTTTGGGGTGTATAAGTAGAGGCATTGCCAGCAGATCGAGGGACATGATCGTTCCCCTCTATTCGACATTGGTGAGGCCTCATCTGGAGTACTGTGTCCAGTTTTGGGCCCCACACTACAAGAAGGATGTGGAGAAATTGGGGAGAGTCCAGCGGAGGGCAACAAAAATGATTAGGGGTCTGGAACACATGACTTATGAGGAGAGGCTGAGGGAACTGGGATTGTTTGGTCTACGGAAGAGAAGAATGAGGGGGGATTTGATAGCTGCTTTTAATAACCTGAAAGGTGGATCCAAAGAGGATGGATCTAGACTATTTTCAGTGATAGCAGATGACAGGACAAGGAGTAACGGTCTCAAGTTGCAGTGGGGGAGATTTAAGTTGGATATTAGGAAAAACTTTTTCACTAGGAGGGTGGTGAAACACTGGAATGCGTTACCTAGGGAGGTGGTGGAATCCCCTTCCTTGGAAGTTTTTAAGGTCAGGCTTGACAAAGCCCTGGCTGGGATGATTTAGTTGGGATTGGTCCTGCTCTGGGCAGGGGGTTGGACTAGATGACCTCCAGAGGTCCCTTCAAACTCTGTTATTCTATGATTCTATGAATTACACAACGCTGCATCTGCACTACCTTGCAGTTGACCCATGAAAATCGAATTAAGCGCTACGCCTCTTGCAGAGGTGGAGTACAGAAGTCAGCTTTAGAGGTAGTGTAGACACATACGGTAACAGCTCAACTTAAGGCAGCTTCCATCAACCTAACTCTGTAGTGTAGACCGGGCCTTAGCAAAGTAGAGAAGGAAGTTTTTCTCTTCTTTGTAAAACAGTTTTCTGTGGGACCTAATCTGTCAATCTCCTTAACCACCTTCTCTTATACAGGCACCAATAGAGGTGACTGCAGGGAAGGGGATTTAAATTACAGTAGAAAAGAATCACTTTGAGTGATGCTAAGAAAGAGTAGTGATATCTGAGGATTTATCAGGGGTGTTGCTAATACTGAGAAACTTGTACTCAACTGGCTGATTCAGTCACACACTGGCCATTCATTGCTTTAGTATGCCCCTTCTGAGTATTCTTTAGCTAAACAGAAGAGTAACACCCATCAGCTAAGCTGAGTCCTCATCTGATGCTTGGACTCACTGGGCTTCATTCTCTGCTGCCTTGTCCCTCAGGCAGTCATTTACAAAGTGGGTGTAAAAAGGGGATAGAAATTGCTACCATTCAGAGGTGCAAACATTTCATGCCCACTTTGCACAGGTGCAAATCGGTAGAGAACCTGATCCTATATTTGTGCACCTTGCCTTGTCTTTGCTAAGAAAAAAGTTGTGTTTTAATATGTATTACATTTTTTCTCCCTTCCACTCTCTTCCTTTTCTCAGTCTCCATTTCACTCTGTCTAAACTCTGCTCCTTTTTCCCGCTCTATTATTTCTTCTGGCTCTTTTTTCTATGTGCCCCTCTTTTGCAATCTCTCCTCTGTGAAATGCCAACCCAATTTTAATGCCTGAGTAGAACTTTTGATCCAGTGTTCACCTACTGGTTTCAGCAACAGTTTTTACTATGTCGCAACAGAGAATCTTAATATGTCTTAAATAAGAACATTTATTAAAGAAAATAACTACAGAGAAAACAGCCTTCTAACACAGTTTGAGTTCCAACTTTGTCTCCTTAACTTGACCATGGACCGCACCATGTCTGGAATTATATATACTGAGACATCTAGTGGCTGAATACCATACTGTAATCCAACATATTACACTACCTATGCTGTTTAGAGGTCTATGTAAAAGTAATGGGTGATCTCAGTCTTCTTCCTGTTGGGTTATAGTTAGCTCTCTAACACAGTTACAATTGGTACCATCTGACAAACTGTTATATCAGGAAGGCCAAAGACCTGAACTGTTCTGTTGCTGTCAAGGATTCTTCCCCCACTCTGAACTCTAGGGTACAGATGTGGGGACCTGCATGAAAACCTCCTAAGCTTACTTTTACCAGTTTAGGTTAAAACTTCCCCAAGGTACAAATTAATTTTATCCTTTGTCCTTGGAATAACCACTGCCACCACCAAACTCTAACTGGGTTTACTGGGAAACGTAGTTTGGACACGTCTTTCCCCCCAAAATCCTCCCAACCCTTGCACCCCACTTCCTGGGAAAGGTTTGGTAAAAATCCTCACCAATTTGCATAGATGATCACAGACCCAAATCCTTGGATCTGAGAACAATGAAAAAGCATTCAGTTTTCTTACAAGAAGACTTTTAATAGAAATAGAAGTAAATAGGAGTAAAAGAATCACCCCTGTAAAATCAGGATGGTAGGTACCTTACAGGGTAATTAGATTCAAAACATAGAGAATCCCTCTAGGCAAAACCTTAAGTTACAAAAAAGACACACAGACAGAAATAGTTATTCTATTCAGCACAGTTCTTTTCTCAGCCATTTAAAGAAATCATAATCTAACACGTACCTAGCTAGATTACTTACTAAAAGTTCTAAGACTCCATTCCTGTTCTATCCCCGGCAAAGCAGCATACCAACAGACCCAGACCCTTTGTTTCTCTCCCTCCTCCCAGCTTTTGAAAGTATCTTGTCTCCTCATTGGTCATTTTGGTCAGGCACCAGCGAGGTTACCTTTAGCTTCTTAACCCTTTACAGGTGAGAGGAGTTTTCCTCTGGCCAGGAGGGATTTTTAAGGGGTTTACCCTTCCCTTTATATTTATGACAGTTGCCATAAAAATGGTCTCACCACACCAGAGTTTAGGCACATTAGCAGATGCTAGCACATTGGTGGGAAACTTACACTACTGAGTCCTGTGTTATATCTGTTTTAACAGATGCCTTCACAGGCCAGTACAGACAATCCGTTACCTCTGAGCAAAAATTCATTTAAAAAGATCAAATGGCATCTAACTCACTCAAGCATATAGGGCTAAATTCATTTATGATGTAATTCCATAGACTTCAGGGTGTTTTTTTTTTTAAATGGGATGAATTTGGCCTGTAAGATTTGGCATTCTGGAAATGATCACCTGACTTGGGCAAAACTGGGACATCAATTAAGAAGCATTCCATAAAGCAGGTTTTCTAGAAGACCTATGGATTGACGTGATTATCCATTCCACTGAGAAATCAGCTACACAAGATATTGAAAATTCAGTCAGGCAGAAACCTTTCAAATGTCTAGAACAATTTCTACCTAAAAATGGCATTCCTAGATGAGCAGCAGCACGTTCTAAATCTCAGACCTAGTCCAGAAGCAGAAATGTATATACTTCCAAGATTTATGCCATAATTCACATCTTGATGATGACTTGAGACCCAGATGTGAGTGCCTCCGAGATTATTTTTGTACCTTTTCCCAAATACCTGGTGAAACGAACTCCATTCACTGTGGAATCTGGGCACCTTTAAAGCCAGTGCAAACTATCAGTTTTTCCTCTAGTTCTGTCCATCCTGTGCCATGTGGTAAGATTATTTTTGTCCCACAGCATAATCTATTATTTTAGTATGTTTCTTTTCTATATCTTGCCTCACATCAGAAAGTTTGCCAGTTTCATTGTCACTCTCATCTCTTGTGGCAGGGTATTTCTATAGACATAGGTCAACTGCCAAGAAACCTCTTTCTCAACCCTTACACTCATCACTGACCACCCCGTTGTCCCTCATGAACAGAATTGCTATAGTAGCTTCTGGTCCTGAAGAAAGTGTTGTTCCCTTATATATTTGCACAGAAACTTTGACTGTAATCTGGAATTTGAGCTAATCAGATGTCAGGAGCATTGGAGTGATGTGTTTTATCTGTAAAAAGATATTACACATAGAGACTGATTTCAGTGAGACACTGATTTCTATTTCCTAGCTCCATGAATGAGGCTTACAAAGGGTTAATACATCTGTCACTTGGTAGGTGTCAGTATCCATTGACTTCAGTGGCTGTTACACCATCAACATTTACTGTTTATCGGGCAGGCCACTGCAGACTGTGCCAACTATAAGTTTTGGAGGCCACCATATTCATTCTCACATTACAGTTATTTTAGCAGCTCTTTTTATGATTTTGAATGAAAACAAACAAGTAATTTTTTATATTAAGCAAAATATTAATTTTTTAGGTCTTACTGATGGAAAATGTATTTTCACACTTTTAATGTGAACACAAAGCCATTTATTTTAAAAAGAAGCCTATGGTCAAAACACAAATGGCTAGTTAGGTGCCTGTCTAGCATTTGGGTGTATAGTTATTGCAACTGTGTGCATAAGTGTAGCCATGTAATTGACAGCATTTTTAAGCACAATCCTCAGGTGTCCTATAAAAATGTAGTCCAAAAAGATGAACAGTATGAGAGTAAGTTTTCTTGTTGTTCATAAATGAAGCACCCAATACTGGAAGGCTCAGAATACTCAATTCCCATTTAAATCAATGGATCCTAGATTAATAGATGCAAGTTAATAGATTTCAAGGTCAGAAAGGATCATTATAACCATCTAGTCAGACCTCCTACATAACACAGGCCAAATAGTTTCACCTGGTTATTCCTACATCAAACCTCAATAACTTGTGGTGGAATTAAAGCACATCTTTTAGAAATGAAGGTTTTCAGCATGCTAGGAAGTGCTCAGAATGTTGATGGGTCAGGCCCCCAACAATACATACACTTTCTCAGGCCCTTCATAATAGAGACTACCAGGCAGTAATTATAAATCCTTGATTTATGGTGGTCACATGCTAAGGTGCAATCCAGACCAGTGAGGGGTTGTGTCCATACTTGCCCTGTAAACCTGGGTGCCTTAAATGCTCCGCTGCTGTGGCTCACAGCCTGGACATCAACAGCCAGCAGACAAGCACTCAGTGAGTATCTGTGTGTAAGCAGCTCTGACTCAGCACTCTGATTCCAGCAGCCTGCTTGTTACATCCCAGTCACACTCTGGTATATACCAGCTCAGGTTACAATGGCAAGATGACCCCCACACTGCTTAGTTCTGAATTTGCCCACAACCATGCACTCTGAGATGCCCGACCCTTTCCTGGCCTATTTAGAGGAATAATAAGGCTTGTTCGATCCTCTAGACACACAAAATGAGCAGCTTATCACTTTAGCTGGAATTAGACCCACATCCATTTAAATGCAGCACCAGGTTGATGTAGACTAAAAGTAAAACGAGTTTATGAACAAAAGGAGCTAGGATTTTCAGTGAGCTCAAGTATAAAGGACAGTCTTAGAGATGGTTACAAGCAAATAGAGAAAAACACTTTCTAGAGGCCGACTTAACAAAATGAGCAAGAGCCTTTGTTCAGTGTAGTTTCTTTACCAATCTACCTTCCACCAAAATGGCTGACCACCCTTCTGGTCACAATCTCCCACAAAGTCCAAAGTGTTCAGGTCACTTGTCTTCCTAGATGAAAGATCGTTTGAGGTTCTTTGCCCCTCTCTTTGATAGTCCAGTGAACTTTTGAAATGGATTCTTCTGAAGGTTATGCTCCCCAAAGTAAAGTTTATTCAAGCTGTGAGGAAGGAGCCCTAGCGTCTTGTGATGAGCGAAGTTTCAGGCGGGTTTCTTTCTCCGCTGGTGTTTGCTAAAATGGAATCGATCTGTTTCCTGCAATCTCCTCCCCTTGTTGCCTTGATGGTTCTGTTATCCTTCTGTGTTATTTGTATTCCCATTGTCTCAATGTACCTTGGAAGTACTTTCAAGGTGGCAGAACCACATTTGTTTGTCCAAGGTGGTGTAACTTCATCCCTGCCTAGCACACATACTTTAAGAACATGATTCCCAATGTTTGTGATTTTGAATTTGTCCTCGCTACATACCTCACACAATAGTACTAATAAGTATGTTATTAGCTTTCTATTGACATCTTACATGACACCTTTTAGATATAGGTTCTGATGTCAGTGAGTTGGGGTACACTGAACTGGTCAGGCCAGCTGAAACTCATTACCAGATGCTAGTTAGACCCCTGCTGTCTTGCATTGGGATGCTATTAGTGACACAATATTACTAAACTACCCTGATTAACTTTATATGAAAGTTACCACGAGACAAGGAATTTAAATGAGGCATGATTGCTTAAGAAGCCTATACCACAACCATCCATAAAATTCCTCAACCCACATTTTCAGTTTTCTATTCCCAAAGAACTATCCTGTGGTTTTCCACATGATTTTCTTCAATTTCATGCAAATTATACAGAGTTAAAGGTTAGAGACACCAAAAACTTAGTCTTGCCAAGGATTATTTTTTTCAAATGTTCTGTATGGATATTGTACATTGAAAGTTGGCCTAGTGCCATATGATCCATCAAAATATTTAATGTTTTGGACGTAAGAGATAATTCTGCTATAATTTCAAAACGCAAACACCAGCAACATTTCTGCCATGTTAAGTTGTATATCAGTTAGCTGGGCATGGCTTAGTGGTCTGTGTATCAGGTATGAAATACCGATGTCTCCTTGAAGTACAGTGGAGCAACTTAAAATTTCATTTTTGAGTGGCAGATAAACCAAGTATTATGCAACATAGTATGAGTGTGTGAGAGACTGGTTTCCAGTTCACCCTTAAACTGAGGGCCTGTCTGAGCTGGCTTGATGTTAAAACTCCTATGTCAGCTTTTATTATATTGTCCTGGTATCTTGGTCAAAATTTCCCCACACTGTTTGCTAATTCTTATTGCTATCCATCTCAGATGGGACTGCATTTCAGTGATGTCACGTATTGTAAGCCAGGCTGGTAGCAAAATGGTTAAGGATTCCTGACAATTCTCATTACAAGACCATGTTTTCAGTTGCTTATAACTTTGCCAAACTTTAACTATTTGGGCTATTTTCCATGTTGGGTGTCTGCCTAAGCACAAATATTTTTTTTGAAAGTTTCACAAAAATAAGAGTTTCTGAGAATGAGGTTGGGGAAGTGAAAAGAAAACCTCAACAAACCAAAGCAGAAAAAACACACCCGTGTTTTTGCCCATGGTAACCTTTTCTTTGAAGAGCTCCAGCACCCCCATGCTTTGGTGCAGGGAGTTGAAATCTGGCAGCGATGTGCCTTTTGCTGTTCCTGTGAAAATCTTTGACTAAATTATAACCCTTTGGGGGAGGGGGGGAAATCACAATTCACAAATGCTCAGTAGAGACTTAAAATTTAGCAGCTAAAAAAACAAAACGAAAACCCTCACAAAAACTCTATCCTCACGAACCATGGTCTAGCCCCTTACTGCTCCCAGTGCTGACCAAATGGCAAATACACCATCCTCACATACCAACTGGGTATGTTCCTTCCTCTCATTGCTTTTACATGTCCTGAGACTGCACATGCACCATCCCTGGGCTGCAGAGAAAAACTGGACTTTCCCTGTAATTGCTGCTCCAGGCAGAGTGGGGCCAGTCAGTAGAACTGAGGGAAGGGAGTGTGTCTCTTCCATTTACTCCAAGATCCCCCTGTTGGCACCTGTATCATGGAGGAGGAAGCCACCATACTCTAATACAGAGGGGACAAGAGCAAGACTGGCAGTGAGGGGGCGGGAAAGGAGCAGAGTGGGAAAAGGAGCCTCGTGAGACTGGAACTGGAGGAAGTTAGGGGGAGAGAAACTGTGGCAGGGGTTTGGAGGAGGGGAGGCTGGAAGTGGGAGCAGAAAAAAAGGAGGCTATGCCTGGCTGGGCAAGGAGGCTGGAACTGGGAGGAGGGAGAAGGGGAGGCAGTGAGGGAAATGGGGGGCGTAGAGCAGAAGCTATGAAGTTAAATGAGAAGCTGGGAAGGGGAGAGACTGGGACTGGATGGGCAAGGACACAGGACGGGGAACCAGTGCGGGAGGAGAGACAGATCTGACAAGGAGCTGGGGAGTGGGGGGAGAATTGGGACTAGCTGGGCAGAGAGACTGGGAAAAGGAAACAGGGTCAAGAAATCAGGGAGGAGATCCAGATTACCTGAGAAGCCTGGGAAGGGAAACTGGGAGTGGGACCAGGGGAAATGGAGCCTGTCTATGGCATTGACTGCAGGCCCAGGGCGCAGGGTAGAAAGATCAGATGATGACAGGGAGAAACTGAGACTTGCTGGGCAAGGACTCTTGGGACAAGGAATTGGAGCAGAAGAGACTGGGATTAGGTTGGCCACAGCGATTTGGACATGGATGGGAAGCTTGGAGTGTGAGACTATAACTGGATGGGCAAGGAGACTGAGACTGGGACAAGGAGCCAGCAGTGGGGAAGAGACCGGTCAGGGGCCGGTTGGAGACGATGAGGCAGAAAAGGTCAAGTTTGAAGGAAAGGGGCAGAAAGCACACTCCCCTCCACCCTGTCCAAACATAAAACAAAAAGACAGTATCTGCCCCAAAGAGCTTGCAATGCAAATGTCTTTGTAATAGATTCCAAAGTAAATACTAGAACTGCTTGAAAATTTTCGTTTAAAATGTTGTGTTAAAGACCAAAAAGACAGTTTTGTAAATGAGTATTTTTGTGGGAAAATAATCATTGTCCAGATGTTCTGGTTTTTCATTAAAATGAAATGTTTTCTTCATTTATGGTCTGCCTCTTCTTTCCCCTCCCTTTTCAGGGGCAAAGGGAAAAAGGGAGGGGAAAAAAGGGGAAGTTAAGAAGAAAAGGGGAGGAAAATACAGAAAACAAATGGGAAAATAATTAGTTTGTAGATTTTCAAAAATAAATTTTCTTTTCATTTAAAAAAATGAAAACTGAAAAATTGTTCCTTTAGAACAAAACCCATCAAATGCAAATTTTGCAATTTTCACGTTTTTGGAAAAATAACATTTTTCAATCAGTTCTAGAAGAGTCTCTACTGTTAACACAGGAATGCTGATGATGCACAGTACAATAAGAATGTGCATACATAGTGTCTAAAAATACTAAAAACAGGATTTTTTTTAAGTTAAAAAGTCAGAGGTTCCTGATGGGGGAAACCAAGCAATTTTGCGTCCTTTCCAATCTCTAAGTTTGGATCAGGATCCAGATTTTTCCAAAATTCAGAGTTGTTTGGATCTGAAGCTTTGGTTTAGGCTCATCTTTACTTTCCCTGACAAAGATAGCTAGAGAAGGAGATGGGTTATTTTCCTTTTGACTTTAGATATAAATTCATTTGTTTGATTCTTGGGAATTTAAGTCATGAAACATCCATTCCCTTAATGAACACAATTAAAGAACATTCTGTACCAACTTCTACCTTCAGATGCATATGGCTCTCTTTGACTTCCTTTACATATCCTTGATAACAATTTGGCATGGTTAGGAGACAAATGTATGAAAGCCATGAACTTCACAGCTAAAATTCCACTATCTAGATCCAACAGATCATAGTAAGCAAATATGAAGACAGTGTCCTGTTATTTGGATTAGACAGTCAGCAGTTCAATTTTTTTGTTTAATTATGTTCATATATTTTACATTCTTGTGTGATTTGTCTCCACTTTTAAAACATTGAGTCAATGATTGCATATTTATATATAATTATCGTAACTACATCTAATCCACTGAGTTGTGTAAACATGTATAATTATATAACTGAGGTACACAGTGACTTCAAAATAATTTTTCTTTTGTCTATATCAAAAGTCTCTCTCTTTGTGCAAAGTATCTATAGATATATATATTCTTGCAGTGCTGTTTCATATTCTCTTGCTTATCTGCACACTTAGTCCCTTGTTCTTTAGGGACAAGAATAAATCGGAAAGATGCATTTTCCCTCACCTTGGTCTAAATCTTATTCCTGTAGCCAAGAATTTGAGCTGGAGCAGCACAGACTTGTCAAGTATTCAGCATCTCAGACAGCATGACAGAACATCTTTCAAAATCTTTAGATAGCTACTCCATGTAAGCATGTTAGTGGAATTGTGTCCTGACAGGTTTCATTTTGATCATGAAAGGTTTTTTACCACTTTTAAAATGAAGGCTGTTAGCAAATAAAACAGCAGATTCTCAGATGGGTAGTCAAGCACCTCTAAGCTTTGGATCTATGGGTTTGTTTGAAATTTCAGACGTGCACATCAGCATCACCCAAATACCTCATTCTTCTGAGCAGGTAAGGCACTTGATAAAAATCCTGTGTAAGGGCTTGATCCTGTCATGCACCAAATGCTCTCTGGCCCAAGTGTTCCGTCATATTCTGAACATGTTAATTGATTGTGAGTTACACCACACACAAGTGTAAGTTCCATTGTAGACTCTTCACTGTCAAAGCGCATGCCTTCCCGGTAGCACCCCCTTTTGGGCAAGTGTGGCTCTCCTGAGGTCTGCCTCAGTTTTCCTTAACTCAGAGTCCACACAGGAGAGATATTTAAAACATTGTCCCTTCTGGCATCCAATTTATTACATCCACAAAAAATCTTCTGAAAGAAAACCCAGATCTTTAAAGTTTTCCTGCCAGTTTCAGGTGGGTCCAGCCCATCCTCCCTGAGGGTCTGTATTCTTCTCTCCCAACACCTCTTGCCTGGAGTTTGGCTTTCTCCACAAGCCTTCCCCCTACTGACTGTGGCTCCTGCAGGACCCCTTTCTCCCTGCAATGTCTGCAAGCAGCTACCAACCACCTGCAGCTGTGTCCCCTTTTATAAGGCCCTGGTACCTTCCCGTGGGCCCAATTGGAAAGTGGCTAATCCATCCATGTGCATTGGACCCTTCGCCCTTTCTTGCAGGGGCCAGTGAACCTGTGCTAGACACCAGAGTTTGTTCTTAGGGTACGTATGCATTTCCAACTGGGAGTGCGATTCCCAGCTCCAGGAGACATACCCATGCTAGCTCTGATCAAGCTAGCTCTCTAAAACTAGAATGTAACCATGTTGATGCAGGGGGGGAGCTAGCCACCTTGAGTATATGCCAAGAGCCTTGGATGGGTACATACTTGGGGTGGCAAGCCCCTCCTGTGATATTTAGACCCAACAGCAAAGGAGATAGACACAGGGGAAGCTGACTGTGACACAGCTATTTGCTGTTGGCGACTTTATTGTTCTGGCAATAAATGGGAATGAACTAAAGTGAGGCTCTGCACTGGATGAGTACAGCGCTCCCAACCATTTAAAGGAGCAAAACATCACAGCTCCCACCGCCTGTGGATACATTCTATTTTTAGCATGCAAGCTTGATCAGAACTAAGGTGGCTCTGTCTCCTCAAGCTGGAATTACACTCCTAGCTTGAATTACAGAAATACTCTTGGTCATGTTGCAACATGTCACAGGATCAGGCTCTTTCATATTAATCAGTGCAGGGTAGGGACTATGGGCCTGCTTTGGGCAAATGTGTGTTGTGCAGCTCCGAGAGCACAGCTGCAGTTTAGCAAATAAATAATAATAAAAATGTTAAAATACTCAAATTATCACAGGCAGCGAGTCCCTTTTAGTTTTTAATAAGGAATCCATTAATTGGGAATCTACATTCATTATTAGTTAGATGTTGGAGTAACATAGTAAATACATCCTTAAAAGTAGATGGGAATGCACACCCATTGGAAGTGTCTCCCAAGGTTAGATTTATTCTCATTATGAGAAAAATACCAGTCAAGATGAAAAAAAATACTTCAATAAATGCACAATCATTTATCATTTCTTGGCAGAAGATAAGACTGCCAGTTGCTCAAAAACTGGGGTCAAAGTGAAAAGCTTGGTCCCTCGAGAATAGATTAACTATGGTTGGTTCCCAGGATAGTTTTGCAAGGTTTTCCAGTCTAAGAAATTGGCACAAAATATTATCTACGTCCACAAACCCCACTCCACCCCCCAAAAAACAGACATAGATGTTCTCATATGGGCAGAATTCAATGAATTATGCAATGTCTTCTTTGTACACTTTGGAGTCCATGGATAATAATTGTAATTTGTAACCAATAAATTATTCTATTAATTTTACTATTTTTTTGTCTGTGAACAGGTTGTGAAAGTCTCACATGAATTTATTGTTGAAATTATTTGTAAATGTCTCCAATGAATAATTGTTGCTCTGCAGGTCTCTATGGCTGAGGAATGTCTCAGTTCTCAACCTTCACCGTCTATTACAACAAGCACAAAGCTAGATAGGGTTCCAGTGAAAACTTGTCATCCACCAAGCATGTGTGGTATTGTCTTGAAGTGCAAATGAATTGCCTTTTTGGCATTTCAGATAGTATGAGCTAAATCTTGGCAGTGGTGAGCACCAAACACAGATTATGGGGATCTGGCAGAGGGTGAGCACCAAGCACAGCCTATGAAGCTCAGGAAGGGGAACCTGAGGAGCGCAGGCCTCCTGGCCTAAGGAGTGGGAGTACTGCTACCCCAGGGATGGCAAAGGTAGGGGGACATGGGCCCACCCAATTCCACCACATCCCAGCCCAGGGTCCTAACAGTGGCAGAGTGGTCTGTCACTGGGTCAACAGGGAATCCACCCACAAATGATCATGTTTCTGGCAGCACCACAGCCAGATAGTAGACTGGTTTCCCTGGGCTTCTTTCTACTCTCCCCCTCAGATGTACCTGTGTCCAGGGGTCATCATCAGTCTCCCGGGGATACACTGCCAAGGGTAACAGTAGCAGCTCCTCAGCGTCGGGGTGGCAGGCCTCTCTAGAAGCTTGTGCAGGTCCTCGGCAGTTCTCCTTGGCATCCTGCTCTGGGGAAGAAGTGTCTGTCTCCCTCAGCAGCTCTTCCTCAAATGAGCTCCTGGGCCAGCCTTTTATACTTCCTCTTCCCTATTCCGCCCCTCTGCTTCCGGCATGTGGGGCATGGCCCTCCTGGTTCTGCCCACCAGGTGGCTTGTAGCGTTCCCTCTGCATCGCCTATGAGGGAGGCCGTGCCTCCTTGCTACACTGGCCTTGCTCTTTTGCAGCCTGGTATGAATCTTGTAATGAGTGCTGTGTGCGTAGGAATATAACATTGCCAATGCACCTATTAATATTGTTTGTGAATGATATTATGGATTCTGTGACAAAATGAAGTAATAGGAAATTGGTGGGTGTCAGACATGGCTCAGCACTAGATAACATACGTTGTGAACTAATAAAGATGAGTTTTTGTTCCAGAAAATAGAATTCTGTTCTGTAACATGAGCCAGAATATCAATTAATTAAAATATATGAAATATATTAAAAACTTAACAAATTAAAGAAGCATAACTTGTGATGGGGAAAGAATAGCCCTTTTCATTTCAGGCCCACGCACGCTAACCTGTGGAAGACACTGTTGGTGCTTGTGAAGCTGTTATTTTCTTTAATGTCTTATGGGGCGGAGCGGTAGGGGTAGTTCATCGACTCCCGATGCCACATGGAATGTTGAGGGGGGTGTCGGGAGGTCCCAATGTGCAATTCTCTATGGGATGCAAAGGGAGGCAAATACGGGATTGTTGAACCTACAGGTCCACCAGAGTCTGCAGCATCTCTGTTTGCCGTCAGAGAAGTGCAAGCATCTCCTGTTGAATGTCCCTCTCCTTTTCCTGTGCCTTTCTCCTCTCCACTCTATCCTTGTCCATGCTATCTGCAAGGGCGATCCTCCAAGCTCTGTGCTCATTCTCTGATACAGCACTGGCTTGCAGGATCTCCGAGAATCTGTCATTCATTGATGGACCTATCCTCCATTAGCCATCTATCCTATTAGCCAATGGACAGGGATGCAAATCCATGCTCTGGAGTCTCCCAAGCCCAGTTTGCCAGAAGTTGGGAATGGGCAATGGAGGATGGATCACTGGATGATCACTGTTTTGTTTATTCCCTCTGAAGCATCTGGTATTGGCCACTGTCGGAAGACAGGATACTGGGCTAGATGGACCATTGGTCTGACCCAGTATGGCTGTTCTTACGTTTATATAGATTCAGCAATTGGAACTTTGTAAATAATTCTACTGATGATGCATGAGTCAGAATGGAATCAAGATCACTCTTCCATAGTGATATTTAGTATTTCAGAAGCAGGAAGCCTGCCAGTCAGTGGGGTCACTGGACAATGGGGGGGGGGGCACAACCAGAGGCAGCACATAATTGTTGATAGTGGGGGGGGGGGAACAATTTAAAGGTTCGGGGGGGGGCATGTGACCACCCCACAGAGGTTTTCAAATTGTGGTGCACAGCCCCCTTGGGTGCGGAGGAACGTTCAGGGGTGCGAACGGTGATGCCAGGTGGCTCAAGCTTGGTTGGGCCAGCCCCACATGGTGGGGCTTGGGAGGGAGTGCCACCTCCATGCCCTGACTCACCTCAGTGGGCCACCCCGCCTGTCTGGGTTGCGGGGGTGCAACCAAAAAATCGGGGGGGGGCATGTGCCCCGCCTGTCCCCCATCACCTCTGGCTACATCAATTGAATCTAAAGTACCATATAACTGATTTAAAAAGTAAGTATTTGCCAACCATCTCCACACAGTTACTGCAGATATCGCCCATTTTAAGGACAGGATAGAGAGATTCAGGTAATCTTAGATTTCAAATGCTGATTTTTCATGATGGCAACTGTTGAACTGAGCTCTGCAACTGCGATACACTTTAGCTGGGCCAAGATTACTGGAGTCAAGCCAGAAATAACACTACTTGGCTTTTAGGAATAAGATTGAGCTTCCAGGAGCATCAATTGGACAAGCTAATCTTGTAAATTGAGAAAGTGTGATCAGGAAGTGTGAAGGACAAACTGAAGCCTATAGGTGGGATTGTCTAGGGCAATGATACTCCGACTGAGGTTCGCGAACCACAACTGGCTCTGCAATGTGTCTCCTGCAGCTCTTTGCAGCATGTGCTATTAAAACACTGTGTGATTTAATTATTAACCAATCTAAGTTATTAACCAATCAGGATTTTTTACTATGTTATTAACCAATTTTAGTTGATAATAATACTTTGTCAGTGATTTTGCTGTAAGAATATATATATATATACTCACAGCCAAATGACTGACAAAGTATTCAGAGTAGCAGCCGTGTTAGTCTGTATTCGCAAAAAGAAAAGGAGTACTTGTGGCACCTTAGAGAATAAATTGGTTAGTCTCTAAGGTGCCACAAGTACTCCTTTTCTTTTTGACAAAGTATTATTATATAAACTAAATATTTATCCTGTCATACTGTTTAAATATAACTATGCAGTACTATAGTAAATGAAACAATGAATTTACACTATTGTGGCTCTTTTGGGTAACGTTGATTGATAATTTGGCTCCTGAACCACTGAGGTCTGAGTATCACTGGTCTAGGGTGTAATGAAGGAGGCCATGGCACACGTTAGGGCTGGGCTACATAAACAGGAAGAAGAAGAACCTGAGTTAGGGAGAATGGAAGCTATGCAGGTGCAGTGGATGATGGTTTCTCTCAGGTTCCAGGAGACCAGTGTATTTGGACTTGGAGTTAAGTCTGAGCACTCTGAACAGGGTCCTGAGATGAGGACCTTGTGAGCTGTTTGTTAAAATTGTTCCTGTTCTGAATCTTATTAAAAAGGTGACATTCTGTTTTGTTAATGTGTGTTGGCTTCTCCTTGCCTTGGGCTGTTAACATTGCTGCCAATTAAGGGAAAGCCCCATACTGGACTGTAAGGGGGTGTGTGGGGACCACCCCATCTTTACAGGAAGGAAATGGGAAATACTGTTTTTTAAAACTTACTTTTCAGAGTAAGATCTCACTTTGGGCTTTATCTTTCTCCACCTCCAGTTGGAGTCAATGGCAAAATTACAACCAACTTTATTTGAAGCAAAATACAGCCTGTAACTATGCACAGACTTCTTGCATAGCCCCTTGGGAAGAGAGTGTCCAGTAAACTTCTGAAGCAGGGTTAAACCAACAAATGTTGTCCATGCCAATAATGTAACTTCGGGGATTTAAGTATTCTGCTGAGAAGAGAAGTGCGCATTAAAACTCATGCTGGTGCCCTGGCTTTTGGCTGCTGTCCATAGGCTATGCTGGCCAAAAGTAACAGTATTTTGTATCTGTGATCCAGCATTATCCTGCCTGACAGAAAATAGATTGTTTTAGGTGGGAGAATGACTCGCTTCAAAGGTTTGAATCTAGATTTCCAGGTCATAGTTAAGCTTCATGTTATGATTTAGATAAAATTGTGGAAAAACTGCTACATATCCAGAGCGACCAGTGCCTAAAGCAGTTGTATGTGCTTAAAGCAGTCTTCATGGCTTATTTTTCACTGCGTATTTTCTATTAGTAGAGTGTTGTGACTTATTTGCTTTAGTATCATTTTGGATTTCAGTTTTTCCTTTGTCTTTATTACTACTACCATGGAAAGACTACAGATGGTACAGAATATTCTGGATAAGATTGTGCTTACCATGTCATTTTATCAAGAATGGCATTTTCAAAAGCACTGAGTGTTGACCTAACTCTGCGTCTATTGAAACCAACGGTAAAACCCCATATCCCAAATAGCTACTAGTCCCACCTGGAAGTATTTTTAAAGCTTATGTAGCTGTCCTATTGTTTCATGACAAATCTAACAAATCAGCTGTTTAAGAACATGCATATACTTTTGATGCTTGAACCTTTCTAATATTTCCATTATTATTTTACCAGAAAATATCTCTACATTGCAGTGTGGTTATCAAAGAAAGATCCAATAAACAGAACTGTGGAATCCATACATATAGGGAAACTCTTGCCAGTTCTGCACAACTCAGCTGCATGCGTTTCCGCTGCAACGAGTAATACAAATGCAAACAATCTTCACCCCACATTGTTGGCTAGTTTATCTAACTAACTAGTTAGTTATCTAACTAGTGCTGAGTGAACCTCCAAAGAAGGGGGCGCCACTTTAAGCTCTCTAATGTGGCTGCTTTAAACTGATGGCTCAACTAATCCAACGGGAGAGCAAGCGGCTCTCCCGCTGACATAGCGCTGTCGACACCAGCGCTTATGTTGGTGTAACTAATGTCGCTCAGTGGGGTGATTTATTCACTAAGTGACTGAGGTATGCCAACGTAAGCTGTGGTGTAGACATGACCTCAGTTAAACTGCTGTCACTACAAGCTCTCCTGTGAACAATATGTCTTTTACTGTATCTGTCATGTCAAGGTTAAAAATATATCTTGGGTAAATAAATGTATTGTTAGTTTTGAAGTCTGCAGCTGAACAGTTAATCTACAGTAAAGCTGACTTATGTGTTCAGAGTTTTAAGACACTGGCAATGATCAAGGCTATGCACTGCCATGCTTATATTGCATGTAAGTGATGCTCTTGAGCTGTTAGGGTAAAGGATGGGAATTTCCCTATCCATCTATGTATAAACACCTAAATATTGGCTGCTTAATTATCAACATTACATCAATTGACATAATGGGCCACATCCACCCAGGGTTTAATGCTGTTGAAGTCAAGGGTGTTATACCAGGTATGGATGTGGCCCAATATATTTATTCCTAGCAAACAGTTCACTGTAGCTTT
The DNA here is from genome assembly GCF_965140235.1 of Caretta caretta. Taxonomy (NCBI): domain Eukaryota; kingdom Metazoa; phylum Chordata; order Testudines; family Cheloniidae; genus Caretta; species Caretta caretta. The sequence goes on from NC_134210.1 coordinate 28,748,948, forward strand.
GTTTGACATATTTCATTTTAAAGACAAGGGAGAAGATGGTTCTTTGAAAACTTACAGTATGTTATGTGAAATTTTTTACAAAGCTAGGCCTTGATCCAACTCCCACTTAAATCAGTGGGAGCCTTTCACATGGGGAGTTGGATCAGGCCTTCAGTGAATTCACCTGTTATACTAAGAAGTTTATTGCCCTAAGCCCATGGGGAGGGGGGGGGGGGAGGAATGCAGACTGTGACAATAGGCAAGATTTTTTTCTACTTTGAAAAAGTCTTTACATCCTCACATTACATTTAATTTCTTCTGTCCCTGAGGTTATTTTTAAATGTAATATCTAACACCATTGACAATGAGTGAAACTCTCACAGCTTAATCGCTTTTGCATTTCTCTATGAAAAATATATACATCTCTCTCTCACACACACTCTCTTGCATTCACACAGGAAAAATGTACTCCCTTTAATTTATCAATGCAATCTAAGGTACCACCCAGTTTTGTTGAAAATCTGCTCAGTGGTTCAATGTACTGTGGATGCAGTGTACAATTTCACAATATCTTCAAAGAATCATAAAGCTAAAGACAAACAAACTCAGTTGCCTGACTCAGTAGCCAAGATCATGCAGAAATATTTGAAAGAAAGCCCAAAGAAAATTTATGATAAACAGAATATTTTATAGTTTTAATGTTCAGAACGATTCTTAACCTCATAAGACCACGGGTGTGAACAAGCTCAAGTTTTGTGGGTGAATTTGTTTCTCATGAAGCTAAGAGACTTAGAGAGAGGTACTGTATGGGATGTGCACTCTTGGTCTGAGCCTGCGCTCCCAATTCAGGCTACTGTCCCATTCACTTAAGTGGGAGTTACACCTGAGTAAGCAGTGCAAAAGCAGGTCCTGTGCTTCCTTGGCCTACATCATTTTGCCAGCCCCAGTCTTGACTTGCCATATACCTGATATTTTTATCCCTGGACTTTTCTTAAGCAGAGAAGCTTAATTGTGCCAGACTGTGTGTCAATGACGTGATGTGAACAAATGACCACAGGTAATTTGGATGAACCTGCAAAAACTATGTCACTTGTGCTTCACAAGTGGACAAGACAGCATGGTCTAGTGGACAACACACTGGCCTAGGACATGGGAGACCTGGGTCCTAATTTCTGTCTTTATCACTGGGTTGCTGTGTGTCCTTCAGCTACTCCTTTCATCTCTCTGTAGCTCTGTTTCCCCTCCCACCAGTTCTCTGCCTTGTCAATTTAGACTGCAAGCTCCTCTGGGCAGGGACTGTCTCTTAGCGTGTTTTTGTACAGTGGGACACTGATCTTGGTTGTGGACTCTAAGTACTATTGTAATACAAATCATTAATAACAATCAGGATCCAAATTTAGGCCTGTAGCAGGGGCAGTTCAGTGCAGTAATCCATTTTATGGTATCTCTTAGTATCTATTATTTGTTTCTAAAGTTTCTGGGCACAGGCACAACTTTAATTAAAATGCACAGCAAAATCTCCAAGAAGAAAAGGCTATTCCCATGTTAACAAATAATTGGATCCTCTTCTAATTACAGTCTTGTCCCCTACTGTCAATCACATCTACAAACAAATGCATCTTTAGCAACCCCCTCCAAAGAACACTGCTGGACTGAATTTAATTGGAAAACAGCTTACACATATAAGAGCTGCTTACTGACATGAGTAGGAAAGCAGAAAGCTGTAATGATTCAGAACACTTTAAAGTGGCATTTTCATTAGCCTGGGCAACAGGGCTGGAGACAGTATGAAGTATAAACATCTCACAGCTAGGAAGTCACCCCAACATTTGGAGTTATGCTAGTCTATGTGCTCTTTTAATTCTCCCCTCAACCCATATATAAAACACTACTTGGAGCCCCTTATGTGCAAGAGGCTGAGAGTACTGAATGATTAGTTTCCTATACTATACTTAATTCAGCAGCAGGTAAGTATATTGCCAAAGGCAAATTAAGTGTGCACATCATTAGATGAGATTCAGCTTTAAAGATGGGAGTGAGCAAAGAAGTGCTGTGGTTGCCCTCTCCCTTCACTCACATGACAAACACTATTTCATTCTTTTGTTTTTCTGGAAGAGGAAATAGTTTGTCATCATTTCACTTGCTGACAAGTTGCAGCTGGAGTTGAAATGTTGTGTACCATGCCAATCAGCAGATCATTACTTGATCATTTACTAGAAGGTATATTCGTCGTGTACACAAAGGGCTTGTCTACACAATGACAGGTTTCAGAGGAACAGCCGTGTTAGTCTGTATTCGCAAAAAGAAAAGGAGTACTTGTGGCACCTTAGAGACTAACCAATTTATTTGAGCATGAGCTTTCGTGAGCTACAGCTCACTTCATCAGATGTATGAAGTGAGCTGTAGCTCACGAAAGCTCATGCTCAAATAAATTGGTTAGTCTCTAAGGTGCCACAAGTACTCCTTTTCTTTCTACACAATGAGTTACTGCACGACAAGCCAGGGTGTGAATCTGCAGTGCATCAGCTTGCTGTGCAATAACTCGCCATGTGGACTCTGTCCCAGCGCAATGAAAATCCTGGAGCGTGGCTTGGCATACAGGGATTTGAAAGCATAGCATGCAAACAGCACTCCAGGACTTTCATTGTGCTGTAGCAGTGTCCACACTGAGTTACTGTGTGGAAAACTGGGGTGCTACAGTTTCACACCCTGGCTTGCTACCCAATAACTTGCCATGTAGACAAGTCCAAAAAGAAGCTTCATTAAACCTGGCATTACAATTATCAACAGTAGCTTTCCTTGACCTCTTAGACCTTGTCTGTGCTAGAGAAATCAATGAGTTATATATCAATTTATTGTTTGCCATTATACCCATGTTAGGGCTTCCTTACAAACTTCTGCTGTGATGGCTGCTGCCCCTGACAGCTATCATTTTTAATATTAGTATTTGTATTACATTAGCACGTAGCATCCAAGATCAAGGCATCTTTGTGACAGTCCCAGCCCTGAAGTGCTTACAAACTAAACTGACAGAGTGAGAGAAGAGAAGGGACTTACCCAAAGTCCCACACCTCGTTGGTGGCAGAGCTGGGAATAGAACTGTGGTCTCCTGCTTCTGCATTTAGTAGACCACACTGTCTGTCACCTTGACAGCTCCCACAGCCGCTGAATCTCCTTTTTAAGCTGGCTAAAGGTCTTCTGTCTGCCCCCACCATGCCACCAACAGAAATACCCCCTTTATGAAGACGTCACCCCAGCCATGCACCCCTCTGTACTTCCCTAGTCCCATTCTGTGGCTCCTCTGCTGGTGATCCAGAACGGTGTAAGAGTCCCCTCCTTTTTAATCTTCCTTTTGCTGTTCAGATACTGGATTCACACACTGTCTCTGCCAGGATCTCCTGTTTATCAGCATATTGAACTAATTATACAATAGGATAGGGTTGAAGTAGGGGCCTTCAGCTGACTCTCATTCTATCCCATCTTTCTTTAAACAAAATCTAGATAATAAATTATCAGCTTGTTTTCTGGGCCTGTGATTAGATCTCACAAAGACATCAACAAATTGCAAGCATAGAAACTGATCTTTTTTCCAAGCTCTAGCTATTTTTTTGGCTGGGAAAGAATAATTAGGCATGTTGCAAGCTGTTGTTACAGAGCTAAGTATTTAGGATGGCAGCTGGAAGATAAAATCTTGACAGATAGCAACTTTGCCGTGGGAGAGATAGTCAAATGGTAAAGGCAAAACCCATAACATCCAGGTTTAAAACAAAAAAAAGAAGAGTCCGGTGGCACCTTAAAGACTAACAGATTGATTTGGGCAAAAGCTTTTGTGGGTAAAAAACCCTACTTCTTCAGATGCGTGGAGTGAAAATTACAGATACAAGCATAACTATACTGGCCCATGAAGAGAAGAGAGTTACCTTACAGATGGAGAACCAGTGATGACAAGGCCAATTCAGTCAGGGTGGATGTGGTCCACTCCCAACAATAGATGAGGAGGTGTCAATTCCAGGAGAGACAAAGCTGCTTTTGTAATGAGCCAGCCACTCCCAGTCCTTATTCAAGCCCAAATTAATGGTGTTAAGTTTGCAAATGAATTGCAGCTCTGCAGTTTCTCCTTGAAGTCTGTGTTTGAAGTTTTTTTGTTGCAGGATGGCTACTATTAAATCTGTTACTGAGTGTCCAGGGAGACTGAAGTGTTCTCCTACTGGCTTTTGTATGTTACCATTCCTGATATCTGATTTGTGTCCATTTATCCTTTTACGTAGAGACTGTCCAGTTTGGCCAATGGCAGAGGGGCATTGCTGGCACATGATGGCATATATCACATTGGTAGATGTGCAGGTGAATGAGCCCCTGATGGTGTGGCTGATGTGGTTGTGTCCTCTAATGGTGTCACTAGAGTAGATATGGGGACAGAATAGGCAACGGGGTTTATTACAAGGATTGGTTCCTGGGTTAGTGTTTCTGTGGTGTCTAGTTGCTGGTGAGTATTTGCTTCAGGTTTCGAGGCTGTCTGTAAGTGAGGACTGGCCTGTCTCCCAGGTTTTAAAAGTGTCCCTTTGGTTACAGTGATGACATGTTAATGTATCCATTAGGAAAAGTAACATGATACTGTAACATTAAACAACTCATGTGTAATAGTGTCATCAGCTGGCAGAAATCCCACAACATTACATGATAGTGGCATGTAAAAGTTTCAGGGCTATTTTCTGGGCCCATCCTACTATCCTATAATGAAAGCATCTAGCTGGCAACATTTTTTCCATCTGAAATTCAAGACATGGCGCTATATTCACAGCACTTATACTTGCAATGCTCAGTCCCTACCTAGTGCCAGACTAGGCTCCTCTATTGTGCTTTAATTAAGAAAAAGAAAGATGACATGGTTCATTGAAATCTGTGGTTCAAAAACAGGAATTTCCATAAAAGTGCTTTCATAGAACACACATATTTTAGAGAAAGCTTTAAAATGTTATTTATATGCCTACCACTGGCCTACTTTTGGGTACAAATCAACACATTACTTAGTAAGATGTGGGTACAATGGGTCCAGAACAACTTTTATTAATGCATCCCAGTTGTGAATTTCTATTATACAGAGAAGAATGGCTTCTCAGCAAATGGCTTTTTGGAGTTCAGGCTCAGGTTCATCCAAGGTTCAGATGCTGCATTAACTCCAGGCAGGAAATGAGCAAATTATGCTTCAGTCCAATATTATCCTGAAGTATAGCAGGAGAATTTGCTGAGTCATATCTGAAATCTGTGATTCATCATTTATAATTAGCTAGGTGCTCCTGATAGACTGCTACAGAACTGTAAATAGCAGCCATAAATATTTCAGTCATAGGGTATAGATACCTCACTCAGGTACACAGTGCGAGCAAAGGTACAGATAGGGAGAGATGGGGAGGCAGTGAAAACTAGAGGACATTCATAAGTCACATAATAATGAATAATTTTGTATTATCTCAGCTGTTATTATATACCGTTATTACATGTTTACATTATGGAGGTGCCATGAGACCCAATCAGGACTGAGATCCAACTGTGCTGGGTGCTGTACACACCTCATGTTGACAGGGTCCCTGCTTCAGAGAGATTACTTACAAACACAACTGAACAGCTGAGTTTTCTTAACACCTGACTCATGATGTAATCTCTAACCATTCAGCACCTTACCTTTCACTAAATTTGAACTCGATGACTATGTGGTTTCTGGCCTAATCTGATTAAAGTAACATCACAAGGACAGGAGATAGAATCATAATTTTCAAAGGTGCTAGTAATAAGCAAGAGATTGGTATTAAGTTGTTTTTACCATGGGGAGTGGACAAAGATTGACTTGGCTGTTGATTTATCCTTTGGTCTGTAAAATTAGTTGAGCCAGTTTATGTTTGTCCATGGCCTGTTACGTAGCACTATACACAAAATTCGTTTTGAAAATCTGGACACTTCATTGGTGAATATCTAAACTCATTCATAAGCCACAGTTTATTATTGAACAAAATACTATGCAATTAAGAATAGGTAGTACTTTATTCATTTCTTATTCCTATACCTTCTACAATATGATACAGATTTTTTTAAAGATAAATACTTATCTACAGTAAGTCATCTTTATTCTATATTCATTGGCCTGGAACAAATTCTAGTTGTGTTAAATGTTCCACGTCTTTCAAGGTATTGTGTATTTTGATTGCATTCATTCATGTAGTCTATCATCTGTTTCTAACTGTTAAATTACCTTTGCTCTTTGAGATGAGTTCAGTCTTAACTAAAGCTTTCAGCCTGTGCCTTCATTCATGGGAGTGGGGATTTATTTAGTTAGTTAGTTAGTTATTGAAGATTACAAGTTTGGTTGACAACTTGTTGAAGTAATATACTTAGACTTCCGTAAGGTGTTTGACTTGTTACCACATGACATTTTGATTTTAAAAAGTAGAACAATATAAAATACACGTTAAATAGATTAAAGTTTGGCTAACTGATAGGTCTCAAAATATAATTGTAAACAGGGAATAGTCATCAAGTGGGTGTGTTTCCAGCGTAATCCCATAGACATCTGTTCTTGGCTCTACACTATTTAACATTTATATCATTGACCGGAGGCAGGAGGGGAATCACACAGATAAAATAGTCACTAATAATGTTTGCAGATGACAGAAAAATTGGGAGACTGGTAAATGATAAAAAGGACAGGTCACTGATACAGAGTGATCTGAAACACTTAAACTGGGGGCAAACAGACAATATGTGTTTTAATACAGCTAAAGGTATACATCTAGGAAAGAAGAATGAAGGCCATGCTTCCAGGCTGGGGCACTATCTTGGGAAGCAGTTTCTCTGAAAAAGATTTGGGGATCATAGTGAATAACCAGCTGAGCATGATCTCCCAGTGTGATGCTGTAGCCTAAAGAGCTTGTGAGATCCTGGGAAGCATAAACAGGGGAATCTCAAGTATCAGTAGAGGGTTTGTTTTACCCGGTATTTGGTGCAAGTGCCACCCCTGCTGGAATTACTGATAAGTTGGAGAGGAGTCAGAGAAGAGTCGTGAGAATAGTTAACACACTGGAAAGCATGACTGACTGTAACAGACGCAAGGAGCACAATCCATTTAGCTTAACAAATAAAAGGTTAAGAGGCGACTTGACTACAGTATATAAATACCTACATGGGGAACAAATATATAAATATGGGATCTTCAATCTATCAGAGAAAAGTATAACACAATTCAATGGCTGGAAGTTGGAACTTGACAAATTCAGACTGGAAATAAGGCACAGATTTGACCGTGAGAGTAATTAACCAAAGGAACAATTTACCCAGGGTCATGGTGGATTCTCCATCACTGACAATATTTAAGTCAAGTTTGGATGGTTGAATTATTTGGAGAAAGTTCTATGGAATCAGACCACATGATCACAAAGATACCAAGAGTCAATGAGATCAGTGGGGCTATGCACAGGTAAAGGGATCCATCCTGGCAGGTGCGGAACTGGGACTTTAGTCAACTGAGTTTTACTTGCTTATATCAAGTTGGAATTTGCCTGAAGTCCCAATTAGTCAGATCAGTACCACAGGGACGGTATAAAAACTAAGAGAGAAAAAATTAGAGTACACATAGCTGTGGAAGAATAATCATATTGTACTATCCAAGAATAATATACATAATTTATTCTGCATTATTTTTACTAAGACTGGGCTTAACCTACCTTTGGATCTAGATCTGGTTTTGAACATCCTGAATCTGGAGTTCTTAGGATCTTGGGTTGGACCCATATCCATTTATAATCCCAATCAAAAGGGGCTTGAATGGTAATTATTAATGAGGAGCAACTCTGGCTTTTATGCAGCTGTAAAATCATGCTCCTTATAAACTTGCTTGCCTGAAGATATATTCTGCCTAATACCTCAAGTGCTGCAAGTGACCTGTGTGGATCCCTAAACCACAGTGGAGCCAGAAGGATCTCTTCATGTTAAATAGCTTGCAGGATCTTGGTCTAAAAGAGCAAGTGTAATAGCTCACTTCCTGGTTTGATAGTTGGTGTTGGTCCTGCTTTGAGCAGGGGATTGGACTAGACTTCCTGAGGTCTCTTCCAGCCCTAATATTCTATGATAGAAATATATTCCCCCTCCAACATGCAACTTCCTTTCATGCACAGTTTGATAGCATCAGAGGTGACCGCATTTCAGTGCTGAGCAAAGTGGTTCATATACACATATGCACAAAAAATCTACAATGAGGTAGCAAAGTTTATAAATTATTTTGGTTCCATTTTATTCCATATGTATTATATAAATGCAAGTTCCTGTCATTCTTATTGCATGATGCTTGTCAATGCAATAACTAACTAGTAACATTACTGGAAATATAGGAGGAACATAAATTCCCTCCACAAACTGTAGCAGGATGTGGTTTGAGTTATTACCAAGCAACACACTCAGGAAAGTGCTGAAAGCTGGCAGTCAACATGTAGTTAATTACTGGTTGTTAAAGCAGGGCTCACTCTTTATTGTTTCTCTAGCTTCATTCTGCATAGCATCAGAATGAAACACTAGTAGGAAGTACACATTGCTGGGGGGGGAGGGGCAGAGAAAGCACGCTGTGAAAAGATGCCAAAATGCAATCCACCACAAGCTTTAGATTTTAGTTAGCCTGGGAACTGACATGACTGGAAGCAGCACTTCATTTCCAGGCCTGTTGGAGTTTGGAGAATGTTCCGGGAAGAGAATTACAAAGATATTTAATGACAGGTTTCAGAGTAGCAGCCGTGTTAGTCTGTATTCGCAAAGAGAACAGGAGTACTAGTGGCACCTTAGAGACTAACCAATTTATTTGAGCATAAGCTTTCGATGAAGTGAGCTGTAGCTCACGAAAGCTTATGCTCAAATAAATTGGTTAGTCTCTAAGGTGCCACTAGTACTCCTTCTCTTTTTAAAGATATTTAAACCTTCCTCATTTGAAAGTGAAGGTGAAGGAAATTATAAAATAGTCATAGAAAAGCTGGATGAATATTTTATTCCCATGAAAAACAAAGTTCAAGAGAGAGTCTGTTTCTGCCAGAGAAATATTAGACGCATTTATATAGTTAGGGCCTGATTATACTCCTACTGTACTCTGTGGGAAGTCTCCCAACAGTTTCAGTGGAACGGCATCAAATCTTCAATTCTGTAGTTAAATGGATTTGTAAAAATGGATCTAATCAGTGCTCTGGGTACATAGAGAGTGGTGAATTCTGAGAGTCAGTGGGGTCCTACGTAACACACTCACCTAGCTGCCACAGTTAGCGTCTGGCCTGACTTTGGAGAGCATTCAGGCAGCATGTATTTTTCACATAAAATCCATGTGAATAATCAAGGAGCCAGGAAAAGCTGATGTGAGGCAGCATAGACATTACAATTCTTTTGGGAAAAATCATCACAATTTCAAAAGCCAGGACCTAAGTACATTAAACCTGGTACAAGGTGCTGATTGACCAAATGCTAAAAGTACAAGAAGGCTGGTCATTTCACTGTTGTGTTTCACAAGGGCAGCAAGAGAAGTTAAGGCAGAGGCGGGCAGGGAGGGAAATCACAGTGCACCACTATTGTTGAGCCATAGGGGGTGAATGCTGATCTCTCTGTTGTTCCAGTTAAGATTCAAGTTGACAAAGAGACAGGCACATGTGTAAACTCTGAATCAGTACATTAGAATCCAAACAACCCTCCTCAATAAATGATATCATCTTTCTTAAACAGTCCAAAAGGGAAATGTCTCTGTAATTTTTCCAACAAAAATTAAATATCCAAGTACCAACTGCCAGTTTGATAGGTATGTCACCAGTGGTCTTTTATTGACAAGGTTAAGCTGTAGGCAGGCTGGCAGGAACAGATCCATAACAATTTATGAGGAGAAGTAAGACTGTTGCAGCGTGCCCAGTGAAGAGTAAACTAAAAGGTGCCGACAGTGCGCACACTGGGAAGTGGTTACAATCTAATGCTCCCTAAAACAAAGTGGGAAATTGGGACTCGATAAAAAAAGTTTGCTGTGCTCCCTGAGTGGTGTACACTTGGGGCTACAGAGCCCAAGCACAACAATTGGTATGTGAGTTGCAATAACTAAAGGAAGCAGTTCAAAGGAAGTAGTAATTCTGATCCACATTGAACGGCACCCTTTTCAAAGCCAGGGGTTTTTGTCAGATTCCCCTTTACAATGACAGTGCCAAAGTGGCTATTTTTAATCACATTATTTGGATGATGATATTTTCAAACATTTCTCTTTTCAATTACTAGTGTACCCAAGAATTGCAGCAGCACCTGAAAAAGGTAGTTGATCATATATAGAGGCCATCCTGGCATAAGAGATGGAAGTCTTTTTCTTTTTTTTTTAATCGTGTCCTAGCTGGTGTATTGGAAACAATCAAATCTGCTGACTTGCAAACAAGCAGGGCTACTGCTTAATAAGATAGAAGGCCCATGCCACACAGCCTTCCCCACCCAACACCCCCCAACTCCCTATACCCAGCATCCCCCGTACCCGCTATGCCAAGCGCCCCCCCCGCCCACAGCCCCACCACAACTGCCCAGCACCCTGCACAACACCATCCCTGCCCAGCACCCCAACACACACTGGCCGCCCCCACTGCCCAACACCCGCCCCCACTGCCCAACACCCTCCAACAATCCCCCCCACTGCCTAGCATTCCAACATACAAACCTCCTCCACTGCCCAGACTCCCCTTTCCCCTCACAGCCCAGCACCCCCACACGGACCTCCCCCCCGGAGACCCACTCCTCCATGCTCTGCCTGCTGGCCACCAGCCCTGCTGAGCCAGCACAGAGCAGGGATCCCCCTCCCAGCACAGTCCTAGGGAGCAGAACAGCTGAAGCTTGGGAGCACAGAGCGGTCCCATCCCCTGCGGTCCTACCAAGCCCTATCTGCCTGGCGCTGGTGCCCAGGGTGGAGAGGCAGCGTTTCCTTGCAGCCGACTTCCCCAGCCCACTGCTTCTGCAGAGTGGGCCATTTGGCCCGCCTGGGCAATTTAAAAAGGCCCAGAGCTCCTGACTGCAGCCACCGCTACCACAGTGGCCAGCCCGCCCCCCGTGCCCTGTGCCCTTTAAAATTGCCCCGGCCCCTGGGCAGTTGCCCCCTTTGTTCCCCACCCTCCCCATCAGCGAGTCTGGGCAGGAGAAAGTAAAAGCCATTAAGAAAATGAAACCTGATTCCATTATAGAATTGTAAAGAATCTGAGGCATAGTATAATCCACTTCTAAACCAACTAGTAAGAAATATTATGTGCTAGGAAGGAACTCCTGAAAAGTGAAAGCAGCTGGTATTGGAATAGGCATTCAACGTGATGTAACAGTTTCTCTCTGAAGCACCAGTTCATCTTCTACAATGCCGGTAGGCCAACCATTAGGCATGTGAATGCAGTAACTGGATTACAAGGAGTGTTATTGGCTAAAGAATGGTTTAGTGGAAAGGACTGAGGTTGGAGGCTAAGTTCTTCTTTTCAAGTGCCAGGTGCTTTTGTAACATTGTTGTAACATTGTTTTGTCATTCCTCCCAGAAATACCAACCAAGAACAGGTATGCTCAGCAGCTGTATTGTCTGGAAGATGGGATGCGTTTATTCACCTTATATTTTCCCTCATTACTTTCTTATCTTTTACATCTCATCTCTAGCATCAGTAATAACTTGGTTCAGGGATGCCTAGCTTCTACGGGACCATTTTCAAGAAATAATTGTGTTTTATGTTATTCCTTCCTGTTCTGTTTTTTCTAAGTTATAAATTCTTCATCACTAGCTCTGAGAAAGTTTAATTAAAATTTTTGTTTTTAAATGTAAGCATGGTGTTTGTGTAGCATTTCCAGGTATTCAAAAACCATGTGGCACTGGAGTTTCCTGAATAAAAGACAGGGCATGAAAATGAGTCATCTCAAGTACCTGAAATCATAAAAGGTCTGTCAAAACCAAAACATTTCTGATAAAGAGGTTTTTCGGAAAGTCCCTTCCACAAACTGTGTTTTAGTGAAGTAATTCAAGTAATTCAAGAAGAAAATGCTCCATGCAACTGAACTGCCTTGATGTTTAAGCAACACCAAAATAGTTTGTATGTTTGGAAACATCAAGAGGTTTATGGTCTAGGATCTGGAAACTATCAGTGCAGATTAGAGAAGTACACAGAAAGCCTAGTCCTCTGCACCACTTCCTATGCTTGGACCAACTGACCTGTGCAGAAGCAGTGTGCTTGCACGTCTCATGCAAAGTAGTTGCAGGAGAAAGCACGTAGGTGGGGAGGTTGGGGAAAGAAGGAAGTTCTTGGCACCCTCTGGCCTAGCTATATAAGACTGGTCATAATTAAGTTCCAAGTTAGGTGAAGATATTAGGCTACATTTCAAACTCAGTTATACTTCTGTAAAACCAAGGTAACTCTATTGATCCCAATGGGGTTACTTTTTCCCCCACCAAAGTAGCAGAGTGCATAATTTAGCTTGTTGGCTGCAACACCTACAAAACAAAGCTTCATTAAAAGTGTGCATAGTCTGTCTGTCATTTTCAGCTGCTTATCATTTTGATTAGCAAACCAATTTCCATCAGATGTGAGGGAGAAGTTGCCCTCATTGAGAACTAGGACCATTCCATGCCTGAAATTCACAAACTAAGGGCCTAGTCCTTACGTATAAAACAAGATTCAAGGATTGTAACCCTGAAGCCTAAAAGGCCAGCTGGGTCAGTGTGAAACACTGAAACAGCTACAAGCATGGCTGAGAGCACATTTTGTTTGGAATATCACCAGGTGCAATCATCACTGGGTTTTGCAGTCTGTTAACATCTAATTTTTATGTTTTCAGATGTTTTGTCTTTACAAATGTCACACGTGTGTTGTAGCCATGTATCTTTGCCAGGCCAAGAGTCTTAGACCATTGTGATATCACCACTCTTACTTTACAGCTAATTTCCATTCAACAGTTTCATTGGTTGTATGAGAGAGACTGCACAGATGGTAGATTTCTTGGCCCAACTGCCACACCCATGTATGCAGCTGCCACCTGTGCAAATCAACACACATCCCTCAGCACAATCCCTGGAGATATAAATCAACACAGCTACCCATGCAATTTCAAGTACACATAGCCCTTCACTGCAGCACACCCACCTTCATTTTCCATCCCCATAATTCTCCCTGCGCAACACAACCCACAACTATCAACACAACTCCAAAGACACATAGGAAAGGAAGAAGTGAGAGCAATAAAAAGCCATTCAGTATAGCTGCTAGTTGCTCAAAGAGTTTGCAGTTGTGCCCTTTAATATTGTAATATAATACCTCAATGCAAAGGAAAGATAGGAAGAATAGCAAGAGAGCAGTATGGCTCCCTTAACAGCTCTTTAGCGGTCTGAAAATAAAAAAAAATTCCTAAAAATTGGAACCATGGACAAATTACAAAAAATGAGCACAAAAGAATAGCATGAGCATGTAGGGACAAAATCAGAAAGGCTAAAGCACAAATGAGTTGCATCTAGCAACAGACAGGAAAGGCAACAAGAAGAGGATCTATATATACAGTATGAGCAAGAGAAAGACAAAGATAAGTGTAGGTCCACTATGTAACGGGGAAGGAGAACTAATAATTGATGGCATCAAGGAGGCTGAGTGTTTAATACCTATTTTACTTCAGCCTTCACTAAAAAGGCTGTGACCAGATTGTGACCAGATGCTTAACAGTTAATATCAGCAGGCAGGAAGGAACTCAAGCCAGAATAAAGAAGAGCAGGTTAAATAATATTTAGATGTATTGAAGTCAGCAGGGCCAATGAAATTCACCCTATGGTGCTTAAGGAACTAGCTGAAGCAATATTGGAACCATTAGCTATGATCTTTGAGAACTCTTGGAGGATGGGTGAGGTCACACAGGACTGGAGAAGGGCAAACATAGCATCTATCGTTAAAGAGGTGAACAAAGAGGACCCAGGAAATTATAGACCAGTCAGCTGCACTTTGATACCTGGAAAGATACTGGAACATATTATTAAACATTCAATTTTTAAACACTAGAGGGCAATAGGGTAATAAGTAATAGCCAGCATGGATTTATCAAGAAGAAAACTTGTGACACAAACCTAGTTTCCTTCTTTAACAGAGTGACTGTCCTAGTGAATAGGGGGGAAGCTGTAGATGTGATATCTAGATTACAGTAAGGCTTTTGACACAGTCAGATGAGACATTCTCATAATGAAACTAGGGAAATGTGGTCTAGCTGAAACTATGGTAAGGTGAGTGCAAAACTGGTTGAAAGATCATAATCAAAGAATAAAGAAAAGGAGTACTTGTGGCAGCTTAGAGACTAACAAATTTATTTGAGCATAAGCTTTCGTGAGCTACAGCTCACTTCATCAGATGCATAAGCTTTCGTGAGCTACAGCTCACTGCATTGGATGCATTGGAATGCATCCGATGAAGTGAGCTGTAGCTCACGAAAGCTTATGCTCAAATAAATTTGTTAGTCTCTAAGGTGCCACAAGTACTCCTTTTCTTTTTGCGAATACAGACTAACATGGGTGCTACTCTGAAACCAATCAAAGAATAGTTATCAGTGATTCACTGTCAAACTGAGGGGATGTACCTAGTGAGGTCCTGATCCAGAAATATTCAATATTTTTATTAATGAAATAATAGAGTGGAAAATATGGTTATAAAATTTGTGGATTACACCAGTCTAGAAGGGGTTGCAAGCACTTTGGAGGACAGGATTAGAATTCAAAATGGCCTTGATAAATTGGTCTGAAATCAATAAAGTATATTCAATAAAGACAAGTGCAAAGTACTTTACTTAGGAAAGAAAAAAAATCAAATGCACAAATACAAAATGGGGAAAACTGGTTATGCAGTACTACTTTTCTGCAGAAAAGGATCACAGATTGAATGTGAGCCAACAATGTTATGAAAAAGGCTAATATTATTCTGGATTGTATTAACTGGAATAGTGTATGTAAGACATGGGAGGTGATTGTTTTGCTCTACCTAGCACTGGTGAGGCCTCAGCTGGAGTACTGTGTCCAGTTTTGTCTCCACATCTTAGGAAAGGTGTGGATGAATTGGAGAGTGTCCAGAGGAGAGCAATAAAAATGATAAAAGGTTTAGAAAACCTGACCTATGAGGAAAAGTTTAAAAAAACCGGTACATGTTTATCCCTCACTGAGTCTTCTGGGTCTCAGCCCACTGGCCAAATCATGCAACAGTTCACTTTCCTTCTAGGGGTCAGCTCTAAACCAGAGGCCCTTTACCCCCCCACGTGCAACTCCACAAACAAAAAGTCTTTCACCCCTCTAGGCTCAACTTCAATTCCCTCCCCTTGGAGTCTTCAACTCCAGGCTTCTCCATGGGAGAAGACCCTGTGGGTCTCTCAGCCTGATTTCTTTAGGCTCTTCCCAGAGGACAATTCCCCTTGTTCTTCCTTCCAGGGTCTCTCTCCCTCTCCTAAGTCCCCAGCTATGTTTAAATAGCACTTCACCACCACAGGTGGGGTCAATCTTTCTAATTAAGCCATGGTATGTGAAGCTGGGAGGTCACTAATTAGCCCAGAGATCTCAAACTCAAATCACCACGAGGGCCACATGAGGACGAGTACATTGGCCCAAGGGCCACATCACTGACACACCCCTCCCGCTGCCCCCGGTTCTGCCCCCACTCCACCCCTTCCATGAGGCCCCACCCCGCCCCACCTCTTCCTACCCCTTCTCGACCCCATTCCAACTCCTTTCCCAAAGTTCCCGCCCCAACGCCATCCTCTCCCTGCCGCTATTCCAACCCCCGCCCCTGCCCCACCTCTTCTCCGCCTCCTCCCCTGAGCGCACGGCTCCCTGCTCCTCCCCCCCGCCTTGGAAAGCGCTAAGTGCCTCCAAACAGCTGTTTGATGGCGGGAAGCGCCTGGAGGTAGGCAGAGGAGCAGGGACACGGCGTGCTGGGGGGAGGGGGAGCTGGGGGGAGGGGAGTTTGGTGGCCTGCAGAAAATAACTCTGGGGGTGCGGGGGAGGAGGGGTGGGGAGCTTGGCGGGCCACAGGAAATAACCCCACAGGCTGCATGTTTGAGAACCCTGAATTAGCCCTTATATTGCCAGCTCATCAGTGAGATTGAGGGATAGCTGCTAAACCATGGGCAAGGCTGAGCCCAGCTTGCCTCATACAATGAGCCAGCCCGCGACAACAGATTTTCTGGTACTAGTTAAATCAGTAAAGTTCATAGGCAGAATTCAGAAGTGATATGTTAAATGGTATACATTGCAAGACTTTTTTTGCAGAAGCAAAGCCTGATTAGCTTTTTCACTCAGGATACCAATTCAGCCGTTCTCATGACAGATTCTACCTGTTTGTCTGGCATTCAAAGAGGGACAGGGGATTATAGTTACAGGAATGCTCTATAAAGGAGAGATGTGTATGTGTGTATATATATGTAAATAGTTAATTAATAGTAAAGGTGCCAGTAGTTGGCACTCAAGATTATGCAGCATTGTTCCTGGGTTTTGTAGGACTAATAAAACATCTTCTTGTTGTGTACTGCCAGTGGCTTCTGCACTCAGCTCTTTACATGTCTCTCTCTTAACAATTATGATCTCAAATATATAACAAGGACGAGTTACATTTCACTTCCCTATTACAGATTCTGTCTAAAGGGTATTAATTCAATTTCATTTTTCTATATACTATTACAGTTCATAACATGCTGCATTATTTTGACATTCTCAGTACTCTCCCCTTTGGCTGACTGATCCCTTTACCACTGATTTGGGATGTGAGAAAAAGAATGAAATGGAGACCATCTAGCCAAAGGCTATAGAAGATAGAAATGATGAGAGCTACATTACATTTTATTATTTTCAGATATAATGAAGCAATAAAACATGAATTTCATGCCTCATCCTTCTCAGGTAGCAACACCAAGAAAGTAAAAGACTTGATCAGATAAATCTAAACCTTTGCCCGACTGGTATTTGCAGACTTTTGAATTTTGTAACACAATAATAAAATATAAATATTGTGCATTAATCATAACTTACATTTTATTGCCTGCACAGGGCAAAAGTCCTGAGGCCCTTGATCAGTTCTCACCTGGTCAAACTCCCTCTGCTGGGTAAAAACTAAGTAAGGACCTCAAGATTTGGTGTGTCATGAGAGAAATGTACATGACACAGTACCAAGAGAGATCCTTTAAACCAGTGGTTTTTCAACCTTTTTACACTTGCAGACCCCTAAAAAATTTCAAATGGAGGTGTGGACCCTTTTGGAAACCACTTGTCTATGGTAACAACAACCTTTCGTAGACCCCTTAGACATAGTCTGCGAACGCCCAGGAGTCTACAGAGCATAGCTTGAAAATCACTGCTTTAAACCAACAGCAGAATCCAGTGCCTCAAAAACTTCTGAGCAAAGTAGAGATATTATTATTTTAATTAAGGCATACTTTGTGTTTAGGTAAGCGAAAGACTTTGGTGAAATGATTCAGAAATATTTGTTTAGAGATAAATGTCTGATGTGAGCACCAACCTTTAATGCATGTGAGGCAAGAGTACTGATATGTATATAAGTGATGAGAATGAATTGGAAATAGAATAGGACTGCTCATAGAGTAGCTTAGAGAAAGCCTGGAGTGCACTATTATCCATTGCCAAAGTTGGCATATTCTGCCACAGCCAGTGACTGGGGACAAATTAAAGCAGAATATTTCTGACAGTACCAGATACAACATGAATTATGGGCTTAATCCTACTGCCACTGAACTCAATGGCAAGATCTCCACTGTCTCCAAGGAGAGCAGTAAAGTGTTATCATTTTGGAGAAAAATCACTCTGAAGACCTCTTCTTATTTCTTAATACCCTCGTTCTAGATCCACTATCCATCAATAGAAGTGGGTATTTTGTTTTCTTTACTCTTAGGTTTACTTTTGAAAAGGAGCCAGTGCTTGTGTAAAAACAATGAAGGACAGATCCTTCTCTGATTGGAATCCATGTTTAAGTTCCTATTACTTTCTTTGGGAGTATGGTAGCCACTCCAATTTCCACAGCACAGCAATACTCAAGGCTCAGTAAAATGCAGCTGTGAACATTTCCATGCCTTCAAACTCTGACCATTAATATAGTTTAGTTATGCTCAATCTATGGAGAATTATCAAATACTAAAATTCCTGATTTCCACCGTTACATTTCATATTCATTCACCAACTCATAAAAAGTTCAGGAACTTTTTTCAGGAGGTTTAGCTAAGCAATGTTATACATTGTATAACATAGAATAAAATTTAATTTGTTAAGTCTGTTGAGCGCCACACCAAGGTGAAAACATTGGCTCAGATCCTCAAATACTATGGGTATCCACAGAGTGGAAGGTACACAAGCCAGCCATTCAGCTGCTAGTTACATGCTCCACATCCTAGTCTCCATCGGTGCCAGAACTATACCACTGCATTTTCCAGTTCTGAGTCTGAAACATGGGCAAGCTCTGTCTTTGCAGCTGAGCCACCTCTGCCACGCATGGAACAAAGTGGCAAGCATGCTCATGTGTATTGTGGTAAGGAGCCACTGTTCAGTCAGTGACATTTGAACTCTCTGCTGTGGTAATGGTGACTGAAAGGTCACCAACCAGGTGATTTGTGATTGCATCCTCAGCACTCATTACAATGTAACATAGAGTTTGATTGGCCATGCCCCCTTTTTTGCTAACACTGCTACTTCAGGTCACCTCAGGATCACAGGAGGCAACATATTAATGTTTTTCAACTGGAAAATGTCAACCATATATCTGCCATAGTTCAGCTAACAGGCTGCAAGGAGCTGAGTCTTGAATCAATGTATTAGGCATAAAGTCATTGTATGAAAAATCTCAAACTAAGTGTTATTCACACATTGGACTCAGAATGACAAGCAACCTACAAACCACCAGTATGCAATACAGGTGCACCTGACTACATTGTTTTTTTCTAATGTCGATGCTTTGTGTCACAAAGAGAGGGAGAAAATGCTAGTTAACCAAAAAAACCCAGAAGAATTGAATAAATTATTTCTGTGCCTATAAAGTTGAAAGCTTTTAAGAAAGGAGATTGCATTTGGGTTTCTCCAGGTGCTTGCAATTAGAAGTATATTGGTTTACTCAAATTGACCGCAATGAATTCTGCTGATACTATTTTACTCATTCAGCAGTTAAATCTCTTCAACAATCGTCAGCCAAGAGGTATGTCACATGCAGTATATCACACAGTGTAAACACCATGCAGATTTCCCCACTGTAGTGTTTGTGTTGGCAAAAACTAATGGGTGGTGTGATCTTCAAGTATTGAATTAATTTTCAGGTACAAGACTGATTTTACAGATAAAAATCCTAGCTATGCGTTCATTTCTGATTCAAATAGTGCAGCACATCTCTGGAAAAAAGAATTTGAATGTGTTTTATTTTAAATATTTAAACTTTTGTTTATTTGTAAATCTCTTGCATAACAACAAGGCCAAGATTCTGCACTGTGCCTAAGCTGGACTTGGTGTAGCTTGAGAAAAGCAGAGATGGCTGTACCCTACCTTTGTGGCCTCCAGATTTGGAGACCTGCCAAGAATCAGTCCAGCCTACTTAGTAAATTAGGCTGGCTCAAAGACTGCTTTGACTTATGCTCAGTTGCCAGGGGGCTGTTCCAGCACCCAGAAATACTAGCCTTAACAGAGTTGTGTCCCTTTTTCTTGACCATAGCTCCTACTCCACTCAGCAACTGCCCTTCCCTCAACCTTGACTCCTGGATCTCCCCTACTCTGCACCACCACACACACCAGTAGTGGTTCTCTTTCCCCCTCCCCCTCATACACTCAACACCAGGCAATTCCCCTCAGGTAGCTGCTTTGTGCTGCCAGAGTTGTGTAAAGCAGCCAGCAGGTAGTAAAGCAGCCAGCACAGGGGCCAGAATCTTCATGTACAGAGACTAGAAGAGGAAAGGTATCAAATTCACACAGGCAGAGGTTGATTTGGGCTAGTTCAAAAAGGCAATGTTTTTCTGTAGCATCTGCCATGTTATGCATGAGATCTCACTGTGTGTGGGGTGGGAGGGGAATCATCTGTAGTCCACATGATTGTGAAGATCTTCCAACATGAGCTAAATGTAAACTGACTCAATGTCCATCTACAAACAGTGTGAAATAACAGTTATGAGACGAGTAAATTGTCTCTGTTTATTTCAGTGTGATGTTCAATCCAAAGCCTTGTGACAATTTAAATTTCAATATTAACTATTTTACTTCTGAACAAAGCATAAAAGAGAGTAGAGAAATGATCATATTATGCAGATCTGCACACTCTAATGTGAAAGACATCTCATTTGAGCATCATGACTAGGCAGAACATGGGTTGTGGACATTATTTAGGGGGAGGTACTACCACTTTTTTTCCAGTTGTTCCTTTCACAGAAGTATTTATTGTTGGAGTACTACAGAGTGGAAAACCTGTAACAGTTTATAGAGGAAAATGCACATTGCAGGGCATCATATCTCACATTTGTATCTCATTATGAGGTGTGTTACTCATTTCCAAATCCAATCTAAACTAAAATATCTCACTTTTCATTCCTAGGAATTGACATCCAAAATGGAAAATCTTACAAGAGACAAGCTTTTTGCACTGATTTTATGATGTAACTCATGATGTTTCCTTGCCAGACTTTAATTAATATGTTAAGGTCTTGGAGGTAGACATCATGCATTATGATGTCTGAAAATATTAAGGAAAGGGCTGATTTGAAATGCTTTGAGACATGTAAAGCAGGTATGTGATAGGATGTTGTGACTTTCAACAGGGAGTTTTTGGAGACCTCCTTGTATAACAGTAACCACTGGCTGAATCCTGTCATATGTCATAACCTGACTCCTGTCATATGATAGAGGTATCACTTTCTCTAACCCTGGCCCATGTAATGTGATTGAAACAAGGGAATAATGATCAATCTATTACCAGTTCTCCTGTGCATCACACTTTTACGACATAGCAAAAGGGGTAGATTAAGTATGTGGTGTGTGTAACTGAAAGGAGAGGTTGACATTCAGTGCCTTTCAAACTGCGGCTTAACTCTCCCACTCCTGCATGCATTCCTAGAGATATTGTGGCTAAATCAATCAGAATTCCTGCAAAGACTCTGGCCACAGGATGAAGCTCCTCCTCATTCATTTTACAACATACCTAGTAGCTTTACATCACAATATGACCCTTATTCTGTATAAAGGAATTAATATAGATGCTTTTGAAAATCCCAAACTAAGTGATTTAGAAGCACAAATCTCATTGAAAGTCAATGGGACTTGTGTTCCTAAATCATGAAGGCATGTTTGAAAACCCACCCAAAACCTACTTTCTGACAAGATTTATAGTATTTAATAATATAGAAGAGTGGTTGTAGATATAAACATCAAGGATATGATCATTACAGAAAACAGCTCAAAGACACTATTATGAATCAATACCAGTTACAATAATAAGACTGGGCATTAATATACTTCAGCACTAACAACTGAGCCATAACATTAGCAAATCCTATCTTACACATTTGTATTCTTCCATCCTTCTTCTGGTACAGTGTTTTATGCTTTAAATAAGACTTAGCACTCCAGAAATGCCAACAGGAATTTTTGTGGCTTCCCAAAGAACAGCCTTCACTGAAGGAAGTTTTGCTGTCCCCATTAATAAAGCATTGTAAAACCAGAAGTGTTGTTCTACTGAGCGTTTGTTTTGTCTTCTGTGATAACTGCTGCCTATGTTTCTGTAGACCTATCAATAGGAGGCTCCCTATCTCTCTGGTATGGTATGTGTTGTACCAGAATATCATAAACAACTTTTATGCATTTAATTAATCTAATTTAGTTAATCCTGCTACCCAAGAAAATGTGGTGAGCAATTTTGAAAGAAGTTTCTTTCTCAGTTTCTGAAAATTAATTACCTATTTACATAAAATTTTATCTAATTTCAAGAATTCACTTTGGCTTTTTTGTTTGTTTTGTTGCAGCTAGTAGTTCTTATTACCATCCACATTATATTAAACCAAGGTTTTCAGGGGATGAAGGGAAAGAGGGCCAAATTCATCCCTCTTGTTAGCTGCCTGAAAACAATCCAGGGAGGAATTTGGTCCACTGACTGTGTATGGGATATTTCACTGTCCTTTTCTCTTCTCAAATATCCCACCCCCAGCCCCCAAAGCAAGACTGGGATGTTTTCAGGTCAGAGTGGTATCCATCCACATCTTTTTGCAATAAAAAGGGAATATGTCAGAAATGCAAGTTTAACTGTGCACTGAAAGGGTAGTTCCCTGAAATGTAGTAGGCCAGATCAACTTTTCCTATAGGCAGGGGCTAGGAAAACCCACAGGCAGGGCAGAAAGCAGAACACAGAGTTTCTCCTTATTGGGCTTTCCATAGATTGTTCCATCAGCAGTACAGGTTCTGCCCATATGTGGAAATGGCAAAGGATCCAGCATCCAGAATGTGCAGGGCACACCTACACAGAGATAAAAGACCCACTGCATGGCCGTGGCTGGCTAGGGTCAGATGAGTTGGGCTTACGGGGTTTGGACTGTGGGGCTAAAAATTGCTGTGCAGATGCTCAGGCTTGGGGCTGGAGCCTAAGCTCTTGGACCCTCCATGCTCGTGGGCTCCCAGAGCTCTGGCTCCAGCCTAAGCATGAGCATTTACACAACGATATGTTTCTACTCACAGAGATTGAGCCCAAGTCAGCTGATATGGGCCAGCCACAGGCTTTTTATCTCTGTATAGACATAGCCTTAGTGACCTGGCTGGAGGGCTCAGTCACACAGAGGAAGCTACAGCTCCTGGAGTGAGAGAGAGGCCACAGCATGAGAGGAAGGACAGTGGGTTGAAAAACTGCACGAGGAAGTTTGAACAAGGAAGAGAGCTATTCCCCAGAGAAGCCAGAGCACCACCTGTGGTGAGTGTGTACTCTGAGACATCCACTAGACCCATATTTCTCAATCTTTGCAGGTTGGAGACTCCTTTGAAGTAAAAAATTTGTGCGGCCCCCCTAACATTTACTATAAAAGTAAGAACAAAAATATGTATCTGTGATAAGACTCAATATGTATTTGTGCTGAGAGGTTGACAGAGAATATTTGACCTCAAAGGGTGATGGTGGGAGGAGAGCTGTGGAGTGAAATTTTCTTCGCTTTCGATTGTAATAAAATTTTCAGTGCCTTGTGACTGAGAGCTGCCACCCACCAATTAAGAAACACTGCACTATACCAAAACATTTTAGTACCTGACTGAGGAGGGTCCTGGAAGCCGGCACTGGAAATTGTTTTTGTCAGCTTCTCACTTAGCTTGTTTCAAAAAGGAAGATTAGATTTTGGGCAGTAATTTTACTATTTAGTCCAAGCCAGGAGGTAGAGATGTACTAGAATGTGTGGTGAAAAGAGGAAGCACAATGTGTGTCAGTTTGTTAGCTAAAGGGGTAGGGAGAACTACACCATCTGTCTGTGACCAGTACACTCAATAAAGAATTCCCTTTGCTTTCAGTGTAACTGAGTCCTATTTCTTCTCAACCACAAGTGAGGCCACCATGCTCTTTCACATGAAGACCATTAAAAGTAGTGATTTTTTTAAATAGATCTTAATGCTTCTTAAAGGTACTCTTTATATGTGTAGTATTCATAAAACTTTATTCCAAACAAGCAGAAAACAGTTTAGATTCTCCCTTCATTTACACCAGATGGTCAGTGAAAACCCTGACTAACCCTACTGTAGTCAATGGAATTACATCAGCATAAACCTGGTTTAAATTAGAGGAGATTTTGATTTTTACAATGGAAAAAGGTCTTCACTGTAACTTTTTAATACAAAACAATTCATGCCTTCATTTGTATGTAAATATAAAATATCATTTCAGAAACGGGAGATCAGGGAGCCCCAACTGCTAAGGAGGTGGTTAGCCCTGTGAACCTGGGATCCCACTGAACCTGCCAGCCACACAGTGGGGGAGCTGGGTAAACCTGGGAACCCAGGAGACCAGGGAGCCAAGCAGCTTCCTGCCTGCCAGGTTTCTGTTGAAAGTTTCAATGGAACTGACATGTTCCCACAGTCTGTTTTGATTTCTTTGAATCTTCATTTTCCAATAAAAAAAACTGTTCCTTTGGAAAATTTATATTTCTAGCCAGATCTTAATCCAGGGCAGACCTATTTTCCACTTGGATTGTGGCTGATTGTGTGAGGCTTCTGTCACATTGTCCTGGGCCTGTGCATTTTGGTATGCTCATGGTAGACAGAATTAGGGTTTTTTGAGGTAAATGGGGAAAAACACTGTTTCTCAAGCTCATCCAAGAGCACTGAGGCCAGTTCTGATGGTTCTGCTTTTGCTGATGCCCTGTGAGAATAATTAAGCAAAAGAGGAACTTTCCTTTCTTCAGTTTCTCTGGGATTGCCAGACCACAGGGGATGAGAAACAGTGGTCTAAGGAATATTCAATATTAGCAGAAGTACTTACAAAAAAACAGGACATTGCAGCTCTTATTTAGAGTAGCCAGTCTAATCTAGCCAACCTTTACCTGAGCCCAAAAATCCTTTAAAACAATGAAAAAAAAAAATCTGTGTGACTATGTAGATAAGGATAAGATAATGAAAACCGCTGGCAGACTGGAAATCAGTTGCCAGTATAATTGCTTTTCCTGCTTGATGAAATCATGAAGGACCCTCAAGATATTACAGGGAGTCTGCCTCTTGCAGATTACTCAGCAAAAAGAAGAGAGGGTTTTCCTCTTCTCCTTGCTCTTTCTCTGGCCAATCCTCATCCTATGTCAAAGGGATAGATGTTAATATATTTTGAAGCTGCTGTAAATTGTGCCTTCTGGAACAGAGGGTTGAAAGGTACCAGAAAACACCTATGTCGAGTGATATTCTATGTCCTCCTCCTTACCTAGGTGCACTAAGAATTCTTCTGCAGTACCTGGGGATCTAACCCAGATATTATTACACCTTTATTCACAGTCTGAGCATAGTTTATTAGCACTGGTTTGAGAGGTTTTACACATCCATGTAATGGAACACTTATTTAATTGTAACTAAAACTTGTGTACAGAATCATATTATAGATCAGGGATCGGCAACCTTTGGCACGCGGCCTGTCAGGGAAATCCGCTGGTGGGCCGGGACGGTTTGTTTACCTGCAGCTTCCACAGGTTTGGCCTATTTCAGCTCCCACTGGCTGCAGTTCGCTGTTCCAGGCCAATGGGGGCTGCGGGAAGCCGCATGGGCTGAGGGATGTGCAGGTTAGGGCTATGTCTTCACTAGAAGCACTGCAGAGGCAGAGCTGTAGCACTTCAGTGTAGTCACTCACTATAAGGATGGGAGGGGTTCTCCCATCGCTGTAGTTAATCCACCTCCCCAAGAGGTGGTAGTTACATCAATGGAACTATTCTGCTGATTTAGCACTGTCTACACCAGAGTTAGGCCAGCTTAACTACGTGACTCAGGAGGGTGAATTTTTCACACCTCTGAGCAATGTTGCGGGGTTGTCCTAACTTTTTAGTGTAGACCAGGCTTTACTTACTCAGGAGCGAGTAAGTAAAGTATCCCTTACTTCGGGGCGAGGGATAGCTCAGTGGTTTGAGCATTGGCCTGCTAAACCCAGGGTTGTGAGTTCAATTCTTGAGGGGGCCATTTAGGGATATGGGGCAAAAATTGGGGATTGGTCCTGCTTTTGAGCAGGGGGTTGGACTAGATGACCTCCTGAGGTCCCTTCCAACCCTGATATTCATTGAGTCAGTAGGACTAATTTTGTGAATAATTGTTTGTTGAGGTAATAAAGTAGTTCACAGTCTAGCCCTATGTAATCCTTATTTTGTTAGCTTTATAGGTAAAGTCCCTCCTTCCTAATCATTAGCTTGGTTGCCTAACTCTGTATTTTGTTCATCTTGCCTATGTGCCAGTGGAACTACGCTGATTTACACCAGCTGACATTCTGCCTATATATCTTCAAATGAGGTGACCAACAATGGCCACTGCACTCAATGCTATGAATTCTCCAATTATATATGACGTTATTTAGCTTTAACCACTGTACATACTAAATGGAACTCTAAAATGCAGCTACCTTACTTTTCAAAGAATCCTTCTATAAGATGAACAAGCAATACTTGCAATGAACCAGAAAACAGTCCGTGTTTGCCCACGGTTTTTATTTCTTGCCTTAAGACAATAAACAAGGCACACACTCTGAGCTGCTAACACTAGAATACACACACAGCACTCAAGTTGACAGGGTAAGTAGACTTATTGATAAGAAGAGTGAAAGCCTAGCATTTACATAGCTGTGGAATGAATCAAAGGAAAAGCAAATGAACGAAGTGTTCCTGACCACAAGGAACTGATATAAAAATAAATAAAGTTCTGTACAGCTAGCAACCTGTTTGAAAATCTAAACAAAGAGTGCATTTACCATATCAGACAGGGTTATGGCAGAATTTGGCTCAGGAACATGGATATCACAATGATGAGCATGATCTAAAATGATGTTTTAGAGTTCTGGAGTTCATCACCCTCGATTTAAAAGCTTTAAATAAATATAGTTGCGGTCAAGTTGTACTCGCCAGCTGAGAAATGTATTGAGATTTAGTATCCTGGAGATTCCATGAAGTTCACTGTGTGGAATTTCCTTGGAATTCTTTTCTCAAGCAGACAGTGTTTTCTCATTGCAGAAATGATTAAGGAGAATTAAGAATTAAGAAATTAAGAATTTCTTCTTCCTAGCAATCGAATCAGAATTGTGTTGAAATGTGTAGCTACAGTAAAGTGCAATAAAACAAGTCCCACTGTTTACTGAATGGAGATATATAAATTAATAGATACAACAGAATCTGTTGAAAAGTAATTTGGCTATTTCAGTAGAACCAATGCTTGTTGCCATGTTGTTACGTGTTTATGATATGTTTTATGATTTACAGTGCACAGGGGTCAGTTAATTATAAACCTGATGAAAAGTCTAGATCCTTTGCTGAAGTGGGATAAACTGTGTGACCCTGGAATTTGGAATTTCAAGTCACACAGTGACAAAGCTTGTGTCGAGAAATGTTTGAAGAGTGATAAAGCCTGACAGCAATTTGCTATCTGCAAAGTGTAAACCGCCCACATAAAGTAGTTAAACAAGGAAGTAGGCATTTAAAGAGATTAGTTTAATGGTGTGTTGGCCTCATTTTTAATCCATATGAAAATGTGAAATATAGTATAAATAAATACATATATTCTTCAAAAAGTTATTCTATTGGTGAGTCTTCCATGATAGATTGAAGCACTGAGGGAGAAAAGCTAGAGATCACTGTTGCAAATTGTAGGTAACATTTGTGTCAGATATTTTGAGGCCTTGGACTAGCTGAGCTCTGCAATGTAATTTGGAGATCATTTGGCAAAGATTTTGGTTCAATTCCTGACTTTCCCAGTAAATAACTGTATTGCTATCTATCTTTGAGAGTTTAAAAAAATCTACTCATAACTTTGTATTGACGTCTTTGATGGATGTCCCTTGTAGATAATGCATTCTGATAGTACAGAAGCTGACTAGTGAGCAAGCTCTACTGCAATGTAAGTAGATAATAATATATAGAGAGAAGGAGACAACATGAGTGTTTAGGTAGTAGCTGACCAGAGGAAAAAAGAAGACGGGAGAAAGTGGAAATGAAGAAAAAAGGAAATTTTCCAGAAGAGGTGATGTGGAAATCAAGGAATATTAGGTGTTAGAAGTTTGAGAGGAAAATCCTAATCTGGCCTTCACTGACATGAACAGGAATGGAATTTGGGCTGTCTCTTGCCTAGGAATCAGCAATGTGACAGAAGTGACAGAAAACATCTACCCCCCCCCCCCCCAAAAAAAATGTCCACTGACTATTGACAAAGCTGAGAAGGAGGTAGCAGTGTCATTCTGCAAATTCTGTCTGGAGTCTCAAGGCAGACAGACTGAAATCTTGAGAAGAAGAATCAAAGTGCTGGTAAAGGGGGAAGTTGCTCAAGTTCTGGAAAACTCATCCTGGAAGTTGTCACACTAACACAGTCTGAAATGTGGCCTTAGGAGCAGGGAAAGTCAAGGTTAACAGTGGATATTAAGGAAGGCTCGGACCCTGATAGGTTTGTCCAAACTGACATTCTTTACTTGTTTGTTTATTATTTTTTAATAGTTTTTGAATTAAGAGATAGACTTGTTTGGGAAAATAACTCACACATGGGGCAAATTTTGCTCTGTTGCACTGGTGTAAATCCAGAATAATTTCAAGGAAATCAGTGGATTTACTCTGGATTTATAGAGCATGTTTTTTCATTTTGCAAGATTTGTTTTCTTATGGCAAATTATTAGTGCCTGTATGAAAAATACACAAATATAGGGCTGAGGATATTTTCAGTACTCTCATCTGTGTTGTATTTAATGAAGTTAAGCCTGTGAGACTGAATTAAATATTTTGACAAGTTTTATTCTGTTGCACTGCTATGGTATTCTATTTGCAGCAATACAGGTGGAAATTTTAGGTACAAATTGTTCAGTAATTCATGTTTATCCTATTGTTGAGGGAGAAAAATCCACAAAAACATATGGAAGGAATAAACCCAGCAGCGGTAATCAACTTGAGTGTCAGTTCATTAACAGCTAATCCTACCCAGATGATGTATAATTCTAGACCAAATACAATCCTGATGTAAATGAATGCAAATCTCATTGAAATTAATGGGAATTGCCCCTGCTTACAAAAAGAGTGGAATTTTGTCATTTAGTTTTACAGAAGTAAGCAACCAGAGTGGTTTTTAGCTTAGCAGTGCTATTCCATTGACCAGATAGGTTAGCTGCTGTCTGATTTCATGGTGCTGTTCAGATGTTTACAATTTCCAGGATTTATAAGTAACACTGGCGAGAAAACTGCTAGCAGGGATATGGTGAAGTATTGAAAACCCCACTAACATTTGCCCATTTATAGAACTGAGCATGAGATGAACTATTTTTAAAGCTGGGCTGTGTTTAAACAAGAGCTTCATGTTTGAACCCAGACTAGGTTCTTCAATGCAGTGTTGATCACAGTGTGCTCGGTTCTGAAGTCAAAACAGGAGTACGTCAGGGGTGTCTGATATCTGCAATCCTCTTCAACATTGCCATTGACTGGATAATGCAGTGTACAACAGAAGACATGCCAAGAGGCATTAAATGGACATTCTTCTCATCCCTGGACTCCCTTCTCACCCTTGAAGATCTTGCTCTCCTATCACATACCCAATGCCATATACAAGAAAAAACAACTTGACTCAACGCATGCAGCCAGCAAATTGGATTGAAAATCAACCACAATAAGACAGCTATCATGACCTTAAATATTGCCTCACAATGACCAGTATGGATAGATGATTATGTTCTCACCAGTGTAGAAACATTCACATACTTGGGCAGCACCATCAGCCAGGATGGTGGAACAAGCCAGGTCATCTGGAACAAAATCAGTAAAGCCAGGAACACCTTCAGGAGCTTAAATACAGTCTGGAAATCATCAACAAACAAAACCAAAACCAAACTCAAGATTTATCAGGGCTGCATACTTTCAATATTGATTTATAGTTTAGAATGCTGGGGAATGAGAAAGTATGACATGTCCAAACTATCTTCAGTCCATACAACTTGCCTCACAAAACTCCTCCATATCTTTTGGCCCAGAACAATCTTAACCAAGATCTATTGACACAGTGCAGCAAAGAGGATATGAGTACTGTCATTGCCAGGAGGAGTTGGAGATGGATTGGCCATGTGCTTCATATGGAAACTGATTCCATCACCAGAGTAGCAATGAGATGGACACCTGAAGGCAAGAGAAAATGAGGCCACCCAAAAACAACATGGTGAAGAGCTGTGGAAGCCGAGCAGGAGAAAAACCTGGAGCACAGCTAGGGAACCATTGAAAGACTTGCCATAAACAGACAGGAGTGGAGGAGCTTCATCTCTGCCCTAAAGGCCAGAGGTGTAATGCGAACTTGATGATGATGAAGTGGCAAATTATTACAAAAGGACTGTTCTTGTAATATTTTCCTACTGGGGCAGGAAATAGAAATTCTGGCAATCTTGTATGAAAGTCTTTTCAGAGAAAGTCTTCAAATCTCTCCTCTGCTCCATGTACCTTTACTGATGTTGGCAGGGGATAACCAAATGGGCTCCCCACTCCACCCCGAATCCTAGATCTTTGAAATCCAGGGTTGAGTTTGTTAGGGTACTTTCTAGGGTTGGGGAAGGGAAGCTATAGACTCTTACCTACATTGATACATCCCTTACCTTCCCAACAACTATGCTGGAAACACAGGCAATACATCTTGCTGCTGCTGCTGTCATCTCTTCTCATTGTTTTATGTCTCTAGAGCCTGTGATGCCTCAGGGTGAACCGAAGTCTGTAGGATTCCCCACAGGGCCAGACATGAGAAGCAATTAAAAGGTGGGGGAATGTAACAGAACTAGTCATTGTATATATTTACTGGTCCAACTGGTGCTTCAGAATCAGAGGTGCAGGTGAATGGGCACGCATTCATCCCCTGACAAGATATCCTGGGTAACCGAGGGCCTAATTTTTCCCTCACACCTGCAATCTAGAATAGAGAAGCAGATCACTGGTCCCGCCAGTGCAGATATAGGATGAGAAGACTAAAAGCCAAGATGGTTATAAGTGGTTCTCTCTGTGGTTCTCTCTCGGGAGTGGGTATGAGATAGACTTCTAGCCTTTTTCAGCTGGGACAAGAGATGAAGGCTTATGGGAGGTTCTTTTTTCCCCCACCAGAGGGCTTGGGTTATTTTCTTCCTCCACAAGAGCCACTGGAGTCTGATGGATTCCCTTATCTCCCAGTTCTCTGAAGTGTTCATCAGAGGGGAATTTAGGAGTCATTATTCCCTTCCCACCATCTTCCACATGATTTTGAAGAAAGATAGCTGACCAGTCCCACACACACACATACGGAAAGGAGGAATCGGTAAGGAGGGGACTAGTGTGTCCCTATATTAATAAATGGTCTTTAAAGGTCAAATTCAAATTCTGTGTAATTCATTTAAAAGAACAACTCTGAAATGTGCATAATAAAATCTTATTAGCAACATTTATATTTGTCACAGGAAGTTTTACTGACGTACCAAAAAGAGTCAGACTGAAGCATTGATTAAAAACTGCTTACAGGGATGTTATTGATTTTTTTTTTACTGTGACATTAGTGAACGAAAGGATTATGTCAGGGCTTTTCTGTTTTAGTCTTTCAGAACAATGCTGTTTTACCTCAGGGTTTTACACTAAAATTCAACAGAAGATCAGAAGAAAATGCCTTCATCCTGATTTCATCTATCACAAACATGGCATCTAAAATATATAGAGAGAGTTTCTTCAGTATCACAAAGTATTTGTTGTATCGCCCATCTAGTGTACCAGTCAGCCTTTATATCCCTCCTTAAAACAGAATTCTTCCATGGGGCATTTCAAAAATGATAACTGTGAGATTCCTACACTACATCCCACATGCACCAGTTTACCATATGCTTCGTGTATCTGAACTGGTTTGTCTTTCTTCTGAATTAGATTGTAAACCCATTGAAAAAGAGTGCATGTCCCCTTGACTCTACAAGGGTTCAAAAAAGAACTAGATAAGTTCATGGAGAATAGGTCCATCAGTGGCTATTGGCCAGGATGGGCTGAGATGGTGTCCCTAGCCTCTGTTTGCCAGAAGCTGGGAATGGGTGACAGGGGATGGTTCATTTGATGATTACCTGTTCTGTTAATTCCCTCTGGGACACCTGGCATTGGCCACTGTTGGAAGACAGGATACTGGGCTAGATGGACCTTTGGTCTGAGCCAGTATAGCCATTCTTATTTGTCATGGATGTGCCAAACACACTGCTGGCACTCAAATACTGTGTATTTATAAACTTCTTCTCATTAGAGGATCTCAAAACACTGTTCAAAGTTGGGCAAAACATTGTCATCGCCATCTTACCACTGGAGAAACTGAGGCACAGAGATCATCATAGCTGATCACTCCAACACCATAGTCAAGAGCTGGTGTTGTCACTTATCTCAAATAGTTCCTTGGGAGTATGGGATACTGACAAGGGCACTGCATTAGGCAGTGTTCGATTGTTTTCCTAGGCTCTCCGTATTCACATTTAGGGTCACTCCTCAGCTTTCAATTGGTCATATTGTCACCAGTCTTTGCCACCATTTGGAGTATACCCATGTTTTCATTTGAGGCTAGTGCCTGGAAGGAGATGTTATGAAGTAAACAGTAGTAGGTTGGGGTAAGGGATTTTCAGAGTCAGAGATCCTTCTGGATTCAGCCTGTTGAGTAATGGAATGTGTCTATACAGTAGATGTCTTGGATCATGGACCTGTTTTTGTCTCTTTTTACTGAAGCCATTCCACTTGACGGATGGTTGTGCAATCCCCAAGAGGCAGTGTGGCAACAGTGTGGCAGCTGGTTTCAAAGTCCCTGTAATTATCCTACAGGATTGATTGAGCTCAGTATCAATTTTGTGTGCATGACTCAAGTATGACCATTCTGGAGCACAGTACTATGCAGCTGAGTAAAACAGGGTAAGAGACTGATTGCCAGGAGTGTTTTGGAGTCAGCTCCCCATTCTGTGTTGGCCAGTTTCTGGAGTACACAATTCCTAGGGTTCATTTTCTTTATCAGCTTCTTGATGTACTCTTTGAATGTTAGTATACAGTCTAATGTGACCCCAAGATACACCATAGTACTCAAGGACTGTACTATCCCATAATATCTGGAGTTTTTGCTTCGCCTGATGATGTTTCAGGTAGAAAGTGCACATTTGTATTTTGCTAGGATAGACACCAGGAACCCTGTGCAATAGTAGTTTTCAAGTACATGCAGGGAGCCAGTTAAAATGCAGTCAGTGTCTTCAAATCTTTCTGATTAGGAGGCAATGCAAAGATTATGTGCATAAACATATCTTAGCCTCTTGGGGAATTCTGGTTGGTCTGATGTAGACATTAAACACCAAAGGTGATAGCATGGAACTTTTGGGCAATTCTTTCCATTCACTTTTCTGACCACCTATCTCAACAAAGAAATGATTTTCAAGCAGGGAGATGACCTAGACCATCTAGATATTTCCCAAAATTATTGCTAGTTTCTGGATAAGTACATGATGGTTCACAAGTGTCATAAGTTGCTGACAGATCAACAAACTTGTAATTTTGCTGGTTTCAAAGCCATCTTCGATGTATTGAGTTAGATTTGCAACTTGGCCACAGTATAAACATCCTGGGTGGAAAGCCAGGTCATCAGCTGCCCTTCCTTTACTGCTGCTATTCTATGCATTATAATCTGCTCATGTAACTTGTAGGTTGAGTAGTGTAAGAATATTTGGTGGTACCTCTTGGCAGAGTTTGGGTCTTTATGTGATTTGAATACTGCAACCACTTTGGCCTGTCTTCACAACCTGGGAATCTGCATTGTCTCCATGCAATAGTTAAAGAAATCAAGCAGCCACTTCTGTGCTCTCATCCCAAAGTGCAGTAATAGTTCATTAGACATACCATTGAGTCCCACTGCCTTCCCACATTTTCAGGATTTTCATGGCTATTGTCAGCTCCTCAACAGTGAGCTGCTCACTGTGGACTTTGCTGTCTCTGAGACATGAGCAAAGTTCCTGCTTGACTTGTGTTGTTCTGCTCTTTGATTTGTGAACTGGTTTACTATTTAGGATAAGTTGGTGTGGAACTTGGTTGGGAGAGACTGTGCTGATCTACTTTGGTAGTTGTCCATCAGGGATCAGCTTGTGAATGCTGACCCATTCTTTTTTAGCTATTATGGCTTGGCTTTATTGTTTCAATCAGTTCCTTCCACCTTGGCTCCCTCCAGCCCTTCCTTTCCTATCTGTCTCAAAGATTTTCCCCAGGCCCAGTAGTTTTTGTCACCAAAGGGATCCGGTTCAAACAGTTCAGAATATCTCTTATACTGTTGACTTGTCTGTTCTGAAAGCCAAAGTACATATAGTATCCAGTGTTGCCTGAGATGTGCTTTTGGTCAATCTTCCACACCAGGGAGATAAATTCTCCAGAGTGCTCCTGGCTCAGAGTAATATTACAAATGGATTCATCTAATTCAAAGGTAAAACCTTCCCACTCAGCCTTTCTGAAGTCAAATATCAGAGGGTATTGATTTTCTGGGTTGTACTGCAGCCTCTGTTGTCACTTGCACTAGTCCAAGGTAAGACTTGCTCAGGGTCATAGAGTGCCATAGAGTGAACAGAAACCTGAGTTTTTAACTCCTTGCTTTGGAGTCACTACTGAAGTGCTGCCACTTTTATTGAAAGTCTTGTGATACTTGGTGTTTTTCTTAATGATCCCACTTTTGGACTCATAATGTGAGAATCTAATGATATTTTTATATGAAGGAAGTTTCTAGCCCTCACGGTTGTGGAGCAGAGCTTGAAATCTTGATCCCTAAAAGCTCAAAAACCAGAAGGCAAATAAAAAGAACCCCAAATATATTCTTTTTACGTCTCGATTTTGAAGGTGATTGCATTATCTTTTTGGGACAGACTCATTATTTTTCAATGGTTGGGATAGCAATATTGCTACAGTAGTAATCAGCTATCAAGAAGCCATACTTACCATATAAACAATTATTTGAAAATAAACATCTTGACTTATCTGGCATCAGCCCAAACATCAATACAATTTATGTTATGTCAAAATAAAATGTGATGTGTACACTTCAGGGCACTACCTAGTCCCCAGTACACAACGGGTTAACTCCAGCTTCCCTGTCCCTTTGTCTGCACCTATGGTGACTAGATGTCCTGATATTATCGAGACCATCCCAATATTAGGGGCTTTGTGTTATATACACAACTATACACTTCCCCTCTTCCCCCCAAAAAGTGTCCCAATTTTTCACACTTGCTATCTGGTCACCCTATCTGCACAGATGCAGGGCTATAAACAGGGCTGCTGGCGAGCCTTTGGCTGGGGCCATTTTTGTTAGTGTCTCTTTGCTTATATTGCTTTGTGTTTGAGACTCTCTCTTGCTGAGCAGACCTATTGTCGTGTTTAGCTTCTGCCCAGCCTTCCCATCAGCTTGCAAGTATGAGAAAGAGGAAATATTTAGTGACACAAAACATCTCCCTTAAGTTGAAATTTAATTAAGTTTAGTCTCCTGGACATCTTAAAGTTGACAGTCATAGTGGATTGGTATAATAATTTTTTTTTGTTTTTAGAACGGTGGCGTACCAATCCCCAAATAGCAGTTTCTATAATTAGATAATTTTATGACTCATTAAAAAGGGAAATTCCATCTTCACCTCCTCTTCATTTCCCTTATTCCACAAATAGTTTCTAAAACACAAGGTCATAATTCAAGCTGAGCAAAACTGACAAATGTGCTTTCAAATGGACTGAAGAAACCTTGGCCATTTTTAGATTAAAATGCTCTTTTTATATCCCTTCACTCACAGACCTGCAACCAAAACCAACCCACTAACTCCCTCTTCGCCTAACACACGGAGCGAGCACTTGGAGCTGGTGCCCCTTGATTTATTGGAAGACCCCTGCCTGGCATGAAGGGAGATGAAGACACATGCTCCTTCAGTGTTTGGACTCCATCACCTTCTGATTGTTTTGGAGGTGAGCAGAGGATTGAGGGGAAGAGACACTTCCAGTCCCCTCTCCCAGCCAGGCAGCAGGAAGGGCAGTTAGAATTCAGAAGGAAGGGAACATTTTTTCCAGTCAGTGGGGGACAAGTAAAAGACATAAATCAATGGGGGTTAGGGCCATGAGCTGACCTCTGACACTTTGTGATTGCAAAGGTCTGGGAGTGCATGCATTAGATAAATTCTATCTATTTAGGGTACTTATATGGCCCCAATCACCATAGATTGTGAGCCTCTCTCAATCTTCAATGTATTTACTCTCACAACTTAGGCAGACAACTTACTTCCTCTTCCTGTAAACTGACCCGCCCTAATGAGCTGAGCTGGGCAGCCTCTTTTTAGAAGCCAGTGGGCATAGCAAGTCTCTTTGGTGGAGCTGGCCCTCTGCCTGGTTACCTTTGAAGTCAGTTAAACCTGTGAGTGCCTGGCTCCATGTGAGGTATGGACAGGCCACTGGTGATATACTGATTTTACACCAGCATAAGTGAGATTTGAATCTGCCAACCATGTTTCTTCAAACTGAAGAACAGTATTGTTGAAAAAAAATCATAGGAATTAAACAGCGAAGATTAAGGAAGCACAATACAATGGCAAAACACTTTCCTCCCATTTTAAACAAGGCTATTCATGCAAGTAGGAGAAAATTAGTAATGCATCTCATGTGTTTAATTCAGCTCCCGGGCAAAAATTCTATTCAACGTACAAAGTTAGCTTATCTTAGTTGACTTTTTAATATTTTCCTCTCTATATTATCTCAAAAGCAGTAACTTCCCAGCACAGGGCACTGGGCTTGGAGATGCTTGGCTTCCCTAAGAAGAAAGGGGTCTGCACCTCTGAGCTTCTCTGCAAGACCTTGAAAAATTATTGTTAAAAGGCTAGCAAATTAGCTGCTACTCCCCATAAACAGAGAGTTTATTTTCAGCAGCCTTGTCAAGTTGGGAATTGTAACCACTAAAGTAGCAGTAAGTTTTCAGATCTTGTTCCAAAGACATGTAAATGAAGAAATGCCAGTTGCGACACGTGCCTTACCATCCTGCTAAATATGATTGCCATGTTACTGGAGGCTACAGGACCAATGAAGGGATATGCTCCTCCTGAACAGATTGTGGTATCTCTGCTTTAAATAGGAAGGCACTTACAATGAAGAGCAATCCATGAAATAGGATAGTTTGTTTTTCTAATGTATCCTTTCTAAATATATAGGTACTCTGGAGGTCTCTTCAATGTATATTATGGGTGTATAGAAAATTCCTTCAGTAAGTTGCTTAGGTTTTTTTATTCTATATAAGATGATTTAAAGAGTTTTACACTGTCATACCCTGTAATGGGTGGCAGCTGAAATAGGGCTGGCATTAGCCATATGTAGTAGGAATTACAATTCAGTATCAACGCAGAGCCTAAAAGGCTTTACAGTGGACTCGTTCATTTTTCATACATCCATTTAGGTTGGCATCACATTTTTCCCACTCTTAATTAGCCACTTTGTAAGTATCCATTCTTAATAGAGAGCCTGTCCACTGAATTGAAAATTATCGAAGGATATGAAAATAAAATTAATATTTTAAATATTTGTTTCACAAAGTATAAAATGCTGGAAACTTTCCTGAGGCTGGGGTATGTTTGCAATATTTCCTGAATCATACTTCAGCCCAAGCATTCTTTCCACACAGAAACCCTCTCTGTGTACAGTTATTAAAAAGATCACTGCAGTATTACTGCTATTATTACTACTCTTTTATGGAAGCTATTCTATATCAAACACATTGATGCTCCTAAAATCTGTTTAGTTGCATGACTTTACCATCTATTCTGCATAGATCCATGTTCTATGGTAGTATAGACCCTCTCCTAGCCTGCCTTCTATATTGTACAGTTTTCTGTGATTACCTTTGTCAATAGTGCATGAAATCTTGAGGAGACAATTAGCCAGAGAACTACAAAATCCTGGGACTAAGAAACAGAGTATTTCCTGTAAACAGATATTTGGCAAGTAGACTTGTATGCTCAGAGATTCTAGTTTCCATTAAGTTTTTAACCTGAGTGACACAGTATAATTAAAATGAGAACATCAAAGTTGGGGATACAAATCTTTAATTATCACTAAACTTGTTCTCCTTTATAAGGCTAAATTTCTGCATTTGCCTAGGTCAGAGTTTTCAAACTTTTGTCATCTGTGGACTCCTAAAAATTTTTGAATGGAGGTGTAGACTTCTTCGTAAATCTTAGGCATAGTCTCCAGACCCCCGGGGTCCATGGACAGCAGGTTGAACACCACTGCCCTAGGTTTTTAAAAATATCCTATAGCATATATGACTTATTCTATATGTCTATATAATAAAAACAAAATTGTAAGTATGTGCTATGAGTGATCAAGAATGTGGTCTAATATCATATCATATTAATATTTGGTTTTGTTTGTATGGTTAGACTTCCAGATTGCCCTAGGTACTTCCTCTTATGGAAAAGCAGGAGTTCACAGAACAGCAAGCACCTTCTTTCTGCAGGTACTTAACATAAGAACATAAGAGTTGTCATACCAGGTCAGACCATGATCCATCTCGCCTAGTATCTGGTCTCTGGCAGTGGTCCATACCAGAGCTTATGGGGGAGTGTACAAAGAAGGAAAATTATGAAGTGATCCACCCCTGCCTTCCACTCCCGCCTTCTGGTAGCCAGAGGTCTAGCATTGCCCCGAGCATGGGATTGTGTTACTGACCATCTTGGCTTATAGCCACTGATAGACCTGTCCTTCATGAACTTATCCAATTCTTGTTTTGAATCGAGTTATACTTTTGGACATCACAGAACTGCATGGCAATGAGTTTCATAGGTTAGTTGTGCATTGTGTGAAAAAGTTCTTCCTCTTGTTTCTATTAAACCTGCTACCTATTAATTTCATTGGGTGACCCTTGAATTTTGTATGCAAAAGAGTTAATAACACTTTCTGTTCCATTTCATATTCACTTTTCCACATCATTCATGATTGTATTGACATCTATCATATCCCCCGTCTTAGCCATTTCCTTTCCAAGCTCAACAGCTCTAATATTCTAAGTCTCTCCTTATATGAAGCCCTTCTTTACTCTTGACCAGCTTTGTTGCCCTTCTCTGAACATTTTCTGGTTCCACTGTGTAGTTTTTGAGATGGAGTGACAGGAACTGGATACAGTGTTCAAGGTGTGGGGGACACCTAGATTTATATAATGGCATTATGATATTTTCTGCCTTATTTTCTTTCCCTTTTTAGGCATTTTGACTGCTGCTGTACAGTAAACAGAAGTTTTCAGAGAACTATCCATGGTGACTCCAAGATCTTTCTTAGGTGGTAACAGCTAATTTAAAATCCATCATTATATATGTATGGTTGGGATTATTTTTTCCAGTGTGCATTACTTTACACTTATCAGCATTGAATTTTATCTGTCATTTTGTTGCCCAGTCACCCAGTTTTTTGTGTAGCTCCTTGCAGTCTGCTTTGGATTTAGCTATCTTGAATAAATTTGTATTTTCTGCAAACATTGCCATCTCACTGTTAATTCCATTTTCCAGATCTTTAAAGAAATGTTGAACAGCACAGGTCCTTGGGGGACCCTGCTGTTCTCATGCCTCTGTCCATTTATTCCTACCCTTTGTTTCCTACTTTTCAACCATAAGAGGACCTTACCTCTTATCCCATGACTATTTAGTTTCCTTAGGAGGCATGTCTGGACAAGTTCTTACACACCAGCAAGCATAAGCTCTGTGGAGGCTACGTCGTTTCCCCCAGCACACAAGAAATATATCTTATATAGACATAATGCCTTCCTCTGCTGCACACAGATACTGGAGCCTCCCTCCTCTCCAACTGTATTCCACTGGCTCTCAAGAACTGTAATGTATCCCTAAAATGCATTTCTTCAGTGAAGCTTCCACATAAATGTATACCTCTAACTTGGTTCTAAAAGCTTAAACCAGACTCTTCTCATAAACATGGGATTAGTTGAAATCTGGTTAATACAATTGCTCTTTTGCCAGAAGACTAATGTAAGAAAAATGAGTTATAGTCTGTGCTGTTTAAATGGTGTATCCATTAGCATCCTTGCCAAAGCAAAAGCTATTTCACAGACAGCACTCAGCCCAGAGCAAGCTGGTGGCCTGAATTTACTTGAGCCAGAAAAACATCTTCAAGCTGATGTTTGATTGGCTTTTAGGAGCAAAAGTGGATGCTGGATGTTTACATCATGATAATTATATGCAAGAAAAGATGCGAAGCTGGCAGGGGTTATGCTTCATTCTCTGTGACAGTACGTTTTAATGAATGGGAAAGGTGCTTGGACATCTTCCGCTAGGAAAATAACGATCTCTAAATGTGGGTACTTAAAAGCGGGATGCTACACCATTACAAAGTGCAAATGACTTTGAGAGTGTTCAGGAACATTTCTTGCTTTCATTGCTACATCAGTGTTCAAGACAGGAAAATCTCAACGAATGGAAATTGCTCAGTGCATAAAGTTACGCCTTTTCAGTTTCAGCATACAAAGACAACTACTGTTATAGTAGCCTATGCATTTCCATTCTAAAAGACCTTCTTTCAGTTGCTTAGAATCTTAAACTTTCACCTATTGGGGTGAATTTTCTGGGTTTGGTCTATGCCCAAGATTTTATTATGGTAGTGCCTAAGGACCATCCAAGTACTAGCCTTTATTTGGCAAGGCACTCCACAAATACAGAACAATAAACAGTTCATGAGTAAGGATAACTTAGGTAGCGTTTGATCAAAAATGTTCTTCTGGTTTTGATGTGAAGGTAGTGGAGCATAAATTTTGTTCTTACACACTTTTGTCTATTGTTACGTTCTAGCCTCATAATGGAAGGGGATAGAAAGTTGAAATTTGTGATTGTCTAACTTTCCAGCAGGGACTTGTGCCTGTCTTATGAAAATCTGTTGAGATTTGTCTGGAGAGTTTATAAACATTTTGTATGTACACTAATATTTTTATTAACATTTAGTCACAAATTTTCACCAAAAATGTAACTTTAAAGAAAAAAGAACATTCACAATTCTTTTACTATTTTCCAGCCCGCTTTACTAATAAATGTTTAACAATAACCATCTCCCAGTGTTCTACTGGCACTGCACATTCATACGTGTGTAAGCAGAGTGGAATCTTCAGTGCTGGAGGCTGTCTATGAAATATGTAAAACTGAATGTGAAAGGAAAGAGGGCTTGTCCATGTAACACCAGAAGGTGCCAAACTCTGGGGTAAGAGGTCAGGGAGAATGAGAGGTAGACTGACCGAGGTCAGGAGAATTTGGGGAACTGCCAGGGAGATTATGAGAGAGTGAAGAAAGTGTATGACAGGGTGGTGTGCCATGACATTTTTAGTCAGGCATACAATTCAAAATGCATGCACAATGGCATCGTCCATGCAGGGTGACCTCGAACGTATGGTGCATGTGAGGTCATGCTGTGCGAGGAGGCTTTCTTGTTCTACACAATGGTGTCTTCCAGGAGCATTCGAGAGCCAGAAGGAATTGTCCTGAGGTGCAGCCAGTCCAGGATATGCAATGCATGCTTTGCGCACACAGACAGCACACCACTGGTGACAGGGAGGGAGAGTTGGCGGCAAGGGACTATGGCAGTTTGGATTATTAATTTAGAACTACTGTCTGGATTTCTATTAAATATAAAAACAGTTCTCTTGATTAAACTTTTAACTTATTTTTCTTTTTAATACAAACCTCACAATAGACAACAAAAATGAAAATTATAAACT
Source organism: Caretta caretta (assembly GCF_965140235.1). Classification (NCBI taxonomy): domain Eukaryota; kingdom Metazoa; phylum Chordata; order Testudines; family Cheloniidae; genus Caretta; species Caretta caretta. The sequence continues at coordinate 28,790,352 of NC_134210.1, forward strand.
TAAAATCACTATCAATAACATACATCACAGTGTTAACATATATGCAAAAAACATTTTGAACATCCTTAATATTAAATTATAAAATTAAACAAATACTTTAGAACTAATGGGGGGGACTATAGAGGTAGGCATGGGACGTGTAAAAGTGATGGAGTGGGGGGAGAAGTGGGGAAAGAATGAACAGGGAAGAGGAAGGGAAAGAGGGAAGGAGGTCTGGACTCACCACTGAACGTGTGGGTTTTCCTTAGTCAAACATTTCTCAAAATGGAGCCCAGATTTCTTCAAACCGATGTTGTTGATCCCTGTGTCAGAAAATGACCCTTTCTTTGGCCACTAGATCAGAGGGATCCATACCATAGTTCTGCTCTGTGCTTTTCCACATCTGTAAAATCTACTTTTCCACATCTGTAAAGTCATTTGCTTCCAGATCATGGCTGCTCTCAGAAGCAATGAACACTATACTGATGAAAGACATAGCTATGCTGTGAAAGACATAGCTATGCTGAGAGATATCCTAATATCTAGTATTTAACTCCTGTTTGATTTTTAAATCACAAAATCATTTTAATTTTAGTGTCAGCATCTTAACATAAATGTTTAACTGAAGGACACACTCACAATATGTGAAGAGGTGTGCCCTCATCTTTACCAGAGCACCAGCATATGGCCAAAGGAAGGACTTTAATCTTATGTAGCTTTTGCAGTATCCAATCATTGTAAACTTTTTTGCTGAATTAAACATAAATCTATAGAAGCCTAGTTTGCATTGCATAATACAATTCACTATTGGGGAACCTATAAAGGATGCTCTAATTCTTTATCCCAGGTTTTAGTAATATCTTCAGGACGTCGGTTGTACGTGAATGACATGGGTCTGGGGACTTTGTGGAGCATGTCTGCTACAAGATATACTTCAGAGGTGGGTGAGGTAATGTCTTTTATTGGATGAACTTCTGTTGGTGAGAGAGACAAGCTTTTGAGCTACTCAGAGCTCTTCCTCAGACCTATGTAAACTCAAAGGATTGTCTTTCTCACCAACAGAAGTTAGTCGAATAAAAGATACTACCTCATCCACCTTATCTCTCTAATATCCTGGGACTTTACCTGATTTCATGAATTTCAGGATGTTGCAAGCTCTAAAGTTAATGGGGCATCTAAACTCTCCTGCTTGGTGACAGAGTTGGACCATATGTATTTAAACAAAGAAAGTTTCCAGAGACTCCTGTGAAGTAGCTCACCACTGCTGCTGAGCCCCCAGGTGGTACCAACATATTGCATAGTGTGCATGTTTTGGCTTCTGGAGTGGAAGGGGTCACCCAGTGCTATATTTGGGGGCAGGGGGCAATGCTGGTAGATTGCCTGGAGCACTCAAGAGGTCACTCTAACACATTCTGCACCTCCCTGATGTTTCCTTGTGCAGAAACACTTCTAATGGGCTCCAAATTTTATAAAATTTTATTACAAAATTTAAATTGTGGGTTAAATTAAAGGTCAGGCAGAGTTTATAGTGAATTTTGTAATGGTCATTTAAATTTGAATGCAGTAAGAGTGAAAGGATTTGAAGTATGAAAAGAAGGTGGGCTGTAAACAAAACATGTAAAGCCATAAGGGTAGCAACTGATGAGTTTTCAGAACTGATACTAAAAATTGAAGCTACCATCACATGAGGTAAAATGCAGCTCACCTTATTCATGACAATTGTCACAATTGTCAGGATTTGGCTTCTTGCTTTGATACCTACTTCAGCCTGAATGCAGTAAGGAGCTGGTACTGGGCCTGACTGTGGGACCTAGGTCCCCTCTGTTGCAGTGCCCTTTACCTTCCTCAGATGCTGCCCAGGGTAAGTGCAGTGAGGGTGGAGGGAGAGGTGGTTCTGTTTGGTGTGGAGTGGGCAGGCAGGAGAAGCTAGATGAGAGGTAGGCACAGTCCCCGTCAACAGGCTCCATGGAGATTCTGTTGGGCATGTTTAATATACCGTGAGGCTTTATTACATTTGTAGGATCACCTCTGTCCTTTAATGAAGGCCTGCAGTCCATTGCAGCATTCCTAGCAGCACTGGATAGGTGCATGTTACTATGGAGTCATTCGGGCACTGTTAGGGACCTGGAGACATGGGGGACCTTCATGAATGGCTCTGCCACAGGCTGATCCCTGAGATCCCTGAGATCCCTGAGACCCTGAGGATGTGGAAAAAGCTAATGTGCTCAATGCTTTTTTTGCCTCTGTCTTCACTAACAAGGTCAGCTCCCAGACTGCTGTGCTGGGCATCACAACATGGGGAGTATATGGCCAGCCCTCTGTGGAGAAAGAGGTGGTTAGGGACTATTTAGAAAAGCTGGACGTGAACAAATCCATGGGGCCGGACGAGTTGCATCCGAGAGTGCTAAAGGAATTGGCGGCTGTGATTGCAGAGCCATTGGCCATTATCTTTGAAAACTCGTGGCGAACGGGGGGAAGTCCCAGATGACTGGAAAAAGGCTAATGTAGTGCCAATCTTTAAAAAAGGGAAGAAGGAGGATCCTGGGAATTACAGGCCAGTCAGCCTCACCTCAGTCCCCGGAAAAATCATGGAGCATGTCCTCAAGGAATCAATCCTGAAGCACTTACATGAGAGGAAAGTGATCAGGAATAGTCAGCATGGATTCACCAAGGGAAGGTCATGCCTGACTAATCTAATCGCCTTCTATGATGAGATTACTGGTTCTGTGGATGAAGGGAAAGCAGTGGATGTATTGTTTCTTGACTTTAGCAAAGCTTTTGACACGGTCTCCCACAGTATTCTTGTCAGCAAGTTAAAGAAGTATGGGCTGGATGAATGCACTACAAGGTGGGTAGAAAGTTGGCTAGATTGTCGGGCTCAATGGGTAGTGATCAATGGCTCCATGTCTAGTTGGCCGCCGGTGTCAAGTGGAGTGCCCCAGGGGTCGGTCCTGGGGCCGGTTTTGTTCAATATCTTCATAAATGATCTGGAGGATGGTGTGGATTGCACTCTCAGCAAATTTGCGGATGATACTAAACTGGGAGGAGTGGTTGATACACTGGAGGGCAGGGATAGGATACAGAGGGACCTAGACAAATTGGAGGATTGGGCCAAAAGAAATCTGATGAGGTTCAATAAGGATAAGTGCAGGGTCCTGCACTTAGGACAGAAGAACCCAATGCACAGCTACAGACTAGGGACCGAATGGCTAGGCAGCAGTTCTGCGGAAAAGGACCGAGGGGTGACAGTGGACGAGAAGCTGGATATGAGTCAGCAGTGTGCCCTTGTTGCCAAGAAGGCCAATGGCATTTTGGGATGTATAAGTAGGGGCATAGCGAGCAGATCGAGGGACATGATCGTTCCCTTCTATTCGACATTGGTGAGGCCTCATCTGGAGTACTGTGTCCAGTTTTGGGCCCCACACTACAAGAAGGATGTGGATAAATTGGAGAGAGTCCAGCGAAGGGCAACAAAAATGATTAGGGGTCTGGAACACTTATGAGGAGAGGCTGAGGGAACTGGGATTTTTTACTCTGCAGAAGAGAAGAATGAGGGGGGATTTGATAGCTGCTTTCAACTACCTGAGAGGTGGTTCCAGAGAGGATGGTTCTAGACTATTCTCAGTGGTAGAAGAGGACAGGATAAGGAGTAATGGTCTCAAGTTGCAGTGGGGGAGGTTTAGGTTCGATATTAGGAAAAACTTCTTCACTAGGAGGGTGGTGAAACACTGGAATGCATTACCTAGGGAGGTGGTAGAATCTCCTTCCTTAGAAGTTTTTAAGGTCAGGCTTGACAAAGCCCTGGCTGGGATGATTTAATTGGGGATTGGTCCTGCTTTGAGCAGGGGGTTGGATTAGATGACCTCCTGAGGTCCCTTCCAACCCTGATATTCTATGATTCTATGATCCCAGGGCGTTCTTGGAGTGCCTCAAAAGGGAGCAATCAGGCTTGCTGTATCTATTGTACTTCAAACAGCGCTAGATCTTAGTTTTCTCAATGTCAAGCTGAAATTAGCATCTGAACAATGAGCTACATGGATAAAGCTAATCTAAAGATGACTTAAGGCAAGAATGAGATGACTGCTAAGTAGAAGGAAGAGCTGTAAAGAACTTAACTCCTATAACTGCTCCAACAATTGAGGGGTTGTGAGCTAAATTTCCATTAGTCCAAACCTTTGGGAGATTATGGACTCCTCAATCCTATGCTATGCCCAAATAAATATAAAAGCCAAAAATGTGCACTTCCCTCAGCAACTGACCAGAAGTCAGCATCCCGTCTGATACAATTGTGGCCATGGTAATCCACACAACATGATCGCCCAATTGAAATAATGAAACTCATCAAATCTAGAAATCAAGCCATGTACTCTGAAAAGCTCCAATTTGTGCATAACAGAACAGCTGGTTTGGTTAGCAGCATGCATTGCTCTGAAAACCTCATGCTGAGGCTTGCTTCTCTGTCCTGGCTCCCTGTTTAATAGAATGCAGTTCAAGGTCTCTTTCCTGATATCCTAAACCCTCCATAGGATTGGCCCTCGCTACCTGAGAGAGAACACCTTTCCTTCAGGACCATGATCTCCCATGCCTGCTACATGCCATTGATATAAAGTAGGTGTAAAGTCAATAAACTGCTGCAAACCCAAATAAAATAATTTTTAGACAATAACTACAAATTGTAATTAGGCTATAAATCAGATGTTCCTAGCAAAATGTTCTTAAAGTTGGCAGGCTTAACTAAAAATTCAGAACAACATAGTCTGGACAGTGTGGTACATGTTTAGTTTAAGTTGAATAATGTTATAGGGGGGTTTACAATAACCTTTTGAAATGGTAATAAATATCTTTAAAGGAAATACATATATAAATATCAGCTGTGCTTCAGCCAAGCTGTGACTCTGGAAAACTAAATGTACAAAAGGATTAAAAAACTTGCAGAACAGCATCTCTCTAGCTGTTTGCTGTAATCTCACACATTCCACAATGAATGGAACTTTCCTTCACATCAAGAAGGATGTTGATAAATTGGAAAGGGTTCAGGGAAGAGCCATGAGAAAGGATTAGAAAACATCTTAGAGTGTTAGACTCAAGGAGCTCAAAATATTTAGCTTAACAAAGAGAAGGTTAAGGGGTGACTCAATTAGTCTATAAATACCTACATGGGGAACAAATATTTAATGACGGGCTCTTCAACTTTACAGAGAAATGTATAACATGATCCAATAACTGGAAGTCTTAATCGCTGACAATTTTTAAATCAAGATTGGATGTTTTTATAAAAGGTATGCTCTAGGAATTATTTTGGGGAAGTTCTATGGCCCGTGTTATACAGGAGGTCAGACTAGATCACAGTTGTCCCTTCTGGGCTTAGACTCTATGAAATGAATGTAATTAAGTTCCCGGGGTAAGCAGGACACCCCAAGCATACTGTGCAGAATATTTGTATTCCACTCATTGCATTGGAGTGATATGTACAGATGTGCTGATTAAATATCTTTGTTTGTCCTGCTAATCTTCAATAAATAGTTCCTCCTCCATGCCCTTCTGGGATCTATCATTTAAACGCAATGCAGACTTAGGGCTAGTCTACACTGGCAATGCTAAAGCGCTGTCACGGCAGTGCTTTAAGGTGGCTTGCGTAGTCAGAGTGCTGGGAGAGAACTCCTCTCAGCACTCTAAAAAAACCACCCCCATGAGAGGCGTATCTCCCAGCGCTGGTGCACTGTTTACTTCGATGCTTTACAGCACTGAAACTTGCTGCACTCAGGGGGTTGCTTTTTCACGCCTCCCAGCGAGAAAGTTGCAGCGCTGTAAATTGCCAGGGTAGACAAGCCCCTAGAAAGGAGAGGTGGAAGTAAGCCACCTATATTCTAACTTGTAATGTTTTATATTAATGTTTCAAATCACCGAAAGAATTTCTTTCACAAAATTGGCCATAGTGCATTGATTCACTATGTCTTTTATCATATTTCACCATGAAATATTGTGCAATGCTATCTAAAACAGGCAGGAGGAGTTTGCAAAGGTCAATAAAGTACTAAATTGCAGCACTTTTTGTCCTATGTTGGAAGGGTATTCCTGCTGGGAGAGTTCATGCCACATTGTTTTGACTGATTCGCACTAATGTGAAAAATCTGTTGGAATTGTGGTGCCTGCTTGCTTACTGCCTAGCCTGACTTCCTAGCAGCTTGCTAAAAATAGCAGGACTTGGCTTTATTTATGGAAATACAAATTGTCTTGATGGTGGGAAATCTTTCAGGATTTGTATTGTTACTTTTAACAGATTATTTAACTAGTGTTTTCGTCATAGCATAAACCGAAAGGAGACTCTGACTTCTATTTTATCTGAAGAAATAAATGGAAAATAATTGGTGATACCGTCTAAAACTACGTCAAGCTGTTAGTTAGAGGTTGAGGCCAAAACTGTTGAACTCAGGACTCAAGTGAGGCACCTAATTACAGTTTTAGGCATTTTAGTAAGCAGCTTGGTCACTCAATTGTATGGCGCACCTGCAACTCCCATCGAGGTAAAGAGAAGCTGCACTTCTGAAAATCGAGACCAGTATGTAGATGACTAAATATGTATATCCACACTTGTTCTGGCTATAGGCAGACGCCTATTTTATGGTGACTAGTCCCATGGCATCTACTAGGAAAAAAAAATTAGTTAGTCTAAGTATTGGTTTATAGTCAATCAGCTGAATAGATCCTGCACTTATATATGTACACATAGATAGATAGATAGATAGATAGATAGATATGTGTGTGTGTACACATGCAGACATGCACTTTTGCACAGAAGTCTAGAGAATCATTTTTTCTTTCCATGTGTATGATAACGTTAGCATCCAAAACAAACGGGAAAGAAGTTTAGGATTGTGTCCGCAGAGTGCAAATTATATCTCCCTTAATCTTAGACAAATTCTAGTGGAGAAAAAAATTACAAGGCAGCCACAGAGGATCTCTAGCACCAAAGTATGGTCAGTTGCTGCTTCCTTAGGAAAATCATATGAGATGACGATTAGTTACAGATCAAGGATCTTTATAGTACATTAAACCAGGTAACAACAAGCAACATCATACTGTAAAACAGCCTATGTCTCCACTAACATCCATAAATCCCTTAAAATATCCTTTTGGAGAAAGCTGTTAACAACAGATTCCACAGTTGTCATCATATTGCACAACATAGCCATCCAGTTGGCTGCTCAGTGAGTACCCATACTCTCCTGATCCTAAAGCATAAGGCCCTACCACTTAAACTAAAGGATAATCTCTGATATCCTCAGCAGTATTTGACTCCACGCAGTAGAACACAGTGGTACACATATATGCAAGCCACTTCATTTCAATATTCCTCAAGGCTCCCAGGCATGAAAAATGACCTCTTTGGACACCCACATTTCCTGGCTTGTGGTCTACCACAGATAGGTCTCATATTTTTACCTCATCATGTTAGTTAAATGCTCTTGTACAGTAAAGCGCTATCCAACGTAAGTAAAAAGACTGAGGCCAGTTTTCATGCTTGGGCACCTCAGTCAGTATTTAGGAGTCTATATTGTTAATTAGAGGCCTATACTGCTCCTCCTAGGATTGCTGGAAATTAGCAAACTTAAACATCATGTAAAGTCTGTTGTTGTTGTATATGTCTCTTTGGGAAACATTTGAGTAGTTAAGAGAAAGAGAGAAACCCTTATTTGGGGGTAGGAAATGGGAGTTTCCTTGTGAGTTTGAGTTTAAACATCAATCTCCAAGCAAAATATGAAGGGATTGGTTCACTGACAGTTCCTATGCCAAACTCTACAGGGGTTTAGTTAACAATGGTGCTTGCAACTAGAACCCTGCAAACATACCTCAGCCATAGAAAATACCCACACACAAAAATGTGGAGTAAAGTGAAAGATATTTTTCAATGCCTTTTTTATGCAGTTCCTCCCTCCTACCATGCGACTGTTATCAAGTTTCACACAGGATATCTTTTTTGAAATATAGTGGCATATTTTATTTTTTATGAAACCTCATACTCACTGTATGCACATGCTGAGAAAATAGGCATTAAAAGCAACCTTTTGACTTTTCAAACCAGTTCTTCCACTGTATCTTAACAAACTAATAAATTATTGTTTAGTGGGCAATTGTTTTTTTGTCTCGAAAACAATGACCTCTAGAATCACTCTATATAAATTACAAATTAGGAACAGAGGTTTCAAACCTAATTCTCCGCGGTGCCCTATTTTATACCTTCTGATGATAAGATAACAGAAGACTGTTTCAGGCCAGTGTAAGCACAGTGAAGATGTCTGTGAGCAGTTCAGTAGTAGCTCATTGTGCTGCTTTGTGAAATAACCAGGTTCATTTCATGGTAAGATGAGTAAGGATGTGCTTGCGAGGGGTACTGACCCAGGATCCTGGATGAGCCCCCAGAATATAACCCTTCTCCCAGTTGGAGTTGGAAGCAACAAGGGCCAGGTTCAATATCTAGGGGTTCCTTATCAACAATACAACACAAAACTAGCTCGAGCCCCCACTCAGTAATCTGGGACAATTACATACCACCCACTGGGCACCTCTAAGAGACCATACAACCCCTTTTGCAAGCACAGAATCTGACTGTAGAAAAGAAACTTTTAATAAAAGGAGGGAAGTAACCCAGCATTTATTTGGGGAAATGCAGCAAGCATAAACATAAAACCATGAGCAAAAGACCCACCCCAGAGTACGTTGGGCAGTGTCCTTAAAATTCATACGAGAGTGAAGCTGGAGGTGTGACTAGAATGCTAAGGTAGGGCACAGGCATGCTGAAGATATCAGAGTGACATATGCAGCGTAAGATCCCAGACACTGGTAGATAGATAAGACTGTAAGCATAGTTTTATCATAGCAGTTGCTGGTAGCTATCACTATACATAAGACTGGAAAATACATAACTTTCTGAAATATTCTCATTTGGGCTGGATTTTTCCATGCTTGGTCTCTGCATTCCTTTATGAAGGTTTTTTATTTATTTCTTTTGGACACAATTTTTGAGCTGCTATGAGACCGAATGCAATACCTCTGGGAGTATGAGGGAATACACAAAGCAGAATCCACTGAAGTTTCAGGATGTAGTGTGCACTACCTGGTTCCCAGTACCACCTCAGATCCACTGACTGTTCTGAGTGTCACCAGGCCATTGCCTTTCCATGCCTGTGCTTGGTAATTGATGGTGTCAAATGCTGGAGAAAGGGAAAGCAGGACGAATGTGGTGTATTTTCCTGTCCTATAGACCAGAGGAGGCTATCCATCAGAGCAACGAGAGCAGTCTCAGTATAATGTGGTGTCCTGAAGTCTGGTTGTATCCAGGATACTAGCAGCTGAAAGTTGGTATCAGAGACTATTTTTTGCTGGCTTCCAAATATGCTTGCTCATAAAAGGGAGGTCACATGCTTAGGAGGAAATTTTCGGGGGTTTTAGTGTCAATTGAAGCCTTCTTCTTTAAGTTCCCGTTTATGAATACTTCTTTTATACTTTTCAATGACTGTAGAATGTCTTCTCTACACATAGTAAGGAAGGGAATAGAAAAATATACCTTTTGAACACAGTAGCTTATTGAATACGCTGATTATTAATTAATTATTATTATTTTATTTTATTATATTTGTTATTTGATGAATTTCTTCATACCACATATGTTCTATCTTGTAGTCTAAATGTGATGCTGTTGTACACACATCAAGACAGAACTGCTTCGTAGCTTAGAATTACTTTTGTATTTATTCTGTTGTGATACATTGACAAGTTGCTGGGTGTCGCCGTGGAATTTTATTTCTTTTCTTTTCTTTTACAGATAGTCATCCCCTGAGGGAAAGAATATAAAGGAGCCATTGGCACAGAAAATACATGAATATATTCAGGCCCGCCGACAGCACTTCCAGGCCTCAGGGCAGAACAGTGCTGCTGGCTGTGCTGCTGGGCACGCTCTTCTGACACGGTCAAGGCTTCCACATGCCTCCCCGGCTGCCTTTGCCACTGCTGGTACTGCCCCGTAGGTGGCTAGGAGCATAGGAGCTGACTTCCAGATTTCAACCCCCCCTGCTCCATCCTAGGCCCCTTCCCCCAATGCCCCACCCCCGCCCCACCTCTTTCCATCCCTGTTCTGCCCCCTCCACCGAGGGCACCCCATATACAACCAGTGCCTCCCCATAGTGGGGGTCACGATCTGAAGGAGAGGTCCTATGTGTCCCCCCTGCCCAGCCCAGGGTCGCCGCGCTCTCACCGCCCCATGTTACCTGCAAAGGGGCACTTTGTCCTCCCACTGCTCCTGCCCCCTCCCACAGCATGTTCCGCTGCTCTCCCTGGAGGGCAGGAGCCCAGGCGGGGAGCAGGAGGGAGCCCCTTTTAACGCTAGCCCCTCCCGGTCACTCTGCAGCCCTGCCCGGCAGCTCCCTGACCCCAGCACCCGAGCGTGAGCAGGGAGCAAAAGTCACCTCCCCAGCAAGGCTCTCTCAGGCAGCCGCTGTGCAGGGCTGCGGAGACCAAATGCAATACCTCTCAGCGGCTGGAAGGGGCTGAGCCCACCCCTTCCACTCCTGGCATCTGGCCCGCCCCCTCCCTGCCTCTTCCCACCCCCCTCTTCTCTCCCTCTCCCCAGTGCCTCTGGCATGCCGCCAAACAGCTGACGGCGGCGGGCAGGAGGCAGTGAGCTGGATGGGGACAAGCTGATCGGTGGGGCCTCCTGCTGACAGGAGGCACCAAGGCGGGAGGAGGGGCCTGCCAGTGGGTGCTCAGCACCCACTCAGCACCTATGCCTAGGAGCCCTGCGTCCCGCCCAGGTGATTTAAAGGGGTCTGGGGCTCTCAGCTGCCGCTACCATGGCAGCAGCGACGGCCATGGGCCTGGGCCCTTTTCAATCGCCTGGATCCCTAGGCAATTGCTGCCTTTGCCACCCCCGTCGGCAGGCCTGAATCTATTACCAGCCTCATCCAATAGCATTCTGGAGATGATCATAACCTATGGAAAATTAGAGTACAGGATGCCAATTGCCAGGACTTGTATGAAGTTTCACCTTGAGGATTTTTTTTTTTATTTTTTAAGATTGAAAACGATTTTCCCTCTTGTTTTTTAGGATGAATCTGGTGTTTATGGTAGCAACTAGGTAACTCAGGTAGTTTCTTGACTAGTGACAAGAGGTCAAATTCTGTGGTCCTTAACTGAACAAAACTCCCATTGAAAGGAGCATGCCAATTTACCAGCTTGCTCTGTAACAAATCAGTGGAATATTTGTTCAATTCGGAACCAGAGAGTTTATTTAAAAATGAACTCATCAGGGAACTGCCTGATCTACTTGAGTTACTAGGTAACTACCCATCTCAATCAAGTTGGGAGTTTTGCTCAATTAAGAACCCCAACATCTGATATGAAAGAAACTGTGGGCCAGATTTTCAGATAGAATAAAACGGTGTTGCTCCATTGACTTCAACAGTGCTATGCTGATTTACACCAGCTGTGAAATAATGTCTTCTATTTTCATAATGGTATGGGGGAACTGGTTCAGATAAAGTAGGAACCAATTCTTAAACTACTGCCAAAAGTTCACCTGAAATCCCTAGGCTGTCCCTGATGTTTGAAAATACGAGATTAAAGTTTTTCTTTTTGATTTTCTTATAGCTCTGCATTTCTGGTTTCATCTAGTTCAAAAAGTAGAAGCACCAAGATACCCTGGAATGCTAAATTTAGCACAGATGTGAAATCCTGCAAGAATGCCTGCTCTCACAAGCTTTCTAAACTAAAGAGGTCTGGATAAATTCCCATAACTTTTGAATGTATCCAAATTTGAGGATCACAAACAAGCTGTATCTCCAAATATTTTGATGTATGTCCATCACAATAATACAGTCCTGACCTACAAGGAACATTGTTTCAGCAAGAATTGTGCCAATTTCCCTACTGTTCATCATTCTATAATTGCATCTCTAGTGGCTTTCTTGTGAATACCAGGAAGGACAGAAACAAGGGGGCCTACAGTAGAGAGGTAGACATACCATACAGGATGGTAACAAATGAGGGCCCAATCCAACAAACTCACGATTATTTTTACACTAGGGCTGATTGGGCGAAATTTTTTTATTGGTGCTGATTTTTAACAGAAAATTGTTTTGACTAAACAAAATTTTCACAGGAAATGTCTTCCTTCCACAGAAAACTTTAACTATGTTGAAAACCAAAACCCCTTTCACCCAAAAATATTTAAATCTTTCATTGAAAATTCAACATTTTCCACAGGGAGGAAACCCATTTTCTGACCAGCTCTATTTTACACATATAAGCAGTCCCATTGCATAAAGTTAAGTATATGCATAAGGTGTTTCTTAAGCTTCAGAGGCTTAGATTGTAAACTCCTGGGGTAGGGATTATAATTTGCATAGCTCCCAGCATAATGGGGACACAACCTGGTTTCTTCCTTTGGATACTACTGTGATGTAAATAATATAATAAACCTACCTTGGCAAGGGGACGGAGGAGATGACCTAATCGATCTCTTCGATCTCAATTTTCTGATTTAATATCTTTATTTACATTAGAATTTACAAGGCACTCAAGTGGCTCACGAAATGTCTCTTAACACAAGCCAAAAGCTAGAGAAGAAGAGGCTGAAGAGAAGAAGAGCCATTAGCTGCATAATAGTAAGTCTCTGTTCACAGTATTCCAATTTATGAGGGGTTCTGCATAGATATGACACAAGCATTTTCTTCATAATTAGCTGTAATGCTCAGGGTTTCTTGCCCTTTAAATATTATTTGGCAAGTTGTTTTTCATTTTCAGCAGGCAGGCATGCCAGTGACATAAATTAATCTGACAAGTTTGGTATTTTACATTAAGATATATAAATATACCAATATTTCTGTCACACTAAATGGGCTCCATAAGGGGATGTTTAATAGATCTCATTTCATAATGCACAACACAATAAACTAGTCTAGACTGGAGTTTAATTCGCTAAGCCATCTTCTTTCATGGGGAAAGATTAAATAATTCTTCACAGACCTGGCTCAGGCTTTCTTTAGGCAATCAACAACAATGGATCCACCACAACATTACATACAATCCTTCAGATGAATTATAGGATTGTCTGTCAAATGGGAATAACATGGACAGAGTTCTAAATGATCCCTAGACACTAAATATAAAAGCAGTTTTGTTATGAGCTTAATTGACCCAAATAGAAAAATGGAAGGAGATTCAGAGTCAGTGCTTCCACATCCTCCTGTGCTTGCATCATTAAACTCTTTCATTGAAGGGGTCTCTGAACAATGGATGATCTTGTGTGCTGAAATATTTAAATATAATGAGGTAAATGAAAGACGGAGATGGAAGTTGGTAGCCTTTCTTTGGAATCTCCTTGCTTTTGTTAGTTTAAGTCATTCCGATACCTGCACATACTCAAAGCATTGTGTAAGATTTTAGCTTTGCACCTCCCTCTGAAGTCAATGCATTTGATGCACGTCTGTTACCTATAGCCTTGCTAGTGCCCTGTTCCTGCTTCCATTGATGTTGATGGAGTTTTGACACTGATTTAAATGGGAATTGGATTGGGCCCAATATAAAATTCATCAGAGTAAATAATTAATTACTGACTCCTGAGTTTGAACCCAAATTAATAAATCCACTCATTTACAGAAAGCAAACTAGAGTTGGCAACAAGAATGAGCTCAGATCAAAAGAAAATAGTTCTAAAAACAAACCAAAAATGACCCAGCATCTGTATGTCTACTGTGCCAGTAAACAGAGTTCAGAAGGCAAATTCTTCTGGTTCCTCAAATGTAACTCAAAAAGAATCTGGGCATGATCCAAAGCTCTTTTGAAATCAGTGGGATTCTTTCCGTTAACTTTAATGGGCTGTAAATCTCGGAAGAACAGACTTTTTTCTGTGTAAGCTGGCATGTCAGCTTACCTTCATAACTGGAGCTCGGAACACCTAGATAGGCAAAACTTTAAGAGAGACAGACAGAAAGGTGCATTAAATATTTTCAGACCCCTGAAGAGGTTCATTTCAGACTCTAGCTGAGTAGTTGGTGAAGATTTGTGGAGGAAGCAGGTGCTTATATTACTTGAGCCCTTACGCCTAGTTCTGGGACTGCTACAATGTCAATGGACCTTGTGTGATGTGACTCTTCTCATATAAAGCTCAAAATCCTCTTCACCTTGTCCATACGAGGAATCCCATCAATTCCAGTGGGACTGCTCATGTGAGTAAGGTGAGCAGGATTTACCTATATGAGGGAAGGGTAGATGCAAATGAAAAGCTGTGATCCGGGGGCATTCACCTGTAGTATCAAAACACACTGATGAGTATGTGATATAGGTCCCTCTCTGTGCTCAATCCACAGGGGATGTGAGTCTCTTATAGTCCCAGTTAGGGAGGCTTGTTTCTTTAGCTCAAGCTATACCGGCTCAGATTTTTAGCTATGAAGGCTACCCAATTCCGTCCCCGGTGCATTGTCCAAAATGGCAGTCATCTCAGTCACACGCCGGGAGGTGCCGAGACTGGGGGTGAATTATGGACGCAGCAGGTATGTGACCAATAGATCTGCAATTTCATAGATTGGTTTGTATGGGAGAGTGGCTACTTCAAACCTTAAGGCCCCCCGGCCTCAGACCATGGGGAAACCTTCCTGTGCAATGCTTGGTTATCTGGGTTTTTATGTCTCCCAGAGGATTTAGCCCATAGAGACTGAAAAGCCACAACAGATGTTCTTTGTGTCCTGCACATTGAGTCTTGCCAAAACATAAGGATACTGTTGGGAAGCACAAGTACTATTGTCACACGATTTTATGATAGTAAAAACTAGCAGCACAGATGCATAAACTATCCCTGAACATGCCCTACTGTATTTAGTGAACTCGTACGGTTAGGTACGTAAAATTTTCGGGGGGATATGATATATCATGTTCTTCAGAAGGTAGATGTTAGAAAGGTCTTTTGAGCTTCTTCTGGACTTTTTCTTTGCTTTCTGAAACTTAGGTTTGCTTTTTATTGAAACTGATGGGCATCTCCCTATTTAGCCATAGCTGCAGAAGCTAAATTAAACACTAAATACTGAATATATTACAATAGAAGCTTAGAAAACTGTAGCAGGTATTTTAATGTTTTTGTTTTTCTTTTAGAAAAAAACTGTTTAATCCCAATCTGTTTCAAAATATGATTTTTAAAAAGCCTAAAATAGTTTTAAAGTGACTCCAAACAAATTTTGTTTTAAAACGAAGAAGGAAAAAAATGAGCTTCTTTAAATTTGGGCTGAGATGTTGTTAGGCTCTAGTCCAATGTGAACTAAACCAGCTTTTCAGAAAAAGGCTTAATAACAAAAATACTGACAAAGCCAGGTATCATTATAATTCACTCTAAGGCATTATAGAACATCAAAAGTAATATCTGGATCCCCAAGTTTTGTTTTCAGTAATTTTTTTTGGATGATCTTTTATAATTTCTCAAGAACACAGATTTGGCCTCAGAAATTTTTGGCAGGGGGTTTTATCAGTTTAAACAAATGCATAACTGACATAAATTAGTTTGATAAATGTTCGCATAATTTCCCCTTTGGGTAGAGAGGAAAGAGCCAATCTTTTGTTATGGCGTTGTTACATAAGAAAGTTGGTGTCCTTTAACGGGTTATAAATTTGAAACTGGTATTTTAATATTTTGAAATGACAGTGCTACAACTTTCATAGCTAGACCCTGCATACGTAGTCCTTTCACATTCAAAACTTCCACTGGCTTCAGCACAAGGCTTGGGTTCACAAGGAATGCAAGATAGGTCCCATATTAACTTTTCCCTGTAATCTATGATCCACGAGTTGATCTCTAACCAACCTGATTACATAGTGGATGTTCTAAATGGCAGTGCTGATTTGCAGCTTGATTCTGCATGATTCTGACCACTCTGGTCCTGATCCAGCAAAGTATTTAAGCATGTGCTTAAAGATTAGCACAGAAGTAGACTTGGTTCCTTCAGTTTAAGAATTTTGCTGGATTAGGCCCAAAGTGCTAAACAACTGAGAAGACTGAGACCATGGTAACTGGATGAAACAAACAAAAGGAGCAATTAGGATAAAAGTTCATTTAGGGCACAGGCAATAGGGTCGAGGTCACAGAGGAGATGCGGAGTGGTTCAGAGGTGAACACATGAAGCTTGAACTGTATGCAGAAGAATTGGGGGCAGTGCAGTTATTTGTGAAGAGGGTAAATGTGGTCTGATGGGAAAGGAAGAAGAATGACTGTTGTAGACACTGTGATATCGATGTGCCACTTTCATAGATCCTAGACCCTACCAATTTGGGGAGTAAGGGAGCAATTATTACTAAAGAATTAGCCTATATTAAACTAGGTTTTAATTGTGATGGCACTTTTGTGGCAAAGCCAAGCTGTTCCCTTTCTCCTTTAATAATCTGATCACTTATGTCTGTGTTTCACTAGAAGATAATGCTGTTAGAGTAGAAAAACACATTTATAGCTCCTTTTATAGAACACAAACGTTATAAAAATTAGTGAGATCAAAACTTGAGAATTCATTTCACCAGTTGTCATGAACCCTTTTATGTCTGGAGTTTTGGGTGAAGGAACTT
Source organism: Caretta caretta (assembly GCF_965140235.1). NCBI lineage: Eukaryota > Metazoa > Chordata > Testudines > Cheloniidae > Caretta > Caretta caretta. The sequence goes on from NC_134210.1 coordinate 28,806,927, forward strand.
TTATTCACAAGAATGTAAGTAGAAAGCAAAAGTACCTTGAATAATAGCATGAGCAAATGTTCACAAGAGATTTGCACTACATGTACTCTCATGGCTATCTTGAAAGTCCCATTTATTATTTTCACAATAAATTCACTTCTTCTTAGCATATGTGCAACTTGCCTCAGTGGCACGTGACCAGGATTCATCACTGAATTTGATCCGCAGGTTGGATCGTTAGCTTCCCCGGCTTGGGCCAGATACTGATGTGGAATGCAACATGAATGCTAAGCCATGCTCCGCAAAGAGTCAATGAAAAGTTATAAATGTTCTTATTTGGAAAAAGAAAAATGTATATATAAATCGTAGGTTCTCAGAGAACAGAAACAATATCATGTAATGTAGATAACATGATATATGGCGTGAACAGCAAACATTTAAAGCACCATGCAACCTTTTTAGTTACTAAACGGACTAATGTAATAGGATACATGCTCCACAATTAATAATTCAACCTGCTCTACATGCATTGTACTTGAAATTACAGAAGAATGTACACATTATTGTACACCTCACTGTTGGCACTATATAGAGGAAAATGTGGTGTTTATTTGGATTCTACGATCAGTTAACTTCTAATAAACAGGTTTCAGAGTAGCAGCTGTTTTAGTCTGTATTCGCAAAAAGAAAAGGAGTACTTGTGGCACCTTAGAGACTAACCAATTTATTTGAGCATAAGCTTTCGTGAGCTACAGCTCACTTCATCTGATGCATAAAAGTGGAAAATGCAGTGAGGATGTTTTTATACACACAGACCATGAAAAAATGGGTGTTTATCACTTCAAAAGGTTTTCTCCCCCCACCCCACTCTCCTGCTGGTAATAGCTTATCTAAAGTGATCATTCTCCTTACAATGTGTATGATAATCAAGGTGGGCCATTTCCAGCAGAAATCCAGGTTTTCTTTCCCCCCACCCACTCTCCTGCTGGTAATAGCTTATCTAAAGTGATCACTCTCCTTATAATGTGTATGATAATCAAGGTGGGCCATTTCCAGCACAAATCCAGGGTTTAACAAGAACGTCTGAGGAGGGGGAGGGGGGTAGGAAAAAACAAGGGGAAATAGGTTACCTTGCATAATGACTTAGCCACTCCCAGTCTCTATTCAAGCCTAAGTTAATTGTATCCAATTTGCAAATTAATTCCAATTCAGCAGTCTCTCATTGGACTCTGTTTTTGAAGTTTTTTTGTTGAAGAATAGTCACTTTTAGGTCAGAAATCGCGTGACCAGAGAGATTGAAGTGTTCTCCGACTGGTTTATGAATGTTATAATTCTTGACATCTGATTTGTGTCCATTTATTCTTTTACGTAGAGACTGTCCAGTTTGACCAATGTACATGGCAGAGGGGCATTGCTTGCACATGATGGCATATATCACATTGGTGGATGTGCAGGTGAATGAGCCTCTGATAGTGTGGCTGATGTTATTAGGCCCTGTGTTGGTGTCCCCTGAATAGATATGGGGGCACAGTTGGCAACGGGCTTTGTTGCAAGGATAGGTTCCTGGGTTAGTGGTTCTGTTGTGTGGTATATAGTTGCTGGTGAGTATTTGCTTCAGGTTGGGGGGCTGTCTGTAGGCAAGGACTGGCCTGTCTCCTAAGATTTGTGAGAGTGATGGGTCGTCCTTCAGGATAGGTTGTAGATCCTTGATAATGCGTTGGAGGGGTTTTAGTTGGGGGCTGAAGGTGACGGCTAGTGGTGTTCTGTTATTTTCTTTGTTGGGCCTGTCCTGTAGTAGGTGACTTCTGGGTACTCTTCTGGTTCTGTCAATCTGTTTCTTCACTTCAGCAGGTGGGTACTTAGTTGTAAGGATGCTTGATAGAGATCTTGTAGGTGTTTGTCTCTGTCTGAGGGGTTGAGGTTGTATTGCAGATGAAGTGAGCTGTAGCTCACAAAAGCTTATGCTCAAATAAATTGGTTAGTCTCTAAGGTGCCACAAGTACTCCTTTTCTTTTTTCTTATAAACACTCAGAGTTAGAGCAGGACAGAAAATGGAACTTCCATTCTGTAAGCAATTCTGACTTTTTAAAAAAAATCATTCTGAATTAGAACAAAAAAGAAATTTTCCACAAAAGACAAATTCAGAAGCATGAAAATATTTCATTTTGACTATGTTGAATTGTTTCATTTTGATAATATCAATATATTACATACATACATATATATAGTACTATGATAGTTAAAACAAAAGTAATGGAAACAATAAGAACAAAATTAAATGTTTTTACCTTGTAAAATGAAACTTTCCTGTTAAAAAAATTGTCAAAATTGACACATTCCTGTGAAACATTTCAGTTTTAATGAAACTGTATTTTCTGAGAGAAAAACTGTTCCATCAAACATTTCTCAACCAGCTCTACTTTGTACAAAGTCTTGTTGTATTAATTTAGAGATAATATATGGGTCTACAGAGTCAAAGGTGTTAACAAGATCCAGTCATTGCCCAACATTAAACAGTGTTAAACAAGGTTTGGGATTTGGTATACAGAATCATAGAATATTAGGATGGAAGAGACCTCAGGTGGTCATCTAGTCCAACGCCCTGCTCAAAGCAGGACCAACCCCAACTAAATCATCCCAGCCAGGGCTTTTTCCAGCCGGCCTTAAAAACCTCTAAGGAAGGAGATTCCACCACCTCCCTAGGTAACCCATTCCAGTGCTTCACCACCCTCCTAATTTTTCCTAATATCCAAGAAACAGTTTTTCCTAATATCCAACCTACACCTCCCCCACTGCAACTTGAGAGCATTGCTCCTTGTTCTGCCATCTGCCACCACTGAGAACAGCTGAGCTCCATCGTCTTTGGAATCCCCCTTCAGATAGTTGAAGGCTGCTATCAAATCCCCCCTCACTCTTCTCTTCTGCAGACTAAATAAGCCCAGTTCCCTCAGTCTCTGCTCATAAGTCATGTGACCTCAGTCTGTTTAGTGCCATGTGCCACGGCAAACCCCATTAACAATCTTTTAAACCCTGTTTTAAAGAACCAGAAAAAGAAGGAAAAACAGTTAAAGCATTTGAACTGTCAAGTATTAAGCAAATCTTTAATTTTAACAACATATTTTGTTCCTTAGCTGGAGAGAGTTTTTAAAAGGAAAGAGACCTTTGTTTAACAGTCTCTTTTATGGCAATAATTGTCCCTTTGGGGGAAAAGAGAAAAAGTTAGTTGAGATGTGATGGACCTTTTGTTAAAATTCAATCCCATTTCTTAGAAGACAAAAGAAGAAAGAAGAGAGGAAAGACAGAAAATGCAGCTTCTGTCTCGCGTGTGGATTTTCACTTGCAGCCTCACTGCTGGAAAACATAGGCACAGTACATGGGCTTATGAGCCACTCTGAGACCTGTCAACTTGTAGCAGTGTTGAGCAGTTTAGGGCATTGCTTTTAACTGCCTCTTTCTAGTCTCAGGTGTACGGCAGTGTTACAAAATATACATTCTTGCCTTGCTAGTTCAGACTCTTATAAACAGAAGGCAAAAGGAGTGAGAGAGGAAAGAGAAGAAAAAAGGTAGAGATGTTTTATAATTTTCTTTCGCCTCGTTTGTTAGATTTCAGAGTAGCAGCCGTGTTAGTCTGTATTCGCAAAAAGAAAAGGAGTACTTGTGGCACCTTAGAGACTTAGAGACCTTAGAGACAAATAAGTTGGTTAGTCTCTAAGGTGCCACAAGTACTCCTTTTTTTTTGTTAGATAAAAGCATGTTCCTCTTGCTATTATCTATGGTCAAGACCATGAATCCTCAGTAAAAACAGAAAGCAGTGAGACAGAGGGCTATCTTTCAAAATTCATACAATTACTTTGCCTTCAAAAATTGGGAAGATATAAGTGGGAATTCAGAAATCGGTGGGAGTCCTGATCATGATCCAGAATACATTTCCTTAAAGCTGTGAGTGGAGAGAGAGAAAACTGAAGGTGATACTGAGACTTCCTAGGCCTGTCACCTCTGCAGCCAAATTAGGTGACCATCATGATTGTTTTAGCACTGACAGTGGGCTGGTAATATTCACATATAGAGGAAAGCATGGTCCCTGCCCTTAAGGGTTCCATGATTTGATTCAGACCTGATTGTTCAGTCTAATCACAAATGGAGCACAGCCTTAGGACATAATCTCATTGTGAACAGTTAATTGTTTTAATATAATTGTTCTGCTGATTGATTTGGAATGATCACTGACAGGCTCAATGGAAGTGGGAGAGTTTGTTTAGCTCACATGGGTGGGTGTTCTGAGCATAAGGACACAAGAAGAAGAGTGGTAGCGGGGAGGTTTGTGAGGCACACAGGCAGCAAGGGACAGGAGCAGGAGAAACTGAAAGCAGAGGCAGAGCTGTGCAGGCCATTGAAGGAAAGAAGAAGCTTAGATTTTGCTATGAAAAGGGAGAAGAACCCAGTCAAGTGATTCAAGCAGAATGACATGATCAGTTTAGCTGCAGCATTTTGTACAGGATCGTGGGGTGAGATTTTGTGGAGGATGAAATTTGACCTTGAAGTGACTGGCATGGGAGACCAGCAGGATAGTGGTGCTGTCAGTGAAAATGATGAAGGAGAAGGGAGAGGTTGCCCCATACTGTACAGTGCTCACATGCACATTCCAGAGGTGGGAACTAAAGCAGAAGCAGTGGGCCCTCACTGGTTGCCACTGAAAGGCATATTGAGTATGCCTGTAATTAATGTCCATTTGCAGCCAAGGTGAGTCAGTGCCCCAGCTAAAACTTTGACTCAGAGCAGCTAGCGGAATAACCTCACTACAGATCAAGAGATGGGGGCCACGGTTACCAACTCTTACAGGATGTTTCCCTCCATTCCTTTCTAGTAGAGAATTTCTCTTCAGGAGATTGGTCAAACATTGATGTGACTGACCCCAAAACTGGGAAATTGTGGCAAATGATTTTTTAAAAAAATATTTGCTTGGAAGTTAAAATGTGGAATTGCCTCTTAGCATGTCCCAAAATTCCTGTTTCAAAAAAACACGTGCTGGCTTCATCAGAACAGGTCTTTGTGTATTGGGGGCATTTTCATGAAATATCTGTATTGGAATATTCTACAATTAATGAGCAGCTTAGGTTCCTAAACTGGCAAGAATTAATAGTGTGCCACTCCAGACCCCTCAGGATATGTCATCAGACTGTCAGTCAGGAGACCTGGGTTCTACGTCTGACTCCACCATTGACTCTAACCGTGATCTAGGCAACTCAGTTAACCTCTCTGCTTCAGTTTGTAGCTCCTTTTGTTAATTCCTCTGTGATTCAGATCTACAAAATGGGGATAATAAAGCCAACCTGTATCAATTGCTTTAAGATCTACAAACAAAAGCACAGTATAGATTTTACTGCTATTGTTTTATGCACAACTCCTTTTAATATTAGTGGAAGGTACTGCAGACAGACATAAAGGGAAGCATGTATTCCATTCTGCTTTAAATTAAACACAGCCGCCAGCCAGGCTTAGAGTTTCTGTTCAAACCTGAACAACCCAATTTACAGACCATATTAAAAACCATAAGTATTGATGTGGAGAGTGAAAGCCAGTTCTTCTGCTGGTGCAAATTGGTATAGCTCCATGTCCAGGGAAAGCTGTTTTTGATTATTGACTAGGATAACTATGTCAGGACAGCTTATAGTACAGTAAAGGGAGCTGGATGCTTATATTATAAATACCTTGGAAGAAATTGCTAGAATCATTCAGACATGTTCTCGGAAGGTTGATCCAGGAATGGTAGTGAACATTGATCATTACGTTGTGATAACTATGAATAAGTGCCAAATAAAGCATAGTCTTATTCCTATAAACTCTCCTGTCTTTGTGCCAGTTCTTTTGAAATGAGTGAACAAAGAAACCATGCCAAAGACAGAAATCCAAGGGCATGTAGAGGCACAATACAGAGAGTAAGGTCTTCAACAGCACCAAGAATAAGTACCTTGATATATCCCTGAAATCTGTTCAATACATATGTGAGGATGGGTGGTGGTGGTCGGGGACTCCCTTCTAAGGGGAACAGAGTCATCCATCTGCCGTCCAGATTGGGAAACTCCAGAAGTGTGCTGCTTGCCTGGAGCTAGAATTTAGGATCTGATGGAGTGACTGCCAAGACTGATCAAGCCCTTGGACTGCTACCCCTTCCTAATTCTCCATGTGGGAACCAATGATACTGCCAAGAATGACCTTGAGGGGGGTCACTGCAGACTATGTGGCTCTGGGAAGAAGGATAAAGGAGTTTGAGGCTCAAGTCATGTTCTCGTCCATCCTCCCTGTTGGAGGAAAAGGCCCAGGTAGGGACCATCGAATTGTAGAGGTAAATGCGTGGTTGAGCAGATGGTGTCAGAGAGAGGGCTTTAGATTCTTTGACCATGGGATGTTGTTCCAGGAAGAACAATTGCTAGGAAGAGATGGGATCCACCTAACGAAGAGAGGGAAGAGCATCTTCGCAGGCAGGCTTGCTAACCTAGAGAGGAAGGCTTTAAACTAGGTTCGCCCGGGGACGGAGACCTAAGCTTTGAGGTAAGAGGGGAAGTGGGATACCGGGAGGAAACACAAGGAGGAGGGTGCAACAGGTGAGGCCTCCTGAGTCATACTGAGAAAGTAGAGCAATCGGCTAGTTTTCTTAGGTGCCCGTACACAAACGCAAGAAGCCTGGGAAACAAGCAGGAAGAATTGGAAGTCCTGGCACAGTCAAGGAACTATGATGTGATTGGAATAACAGAATCCTGGTGGGGTAACTTATATGACTGGAGCACTGCCATAGGGGGGTATAAACTATTCAGGAAGGACAGGCGGGGGAGATAAGGTGGAGGAGTTGCACTGTATGTAAGAGAGCAGTATGATTGCTCAGAGCTTCAGTATGAAACTGGAGAAAAGCCTGTTGAGAGTCTTTGCGTTAAGTTTAGAGGCAAGAGCAACAAGGGTGATGTCACATCAGACCAAGAGGATGAGGTAGATGAGGCTGTCTTCGGACAACTAACAGAAGTTTCCAGATCACAGGCCCTGTTTCTCATGGGAGACTTCAATCACCCTGACATCTGCTGGGAGAGCAATACAGCAGTGCACAGACAATCCAGAAAGTTTTCGGAGAGTGTTGGGGACAACTTCCTGGTTCAAGTGCTGGAGGAAACAACCAGGGGCCATGCTCCTCTTCACCTCCTGCTCACAAACAGGGAAGAATTGGTAGGGGTAGTAGAAGTGGGTGACAACCTGGGCAGCAGAATACGGACCCTGGACTTCAGAAAAGCAGACTTTGACTCCCTCAGGGAACTGATGGGCAGGATCCCATCAGATTAGCCTCCCAGGCTAATATGTGGGGAAAAGAAGGCCAGGAGAGCTGGCTGTATTTTAAAGAAGCCTTATTGAGGGCACAGGAACAAACCATCCTGATGTGCAGAAAGAATAGCAAATATGGCAGGCAACCAGCTTGGCTTAACAGAGAAATCTTCGGTGAGCTTAAATACAAAAAGGAAGCTTACAAGAAGTGGAAACTTGGACAGATAACTAGGGAGGAGTATACAAATATTGCTCCAGCATGCAGGGGTGTAATCAGGAAGGCCAAAGCACAATTGGAGGTGCAGCTAGCAAGGGATGTAAAGGGTAACAACAAGGGTTTCTACAGGTATGTTAGCAACAAGAAGAAGGTCAGGGGAAGTGTGGGACCCTTACTGAATGAGGGAGGGAACCTAGTGACAGATGATTTGAAAAAAGCTGAAGTACTCAATGCTTTTTTGCCTTTGTCTTCACAGATGAGGTCAGCACCCAGACTGCTGCACTGGGCAGCACAATATAGGGAGGAGGTGAGTAGCTCTCAGTGGTGAAAGAACAGATTAAGGACTATTTAGAAAAGCTGGACATGCACAAGTCCATGGGGCCGGATGCAATGCATCCAAGAGTGCTGAGGGAGTTGGCAGATGTGATTGCAGAGCCATTGGCCATTATCTTTGAAAACTCATGGCAATTGTGGGAGGTCCTGGATGATTAGAAAAAGGCAAATATAGTGCCCATCTTTAAAAAAGAGAAGAAGGAGAATCTGGTCAGCCTCACCTCAGTCCCAAAAAATCATGGAGTAGGTCCTCAAGGAATCCATTTTGAAGCACTTGGAGGAGAGGAAGGTGATCAGGAACAGTCAACATGGCTTCAACTAATGGCAAGTCATGCCTGACCAACCTGATTGCCTTCTATGATGAGATAACTGGCTCTGTGGATTTGGGGAAAGCTGTGGATGTGCTATACCTTGACTTTAGCAAAGCTTTTGATACGGTCTCCCACGGTATTCTTGCCAGCAGGTTAAAGACATATGGATTGGACGAATGGACTATAGGGTGGATAGAAAGCTGGCTAGATCATCCGGCTCAATGGGTAGTGATCAACGGCTTGATGTCTCGTTGGCAGCCGGTATCAAGCGGAGTGCCCCAGTTGGGCCGGTTTTGTTCAATATCTTCATTAATGATCTGGATGGTGGATGGATTGCACCCCCATCAAGTTTGAAGATGACGCTAAGGTGGGGGGAGAGGTAGATATGCTGGAGGGTAGGGATAGGGTCCAAAGTAACCTAGACAAATTGGAGGATTGGGCCAAAAGAAATCTGATGAGGTTCAACAAGGACAAGTGCAGAGTCCTGCACTTAGGACAGAAGAATCCCATGCACTGCTACAAGCTCGGGACCAACTGGCTAACCGGCAGTTCTGCAGAAAAGGACTTGGGGATTACAGTGGGCGAGAAGCTGGATATGAGTCAACAGTGTGCCTTGTTGCCAAGAAGGCTAACAGCATATTGGGCTGCATTAGTAGAAGAGTTGCCAGCTGATGGAGGGAAGTAATTATTCCCCGTATCCGGCACTGGTGAGGCCACGTCTGGAGTACTGCGTCCAGTTTTGGGGCCCCCACGACAGAAAGGATGTGGACAAATTGGAGACAGTCCAGCGGAGGCCAACAAAAATGATTAGGGAGCTGGGGCATATGATTGAAGGGGGGTTCCAAAGAGGATGGAGCTAGGCTGTTCTCAGTGGTGGCAGATGACAGAACAAGGAGCAATGGTCTCAAGTTGCAGTGGGAGAGATCTAGGTTGGATATTAGGAAACACTATTTCAGTAGGAGGGTGGTGAAGCACTGGAATGGGTTACCTAGGGAGGTAATGTAATCTCCATCCTTAGAGGTTTTTAAGACCCGGCTTGACAAAGTCCTGGCTGGGATGTGTTGGTGCTGCTTTGAGCAGGGGGTTGGGCTTGATGACCTCCTGAGGTCTCTTCCAACCATAATTGTCTATGATTCTATCTTGGTTTAATAAATGATCACCTGCTCCCTAAGCAATAAGAGTTAAATCTTAGCCAATGTGAATAGGCTGTGCGGAATTAGGTGGTATAATCCAGTTTCCCATTAAGGAGGCAGGATTCTAAGCATCCAAGCAGTCCCACTGCAGTTGCTATTGCAACATGAGGGATGCAGTGGGATTTACTGACTACTTTACATAGGTTTAACCCCAACAGTCTGCAGAGTTGCAGCCATCACCCAACTATTCTATCTCAAGATCTGTTGCCATGCCATGTAGAGAGTCCCCGCATGGCTTCCAAACCACTCTTTATGCAACTGAATGCAAACAGTCCCTCTGCATTCAGGTCTTTTCATTGCCTTTAGCTGGGCTCAAGGATAATCAGGAAGCATAACTAAATGTGTTATTTCTGTGTATTAATTGAGTTCCTGCTTGTAAAATCCAGCTTTTTTCCAGCTACTTTATTAACCAATTACAGTTACATTTAGAAGTTCAGCCTTAATTTAATCTCCTTGTCTGTATTAAATAAACATTACTTCCTGTTTCTATCACGCCTTCAGTCTGGAGCAGGTGATGATTCTCCACAGGGGCTCAGAGCCTACAATAATTCTTTGTTTTTTTCCAACTGGAACAAGTATCTGCTTTAATTTGAAATAATTCACACACAGCTTAAGGCAGTTCTTCTGATGTACAAGATCTGAACATTGTCTGGTTTTTGGCTGATACTAATTATTTTTTCTACTATTCTGGCATATTGCTCAGGATAATAAGGTGTTTACCTTGAATTCCCCATTGGCTATGCTAAGAATCATAGAATCATAGAATCATAGAATATAAGGGTTGGAAGGGACCCCAGAAGGTCATCTAGTCCAACCCCCTGCTCGAAGCAGGACCAATTCCCAGTTAAATCATCCCAGCCAGGGCTTTGTCAAGCCTGACCTTAAAAACCTCTAAGGAAGGAGATTCTACCACCTCCCTAGGTAACGCATTCCAGTGTTTCACCACCCTCTTAGTGAAAAAGTTTTTCCTAATATCCAATCTAAACCTCCCCCACTGCAGCTTGAGACCATTACTCCTCGTTCTGTCATCTGATACCATTGAGAACAGTCTAGAGCCATCCTCTTTGGAACCCCCTTTCAGGTAGTTGAAAGCAGCTATCAAATCCCCCCTCATTCTTCTCTTCTGCAGGCTAAACAATCCCAGCTCCCTCAGCCTCTCCTCATAACTCATGTGTTCCAGACCCCTAATCATTTTTGTTGCCCTTCGCTGGACTCTCTCCAATTTATCCACATCCTTCTTGAAGTGTGGGGCCCAAAACTGGACACAGTACTCCAGATGAGGCCTCACCAATGTCGAATAGAGGGGAACGATCACGTCCCTCGATCTGCTCGCTATGCCCCTACTTATACATCCCAAAATGCCATTGGCCTTCTTGGCAACAAGGGCACACTGCTGACTCATATCCAGCTTCTCGTCCACTGTCACCCCTAGGTCCTTTTCCGCAGAACTGCTGCCTAGCCATTCGGTCCCTAGTCTGTAGCTGTCCATTGGGTTCTTCCGTCCTAAGTGCAGGACCCTGCACTTATCCTTATTGAACCTCATCAGATTTCTTTTGGCCCAATCCTCCAATTTGTCTAGGTCCTTCTGTATCCTATCCCTCCCCTCCAGCGTATCTACCACTCCTCCCAGTTTAGTATCATCCGCAAATTTGCTGAGAGTGCAATCCACACCATCCTCCAGATCATTTATGAAGATATTGAACAAAACCGGCCCCAGGACCGACCCTTGGGGCACTCCACTTGATACCGGCTGCCAACTAGACATGGAGCCATTGATAACTACCCGTTGAGCCCGACAATCTAGCCAGCTTTCTACCCACCTTGTAGTGCATTCATCCAGCCCATACTTCCTTAACTTGCTGACAAGAATACTGTGGGAGACCGTGTCAAAAGCTTTGCTAAAGTCAAGAAACAATACATCCACTGCTTTCCCTTCATCCACAGAACCAGTAATCTCATCATAGAAGGCGATTAGATTAGTGAGGCATGACCTTCCCTTGGTGAATCCATGCTGGCTGTTCCTGATCACTTTCCTCTCATACAAGTGCTTCAGGATTGATTCTTTGAGGACCTGCTCCATGATTTTTCCAGGGACTGAAGTGAGGCTGACTGGCCTGTAGTTCCCAGGATCCTCCTTCTTCCCTTTTTTAAAGATTGGCACTACATTAGCCTTTTTCCAGTCATCCGGGACTTCCCCGGTTCTCCACGAGTTTTCAAAGATAATGGCCAATGGCTCTGCAATCACAGCCGCCAGTTCCTTCAGCACTCTCGGATGCAACTCATCCGGCCCCATGGACTTGTGCACGTACAGCTTTTCTAAATAGTCCCTAACCACCTCTATCTCCACAGAGGGCTGTCCATCTCTTCCCCATTTTGTGATGCCCAGCGTAGCAGTCTGGGAGCTGACCTTGTTAGTGAAAACAGAGGCAAAAAAAGCATTGAGTACATTAGCTTTTTCCACATCCTCTGTCACTAGTTTGCCTCCCTCATTCAGTAAGGGGCCCACACATTCCTTGGCTTTCTTCTTGTTGCCAACATACCTGAAGAAACCCTTCTTGTTACTCTTGACATCTCTGGCTAGCTGCAGCTCCAGGTGCGATTTGGCCCTCCTGATAACATTCCTACATGCCCGAGCAATATTTTTATACTCTTGCCTGGTCATATGTCCAACCTTCCACTTCTTGTAAGCTTCTTTTTTATGTTTAAGATCCGCTAAGATTTCACCATTAAGCCAAGCTGGTCGCCTGCCATATTTACTATTCTTTCGACTCATTGGGATGGTTTGTCCCTGTAACCTCAACAGGGATTCCTTGAAATACAGCCAGCTCTCCTGGACTCCTTTCCCCTTCAAGTTAGTCCCCCAGGGGATCCTGGCCATCCGTTCCCTGAGGGAGTCGAAGTCTGCTTTCCTGAAGTCCAGGGTCCGTATCGTGCTGCTTACCTTTCTTCCCTGTGTCAGGATCCTGAACTCAACCAACTCATGGTCACTGCCTCCCAGATTCCCATCCACTTTTGCTTCCCCCACTAATTCTACCCGGTTTGTGAGCAGCAGGTCAAGAAAAGCGCCCCCCCTAGTTGGCTCCTCTAGCACTTGCGCCAGGAAATTGTCCCCTACGCTTTCCAAAAACTTCCTGGATTGTCTATGCACCGCTGTATTGCTCTCCCAGCAGATATCAGGAAAATTAAAGTCACCCATGAGAATCAGGGCATGCGATCCAGTAGCTTCCGTGAGCTGCCGGAAGAAAGCCTCATCTACCTCATCCCCCTGGTCCGGTGGTCTATAGCAGACTCCCACCACTACATCACTCTTGTTGCACACACTTCTAAACTTAATCCAGAGACACTCAGGTTTTTCTGCAGTTTCGTACCGGAGCTCTGAGCAGTCATACTGCTCCCTTACATACAGTGCTACTCCCCCACCTTTTCTGCCCTGCCTGTCCTTCCTGAACAGTTTATAACCATCCATGACAGTACTCCAGTCATGTGAGTTATCCCACCAAGTCTCTGTTATTCCGATCAAGTCATAGTTCTTTGACATCACCAGGACCTCCAGTTCTCCCTGCTTGAAAGGAGTAGGCACACAGACAGAGACACAGCAGGGGCCAAAGAAACCTGTCCTTTCAACTACTTGTCATCAGTGTCTTTCATTAGCATATTGAAATTACTATCACTCAAGCAGAGATGGGCCTAAGCTATAGAATTTGGATCTGGGTTTTAAAACTCAAAAATTTGTGGTCGTTCGGAACCAAAATTTTGGTTCAGCCCATTCATAGAAGCCAAATGTGGAACCCAGAGCAGAGCCTTGTTCGAAACTCCCTACGTATCCAGGTTTAAGTGGTATCCAGATTTGGGGTTCTGGTTTTGGGAACATCTTACTTTGTTTATGAAAAGAAACAGTATTTTGCATGCATATGAATTACTCCATAGGGTGATCATATTTCCCAAAGGGAAAACAGGACACTGTGTGGGAAGTCCCAAGCTCTACCCCCAGGGCTGATCCAACCTCCTCACCTGAGCCCCCCCAAGGACTTGGCCCAAGCCAGTTGCCGCTCATTCCCCCTCCATCGCAGGGCTGGCCCGAGCTCCCCTTTCCCCTGTGGGGCTGACGCTGGCATCACTGCTCACTTGAGCCCTGCCTGCCCCCCCACCCAAGCCCTGCCTACCCCTGCACATTCCTCCAACCCCACTTTTTTGACAAAAGTGGGCATTTGTCCTGTTTGCTCTTGCCAACTGATCAAGTTGACTGCAATAACTATATCTTTATTCAAACAGATTATTACATCCATAAAAACATTCATTTTCAAATAAATTTTTTCAGTTGCCCCCAGTATTTCAGAATTAAGCATGAAAAATAACAATACAAATTTAAAAGTACAGCAACTCCTTTGTTCTTTTGTTCTTTGTTCTTGGTTTCTCTTCAATGCCTGGCTTTCTCTTTGTTCTTTTGTGCTCTGTTTTGCTAAGCACACCTATGTATCCAATTTCCCTCTATCTTCATATGGCTACATCAATTTCTAATACAATTGAAAAGTTAGAACTATTGACATCAGGATGAAGAGTGGCAAAACTGTAATTATAAATAGGGCCCTACCAAATTCATGGCCATGAAAAATGCATCAAGGACCATGAAATCTGGTCTTGTACCATGAAATCTGGTCTTTTGTGTGCTTTTACCCAATACTATGCAAATTTCAAAGAGGAGACCAGTGTTTTTCAAATTGGGGGTCCTGACCCAAAAGCACATTGCAGAGAGGTTGCAAGGTTATTTTTTGGGGGGGGGGCTCAGTATTGCCACCATTACTTCTGCACTGCCTTCAGTGGAGGCAGGAGAGTGACGGCTGGTAGCCGGAGAACAGCAGCTGGTGGCCAGGCATCCAGCTCTGAAGGTGGTGCCCTGCCAGCAGTAGTGCAGAAGTAAGGGTGGCAATACCATACCATGCCACCCTTACTTCTGTGCTGCTGCCTTCAGAGCTGGGCGGCGGAGTGTGGTGGCTGCTGATTGAGGGCCCAGCTCTGCAGGCAGCAGTGCAGAATTAAGGGAGGCAAACCACACCATGCCATCCTTATTTCTGTGCTGTTGCTGGCAGCAACTCTGCCTTCAGAGCTGGGCAGCCGCCGCGCTCCAGGTGCCCAGCTCTGAAGGCAGTGCCTGCACCAGCAGCAGCTCAGAAGTAAGGGTAGCGGTACTGCAACCCCCCTGCAATAACCTCGTGACACCCACGCACAACTGCTTTTTGGATCAGGACCCCTACAATTACAACACTGTGAAATTTCAGATTTAAATAGCTGAAATCATGAAATTTATTATTTTTCAAATCCTATGACCATGAAATTGACAAAAATGGACCATGAATTTGGTAGGGCCCTAATTATAAAAGCTATGGAAGTATTTCCTTGTGCAAACAACTTTATGAAGATGTCATAAATATAAAGGGAAGGGTAAACCCCTTTAAAATCCCTCCTGGCCAGAGAAAAAAATCCTCTCACCTGTAAAGGGTTAAGAAGCTAAAGGTAACCTCACTGGCACCTGACCAAAATGACCAATGAGGAGACAAGATACTTTCAAAAGCTGGGAGGAGGGAGAGAAACAAAGGGTCTGTGTCTGTCTGTATGCTGCTTTTGCTGGGGATAGAACAGGAATGGAGTCTTAGAACTTTTAGTAAGTAATCTAGCTAGGTAAGTGTTAGATTATGATTTCTTTAAATGGCTGAGAAAATAGCTGTGCTGAATAGAATGACTATTCCTGTCTGTGTGTCTTTTTTGTAACTTAATGTTTTGCCTAGAGGGATTCTCTATGTTTTGAATCTAATTACCCTGTAAGGTATCCACGATCCTGATTTTACAGAGATGATTCCTTTACTTCTATTAAAAGTCTTCTTGTAAGAAAACTGAATGCTTTTTCATTGTTCTCAGATCCAAGGGTTTGGGTCTGTGGTCATCTATGCAAATTGGTGAGGATTTTTACCAAACCTTCTCCAGGAAGTGGGGTGCAAGGGTTGGGAGGATTTTGGGGGGAAAGACGTGTCCAAACTATGTTCCCCAGTAAACCGAGTTAGAGTTTGGTGGTGGCAGTGGAGATCCAGGGACAAAGGATAAAATTAATTTGTACCTTGGGGATGTTTTAACCTATGCTGGTGAAAGTAAGCTTAGGAGGTTTTCATGCAGGTCCCCACATCTGTACCCTAGAGTTCAGAGTCGGGGAGGAACCTTGACAGAAGACAATAATAATATTTAGGGCTCTCAACTGATTAAAAAATCATTGTGATTAATCGCACAATTAATTGCACTGTTAAACCATAATAGAATATCATTTATTTAAATATTTTTGGATGTTTTCTACATTTTCAAATATATTGATTTCAGTTACAACACAGAATTCAAAGTGTACGGTGCTCACTTTATATTTATTTTTATTACAAATATTAGTGCTGTAAAAACAAAAGAAATAGTATTTTTCAATTCATCTCATACAAGTACTGTAATGCAATCTCTTTATCATGAAATTTGAACTTACAAAAGTAAACTCTAAACCTACAAAAGTAGTTGAACTATGAAAGTGCCATGTGAACGCCTGTTGTCATTTTCAGGTGACATTGTAAATAAGAATCCATCAGCATTATCTCCCGTAAATGTAAACAAACTTGTTTGTCGTAGCAATTGGATGAATAAGAAGTAGGACTGAGTGGACTTATAGGCTCTAAAGTTTTGCATTGTTTTGTTTTTGAGTGCAGTTATGTAACCAAAAAAATCTACATTTGTAAACTGCACTTTCATGATAAAGAGATTGCACTATGGTACTTGTATTAGGTGAATTGAAAAATACTATTTTTGTTTACCATTTTTACAGTGCAAGTATTTGTAATAAAAATAATATAAAGCGAGCACTGTACATTTTGTATTCTGTGTTGTAATTTAAATCAATATATTTGAAAATGTAGAAAAACATCCAAAAATAGTTAATACGATTCAACTGGTATTCTGTTGTTTAACAGTGCAATTAAAACTGCAATTAATCATGATTATTTTTTTAATTGTGATTAATTTTTTTGAGTTAATCGCATGAGTTAACTGTGATTAATCGACAGCCCTAATAATATTTTACAATGGCTCTCTGCACCTTCAATCCAAAAGGATCTTAAAACACTTCACAAAGAATATACTTAGTTTACCTTGTGCACAATGGAGCCTCAGTCCTCACTGAGTTACAGCGCTACCACTATATAAACTGAAACACAGATTATATACATTTCTCTCTACCCCACAAAAATGAATCTTCAGTCATTTTACTACTTTTTACTCAGTTACAGATTTATGAAAAATAACTCCCCAATAACATTCCCACTCTGCAGTGATCTAGCCAAGGTAACACAGTGAGCGGGTGACAGAACCAGTGCTGGAATCCAGGAGTGAACTCCTGGCTCCACTGAGACCAATGGGAGCCTGTGACGGGGCATCTGCCCAACATTGGCCTGTAAGGGGTTAATGGAATCCTAGGGAGGATGCATGTAGAGCAGCCAATAGGAGAGGGGCTTCGAGGAGCAGCCAATCAGGCCCTGGCAGGCCCATGTAAGAACAGCTGCAGGGCAGAGAAGGTTCAGTTAGTCCCTGGAGCTTACTGCTGTACAGGCTGCTGGTGTATGGCTTCATGAGCCATGGGAGCAAGGATAGGCTGGGTCTCCCAGGATCATGATTGGCATTTCAACAACACCTATGGTTTTTTTGCAGTCTGGAAAGAAAGTCTCTGCCTGCAGCTTTCTGAACAGACCTGTGTTCCTAAAGATGCACACATCATGCACCTTTCCCAACCATTCCACGTTGATGTCAGTGAAATGGCTCCTGTGATCTACCAGTGCTTGCAACAACATTGAGAGGTACCCCTTTCAGTTTATGTACTCTTTGGCAAGGTGATCTGGTGCCAAAATAGGGATATGCATTCCATCTATTGCCCCATCACAGTTAGGGACCCCATCACTGCAAAACTATCCACTATGTCCTGCACGTTGCCCAGAATCACTACCTTTCTTAGCAGAAATCTGTTTATTTCCCTGTAAACTTGGATCACAACAGATCCCATGGTAGATTTACGCACTCCAAATTGATGCCCCACTGACTGGTAGCAGTCTGGTGTTGCAAGCTTCCACAGAGCTATCACCACTCGCTTCTCCACTATCAGAGCAGCTCTCATTTTAGTGTTGCTGCACTTCAGAGCTGGGGAAAGCTCTTCACACAGTTCTGGAAAGTGGCTTTATACATTTGAAGGTTCTACAGCCACTGCTCATCATACCATAGCTGCATAATGATGCGGTCCCACAAGTCAGTGCTTGTTTCCTGGGCCGAGAAATGGCGCTCAACTGTATCAAGGTGATGCGTGACTGTTGCCAGCAACTGCAAATTGCTCCGCTCTGTATCTTCCATCAGGGCTGCTTGTGTGGCATCACATTGTTCTGTGCAGCAGCTCCTGTATTGTCTGTGTAAATACTGCAAGATAAGGTACAAGGTGTTTGTAATCCACACAACAGTGTACAGTCAACAGTGTACAGTTGAGCAGGGTCCATGCTTGTTGTTCTTTAGTAAGCCTGTGCGGGTAACCCAGGCTTACAGAAAAAAGCGCAAAAAAGGCTTGGTTTGTTTGCTGTTGATTTCAGGGAGGGAGAGAGGCAGGGAGGTAAGTGCATCATGGGAGACTAACACCATGTTCCCATAACCACCCGCGCCAATGTTTTGGTCCCATAAGGCATTGCAAACCCAACCCAAAATTCCACTTGGCTACATGTACTGTGGGATAGCTACCCATAGTGCAGTGTTCCGTGAATCGATGCAAGCCCTGCTAGTGAGGATGCACTCCACTGACACAATGAGCGTAGTGTAGACATGCAAGACCAACTTGCTTAAGTTGGAGGGTCAATATTGACTTACATAAAGTCAACTTAACTTTGTAATGTAGACATGGCCTTAGTCTCCTGCTCTAGTGGTTCTCCAGCAATGCTTCTCAGTACACCTTCTGAGGTGCTTTTTCACACTGCCCTTCTGGGAGCCTGAATGTTAATGATAAAATCTAGTCCTAACTCTGGAGAACATTAAGCCAATGGTATGATCTAGTCTAACTATGAAGGTCATTCTGCAGGGACAGTGCATGACCGGACTAAGAACCATTAAAAGCATTCTCATTCTGCTTTTGCCTCTTGATGCCATGTTGGATTGTGCTTCATTTTTCCTGGCTTCCCCAGGTATTTCTCCAATGATTATAAGAAAAAGTTTCCTCTAGTGCTCTATTCATAGTGGTTGGTTCCAAATGTGTATAGTTGCATCCAGAACTTCCTAGGTTTTATAGAGAAGGTTCCATGGAGAGACCCCTTTAAGGTTGCTACTCTAAATTATTCAGTAGCCACTGGCTGGGGTGAAAAGAGACAGCATGCTAGGAGAGCCATCACAATAAGAGAAACAACAATATATTAAGTGCGAGAGAACTTAGAAACATAATAAATATAACTTACACATGCTGCAAAGTGAAAACATTTTTTTCAGGGATACCTTGGAGCTTTTAAAATCAGCTATTTATGCTGTATTTTGAGTTCAGATGTAATTTGTTGTGATCGGTCACATGAGATTTTCCTCTGCCACTGATTGAAAAGTCTATACTATATTTTCAGGGACGTCAAACCAGCTTAAGAGAAGTCATTTTCACTTGTTTTTTCCAAAGAAAGCTTCTCTAATTTCGTTGAGCTCTCTCATCTAGCTGGAAAAGTCTGAGGGATGGAAAAACACCCACCATTTTCTCCCAGCCCTTAGATCTCTCTGACTTTAGCAGGCAGTGGCAGGATCAGTTAATTACCTTCTGTAATTTTTTCACCTCCTGGGAACTCTTCCCTTATTACATTGGGTAATTGATAGTGCCTGCTATAGTCATTATAAAACAGTTTCCATCAAAACTCCTCTTTCTATACATTCATAGTTTTCCAAAAACTCATCTTTTGGGCTGAAATGTTCCATGCTCGATGTCTTCATGGAGGAGTAAATCAACTACAAAGCTTGGAAAAGATGGTTGAAAAAAGTTTGAAGGATTGAAATTGAGCTATTACACCTTTGCGGTAGAATATTTGATTTAGTTTGAGGGCACACATAGAAAGATGCACTGCATGTGTATACCTCTTGAAAATGCAAAGTTCAATGTTGTCAATAGAAACTGGTTGGGATTAAGGGTTAGCCCGCCACCCTGCTTCCCATCCCCTTTTCTGTCTGCCTATAGCATTGTTTCTTGGAAGATCGTTTTGTTATCTCAGCTGTGTCACCTAGATTGTGAATTCTTTGGACTTGCAGTGTTGTTGTAGCCATGTGGGTCCCATCCATTTCAGCTGCAATGTCGGAAGGGAGTCATACTGAATATATTGCCTTCCGTCCTACTAATGCATAGACTTGGTAATGGCAGGCTGCTTGCCAGGCTCTATGCCAGCTGCAGTGAGTCTTTCTTTGCTTTTTTTTGTTGAGACTCCCTGTATGTGTTTCACTCCCTGCCACCCTCTCCATTGATCATCTTTTTGATCACTTTTTAAAATCATTTATCACCTTCTCCATTTATCATCTTCCTCCAAACCCTCCAACCCTCCCAAAGCCTCCCCCGAGGAGGACATAAGCGCTATAATATTTGAGGTTAAGCTGAACTTTTTGACCCACAGTATTTTTAAGTGGGTTCAAAATTGGGCCCATCCCTGTTAACTACCCAAATAGAAATTCATCAGGGCTTGGAGATTTACTACCCTGTTTTTCTGAAAGCTACTATAGGATCTTTAATGACCACAGCTTGAGACCACCCTATGTTTTGTATCTGAATAACTCCAGCAGCACAGTGTCCCCTATCAGCAAATTAGGGCAGTGCTGGTTGTAAGTTCTCTGAGGAGGGACTCTTCTTTTTTTCTGCCTAGCACAATGGTGTCCTGGTCCATGACTGGGGCTCCTAGGTGCTAAGGAAATGTTGTTGTTGTTGTTATTATTAATAATAATCTTTTATGTATTCATAATTTATTTTTGTTATTATGATTAATAATAAAGTCTTAGATGGAAGGATACCTCATAATGAATTGCCAATATCACATGTTTTGCATTAATTTTTATAACAAATTCCTGTAACATATTTATGTATAATTTAAAACAGTTTTATTCTCATTATATTCAAGAAACTGGCATGTATTGCTATTTTACTATTCTTGTACATTATAAAAGCTACGTATATTTAAAATTGTTTTGTTTGGAACTGGAAGTGGAAAGACATTTCAAAAGATAGCTAAAAATCTATTTTATTAGCTGTATGGAGTGATCCAAAAAGACAACCTATTAAAAATAAGTCTTTTAAGTTGTGCCAGGGATGTAACTGGGCTCCCTGCCATTTATAGATATTGAATAATTCAGCATTTATATAGAAGAGCAACATCCAGGAAACTACCTGGCAAATTACATTCCTTGCACACAAAGTATTTTACATAAAAATATATTATTGAGCAACTTTTCTTAAACTTTTCCCAAAACATAACCCCCCCCCCCAATATTAGAACTTGTTCACCTAAAAGATAATGGGATAGATATATCATAAATAACATGTGTCTGTGAATCACAGAGCAATAATCCCATCAAAAGGTTTTGATAGCATCATAAAACACATGAATCTTGAGTGCTTGGTGCACTTACTCCTCAATGGAATTATAGCTCCATAATTCAAATTTTCATTTGTTTTTAATTTTATATAATACACAGATCTATCCAGTCAGGGGGAATATTTTATTTGTTCTCCCTTGTGATTTAAATGAGTGTAAAATCAAAATCCATTTTTCTTGCTGTATTTCTTTTGCCATCAAATGCATTTTCCCTTCTCCTTACTTGTTGCTAAGTGAAAATGCCTTACCTTCTCCCAGTCAAAGTACCAGTTCTGTGGGTAGGTGTAAGACTGCTATTGCTAAGAATGTTAAGATTGCTAATAGATAGTCAACAGCTCAGTGGGGGCAACACTAGGGTATGCTGGGATTCAACTCCTTTTGCACTGGAGGATTACCCCATGAGAGATCACTTCCTTTAATTTCTAAGAACCCCTTGGTATATCACTGAGATAGGAGGGATTTCTTTGGAAATGGTTGCAGCATATCTAATACTATAGTGCATGTATAATTTTATATGAAACAAAAGGGAACAGAGAAGCATGAACAGAATATTTTTCACAATATGCAGTTTTATATTTGAAAAGCATTTGGGCAGGACATGTGACAAAGTTCCTCCTCTACCTTGGTGGGTCTTGCACTTATTGGCAGATTCGCTCGCTTTGGAGATTCACGGCAGCCCTCAGTTTGGCCGTTTTCGTGAACCCACAGTCCAGGTCAACGACTCCTGTGTCTGATCAGGAGTTGGGAGGTTTGGGGGGAACCTGGGCCCGCTCTCTATTACAGGTTCCAGCGCAGGGCCCTGTGGAATGCTGCTGTCTAGAGTGCCTCCTGGAACAGCTGTGTGACAGCTACAACTCCCTGGGCTACTTCCCCATCGCCTCCTCCCAACATCTTCTTTGTCCTCGCCAAAGGACCTTCCTCCTGGTGTCTGATAATGCCTGTACTCCTCAGTCCTCCAACAGTATGCATTCTCACTCTCAGCTCCTAGTGCCTCTTGCTCCCAGCTCCTCATACACACACCACAAACTGAAATGAGCTCCTTTTTAAACCCAGGTGCCCTGATTAACCTGCCTTAATTGATTCTAGCAGCTTCTTGATTGGCTGCAGGTGTTCTAATCAGCCTGTCTTAATTGTCTCCAGAAGGTTCCTGATTGTTCTGGAACCTTCCCTGTTACCTTACCCAGGGAAAAGGGACCTACTTAACCTGGGGCTAATATATCTGCCTTCGATGAGCAGATTGTTACAGCTTCATGTACTGCTATCTATCGGAGAAGTTCTTCTTTGTGCAATCTATCCTTAATAGTAGGTGAGGGGGAAGAAGAGAAGTTACAACTGTTAAAAAACTGTGTGTTGTGGGGAACATTCAGTGGTTCCTAATTGTACAATTTTGTTTGAAATGAAATAGTGTGTTTTTTAGCCATCATGGTTGTAGAAATAAATATACAAAAACATGAAAAAAAACCTTCCCTGTTACCTTACCCAGGGAAAAAGGACCTACTTAACCTGGGGCTAATATATCTGCCTCTGTTAATCTCCTGTAGCCATCTGGCCCGACCCTGTCACAATATATACACATCTATTACATTGTAACTGTTACATGATCTACATATTCCATGTCTTTTATTTTGCTGCCCCACCTCATTCCTAGATATAATTCTATTGTATTTTATAATGTTTTATGTATTCTTTCTTGCTTTTATTAAAAATACTGTGATTAAAAAAAAAAAAAAAAAAAAAAAAAAAAAAACCTTCCCTGTTACCTTACCCAGGGAAAAGGGACCTACTTAGCCTGCTCTCCTGCTGCTGCCCTCTGGCCTGGGCTTTCATTGCTTTTTGCCCCTGCTTTTGGCTTCCCCCCGGACCGGGCCAGATGCTCTCCTCCCTTTCTTTTCTTTTTGTTGGTTTTTTTTCTTTCTCTGCTATTGCTAGAGTGCTAGCTGGGTGCCGGCCGGCTGTTAGCCCCCTCCCGCCCGGCCGCCCTCGGACGCTGCTGCTGCTCCAGCTGAAACACCCCTGCCCCCGAGAGAGGGGGGGCCTGCAGGCCCGCTTCCCCAGAGGGGGGGAGTGGAAGGACCCAGCCCCCAGACCCAGCCGCTTGCTGTTTGTCTGCGGACCCGTTTCCGGTTGAGAGGATTCTTATCACTTGCTCCGGCATTTGTGGAATGCAAAAAAGAAAGCCCGGAACAGATAGAGAAAAAGCCATCCACCAGAGGAACACCGCCCAGGGAATCTACAAATCGCCATGGAGGGGGCCTAAGACTGAGTAACTTTCGAACTGTGTTCTCGTGTGGGGGGAGGCCTTGACTGTGTCTTAACTATGTTTGTAGGGACACAGGGGGTGTGGCACGGAACTGCCCCCCCGATCCATCTGTGTCCTCCCAACCCCCACACTACGATTTTCACCACTGGCCCCTCCACCGTCTTTGCTGGCTATTTAACATCTGCCTCTGGACTCAGCTGCTCGCCCTGATTCCACCGCATGGGTCAGAAGCACCAGCCAACCAAACAGGACTCTCTGGACAAGTGTACGGTGGTTCATGTACCACCCCCCCCCCATGAATTTTCCACCCCACAGCTTGTCCCTTTTTACTTGACCCCAACTCCCGTTAATCATCTGCCACCGCCCCCGCTGGGGCATCGGCAATGGAGGGCACCGGGGTGACCTCCACCGCTGCCATGCCCATCGCCTCCCCAGACTCTAGGGAAGCTCCTCCAACCAGCGGGAAAGACCAGGGCAAGAAGAAGGGGAAGGGCCCCGCTAAAACCACCGGGCCCTCCATGGCAGGGGCCAACCCAACTGCTGCAGCCCCGCCACCGACCACGGCATCCTCCCACGCTGCCCCCTCCACCAGCTCTGTGGATGTCCCTCCCTCATCCCCCAGGATGTATGCCCAGGCAGCGGCAGCCCCCCCACCTGCCATCTCGTCATCTCTCCCACCCACCGCCTCCACCACCATCAGTAGCGGCCGGGGCCCCTTTCCCACCATGACAAGGAAGCACGGCATCCGATGCCTCCTGGTGCCTGCCTCGCCCCAAGTGGAGACCTACATGCGGGTTTTGGCAAGGGTGGTGGAGCCCTCGGCCATTGTGGAGGCCTCTAAAATGTACGGGAAGGTCGTTTTCTTCTTACCATCAGAGGCTGCCGCCCAGGAAGCGGTGGAGAGGGGCCTGGAGGTGGGGGGGGTGTTTGTCCCCCGAGAGCCGCTAGAGGACCTGGGCGTCCGCCTGGTCCTGACCTCTGTCCCTCCTTTTCTCCCCAGTGCTGCCCTCCTACCCACCCTTTCCACCCTGGGGAAACCTGTTTCTGTTATCAGCCCTCTCTCGTTGGGCTGCAAGGACCCCACCCTCTGTCACATTTTTCCTTCCGTCGGCAAGTGCAACTTTTACTGCCATCGGCAGCATGTGATGGAGTGGCGCTCGAAGGGTCCTTCCTAGTCCCCCACCAGGGGGCCCGTTACCTGGTGTACTTTTCCACAGGGGAAGCCTGGTGCTACCTCTGCCAGGCATCACGGCATGTCCGGAGGGACTGCCCCTTAGCCCGGCAAGGAGGGGCACCTGGGATCCCCGAGACCTGGCAGGACATTGGCCCCGTCATTGCCGATGCCCCTGGCTGCCCGGTACCCGAACCCGCCCCCGCTCTTCTTTGGACCACCGCTACTCCCGCTCAGGCCCAAGGGGCATCTCCCCTACAACACCCAGATGAGCGGGAGAGCCCCACCCTCGCTGCTGACAATCTAGTGGGGCCTATGGAGGAGGGTGTGGCAGAGATACCACCAGGCATAGGAGAGAGCCTGCCCCAGGGAGAATCCTCCCTCCCTTATGCCGCCCCACCGTTCCCCCTCCCAAGTCCCTGAGCCATCGCCTTTACCCCCTGACACGACCCCGGCTAACCAGCCCCCAAATGATGCCATGGAGGAATGGGCCCGAGTCAAGGGGAAGGAAGGCAAGCGGAAGGCTCGAGCTCTGCCTCATCTACCCAAGGCGGATGCCCCCCGGAAGACCAGGAAGGGGGGCACCGATGCCGAGCCTTCCGCTTTGCCCACGAGTGCGTCCCATCCACCGGTGTCAGCCGGGAAAGACGTGGCAGCACCGGAGGGTAGTGTCTCCCCTCCACGGGAGACCCTCCCCTCCGAGACCCTCGAGGAAGCCCCTTCTGTCCTGACGCTACCCGAAGCCCCCGTGAACCCCAAGGCAACCATCATGGCGGGTGCTGGCGGGGAGAAACCCGGGGCAGCGGAAAGTGTCCTCTCCTCCATGTTCGAGGAGATTGAGGCCTTAGATCTGAACCCGGTCGCCCAGAGGGAGGACGACCTTTTGCCAGCAAATCTCGATCTGGGCGACCTCACTCCACCCCTCTTTTCCCCATGCTCCCTCCCCTTAACTGTTGCTCCCACTCCCACCTCTGAGGAGCCCCTGGACTCCTCCACCGACCCGGCTGCTGATGGCACCCCGCTGACGACCACCGAGCCTGCTCAGGTGACAGCTGGTGCCACGAGGCTGGGGCACGAGTCGCCAGGGGCACCCCCCGTTGGTGCGGAGCAATCGACTTCCTTCCCAGGCAGGGGCCCTACAGAAGATAATCCACCTCCTGATGCTGTGGCCGCTAAATCCACCACAGAGCATGCGCTCAGTGTCACTGAGAGCTCCCTCCCCACCCCCTTAACCCTTGAGCCTGATTGGGAGGTGAAAGCTAGATGGTGGCACGTTGAACACCCGGGTTGTAGGATGGCTCTCCCCAGGTCCCAGGTGCCCTCCTTCCTTTGGGAGGGAGGGTACTCTGTGGTTTTCCTGCAGGAGACCCATACGGACCCGACCGCCAAAGACAGTTGATGGATGGAGTGAGGGGACAGGGTCTACTTTAGCCATGCCATGGTTTAACAGGCTGGAGTGGCTACCCTGTTCTCCCCCGACCTACGGCCTGAGGTGCTAGGGATCGCTGAGGCCGTGCCGGGTCACCTGCTGCATCTCCAGGTCTGAATGGAGGGGCTCGTTGTTAAACTCGTTAACGTCTATGCCCCGACATCGGGCCCGGAGTGGCTGCAATTCTACCAGCGGGCGTCCACCTTCCTCGGCACCTTAGATTCTCACGAGTGCCTGGTCCTGGGAGGGGACTTCAATACCCCACCCTCGAGGAACAGGACTGCTCAGGGACCGAGCAGTGCCCGGCTGCCGCGGACACCCTCCGGGAGATAGTCGAACATCACTCCCTAGTGGACATCTGGTGCAACCACCACCCGGATGACACTTCCACATTCACCTTTGTCCGGGTGGAAGCCCATCGGTTGAGCCACTCCTGGTTGGACCGCATTTATTTATCATGCTTCCATCTCTCACGAGCCCACTCCTCCAGTGTTCGGCTGGCCCCATTTTCTGACCATCATCCAGCCACTGTGACAGCCTCGCTCTGTGAGGAGAGGCCGGGGCTGGCCTACTGGCATTTTAACAACAGCCTGTTGGAGGATGAGGGCTTCGTGACGTCCTTCCGGGAATTCTGGCTGGCCCGGCTAGGGTCTGTGCTGGCGGATGTGATCCACCTAGACCAGACCTACACCGTCCCGGACTGCAGTATCTTTGATAACCTATTTCTGGTTCGGGACCTTTTGGAACTCAGGCGTAGAGACGGTCTGTCGTTCGCCCTCCTGTCCCTAGATCAGGAGAAGGCGTTCGATAGGGTGGACCACGGGTACCTCCTGAACACTCTGCGAGTGTTTGGCTTCGGACCCCAGTTTGTGGGTTTTCTCTGGGTGCTGTACGCCTCCGCAGAGTGTCTGGTTAAGCTCAACTGGACCCAGCTTCGGGCAAGGAGTACGGCAGGGGTGCCCCCTCTCAGGCCAGCTGTACGCTCTGGCAATCGAGCCCTTCCTCTGCCTCCTCTGCAGGAGGTTGACAGGGTTCGTGCCGCAGGAGCCAGAGCTGTGGCTGGTCCTGTTGGCGTATGCTGATGACATGCTCCTTGTGGTCCAGAACACGGGCGACTTGGCGTGGGTGGAGGCTTGGCAGGCCACCTATTCAGCAGCCTCCTCTGCCCGGGTCAACTGGGTCAAGAGCTCTGGCTTGGCGGTAGGAGACTGGCGGCAGGCGAGCTCCCTCCCACTCGCGCTTCAGACCATCCGGTGGAGCGCGGGTCCGCTGCTCTACCTCGGTGTTTACCTTTCTGCCACGCATCCCTCTCTGCTGGAGAACTTGGAAAATTTAGAGGGCGGGGTGATAGAGCAGCTCCGGAAATGGACGGGACTACTCCAATGTCTCTCCCTTCATGGGAGAGCACTGGTGCTTAATCAACTAGTTCTGTCCAAGCTCTGGTACCGGCTCAACACCCTGGTCCCGGCCCCGGGTTTCCTGACCAACCTCTGGACATCGATTCTGGGGTTCTTTTGGTCATGAATGCACTGGGCCCCTGTAGCGGTTCTTCATCTACCCCTGAAGGAAGGAGGACAGGGCCTGAAGTGTCTGCACACTCAGGTCTGTGTCTTCCGCCTCCAGGCCCTACAGAGGCTCTTTTATGGTGCAGGCAGTTCGGCGTGGAGCATACTGGCGCACACCATCCTGCACCGCATCCAAGGGCTTTGATATGACTGGCAGCTCTTTTATCTCTGTCCGGGAGGTCTTCCGCGAGACCTCTCCGGGCTGCCGGTCTTCTACCAGGACCTCCTCCGGACTTGGAAATGGTTTTTAATGACCAGGTACATGGCGGCCACCGAGGGGGCAGATCTCCTCGCGGAGCCCCTGCTACACAACCCCCAGCTCTGTGTGCAGGTGGCGGAGTCCCGCTCGGTGCACCAGAGCTTGATCCTGGCAGAAGTCACAAGAGTTGGAGACCTCCTGGACTACGACCGGGGAGACTGGCTGGATCCCCTGACGCTCGCTCGGCAGATGGGGCTCTCCAGACCTTGTACCCCCCGGCACGTACTTCAGGAGGTGAAGACCGCTTTGCCGCCCGCTGCTAGAGCTTACCTCAATCGGATCCTGCTTGAGGGCATGCCCCGCCGACCCTCTACCCCAGGCCCACTGGACCTTCTAAATGGACCCCTGCCCCGTAGACCCAATTGACCTCCTCACCCCTTTACGGCGAGCCGGCTGCATGAACTGCAGCCGGTATGCTTCCAAACTGCACCAAGGAAACATCTATACACGCTCGTGCTCCACACCATTCACGCCCTCACCCTAGTGTCCCGCCCCGACACAAAGTGGCAAGACCTTCTGCCACCTTTGGAGAGTGAGCAGCCCCGGTGGGCCAGCCTATATTCCACCTTGGTTCCGAGGCCTGTCGGGGACATCAGTTGGCGGCTCCTTCACGGAGCTGTGAGCACAGGCACGTACTTGGCACGGTTCAACCCCATCCCAGATACTTGTCCCTTTTGCAGTGTGAGGCAAACCCTGGTGCACGTATATTTGGAGTGCGCCAGGCTGCAGCCCCTGTTCCGGCTTCTCACAAATCTTTTATTACATTTTTGGTTGCATTTTTCCCCTCACCTTTTTATTTATGCACTCCCCATCCGTGGCCTCACAAAGTCACGGGATCTCCTAGTTAACCTCCTCCTGGCCCTGGCTAAAATGGCCATCTATAAAACCAGAGAGAGGAGGTTGGCCGATGGAGTTTCCTGTGACTGTGGGGCCATTTTCCGATCCTCGGTCCATTCACGATTCCGGGCGGAGTTCCTCTGGGTGGCGTCCACTGACTCCCTTGATGCTTTTGAGGAGTGGTGGATGCTGTCCGAGGCTCTCTTCTTGGTGTCCCCGTCCAGCTCCCTTTGTTTTGACCCTTTGATTGGGGGAGAGAGTAAGGGACCCCAGCCCCAGGCATTGCTGCTGCGGACACCACCACCTTAGGGGGGTCCTTTCACATGTGTGTGCACGTGCCCCCCCCCCCCCGGGTTGTCCACCCCACAGCCTGCCCCTTTTGTTGGGTGCTTTCAGAGGAGGGAATTGTTGGTGACACTCGGGCGTGGCACCAGCTAACTCGAGAGGGTGGCAGACCTTTAGAGTCGATGAATCCCCCTCGCTCTGGACCACCAGGTAACTCGGAAGGGTGGAAGACCATGAGAGTCAAGGAAGCCCCCCGCTCTGGGTCCAGGCAAGCTTGAACTCTTCCCTCCCCTAAAGCTAATGAGAAAACAACTGTGATCGGTTGCTGTGTTACACATTGCATATGCTGTTGCTTTGTTTTGTAAGTGTGTTATGCAAATAAAAAAATACCTTTTTTGCTTCAAAAAAAAATTACTCTCCTGTAGCCATCTGGCCTGACCCTGTCACAGATATTAGCAAGCAGGATGTCATGTCTTACATACAGCCCTGAATGGATGTTATAAAATTTGTTATGGAAGGTGTTTATCTGATCTGTTATTTCAGATCTAAAAGGTGATTCAGAATCAAAACAGATTTGGGGCGTACAACAGAGATTGCAGTTCAGACATCTCTCTAAAATAGGCCAAACCCAAACACCGAGCCCTATCACCCTGAATGCTGGGAAATCATGAAACTTGGTCTAGATTTTGAACCTTCAGGTTTGGATATGGAGTTCTGGTTCTAACCATTATAAAGATTGTAAACTGGAGCTACTGTCTGGATCCATGATTTTGATTTAGGACAATGTCATGGTATGTCTACACTGCAATAGGGATGTGACTGCAGTATGTGTAGACCCGAGCTAACTTTGATCTAGCTCGTTCAAACGTATCTTGAGTAACCATAGCAGTGAAACTGTGGCAGCATGAGTGGTGGCTGTTTCAGTATGTATCTAGGGTCCCGGGCTAGCAGGGCTAGATTTTGCATGATAGCTTCATACCTATAGGCTGAGGGGAAGAATGTTCTCTTGGCTGATGACCTTTACCTTCCCACTTGAGAAAAATATTGACATGGAGGCCCTAAGACTTGGAGAAAGATGTAGGCTGATATTGTCAGAATTTGTTTTCCTGTTAGTACAGAGATTGTGGAAGGGTGGCAATGGATGGCCATCTTGGTTAATTAAGATGCAGGGGGAACCAGATTTTTAAGGAGAAGCATAATGATCTTCTGGGCCCTGAGGGCTCAGTGCTGGGAAAGCACAATGCTGGTGGAGGCTCAGTTCTGAGTATTGCAAGTGGGGACAGTAAGTGAGTGATTTTTTTAAAAAAAAAATAAGGATAGGGAGCCCTGGAGATCTTTAGGCCCCAAGGTGGTGACCCAGTTACATGTGTGGAAAGAGAGCTTCTTGTGCTGCTCTCTTGTTTCTTGGCTGGGGCTGCCTATGGTATGACAAACCTTACAGGTGGTTGACAGATCACATTAATTAATAGGCAGCAGGTTTAAAACAAACATAAGGAAGTACTTCTTAACGCTACACATAGTCTACCTGTGGGTTGAAAAAAGAATTAGAAAAGTTCCTGGAGGACTGGTCCATCAATGGTTATTAGCTAACATGGTCAGGGATGAACCCCATGCTCTGGGTTGAAGTTGAGTCTGCCAGAAGTTGAGAGTGAACAACAGGGAACAGATCACTCAATAATTGGCCTGTTCTGTTCATTCCCTCTGAGGCTTCTGGCACCAGCCACCATTGGAAGACAGGATACTACTGTCCTGACACAGTAAGGCCATTCTTATGTTAGGAATTAAAATGCTTTTCTTAAAATTAAAATCATTAGGGACTGATAAGAGGATGGCAACAAGTACTTCTTGCAATCAGTGAAGGGACTTAAAACAATCAATAATAGACCAACCAGTTGTTTTGTAGAAGTATATAGACTTGTCAATAGCCTTCCACTCATCTCTAAAATGGATGTTCTTTTAAACATTGTTTGCTTTCTTAATATATCTCATTAGTGTTCTGTCATATCTGCAGGGCTGTTACTTCAAACAGTGGAAAACATTGTCTGGAACATACTGTCTTAAGTACAAATGATCTGAATAAATATTTGCTGATTAGAACATACCGGTTCAATAATAACAGATGTTTTGTAAAACATTTTTACTAACTTAATTTAAAAAAGCATCTTCATTATGTATCTTTAAAAACAAAACCCACACATACTTAGAAAATGTAATGGGTAGGTTGTGAAATATCCTTTGACAAACTATCTATGAATGTAGTGCATCTGCTCTTAACTACTCATTTTGTTAATTATCTGCCTCCAAAATGAAATATGCATTTCAACTAGTGATGAGCAAAGGAAGTGATGGGGGTTAGGTGGAAATTTTCAAAGTTACAAAGGACAGTTAGGTGCCTAGCTTTCATGGAGTATAGGCAGAGCTGGTGGCAATACCTAGAGTTAAGGTTCCCAATATTTTCCACTGTAAGACCTTGTTTTCAGTGGTGCCACAACTCTTCCAAATTTTTACTGTTGGACCTAAATTTTTTCATGCCAGGTGTCTGCCTGAGGTTGAATCTATGTGGGAAATTTCAGCGAAAATGGTTCAACCATTTCCAGGAATGAGAATTTGTTAAATTTGTTGATGTCTATGTTAAAAACAATTCTTCTAACTGTTTTGGTGAGAAGTTCTAATACCTACTTGTTTGAATTATGAACCTGAAGCTTGGTGAGGGTGTCTCCCTGATGTCAGGAATGTGCCTTTTCACATCCCTGTGAAAACTCGCCTAAATATAGCCAAGTTATACACCTCTGAAAAATCACAGTTTGCACATTTAAGGGCTGGAGAAAATGCCTGATGGTGAGAGACTGAAAAGAGCTTAACCGGTTTGGTTTATACACCAAAAAAAAAAAAAAGAGAGAGAGAGGGATGAAGAGCTGTCTTGATTGCAGTGTATAAGTACCTTCATGGGGAGAAAACACTGAGTAATAAAGTAGTCGTCAATCGAATAGAGAAAGGCATAACAAGAACCAAAGACTGGAAACTGAAGCCAGACAAATTCAAATTAGAAATAAGGCATACATTTTTAACACTATGGTTGAATAACCATTGGAACAAACTACCAAGGAAAGATGGATGGATTCTCCATCTCTTGCTGTCTCCAGATCAAGACTCGATTGCCTTTCTGAAAGATATGCTTTAGCCAACAGAAGTTATTGGGCTCAAACCAGGGCAAGTGGGTAAAATTTCAGGGCCTGTGATATACAGGTGGTCAGACTAGATGATCTAATAGTCCCTTCTTGTCTTTAACCCTATGAAACATGCTCAGAAGAGACTTGTTAAGAGTTTGTTAGCTAAATTCTATGAAGATTCTGTCTACACAGAACATGATCCTTCTCACAGCTCTTATGCATGACTGGACTACGCATCCCCACAGAGTAACTGAGCATGCTCCAGCTATGAGTATGGTGGCTGAACAGAACTTTCCCTTCTGTTGCTATCTCTGGCTGATATGCACTGTTGTCATGCCAGGCACAGGAACTGAGAGCAGGGAGACTGTCAGTCTTTATCTCCTTCTGCTGGCACCTAGGTAGTGAACAGAAGGAGGCAGCTGCCAGACAAGGGTGAGAATGGTGTGAAGAGGATGAAGAAACGCAAAAAAAGGGGGCAGTTAAGAGCAGGAGCTGTGATGGAGGAAAGAAACAGGAGTGGTGGCCGCAAGGAAGGATAGGAAGGCTAGAACATGGGCAGGAACAGAGGAAGGGACAGGAGCGAGGAACAGAGACCAGGGAGAGAACATCTGGGGCATGAGTTGGAGGGAGGACAGAGGCAGGCACCGGTTGGGGAGAAGGGGACAGGGAGAGGCTGGAGAAATGTGGCCCAAAAGTCTATAACCACTAGACACACTCTCCTTCAGAACATGGAATTGGACCCAGCATTCCTGACTTTCAAAATTCCTTTGCTATCAGCAAATAGCTATGAAACCTACTGACAAAGTGTGTGTGTGTGTGAGCCCCTCCAGTGGCAGGTATATCTAAAGGATACATGTTTTCTGCTGCTAGCAAATACTCCATTAATTAGCTCAAGTGGTAGAGGACTAGTGCTGCGAATTTGAAGGTCCCAACCTTGCTGATGATCCATGTGGGGGAAGACTGATAAATATAGTTCCGTACAATAGAATTTCAGTTTACTGTTATAAAACTGGGAATGAATCTGGTTTATGTAGTGACAGAGGCAGAGAACTCAAGGAAGAGGAAAGGATGGTTTTGTGATTAAGGCAGTTGAATGCTGCCCTGCGGAACTGGATTCTTTCCCTGTCTGTGTCGCAGAATTCCTATGTGATGCTGGACAAGACACTGAAACCAAACTTTTCACTGTCCACTCTGTGCGCTTCCTTTTCTGGGTGTCCAACTTGAGACACCTCGGGTTTGACTTGCAGAGGTACTGAGCACTTACATCTGTAATTGAGATCAATGGGAGTTCTGCCCTGAACATATAAAATAAGTACTCTGAAAAATCAGGCCCCTGGCTTCTTAAATTGGGCACCCAAAATTAGTTGACACTTCATCAATTTTTGCCTTTATACCTCAATTCTGCATGTGTAAAATGGAGATAATACCACCTAACCTCACTGGGATATTGTGAGATAAATTGATTAATGTTTATGAAGCACTAAGATGCTATGGTTAGGACACTATAGAAAAGCACAAGAGGAAGTTAATTATTCTGTATTCAGTATAAGGTTTATATGTTATGCAGCAAAGGAATCATGGGGCCACACATTAAATGAGGAGGATAAAAAGAAATATTGAATAGCCACCCGTTTAATGAGCACTATTCATTCTGTGCACAGAATGAGCCAGGAATCCTGATATAATTGTGTAAGTAAAGACTGTATCATAATGCATATACACAATGGAGCTGAATGAATATGTTCAAAGTGCCACTCCCATTGACTTAATTTGCAGCTCTGAGTGCTCAGCACCTCTGCAAATCAGGCTCCAGAGACTCAAGATGGGCATCCACAAAATGAGAAAAAAATCTGATGATATAATTAAAGATTCTGTCTTAATGCACAAAAGGACTGAATGAAGGTTCTACTGATTTTGCAACCTTAATATTCTTTTAATTTTCTTCTTAGCATATGCACAATGTGCCTCAAATGGCACATGACCAGGATTCATCACTAAATTTGGTCCACTGGTTGGATCATTAGATTCCCTGGCTCAGGCCGGGTACTGACGGGAAGTGTGATGTGAACAAAGCTGATTGAGCTCAACTAGGAGCTGTGAAATTTAGTATGCAGATGATATTGCCTTAGTTGGTGAGACTATTGACCAAATATAGCTAATGGTGGAAGAGCCATGAAAAACTGCAGAATCTATGGGACTTAAGATTGATGGTGATAAACCAAAAGCTACGCTTGCCTCCTATTAAGTGGAAATCAATGACCTGCCAATGCTGCATGTAGATGGCAATAACATTGAATGGGTGGATAGTGTTATCTATCTGTGTAGCTGATTGACAGCAGGAGGTTCTATATCCCAAGAAGTCACACGTTGGATTGGTCTTGGTCAATTATTTATATGCACAATAATATTCTGAGTCTTTTTCCTTTCTAAAATACATGACATCATCCAAAGTTTGATTGATCAACTGAAGCAAGCTAAGAGAAGTGCATAACTGACATAGTGTAAAGTGGGATAACGCAGAAAAAGACACAGCATGGTGTGTAGGTTAGAGCTGGCTAAGGAAGATCTATTAGTAGCAGACCACAGCAACACTGCGATGATTCTGTTCTCAGTTACAATGGTGGAGAGTTGAGGCAACTGTTTTGCAAAAGATGTAGCACATAAAAATGACAACTGAGGAAGAAACATGGGAGACAATTAGACCATTCATAATACAGAAATTGCTGTTATCTTGAATAGCCCAAAGTCAAATGATCAGATTAAATAATAACAATAACATTAAGACTGTTATGAGGAAAGACTGAGAGTGCACATGCTTATTACAACCACTGGTGACATAAAAGTGCACATCACTAGAGAGAGGCTTCATATTTCTCTATCTAAGAGAGAGAGAATAATTCAGGGGGTGGTTTTTAGTATTACAGGGGAATAATGGATTTACTAAAGCAGCATAATTTTCTTTTGCAAATACCATAGAGGATTCTCCCAAATACATATTTTTCCTTGCCCTTTGTGTTGACATGGTGCCTCAATCAGTCATATATACCTGAGTTTATTCCTTTTTCTCATCAACTTTAGTCTTTAACCAAGTGCAAACATGATACTTCAAAGCCTTCTAAAATGCATTACATAATATGATCGCTCTACTTAAATAGAGACCACTGATTTTCCCATTCTCTGGCTTTTTCACTATCATATTTAGTTAATATGACATTATCTAGGTTTTGGATCCTATATGCTTTATTTTGAGAGGACCGGGAATATTTCTTACATATTGAGCTTTGAGGTAGTTGTTATCAAATTCAAAAATTAACCACTGAATAAATGTGTAGCTAAACCTAAATGTGTTCTTCAGCACCTATTGCCTTAGTCACTAGATGGCATTATAAAATTTTACAAACCTACAAACCCAAACATCCAGATGGGTTCCCTAGTTGCAAAGTCTTAAACCTTTCATGTGATAAGAGTGACTTACTGAGTTACTCCGCTCTGGCTGGTATAATTCGGCACATCCAGTGCTTCCCCTCACTGGCAGAGAAATCCTGCAGGTTTCCACAGAGAGGATAGGGTGCAAGGTGTTTCTCCTCTAAGTATGATTAACATGTGCATTTACCTGCTGAGGGCACAGTCTACACTAGCTGGCTCTGAGGATGGTTGAACACATTTCCCAGTCTGCAGGCCATGCCTCCTTAAGGACATAATGCACACACTGGCATGTTATTCAGACCCCGCTTCTACCATGCTGAGGTGCATTATTTACTCCTGAGGGCATTCTGTGCCAAAAAATTAAAAAGGCTGCACACAATGTTTTAAAATTCTGCAAAATTCTGCAAGTTTTATTTGTCAATAAATAAATGCAGAGGCTCCAGCATGGCAGTGGGGAGCACAGGCCACTGGCTGCATGAAGGGGCTCAGTGTGGGGGGGAAATCCAGGTGTGGGGTGAGAGGATTCTGTGCGGGACAATCTGGGTGCAGGCAGCTCAGTGTGTGGGGAGGTATAGTTGTCGGGGGATCTGGATACACAGAGGCTCATGGGGGGCGGTTCCAGCTGCATGGGCAATGGGACTCTGCAGGGGCTTCCAGGTGAAGGTGGTTGGGGCTCATCAGAGGGGTATGGGATTGGGGGGTCTCAGTGGTGGGGGGTCTGGGTAATGGGGGAGTGGGGCTTGGTGGGGTGGGGGTCTGGGTGCAGCTAATTGGGGGTCAGTGGCTTGGGGTCTGGATGTGGGTGCCCAGGATGGTGCAGGAGGTGGGGCATCAGGGTTGGGGTTTGAGTGCAGGGAGCTCAGTTGGGGGTGGTCTGGGTGCAGGGGTGGGGGTCTGGAGGAAGGGAATCTGGGTGCAGAGGGGCACCAGATGCAGGGGTTAAGGTTCAGTGGAGTGGGCTTTGGGTATGGAGAGCTAGGTGGGTTCTGGGTGTACGGGGTGAGGCTTGGTGGGGGTGTCTGGATATGGGAGGTCCAGATGCAGGGGGGTTGGGCAGATGGGGGAGCAGCTCCCCATACAGTGACCCCTCCCCCCACAGCTGTGGGGTGATGGGGACAGGTAGAAGGGGAGGATGCTGAGCTTCCGGCAGCTGGGGGAGGTTTCTGGGGGTCGGTCTGACACAGCCCTAGCCACTCCTTGCAGGAGAAGTCCCATCCTCTCGTGCTTCCAGCCCAGATGGGACTAGCAGCTGATCCTGGCTCAGGGTAGGAGCCACTGGCTGGGGTGTCCCCAACCCCGCAGTGATTTACCTCATAGACTCATAGAATATCGGGGTTGGAAGGGACCTCAGGAGGTCATCTAGTCCAACCCCCTGCTCAAAGCAGGACCAATCCCCAATTTTTGCCCCAGATCCCAAATGGCCCCCTCAAGGATTGAACTCACAACCCTGGGTTTAGCAGGCCAATGCTCAAACCACTGAGCTATCCCCCCTCCCCGCCAGCTGCTCCGGGTGCCTGAAACAATGCACTGCTAGGGAGACTGCATGACTGCTCTTGCAGCTTCCTTTTGATTCCCTGTCAGAACATCATTTTTCTTCAGGGAAGCAAATAAATCTGCAGGTTACATTAAGTCTGCACATGTGAGGTGGTGCAGAATTCCCCAGGAGTAATTATCAAAGAATTGTTCCTTGCCATTTGCAATTGTAAGTGGGGGAATAGTTCCGCTCTTGTGGGAAACTTTCCTGGCTTCTGCACTACCCCGGTGAAGTGGGCTAGCGAAAGGATCTGAGTCCTCGCTCCCACTTCCTTTACCTAGTGGCCTCCCTGCCCTTGAGGACTCCCCTTCCACTCTCTTGTCTGGCAGAGTCCCTGTAACCCCGACAAGGCTGGGCCCAGGATTCCGGGGGGCTCAACCCCCAACCCTGCTGTGGTCACCTAGGATAGGGGCTAGGGTGTCCCCACTCCGGGGTACACTCTCTCTGCACTCGGCACTTCTCTGACCCTCTGACCATTACATCCAAGTTAAGGCAAATGCAAGTTATTTAATCAGCAATTAATTTTAAAAAGAGTAAGGGAAAATGGGAAAGGTTAAAGGAAACACATCAACCCACTCTGTGGCAGGGAACATCACAAACAGTATCTCTGGAATGTCAGGGCAGTTCACAGTCTGGTCCTTGTAAGTCCCAGGCCTTCTTCTCAGGCCCTGGCTGGACACTTGCTGTGGTGGTGGCCACACGCTCTCAGGCTCTAAGTGGTAGGACCCTTTTTCCCAGTGTTGCCCCCGCCCCGTCGGGGTTACGATCCAAGCCTGGCCTGCAGAGTCTTTTGGCTGAGGCGTCTCCCTGTGCTGGGCCCGCTGCCCAGGGTCCCCCTCGCTCTCCCCAGCTGTTCACCGCACCCAGCTCCAGACTGCTCCAGCCCCAGCTGCACCACTCTGTCTCTGCACTGCTGCTGCTCTGCCTCCAGCTCCCTGGGCTGCTTCTTTGGCCCCTCTGCCTCTGATTGCTGCAGCTCTGCTGCCAGGGCAAGTCTGCTCTCTCTGGGCTGTGCCTCTGGCTTTGGGGCTGCAGCTCTGCTCCCAGGACAGGGTCTGCTCTCTCTGGGCTGCTTTTCTGGTCTCTCTGGATCTGGCACAGCTCTGCTCCCCAGCTCAGCTTGGGGCCCCTGCTTTCTCCTCAGCTCGGCCCCACTCTGTCTGACCCAGGCAATTCCAGCTCACACGGAGGATGGGACCTCCCTGACCTCCTGACTTCCTGATTAGCCTGCTTGCCCTGTCATTCATGCTGACCTGGAGCATTGGCCTCTCCCCATTGTTCCTGGGGGCTGTCAGTCTCAGGGTCCTGATTCCCCATCAACCCTTCCCCTTTTTTAGTACTGGGAGCTAGCCAACCAAAACACCCCCACTGAATGTTAGTAAGGGGGCAACAGTCCCCTTACACATGGGGAAAAGTGGCTCTCTATTCTCCTTGGCATGTAGAAGTGCAACATGGAGCATGGCCGATCTCTTAATCTTAGTATATGTTTCTATTTGTTATTAACTGAACACTCCACATCTTAATTCATTAATGTCCTGGGAATTAGAGTCTTTCTTTTATGTCAGCATTGCAAGTGTTCCTTCCTGAATGACTCCAGGGCACATACAGTACTTTCTACACTGACTCATGAGAGATGTTGCAACCACATGAAGCTTTAGACATGACCTAGACAAATCATGCAAATGCATTCAGATGGTTGATTGGCAAATAAAATTCAGCACAGACCAACAAAAGATGAAAGTCAATGTAATGCCTAACAAACGGTGGGAATAAATTAGAGCTCATTGAAATAGTCATTAAGAATAAATTACCTGACATACTTGTCTGTTTTTTTTTTTATTGGTGAATTGTTCGTGAGCAGATCCTAATTTCTACAAAAGTAGTAGTAGTTGTTGTTGTTAGGGGGCTTATTCCTTCACCCACTTACTTCCCTGGTCCTTCTCGCATGAACAAAGAGCAACGATACCCGAAGTCCAAAGGTGCAAACAATTCGATGTCTATTGGGGTGAACTCCCAGCAAGCAATTATTCCTTAGTGTCCCCCTTCCCAGCTCTGACACCACAGAGCCTTGCCTGTGTCCCTGTTCCCATTCCCCCCCTTAGCAAAACACGATTCCAATCCCCTACCCCCATTCCCTGTTCCCATTTCTCCCACACCCCTTACTTCCTGATTGACTGGAAACTATATAGTAAAACTTGAGTTCTGCTTAGCTATACCTTAACCAACCATTTTACTGAAATTTAACTAACCAATCTTAACATATTGTAACATAGTTCTCTAACTAAATATATCCCAGCACCTTAATTAGTTTACACCCAGCAAAATTAATTATACAGCAGACAGAAAAAATCACAGAACCAGACAGAGATTATACAGACAAACAATAGGGAAATGGGGACTGCAGTGATGGAACAACAAAGAAATGAGGATTTCACATCCCAGCTATTGATAAGTGAGTTCTTGCCAGACAGGATGCTATCAAACTAAGTTTCCTTTTACATCTTCTAGGCTCCTCCCTTTATCTGGAGGTGATAGGCATTATCAGGACAGGATTGAATTCCTAACAGCCCAAAGCACCTTATTTCATTGTGACTAGTTTGGAATGTAAGGATGTGACCATTCGCTTCCTAGCTTATGCCTGCCTCTGCTGCTTAGCCAAAGGCATTAGCCTAAGAACAGGTTTCAGAGTAGCAGCCGTGTTAATCTGTATCTGCAAAAAGAAAAGGCGTACCTGTGGCACCTTAGAGACGAACAAATTTATTAGAGCATAAGCTTTCGTGAACTACAGCTCACTTCGTCGGATGCATACAGTGGAAAATATAGTGGGGAGATTTTATACACAGAGAACATGAAATAATGGGTGTTACCATACACACTGTATCAAGAGTGATCAGGAAAGATGAACTATTACCAGCAGGAGAGCGGGGGGGGGGGCAGAGGGGAACCTTTTGTAGCGATAATCAAGGTGGGCCATTTCCAGCAGTTGACAAGAACAGTGCGGGGGGGGGGGGAATAAACAAGGGGAAATAGTTTTACTTTGTGTAATGACACATCCACTCCCAATCTTTATTCAAGCCTAAGTTAATTGTATCCAGTTTGCAAATTAATTCCAATTCAACAGTCTCTCATTGGAGTCTGTTTTGGAAGTTTTTTGTTGAAGAATTGCAACTTTTAGGTCTGTAATCGAGTGACCAAAGAGATTGAAGTGTTCTCCGACTGGTTTTTGAATGTTATAATGCTCGACATCTGATTTGTGTCCATTTATTTTTTTACGTAGAGACTGTCCAGTTTGGCCAATGTACATGGCAGAGGGGCATTGCTGGCACATGATGGCATGTGTCACATTGGTAGATGTGCAGGTGAACGAGCCTCTGATAGTGTGGTTGATGTGATTAGGCCCTATGATGGTGTCCCCTCAATAGATATGTGGACACAGTTGGCAATGGGCTTTGTTGCAAGGATAGGTTCCTGGGTTAGCGTTTTTGTAGTGTGGTGTGTGGTTGCTGGTGAGTATTTGCTTCAGATTGGTGGGCTGTCTGTAAGCAAGGACTGGCCTGTCTCCCAAGATCTGTGAGAGTGATGGGTCATCCTTCAGGGTAGATTGTAGATCCTTGATGATGCGTTGGAGAGGTTTTAGTTGGGGGCAGAAGGTGATGGCTAGTGGCGTTCTGTTATTTTCTTTGTTGAGCCTGTTCTGTAGTAAGTAACTTCTGGGTACTCTTCTGGCTCTGTCAGTCTGTTTCTTCACTTCAGCAGGTGGGTACTGTAGTTGTAAGAATGCTTGATAGAGATCTTGTAGGTGTTTGTCTGAGGGGTTGGAGCAAATGTGGTTATAACGTAGAGCTTGGCTGTAGACAATGGATTGTGTGGTGTGGTCTGGATGAAAGCTGGAGGCATGTAGGTAAGTATAGTGGTCAGTAGGTTTCCGGTATAGGGTGGTGTTTATGTGACCATCGCTTATTAGCACTGTAGTGTCCAGGAAGTGGATCTCTTGTGTGGACTGGTCCAGGCTGAGGTTGATGGTGGGATGGAAATTGTTGAAATCATGGTGGAATTCCTCAAGGGCTTCTTTTCCATGGGTCCAGATGATGAAGATGTCATCAATGTAGTGCAAGTCTCTAAGGTGCCACAAGTACTCCTTTTCATTTAGCCTAAGAACAGGGCCTCAGACTCACAGTAAGAGAAGGCCCTTACACCGGCAGAGAGTGATTTTGATTCTTTCTTTTATACCTCTATAACTAGCTAAGTGATAAGAATACACCTAAATTCTTAAAGTATAGGCCTGTGCAGACAGGCTTGAATATCTATATCCTAACACTGTTCACAGGAATTTGATGCATAGTTTCTAAGAACAAACCTCAGCCTATAGATGGTTTTGTCTGTTGAATGTCTCTAGTTAATCTCTATTCATAGTGGGCGATATTCACCCTGCTGCTGGGAACCAACTCAAGGCCTACTCAGCACTTAAGTCTCACGTAAGCCTTTGTCCTGGGCCTTCTCCTAAGGATGAATTTAATCCAGTGTGCAATCTCACCTAAATCACAGAGGGGTTTCAGTGATTCAAACAAGCTAAACAGAAGAATAATAAAGGATTAATGACACATTTCCAGTGCACTTTTTGGACAACTCATTATATATGTGAAATGTTCCTACCTCTTGATCTGGGCATACTTTTTAAGTATTTCAGTGAAAAGTTACAAATTGTTCAGCATATTTTTGCCATTTCAATCAGTTCTACTTTCAGGATTTATATACTGTGATGGGGCAAGGCCAGATGGCTATATAAAAGTAGTGGGAGATAGATATATTAGCTCCAGGCTAAACAAAGCCCTGGTACCAGGTGAAGTGAAATGGAAGCTGCTCCAGGTCAATTAAGACACCTGGGGCCAATTAAGAACTTTCCAGAAGGCAGGGAGAATGCTAGGTTGATTGGGACACCTGAAGCCAATCGGGGCTGGCTGAAACTAGTTAAAAGCCTCCCAGCCAGTCAGGTGGGTGTGCATGTCATGAGCTGTGGAAGGAAGTTATGCTGTTGGAGAGGCTGAGTAGTACACACCATATCAGGCACAAGGAA
Source organism: Caretta caretta (assembly GCF_965140235.1). Lineage (NCBI taxonomy): Eukaryota > Metazoa > Chordata > Testudines > Cheloniidae > Caretta > Caretta caretta. Next base: position 28,848,920 of record NC_134210.1, read on the forward strand.
GGAGGCCCTGAGGTAAGAGTGAAGTGGAGCTTGAGGAAGTGAGGGCTGCTGTGGGGGAAGTGGCCCAGGGAATTATACATGTCATGTTTCTAAAAGGTCAGCTACCATAGCTGATACTATTAGGGTCCCTGGGCTGGAGCCCGGAGCAGAGGGTGGGCCTGGGCTCCCCCACTCCACCTTTGTCCCCTGATTAATCACTAAGACTGGGAGACAACAGAGACTGTGCAAGGAAGGATAACTTCTCCTCACCTCCCTTGCTGGCTTATGATGAAAATGGCTCAGTAGACTGTGACCCTTGTCCCTAGAGAAAGAAGGGTTACGTGGAGGGTCACAGTGAGCCTCTGAGGCTAGTGAAATCCGCCAGGAAATGTGGGACCCATGGAGGCAAGGACAGAGCTTTGTCACAATATATTTACATAAATAGACTGGCATTCTTCTAAATACTTGTGAATTTCAAATAATGTGACCCTGGCTATAACAGCAAAGTGATCTCTCCATAACTTTTCACATAAATATTTGCAAATTACCTTTTTAACTATGCAGTCTGCTCTGATGTGAAAACTCCTGACAGTCCATAGGGGGCAGGTGAGGATTATAAAGGAAAGGCTAGACTGTGCAGTCAGTATGTGAGAATTTGACATGGGTCCATTTATCATATGGACCTAAGCCAGATGTTCTATATACCTACATATTTATATTGTCTTCATCAATCAAGGTATGATTTATTTATTTCTTCAAATGCATTATGGAGTTCCTTTTTCAGATAAGGAAAGGATAACATTGGTAAAGGTTGCCTCATAGATTAAGGCTGACGTCAAATGTTAAATTGTGCAATTGAGGTTTATCTAAAGGACTATTATTTATGTTTCTCCCATCTTTTGTATCGTACCCCTAACTGTTTTATTATACTGCCACGACAGATGAGGCTTTAATAACTCAGCCATTCATTTTGGACTGAAATATGCTATACAGTTTCTTCGCCTAAGAGGTGCATAGTTTTATCATTTTCTGTGATGGAATTTGCACTCATGTCAAGTTCAGACAAGGTCCTAAGACCTTGTTTTTATATTCAGGGGTTACAAAATTTGCAGGTATATGTAGATATATTATATCAGTCTTCTGAGTGTGGAAGGAACAGTATGTATCTTCTCTGCTCTTCCCAAATGGCAACAGGACGCTTCGAAACAATCAGTCTTTGCATTTGGTGAGGCAGGGAGTAAACAGAGTTGTCAAATCCAGTCATTCAGATGTATTAAATGCTTCTTGCAGCATTAATTGGGGGTGGGGGGAGTCCTTTGTGCTATCTAAAGAGCTCCCTAAGATAAAAAGCCCAGGAAAAATAAACAAATATTTGCATGCATTCAGGTAACACAAGAACTCTAATTAGCAAATGGTGCTGTAAAGAAAATGTAAAAACATGCAAAGAGCATTTAAGCGGTAAATAGAAAGTGAGTTTTACCCATTAGCTTTGTCATGTTGTAAAAAACTTTGGAACAAACTCCCAAACCAGGGAAATCTGGTCTTGCTTGGAATTTTGTAACAAACCCCAAAGGTGGGTCTATTTTGTGGAAAGTCTCAGTTTTGCTTTTTGAGTTATCGAATTGGTTTAAACACTAAGATGAAACTCAGTGGGCACAAATCCTTGCAATTACATTCTTGCCACCATACCCATCTCCTCCCCCCCCTCCCCAAAAAAAAAGAGGAAAAAAAGCTTTGACTGAATCCTTTCCATCCTCCTCATTCTTAATCTTGCCCTGAAAGTTTCCAGCTTCCTGGTTGGCCAGTAGAGTGTTTTGCAGGACTCTTCTGTCCGGTAGACTTCTGGGAGACTGACTAGATGACCTAATTTTTTTTCTTCAATTCTTAGTCTGTGATTACTAGTTAAGATTGCAGTATTCTGAAGAAAACATAAGGCACACTACTGTACCGTTGTTCAATACTCCTTTGGAGCTATTAGTGTTCTTGTGTTTTTCTTCAAAAGGAAAAATATAAATAGTGAAAGGTTTCAGAATAACAGCCGTGTTAGTCTGAATTCGCAAAAAGAAAAGGAGTACTTGTGGCACTCTGCTGGTAGTGGGGTGGGAGGAGGTATTGTTTCATGGTCTCTGTGTATATAATGTCTTCTGCAGTTTCCACGGTATGCATCCGATGAAGTGAGCTGTAGCTCACGAAAGCTTATGCTCAAATAAATTGGTTAGTCTCTAAGGTGCCACAAGTCCTCCTTTTCTTTTTATAAATAGTGAAAGTATTTTCATATAATGTGTGTCCAATTGACTTCTGCTCCAGAAAAAGCTGCCAATAAATTAATATCTGTAAATTCTAAGCACATGACAATTTTAATTTGTGTATAAATGTCAACATTTATTCATTACAGATGGCAGACTCTCACACATCGAAAATACAGACAGGTATATTAGTATTGCAGAATAGATTAAAATAGAGTTGTTGTCTTCCCAAAAGTTGTCATTTCATTATTGGAACTGAAGTATTAAATGCATGCGTATGCACATATCAGCATCAGTACAGATACAGTGTTCTGATAAGATTGCTAATAGGTTAATCGGTGATGAAATAGTCCAGCAGTTTTCTGCAACCCCTGCTTTACTGTGAATTACAAACCTATCAGCAGCTGCTCAGTTTATCAAACTCTGTTTTCAGAATATGAACAAATCCTCTAGGCTGAACAAATAGCTATATTATTAATTCACTTACCGAAAGAGGGGTGTTTTTTTGTTTTTTTAAAAAACACTCTGGTATTAGTATTCTTTATAAGTGTGATGCAGTGGGAGTGTGCTAGAGGGGAAATATATAAACTCAAGGCTAATTAAGTCGTGGTTCCCTGTAGACTAGGGAAGGTGGCTGCAGGTTAATTGGAGCACCTGCAGTCCATTAAGGCCCTGTTAGGAACCTAATAAAACCCCCTGCATCAGGCAGACAGGGGAGGAGGAAGGACTAGAGCTTGGAGGTGTGCTGAGAGATTTGGAAGACCTGAGAATTTAAGTAAGGGAGACCCTGCCCAGCAGGATAGGGAGAGTCCCTTCCCCTCAGCATCTAAGGACTGAGGGTAACCCCACCTAAGGGGGATGAGGGTAAGAAACCTTCAGAGGTTGAGAGGGGCTGGGACTCAGAGCAAGGAGCAAACCCAGACCCCTTCCCTGCTTCCTCCTCTACCACCTTCCTGGGCAGTAGCGGTGCCCTTGGCACCCAAGAGCAGGGGCAAAGGGTGGCATCTTAGTGCCAAGAAAAGCGCAGGACCCACCAGACTAAAATTGGCCACCTTGCCACAATAAGTAACTGGAGATTGGGAACTGAAATCATCCTAATCTCTCCCCCTCTGCCCTTTCCCAAGAATTAGAGATACTAACGAGACTCTACTGGGGAGCACCATTGTCCTGACTGGCAACTGTCAATAACAGTAGTCCTATGATTGAGCCCTCCCATCATATCAGTGCTGTCTTAGAAAACCAATCAGAAGTTCCATTAGTGTTAATTATTTTTAGAGCTCATTGTAGCACCCAAGATGTGCTAGGTTCTTGCCACTGTTCATTGAATCATAGAAATGTAGGGCTGGAAGGGACCTCAAAGGTCATCTAGTCCCACCTGCATGCTGAAGCAGGACCAAAAATGTCTAGAAGGAAGAGAAACCCTTTGTCCTGAAGGTCATACAGACAACATTATCCTTTTGTCATACCAACATGTCACTTTTCTATGCTTTATTATATTTTATTTAACTTGATGATCGTTTGGGTCAAGTCTATAATGTCTCTGCTTCTCCATATTTTTTTTCCCCTTGTGAGTTCAGTCTTGGCTTTCATTTCTGAGATGCTGCCACCCAGCTCCACATCCACCCTAATTTACTCCATCTGTCTTTCTGTTAGTTATCCTGGTGTGCTGCTAAAAAACTAGGGCTGTGATTCCCCTATTCGTGAACACATACTCGTACTTGTTCTCATCGAGCAAGCACACATGCAGTGTAGCCATGGTCGCAGAGGCACAGCTGAGCCATGCCGAGTACATAATCACAGGTTTAAGATGGTACAGGAACAGGGGAATCACACCCCTGGCTCATTGTGTACACATAGCCATAGATGTTACACCTACATCATAGAATCTTCCGATGTTCCATAGCTGTTCCAATCTTAGTAGCATTTATACTTGAATCTTCAAAGTGCAGTCCAAATACCTCAGACACCAATTAGCATTTCTCTTCAGTTGCAGAGACCATCTTTCCTACACTTATCTGGATGCTGATGATTCATAGATACTGCATGGAAATCTGTGGTAATAAACTATTTCTGTCAATGGAACTTCTGAAAATACATGTTTAATTTCCTTTCCCTTTAGTGACCAATATATCCCCAGAATGAAAGTTTAAAGCACATTGCTGATGGCAGTCAAGAATGTTATTGTTGGGATACATGATTTAGACAGCTTCAGAATCCTTCCAGATCGTGTTCCATACCCTTCACAAATCAAAAATTTTTATAAATCTGACCCAAGTAGAAAAACTTTCTCCAGCATGTCTGACATAAGCAAAGTCCCCATGAAAGGGTGACCTAGCAGGGCTGAAGAGCTACCTACAAATAAAATGAAAAATATTAATCAAGTCAATTTTTTCAAATATGTTTCTAATAGAATTAACAAGGCAATCATTTACTTAAGACTATTACTCTGTGAGTGTCTGTTTCAGACCAATATGACTAGTGCTATCTTCTGACTGGAATTTGCATGACATTAAACACAAACCTAGAGAGCAGTATTCCTCTTAATGCCACTGCATATCCCCAACAATAGCAACTAATGGAATGTGAGATGGAATAAGGAATAGATCCCTTACCTGTGAATTGTCCCTGACGTTTGATTGCAAAGCATAGCTTGAAATCTAGACAAAATGAGCCATGTTCTGCCATGAATAAGTGGGTTCAGCCCCATGGTTGTCAGCCTGAATTTGGCCCACTATGACCTTACAATTTTTTTCTGGTAACCTTTTATTCCTAGAAAATCACACCGGACACATTAATGCCTATTTCTCTCCCCTCAAATTGCACCATCTGTAGAATTATCCAAAGTCACAACTTTTCAGATGTGAAAACATACTAGAAATTACCTTGCATTTCTGTTCTATATCTGATTTAGCCATAAATCTACATTAAACCTAAAATTATTTGGACAGCTATGGGAGTCACATGCGGATTTTATGACTCCTCACAGATGTCAGCATCTGTTTTTTTAAAATCCTCCCCAAACACCTCAGCCTTCATGAAATGTTCAAAGAATTTATGCTTCACATTCTTTTCCTTTCCTTCTTTCCAATAAACACTTTGTGAGAACTCTCTCACTTCCTGGATGATCTGTGCCCAAGGATTAGGTCTCCTCCTGAAGGCAAAATCCAGAAGGAGGAAGAGTTGTGCAACTGCTCTGGGTTATGGGTACCACTACCTCAGAACCATTGTGTAGCCAGATTCCACCAGGTTTTGCTGTATGCAGGTTCACGGTACATAAAATTGCCTGACTGATTTTCCGTCACTTCTCAGTGAGAGCACGTTCTCCATTCCTTCAGCCCTGCAGCTGAGATTCAAACTCTCCTGTTGTGAAGACTTCAGGAGATCTAAAGGCTTAGTTCAGATAATCTCTCGAAATCCACGTTCTTAACCCGGCCTCTTTGGTCTGGTTTGGAAATCATGTGTGAAACCCTCACGCTCAGTATTTCAGCACTACTGCTCCTTCCTAAATCAGTAAGTTCAGAGGAACTCAAAATTGATATATAGTGGGATAAGAGGTGAGATTTAACCAAACCTTTTCAAACTATGAAAAGGTTGAAGGTTGATTTTGGGTGGACGTTCAGATCAGTTCTTCTTTTGGTTCACCTTCCCTACTAGAAACTCAGTGACAGTGCAGCAGAAGTTTGCGCTAAAATGTTGTCCTGGCATATTAAAGCAATGCACTGTCTTCAGTTTGCTTGGGATTTCTGTTGGTGCTGAGACTGTTACTTCTATTTGTGAATAAGGTTGTATTTATTATTTAAACCTTGTAAATTATTTTAAATTAACAAAATAATATACAATACTAATTTACACATATGTAGTAAGCCAGAATCTGATTTCACTTCTCTGGTATAAATCAGAATTAACTCTGAAATCAGTGGAGTTGGAGCTGTGTGCAACTGTTGGAAGTCAGAATCAGACTTAGTGCCTTTAAGAATTGCCATACTGAAGCAAAAGAAATGGCCATTTAATTCATATTGACTTTCAAGCTGGGGCAAATACCAGATAATTCAGAGCAAACTTGTAAATCCCGAGAGTTGTAATGCTCTCTTCCAATACTGTATCTAACTCTGCAATACTATTGATGGTACTGGAGTATTTCTTCCTGATCCCAGCAAATGATCAGCCAATATCCTGGTGTACAAGAATTCTTCATTCATATCTAGAGTAACTGCAGGACCAGGTAGTTGTGCACTGAAGGTGCTCAATGAGGGGAGGTAGAAGCTCAACAGGTCCCTCACCCAGATGTGCATTCCCATGGCCATTCCCAAGGCATTCCCACCTCGATTATCATGTGCATTGTAGGGAGGGTGGTCGCTTTGGATGAGCTATCTCCAGCAGGAGAGTGAGTTTGTGTGTGGTTTTTGGAGGGGGGTGGGGGGGGTGAGAACCTGGATTTGTGCTGGAAATGGCCCAACTTGATGATCACTTTAGATAAGCTATTTCCAGCAGGAGAGTGGGGTGGGAGGAGGTATTGTTTCATGGTCTCTGTGTATATGTAATGTCTTCTGCAGTTTCCACAGTATGCATCCGATGAAGTGAGCTGTAGCTCACGAAAGCTCATGCTCAAATAAATTGGTTAGTCTCTAAGGTGCCACAAGTACTCCTTTTCTTTTTGCTGACTCCACCAGTAATTCCATTGATTTCAATGGAGTATCATCAGCATAAGTCACTAAATAGTATGAGTGATGGTGCCAGACGCTGGTCCTTAGTTGCTAGTCCAAGCTGGAGAAAGCTGACTCTTATATTATGGCCAGTTTCAATGAATTTATCATTTTTACATCTACTGCTATTTTGGATTTGTGTTTTACTTTGTTCCATATGTAAGATGTGGGTTTTGTGCTCACACTTCCTATCCTTCCAAAAATCACGAACAACTTAATTTGAAGTGACTCTACCTCCTAAAAGGAAGGGGGAAAAAAAAGAGGAAGTATATAATGTGACATGACAAATCCCATTATCTCCTTGTCTCGTTCCCAAGAGCAAATTTCATTTTCTTGTAAAAGCACTTTAAAGTGAGACTGTGACAGAGTGAGATCCTGGTCTGGCCATGACATTATCTCCCTTCTGTAATGCAGAAAATGTTTTGTTAGTTAACACACTCCCATAGTTCAAGTTATGGAGACTGGCAGCAACTCAACCCAATTTTTGTCAGTTTATAGCCTACATTTTCCCCTCAAGCAGAGAGAAAAGGTGAATAGCGATGAGCCTGCACATTTTGGTAAGTCAGACTGCCCTGAGTATGCAGTGCAGTTCAAATTGAAAGTAAAAAGTAAATTGCACCTGCATTTGAAAAAGCTCATTTTGGTTAGCAGTCCAACTTTGGTGGTTGTCTTAGAAATGCCTAGACTGCCAATATATAGGAAAAAGTGGGTGTCGTATCCTTGGAATAAAATTTGCAAAAATTTAAACAATCCTGGTATTCTAGCAGTTCAACTACTATATATTGTTTGTGTTATACTTGCACACAGAGGTCCCAACAGATGTTGGGGGCCCATTGTGTTAGGTATTGTATGAACACATAGTGTGGGACAGTCCTGCCACTGAGACCTTGTAATCAAAGTATACAAAACAAGAAAAGGAAGCATTCTTGTTTATTACTCCCATTTTACAGATTGGGAAAACAAAGAATAAGTGACCTTTTTCAAAGGCACAAAGGGTAGGTATGCACCTAAATCACATTAACTTCCAATGGCAGCTGAGCCTCTAATTCCCATTTTCAGAGTAACAGCCGTGTTAGTCTGTATTCGCAAAAAGAAAAGGAGTACTTGTGGCACCTTAGAGACTAACCAATTTATTTGAGCATGAGCTTTCGTGAGCTACAGCTCACTTCATCGGATGCATACCGTGGAAACTGCAGCAGACTTTATATACACATAGAGAATATGAAACAATACCTCCTCCCACCCCACTGTCCTGCTGGTAATAGCTTATCTAAAGTGATCATCAAGTTGGGCCATTTCCAGCACAAATCCAGGTTTTCTCACCCTCCACCCCCCCACACAAATTCACTCTCCTGCTGGTGATAGCCCATCCAAAGTGACAACTCTCTACACAATGTGCATGATAATCAAGTTGGGCCATTTCCTGCACAAATCCAGGTTCCCTCACCCCCCTCCCAAAAACCACACACAAACTCACTATGCTGCTGGTAATAGCTCATCCAAAGTGACCACTCTCCCTACAATGTGCATGATAACCTGGATTTGTGCTGGAAATGGCCCAACTTGATGATCACTTTAGATAAGCTATTACCAGCAGGACAGTGGGGTGGGAGGAGGTATTGTTTCATATTCTCTATGTGTATATAAAGTCTGCTGCAGTTTCCACGGTATGCATCCGATGAAGTGAGCTGTAGCTCACGAAAGCTCATGCTCAAATAAATTGGTTAGTCTCTAAGGTGCCACAAGTACTCCTTTTCTAATTCCCATTTGTGTCTCAAATATCCCCATAAGTGACTTGCCCAAGGTCACACAGGACACCTGTAGCAGAACCAAGTGTTAGAACAAGAGCACCTAAGTCTCAATGCAGTGCCTTAACCGCAAGACCATCCTTAGCTTAGAACAAACCTTGCCCTCATAAGTCTGATCTACACTGCTCTAGGACAGAGAGATGGAGCAAAGTAGTGACAGTGAGGTGGGGCGCCTGAGCCATCCTGCTATCACATAGTATGACAGCTAAGATGTTGGAAGGATGTGCTTTGTAGCACGTATGCCAGAAGCAGAATGTGTGCAGTGGCAGGGGAGTTGGCTACTCACTCAAGTAAGCAGAAGTTGTGTTCAGGACAAACCTGTGACCATATTAGTTGTGTCACCGCCTGATGGTAAAGGGAGTGATAGATTGGAATCATATACAGAGGCTGCATTGATGTCTGGGGGAGTGGGAAAGGCTAAGCCATTTACAAAAAATTGTAAGACTGACACTCGCAACATTGACACCTCTTTCTTCCCCTAAATCCCCCCCTAAAAGGGAAGAAATTAATCAAACCAAAAGCTCTACCCCAAGCAGAATTTTTAACTCCAAAAAGGTGAAGTACCAGACCTTCCCTGAAGCCCTCTGAGCAGCAAGAGTTGTTTAGGTTGGACATTGGGGAAAAACTTCCTAACTGTCAGGGTGGTTAAGCACTGGAATAAATTGCCTAGGAAGGTTGTGGAATCTCCATCATTGGAGATTTTTAAAGAGTAGGTTAGAGAAACACCTGTCAGGGATGGTCTAGATAATACTTAGTCCTGCCTTGAGTGCAGGGGACTGGATTAGATGACCTCTTGAGGTACTTTCCAGTCCTATGATTCTATGACTTTGCTGCTGTTATTGATTTTACATGGAGGGCACTCAGATAACCCTCCCCCACTGCAACACAAGGCAAACATTCAGGGCTCTACTTCCCATTCCTATATAGAATCTTTATTTTGATATAAAGGATATAGCATAGCTCATAATTCACTGCTTACTCTGTATTTCTGATTTTCTGTTCTTGACCTTTCTTTTTATTTAATTTCCCCATTAAAAACTGCATTTCAGAAGTCTGTAAAATGCATAAGGGTACTGTGTACGCATGATACAACTGTAAGGGTTTGAGGATTCAGGAGTATTTGAATTTCCCAGCATATGGCTTCATTGTACATGTGATAAATATTAACAGTTTTCCCCAAGTACAATAGTTCTGTATTTTTACAGAATACAACGAAGCCACAAAAACATTCAGCATATTCATCCAGGATGCAGACATACTGAGTTAACTCTGAGAGGCTTAGTCAGGTAGTTTGATCTCATGATGAAGGGAAAAAGATTATCAAAACTATTTTCAATTAGTTTATTTCTTAATTAAATGAAAACATATTCAATACAATTAACATACTTTCATTATTATGGGGACAGTTTTAGCAGTAGGGCTCAGGTAGTGAAAAGAACTGCAGAGCTGAAGCTCTGCACTACAATCCTGCCTCCTCCAAACCTGCACAGTTCATGCCACACTTTGTGTCCATTAATGATGGTGGAATTATTCCAGATAGACACTGGTAGAAATCAGAGTTGGATCTGGTTTTGTTTTCTGGAAATCAGTCACATTTCTGTTCCACTATAATACCTTGAAAATTATGATACATTTTTAAGCTTTACAAATGTGTCCAGTCAACAGCATAATTGGAAACTCCAAACACATAATTGTACATTTACAAACATTAACTTGAAGTATTAAGAAATAGAAAACAGTATAAAGTATAAACTATATGTCTCCACTCCATACTGGAAATGGAAACTGTCGGCTGATAATGGTGACTTATAGAGGATCATAAATATGTATTTATCTTTAAAAACCAAGAACCAATATCACTTGAAACTTGCAAATGATACACATGTAACCAACTGCTCCTTTCACTCTTCCTGTCCATTTTTGTTATGCCCACCTATTTGTATCTTGTCTTTTACACTGTAAATTCAGGGATTGTCTTACACTATATTGCTCTAAATGAGCTTTTTACAAGTGGATTCTGGCACTCCCCTGGAGTCCCAATGAAGTCAGTTTGGCTTCATGTGGTTCCGGGTCCTTCCATGAAAAGCTAATTGAAGAATTGGAGCCCAACTGGTGCCACTACCTACTTATTGGGGCCTCTTGGCACTACTGTAATATAAACAATCAAATAGTAGAATATGCTAATTATTCAAAATCCATGTTCTCTACTAATAGTTGATACTAACTAGAATTTCCTACATTTCCCATAATATTTATGTCTAGATTTTTACTATTTGCTGTAAACATGGTCCTGAATCCAAACTCTGGAACTAAACCCTTCACCTCCTGAACATTGGCAGTTATTGCTCTAGTTATAGAATCATAGAAATGTTGGGCTGGAAGGGACTGCAAGAAGTCCTCTAGTCCATCCCTGTGAGCTGAGGCAAGACAAAGTGTACCCTGACAATACTTGACACGTGTTTGCCTTAAAAAAAACCTCCAGTGACCGGGATTTCACATGATCAAATCCCTGGATCTAGATACTCTCCCACTCCTGAACTTTGGAGATCTTTGGATCAAGATACAAAGTTTGCAATTTAGGATTATCCCTAGCTTGCTACTATATTTCAAGGCTGGTTTCTACAGAGTTCTTGGAACATGGGTAGTGTTTAAATGACATTAAATGCTGTAAGATATTAAAATTATTTAAGTTTCTTTTCTCCCATTCATTTAGGGTCCCCTGGTGACCCTAATTTTATTCCTTTTACTCCCCTCCCTCCTTAAAAGCGCCCTCTAATCCTAAATATGTTTAATTCACAATGCCAAACCCTAACAATCTCCCCCTTCATAGTTAGAAATGATCTCATTTTTACATAATAAATGGAGATAAGCAATCAGGAAAAGTCCTGTCAATTGGGAAACAGTTTAAAAAGTGAACAAAGGATTATCTTGAGGAAGGAATATCGGGGTTTTCAAAACCTAGCAAGTCTATGGCCTAAAGCTGAGGAGTCAAGGCTGGGTTATACAACACCAACTATCCTGGATGCATTTCCCCAAATCTGCCAAAAACTAGAAAATGGTGAATGATTGTCAAATGGACTTTGACAAAACATGCACATCGCTGAGTGTAGGATAAATTGTAGAGGTTTTTGTTACCCCATTTATGATCATGTGAACAAATCACTAAAATCCATGAAACAACAACCCTTTGACTTGCAAGCACAGATTTTAAGACTATCCCCTCCCATTACATAGTGTTACCTTACGCATTAACATTGGGCCAGAGCCCCAGCTGGTGCAAATCAGTGCAGCTCTGCTGAAGTCTGTAGAGCTGTGATTTTCACCAACTGAGGATATTGCCCACTGGTCCCATTTCTCCTCACACCAGTAAATGGGGATACATTGCAAAGCCAGTGTGCAAGGGGAATCTTTATTTGCCCTCCTTCCTGCTCTGGCCTACAGGTGACTGCCTCAAAAACAATGGAATCAAGGGCAGCTCGTAGATCTAATGAAATCCCATGGACATTTGACCATCATCCAATAGCAGCAGCAGATCATTAATCAGCACAGTTTTTGTGTCAGCCAGGTCTGTACTCAGCTTGACTCAGGACAAACAGATGTCTCATCTGACTGTCTAAGTTCTTATATTGATATTCACATCACTGTAGGGTGTGATGCAAATAGGTGCTCTCACCACAATCGATGCATAGTCTGTTAGAATATAGATGAATTAATGGCACAGCAACTATTGGCAGTTGCCACAGTATGGAGGACGGCAGTAGAGGTGAACCTGCAGTTAACTCATTGGGCAGGAGACCTTGTAAGGTGGGTGGAGGATGGCTTCAGAAGGCTAATGTGGGGAGAAGTGTGTGTGTAGGTATACAAAATGCTCAGTTAATAATGTTAGTGGATATCCTGAGATGCTTGGTCAGAACAATGGCCTTCACTGTTAAATTGGGAGGCTAGCCCATATTTATCCATACTTGTGAAAACATACCTATCCACCTGGAAAATAACATCCCCGACCTGTGGGGACAGTACTTGTGTAAGTGTTACCATGAAACCGTGGGAACGGAGTGGAGTAACAAGAAAAGGAGGAGTGTGCTGGGAGCCACTGGGAAATAGATGGGGAGGGTGGAATGGTGTGAATTGGATTATCATTACATTAAGCAAATGTATAGCCACAGGAGGCATCTGGGTGTGCCCCTCTCCTATGACTATGGAGGAGCAGGATCAATGGCCTGTTGCAAAGGGGGGACATTTAGGTGTAATGTATATGGGGTACGGGGTATTCTGTTAGGAATGTATACAATCCTGTAATATAACACTAGGAGGCAAAATCATACCAGCATGTGAGCAAATTATAAATATCTATACATTGCCACTTGGACTATGGTGCACTAACAGATCAGTGGACCTAACCGTTGTATACAATCGAACCGGCACCTATTACCCCATCCCGTACACAGACTACATGAGCAACTCACTACGACCGCCAACAGTTGGATACACTTACAATACACACTTCAGGATAGCTTTGACAGAATTTTAACCCTATCGAAGGAGGAGAAGCAGTGTTTTTGGTAGTGGCCAGGATGTTGGACTATACTGCAGTGGTCAGGTGTTGCTGTGGATTATCATGGCAACTGGTGTATTGTTAAATAGAGTAGGGGCGCTTGGGGATGAGAGCTAGCTTCTGCTACATTGATGACGTCATCATCATCATCATCTGGACCCATGGAAAAGAAGCTCTTGAGGAATTCCACCATGATTTCAACAATTTCCATCCCACCATCAACCTTAGCCTGGTCCAGTCCACAAAAGCGGTCCATTTTCTGGACACTACTGTGCTAATAAGCAATGGTCACGTAAAGGCCACCCTATACCAGAAACCTACTGACCACTATACTTACCTACATGCCTCCAGCTTCCATCCAGGACACACCACACGATCCATTGTCTACAGCCAAGCTCTAAGATACAATCACATTTGCTCCAATCCCTCAGACAGAGACAAACACCTACAAGATCTCTATCAAGCATTCTTAAAACTACAATACCCACCTGCTGAAGTGAAAAAACAGATTGACAGAGCCAGAAGATTACCCAGAATAGAGACTGAGAGTGGCTGGGTCATTACACATATTGACTCTATTTCCCCATGTTAAGTTCCCCATCCTCACACCTTCTTGTCAACTGTCGAAATGGGCCATCTTGATTATCACTACAAAAGATTTTCTTTTTCTCCTGCTGATAATAGCTCATCTTAATTAATTAGCCTCTTACAGTTTGTATTGCAACTTCCACCTTCTTTGTATGTATATATTTATATCTTACTATATGTTCCATTCTATGCATCTGATGAAGTGGACTGTAGCCCACGAAAGCTTATGCTCTAATAAATTTGTTAGTCTCTAAGGTGCCACAAGTACTCCTGTTCTTTTTGCAGATACAGACAAACACAGCTGCTACTCTGAAACCTGTCATTATGCAAAGAGCTTAGTCTGACAGCATCCTGTCTGGCAAGAAATAACTTATCAATGGTTGTGGTTGTGAAATCCTCATTTCTGTATTGTTTTATCTTTATGGCCTCCACTTTTCTATTGTTAATCTGTCTGGTTCTCTAATTGTTTGTCTGCTGTATAATTAATTTTGCTAGGTCAGGGGTGGGCAAACTTTTTGACCCAAGGGCCACATCTGGGTATAGAAATTGTATGGCAGGCCATGAATGCTCATGAAATTGGGGGTTGGGGTGCAGGAGGGCTCTGGCTGGGGTACAGGCTCTGGGGTGAGGCTAGGGATAAGGGGTTCAGAGGGAGGGAAGGGAATCAGGGCTGGGGCAGGAGGTTATGGAACATTGGGAGGGGGTCAGGCTCCAGGCAGCACTTACCTCAAGCAGCTCCCAGAAACAGTGGCATGTCTCCCCTCCAGCTCCTATGAGGAGGTGCAGCCAGATGTCTCTGCGTGCTGCCCCATCCACAGGCACCACCCCTGCAGGTCCCATTGGCTGTAGTCCCTGGCCAATGGGGCCAGTGGGCGGAGCCCCCTGGCTGCCTCTAGACGTAAGAGCCAGAGGAGGAACATGCCACTGCTTCTGGGAGCCGTGTGGAGTGGGGCAAGACCCCAACCCCACTCCCTGGCTAGAGCACTGGAGCAGGACAAGCCCTGGACCCCGCTTCCCAACAGGAACTCGAGGGCCGGATTAAAACACCTGGAGGGTCAGATCTGGCCCCCAGGCTGTAGATTGCCCACCCCTGTGCTAGGTGTAAGTTAATTAGGGTAGTGGGATATAATTGGTTAGAGAATTATGTTATAATATGTTAGGATTGGTTAGTTAAATTTCAGTAAAATGATTGGTTAAGGTATAGCTGAGAATATGACTATACAAACTAGGGTCAAACAGGAAGTTGGGGGAAATGGAATCATTCTTGCTGGAAATTAACTCCAATAAACATTGCATTGTCTGCACTTTAGACTTCTGGTCTTTTGCTGCTTGCTGTCTGCATGGTAAGAACTAGGGAAGTGGGAGGGTTGAGGGAAAGCCCCCTAACAGTCTCTTCCAAGAATGGAAGAATAGATACTAGGTAAGAACTGTCAGATGATCGATCAAATGATGACTTGTTTGAGCAAAGTCTGCACAACCACTTCTAGAAGAGAGGCCAGCAACCTGCCTTCCTTACAGGAGACATTAACAGTCTCCACCATACAGATTCAAACCGTAGGCTGTTGACGAGATGGCTACTGACAGCTCCTCAGCCTCAGTGGCCTAAACTTCCAGTCACTTTTATCCACTCCAGATTTCAACCTACATCTGTGGAAGCAGACAGCTCCATTTGAATCTGCTCAACTTCATCCACAAAGTCACCAGAAATGCCCTCACAATGGGAGAAAGTCCAATCAACTACTAGATGAAGAGGCTTGGATAAATCAAGCTGCTGTCCCATAAGAGAGGTTACCCTTCAGCAAAGACTTCCTCTTGCTTCAGAGACTAGTCTCTCTGGGATTTCCCAGCACTTTATCTTTTTATTTTCTGTGGCGTGGGCAGAAGGGTTTCTGGCTTTGAGACCTTTGGGCGTCATTGATTTTTCTGAGTGCACTTTTTTATCAGTATATTAAACCACAGCAAAGGAATCCATATTTTCCTACCATTTATGTACTTATTAATTTATACAATTATTACTATTTCAGATGGATTGCTTGCCAATAGCACTTAGCACTGTTCCACTATAAAAATAAAGACATCCGCCGCCTCTGAAAGCTTACCATGAGGGAAATGGTGAGAGAGACAACTCAGAGCACATTCAGTGTTTATTGTTAACTAACTCATTTCTGTGGTGTTTTAGGGGAAGAGAGGGCTTTGTCTGAAGGTTACCCTATTTTACATCTTTGTGTTTGGATTCCCTTCAAGACTTCTTTCCACTCTCTTCCAGATTTTGTCACTCGGGTATCTTAATTTGGGATTCAGCAACACTACGCTGAGTTGATCAGATCCAAACACAGGTCAGAGGGATGCAGGGTACTTCAACTCCAAAGTTACACAGAAACTCTCTTCCTTTATATACATTTACACAATTCATTACATTTACTATACATTGCATTACACACTTTTGGATTGGCTTGGTTACTTTGCCAGAACCAATCCCTGTGCAGCATACTCTGTCTATGCATTATCCATACTCAATCTACTCTTTACATCATCTCTACATTTCTAACTTGTCCACTGTTACCTTGTTCATGGTAAATGGTTCCCTAGATGTTCTCCCTCTTATCTTAGCTGATCCTGACATTCTGTCTTTTTAGCTTACTGACCCATTTACTTATCTGAGTTAGCACTGACGATAAGGGAGATAAATAAATCATATGTTCCAAAGAAAAAGGCCTCCCCCCATGTATTTAATTACTCTTGTCAGGCCAGGTCTACCTACATTCCACTGCCTTTGCTTGTCCTTTTTTATATAAGCATTTATTTGATTTACATTGTATTTTTTGTCTTTCTGTGGGTTTTTTCAAGTTTATTACCTAGCAACACATGCCTAAACCACAGTACTTGTAGTAATTTGAACCACCATTAAAATTAGGCTCAATGTATGACCCAAAGAGTGAAAGCTCACCTCCTCTGGTACACACCACCATGGTGTCTCCAGTGCCTGGACAGTACTGTCACCAATTCCTGTTCTTCAACTATTAGTTAGAGCAATTGGTCCACATTGCTCATTTTAACTATTAATTTTATGTCGTGCCCAATGTCCAGGACCTTATAGCCTTGCAAACTGCAAATTTTCATCCTCAACATTCTTAATTCCCTTTTCCAGTAGGGTGGTCCAGATAAGCGTTCTGTTTAACAATCCCCTGCTTTATTTCTTCTATATCCTGCATTAGATGTTACACACAGTGGAATACATATTACTAATAGTTAATGCCTCTTCTGCAAGGTTAAAGTACTAATCACCTCCTCCTTTTTTAAATGGTTTGATTAATTTATTAGCAGGGATCGTAGTTTTCCATGATAAAAAAGAGAACAATTGCCTGAAAAAAACCCCATAAAAATCTGTGTTTTTCTGCAATTAGAATGAAAGCCTGAACTTTAGTTTCCCTAGCCACAATATACATAGGTATCGGCTGAACATAACATTGTATTGATATATTTACAATTTTAAATCAAGTTCAAAGCCTATCAATGCCATCAATCATTGTAATAAAATGAAATTAATAGAATTGCAATTTGTATGTCATATATATACCAAATACTTCTATGTCTGTATTCTATATTTTCAGAAAATTGTTCTTAATGCACAAAAATAAAGTGAAAATTGCTTTTATATTAACATTACTCACTTTCAGTTAGTCCTGGAGGCTGAAGTAAAATTTGAGATGCATTAAAACATGAACCCCTTGTGACAGGGTCCCCTTGGTGCAACCTAGTTCGTGGGACCACTGAACCCCCACAAACCCACCAACATAGGTTGCCTCTCCCACTCAGATGCTGATATAAAGCTACAAGCCTCTGCTAGGCACAGCACTTGTACAGACATCCAGAGACAGGGACACATCCAGCTGTGTTACACGAATTACCTCCCAGCCACTCATGAACCAACAATAGGGAGGCTCCAGCCAATTCCTCCAGCTCCCCAACCTTGCACTCCAGAACTGTACAATCTTGCACATGTCAGAAGCCTGGCCAGTGTAAGTTCATTATCCAGTTTGCCCCTCCCCCAATGTGGAGTGGACACACACTAGCCTTTAAAAAGAAAAGGAGTACTTGTGGCACCTTAGACTAACAAATTTATTTGAGCATAAGCTTTCGTGAACTACAGCTCACTGCATCGGATGCATTCAGCGGAAAATACAGTGGGGAGATTTTAGATACACAGAGAACATGAAACAATGGGTGTTACCATACAGACTGTAACAAGAGTGATCAGGTAAGGTGAGCTATTACCAGCAGGAGAGCTGGGGGGGAGGAGGGAACCTTTTGTAGTGATCAAGGTGGGCCATTTCCAGCAGTTGACAAGAACATGTGAGGAACAGTAATGGGGGGAAGGGGAAAATAAACATGGGGAAATACTTTTACTTTGTGTAATGACCCATCCACTCCCAATCTTTATTCAAGCCTAAGTTAATTGTATCCAGTTTACAAATTAATTCCAATTCAGCAGTCTCTTGTTGGAGTCTGTTTTGGAAGTTTTTTTTGTTGAAGAATTGCCACTTTTAGGTCTGTAATCGAGTGACCAGGGAGATTGAAGTGTTCTCCGACTGGTTTTTGAATGTTATAATTCTTGACGTCTGATTTGTGTCCATTTATTCTTTTCGTAGAGACTGTTCAGTTTGGCCAATGTACATGGCAGAGGGGCATTGCTGGCACATGATGGCATACATCACATTGGTAGATGTGCAGGTGAACGAGCCTCTGATAGTGTGGCTGATGTGATTAGGCCCTATGATGGTGTGCCCTCAATAGATATGTGGACACAATTGGCAACGGGCTTTGTTGTAAACTGAGCTGAGATTTCCCAAGCACTTCAACCAAACCTCACTGTTATAAAACAGATTTATTAACTACAGAAAAATAGATTTTAAGTGATTATAAGCATCAAGCATAGAGATCAGAGCTGATTACTCAAGAAATAAAAATAAATTTGTAGTCTGAGTTCTACAAACTAAGCAGGATTTGAATCAAGCAGTGTCTCACCCTGACAGATGGTACAAGCAGGTTACAAAAAGAAGAGTACTTGTGACACCTTAGAGACTAACCAATTTATTTGAGCATAAGCTTTCATGAGCTACAGCTCACTGCATCGGATGCATACAGGTTACAGATCCTCAATACACAGACTGGGACTCTTTCCCAGCCTGGGACCACCCTTCCCCAATTCAAAGCCTTGTTCTCCAGACATTCCTCCAGATGTTGAGTTGGGGAGGAGAGAGGCCAAATGATGTCAGTGTCTCTTTTTTATAGTTTCTTCCAGCTTGTTAGAAAGATCCTTGCTGTGATGTGGGACGTTAGACAGCCCCCAATTGTCAAGCAGTCTCCGTTGCATATGTGCTCTCTCTGAGAAGTCTCTGGGATGGCAGTTGGGAGAGTGGATTCCATTTAATGGGCCATCAGCACATCTAGCTGGTCCTTTGTGGCAATTAAAAGGTTGGCTGTGGGCATCTTCTAACCTCACAACATATTTCAGTAACACATATAGCAATACTTCATAGCTTCACATACCATGATAGCACATACAATCCAACAGGATATTAATGTTCAACAGATCAAGACTTTTAAAATGAAACCTCACAAGGCATACTTTATGTAGACACCCTTTATTAGAGGGGCCTCTGAACTTTCTTGGGAGTGTTCCAGGGGAAAAGCCTGTGTGCTGCAATCAGGCCCCAGAGACTAAACTCCCATGATGCCTTGGGGAAAGAGGGGGAGATTTCCTCTTGCAGGGAGAGCAGGTGGTGGATGGAAAAGGAGTGAGATTGCTGCTGCTGTGGAGCTCTGTCCACACCAGGAGCTGCTGCTGGGAACCCAGAAGCTGCTGCTGAGAGCCTGCTGGGGCTTTGATTGAGCAGGGGGCCTCAGAGGCTGTTGGTGGCTTCGCTGGAGCTAGGGCAGAGACTGTTGCTGTGCCTAGAGCTGACTGACTGGGCCTGCCATGAAGGATTGGGAGTAACCCCCACTCTGGTTTGGGAAAGTACTTGCAAGGGAAGGGGCACAGCAGAGAGACTGAGTCTGAGGAGAGGCAGAGTGAGTTTCCCACCAAACTAGGACCCAGAGCTGCTGACCTTTGGAGCCAGCTCCAGTCGTCAGAGGGCTTGTGCCGCTTGTTGCCTTGGCTGGACTGATACACAGAACCAACAGAATGCTGTCTCCAGCTGCAGATCTTCCAGCGCACCTACGCAAGCGTCTAGGACTCTGAAATCAAGAGGAGTGTACACTCCGGGGTGGGGTAAAGGGTGGCAGTGTAAATGCCAGTTACGTAAGTTTCATTTATTACTGTATACTATATTTGTTAATTGATTTTATTCAACTGCCCCCTGTGGATTTAAATTAGTAGTGACATATAATCATACACTGTTATACCCTGATTTTTTTAAGTTAAGTAAAGGTGTTAGCTCTAATTTAAGTATATTGGATGTATATTATTTATAATTGGTATTTTTGAGTTACACCCATGCTACAGATCATATTATTATTTATTATAGCTTTATTGGCTTTATTCCTGGAGGTTCCCAAGGCACACCATTGAGTGTGTACAGGGCCAGGCTGGTGGAGGCAATTTTAAATTCCTTTGGCAGCTTATTGGCATGTACATTTAAAGTGAATTCAGAAATCAACCACAAGAGCAGGAGGTTATGTGCATTGAATAAGTGACACTGGTACTGGGAGTAAAATTTAGTTAATATAGGTTTTTATTTTTTCAAAAAATGTAAAAATGAAAGATTCTCTGTAAAATGTAAATGTAAATTCTGTGTTTTCCTGAGGCAAATGGATTTCTAGGATCCCTGTTTATTAGAGATTTTACTTGAAGGTTTAATTTTTTAATGTTTGCAGAATTTTATAGGGAGACCCTAACTTCTGTGCCATCCAGTGTGTTTGCCCTAGTGACCCTTCTGACTCTATAGTGGTAGTGTCTTTGGAATATGCCTTCCACTGGATCCTGTCTTACTTTTGTGGTGGTTTAGGACTGGGGAATTAATGACTGGAATTTCTGTGCCTTGGTACCATTTACACACACTCCATCTCAGGACACACAATGTTGTAAGCCTCCATCACTTTATGGCTGCAAATTTGCACAATAAAAAGGGAAGAAACCATTTTTTGCCTTTTTTTAAAAATTTATTTACCTTTGTGAGCTTTGAGTTGGCTAGCATGAACCCAACTCTGCCCATTCCTTTCCAGGTACACCAAATATAGGAGGGGCCAAGTCAGTCTAACACTAAGCGTGACCTGTACCACTTTGCCTTTGGGAAAGGGTGCTAAGGAACTTGTTCCTGGATTATGACTTTAGATCCCACTTGATGCTCAGTTAGGTCTCCTCTGGCATTGAACCATGCCTTGGTCGTCATCTTTTCTTCTACCTCATCAGTTGGACTTGTAAATTCTGCATTTGCAAGTCCTGAACCCAGGCTTCTGACAGTACCACCATAACCAAATGGGCTGGAACTGGGTTAGTTATATCCTCCCGCAATCTTACTGTCCTTCCCTTTGAGACGTCTAACAATGACTCCCCTTCCTCCTGAATTGGCCCTATCTATTTCTTAGGTACCAGATACTGCCGCTGGGGTGGTGGGTCCTCTCTTTCAAGTAAAATGTGGGTGTTCATCTGACTACATTCCAGTTTAGACTTGGCCCAGACCTTTGAAAAGGTCTCTAGTTGGGGTACCCAGGCAGGTGTGTCCTGGTCCTGTTGCACAGCTATTTCCTGCGCATTTTTACTTGATTCCATAGCTGCAGCCAAGGGCATGATACCTCATTCCCCTAAGGCAGTGGTTCTCAAACATATTTGATCAGCCTCCCTTTCTTTGTGTCTGTGGTCATGTAGCAAACCCCCTCCCCCACTACATATACCACCACCCAGCTCTGAAGGCAAAGACGAGAGCAGCGGTGCTGGCTGGGCACCCAGCTCTGAAGGCAGCACTGTACCAGCAGCAGCACAGAAGTAAGGGTGTCACTATCACTTTTCACAACTGACTGAGTGCCCCATTGCCACCCTTACTTCTGTGCTGCTCCTGCCACCCGAGGGTTGACAGCCAGAGTCAAAAGCCGCCTCCAGGTGAAGGATTGGGTCGGGGTGAGAGACTGAGCCCTAGTGGCTGGGCTCTAGCTGTCCCCTCTGTCACTGCCTCCTGGGTGTGTACAGCCCTTCTCCACAAGCCCCAGCCACCTGGGGCTGATAGCCAGAGCTCTTAAAAAAAAAAATAGCACACAGCTCACACCTCCCTTGACACATTCCCATGCCTCGCTTGGGAGGCCTGCCCCACAGTTTGAGAACCACTGTCCTAAGGCATTATGTTAGCCAAATTCTCCTCAGGATATGCTTTTAAGGACACAATACTTATACAAACAGAATCCCTCCCACACACAACCTAGCTCTAACCCAGTGTCCAGGCACAAGCCTGAGAAAAAAGAGATGGGTCTTGCACAGTGACCTAAGAGTCAACAAACTATGGCTCTGTCAGACCAGCTGGGGAGGTAAATTCTAGGGTGAAGGGAAGCCAACTGACAAACTCTTGCTCCCTAGCTGCAAATTATCTACTTTTGGGACTTCCCCCTCTAGTGCTTTACCTGACCTCAGCTGTCGTCATGTCTAAGAGAAAGAGCAAAGGTTTCTCAGATGGTCATGCCCCAAATAAGTTAGGATTTATAGATCAAAGTCAGCATTTCAGTGGCATCCTGGCGTAATTACATTTTCTGCCGCTAATTCCACTTGATACATGTCATATTTTCCAGCTCATTTACTGTACCTGTGAGTCATGGAAAGCTTGAAGCACATGTTAAAACATTTACACTCAAGCAGCATCCACCTCAAGCAATGCATCCGCACCAGTACACTGTTAGCTGTCAGTCGGGGAAAACAGGGCTGAGGAGGAAACACAGGAGAGATCAAGATATCAGCAGGTAGTGATACCTGTCCCTATTCCATCCCAGGCCAAGGTGTGTGTGGTTTTAAAGAATGCCATATTGATTCAGATGGGGTTTTGGGAAGTAGAATGATATGAGCTGAAGTACTGACTCATTAATGAAGAATTTATTATAATTAGTACCAGTGGAATTGTAACTATTACCCAATAGCTGGTATATATGAACAAAGTAGTCTCATGTTTGTTTCAGAAACGTAATGGGTTGCAACATGACATTTTGTTGACCTAGGGTTGGGTTTGTAGGAGAATCAGTGAGATTGATCCTAAAGGCCACAGTACAAGTATGGAACAATATTTCATAGAGAGAATTAGTACTGCATGTTAGGGGACTAATTCCTTCACCCGCTTACTTCCCTGGTCCTTCTCACATGAACAGAGATCAACAATACCCAAACTCTAAAGGTGCAAACAATTCAATGACAGGTTTCAGAGTAACAATTCAATGTTTATTGGGGTGAACTTCCAGCAAGCATGATTCCAGTTTCCTTCCTTCGTGTCCCCCTTCCCAGCTCTGACACCACAGAGCCTTACCTGTGTCCCTGTTCCCATTCCCCCCTTAGCAAAACATGATTCCAATTTCCCCGTCCCCATTCCCTGTTCCCCCGCCCCCTTTACTTCCTGATTGACTGCAGACTATATAATAAAACTTGAGTTCTGCTTAGCTATACCTTAACCAATCATTTTACTGAAATTTAACTAACCAAACAAGCCAATATTGTAACATGATTATTTAACCAATTATATCCCACCTTAATTAGTTTACACCCAGCAAAATTAGTTATACAGCAGACAGAAACAATCACAGAACCAGACAGAGATTACACAGACAAACAATAGGGAAATGGGGACTATAATGATAAACACAGAAATGAGGATTTCACATCCCAGCTATAAAGACATAAGGGTTTCCCAGCTGTGTCTATTGATAAGTGAGTTCTTGCCAGACAGGATGCTATCAAACTAAGTTTCCTTTTACATCTTCTAGGCACTTCCCTTTCTCTGGAGGTGATAGGCATGATCAGGACAGGATTGTATTCCTAACAGCCCAACAGCACCTTATTTCAATGTGACTAGGTTGGAATGTGAGGATGTGAGCCATAAGCTGGGAAGTGAATGGTGCCTCTGCTGCTTAGCCAAAGATCTTAGCTTAAGAACAGGGGTCTCAGACTGTCACAGTGAGAAAAGGCCTTATACAGTCAGACAGTGATTTTGATTCTCTCTTTTATACCTCTATAACTAGCTAAGTGATAAGAATATACCTAAATTCTTAGAGTTTGGCCTTTACAGACAGGCCAGAATATCTATATCCTAACACTGCACTGCTTGTGTCTAATTCAAGTTATATAATCTGCCACAGGGTCACACAGTTGCCAGAAAATGGTAACAGAAAGATCTGGGGCTTGATTTCTGTACTCTGCTCTGCTGCTTTGCACAGCTCTGGAGATGGAAAGTGAATGAACTCTGGCCCTATCTCCCCTGCTGGGGACTCTCCTGGTATGGGGTATTCCCCTGTGGGCAAAGAGCTGGCATGGCTGGCTCCTATGGCAGGCATCATTGTGGCCCTTGGCATATAGGTGCAAGAGCAGTAGTGGCCAAAGTGGACTGCACTCTGGCTGTCCTCAGCTGGCAGATGGTCCCTTGGGGACAATTGATGTACATTGGTGGTGAAGCTGGCACTATCATTGTACTTGCTCTGTGTGTAAATAGCAGATTTCAGTGTTGTCAGCCTGCTTCAGCTGGGGAGCAGCAGATACAAGCAGTAGGGCCAAAACCAAATGACCTATAGTTCTGTGAAGTCAGCAATGACATGTGCCTATATCCTAGCTCTATGTGTATTTCTCTTAAACTAATAACCAGGATATATTTTGTAGTCACCAGCATCAGTCACACACATACAGCTACCCAATGCTAAATTATTTCTGCCTTTGCTGGGCCAGGGTATATGCATGCCCTGGAATGCTTTTCAGCAGGTTCTATCCTGGGTGGCCCACTGAGTAGTCTGTTTGGAGGTTATGTGGGGGTAGAGATGGGAGCCAGAACTGGAGCAGGAGAACCTGTGTCCTTTGCTAGCTCTGCTGCATTTGGTATATCTGGAGAGTGTCCTGCCAGAATTTTGTCCATTGTGTACAGTATCAGTGATAATTTCTCTGCCAGATATAAATCCAAGAGACAAAAGCTGCTGTTTTGTTGTTGTTGTTTTTTTAGATTAGATGTGTTTGTTCAGTAGAGTTTGACACTCTGGCAAACAGCTGAGCTCATTTTAACACTAGTTTTTAAGGCCAGGGTTCAGTGGTAAGTGAAATGGTAGTTTGAAAAATATTTGTTGCTCTGTGTGTGTGTGTTTAATATACATTTAGATAAGATTTCAATCTTTTGCCATTAGCAATACAACTAAACCACAGAAAAATAGATTTAAATTGTGATAAGCAGCTTTCGCAGGCTATTCTTGAAAATATGAACGTATGAAAATGCACCAGTTGAAAGCAGAAGTCAGAATTCAGCAATCCACATTACTTACCTCCTCCCACATGACTTTTAAAAAAGAAAAACTTCAGCTATATTCTGGAGATTAATGCAAATCAAGTGGAATATTCCACTAGTCAGATCTTCTGATGTAGGGTTCTCTGGTACTTTTCCATCCAGCCAGAGAGGTGCTGACAACATTTTTGCCAGGGACTGCTATGAAAATTTCCTCCTTTTAGCTTCAGGCTATCAATTGCTGGTAGTTCAGCTATCCCTCCCTCCGCTGCCATGTGCTGCTCCTGCCCTCTGCCTTGGAGCTGCTCCCCGAGCCTCTTGCTTGCTGGGTGGGGGAAAGATGGGGGTTAATGTCAGGGTGTCCCCCTCCCCCCTGCTCCTGTCCCCTGCTTACCCCATCTCTATGGGGGGGGGGGAGATGACACAACAGGGCTCAGGACAGAGGGAGTTTGCTGTCTCAACTTGCTGATCTCCTTAGAAAGGCAATGTACTTAGAGTGGGGTCAGCATACTTAAAGGGGCAATGCGCATCTCTCTCACACACACATGGTGTGTATGTCTCTGTCTGCCATGCTGTCTCCCCTCCCTCCATTTGTGCTGCCTTGTAGAGTGTGAGGCTACATTAACAACGTGTTAACCCTTGAGGGCTCAGCCAAGTGTTAGTTAATCATTTAGCAGTAAGGCATTCCCTGGGAAATATCCCACCCTCTTCCAACCTCTGACTCCACCACCTCAATCAACTATTCACAATCATCATTGCTGTGTATAGTATTAAATTGTTTGTTTAAAACTTATACTCTGTGTGTGTGTGTATGTATGTATATATATATATACACATGTCTTTTGTCTGGTGAAAAAAATTTCCCTGGAACCTAACCCCCTCTATTTACATTAATTCTTATGGGGTAATTGGATTCACTTAACATTGTTTCATTTAAAGTCGCATTTTTCAGGAACATAACTACAACATTAAGCGAGGAGTTAGTGTATATATAATATAGCAGGGGAATCAACTGCTGTGCCAGCCCTAAGACTGATTATTTCCCTGTTACAGGTGAATCTTCAGCTGCTTCCTTAAGCTATTTTAATCCCCTTTGTCCAACTCACTTTATGTTCAGGTTTCAGAGTAGCAGCTGTGTTAGTCTGTATTCGCAAAAAGAAAAGGAGTACTTGTGGCACCTTAGAGACTAACAAATTTATGCTCAAATAAATTTGTTAGTCTCTAAGGTGCCACAAGTACTCCTTTACTTTATGTTCAGTTCACCATACGACTTGGGAAAGATGACTGAATAGTTAATTGATTCATAGTTGCTAATGATTAATGAGTATGGAGCCTTTCAACACTAAGTCACTAGATCAGATTGGTAGTGACCTACAGTTGACATGACAGGTGACATATGTGAGATATTCTGGTGGTCTCAGCTCATTTCCTAGGGAAGTTCCTGGAAAGACTCCTGCTGCGTTCAATGGATGTTGAATCAGGACCCTAATCAATAAATGTTCACCTCACAAAAAGCATCATCACAGGTGACTTAATTGTCATCCCTTTCAACAGAGAGGCCAAGGGTGGAGTGTAAAATTCACCCTTGTACTAATCCTTTGCACATTGGCCATATGCTAGCCCCCTGCAGAGGGGTGAATTTGACCCTGAATAAGTATGAAGATTGACCTCTCTCTTCATCCCTAACATGTGCCCCTACACAAGAGGTTGAGGTACATTGCTAGGCTTGTGTGGGAAAGTTTCCACTGCAACTGCCCAAGTGATTCCTGACATATGGATGGCGAATGCAAAGCAATTCTGGCACTCTGGTATCGTCCAGGAGCACTAAATTCTCTGAAAATAACATTTCTGTATATTTTTTGAAAGGCAAAACGTGAAAACATTAGGCTCGCAAACATTAGCTCATCACTTCTGTACAGTGTGAAACAAGCCATCCAGGGCCTGATGCTGATTTGATTTCACTGCTCAGCAAAAACCTCACTGAATTCAACTGGAATTTGGTCTGTGTGAGGAGTGTAGAATGGGGCCCCCAAAACCCTCCCTTCCATGTCCCTGATTCACTTAAATGCACAACCCAAATGACTTTGCCATCTGCGCTTTATAAAGGGACTGAAAGCCGAAGTTAACTTGTGTTTGAATTCTAGTGAGATCTCTCAAATGAGAAATGCTTGTGTAAACAACAGCTGGCACAGTGTATTTGCGATGTACTTTTGGAGAGGCCTCTAATCCCTGTAGGTCTACATCGAGCACTCAGGGGCGGTCCAGGGAAGCTGCCAAAGGGCGTAGGGAAAAAGGAATCCTTACCCCTTCCTAATCGCCTCAGGCTGTGGAGCTGCTCCATGGCTTCAGCTGCTGCCCTAAGGCAGCAGTAGTGCCTGCTATGCATACACCCTCTCCCTATGATGGGCAATGGCTGGTGGATCTATGTAGAGGCAGATCCAGTGACTCAGTCCTCGGTTCCTTTTCCCAGCTTTCAACCCAGGCGCATCGAGATACGTCGGTTGCCCCATCAGAGGAGAGTCACCAAAACTTGTTCTCTTTGTGCTCTGGAGCTGCTGTCACAGACGAGGATGTGAGCGGTCAGGCCTAGTGGCCAGAACTGGAGTCAGGAACCAAGCCAAGGGTCAGAGCCGGAGCCAGGAAGAGGGCAGGACAGGGTGAAGCCAGGGCCGAAGATGAGGCAAGAGCAGAACTGGAGTCAGGCTAGAGCAAGGTTGGGAACAACGACAAGATCACAGCTGTAAGTACATGTATTGAGTAGCCACACGCTAAGTGCTACTGGGGGCCCTAAGAGCAGTCTTGGCAATGCTGCTCAGGCCATCTGGCCAGTTAGGGGTTTCTGCTGAGATTAACTAGTTGATCCTAGGCCCAGCTGCAGGCCCTCATTCCTAACAGCTGCACTGCATCTAGAGCTCTGCATAGCCATGGATTAGGCTTCAGGATTTGTCCCACAATATTTATAAACAGATGAATATATTATTCTGGTAGAAACACACTGTGATTGGCCCCAGGCAGGGTGGGATGGATGCAAGAAGTCTTCTATTCCCATTCACGTGGGCCCCACACAAGGTCTGGTTGTAGTCGCTGTCCCTGTATCCTATGAGAATCCCATGCTGCATGCCACAAGTGCTGGCAAGACAAACTAACTGGCTGCATCAGGGAAGGCATGCTGCAGAGCTCCCCTGCACACCTGAGGGCTCCAGGCCAGGTTGCATTCTGTCTTTCAGAAGCACATGCCTCCCCTAATGCTCTTGCTGGGGCAGTGCAGCTCCACACCACCCCAAACACAGGCAGTGACAGGAAGCAACAAGAGAAACACCAGCTTTTAGTATTTTTCTGGTATCCAACTAATTGGTGCTGAATGTGTTCAATACATTTGGTCCTTGTTAGTTATAAGTGGGGATAATTTTAATGTCTTTGACCATACCTTTTATTTGCTTCACATTAAACAATTAATTAGTCTGCAAAGAGAGATTTGAGGAATTCTGGGACCCACCAAAATCAATGGAAGACACCCATTGACTTCAAGGAGAATTGATCAAGCCTTCAGTCTGCCTCTTACATGTTCTTGAATTGCTGGCAATTTGCTTTCTTAAGCAGCTTTGCTTTCCAATAAATCAGTATAAGCACAGATAAAGGTGCAGCAGACCTCCTGGAGATGATGTACTTTTTCAAATGCTATCTTTTATTTCACCCAAGCTATACCTATATGCTCATGGTAAGGATTTTTTGTTTTCCTTATGAAGTAGAAATAAGTCTCTTTTGTTCTGGGGGAATTATTAAAGCAACCTTTCTTTCTGTGATTTCATTTGTTTGTAAGTTTGTATTAAAAACTATGGAGCAAGATGCTGACCTAGTGAAAATGTACCCACTTAAAGATTCTGTCCCATGTATTATCATAGCAGACCCTTGTAGGGCATCAATCTCTGATGTGAATAATCTGTGATTTACTGTGCTTTGTGTGAGAATACACACCCATCTGCCTTTTTAAAGCTGTACATATCAGGGGGAGGGGAAATACACTGCAATTTTCATTTATTATTCTGGGAGTTGGCTTGCTAATGCCCTGTGCAAAGCATTAGAGGACAATTAATGCTTTATCTGAAAATGAGAACTAAGCCATTATTTACTGCTGATTCTGTTACTGATTTAGGACTTCTTTATAAAGGCATGAAACCTCCCCTACAGAACAACTACAGAACAGAGGACTTACATTAAAAAAAAACAAAAAACCCTGAGGCTAACCAGGAAATGGACTGTTACAAGATGAAAAAATATTACACATAGAATATTATTATTAGTGACAATTGTCTTAATCGCATTCAAATTCATTGTAGCATATGGAAGTTGGTGGTCTGAGTGAGCTCTCTCCTGCCATCTATTGATGAACTGGGGGAAAAGAACATAACTTGTTTGCATAGACACACCTACTTCATCGCATTGATCAATTTTGGCCATTTTGGTTTAAAATTCACCTAAATTTTGGATGCAGAGGTAATTAGACGTTGTTATCCTTATTACATGACTCTAGAGCAGCAGAACTGTACTTACTATGCCCTAACAGAGTAATATTAGTTATTGTTGCCACAACTTTACCCTCACTCTCTAAGTGCATGGGGCAGTGACCAATCTCCAGTTAAAAGTTGGAGGGGGATGAGGATTGTTTGAGGATGCTAGAGACTATTTGATTCTTCCCTTTCAGTGTTTAAATCTACAGCTGCTAAGATTCAGCTGAAAGTCTTTATCTCTTCTAAGTGACTATTAGAGCTGAAAACAATCGTAAGATGGTCTAGGGGGCTGAGCTTTAGTCCTGATACGGAGACAGCATTGAGTTGAAAGATAACACGCAGGAGGTAATAGCAGAGAGGTTCCCCCCTACCCAATCAAATCAGCAAGAGCTGAAAGTGCTAAGAAGTGAGCTACATCTGTGGCAGTGGCAA
The DNA here is from genome assembly GCF_965140235.1 of Caretta caretta. NCBI lineage: Eukaryota > Metazoa > Chordata > Testudines > Cheloniidae > Caretta > Caretta caretta. The sequence continues at coordinate 28,879,186 of NC_134210.1, forward strand.
AGCAATAGTGGTGAAGATGTTACCTGGGGTTCTTTCAACCCAAAGCTCTCGGTAACTTGTACTCTGTGCGAGGTGGTGTCAGGAAATAAATCAGGGGAGACATGGCCGTCCGACCGATAGATGGCTGGCACAAACAGGACAACACAAGAGTGCTTTCACTTAAAGTTAACTTTACTTAGTCTCAAGCACTTATACACACGGTCTGCAAGAGGTTAGTAAAACACCCCCAACCCTTGATAATTACCAAAGCTGAGTGTGGCTCTCGAATGGCACAGCAGCAGCCCGCTGGGAAACACAAGATGCATCCACAGAGAGAGAGAGTCCCCCTACCTCAAACTCCCCCCCCTTATTTATACATTAGTAATAGAATGACATGTCCCTTAAAGAAAACTTTTTAAGCAAGCAGTTCCAATGGGCAAGCAAGAGGCTCCTTCCAATTATCGATTAACCAGGTGTGGGTTTTTCTAGAGTTTGCAGCCTTGAGGCCCCAATAGACATTCCTGGGGCACATCCTGCTCTTCTAAGATGCATGTATCAGCAACTTCAACACAATTCTTATCAGGAAGGACGTGGGGTCAAGCTGCCTTCTCTGTGACACCCCAGAACCCCCTTCCCCTCCTGCCTTGGTTAAGCTAAGTCTGCTGACCTGGCTGCTTTTAGCAATAAGCCATAGTGGTTTCAGGCATTTTACTGGTTTGCCAAAGTCTCCTCGTACAAAGACATCGCTTATCTTTCCCCACCTTCAGGAGCTGGAGATGAACACACCTGAATTTACCCCTGGACTACAGGACTTTGCTCATCTCTGGCAACGACATGTGGGAAAGGGGAAAAGGGAAAAGCTATGTTAAAGGGAGATTTGTCCACATGACTTTCTCACTGCAAGGTGGGAAACTGAGTCAAAGAACTACTGCCCAAGATACTGTGGAGTGGGTGTTTTACCTATTATTTGCATACTTCTGAGTCATTGGTGCTGTGTTTACTGAAGCTAATGCTGTGTTCCTTCTCCCCTTAGTAAGTTTTCTTTTTGTTATACCCAGACTCAGTGCTTGTGAGTGGGGAAGTATTGCCTACTAGAAGCGCTCAGGGGTGGTATTTAGTTTCCCCAGATTTCTGGGTGAGCTGGTTCTGAACTGGTTCTTGTGTAACATTAACAGAACCCCCTATGTTTTGAACCTGGCCCTTCTTGCTGCTGACACCGCTTGGCAGAAGGGTGACACGTATCAAAATGATTTGGTGAAGAGTACTGACAATAAAAGTCCCTGTTTGCAGATGTTAACACTGCAAAGCAGACTGTGAGATAATAATGCAAACAAATTCAAAAAGGATTTGGATTATTTAGGTGACTGGGTCAAGAGATGGCAAAGGTTGCTCAGTGTAAACATATGTTGAGTAATTAGCCCAGGAGCTAGGAAATATGTGCTGAATGGAACGATCATAGTGATCAAGAGGCTACCTTGGAAAAATCATTGAAACCATCTTCCAAGTGTAGAGCATTAATACAGAGCAGGCAAATGAGGAAGTAACTTGTAGTAGCTGAGATACAAAAAGGTAATATTGTTACTGTACATGGGACTTACCTGAGCCCCTCTGGGACGTGGGGAACATTACTGCTCACAGTAGATCAGGATGAATATTATTTTCGTAAGAGCATGCAGCAAAGTTAATATTTTGTACTGGGCCTGAGGAATCTGAGGGATGTCTACATTTCAAAACACCCTTTACAGAAGCAGGTGTCAGAGCCTAGGTCTACAGACTTGGACTCCTGGGTCTTGCTAAAAATAGCTATGTAGACGTTTTGGCTCAGGATCTGAAATCCATCCCCTTTTCTTGGCTTTATAGATTGAGATCCAACTCAAGCCAGAATGTCTACATGGCTATTTTTAGCACTCTGGTGAGAACCTCGCAAGCCTGAGTCTGCAGAGCCAGGCTCTGAGACTCATGGCTATGGATTTTTTTTTCCCATATAGACAAGGAAGTTACGAGGAAAAGTTTAGGGATTCAGGATTATTTTTGGTGGAAAAGAGGGGAGTAACCAAAAAATAACCAAAGAGAAGATTTTAAAATTATAATAGGGAGTGATGCAGGTAATTTAGCTAAATTCTTCAGGTTGAAATACTTTAAGGGTACAGGACTCAGTGATAGCTGTGGCTGTGCAAAGGGTTTACACAGAATCCAGAACCCCAGTGTAACTTGGGACAATTTAGGATTTTGTTACTCTTGCTAACTTCAGTGCCTTTGTTAAGAAAAGTTCACCCCCTTTTTTCAGATCATTAATACATAAATTAATCAGCAAGGACCAGAACCTTGAGGCATTGCTCTGTGAACCTTTTGCTATTTTGACAATTTCTGTCTCTTTAGATCAAGGGTTCTCAAACTGGGGTCGGGACCCCTCAGAGGGTTGGGAGGTTATTACATGGAGGGTTGCAAGCTGTCAGCCTCCACCCCAAACCCCACTTTGCATCCAGCATTTATAATGGTGTTAAATATATTAAAAAGAGTTTTTAATTTATAAGGGGGAGCGGGGTTCACAGTCAAAGGCTTTCTATGTGAAAGGGGTAACTAGTACGAAAGTTTGAGAACCACTGCTTTAGATAGCTTCTGATCCAAGGCAGTTCTTAAGTAGTCCATGATGGGAAATAACCCTTCAGCCTCATGAGTAGCTATTTCTTATAGGTCTAGTTAGAGCTCTTGTGATGGTGCCCCCGATAAGGCTTTATGGAAATATGCTTATGAGTGTATATATATGACATAACTGAAATATATTTTATGCTACATATGCCATGTAACATATCTCTGTAGAAGTTATGATCTACTGGATCTATTAATCCTATTTGTATGCATGTATCATTTTTGTGTTCGAAGTTATGAATATTGTCTGTATACTTGTCTGATTCTAAGTAGCTTTTAGTGAAGCAGTTGGTCAGCTTCCTGAGAAAAAACTATTCTCACTAAGTGCCCAATCAAGAAGCCCTTTAGCCAACAATGAACTTGGAGATGCCAGTCCACATCTGAGCTTTCCCAGGAATGTGGCTTGGCTGGTAAGGAACTCAGTCATGAATGAACATGTGACTTGCCCAGGTGACTTCAAAACTCTATTTTGTAGCTGGGCTTTGCATAGGAGAGAGGAGGGGGTCTCCACCCACAAGAGAAACTCTATTTAAACCCCTGGGAGACCCCTACATTTTGTCTTCAGTTGGCTAAAGAGAGAGCCTCTTCCTCTCTCCCCCCCTCCCCCCCCAAAAAAATACCTGAAAGAAACTGGAACAAAGGACAGTAACTATAGGGGGTGTGAGTGATTGTGGACTACATGGCTCTGGGAAGAAGGATAAAGGAGTTTGAGGCGCAAGTGGTGTTCTCATCCATCCTCCTCGTGGAAGGAAAAGGCGAATGGCGGAAGTCAACGAATGGCTACACAGGTGGTGTCAGAGAGAAGGCTTTGGATTCTTTGACCATGGGATGGTGTTCCATGAAGGAAGAGTGCTGGGCAGAGACGGGCTCCACCTTATGAAGAGAGGGAAGAGCATCTTTGTGAGCAGGCTGGCTAACCTAGTGAGGAGGGCTTTAAACTAGGTTCACCGGGGGAAGGAGACCAAAGCCCTGAGGTAAGTGAGAAAGCGGGATACCGGGAGGAAGCACAGACAGGAACATCTGTGAGGGGAGGGCTCCTGCCTCATACTGAGAATGAGGGGCAATCAGCAGGTTATCTCAAGTGCTTATATACGAATGCACAAAGCCTTGGAAACAAGCAGGGAGAACTGGAGGTCCTGGTGATGTCAAGGAATTATGACATGATTGGAATAACAGAGACTTGGTGGGATAACTCACATAACTGGAGTACTGTCATGGATGGTTATAAACTGTTCAGGAAGGACAGGCAGGGCAGAAAAGGTGGGGGAGTAGCACTGTATGTAAGGGAGCAGTATGACTGCTCAGAGCTCCGGTACGAAACTGCAGAAAAACCTGAGTGTCTCTGGATTAAGTTTAGAAGTGTGAGCAACAGGAGTGATGTAGTGGTGGGAGTCTGCTATAGACCACTGGACCAGGGGGATGAGGTGGATGAGGCTTTCTTCTGGCAGCTCGCGGAAGCTACTAGATCACATGCCCTGGTTCTCATGGGTGACTTTACTTTTCCTGATATCTGCTGGGAGAGCAATACAGCGGTGCATAGACAATCCAGGAAGTTTTTGGAAAATGTAGGGGACAATTTCCTGGTGCAAGTGCTAGAGGAGCCAACTAGAGGGGGAGCTTTTCTTGACCTGCTGCTCACAAACCGGGAAGAATTAGTGGGGGAAGCAAAAGTGGATGGGAATCTGGGAGGCAGTGACCATGAGTTGGTCGAGTTCAGGATCCTGACACAGGGAAGAAAGGTAAGCAGTAGGATACGGACCCTGGACTTCAGGAAAGCAGACTTCGACTCCCTCAGGGAACGGATGGGTAGGATCCCCTGGGGGACTAACATGAAGGGGAAAGGAGTCCAGGAGAGCTGGCTGTATTTCAAGGAATCCCTGTTGAGGTTACAGGGACAAACCATCCCGATGTGTCGAAAGAATAGTAAATATGGCAGGTGACCAGCTTGGCTTAACGGTGAAATCCTAGCGGATCTTAAGCATAAAAAAGAAGCTTACAAGAAGTGGAAGGTTGGACATATGACCAGGGAAGAGTATAAAAATATTGCTCGGGCATGTAGGAATGAAATTAGGAGGGCCAAATCGCACCTGGAGCTGCAGCTAGCAAGAGATGTTAAGAGTAACAAGAAGGGTTTCTTCAGGTATGTTGGCAACAAGAAAAAAGCCAAGGAAAGTATGGGCCGCTTAATGAATGAGGGAGGCAACCTAGTGACAGAGGATGTGGAAAAAGCTAATGTACTCAATGCTTTTTTTGCCTCTGTCTTCACGAACAAGGTCAGCTCCCAGACTGCTGCGCTGGGCATCACAACATGGGGAAGGCCAGCCCTCTGTGGAGAAAGAGGTGGTTAGGGACTATTTAGAAAAGCTAGACGTGCACAAGTCCATGGGGCCGGACGAGTTGCATCCGAGAGTGCTAAAGGAACTGGCGGATGTGATCGCAGAGCCATTGGCCATTATCTTTGAAAACTCGTGGCAAACGGGGGAAGTCCCAGATGACTGGAAAAAGGCTAATGTAGTGCCCATCTTTAAAAAAGGGAAGAAGGAGGATCCTGGGAACTACAGGCCAGTCAGCCTCACCTCAGTCCCCGGAAAAATCATGGAGCAGGTCCTCAAAGAATCAATCTTGAAGCACTTACATGAGAGGAAAGTGATCAGGAACAGTCAGCATGGATTCACCAAGGGAAGGTCATGCCTGACTAATCTAATTGCCTTCTATGATGAGATTACTCGTTCTGTGGATGAAGGGAAAGCAGTGGATGTATTGTATCTTGACTTTAGCAAAGCTTTTGACACGGTCTCCCACAGTATTCTTGTCAGCAAGTTAAAGAAGTATGGGCTGGATGAATGCACTATAAGGTGGGTAGAAAGTTGGCTCGATTGTCGGGCTCAATGGGTAGTGATCAATGGTTCCATGTCTAGTTGGCAGCCGGTGTCAAGTGGAGTGCCCCAGGGGTCGGTCCTGGGGCTAGTTTTGTTCAATATCTTCATAAATGATCTGGAGGATGGTGTGGATTGCACTCTCAGCAAATTTGCGGATGATACTAAACTGGGAGGAGTGGTAGATACGCTGGAGGGCAGGGGAAGGATACAGAGGGACCTAGACAAATTGGAGGATTGGGTCAAAAGAAATCTGATGAGGTTCAATAAGGATAAGTGCAGGGTCCTGCACTTAGGACAGAAGAACCCAATGCACAGCTACAGACTAGGGACCGAATGGCTAGGCAGCAGTTCTGCGGAAAAGGACCTAGGGGTGACAGTAGACGAGAAGCTGGATATGAGTCAGCAGTGTGCCCTTGTTGCCAAGAAGGCCAATGGCATTTTGGGATGTATAAGTAGGGGCATAGCGAGCAGATTGAGGGACGTGATCGTCCCCCTCTATTCGACATTGGTGAGGCCTCATCTGGAGTACTGTGTCCAGTTTTGGGCCCCACACTACAAGAAGGATGTGGAAAAATTGGAGAGAGTCCAGCGAAGGGCAACAAAAATGATTAGGGGTCTGGAACACATGAGTTATGAGGAGAGGCTGAGGGAACTGGGATTGTTTAGCCTGCAGAAGAGAAGAATGAGGGGGGATTTGATAGCTGCTTTCAACTACCTGAGAGGTGGTTCCGGAGAGGATGGTTCTAGACTATTCTCAGTGGTGGAAGAGGACAGGACAAGGAGTAATGGTCTCAAGTTGCAGTGGGGGAGGTTTAGGTTGGATATTAGGAAAAACTTTTTCACTAGGAGGGTGGTGAAACACTGGAATGCGTTGCCTAGGGAGGTGGTGGAATCTCCTTCCTTAGAAGTTTTTAAGGTCAGGCTTGACAAAGCCCTGGCTGGGATGATTTAATTGGGGATGGGTCCTGCTTTTGAGCAGGGGGTTGGACTAGATGACCTCCTGAGGTCCCTTCCAACCCTGATATTCTATGATTCTATGATTGCTGGACCCAGACTAGGAGGAGACTAGTCTGTAAAAGAAAGCTTACTGGAACTGCGGGGCCATCATGAGGATTCCCCTAGCTACCACCTGAGCTGGAACAAGGGCTATACCAGGGGAAAGGATTGTGCCCAGACTAGGAAGGTGTCCAGTCTGAAAGAAACTTATTGAAACATCTTTAAGGGTGAGATTTTAGCTGTATTCAGTTTTATTACTGTATTAGGCTTAGATTTGTGTGTTTTATTTCATTTTCCTTGGTAATTCACTTTGTTCTGTCTGTTACTACTTGGAACCACTTAAATCCTACTTTCTGTATTTAATAAAATCACTTTTTACTTACTGATTAACCCAGAGTATGTATTAATACCTGGGGGGGACAACCAGCTGTGTATATCTCTCTGTCAGTGTTATGAGTTTCCCTGTATAAGCTTTATACAGGGTAAAACGGATTTATTTAGGGTTTGGACCCCATTGGGAGTTGGGCATCTGAGTTTTGAAGACAGGAACACTTCTGTAAGCTGCTTTCAGTTAAGCCTACAGCTGTTAGGGTACGCGGTTCAGACCTGGGTCTGGGTTTGCCTTATTGGGATTCAGGAAGTGCTAAAGGATCCCCCCCACCAGCCTAAGAGGGGGGTCCACAGGACCTGGAAAACCAAATAATTATGGGGGACAACTAATGAACAACAGGGACAGGAGTTCGGTCAAAGGGTCAAACGAAGGGAGTCGGATGGGGACACTGAGCAGAGAAACCCAGACAACGCCCACTGCTCCTCGAAGACGTCAAGGGAGTCAGTGGATGCCACCCAGAGGAACTCTGCCCGGAGGCATGAACGGACGGAGGATCGGAAATAGGCCCCACAGTCACAGGAGACTCCATCGGCCAACCTCCTCACCCTGGTTTTATAGATGGCCACTTTAGCCAGGGCCAGGAGGAGGCTGACCAGGAGGTCCCGTGACTTAGTGGGGCCACGGATAGGGAGTGCATAGATAAGAAGGTGAGGGGAAAAGTGCAACCAAAATCTTAAGAAAAAGTTTGCGAGAAGCCAGAATAGGGGCTGCAGCCTGGCACACTCCAGGTATACGTGTGCCAGGGTTTCCCTCATGCTGCAAAAGGGGCAGGTGTCCAGGATTGGGGTGAACCGCGCCAGGTACACGCCCGTGCTCACGGCCCCGTGAAGGAGCCGCCAACTGATATCCCTGGCGGGCCTCGGAACCAGGGTGGAATATAGGCCGGCCCACCAGGGCTCCTCACCTTCTAGAGGTGGCAGGAGGTCCTGCCACTTTGTGTCAGGGTGGGATGTGAGGGTGAGGATATGAAGGGTGTGGAGCATGAGCGTGTATAGATGTTTCCTTGGCGCGGTCTGGAAACGGACCGGCTGCAGCTCGTGTAGCCAGCTCACAGGGAAGGGGCGGGGGGGGTCGGTCGGGTCCATGGGGCAGGGGCCCGATGAAAAGGTCCGGAGAGCCTGGGGTGGGGGTGGGTGGGGCACGCCCTCTCTTAGGACCCGGTCAAGGTAAACCCGAGCAGCAGGCGGCAAAGCGGCCCTCACCTCCTGAAGTACGTGCAGGGGAGTACAAGGTCTGGAGAGCCCCATGCGCTGAGCGAGTGTCAGGGGATCCAGCCAGTCTCTCCGGTCGTAGTCCAGGAGGTCTCCGACTCTGGTGACTTCTGCCAGGACCAACCCCTGGCGCACCAAGGCTGCGTCTGGGTTTGCAGCAGGCTAGTGGGTCTGGCTCAAACCAGGCAGGGCACTGAAATCCTGTGCTGACAGGGCAGGAAAGCAGGGGCAGAAGTAGTCTTGGCACATCAGGTGGCAGCCCCCTGCGGGTTTCTGTGATCCAACCCATCACAGCTCTTTTATGTAATTACTGAATATGTGGACTAAAGTACCAGGGAAATGCCACAAGAAATATAAAGGAGTTTGAAAAGCACATTAATTTGATGCTGGAGAAGAAGTTTGGGGGATGTGGGAAAAGAAGGAAGGTGAGATTAAGATAGACCAGGAAGGAGGAAGCAGGTTGGAGGGGAAAAAAATATTTTTGCCACTGCCGTTTGTCCAGTTGGGTTTGGTACATTGGCAAACAGCTCAGGTTACTTTAACTGTAGTTTTTGAGTCTAGACCTCAGGGGTGAGTGACATGTTTTTATTTGAAGGCTCACTAGAGCAAACATTTCCTTATATCAAGTACAGTATCAGTGAGGGGAAAAACATAGCTTATTTACCAAAGTCGTTGGACAAATACTGTATGAAAACATTGGGCAAGCCCTTATTCTTAAACAAATAATGAGACTGGGGTGATTCATGAGGGAGGAAAATGGCACCTGTGGTGTAAAAACTGATCCTCGACATGATCCTTTTGACACAATCCTCCACTATCTCTGCAGCTAACACTTTGAACAATGAGCTGAATATTTAATCATGCCTAGGGCTAAGATTTTGTCATGGATATTTTTAGTAAAAGTCACAGACAGGTCACAGGTTTCTATGAACTTTTCTTTTTTGCCCATGACCTGTCTGTGACTTTTACTAAAAATATCCATGACAAAATGGGAAGGGACTGGGCAGCTGTGGGGTGGCTGGGAGCTCTGGGGTCCCCACCACCCATGGGGGCTCAGATCTCCAGAGTCCCATTGCCCTGCTTTGATGGTGGGTAGGCCGCTGGCAGGGGTCCCCCTGCCGCCACGGCTGATGGGGAGCTATGAGGTAGCCCTGCTGCCCATGGCAGCTGGGAGCTTGGGGGCCTGCTGCCTCAGGCAGTGGGAGTACCTCACAGCTCCCTGCCGCTGCGGGAGGCAGCGGAACCCTGCAGCTCCCAGCCATGGGGGCTGAAGTCATGGAGGTCTTTGAAAGTCCTAGATTCCGTGTCTTCCTTGACCTTCGTGACAAAATCGTAGCCTTAATCATACCACTAGAAAAAGGTCCTTCAAAATGGAAAGCCAGAAAACCAAATAGAAGGCTGTTAGTTTAAAAGTGATGCACTCATCCTCAAAGCAGTGCAATTTATTATAATCCATTATGATGGTATTTAGGAATAGGATTGTGGGGAAAAAACTCTTACCTTTGTAGCCTTCATGGCCCTGTGGTTGAAATCAAAGAAACTGAATATTACTGCCTCTGGCATTTGCTATGGATATAGAGACAAGTGGATTATTTATCTTCAGTATTCTAATTTTCTGCTACTTTAGCACAAAGATTCTTAAAGAAAAGGCTACAGCAGAAAGTTCTTATCATTGTAATTCCCAATTATTTTGTTTCTGTGGTTGGTGTACATGTATTCCAAAGGAAAAATTATTTGACTTTTTTTTCTTTTATCACTTATAAATGCAACAAAACAAAATGTGCAGTTTCCCTAACTTTTGTAATCTTGCCAATTTCTCCCAGTACTTTCTCGACGTACTATCCTGGGAGGACCACGGAATTCACAACATCAAGCAGAGACAAAATAGAATCATGATTTCATATGACAAAGCCAGACAAATCTTTACTGCAGAGCAAAACCAGAGCATTTTGCTCTGTTTGAAATCTGGTTGTTTCATGAACATCCATGTTTAGAAAGAAAGATAAAACCAATAGTTGGAAAGCTCTTCTTTTGAGTCACTACTTCCACTGTCTCATCATACATGGTTAGCAGAATTATTGGGCACCGGTACCAGGCAAGTGGATTTTTCATAGGTTCAAAAGAGATATAAGGAGACAGTGGAAGTTTGTGACAAACACAAGTATGAAAGCAAAATTGCAACATTAAAACGCATTTCAACTCTTTTTTTTGCTACAGAGTAGGATCCCCCTTCGCTGCCAAATATATTTCAAATGATTGTAATTAATTTCAAAATAACACAAGAATTCCTCTATAATTAGATAAAATGCACAATACATGTCTTAAAGCAGTGCAAACAATAAAACTATGCAAATCTGCTCTCATTTCAACTGAAGTACAAATATTTCTGACCAGGGTCAAACATACAAATGGGATAATTATCTAAAGGGCTTACATAGAAGGCCCCTCTCTACTTCCTGCCCAGATCTTCACTCAAAACTTGAACCGAACCTTACATCTGAAATGTCTGGGACTTTCAAAAGGGCTCAGCATTGGCCTAACTCTGCGGATAGTGAGGTAAAGGGAACATTTCCCAGCTGAGCAGAGTTGGGCTAACACTGAGCTCTTTTGAAAATCCCACCCTCGAGGTCTACCCACGAAGAGCACTCCTCTCCATGAATACAAATATTAGTGTATGAGCCAAACTATTCTGCATGTCAGGCCTGATCCAAAAGCCCACTCAAACTAATGGAAAGACTCCAAGAAACTTTAACAGGGTTTGGATGAAGACCATGCCATCTATTTTCAGACTTTACATACTTTTCACTCTCCAGCAAATTAAAATCTTTGTTATTATATCTGTGTGTGACACTCATTGTCCAGAACAGATGTATCAGGTTGTAATAATTCACCAGAACAGCCAAAGGTCAGGTAAAAAGGACACTGACTTGCACAGTTAAAGTATTGAAATGGGTGTTCTCTCTTCAGTACATTAGTCATCTGTAGTTATCTGTGACCAGTTGCTGGGATTTTACTAACTTGCAACTGGCTCTAAAAGTTTATGTAAAAACTTCCAGTTTAGCTTTGCTCTGTGGTGTTAGATTTCTTATATAGTTTTCCTATTTTGTGTGTTGCTCTTTAGACACAATTATTAGATATTGTGCTTTCGTGCAGCCAAGCAAAGGAAAACAAGGGCAACCATTTCTGTTCCTTCTTTTTATTCTTTAGTACAATTGGCCCCAGTCTTGCAATTAGATCCAAGTGGGAAGAACCCTGCAGCTGTGCAGAGCCCAGCTGATGGCAAGATCAGGACTATATGGGCACCTTCATTTTTAATGAGTATCATGCATTGATTCTATGTGACTGTGAAACACACTATGATGCAAATGTTGCTTGGGTGTGTACTGGAGTCTTCTCCCAGGACATGCCCCAGGAAACTCCTTTGCAATGTGAAATTGTACTAGGGAACAGGGTAGGAATGTTACATTTCCCAGCTTTATACTTTGAGAAGATTAAAATGGTGGGAGCGCAGCTCAGCTGAATAAAATAGGAACCAGCCCAAACTGACAACCCTATGTAAAACAAACCAGTTCTATGGTTCAAAGTTCAATTGCCTTCTATTTTATATTCTAATTTGAGATGGCCACAAGTTGCACCATTTGGATGTAGATCCCAAACCCTTGAAAGTTCAGGGTGGTTTGGGTTCACAGACATCTGCTGTTCTCATTAATTTAGGCCTAGTTTGGGACTCAGTCTTATATGGACGCCCAGAGAAAAGGAGGAGTGAGGACTCATCGCACACCTGGTGCAGCCATCTTGGTCTTTCCCTCAGAACAGGGGAAGGACAGAGATTTCACACCCAGCGCTTCTTCCATCCCCTGAGCAGGAGGAGCTGTGGCTGCATAAGAGAGGGAAATAAGATCCATCAAAAGACTACAGGAAGTTAGCTCTCCCTGGGATCATGAAGGGAGCAGAGAAAGAATTGTTGCTTCCCAGGGCAGTGGCAGCTGCTACGAACTGCCTGTTACCAAGGCTGAAGGCTTAATCAGAATACTACCAATTGTAATGTGAATGTATTTCATTTAGAATACCATCTGGTGTCTGGGTTTGGTAACTTCAGCCATGTGCACTGTATTCTGGGAGTTGTTAGACTGCTTCTCTCTCAGCAATAAATTCTCTATCCTTGCATGTCGACTTACAGTGGTTTCCATGTGGCTGTCACCTTTCACAGTGCCAGCAGTTACCTGGTCAATGTTGACCCCTACTCGTTGAAAACCAAATAGTAGAGTTCTGGTAATGGAATTATTGGGAAAAGTTATGGGTTAGAATTCATCCTCTGGAGAGTGGTGAAGCTTTTCCACTCTTATCTCACCTCACCCCATAGTCCCCCTCTCTAGGATGGCCTAATTTTGACATTTCTGGTTTCTCCATGTTTTACATTTCACATAAGGCAACCCGCAGTCAGCCTAGCTGTGCAGCTCAATTGTTTAGATTAGTAACTGGCAACAAAAGTCTCCTTGCATTATGTAAAATGTAGCTCGATGTTAGCTGCGTAAAGGCTTATCTCAGTCACTTAGCTGCTGGGAAATGTTAGTGGTACAGCTCCCATAGACTGTATTTTCAAATAATAAATCATTACTTGACTAGAAAACCATATAACTTTCCCCTTTCTTTGTACTAAAATAGCATGTTTTTTTATTCACTGTTTGTTCTTTTTTTTATTTATCCTTGAAATTCTGATTGAAATGATAACACAGAAATAGCCTAAGCAGGTGGTTGTAAAGTCATTTTCTTTGGGGAGAGATCAATGAGATTTCCATGGCTATTTTAACTCTTGACCACTGAAAGACAAAGTCTTTTCTCCTGAGCATGAACTGGGTTGCAACTAACTCTGAAAGTATAAAGTAATATGCAGAGACAAGGTAGGTGAGGTAATATCTTTTATTGGACCAACTTCTGTTGATCAGAAAGACAAGTTTTCGAGCTTACACACAGCTCATCTTCAGGAGCTGTGACACTCAGAATAAGGGCAAATCTACACCACAGTGCTACATCGGTGCAGATGCACATTGGCATAATTACTCCACCTTGGCGAGAAGTGTAAGCTGTGTTGGCGAGAGAGCGTCTCCTGCCGACATAGCACCAGTGACAACAGTGCAAAACTTGTCACTCGGGGAGGGGGGCTTTTTTATACTCCTGAGTGTCGTAAGTTAGATCAACTTAAGTGATAATGTAGATCTGCCCTTAGTTTCCCAGACCTGAAGAAGAGCTCTGTGTAACCTCGAAAGCTTGTCTCTCTGACCAACAGAAGTAATAATAATAATAAGTAATAAAAGATATTACCTCACCCACCTTGCCTCTCTAATATATCCTGGGACTAACATGGGAATTAGAACTGTGGCACCCGAGGGAAGGGGGCTGTACTTGGACTGACTCATTGGGGAGCTGTGGTCAGCGAACTGAGTCCAAGAGGGGTGGCTCAACAGGAAGGTTGGGGTCACTGAGGTCTCAAGTATTGGCAAGGAATCCCCAGGGCAAGAAGCCGTTGGGATGCTGCTCAGTTTCAGAGTAGGAACCTTGTACCTAGCCACATCAAGCAAGGGTACCGTGATGAGCCCTGTTGGACTGGTTAAAGACTCAGCCCAGGGAGGGCTGCAGGACGTTGAGGACCTTTTGGATTATGTACCCTGGAAGGGGTTTGTTTGTTTCCTACACTACTGAATCACCAAAGACCTGCCTGACCAGCACAAAGGCCAACCAGGGGCACCGTGAACAGAGGAAATTGAGAAAACCTGCAGGCATGCAGACATTCAACCAGGGGACGCTCGCAAGAGGTGAATGCACCCCATTACAAGCACCTACTGGCTTTCAGCTAAAGGTGTCCTAAATTCTCCGATCAGCAGCAAGTGGTTAAGTGTCTGAAGTGAAAGAATCATATGCCTACTGATAAATTGTCTGTCTGATAAATTCAAACCTAATTTGATGGTGTCCAGTTTGCAAATTAATTCCAGTTCTGCAGTTTCTTGGAAGTATTTTTGTTGAAGAATTGCCACTTTTAGGTCTGCAATTGAGCGTCCAGGGAGATTGAAGTGTTCTCTGACTGGTTTTTGAATGTTATAATTCTTGACGTCTGATTTGTGTCCATTTATTCTTTTGCGTAGAGACTGGTCCAGTCTGGCCAATGTACATGGCAGAGGGGCATTGCTGTAAAAGTACACTGTAACAGATGTGTTGAAAAAACAGCATGGTACAACTGCCAAATGGCTTACTCTTTCCTCTTCCACCCATTCTGCTGGAGTTATCCTTAATCATGAGACAAATCTGATATGTACACTTGAGAACAGCTTTTCCTCTGTACATGCTCAATCAGGAAGCCTTGACCAGGTAGAATGCATTCATTATGCTAGAGAGGCTGAGTATTAGAAAGACAATAAGCCAGTTGTCAATATGTCAGAATGGGGAGGCTAAGGAAATAATATGTATTTCCTGGCATATTACTAGCTTATGGAAAACATGTTCATCCTCCAGCGTCTCGAGCAGAACACCCAGGTGAACCACAATGATGCTGTCTCTGGCACATCATCCCTCCTGTTTGTTTGCTGTAGAACGAAATGTGACGTGTAAGTGCAGTGATTTATGCTACTGGAGTGCATTTGGTAGATGTCAGGTTAAAATACTGAAACAGGACCCTTGCAAATGGGAAAGAGAGAGATTAGAGAGGGAAGATAAATGCAACCCATTTTCCTTTCATTATTCAAGGACAGTTTGGAGTGCCTATTAGATAACTAGAATGAGGAGCTTATTGTGGGAGAGAAGTTTTGTACGGCCCCCGTTAAGTCCGCAAGTTCCATTGACCTTGCAACCTCTTCTGGCAAGTGGGGAGCTAGCTTCTGAGTGGTTCTTGCTGAGTGGGCAGGACACTGATAGAAGTGAAGTAAGAGAGATAATACTGGTGATTCCTGCCATTAAGTATTCCCCCCTCACATATATTTTCTTCTACTTGCACCCTCAAAGGAGGTGGCCAAATCTTTTCTCCTTCCTCCTCTTCTGTTTTCTGTTAGTAATCATTTTAAGGCATGTTCTAAGCAGCTTGACTGGTACAGGCTTACTGGGCAAAACACTAACCCAGAGCTCCATAGCCTGATCAGGCTCTTCACCCACAGAGAGTGACTGCAGTCCTGAATGAGGCCATGTAGCTGCTGTGCAGCTGCCTAGTCCTGCTAGAGGCAGTCTGAGACTCTGCTCCCTTCTATTTGGCGGAGGATGAGGGAGGAGTCTTTTCCGCTGACTGATTGCTGGGACTACAATAAGATGGCCACCTGTAAGCAGACTAACAACTCTGAAATGTCAGCTAGTGGAGGAGGGAGGGCACATTGCTACTAAGAAAATTCCCCAAGCCTCCTCGCTTGTGGGTAGTATTTGAGGCAGGAGAGATGCATAGAGGTATCCACTCTAGTGCCTCACGCACTGGTAACACATTTGGGGGGGTTCAGAGTTACCCTCCTGACATTTAAGGCTGTTCTCATTTATATTGGAGGTTGATCCCCACAGATTTTGGAGAAATGTAAAGATAACATGTGTGGAAACCGTGTAAGGGTGTCTTAGGTTTGAAACAGGCCAAGATGATGATTGAACCTCTTGGCATGCCATGATTTTAAAAGGAGGTCTCCACTGATATCCATGAGATTGTTAGTAGGGTTACAGCATGCTAGTTAGAGCTGGTTAAAATGTAGAATGTCAGTTCCACAGGAAATTTTGAAATTTCCATTTGTCCCAAATCAGACCAAAAAATCAAAATTTTCATATTTCCTGGGGAACAAAAATTCTCCCCCCCTCCCCCCCCCCAAAAAAAATCTTGGAAATAGTGAAACAATCTTTTTGAAGTGCTTCATTCTGATAAAGTCAAAGAGGTTTGCTTTAATTTTTTTTTACTTTTATAATATACATTGCTTAATGTAATAGTCAAAATGAAGTGCTCTGATCATTTTTCATCAAAAAATTTGACAAAAATCAATACGCTTCTGGAAAAAGTTAATTTTATTTAATTGGCAATTTCTAGTGGAAAAACTGTTCTAATGGAAAATGTTCAGTGAACTCTATGCTATTTCATGTATTGAATGGGTTAAATACAAACGGACTCAATTGACCTATAAGTGATTGCTATAATAACACCTATAGTTGCTCAACCATGGAATAATTTCTGTAACTTTACATGAAATAAAAGGATAAAATAGCTGAATTATGATTGTATCAGTCATGATGAGGGATGATCCTCTGAAGGTAAATACTTATCAAGATCAATAATTAATTATTAGTTTTATATTAAAACTGAGATTGTCCTCCGGGACCTAGAAATGGTGACTGTTTAAATTGCCCTTAATCTCAGGTGAGGTTTCAGCATATATTTTCTGGAATAAAGTGTGTATGAAGGGGATGAGTATTACAGAAATCTTGCAAGATTTCTGATTTTTCTTGACGATATTTTAGAAGTGAGAATGAGTGATCACGTGGAGATTACGAAGAATCTCAGTGAGATTGGTGGAATATTATGTTGTTTTGCATATTTGAGGCTTAGCCAAGAGTGGCCTCCATTGGTGCATTTCCGAGCACTAATACTGATGTTATCTGTTACCTATGTGCAAAATAGTACTGTTCAAAAACTACATGTGCAGGTGATCCTGGTGCACAAATGATTCCTTTTGAAAATATGGCTGCCAACACAGGCTGTCTGCTAAGGTGCATTGAGAATTGGCTCTTCCTCCCTTTCAGTGAACTCAGTGGCTGACTTCTTAAACTTCCTTTTCTTCCGTAAACTGTGTATCTACCCCATTGATCATCTTTTTGGTGCAAATAGATAGGAGACTTAGTTGGCTACTTGGCAAAATCAAGCACATTGCATTTTTCAATAACTTATTCAATAGAAGGGTGAATAGCATCTTGCAGTATTTATCCAGTACAATGCCACTGGAAATGAAAATTAAATGAGTATTCTTTGTGTCATTGATATCGGTTGCCTATCTGAGATTTGCAGGAGTTTTCCACCTGGGATAACTATTCGGGTGACAGGTTTTGGTTGGTGGCAAATGAATGCTAGTTTCTAATAGCACAAAGTGGTAATGATTCTCTGGGCTAAATTAATTCCTACTTTATATCAGCTTCCACTGGCCTGAATCTACAACAGCCAGGAGACAAGTGAACTAATTCAGCATATTCCTGCTCCAACCTCGGTTTGCATAGTTCCCATGGTGTCTCTGATGGAATTTAAACTGCCTCCACTGAGGCAGAGTGCTGATGGAAATAACCTCTGTCCTCCTCTGAACATACTCCTGGGATGCACAGAGATGCAGATTGTATCTCCCTACAGAAAAGGAGGTAGATTTTGCTATGTGTTTGTAGAGAAATACCTCATGCACTCTTACTTGTCTTCTTATTAATACAATGGTCTTCTTGTAAAAGTCAAGGTTTACTGAGGTACCTTGGAATGGGAAAAATAAAATACTAGAAACTTTCAAGGGTGTTTCTAGTCCCTAAAGAACTATCTTGTAGAACTAGTGACTCGAGAGGCCCTGCAAAATGTGAGGTATGTATGATGTACCTGTGAAGGAGATTGAGAAGCAGAAGTCTAAAGAGAATCTGAGAATGGTTTTCAAGGATAGGAAAAGGCTCACGGTCAATACACAGCAACTTATTTAGATAATAACCTGAAAAGGAGGGCCCTCATTGGCCAGAAAGAAATGCAGAAAAGAGCAGAGCTGCAAAATGAAACACAAAATTTTGACAAAAGTTAATCGATTGCTTGTAAATGATGGATTTAGCTTGCAAGGTATACTATATCAGTTCAGGAGAACAGCAGTTCTTTGAGCATCGTGGAAAGGATCCGTAATGCAAGCAATGAATAGAGAAGGTTAACTCTCGAATTTGGATAAAAATCAGGATGTGATGAGGCTTCTTGATACAATTCTCAGATGTCTGGTACATTTCTGTTACATGAAGGACACAAATCAGACGACAAGAATTATAACATTCAAAAACCAGTCGGAGAACACTTCAATCTCTTCGGTCACGCAATTACAGACCTAAAAGTGGCAATTCTTCAACAAAAAAACTTCCAAAACAGACTCCAATGAGAGACTGCTGAATTGGAATTAATTTGCAAACTGGATACAATTAACTTAGGCTTGAAGAGAGACTGGGAGTGGATGGGTCATTACACAAAGTAAAACTATTTCCCCATGTTTATTCCCTTCCCCCCACCCCACCCCACCCAGTGTTCCTCAGACGTTCTTGTCAACTGCTAGAAATGGCCCACCTTGATTATCACTACAAAAGGTGTCCCCCGCCCCCCGCTGGTAATAGCTCACCTTAAGTGATCACAGTGTGTATGGGAACACCCATTGTTTCATGTTCTCTGTGTATATAAATCTCCCCACTGTATTTTCCACTGAATACATCCGATGAAGTGAGCTGTAGCTCACGAAAGCTTATGCTCAAATCAATTTGTTAGTCTAAGGTGCCACAAGTACTCCTTTTCTTTTTGCAAATACAGACTAACACGGCTGCTACTCTGAAACCTTAAGGGAACAGAAACTGAAAGTAGTTGCTGTGTGACGACTATGCAGTGTCCTGTGTAAAATGAGCTTGGTGGTCTCTAGTAGACATGTGTCAAAACACCCCAAACCCTTCATCAGTTGGCACTCACTAGGACTAGTTGGCAGGCTCAGTACCACATCTATTGTGTAACTAGAGGATTCCAGGCTCTTATACTGTCAAACCAGAACCATCTACCACAAGTACATTATGTATGTGTCTATAATTACATGAATATCTGAAAGGGGATACTAGAGAACAATGGAAGGTGGTAGTCATATTTAGAGAGATGCTGAAGTCAGGTTAATTCATGTTGCTTTTTCATATTCATCTGCTTTAGAGGAAATAGTAGTGATTTGATGATCAACATGTCTACAATTCTTCTTCTGAATTTGAAACCAGTATTAAAGTAAATAGGAAGCGGGTTTATAGATTTTTATTTCATCTGTTGTTTTGGACCCTCATTGTGTCTATTTTCAGATACACAATCGTTTGTTCACATTGAGAATTGCTTCTTTCCTATTGAACTTCCAGGTTGCTGCCTTACCAACATAGCAGCAGTTCTATTAAGAGAAGAATGTGTCTGTTTAATAGGTGCATAGGGCATTCAGTTCAAAACTCAATGGAAGACCTTCTGAAAACAATTAGAGAAAGAAGCCTTGTTTGAGCAGCTTAAAAAAAGAGAAATAAGAGGTTAGCTATGAAATTGAACTCTACTGCCAAATATCATTTGTCAGCAGAGACACTGGGTAAAAGGTTCAAATTCCTATTGCTTGATGTAAAAGACCATCATTTCTACAAAAGAGGGAAGAGACTGTCCTGTCTTTTAATTCACACAGGGCCAGATTCACTCACGGAATCGGCCAGCTTCCACTGATGTAAGGTCCCCATTGAACTGGGTATTTATATGGGCCTCAGCACTGTAGTATCCGAGTGCCTCATCAACATTAATGATCTTATTCTCACCACCCCTCTCTGAGATAGACAAGTATTATTACCCCTGTTTTACAGATGGGCAACTGAAGCATAAAAAATCACATGACTTGCTCAAAATCACCCAGAAGTCTGTGGGAGATCAAGGAGCAGAACCCAGGCCTCTTAGTCCCAGTCTAGTGCCTTATGCACAAGTCAATCCTTCTTCTCTTCCTAGAATCAGAAAGTCTTCCTGGAAGTGGTTGTGGTAGCACAAGTCCTCTCCAAAATGCATCCTACAGGAGGGCCTATGGGAAGCCAACACAGCCCCAAAAGTGGGCAGTGCCATTTAGGAAACTGTAGCACAATTGCCAATATATCTGGTACATTTTAGAAATTTAGAAATGTAGAGCTAGAAAGGACCTCAGGAGGTCACTAGTCCACCCCCCCTTCCCCTGTGCTGAGGTGGGATTAAATATACCTGATGTTCCTACCCTGCTTGTTTACCTGTGTCAGATCTGTAGCTCCCAACCTGCCTGTAGAGTGCAAGAATGTACTGCCCGTAGTATCCTGTTAAATAGCTAGCGAGCCCACTAGTAGTGCTCACTGTGTTCAGTTTTAGAAGCTGCCAGTCAAAGCAACAGTTTATATGTAGGTCGGCCTTGCATGTTTGTGTATGTTTAGTCAAGATGACTTTTTGGCACCCAACTGCATTCCTGTGATTTCTTCATATTTCTCCATTGTTGTGTGAAGATCAAAAGAGACAACTCTGCCAATGCCCAAATATGAAACTTAACATGTGACAAAGACCAAAAGGAGGCACACACGATACATCTTCATGCTAGAAAGGTAAAATGCTGCAGGGTTAATTCTTGTAGCATAAATAACTCTTCCTATAATCTCTCGCACTATTCTTTATTTCCAATTAAAATCATTTTCATATAAGTGAGGGGACACTAAACTTGTTTGGAACATAGGGAACTTTGGGACCAAACTGAGTGAGTAACACCCCTCAGAATAAGGTATGATCAGATCTGCCTGTTTCCTTACATGGAGTTTATTCAACTGGTGTTGATATGTGACCTGTGAGGAGTTTCAGAGAACTCTGCATGAGTTTCCTGTCTTATGATTTGTAGCAGATATATCATTAGAGATTCTTGTTTTATAACTGTACTGTATTTTAAGACTTTTTCTGCCCCCTGCCTCAGAGAGTGGGGCACCAGATATTGTCAGGCTGTCATCTCTTCCATAACTCTTCAATTATTCATGACACTGTCATGAGGTTTTTCAGCATTACATTTCACCATTAGTTTGGGAACTGGGAAGTGTCTGGATTGGATTCAGGCCCTATGGAATGTGTTTTCTGGGTGGTGTGCAAGGATCTGGGATCAGAAATATTAATAGGATTCAATACATAAAGAATGAAAGGGTAGGAATATAATTAATGCTAGTCAACATTGTTTTATGGAAAAAGATCTTGTCAAGCAACATTAATTTCATTCTGAAAAGAGATTACAAGTCAGGTTGATAAAGGGAACTTGGTAGATATAATATATATACTTAGGTTTTGTAATGTATTTGATTTAGTGCTATGTAACCCACACACCTCCTGGCTATGGTGCTCCATCCCCTCTCGTGGCACCAGGACCACTTAGGGATTAAGGAGTCTGCTACAGCCTTAGCTAAGGGCCATGTGGCTTTTAGCTCATGCCGTAGAAGATCATGCACTAAGCTCCAGAGGCCCCAGGTTCAATCTCACTGACCAGGATCTGTCAGTGTTACACTACATCATATTCTGATTTAAAAAGCAGCACTATACAATATCAATAAAGCATATATTAAAAGGATTAAGAACTGGTTAAATGACAGGTTTCAAAATAATTGTCAATGGGAAATCATTGAATGGAATGTTTCTAGGGGGATTTCACAGGGATTATTAGGTCCGATATTATTCAACATTTTCATCAGTGGTCTGGAAATCAATATTATTACCATAGCATGGGGCGGCAATGCCAGGTACAAAGGTAATTCCGTCAAGCACAGAAAGTTATAACAAGAACCAGTGGCTGGAAGCTGAAGCCAGACAAATGCTACCTGGAAATAAGACACATGTTTTTAACCGTGGGGATGATTAACCACTGGAATTAACTACTAAGAGACATGGTAGATTTTCCATGTCCTGAGATCTTCACATCAAGGCTGGATACTGTTCTGCAAGTTATGCATTAGCCAAACCCAAGTTATTGGGCTCAATACAGGGATAACTGGGACAAATTTAAGGTCCTGTGATATAGAAGACGTCAGATTGGATGGTCTAATGGTCCCTTCTGGCCTTCATCTCTATGAATCTATGACCTGCAGTGACATGGCTCATTCTCTGTACAGCATGCGGGAAATATCTCTGTTTAGATCCATGCTGTAGAAGTCGTTTCCAAATTATCCAACCCAGCCATTTCCTAATGGTACTGAGGTTCATAATGATAGGTGTTCGTGTTTTATATTACCACAGCACCAGGAGACCACCGCAATTATGATTAATGCTCCATTGTGCTGGTTGCTGTGCAAACTCTCATGAAAATATGATCCCAACTAGCTGATCTGTAAAGGAGGTACCCACACAGGCAGTTTTGAGTCTTTTTTTGCCAGTGCATGGGATGGGGGTAAGAGGAATGAGAAGATCTGTCTACCTGATAATTAAATAATTAAATCTGAAATTACACTTCCTCTGAGTCATATAGTTACAACAAGCAAAGCCACATGATAAAGATCAGCAACACATAAAACGGAAAGGCTTTCCAAAAGCTTCTCATGCAGTGTGGAGCACAGCTCCTTCAGTGCATGGTCTATACACCTGCCCTACACAATCTTAGTGGTGGATCAGGGTGCACAGAAAGTATATTAGTCATAAGTCACTAGGCATATTCTCAGAGAGAGCGAAACTCTTCTGGGCCAATTATGTATATTGCATATGACAGAACAACTGTTTTCTGATGTGCCCTATACATTTCTGGCATTTGCTGTTAGATCTATCATTTATTTTGACAGATCACCTCAAATTTTAGTGTAAAGTACTACATGATATTTCTTCATCCTCTTGTGACTGACCACTTTTCAACAAGGCATGTGTAGTGTGTGATGATAATACACATAAGTTCGAAGAGGCACATATATCATCTGTGCCAAAAAGCAATCTCTTGCACTGTAATATTTTGGTTCATTAGAGATTTTATGTTGTATAGAGGCCTACTCTATTTATCCAGCTTCTTATATGGAGCCCCATCGCTGTAATATTTAGGCACCCATTGTGTGCTTATGGAAATGGGAGTGGACAGAGTGAATAAACCAATATTTGCTAAATTATCTCTGTATCCTTTGATCTAAAGGTAAATACATAAAAATTTGTTCAGGCACTAATTACTTTGAAGACTTAGAGCCAAAGACTTTTTCTAACAGTTGCACACAAGATGGCTAGTGCCACATATAGGCAGGGTCCACATTTATTATTCCATATCAACCTGGTTGCAATTTGTGCTCGCTGACTTCATATTGGCCTCTTTGAGATTCATGTTGAACATTGTACAATGTGAATTTAGGTGTATTTAACTAACCTAAAGCCTTGTTTCGAGATCCACCACCATAGATTTAAAGAACATTCTTAGAGGACAGAAAAATCTAAATGGATCAAGAGTTTAACATGGCAGCTGCTGGCAGGCAATGTAATACATGTGTGTTTCCCAAATACTGCAGATCCTGGCAGATCTGGAAGCTGGACTGAGTCCTGTGAATGTTGTTTGTTTTATCATCAGTTAACTGAAACTGATTTTTATATCCACCTTGGTGTGTCTTCCTAGCTGGGTTTTAACCATTTAACAGAGCCACTGGAGAATTTTCTGACAGAACAGCCTCCTGTCAGAAAATGCTGATTTAATGGAATTAAAACATTCCATGGGAATGTGTTGATTCCTTTGAGAGTTTTGATGGAAGCCAGGCTGGCTGACTGGCCAGACTGCCTGTCTGGGTGTCTTCCTGGACAGCTTCCCGAGTGTCCTGGCTTCCTGGGGAGCTGGGCAGCTCAGGAACAAGCTGAAAAATTCAATTTCAGTTCTCCTGAAGTAGCAATATTCAGAATCTTTTTCCTCTGAAAAGTGTCAAAATTTTGACTTTTCATCCGAATTTGGGACAAAAAAAAATCAAAAATTTGTAAATTTTCATCAGAGGGAATTTCCATTTTTTGGTCAGCTGTGGTATTCAATTGCATTGCTGAGGCATTCATCTCCAAGTCTTAAAAATTGAGGTTCCTCCCCGCAACCCTTCCCCCCCCCCAAACATGCATTATAAAAAAATAGATTTCATGCTCTTGTCTTCTGGTTTCTGAGTCTTTATACTTGGGTCATATTTCCAACATTTTCCCTGGGACCAGGAGGGCTAGAAACTTTTTTTTTTAAATTAAAATTGAGTTTCTCAGAAAGTAGGATGCTTCCAGGAGATGGGACAAACACCAACTATCACAAGTGTGTGATAATATCATGAGAGTTGGCAATATTTGTTACTTCATTCCTATGCTTGAAGCAGTGATGGGGTGAGCTGAAGGTGACCTTAAGCCAATTTGGCCCTCCCCATATTCTGCAGCCACGCTGGGACCTGCCTGCCCTGAGTGAAAATTTGAGCAACCCTGAGGCTTCTATAATTTACGTTCTGCTTCTCACAGCTCTCAGGAAGTAGATACTAGCCATAGTGCAGTAAATTCCATGCACAACCTCTCCACCTACCCCGTATGCCAGTAGAAGGGCCTGTGTAAAACCTTTATGACAGCTCTGACCTTACAAGCTCCATCATGGAGTCATTTCCACCTTCAAAAGATAAGCCTGGGAATTTAAATTAATAATTCTGCTGGACACGAAAAACCAGGGGCTCACTACAATAATTCATAACACATTCTGCTGCCTATTATCCTCCCTTGTCCTAGATCAGTAGAAGTAT
Organism: Caretta caretta; assembly: GCF_965140235.1. Taxonomy (NCBI): domain Eukaryota; kingdom Metazoa; phylum Chordata; order Testudines; family Cheloniidae; genus Caretta; species Caretta caretta. The sequence goes on from NC_134210.1 coordinate 28,903,749, forward strand.
CCACTTCATTTTAAGTGGTATCCTACAACATGTGAGAACCCCTTATGCTTCACAGTCTTTCCCAGCAATTTGTATTTAGCTTGGACATTCTGATTACTTTCCCCTGAGTGGAGAGAGAGCTCTGTGAAGCTCAAAAGCTTGTCTCTTGCACCAGCAGAAGTTGCTTCAACGTATTACCTCACCCACCTTGTCTTTCTTAAAGTTTGAAATTTACATTTTTTCCACAGCAAGCCTTCTCTTTCCACACTGTGTTTTTCCCCTCTCACGGTCACATACACACCATGTTATTCATTAGCTACCTTACCCATTCTTTTATTAAAATTAGGGTGAATTCTTTACTTTGCTAAAAAGAATGAAAGGTTGTTCAATTTAATAAAGGTCTCTTCCAGCCTGGGTCATGTTGAACTTTCATAAGACTCTTAAGATGCAGAATAAATCATTGCATTCCTCAGACTGTGGTAAAGGCTGTTACTAATATGCAGACTCAAGAGTCAAACACCTGCTCATATACACCCACTGGCAACTTCACTGGTTGCCAGGCAAAGCTTTGTTTGTTTTGTTACTGTTTTCAAGAGTCATTTGAAAAAGCATCCAAACATAAAAAAATTTCCATACAGTCTGGGTCTCAGAGAGAATTATGAATTATGCCCTGAGGAATAACAAGTTTACTTTGATCTGGAACATTGATTTTGATAAACTAATTGAATGCTGCTTATTTTTCCATTACCAACCCCCTGGGGCATTTTAATGCTTAATTGCAGGGGGAGGGAGGGGAAACGAAACCCAATCTCACAGTGTTAAGATGACACAGTGAGTTATTTGCACATGTTCAGAAGGGTGTTTAGTCACCCTCTATAACCAGTAATTACCAGGTATAGCTTGACTTGTAAAGAAGGATCAAAGCTAGATCTGCTGATTGAAATTTACCCTAGATCTTCAGTTCCCTGGGTGGCAAATGGGACTGCCATCCTTTTAACGAGACGTTGGTTATTAGAAAATAAAGTAAAGCCCCAGTAATTATTTTTCCTGCTGTTATACACAAGGTCAGCAGGAACGTCTGACTATAGAGCTTTTACGAATAAATGATGAAGTCCATAAACAACATCAACGTACAAAAGCAGCTGCTATTGGAAAATGCTGAATCACTGATGCAGCATCAGGAGTTTTATTGGGATGGAGGAGCCTAAAACTTTCCCAGTATAGCCTACACAGGACTAAATCCTTACCTCTTTTCTGCATGCACCTGAGAGGGGAAATAAGGAATGAGAGTTTCTGACAGGCAAGTGGCTAGGTAAAATACATTCATTGCACATCGGTACACATGGGAAGGTATGCATGTTTGGTGTCAAGGGACATCTCACACAGGAACAATGGGTCAGCCCTTTAATAACTGTAAGTCAGTTAGTTAGTTGCAGCCAGTAACCATTAAGGAGAGCTTGCTGCTTCTGCTGAGAACCTGTTGGGTCAGCTTGTTCTGAGGTATCCTGCTATGCAATGGTGCTGGTATCTCATGGTCCCTTACAAGTGGCATTATCCTTATTCCCCCCAGTATTCTGTGAGAACAGGATTCTATCCCCAAATAAAGAACAGGAGTACTTGTGGCACCTTAGAGACTAACAAATTTATTTGAGCATAAGCTTTCATGAGCTATGCTTATGCTCAAATAAATTTGTTAGTCTCTAAGGAGCCACACGTACTCCTTTTCTTTTTGCTAATACAGATTAACACGGCTGCTACTCTGAAACCTATCCGCAAATAGTCTCTTAAGTAGAAGCAACTTCAACTTTTCAAGAACTTGAATTTCTTCTTTTGCAGCTTTGTCCAAGGAGCATAGCTGCAGTTTGTGCATTTGTGTAGCCTGAGTTAGTACGTGCAAGAACGGGCTTCGCTTCTTGGAGCCAGACAAATACATGCACCCACAAACTTTAGTGGAGCTTCAGGGCTAAGAGCAGAGTGAACAATCGCCTAGCCAATAATAAATACATGATCCCATCAAAAGAAGTCACAAGAGATTAACAAGTCGTGACAGTATCCACTGTGCGTTATAATTTTTCTTTCCTATTCCTAAGTCTAGTGCTAGGAAAAGAAGCTCCTATACTGTACCAGCATAGGCAAAGTACCTACTTGATGTGCTATCTCAAACCCACACTGAAATTTTGATTTAAAGGCCTGCCATGGACCATACAGGTGATTTTGATTATGAAGCTAACCTGTGATTTAAATTTGGTTATGTTTAAACCAGATTCTAACACACTTAGGCCAGGCAACATGGACAATGTCAAACCATATTCAAAAACAGTATTCTGGTCTAGGTCATCACTTTCAATGCAATGACCTTCTCCTGTGTAATTGGAAATGGTGATTCCTGTGCTGGAGGTTACCTTTACTAACCAAATCAGCAGGTTTATATCAAAGATGCTAATGGTTTAAGCTGAGAAAGACATCTTTCTTTATTTAGAAGAATTTCTGGTAACAGACTGCAATCTTATTCCATTATTTAGAGTTTTAGGGTGTCCAGGCATCAAAAATATCTGTTACTGCTTTGTACATACAGTATGGTACTACACAATGTATACCTCATCACACCATTGAAAATGGCTGACCACCTGTGGTCAGAGTTATGGGAGCATGAGGTAAAGAATGAATAGGCATTAACAGACTCACAACAAAGTTAATGGTCCTCTCTGATCAAACCCCACCAACACAGATAGTTTCAAGAATATTAGTTGACATTAGAGATGGGGCTGAATCAAATAGTATTGAATTTTGGGGGCTTGAAGTCCAGTTTTGAATGGGCCCTGAACTAAAACCATCAGATTGGAACCCCCCCATGAATTTGTCATTTTATCCTCATCTCTACTCTGAATATATTAGAGACTTCTCTACCTGATTAAGATCTGTTTAACTGGATTGTTTCTAGATGAATTCTAATCTATTTGCTGCTATTCCGCATTGCTCTGAACAGTTCAGAATGGCTCAGGCAAATCATTTCACAAAGCTTTAAGTACGGGTGTTCCCATATCCAGGAGATAATTCTATTTACCCAAACTTCACTGTTGCATTCAGAACTTCTGATATGAGTACATATGATATTTTAATAAGCCAAAGCAGCAATTTCCCATCATGGGAGAGAAAAACAGAGATTTTTACATATTGTAGTCTGTGAACTACAAGTTTCAGAGTAGCAGCCGTGTTAGTCTGTACCCGCAAAAAGAAAAGGAGGACTAGTGGCACCTTAGAGACTAACAAATTAATTTGAGCATAAGTTTTCATGAGCTACAGCATCCAATGAAGTGAGCTATAGCTCACGAAAGCTTAGGCTCACATACATTTGTTAGTCTCTAAGGTGCCACAAGTCCTCCTTTTCTTTTTGTGAAGTACAAGTAATTCAAAGATTCTGGGATGTTTGTTTTGCAGGAAACACTAAACCCAAAAGCTTTGTTTAACCACAGTTTCTGGTCAAAATAGATATGAATCATTCCCCATTTAAAAAACATTCAAAACTAAATTATTTTTAATAACATATCAAGTTCATATTTGGATTTCTCTTTTAAGGTATCAAAGTGCACATCAGCAGCTCTGGAATATAAAGTCGGGAGTAAGTCTTATGAGAGTTATATTTTAGTGTTTGTGATTTAAAAAAAAATACCATGCAGTGAAAAATGTGGAATCACTTTACTATTACATTACTCCCTAAAGATAAATATTGTCCTCAAGTCCTTTGCAAGTTAAGTTATTTAGAAGCAATAATGAATTCTAATAATGAGTTACTAGTTTTCAAATGATACCTCACAAGGCATATTTTGTACAAAGATCATTACAATAGTATGTAGGGTGTGAATACAGAAGCGTATTCCAATACACCCATGTGTTTCTTGACAGAAATAATTAGAATGTAACTATATTAAAATAATTTATTGGTAGGACGTCTGAATCTGTTGTTTTGAGACTCCTGATGCTTCATATTTAGTGAAAGCTAAAACACTTCCACATAATAGAATTTATGTGTGTTTAACTAAAATGTCACATTTATTAATGTGGAATCCCAAAGTAATTAAATGAAGGGTAAATTCACTGCAGAGGCAAGTATCCTAGTGGGTGATACACACCTGGAAAAATTTGTCAGCAAGTGTTTGTCTTATGTCTGCGTTGTTGCTGTATGTTTAAATACAAATTGTATAGCGGACAGTTCATCCAAAAGCAATTTATTTGATTCTGCTGTAAGGAAATACCTTTACAGTGATACTTCTGTGGCTCTATATAAGTGGGTATGGAGATGGACATTAACACAGAACGTTCAAACTGACACTGAATATCAGATTAGATAGAAAGAAACATGCAGGAAAGGTATACTGATGATTAAATTATAGTTTGGGGAATGTATGCAACATACATAATCAGACCTCTTCATTAAGCCTTGACACTGGATGAACATCTGTTGCACAATGACTTGTCCCTACTGCTCTGTGTTGGTACAGTCCTCTTAGCTGGTTTGGGTAACTTGACCAGACTTGCAGAGATGAGACCCCAGAAGCGAGATCAAGGTTCAACCTCAAATTTAGCTTGCATAGCTTCCCTCTCTGAATTGGATCACAAATCTATTGCAGACTATAGGAATAGCTTAGATGTCTTTTGATTTTCAAATTACTGCATGCCCAGTTTCATACAGTTCCACGACCACCACTCCCAAGAGAAGGAGGCAGGTGGTGGTGGTCAGGGACTCTCTCCTCAGGGGGACTGAGTCAGCTATCTGCCGCACTGACCGGGAAAACAGAGAAGTCTGCTGCTTGCCAGGGGCTAAGATTTGCGATGTGACAGAGAGACTGCCAAGACTCATCAAGCCCTCGGATCGCTACCCCTTCCTGCTTCTCCACGTGGGCACCAATGATACTGCCAAGAATGACCTTGAGCGGATCACTGCGGACTACGTGGCTCTGGGAAGAAGGATAAAGGAGTTTGAAGCGCAAGTGGTGTTCTCATCCATCCTCCCCGTGGAAGGAAAAGGCCGGGGTAGGGACCGTCGAATCGTGGAAGTCAACGAATGGCTACGCAGGTGGTGTCGGAGAGAAGGCTTTAGATTCTTTGACCATGGGATGGTGTTCCATGAAGGAGGAGTGCTGGGCAGAGACGGGCTCCACCTAACGAAGAGAGGGAAGAGCATCTTTGCGAGCAAGCTGGCTAACCTAGTGAGGAGAGCTTTAAACTAGGTTCACCGGGGGAAGGAGACCAAAGCCCTGAGGTAAGTGGGCAAGCAGGATACCGGGAGGAAGCACAGGCAGGAACATCTGTGAGGGGAGGGCTCCTGCCTCATACTGAGAATGAGGGGCAATCAGCAGGTTATCTCAAGTGCCTATATACAAATGCACAAAGCCTTGGAAACAAGCAGGGAGAACTGGAGGTCCTGGTGAAGGCAAGGAATTATGACGTGATTGGAATAACAGAGACTTGGTGGGATAACTCACATGACTGGAGTACTGTCATGGATGGTTATAAACTGTTCAGGAAGGACAGGCAGGGCAGAAAAGGTGGGGGAGTAGCACTCTATGTAAGGGAGCAGTATGACTGCTCAGAGCTCCGGTATGAAACTGCAGAAAAACCTGAGTGTCTCTGGATTAAGTTTAGAAGTGTCAGCAACAAGAGGGATGTAGTGGTGGGAGTCTGCTATAGACCACCAGACCAGGGGGATGAGGTAGATGAGGCTTTCTTCCGGCAACTCGCAGAAGCTACTAGTTCGCACGCCCTGGTTCTCATGGGCGACTTTAATCATCCTGATATCTACTGGGAGAGCACTACAGCGGTGCACAGACAATCCAGGAAGTTTTTGGAAAATGTAGGGGACAATTTCCTGGTGCAAGTGCTGGAGGAGCAAACTAGGGGGAGAGCTTTTCTTGACCTGCTGCTCACAAACCGGGAAGAATTAGTAGGGGAAGCAAAAGTGGATGGGAATCGGGGAGGCAGTGACCATGAGTAGGTCGAGTTCAGGATCCTGACACAGGGAAGAAAGGGAAGCAGCAGAATACGGACCCTGGACTTCAGGAAAGCAGACTTCGACTCCCTCAGGGAACTGATGGGTAGGATCCCCTGGGGGAATAACATGAGGGGGAAAGGAGTCCAGGAGAGCTGGCTGTATTTCAAGGAATCCCTATTGAGGTTACAGGGACAAACCATCCCGATGTGTCGAAAGAATAGTAAATATGGCAGGTGACCAGCTTGGCTTAACAGTGAAATCCTTGTGGATCTTAAACATAAAAAAGAAGCTTACAAGATGTGGAAGATTAGACAAATGACCAGGGAAGAGTATAAAAATGTTGCTCGGGCATGTAGGAATGAAATCAGGAGGGCCAAATCGCACCTGGAGCTGCAACTAGCAAGAGATGTTAAGAGTAACAAGAAGGGTTTCTTCAGGTATGTTGGCAACAAGAAGAAAGCCAAGGAAAGTGTGGACCCCTGACTGAATGAGGGAAGCAACCTAGTGACAGAGGATGTGGAAAAAGCTAATGTACTCAATGCTTTTTTTGCCTCTGTCTTCACTAACAAGGTCAGCTCCCAGACTGCTGCGCTGGGCAACACAGCATGGGGAGTAGGTGGCCAGCCCTCTGTGGAGAAAGAAGTGGTTAGGGACTATTTAGAAAAGCTGGACGTGCACAAGTCCATGGGGCCGGATGCGTTGCATCCGAGAGTGCTAAAGGAGTTGGCAGCTGTGATTGCAGAGCCATTGGCCGTTATCTTTGAAAACTCATGGCGATCGGGGGAAGTCCCGGACGACTGGAAAAAGGCTAATGCAGTGCCCATCTTTAAAAAAGGGAAGAAGGAGGATCCTGGGAACTACAGGCCGGTCAGCCTCACCTCAGTCCCCGGCAAAATCATGGAGCAGGTCCTCAAAGAATCAATCTTGAAGCACTTAGAGGAGAGGAAAGTGATCAGGAACAGTCAGCATGGATTCACCAAGGGAAGGTCATGCCTGACTAATCTAATTGCCTTCTATGATAAGATTACTAGTTCTGTGGATGAAGGGAAAGCAGTGGATGTATTGTTTCTTGACTTTAGCAAAGCTTTTGACATGGTCTCCCACAGTATTCTTGTCAGCAAGTTAAAGAAGTATGGGCTGGATGAATGCACTATAAGGTGGGTAGAAAGTTGGCTAGATTGTCGGGCTCAATGGGTAGTGATCAATGGCTCCATGTCTAGATGGCAGCCGGTATCAAGTGGAGTGCCCCAAGGGTCAGTCCTGGGGTCGGTTTTGTTCAATATCTTCATAAATGATCTGGAGGATGGTGTGGATTGCACCCTCAGCAAATTTGCGGATGATACTAAACTAGGAGGAGTGGTAGATATGCTGGAGGGCAGGGATAGGATACAGAGGGACCTAGACAAATTGGAGGATTGGGCCAAAAGAAATCTGATGAGGTTCGACAAGGATAAGTGCAGGGTCCTTAGGACGGAAGAACCCAATGCACCGCTACAGACTAGAGACCGAATGGCTAGGCAGCAGTTCTGCGGAAAAGGACCTAGGGGTGACAGTGGACGAGAAGCTGGATATGAGTCAACTGTGTGCCCTTGTTGCCAAGAAGGCCAATGGCATTTTGGGATGTATAAGTAGGGGTATAGCCAGCAGATCGAGGACGTGATCGTTCCCGTCTATTCAACATTGGTGAGGCCTCACCTGGAGTACTGTGTCCAGTTTTGGGCCCCACACTACAAGAAGGATGTGGAAAAATTGGAGAGAGTCCAGCGAAGGGCAACAAAAATGATTAGGGGTCTAGAACACATGACTTATGAGGAGAGGCTGAGGGAACTGGGATTGTTTAGTCTGCAGAAGAGAAGAATGAAGGGGGATTTGATAGCTGCTTTCAACTACCTGAGAGGTGGTTCCAAAGAGGATGGTTCTGGACTATTCTCAGTGGTAGAAGATGACAGGACAAGGAGTAATGGTTGCAAGTTGCAGTGGGGGAGGTTTAGGTTGGATATTAGGAAAAACTTTTTCACTAGGAGGGTGGTGAAACACTGGAATGCGATACCTAGGGAGGTGGTGGAATCTCCTTCCTTAGAAGTTTTTAAGGTCAGGCTTGACAAAGCCCTGGCTGAGATGATTTAATTGGGGATTGGTCCTGCTTTGAGCAGGGCGTTGGACTAGATGACCTCCTGAGGTCCCTTCCAACCCTGATATTCTATGATTCTATGAAAGCCTTATATACAGGATCTCTGGAATTTCCAGCAGGGAGGAGTTTATGAAATTCTACATGGAATCAAAAAAGATTATACGATAATAAATATTCTCCTGATTTTTTTGCTAAAGCTATAGTTCTCAAGAAAACGGCACTTTCAGCATTTCTTCCTCTCTAAATGATACTGTATATAGTTTATGGTACACAAAAGTGTGGATAGCCGCCATAACAAATTCCTTTAAGTAGCCACTGTCAGGGGAGCTTTTGGAGCTTTAATGCAGCACACTCACTATTACAAACTCCTCCTCCTCCTCCATCAAATCCTGCTCTAAATGCCTTAAATGTTAATCTCAGAAGTCAAAATAAAATCATGGGAGTTAGTCCTCCTAAGCTTTGTGTGAGCACGACATGACTGAAGAAGGGAGTCTGGGGAATTAAATTGTTTCTCAGATCACCCTTAAAATCTATTATTTTAGCAGTTGAAAGGAGACAAATGCCAGACACCATGCTCTAAAAATGTCATTTATCAATTTTGAAAAATGGGAACATTCCAAAGAACAGGATGGCTGCCAACATAATTCCAATATCTAAAATGGGGTAAAAGAGATGACCCAGGGAACTACAGACTGGTTGTTAGCCTGACAGTGATTCTGGATAAAATAATGGGATGGTTAATTCAGGACTCTGTATTTTTGACTTTGATCATTACTCTCAGTCAGCATGGTATCATAGATAGTAGGTCTTGTTAAACAAACTTGTCATCTTTTTCTTTTCTTTTTTCTTTTTATGCAGGATTAAAGATCTGGTTGGTAAACGCCATTATGACAATATAGTAAATTTGGATTTCTCGAGGGTGTTTGACTTTTTTCAAGTACTATATGATGTTCAGATTTTAAAAAACACTCTTGCATTACATGGAATTAATAAAACACATGAGATGGCTTAAAAATGGACTTTAAAACTGTAGTTTTTAAAGGAAAGGAATCAATGTGCAGGGCTGTTTCTAGTCGGTGGTCCCTCCCCCAGAGATTGGTTCTCAGTCCATTCATATTTAATATTTTTATCAATGATGTAGATAGTGATATAAAATCTTTGCTGGCAAACTTTGCAGATAACCCAAAGAATGGACAGGTTACTGTTACAGTGATCTGAATCATTTGGTTAAATGGTCACAATCCAATACAAAGTATTTTTAATGCAACCAAATGCAAGGTAATGCATCTGGGAACCAAGAAAACACATTATATCTACAGGATAGGAGACTCCATCTTGGAAAGCACTGACTCAGAAGAACTTAGAGATCATTAAAAAGAAAAGGAGTACTTGTGGCACCTTAGAGACTAACCAATTTATTTGAGCATGAGCTTTCGTGAGCTACAGCTCACTTCATCGGATGCATACCGTGGAAACTGCAGCAGACTTTATATATACACAGAGAATATGAAACAATACCTCCTCCCACCCCACTGTCCTGCTGGTAATAGCTTATCTAAAGTGATCATCAGGTGGGCCATTTCCAGCACAAATCCAGGTTTTCTCACCCTCCACCCCCCCCACACAAATTCACTCTCCTGCTGGTGCTAGCCCATCCAAAGTGACAACTCTTTACATAATCAAGTCGGGCTATTTCCTGCACAAATCCAGGTTTTCTCACATCCCCCCCACCCCCATACACACACAAACTCACTCTCCTGCTGGTAATATTTCCTGCACAAATCCAGGTTTTCTCACATCCCCCCCACCCCCATACACACACAAACTCACTCTCCTGCTGGTAATAGCATTACCAGCAGGAGAGTGAGTTTGTGTGTGTATGGGGGTGGGGGGTGTGTGAGAAAACCTGGATTTGTGCAGGAAATAGCCCGACTTGATTATGTAAAGAGTTGTCACTTTGGATGGGCTAGCACCAGCAGGAGAGTGAATTTGTGTGTGGGGGGGTGGAGGGTGAGAAAACCTGGATTTGTGCTGGAAATGGCCCACCTGATGATCACTTTAGATAAGCTATTACCAGCAGGACAGTGGGGTGGGAGGAGGTATTGTTTCATATTCTCTGTGTATATATAAAGTCTGCTGCAGTTTCCACAGTATGCATCCGATGAAGTGAGCTGTAGCTCACGAAAGCTCATGCTCAAATAAATTGGTTAGTCTCTAAGGTGCCACAAGTACTCCTTTTCTTTTTGCGAATACAGACTAACATGGCTGTTACTCTGAAACCTGTCATTAGAGATCATTGCAGTTTATCCTCTCTGAATCCCCCTGCTTGTCCCCTTCCTTCATGGGGCGAACAGGCAGTTATGCATTGCTCTCAACACATTCTTAGCACTTGCAGCTCTGCATTAAGATAATGACTATAATCAAATCTCATGCTTCAAGGTTTTAGCTGGTTGCCTTCAAGAGTCAGAAGAACTTTATTCCCAGATTGGCAATTGGCTTGATATATTCTAAGGTCTTTTATTCACCTTTTTCTGAAGCATCAGAGATTGTCCACAGCTGAAGATTGGGCTGGGTGGACTAGCATTCTGAAGTGGCAAAAAGAATCCTTCTTCTTAGATACTTGGCCAATGGGCCTTGTTCACATGCTCAAGATCAAACTGATTGCTAGATTTGGGGTCGGGAAGGAGTTTCCTCCCATATCAGGCCTAGGTGGGTTTTTGCCTTCCTCTGCAGCCTGGGGCATTGATCACCTGCTGGGATCATCTGGGCATATCTCACCTAACCAGTTCCCTGCCATTTGTAGCACAAGCATTTGTGGCACCTCAGGCCTTGTCTGCACTACAAATTATATCGAACTAACTTATATTGGCACACAGCCTCTGTAGTCATTATATCATTTGTATGTGTCTACACTTTGCTCCTTGTGTCAGCAGTGTGCGTCCTCACCAGGAGTGCTTGCACCGATAGAACATTGTGGGACAGCTTCTGAAAGCCAGCAACAGTCCATGTAAGCAATGCAGTGTGTACACAGTCACTGCATTGACCTAACTACATTGATATTAACTGAACACCTCTCGTGGAGGTGGAGTTGTTAAGTTGGTGTAGCAGGCAAGTTATGTTAGTGGGAGTAAAATTTTAGTGTAAACACTTACAGAGTTGGGTCGGCATAAGCTGCCTTGCACCAACCTCACTCTGTAGTGTAGACCAGAGCTCAGTGTCTCCCGTTCTCCACCCATGGCACTCAGTTTAATCTTCTGAGGACTGAAATGTTTTGGTTTAATTAAAATCTTTGGGCTTAGTATATGAGTCACTGGAAGAAATATAATGGCCTATGATTTATGGGAGGTCAGACTAGATGATCAAAAGGTTCATTCTGGCCTAAAACTCTGAGACTTTGCTAGTATAAGACATTTCTCTGAGCTCAAGACAATACACTGGGCAAGATCTGGGAGTTTTTGCATTGACTTTCATTGGCTTCGGATCAAGCCTGTAATCCATCCGTAGAATGTTTTTAAAAGACAATGCAAAGAACATGGCATTATAGCCTTCCTGATTCAGATGAAATTTAAGGGTGGAAATTTTCAAGGTATCATCCAGAAATAACCTTTCCTTTGCTCCTAAGCTATCAGAAAACACAATAATTCAATACCATATAGGAGGCTGTCTGCCATTTTTACACCACCTTTCATGCAATGTCTTACAAGATTATTTAGTTTTATTATTTAAATAACACAGAAAGGCTAGATTATATACGCTGAGAACTGGTCTACACTAGAAAAATTCTATCAGTATAACTGCATCAGTTGGGGGACGTGATTTTTTTTCAGCCAATTAAGTTAATCAATTCATATCTGCCATATACTGATATAAGCTGTCCATGGTCACATGGCAATCTGTGATATGGACCCCTTTACATCCTCTTGAATACATGGCCTAAGGCAGGTTTCGCTACCCTCTCCCCTCTTTGGGTGAAACCATGAGGTCCTATCACCCTTAGACTGGGACTCTAGGTTGCAGCTCCCCCTCCCCCATTTACCAGTTTTGATCACATGTAAAGCTCAGCTGTGTTTGGTACCTGTAAAGCTTTTTCCTCTAGGAGCTTGTAACCAGCAGGTGATTAAAGTGGCTTGGAAACAGTTTCTTCAAAACAAAGAATTATGTATTCACGCAAATGTACATAGCAAGTAGAGAAAAGGGATAAAACAACAAAAAGACCTATATGCCTAGGTCTTACCCATAACTTGCAAGGTCTTTAGGTAATTCCCACTCATTCATTCCTACTCCTGGGCTAGGAAAAACAGACAGCTCCTGCAGCATTCTCTCAGTGCCTGCTCAGGCTTATTCCTCTCCAGGCCTTCTAATGCTTTAGTATCCCCTTAGCCTGGTTGGAGCCAGACAGGTAGGCCTTTTCTCGTTAATAGCTCCCCAGTTATACCCTTATCTCTTTCATTCTTTTGTCCCCCTCCCCACAACCTCCAATGGCCTTCTTTAGCAGTCAGGCCAGCTAACATCGAGCAGGCAAACTGAGGAACTTATGATATTCAATAAAAAAATAAAATTGATAAGCCCTAGTGTGGATGCTTTAAGGTACCTTATACTGATATAGTTTATTTTGCTTCTTGAACTTAAATAAGCTATACCAGTAGAAGTATTTTATACCAATATAACTTCATCTCCAGCAGTGGGAAGGCATTTTCCCCATATAGTTAAAGTGGCAAAACTTTTGGGTGTTGAGAACCCCTTAGCACAAAGAGCTTTGGGGATTCACAGCAATCTATGTAGGATGGAACAATTTTTAAGTTACTCATACCGTCTGGATTCAGAATCAGGGATAGCCTTTCAGGATAATGTTCTCTGTTTCACCATGAACATAATTTAATGCATAGAAGTGGCCTAAAAATTAGGGATGTATTAAAAGAATGGGAGAGTGGTATAAAAATATATCAGAATTATATGACTTCATGCTGTTTTTGCCCCTTGATGACTGACTTTGCTTTTAGATACCTCCTCTCAAGAAGGACAGGGCTTACCATCAAGTGGCAAAATTCAGAGGTGGTGCAAGATGTTCATAAACAGTGTACATAGCAATGCAATGTAATTTTCAGAAATTTGATATTTTGCCAGTGTGCAAAACACAAGTAATTTTCAAGTTTAAAGGGCTGAAGTGGGTACAGGAGGTCCAAAGAGTGAAATTGGGTGATCAGCTAAAAAGAGGTGATTTACTGGGCAAAATCCTGCCAGGGCACAAGTGGCATCACCTATTCAAAATCTGTTTCAGATGTAGAGTAAGCAGACCTAACACTTCTTAAATCCAAGGCTGAATTTGGCCCTTGATTTCTAATGTCTACCAGATAAGGTGCAAATTGAAGTGTGGATGGGGTGGCTATTATCTGACATCCTTGTGTTAGTTGCTTTTTGTCTGCTTATGCTACAATAGGATAGGACTACCGGAAATTAACAATTCATGTGCCCTTTCTCTGCTACAGCACCCTCTTGTATTGTTACTCATTTTGCAACAGGATGCCAAATCAACATAAGTGATACAATTTAGCAGCTTTAATACTAGTTTACTCCTGACACCAGATTTACACTATCAATGAATTTTGCCCATAACAATTATAAAAATGTAACACATCCCATCAAGTCATCCAGTTGATCCCTCAGTACATTTTCAGTGTTTTGATCAGTCTAGTTTTAAATGTCTCAAGTAATGTTAGTTGGGGCTGATTTTTTAACTAATGTAGTGATATAGGAAAATGTGGTCTAGATGAAATTAATATTAACTAGGTGTACCACTGGTCAAAAAATATATACAAAAAATAATTATAATGGCTCGTTGCCAAACTGGAAGGATGGTGATCCCACAGGGATCTGTCCTGGGTCTGGTATTAATAGATATTTTCATTAATGACTTGTATAAGGCAGATATGCTTATAAAATTTGCCAATGATATCAAGATGGGAGAGGCTGCAAACACTATGGAGGACAGGATTAGAGTTCAAAATGATCTTGCTAAACTGGAGAATTGGTCTGACATCAACAAAATCAAAATCAATAAAGGTAAGTGCAAAGTACTACACCTAGGCAGAAAAATGAGGATTAACTGACTGGGAAGTAATAATAGAAAAGGATCTGGGGGGTTATAGTGGTCATGGTGGTTAAATTGAACATGCCAGTAATTTGATGCAGCTGTGAAAAAGGCAAATATCATTCTGTGGTGTATAAACAGGAGTGTCATATGGGACGTAATTGTCTCACATGGGATGTAATTGTCTCACTCTACTCAACACTGGTGAGGGCTCAGCTGGAGTACTGTATCCAGGTTTGGGCACCACACTTTAAGAAAGATGTGGAAAAATTGGAGAGTCTTCAAAGGAGAGCAACAAAAATGATAAGGTTTAGAAAACCTGACCTATGAGGAAAGGTTAAAAAGACTGGGCATTTTTAATCTTGCAAAAAGAAGACTGGGGCAGGAGAGAGGGGAAGAGACCTGATAATAGTCTTCAAATATGTTAAGGGGTGACACAAAGAGGATGGTGATCAATTGTACGCAATGTCCACTGAAGGTAAGAAAAGAAGTAACCTGCTTAATCTGGAGCAAAATATAATATGTGAAAAAATTTTCCAACCCTAAGGATATTTAAGTGCTGGAATAGGTAACCAAGGAAGGTTGTGGCATACCTGTCATTGGAGGTTTTGAAGACTAAGTTAAACAAACACCTGTCAGAGATGGTCTAGATATACTTGTTCCTGCCTCAGTGCAGGGGCTGGGCTAGTTGTTCTTTGGAGGTTCCTTCCAGTCCTACATTGCTATGATCCCTTGGTACAGTTTTTTACTATTTTTACCAGTCTAGTTTTAAATTTTCTGAATAACAAATCTTCCACCACTTCCCTTGGCAGAGTAATCCACACTTTAATATGTCTGATTGTAGGAAGTTTGTCATGTTATTCAGCCTAATTATTTCCTTGTCTTAATTTTATCTAACGGTAATTACTCTGTTATATTCTCTTGTACTATCCTAAATAATACCCCCGCCCCCCAAGATTTTACTTGGTTAAGACTTACATCTGTAGAGAGCCGGATGTTTCTGTTGGTCCATTGACTTCAATGGACATTTGCCAATTTACACCTGACGAGAATAGGTTTTAAAATTTTTCCTTATAAATCACTGTTTCCGCACCCCAATCATTCTGTTGTTTGTTTTGTTTTGTTCTCCCTCCCCCTCCACCCCCCCCCCAGCCACCCAGTCATTCCAAATTCTGTGATCCACCTCTAAGAGAAATTGGCAGGTGGGTGGATGAGTGAGTGAAATAGAGACATGCCACTTTTGTGCCACCTAATCCTGGGCTGTTCTGAGGCCTGGAGCTGCCCATGGCATAATTTAGATAGGTTCCCATGGGAACCTAAGTTATGGCAGTCTCCCTGGGTTGCCCAGGGAGCTGCAGTATAGGCCAGATTCTCCACAGTGATGTATGAGGTGGTCTAACCTCTGACATGGCCCTACCTTGCTCCTGGCACACCCTCTATTGCCAGGGCTTGTGAAGGTGTATTTGAAGCTACAGCTAATGATTGCCTTCTGCAGTGCCTGCACAGGGGGAATCCACCCCCAAATAGATACAGGACTTCTAGGGATCTTTTACTTGGCTTAAAGTGGCTGGAGTGGGGCTGAGGATCTCACTGTCCATGTTGTATAGAAGTTCCCACAGCTAAAGGTGATTTTTCAGGTGCCATCTAGACAGAGTTGTATAAAGGAACTATCACTTCCTCACTCCATTAATTAATGCATTTGCATTTCGCATTGGACTCTCATCCGTTTTGATGATTGTCCCTTTTTTATTAGGGTTCATGACAGCCACATGCACCTCAGTCAGCTTTAGGCAAAGTATATACAGCAAAACTCTGAACCAACGGAGAATGATTAGCCTGCATATTCTCAATCTTTGGTGCTTCAATAAGTATGGAAAAACCCTTTTTGTTTAATGCCCTCAAATGTGTAGGTCACAAGGCTTGTTTCCAGATAGCAAATTTGAAATTTACTTTCATAAATATTTCATAATGGTCACTTAAAATTTTGTTTAGTGGAGCTTGCTGTCAATAAATTTGTTTGCTAGACTATTTGCAGGAAGTGAATGCAAGAGTTAGGTGCACACTCCTCTAAAATTTTAAATGAGCATTTGTGAAAATATTTTTTCAGTAATCACCCACATCGAGGAACAACTCTACACTGACAGAAGGATGAATGAGATGTCCCAATATAGGTCTTTTTTTCCATCTCTAACTCCTCTGATTATTCAGAGTGAACTCTAGCTGGCATTGTAAAGAAAAAGTAACACACTACACCCTGTGGAAAGGGTGGCTATCTATGGCATTTATCTGTGGGTGTAAGCTGCTACTTCTATTTTCACTTACAGTTAGCCTGCAGTGATGCACCCAACTGTTCAAGGGAAAGTGCGGTACCAGCACTCTAGATCTGTGTAAACTGAAAACTTTCAGTCAAAAATCTTCTGCTGAAAACAGAAAATCTTGATTCAGAAAAAACACCATGATGTCTCATGGGAGTTATAGTTTGGGTGTCTCATGTACCCCTTCTCCTTTATGGGATTGGTTCTCTGGATGGACTACAATTTCTATGATGCATCACAATCTTGCATCTTGCTGAACCATGGTGGCACATCATGGGAGTCCCTGGCCCGAGTGCATCATGGGAGATATAATCTTCCAGGGAAGCTACACCATAGAAGAGAATGGAGACAGGCAGCAACAAAAGTATAACTACCAAAGGCTAAGAAAGGAGGGTGCCATGTTTTCTTCCCACAACTTCTTCCCACAGCTTCCCTTATCTCCCAAGGGAGCATTCTCTGTGACACCCCAGTCCCAATTTTCACTTTGAAAATATGATCAACCTGCTGAGTCTAGGTTGGTGCAGATGACATCACTTCCACTTATTTTGGGCATCATTGCCACTGTTTATAAAAGAATTTAGAAAAGAAAAGAAGACTCTGGAGACTTCCTTAAAATCACTCCATAGAAAGGTGGATAAAGCGTCTTCTGAGGGTGAAAAGAAGGAGAGTAAGACCACTGAAGGATGTCTGCCAGAGCTTAGTATTGACCTCTCTTTATGAAGTTAGAACTAGAAAGCTCTATGTTTCTTAGGCCTTGGTGGTTTTGTAAAGCATCAGGGAAAGGATATTTTAGTCCCTTTTAAAACACCATGTTATTGTAATCCGAGAATCCCATTTCTAGGTTAGTAGAGATTATTGCATAAATGTGAAGCTGTAACAGTGAGTCAAAGGCAAAACAAGGGTTAGGCAAGAGCTGTTAGAGGCTGTTCGCTACTGCAGCTCTACTAAGTAACATATCTTGTACCTAGATTTACAAGACACTTTTATTTGAGACTACAATAGAAGTTTTGCCATTTACTTCAATATGACCAGGATTTGGCCCTAAAAGAACAAGTGTATATTGGCAATGGCATGATTTCTGTTCAACTGGATCTGTAGACACTTACAATCTTCTCTCCAGTACATTGGGACAACATGTGTGAGCATATTCAAGCTAGCTTTGATGAAGCTAGCTTGTTCACAGTAGCAGCCAATAGGGACCACAGGCTACTCACCCAATTACATACCTAAGGACCCAGGTTGGACTGTACTCAGCTGCTTTCCATGCCACCATGGCTACACTGCTATTTTTAGCATGTTAGCTTTGGTATGCCTACATGTGCTGCAGTTGCACCAGCCAGTTGCCATTTAGACATAACCTTAAATGCCATACTGATCAGAACACAAAGCTGAAGTCAAATACCTGGTCCCCTCTGTAGTCAGCTGCATGTTGGCTACTGAGCGATTTCACTAACAAATATTTATGACTCAGACAACCCTAAATAAAAATTAAATAGTGAGAGAAAAATGCATACTTTTTTTTCTTTTGCATAACTTCCATCGAAAGCAAGCTCCTTCCATGGAAGAAGGTTAGATGCTTGACCATGATCAATGTATTTTTTCCCCACACTAAATGAACTGGTTTTATAACTGTTGTGAAAAGTTATAGCATGCAGTACATGGAATATGCAAGACTAAGCTAACACTTTAGGCATTAATTATTAACCATAATTCATATTCTCTCATATCCTGTTGTCACGGCACCCTCTCTTATTATAGTTTAATGAAAATTGCTGCTTTTGCATTTTTTAAACTGTTAGAACATGCTGATTATTTACAGTATCACACCACAACAAGCAAATAAATACATCCCTGAAGTTTTCAATTTCCTACTGCAGAAGCACTGGATGTTACAGAACTTTGTTGGCTCATCCATTGCTATCAAGTGAAAGTCATGGAGTGACCCAAAGCCAAGTCAAAGGCAAATTTCTACAGTATCTACACCAGACCAAATCAGATGGGATTCTGGGAGATTGTCAACAACAATTCTTGGAAAGAGAATTTTGTCATGATCTATTTTGTTACACACAAAAATATCATTTGTAAAAGGTGCTTAATTTTATTCAGAAATGTAGAGCCAAACTGTAAGAGAATTCTTCTCTCATTATTGCTGTAGAACCAAAATACATAATACACATTTACATGTGAGTTTAGTAGTCCTATAGCTCTCATTATGAATGTCTGAGTCACTTATATTCAATATGATTAATATTTTCTTCCTTTTCAGTATGCATTTTTATGATGATGATCAATACAGAAGCTTTTTTTAAAATACCTATGGGCATTTACAGAAGACTTATGGAGCCTAATGGATTAATTATCCTGCTGGGGTTGCATTTTTAGCAAAAGTTCTAATTCTGTTCAATGTGATCATTGATTTTGGGCCAAATTCTCAGCTGGTATAAATTGATGTAGCTCCACTTAAGTCAGTGGAGCTATGTCAATTTACAACAGCTAAGGATATGGCCCATATAAAAAAGAAGAGATTCAACAATTTGACATGGTTTGCGGGGAGGGAGGGAACAAAAGCTAAGTCAGTAAAAGAAGGGTTCAATTTTATAAAAACTAAATGTGATTTCTGCTCTCGCTTGCAATCAGTTTTTAATGCCACTGATTTCTGTAGAGCTAATACTGATTTACAGCAGCCTCAATCATTAGAGTTAAACTGATAAAAATCTGGTATAACAGCAAAATCCGGTTTCTATATGCATTTTAAAAAAACAGATTAGAAAATAAGCACTGCCCACTCCAACAGCCAAAATAATACACAATGTGACTTTCCCTGTACTCCTTGCATGAAAGCACATTGGATGTATAAAGAGTGCAGGACTGATTCCAGGTAGGGTTGTCTCCCTTCTCTCAGTACATTTCCTATCTCCCAATCCCAGCTCTTGTGTATTGGTTTATGAACCCTAGGGACCATTCCAATTATTTGTATCCGCAAAAGTGGGTTGGATTTCTTATGAGATTTTTGGTAGTTCCAACTGGACTGGAAATGCTGTGGAAAGCATACTGCACTTTTGCTTCAGTTCCTGATAGAACCGGAAAGCACAAAATAGTATGAGAAAATCGTAACTGAACTTTTCTAACCTCAAAGTGATTGATTTGCAGCCAAAGTTTGAGTGAAATTGCAGATCAGTTCTTCCTCTGCCCACAATGATTGAATCATGCCATGGTTTTCTTATTGGTTGTTCAATGCAGGGCATTTCTACCATTCATTTTATTAAATTAACACAGTACATTTCTTATCTATGGAAAAATCCCCTCTGTGCAACTTTGACATCCAAGAATAGAACCTAAACCATGTTACAAAAATAGATTAGGACCTAAGATATCCCTTTATGACTAAATGATTCATGTGTATAAGGTAATAAATGGAACAAATAAGAAACAGATTTTCCTTAGCTCTAATAGATGAGCCAAGAATTGGACACTGCAATTTTAAAAACATAATTGTCTGCAGATGTAATGACAAAAAAATTAATGAAATTCAGAAAGAAGATTTGGGAATATCTGCAACTTGAATGGAATAGCAGGGAAGGAGGGGAGATGATACTTCGAGAAAGAAAAGGGCTAACGATTCTTTTCCTGTCCAAAGAAAGAATTACAGTCCAAACCACCTACTTGTGGTTAACGTCAAGTGTGGCACCAACTGTCCACTTAAAGAAATACTAAGACTAAATTGCTGATCAGTAACACAAATCTCATAGACTATAAAGCCAGAAGGGACCATCATAATCTTCTAGTCTGATCGCCTGCACGCTGCAGGCCACAGCAAGTGACCCATGCCCCAAGCTGTAGACATAGAGGAAGGCAAAGCACTCTGCATCCACTGAGCCTGGTTCTAGAATAGGCTGATCTAGCCAAGGGTAATATATAAATGAGCTCCAGAACGCCCATGCTGCAGTGCTTCCAATTCCAAATAGAAGGCCTTCTCGTCCTGCTCAACTCTGTACATACAGCCTTAGGGCTGGACCCTACAATGGAAACATTGATGGCTTCATAGCTACCTTCCAGTGGCTTCTTGAATGAGATCTGAAATGCAGTTGTCATTCAAAAACTGACTTTTTAAAAAGAAAATCTCCCCAGCCTCACTTGTACTTAGCTAGCTGAGAAAAAAGTAGGAACTGGTCAGCCCCTTTGGATAAGGACTTTCCAGAACTTTTGTGCATCCTTTCAACTGAATGAATCTGTTCCAAACCTGTTTTGAATAAGTGTAGTTAGAGCTAGTTGAAAACTGGGGAAATCTTACATGAAGATGATTATGAAAAATCCATCCTTTTCTCTTCCCCTTGAAATTAAAAAAAAAGTCAAATGTAATTAATTTCACAATTTGGAAAATGTCAACCCACTCTAGTAGTTACATCTTTTCACATTCACCTGGTTTCCACAGTTTCCTGGTTTCACCCAGGCTGGAAGCAGAAGTATTTGAATACTGTGGGAGGAGTTGTTCAGACAGTATTTCCAGGCCAGGTAAAGAGAGTATGTGTCAAAAATCTCTTTGGGGTGAGGAATGGGAGCTGTTATGACATTTTCAGACCCAGTTTGGAATTCAGAGAGTTTGGAGAAGGCTTGGTTGAGAATATTGAACTAATCCAAATCTCTAAGCCTTTGGGAGCCCCACATTAGGACACAGCAAATTAGACATGTCATCTGGCAGAAGAGAGTGACTGAGCGTGTGAGGAGATCTTGTGATAGTTCCTAATTCCCTACATAATAAAGAACTTTTCAGAACATCTACAATTAGTGAAATGGAGGTTGTCTATAACAAACTAAAGGGCTCAAAATTACAGCGTTATTGTCAGTTTCCCATTTATCACCATTGAGCAGAGTGAATATTACAAACTGTTTGAAAAAGGGTGAAATATTTTCACAATAATTTATTGTACTTCCCTTCCTTCTGAGAAGCACAACTCAGAGAATTTAATTCTCAGATATCAGAGTAAATGTACATGTCATCATGTTGCCAGGTTATCACTAGTCTGAATAAACTCAGATTTAAAAAAAAAATGCTTTTACCATAAACTACAAATGTAGCTAAAATTCTTCATATGATTATCTGGTTAACAGTATTCAAATTATTTTCCTTTTATAAGTATTATTTATCAGCTGCTGCAGAAGTATGTAGAGACCTCCATCTTCTTTTCCCTATAAGTATCATTTTAGCTATGAAGATTTCCCCAAGGAGTCTGGCAAAGTCCAAATTTTCCTGATTCTGAGATCACTCTATCAGTGGTTCTCAGTCTTGCCCATACCCCAACCCTATCTTACTGCAGGAAAAAAGCATTGGGACACCTTTCCCATCTAACCCTAATAAAATGGTGGGTGCTTGGTTATCTCTGAGATCTGTGGAAGGTCAAGACTCCCCCAGGTTGTGAATGGATGTTGTACACGATGAAATCCCACTGATGTCAATGGGAGTTTCACACCCATTAACAAGTTGTAGCATCAAAAGAGGAGCATGGAATTGCAATCCACAGACTGTTAGAGAACAGGTAAAAGCTGGACCATTTCCAGTTGCAATGTACATACATAAAATTCATAGTAAGGAAATGCAGTGATTGAAAAGATCTGTTAGGTGAGATCTACCAGTGCAGGACTACTCACTACAACTTGGGTTAGATAGTGCGACCTTTACTCACATCAGCGAGACTTCAGTGGGACTACTTATGTCTGTAAATACCACGGGGAGTAAAGGTTGCACAATCTACTTCTCTACTGGGGAAAGGAGTGAAAGCATGAGTGGTTTAGCTTTGGCAGAACTTTTAGAAATTCTCTCTCTTTTTTTTTTTCATTAGTTTCTATTAAACTTTTTTCTCCATTTATTTTAAAAGCTGAAAAATCCCTGGGGCAAATCCTCAACTGCTACTAATCATTGCAGCTCCACTGAAGTCAATGCAGCTACTCTGGTCAAAGATCTGGCCCCTTCCCTTTTAGTTGGTGCGGTTTTCGCTAGTAAAACTCTTTGTTTGTGCTTAGCCAGAAAAGGTAGCTTTGTTCTTCTTAGCAGAGCTGTGGTTTGAAGGCCACATGGCACATTTCACCAGCTGAATCTTCCCTTGTGAAGGGGGTGCTGACAGAGTATTCGGCAAGCCTCTTTCTGCAAAGAAAGACTGAGAAATACTGTGATAAAATTTGTGGTGAAGTAATGAAATCAGCTGCAATGCCTAACCGTTATTTATTTAAGGGTGTTATGGGAGGGGAGGGGCCTTATTGTATTTGGAAAAAACAAAAGTGTCTATGAAGTTCCTTTATTTTCACTGGAGGAAGCCAGAAAAGGATGTGGTGAAGTGGGGACTGTGATCAAGATGGGAGTGGTTAACCCAGTGTGTGTCAGTTTGCTGCTCGTGAGAGAGAGTAAGTTGAGAGTCCTAGGGAGTAAAGTTTTCTATCCATGGAATAGTTACAGCACAAGCAGTAGCAATGCAAACTTCCTCTCCACTGCCCTCTCAGCAGGAAGGAACCACCTCTGCACATAGGAGAGTAGTTCAGTCTCCATAACCCATTCTGTCCACTTTCTTTGGAATATCAATAGTGCCCACTACTGCTAAGGGTAACTAATGTTCACACCTGATCCCGATCAGAGAACTAGAGGTCAAAAGCTCTGTATTATTTAGGATCATTCTTTTCAAACTCACTCATTATGAAGATTTTCTTTATTAGATCATTCCCTTGCTACCAGGTTATTACTAGCATATTCTGCCCCTGGCTTCTGGAACACTCTCTTGCTCTTTGTGTACAAGCTGACAACACTTACATCCCTCAATAACACACACTTCTTCTACAAAGCCTAGAAGTATTAAACTGCTTCCGTGAATTACAGTCACACCTCTAACATGCTCACACAAAAATATTTTTGTGCGGTGAGCCATCTCTGGGAGATCAAGTGCATTTTGCGTTTGGACTGTTTTCTGTCTATTTAAATTGTAAGCTGCTTGAGTTTTGATGTTAAAAAAGCAGATAGGGTTAGTAAACACAGTGGGCCTGATTCTGTTCTCACTCCCACTGGTATGAAACCATTTATTTGAGTGGTGCTACTCCTGAAGTATTCTGGGGTGAGATGAGAATTAGGACCAAGATCTACACTACAGTTACTTTTTGCCTAGATGCTAACAAGTGGACTAGGTTAGAAATCCTTTCCTTGGAAGAAACTATGTAACTTACATTTTTGTATTTTGTTTAACTGCATCAGGTCTCATACAGTTTTGATTTTTCTGTATGAGTGTCTGCTTAGATTACTGGAAGTGAAGCACCCGCATTATAAAAGATGCTGAAGACGATAGCCAGGAATCTTGTAGTTGGCAGATATTTTAATTTCCTTTCCGCTTCACTGAACTTGCTGAATAGTCTTTGTATACTAATGTTCTAAGGTCTTTCTCAGATTTCCCAGAACCCAATCCCTTAGACACGTGAATGCTCTTCTGTAACCACCAGAAGGTCATTGCAAGAGAACTTTGACGCCAACTTCTTACTGTCTCTCAATCTTTCATTTGAAAGTACAGTTTCCCATTTCCAAAGTAGTAAAGATGTTACTAATTATGAGAGGCTCTTCTCTATGCTCTTCTCATAATATTTGGTTGTCCTCTTCCAGTTTCCCCCCAAATATTCTCTAATAACATGGGGAAACAATTTGTATAAAAGTTAGCATCCCTAGTTAGCAAACCTCTACTACATATAGTCCAGGTGAAACTGAGACTAAATACCCAAGATAACTAAATCCCCTCTACCTGCAGCTGATTAAGTCTAATTCATGCGCATTTTTTGAAAACACACTCCCTCATCTGGCTATGAAAAATTAAACTCAGTTGCACCTTCAGTGTGTGAAATATAGGCACCTCAGACCAACTTCTTTCCAGGCCAGTTGGTAATGTTCATTCAAAAGCATCTTTTTTGTAAGTAGTCTCCCACCTAAACACAATTATTGCTTCCTTCAGGACTTGCTATTTGGGTCCACTTTTGGAAAATGGCAATACCTATTCAGACAGAGAATTATTTGTATGAATTCATTTCATTTACACATCTTTTCTAACATCAAGCGTTTACAATCACAGTTTTGAGTTTGGAAAACACTCAAAGGCAGAGATGTATAGATGCATGAATTTTTCATAATAAAACCTCAAATCCAGAACCTGGTTTGGATTTCTTCACAAACCTGAAACTTAGATCTGAGTCACAGAAGGTGACTGATCTTTCAGCAAACACATTTAAGCTTTAAATAAACATGAGTATGTTTATTTAAACATGAGTATTTAAAGGAGTCACATTTTTATAAAATCAATGTGAGATCAGAAACAGGCCCATTGAGTTTTAACAGTTACCTGATGAGGTGAATGTCTCACTCAAAGTTATCTCTGTTTTCTATGGCTTACTGTCTTGGATATATAAGGTTCCACTTTTGATAGGCCTCCTCTCAGAGTAGGATACATGTTTAATAATGGGTACATACTATGCAATTTGTATCTGGATTCCAACACTCTAAAATTCTGGGTGCCTGGATTCAGGAATTTGGTTTGGGCCCATATCTATGAAAATTGAAACTGCTTGTAGGACAGGATACTTATTCACAAGTTAACCAGAATGTCTTCAGTATGATGATTCTTCACTTGCATTCTGTAGGGAGGTAAAAGAAGTTTTCCCTAAGAGGATAAGAATAGGTCATAAACACAATTAACATCACTCTTGGTGAATTATACAAACATGAAGGGTCACTTAAAAACTGAAAAATTAGTATTTAAAGCAGTTTTTATATCAATGGGAAAGTATTTTTATACAGTGAGTCAAACTGAAGTCCATGAAATTTTCTTATGCCAGTGGTGAATTTGGTCAATATATCACATATGAAACATCATATAGCATATTTGAATGCCATATAAGTATCCTGGAACATGATCATGAGCTGGTGTAAATCAGTATACTTGTAAACATCTCTGCTGACTTCACCAGGTGAGGGTTTGTCCCATCTTTTATATAATGAACTGGTTGGAAATTTTTCAGCAGAAGGTTTGTCAGGAAACGCCAGTTCATCAAAAAGGTTTCTCAGGCCTATGATGAAAGTTCTAGTAGTTAGAGTGAGAGATCCACCACAGCATAGCCAATAGCCTGGTAGGTAGGACACTCGGCTGAACTGTGGGAGAACCAAGTTCAACTCCTTTCCCCAAATCAGGCAGAGAGCATATGGGTCTCCCACAGCCCAGCTGAGTGCCCTAACTACCAAGCTATCAAGTCAGACTCTCCTGTTGGAGCTGTTCCACTTTGTATAAGTTAAATTTTCATTGTGTCAAGAGAGGGAGAGACTGACTCTGTAGCCCGGTGGTTAGGACAGAGCAGGGACTTCAACCTGGATCTCCCACATCCCAGGTGAGTGCCCTAATCATTGGGGTATTGGCTGTTTCCCTTCTCTTTCTCATGCTTTTCCATGAAAATTTTGAAAACTTTCATTTTCATTCTGCATCAGAATGAAAACAAATTTCAAAACCTTAAGTTTTTGCTAAATGGAATTCTTGTTTTCTAGCCAGCCCTACTTATGTCTCTGAAGTATCCTTATTGTGTCTCTGATACTCCACATATAACATAAAATATGGGTTGCTCTCACATATATGAAACACAGAGGATCTGTCATTATGCTTATACCGGGGGAATTACATTATTACTAGTAATGGAAAGAGTCAAATTCTGTGGTGACTTAAGTATAGCAATGATGAGTGATTATAAATTGCACTCTGGGTGTAACACAAGTGGCACTTACATTCCAATTACATTACATTACAATGAAGCAGAAGGGGATGTGTGTAGAAGGAAAAATATCTAACAGGAGGGAATAGGATAAGGCGTGGGGGGACAGAAGAGCCGCTTTACCTCACAGCTTCTTGATACTTGCCTTTCCTGCTACAGTGCCTTCTGCACCACTAGGAGTGTAAGTTACACTCATTTTGCACAACTGGTGAATGATAAGGTGGTACAACTTATATTATTTTCTCCCAGTTAACCCCCCATTAGGATCTGATTCAGAGGTGCTGAGGACCTACAACTTTTGCTTGACGACAGCAGCAGATAGAATACTCCACAACCCTGAACAATCAGGCTTTTAATGACTAATTTGGGTCTAATCAGGGGTGGATTTAGGGGCAGGCAACCCAGGTGACCCCTGGGGGTTCCAGGCTTGGGGGGCATCAGGCTTGGGGTTTTGTTTTTGCTGTTAGTGACAAAAAGGGAAATAGAATGTTTGCAGTAAAATGTTTCAGGTATTCCATATGTGGATTCATTTTTCACTCACCTCCTAGAATGTTCTGGACCTTTGTAGAATCTTGTGGAACCTTCCAGACTTTCTGAGAACGACATTTTCCTTGAATCTCCTAGAATATTGTCAGCCATGCCCTTGAGAGTATATAAGAGGTGGGCATCACCAGTCAGTCTCATATGACAGGGATAAATCATGCATGCAAATCGTCCATCAAAGTAGTGAAATGGGCTACAAATGCAATAAAAAAATAAGGTATTCAAAACTTTAAAAAGGATGGGGGGACACCAAAGACACTCCTCGCCTGTGGTGCCATTTGATCTAGGGTCGGACCCGAGTCTAATTATCTCGCCAGTTATATACACACAACTCCCATTGAAAATAATGGAATAATTGATGCCTGTACTCTTGTAATTCACATCAGAATATACAGAATAATAGAATTTGACTCAGAATGTCTAAATCAGTCAAACCATAATGTTTGCATAAAAATCCCACTCACACTAAAAATAACGTGTAGGGTGGGGGAGTTAGCCAGTCAATAACTATTTGATGACTTAATTAAAACAAATCACAACTTTTCCAGCAAAGAAATTAAGTTCCCCATGCCACCTGCTGATTTGCCAAAAGCTGGAGCGAAAGTTTCCATTTCAATTAATTAGAGCAGTAATGCAATACAGAAGTAGCGCTAAATGTGAGAGGTTCACATCCTCCCAGCTGTGAAAATAACTTGTATTAAAATAACAAACTTCAGACTGAAGGCCAAAATCCACATGGCAAGAGCCCTAAAATAAAAAGCAATGGGCCTGTTTATTCCATTTTCCGTTTTGCTGAAAGGGTTGTTTCCTCTCCTGTGCTCAACAGCTAAGCACTAATTAGTAACTGAAACTGGTAACAAAATTGTAGTAGATTCCGTAAGTTTCGCTCCCTGATGACACTAGTTATTTGTTGTGTTTATTTATGCAAGGACATATTCCTGATTTAGCAAAACAGTGGCTATTGGGAAATGCAAGGAACGCGCAGTTGTTGTTGTTCCTTGTTGCTTCAAAAATCCCCGTTGCAAAGGGATGAGGGACATCACAAGGAAGGGCTTTGAAATAAAAATCATAGACCCACTAATAGCCAGAATAGGGTTGTCTTTTTATTTGTACATTTATAAGCCTAACCTCAACATACACCTGGAAGATGTGACAATCCCAAGGAGTTCTTGAATGATTCATTCAGCAAGGTGCATTGGGAATGGGATTTACATCTCAAGGAATGACAGAGATGGGGGGGACTTGGTTCCAAGAGGCTGAGAGCAAATATTCGCTGAACAATACAGTTTCATTCAACCAAAACTGTTTGTGAATGCAGCTTGAATTCAGCAAATAGCTTTGTTTTCAAAATGAAATATTTCTTCTTTTAATTTCAAAACAACACTTCATTTCAAAATGTTGCTAGATTTAACTAAAAAAAAGGGTAAAAAACATATGAAACCAAAATGAAACATTTCTTTGACCTGAAATAATTTTTTTAAAAAGTCTACAGGGCCACTGCACTGAAAAATCTTACCCAGCTCTAATTACAAATAGAGGCAGAGAGTGATTCCTATTCCTCATATCCCAACTGCAGACTCAGAGAGTGGTGGAGATTGGAGAAAAGAGTTATTTTTTCAGTCCTCTGGAGAGCGGTTGCTGTACTGTCGGAGGAATGTCATTACTCAAAATCCCTTTCAAGTAAAGGGAGGAATGTTGGTTCATGCAGAAATGCCTAAGGCACTGGACGGGGACTCGGGAGATCTGGGTTCATTTCTGCCTCTCCACAGGCTTCTTGAGTGTCCTGGGGAAATTCTTTTAGGCCTGGATTCACAAGGAGAACTTCAGAGGTACAGCGTCTAACTTTTTGGCCCCTTGCTGCCTTGTGGAATTCACGACCATGAGTCAGGCGTCCAGTCTCCCTAAACAATACACAAGGAGAATTAGGTGCTGTCATAAATATAAAAGGAAGTGTAAACACCTTTAAAATCCCTCCTGGCCAGAGGAAAAACCCTTTCACCTGTAAAGGGTTAAGAAGCTAGGATAACCTCGCTGGCACCTGACCAAAATGACCAATCAGGAGACAAGATACTTTCAAAGCTGGAGGGGGGGAGAAACGAAGGCTGTGTGTGTGTGTGTGTGTGTGATGCATTTGCCGGAGACAGAACAGGAATGGAGTCTTAGAATTTAGTAAGTAATCTAGCTAGATATGCGTTAGATTCTGTTTGTTTAAATGGCTGAGAAAATAAGCTGTGCTGAACGGAATGGATATTCCTGTTTTTGTGTCTTTTTGTAACTTAAGGTTTTGCCTAGAGGGATTCTCTGTGTTTTGAATCTAATTACCCTGTAAGGTAGTTACCATCCTGATTTTACGGAGATGATTCTTTTACTTTTTCTTCTATTAAAATTCTTCTTTTAAGAACCTGATTGCTTTTTCATTGTTCTTAAGATCCAAGGGTTTGGGTCTGTGTTCACCTATGCAAATTGGTGAGGATTTTTATCAAGCCTTCCCCAGGAAAGGGGGTGTACAGTTTGGGGAGGATTTTGGGGGGAAAGACGTTTCCAAGCGGGCTCTTTCCCGGTTATATATCTGTTAGACGCTTGGTGGTGGCAGCAATAAAGTCCAAGGGAAAAAGGAAAATAGTTTGTACCTTGGGGAAGTTTTAACCTAAGCTCGTAAAAATAAGCTTAGGAGGTTTTCATGCAGGTCCCCACATCTGTACCCTAGAGTTCAGAGTGGGGAAGGAAACTTGACAGGTGCCTAAAAAAGAGATTCTCAGACGCATGCATTGCAGGGAGCCATTTAAGCTAGTCAGTAGGACATTAAGTGGACAGGAGAGGCGCCTCAGCTCTCCCCCTAAAAAGAGGGTTAGGCACCTAAGTCCAGGCTGGAGGGAAGCATCTATCTCTGATCAGGATTCACAGCCATGAATCCTCTCCTGGAGGTAGGCACTCAAGCCAAGTTAATCATCTTTTTTGAAAAAAAAAAAAAGTGGTGTTGGTGCCATTCGCTTATACCCAAGAGACCAGTGGTTAACGTACACCTGTAGGATATGGAAGACCTACGTTCAAATCCCCACTCTGCCTGATGTGGAGCAGAGACTTGAATCTATGTCTCCCCCTTCCAGGTAAGTGCCCTAACTAATAGTCTATGAGGTGGTCTCTACAATCTCTGCTGTGTAGGGGCCTTTAATAAGTTTCAGTGGAAGTGGAAGGAAGCTATTTTTTTAGCCATTGCCTGTGGTTTTCCTCTATTCTTTTCAGGTTCTTATATCACAGTTATCCTTATGCTGTCTGCACATCTTCTACTATCCAATCTGGGATAGCTCTGTGCGTCTCTCCCTCCCAGACTGAGAGCTGGAGTGAGTATATCTTCCAATTGTAGAAAAATACAACTAAAAATAATATAAAGGAAGAGATGCAAATTGAATCAGTTAGGGAAACAAAGGTGTTCGAAGTGGTGGTCAGGTCACCTAGCCACCAAAGGGGAGAGAAAGAGAACCTGTTTAGATGTTGTGAGGTGGGAATGGGGAGCAACTGTAAATGTTGGATAAAGAAAGTGAGACATCTTTAAATAAGCTATATCTGATAACACAAACATATCTAACTGCTGCCTGTGTATGTGCTCTTGGCTGATGTTCCCTAAGTGAGATCCCCCTTTCTGTTTAGTTGATTATCTTAATCCACTAGCAATGCATTAAAAACTAAATCCTAATTAAACAATGTCCCAGTGAAGATGTATAAAAAAACAAAGACTTTTTAGACTGTTGTTCCTTATTGGCACTTCCGCACTATTTAAGAGACCGGAAAGCCTCAAATATCATTTAGGAAACATTTATCTATAACTCTTGAACAAGCCAGATTAGAACTATTCTCATTTGCTCACAATCAGCTGTAATTAATTCCTCTTAAATTTCAGTATAACACCATTCCCCGGCCATATTAATGATTTCAAATTAGGCTAATCACTTTAGAGACACTATAGTTCATTCTTTTCTGTGTGGCACAAAACTGTGGTAACAGATGAAATATTTATGAACACAGATTAAAATCTCCCTGGTTGCAGGTCTAAATGTACCTGACTATAGCTTTAGGGAGTTTTCTATGTTTTGCTAATACTTAGTATTCTGTTTACTTTGGTTTTACATGATGTGTGTGATTAAAAATGATTGTATGACATACCTTCTGCTGGGCTAATACAAACCTGTTGCTCTGTAGTTGAGACGTCTGGGGAGAAATAATTAATTCTTTGTCTTGCATATCAAATTATCATTATTCATATAGTGCCATATAACTGGCAAAGTGTACCAGAAACATCAGTCCCTGATACTAGGTTCTGAAGGCAGGATACCAAAACCACAACATGGCATGTGGCCTTCATTTGAGACAGGCCTAAAATGGAACCTCCAATCTTGTACTCTGGAATTTTTTGATGGTGAGAAATGTTCAAATTAAAACTCTTTGATCCAAACTTGCGCCTCTCATTCTGATTCCAGGTCAGATGC
Source organism: Caretta caretta (assembly GCF_965140235.1). Lineage (NCBI taxonomy): Eukaryota > Metazoa > Chordata > Testudines > Cheloniidae > Caretta > Caretta caretta. The sequence continues at coordinate 28,935,049 of NC_134210.1, forward strand.
AAAGAGGAGGGGCTCTTTTCCTGGTTCCAGCCTACATGTGGCCAATAGATCTATCATTTTGGTTGAAAATCTCATGAGAATAGCCACAGCAATTTTAGCACCATAAAAATCCAAAAATAAACTCAGACCATTCAGACTGGAACCTGAACTCTACTGTCAATCTAATGTAGCTCCTAGATGTGAATACCACCTCCTTGGCCCATCTCTAATCTTATTAGCTGGGACAGTGTGTTCAGAGGGGAAACTTGTAGTAAATGGCATAAAACAACTCAAATGAGATTAAGAAACGTAACACAGTGGATTTTGCTGGCTGGATTTACAGCCAGTAGAATGTTTCCTTTACTGCTTATTGGGTTTTTTTTTTTCCCCCATCTTAAACATAATTTGTGTTTTCTCATAATATGCAGTAATTTACATAATTCGGGGGCTCAGTGGGGAGGCTGAGAGAGAAGTGTAAAGTTCTGCGTTTGGCTCCAGCACAATTTTAATCTAATTGAACTCTTAACCTCTTCTCCTCTTAGTAGGAAAAAAAAAAAAGACTCTAAATTCTTGTTTCTTTATTCAGTTGAAAGTCCTTTGGCCCAGGACCTGTATCTTTCTGTGTGTTTATACAGTGCCTAGCACAATCAGCCTTGAGCCTGATTAAGGCCTTTAGGTGCTGCTGCAATATAAATAATGAATGCAAATCAAGAGAGCAATATGGGAGCAATCTTTAAGGTAATCCTATATGTGAAACTGATGGTTTTATCTTCCAGCTGAAGCCAGTCAAAGTAAGAAATGTAGATGCTTACCTGAAAAGCCATAGTGCAGGAAAATAATAATCCTCTAAGTGATGGCTGCTTGAAAAGCTGTCAGAGAACTGGCACATCATTAGATTTAGAATCTTGCTGGCAATTCTGAATGCCCTAGGAAATGATATTTACAGAGTGAGGTCATCCTTGTTTGTTTAGCTGGTCTTCTTAATCTAAAACAATAAATCATAACCCAAGCTAAACAATGGCATAATCAAGAATGGTTTAAAATCCAGGGTCTTATCAGAATGTTTTTCTTTATAAACAGAACTGAAAGCTTCATTCACAAATATTCATTTTATTTCCTTATGGCAAGGAATTAAAATAGCTTTTTATCTGATAATACGCCTGATCCTAATCATTGCTTTGGAGTTGCCTGAAAATCTGGCTATTATTTCTCAACATATACCCTGTCCTTCATTTGGAATTGGGAAACACTTGATGAAGCTGGTGGTGTCATTATTTACGTAGCACAATAGGCCTGCATGACACTTTATAGATGCATTGGAGTGGGAGCTCCTCAGAGCTTTTATCATCAGGGTCTAGGTTCTCAAGAAATGAAAATTGGGAAAAATACTTTTCAGCAAAATGTTCCTGTTCCTTGGCTTGCGCAATTGCTGGCTGTTTGTGTCCTTCTATCTGTGCTCTGAAGACAACATGGTCTAACGAACTGAGCTGAGCACATCAGCCTGATTCAGCAAAGCTTTTAAGGCCAAGCTTAACTTTAGGCATATGATTAGTCCCATTGAAATCACATGCATACTTGTTTTGTTGGACTGGGTCGCTGTGCTCAGTTCACTAGACCATGATGGGGATCATGAACTCTTGAGTTCTATTTCCTCCATCTACCTTTGACCTTAAAAGTACTTTGCATATCACTTTACAAAGATCATGTAGGTATCCCTCACTGCACCCCAAGTTATCCCCCATTTAACACAAGGGGAAACTAAGCCTCAGAGACCTAACCAAGGTCTCACAATATTTGTGTGACAGAGTCAGCTTTAAACCATGTATCACCTGACTCCCAGCCCTGTGCCTCATTCCCCCATCATGTATTTTCCCTGTATTGCACGTAATCTGCAGCACAACCTGAGGGAGGCCATAGATGAATGCCTGACTGCCCTCCTCCGGCTATCCAGGCCTGTGGCCTCACAATGGGAACAAATGATGTATGCAGAGTAAGATTGTCAGCCATCTTTTGCCCAAACAAGTAAGCATTATCACCCGCACCACGTCTGAAATTCACTTCCTTTGTCATGCCAGGCCCCATTTGTCTCAAGACACTGTTAAAAGCAGCACAATTAGGCCATGGGATCTCCCCTGTGCACAGATCCTCCAGCATGCACGGGTTATCATCTAAGAATATATCACGTAGTTTATGTTTTCATATCACTGTATGAACATTAACCCTTCCCCCCACACACACACTGCTGTGAGCTAGGTAAGTAAATTTGATCCCCATCTTATATCCAGGGAAACTGAGACAGAGAGATTAACCGCCCTGCCTGAGAGGGTGGGATCTGAGCACTGTAGTCTCCTGGATTCAGAATGAAATTTGGAGTGAATGGAGTAAGCCGTCAGTGGTGAAACTGAACTGCTGTGAATCACTTGACTTTCCAAAGCCATTTTTCCCATCTGTCCAGAGGCAGGAACGGGTAGTTACCTGTCTCAAAGTCTGCTTCGTTATGAGGCACAACTAGATAATGTTTGTAAAGTAGTATATATAAAGGTGCAGTAGCAATGACACTCGGGACAAAAGGTGAGACTGGAACTTGAAAGCACCTGGCTCTGACCCTCAGCTCAATGTGCCAGACCATGAGACTAGAACCTGAAAGCGCCTGGCTCTGAACCTCAGCTCAATGTGCCAGACCACGAGACTATAACCTGAAAGTGCCTGGCTCTGAACCTCAGCTCAATGTGCCGGACCATGAGACTAGAACTTGAAAGCGCCTGGCTCTGAACCTCAGCTCAATGTGCCAGACCACGAGACTAGAACCTGAAAGCGCCTGGCTCTGAACCTCAGCTCAATGTGCCAGACCACGAGACTAGAACCTGAAAGTGCCTGGCTCTGAACCTCAGCTCAATGTGCCGGACCATGAGACTAGAACTTGAAAGCGCCTGGCTCTGACCCTCAGCTCAATGTGCCAGACCACGAGACTAGAACCTGAAAGCGCCTGGCTCTGAACCTCAGCTCAATGTGCCAGACCACGAGACTAGAACCTGAAAGCGCCTGGCTCTGAACCTCAGCTCAATGTGCCGGACCATGAGACTAGAACTTGAAAGCGCCTGGCTCTGAACCTCAGCTCAATGTGCCGGACCATGAGACTAGAACCTGAAAGCGCCTGGCTCTGAACCTCAGCTCAATGTGCCGGACCATGAGACTAGAACTTGAAAGCGCCTGGCTCTGAACCTCAGCTCAATGTGCCGGACCATGAGACTGGAACCTGAAAGCGCCTGGCTCTGAACCTCAGCTCAATGTGCCTGACCATGAGACTGGAACCTGAAAGCGCCTGGCTCTGAACTTCAGCTCAATGTGCCTGACCATGAGACTGGAACCTGAAAGCGCCTGGCTCTGAACCTCAGCTCAATGTGCCAGACCATGAGACTAGAACTTGAAAGCGCCTGGCTCTGAACCTCAGCTCAATGTGCCAGACCATGCTGCTGTCACACATGCTTGCAGTTATGCCCACCTCTGAATTTTCAGCCACAGCTGTTGATTATTATTGATGTCTTAATGCAAAAGAAAACTAATCAAAAACTGAAACTTTAAGAAGTGGGTGTAAAATCACAGAAAATTAAAGGACGACATTTTTATACCATTAAATGGCGAAGATTTGATCACCAGTTTCACCCAGCTCTATTTTGAGTGCGTGTTACCTGGGTGATATGGGTTTAACAAGACAACAGGCTTCTGAATATGTTTAAAAATACAGCCCCAATTCCTTCATGCCAAAGATCTGATTTAAACATAAGCTCTAGGACATTTCCCAAGTCTTTTTGATTTATTATCATTAATGTTTATTTATTTATTTATTCTACTAGCATTACTTATGCCACTATAGTTAAGCATTTCTATTATACTTCCTACTTTTAATTTCATTGTTAAGGAAACATATGAAAGCAATTAGCTGGGTGGCTTTTTAGTTCCTTTAAAAATATATATATAAATGAAAGAGAGGACATTTAACAAAACCCAAAGGAATATTACCATTTAGTCTGGAAGCCGTGTAATTCTTCAGTATTTGAACAAGACGTCAATGTCAGACGTATTTTACTTTAACAAGCAGCTCACTGCAGCTTTACTAGAAAGAAAGTGATGCTGAGTGAATCTGAAAAGGGTAGAAGGCTTAGTATGGACAAGCCTCTGGGCATTTATATGCATTTCTAAACATTATCTGAATTTCTTGCGTTAAGAGTCCCAGATAGGCTGAAAATCTCATGAGAACAGGCTTTTGCCCCTGAAGTAAAAGGCACAATTGCTATGACTATGTGTGCAAATTGAGGCATTGCACAGTGTATGGACATTTGGGTACCTGGCTTACTTTTGAATAGGTAATTAATCAATTTACATGCACTATTGCAGCAAACAAATGTGTGTTCACAGATACACATATGAATGAACACCTGAAGCCTTTGTGACCTGGGTGCTGCCTTCCTATGGTGCTGTATAAATAATGATGCTACCAGCATTATTAACAGGTATATCTTTTACATGACTGGTATTAGCAGGCCAGATTCTGAAACCTGCTCCATTCCCATTGTGTTGATCAGGCAACACAAAGGAAGTGAAAACTGCCTGCATCTCCACTGCTGGGGATTCCATTAATGTTTGGCAGAAGCAGACTGGATCCTGCTATCTTTGGGGGTGGACAGGCCATAGGGAGCCATTGCCAGTTGGTGTAGGTTAGAGCACACCTTAGCCTGCTCTAACTTACATTGGAGCCAAAGCAGAGCAGAGAATCAAGTAGCAAAGTTACATTGGGAAGAGAAAGTGAAACTCACAATGCTTTTTTAAAAAAAAAAATCAGCTGAAATCTTTAGATACAGGTCACCAAGTGGTGTAAATTGGCATAGATCTATTCACTTAAGTGGAGTATGCTTATTTACATCAGCCAAGGATGTAGCACTTTAGTGTTTTTCTTTATTCTTCCCTATTGCTCACAACTTACCTGTTCCATGATCGGCACTTGAAGACAGCCAGACATTAAGAACATTAAGAAATTAAGAAAACTACTAAATTAGTTCTCCAACGTGCACAACACTTCAGGCCTGACAAAGTTCGAGTGTCACCTTAAAACCTCACAACAGATATTACTGAAATAAACAATCTCAAAATGCAAAAGATATTAATATTTCCCCCTTTTTAAGATAAATTTTAATTAGGGCTGGCATTAATCGCAGTTAACTCACGCGATTAACTCAAAAAAATTAATCGTGATTAAAAACATTAATTACATTTAATCACAGTTTTAATCACACTGTTAAACAATTGAAATTTATTAACTATTTTGGATGTTTTTCTACATTTTCATATATATCGTATTCTTTGTTTTATTTGAAATCAAAGTATATATTATTTTTATTACAAATATTTTCAATGTAAAAATTATAATCAAAAGAAATAGTATTTTTCAATTCACCTCAGACAAGTACTGTAGTGCGATCTCTTTGGCATGAAAGTGCAACTTACAAATTTAGATGTTTTTTGTTACGTAACTGCACTCAAAAACAAAACAATGTAAAACTTCAGAGCCTACAAATCCACTCAGCCCTACTTCTTTTTCAGCCAGTTGCTCAGACAAACAAGTTTGTTTACATTTACAGGAGATAATGCTGCCCTCTTCTTATTTACAATGTCACCTGAAAGTGAGAACATGCATTCTCATGGCACTGTTGTAGTCAGCGTCACAAGATATTTACGTTCCAGATGCGCTAAAGATTCATATGTCCCTTCGTGCTTCAACCACCATTCCAGGGGACATGCATCCATGCTGATGACGGCTTCTGCTCAATAATAATTCAAAGCAGTGCAGACTGAGTGATTGGCTGAACAAGAATTAGGACTGAGTGGACTTGCAGGCGCTAAAATTTTATATTGTTTTATTTTTGAATGCAGGTTTTTTTATACATCATTTTACATTTGTAAGTTCAACTTTCATGATAAAGAGATTGCACTGCAGTACTTATATTAGGTGAATTGAAAAATACTATTTCTCTTGTTTTGTTTTTTTACAGTGCAAATACTTGTAATCAAAATAATTATAAAGTGAGCATTGTACACTTTGTATTTTGTGTTGTAATTGAAATCAATATATTTGAAAATGTAGAAAAAATCCAAAAATATTTAAATAAATGGTATTCTATTATTGTTTAATAGTGCGATTAATCACGATTAATTTTTTAGTCGCTTAACATCCCTAATTTTAATTTTTCTTATCGTGGGAATAGATTAAAATAAAAATGAGCCTAACAAAGATGGGCTAAGCTTCAGCCTCTTTCTGAACCATTCATTTGTGCAATGGATGGTGTGGAAGCGACCTCGCTGACAAGAGCTGATTAAGAACTGCAGCAGAAAGTTGTTAACATCGTTGGTATTAAGGTTTGAAATGGGCTCTAGAAAGAATGGCAACAAGAAGCCCATAAAATGTACCAGATAACATCATGCAGAACCTTTCTGGATTTCCATCAGGTCACTTTAAGTGAGACACAATTCCACTAGTGTAGCCTTTCCACTGCACTCCACTGACTGTTTAATGTTCGCTGTGAAAGACAAGCATGGAAAGAATCTGGTTCAATGCAAATGTACAAAAAATAACCTAAATCCTTCCTATCATCCTTGGGCCAGATCTTCAGCTAGAGTAAATCAGTGTAGCACCGCTGAAGTACTCACTGCTCTACTTGCATAAAGGGGTCTTAGTATTAATGAGAATCAGGTCCTAACAGCCTATGCTGATACTTCCTTTGTTTTTTCTATATCACAGATATTTGTCCTGAAGCAATACTCTCCAAGAAAGAAAATGCGACCCCCATTTTGTCACTGCAAACTTAACAAGTCTTGCTAACTCGGATCTCAGTCCTGCCCCTTTGGCCATTCACTTCAGAAAGAGAGCAGGATCCAGTTCTCATCGATGGTTTTGCAATCTTGTCCAATGCACTCTTGGACAGGTGTTCTTAGGGTGAATATTTCTACCATGTGTTTCAATGAGATATTTAAATACTCCCTCATTATGTTTTTGAAACTTCTTTCATTTAAATTGTCACAGGTTTAAAGCCACACAATGGGCACTTTTAACCTGAAAGAGTTCAATTGGGTGTAGATTAAAAGAAGAGATCATTGCCTTTAAAACACTCTCTTGACGAAGCCTCTAGATATTCAAGCACACTGATGTCCTTCCTTCACCCCAAAGCGAGGAGGATATGATTACAAAAGGGGAACACTTTAAAAAGGACCTTTCAGCGCCCAATTTTTTTTAGTGTAACAAACAGACGTGTGGCCCACTGAACTTACTTCTAAGGATGTCTAGCAGTTCTGTCCTTGTGCTCAGAGTTTCCAGAAACAGACCCTTTCTCCTTGTGCATGTCAGTTTGAGATGAGCGCTCTAAAGTTCATTCTAAACATGGGGACATGGATCAACATTCATGTTGCACTCCCTGTCAGTACCCGTCCTGAGCCGGGGAAGCTCATAATCCAACCAGCAGACAAAATTCTGGGATGAATCCTGGTCGTGTACTACCTGAGCATATGCTAAGAAGATTTTAACATGAATCTTCTGCATACACAGCAGTGTCCAATGGACAACTGTGACCAGCATCTGGGGTTTTCCCTTTTTAAACCCTCACTGTTTTTTTGACATTTCTTAATGGTTCACATGCTATCAGGTCAAAGCAATCATGTACAGTTCCCATATTAGACTATACAATAGTTACATTCTTGTGGAGTTCCCTGAACCGTGCATGGGAATGAGTCAGTTAATAGGCTCTATTGATCAGGCTGACAGCAGGGATATTGTTAAGTGCCTGTGGGACAGTTGGTAGGAAAGGGGTTTGGGGACCAATCTTATTTAATCTTTTTATTACTGACCTCGGCACAAAAACTGGGAGTGTGCTAATAAAGTTTGCGGATGATACAAGCTGGGAGGTATTGCCAATTTAAAGAGAGACCGGGATATCATACAGGAAGATTTGGATGACCTTGTAAACTGGAGTAATAGTAATAGAATGAAATTTAATAGTGAGAAGTGTAAGGTCATGCATTTAGGGATTAATAACAAGAATTTTAGTTATAAGCTGGGGACGCATCAATTAGAAGTAACGGAGGAGGAGAAGGACCTTGGAGTATTGGTTGATCATAGGATGACTATGAACCGCCAATGTGATATGGCGGTGAAAAAAGCTAATGTGGTCTTGGGATGCATCAGGCGAGGTATTTCCAGTAGAGATAAGGAGGTTTTAGTACTGTTATACAAGGCACTGGTGAGACCTCACCTGGAATACTGTGTGCAGTTCTGGTCTCCCATGTTTAAGAAGGATGAATTCAAACTGGAACAGGTACAGAGAAGGGCTACTAGGATGATCCGAGGAATGGAAAACCTGTCTTACGAAAGGAGACTCAAGGAGCTTGGCTTGTTTAGCCTAACTAAAAGAAGGTTGAGGGGAGATATGGTTGCTCTCTATAAATATATCAGAGGGATAAATACCGGAGAGGGAGAGGAATTATTTAAGCTCAGTACCAATGTGGACACAAGATCAAATGGATATAAACTGGCCATCGGGAAGTTTAGACTTGAAATTAGACGAAGGTTTCTAACCGTCAGAGGAGTGAACTTTTGGAATAGCCTTCCAAGACAATTGGTGGGGGCAAAAGACCTATCTGGCTTTAAGATTAAACTTGGTTTATGGAGGAGATGGTATGATGGGATAACATGATTTGGGCAATTAATTGATCTTTAAATATTCATGGTAAATAGGCCCAATGGCCTGTGATGGGATGTTAGATGGGGTGGGATCTGAGTTACTACAGAGAATTCTTTCCCAGGTATCTGGCTGGTGAATCTTGCCCATATGCTCAGGGTTTAGCTGATCAACATATTTGGGGTCAGGAAGGAATTTTCCTTCAGTGCAGATTGGAAGAGGCCCTGGAGGTTTTTCGCCTTCCTCTGTAACATGGGGCATGGATCACTTGCTGGAGGATTCTGTGCTCCTTGACGTCTTTAAACCACGATTTGAGGACTTCAATAGCTCAGACATAGGTGAGAGGTTTATCGCAGGAGTGGGTGGGTGAGATCCTGTGGCCTGCGTTGTGCAGGAGGTCGGACTAGATGGATCATAATGGTCCCTTCTGACCTTGATATCTATGAATAGGCCCTGTTGATCAGGCTGACAGCAGGGATATTGTTAAGTGCCTGTGGGACAGTTGGTGGGGAAGGGGTGCATTATAAATACAATTAAATAAGCTGTCCAAGGCAGCCCTGAATGCATATAACTAATATAATTCTATTATGTTATAATATATAGCAGTGACAGACCCAGAGTTTCTTCAAGCCCCTGTGAAGTCGTATCCTTTGCATTTTCTCACCCTAAAGCTACAAAGGACAAAAAGTCAACAATCTCCTTCCATGTTACAAGTTGCTGATTGCGCCTCTGAGAAATGTGGATTGGCTGCTTTAATATAGAACCAGCAGGGTCAGACAAGGGGTGCAGCATCAAGGGCAGTGCTGTCTCTGCTGGATGTGAGCTCACTGGGTGAATAGCACTGACCTCCCTGAAGCTCTAAGAACAGAAGGTATTTCCATTAACCACAAAAAAGATAAATTAGCTTTGTTTTCATTGGCAGCAATATGAGGCAGAACCATATAACTAGTCACAGCAGGAGGCAAGAAAGCTGCAAACTGGCTGGCTGGCTGAGCACCTCACTGACCAAACAATCTGTCATACAAAACACAAGATGTGAATGAGGTTTTTTTTCCTGTTTCCGTATTTCATTTAAATTGGAGAGTGGCCAGTTTATCCAGCTACTTTGTCTAGTCAAGTCTACCCGACAGGGCCCAACCCCTTCATCCACAGTTTACTTTACACCTGAAACATACAGTTTCTCTGCCTGTCAAAGGGTCTCCTAATTTTATTAGTGTATTATTTTATTTAGTTTTTGAGGGTCTAAAGTTCAAAATGCTAAGTGACAATGGGCCTTGTTTTCATGACATCTGGAAATCCAAGGTTTCTTAGGTTTATTTTAAAAACAGATGACTTGATTCTTCACTGTCCTGAACCCTGTGCAGTCATTAACATCAGATGAATGCAAAGTAGGTGCATAAATGCCACCAAATCAGTTTTACACTAACCTTCCCTGGTTTTGACTATGCAAATGCAAATCAATGAAGAATTGGGCCTAGAAGTCCAAATTCTACTATGTTAGTCCACTATAGATGCAGGGTAACTGCATTCAGTGGAGTTAATATAGGTTTATAACGGAACAGGTAAGAACATTCTGAACCTTGGTAATATTTAAACTGGGAGCTAGTTCCAACATGGCTGAAAAGCAATGTATTTCTCATGTATGGCCCACTTACCTCATGGTCATCTTTGGATTCTAGTCAGTAATAAGGAAGAACCAAAACATTTTGTGGAAGCCCAGGGAAACAAGGATGCCAATACTAGGAATTCATTGCTGTCTTTAAAATCAAGCTACCTGCAGCTTTGCATCAAATCTAAAAGTTAGCAGTACAGTGTTATTACACCACTGAAAAGTTCTGATTTGCTTTCACAAGCATACACATGAAAATGTGCAGGGAATAACAGCCAATGAATCTTTACGATGTGTGGAAGTATCGCTCAACCTTTAGTGAGTAATAAATAACAAAGTCAAGTGAAAAGAATAAAACAATAAAAATAAATGAGTCTCTTGCCAGAATTCTATAAATGTCAGAACCTTGGCGATCAATGCACCGACTGTAAACAGATGTCAAAAGCTCTTTGTGACTATAATAAGGAGAAGGAAGTTGTCCAAATCTGTCACCTGGAAGAGAAGGCTAAGTGAGCCTAGCTGTGCATACATGTAAGGAAACAAGAGGATGAACAAGTTCTTGCATATGGCCTGCACTGTCTCAGAGCAAGGCAGGAACCAGCTTTTGATTCTGAGAGTCACAATATGTTTCCTGCTTCCCCCTCACTTTTGTGGGATAGCATGCAGGAAAAGGGTTTCCTCCCCTGCTCTGGTACACAGGGTGGCACACTGCAAGACAGAGTCAATCCTTATCCACTGAAGCATCAGATAGGCCACAATTGGAGATGGGACACCTGATGGAGTGGACAAGTGCTCTGAGATGGTATGTAGAATCATTTTCCTAGATGCCTGGCTGGTGTGTCTTGTCCACATGCTCTGGGTCAAACCGATCACCAGATTTGGAGACGGGAAGGAATTTTCTCCCAGGACAGAATAGCTGTGACCCTGGTGGTGGCGGGTGCCTCACCTTCCTCTGCAGCCTGGGGTGTTTGGCTTGTCAGTGAAGATCTGCTAAACATATCTCACTTAATCAATTCCCTGCCATTTCAGGGGCCTCAGGCCTTGGTAGCTCTCTGTATCTCCTGTTTTCTGTTTGTTGCACACAACAGTTTGGTCTCCTGAGGACTGAAATGGCTTTTGACTATGTAGAGTCATTGGGCTCAACATAGGGGCATATGGGTGAAATTCTGTGACCTGTGATATACAGGAGGTCAGATTATGTCTAATAGTCCCTTCTGGTCTTAAACTCCATGACTCTATGAAATCTATGAAGTCCATTCCCCGCCTCTGCCCACCTACCAGTGAAGGAGGGGCAGTGTAGCTCAGTGATATGAGTAGCCCCTGGAGGGATCCTTAACATTCCTCCCCCTCCTTACTCCCATGCATGGATGCATAGGAGAGCTCACAATTGAGCATTGCGGGCCAGATTCTCGATCCTCTTCTGAGGTCTCTTTGCACATAGCAGAGTTGCTGAGGATTCCCCCGGCAGAGTCATATTCCCTTCTACCTCTTGCTGAGGCCTCAGGAGCAAAGTGTTCATCTAGCTTCAGGTAGGTAAGTTATCCAAAAATCTGATTCAGTCATTGCTGAAAAAAGACATTGCCCATCTCTAGAATTCACACAACGTAAATCAGATTACAATGACTTTTCTTAATCCACATTTCCATTTTAAGGATTTTTTTCCCCATTTTCTGGTCATGGTTTGGTTTATGGATTATTTGGTTTTTGTTAGTCATACTTATTGAGATCTGTATTGCAGTGAAGCAACATGTTACATCTGTGGAACTCTTGTTGCTCAGAGCAATTTAAATTCTCAAGCCTAAATTATTAGTTGACCGCAGTGAAACAATTCCATGTGATTTCTGCTTTGTCAGTCTCTAAATTTGTTTTGCACATGGGACTTCGTTTGTCTTCATACTTCTGCTCTGATCTGCTGCCAGCCAAATAGCTTCATGAGTGTTTTATCCATTTACTTCTTTTATTGCCAAGATCTTAGAGTTCCCTGAGTTTCAGCATAATTTCACTAGCGATTAAACTGATCATTTTCAATTTTTGTATGAAAACATATTTTGCTCTAAAAAGAATAGCAATGTGGAGCCACTTCCTAAACTCCTGACTCTGGAGAATGACGTGGCTGCTTAGTATCCTGTACTGAATAGCCTTTGACAAGTCTCTACATTTTAAATTCACTCTTTAAAAATATTTTAATGTGGATATCAGTGCAACGATCAATGCAGTATTGCTGTAGGCCAGATCCCAGCCTAAGAAGTATCTGCCGGTTGGAGCCATGAGGAGACACAGAGTGCCTGGGCTGTGATGCCAGGAGTATCGTTGCCTCTGCTGAGAAAACTCCTCTGTGGTGGCCGAGTAGCATCTATGTGCACCAGGAATTGAGTCTGTGATGGTGGGGGATGAGGGTAGGGGTAAAAGGCATTTTCCTACCTGACTCTACTGTCCAGCTCACAGTGTCCCTGACTGACAGCTCTAAAATGGTGCTGCCAGTCAAAGAGGCAATTTGTTCCATCAGACTGTAGTACAATTCCAGTCCTGGCAAGTCACAGGAGGAGGAGGTAGGGCTTTTAGAGTTACCCCCTCAGCTTGCCAAAAAGCCTTTTGAGTTGCCTCTCTCTCTCTCTCTGCAGAGATTGATTTTGGTTTTGTTCCATTTCCATCCATAGAGCAAATGTAGAACCCCCTCTACTTCTCTTCCCTCAGGCTAGGTCAGCCACATAGTGGGCTATATAGCATGGTGGTTCCAGGCTATATAAGGTCTCTGAGTGCTCCGGGTGGGGCTCTGTGGCTTCAAAGTACTCCCACCTTCAGGCTGTGACTATGTGTCATAGTTTAATCCTAAAAGATATATTTTTAAAAAATCATTAAAAATAATATGTATAGACCTACAAATAAATCATTTTAAACTAACTTGTTTGGCCTAATAACCTTCATCGGGAAGATAAAATACACCCTTGCAACTGTCTTCACAACGTGTTGTTCAAAGCATATATCAGCAGGAGACAAACTCCAAGCCTATCTGAAATCTTTCAGATCCATATTGGCTCAATAATAAAGTTTGTTTTTTTTACAGTCTGCCTCTAAGCCAATAAATCAGTTCTTTGGAGAGCAGAAATCCACATAAAAAAAGAGCTCCCAGGGTGGGCCAAACAGAGCACACAATTATGCTCTATGCGGATGATGCCGTTATATTTGTATCTAAGGCCGAGGTTACCATTGCTAACTGTCTAACCACTATTAATAAGTTTGGACACCTTTCAGGATTGGGATAAATCAGAAACCATAGGCATTAACACATATGCCTAAAAAGGCCTTTTCTCAAATTGGGACTTTCAGTGGCAATCCTCTTACATGAAATATTTAGGAATATTGATTCCCAATAATATTCAGAACATCCCTGAGATTAATATAGAAACAATTATTGCAAAGTGGCTAATGACTTGGAGAGATCCTCAGTTTGTGGGGTTAAAATTTATATATTGAAAATAAATGTATCTTCCCAGAATTTTGTATGTCCTGAGGGGTCTCCTTATTTCTATTCCTCAAACTTATTTTAAAAATATTATTATTTTCAGAACATTCCTTGGGGGTGCAGGTAAGAAACCTAGCCTGGCTCTGTACAAACTACAGCTCCCCCTCTCTCTGGGGGGATTTTGTTTTCCCAACTTGAAAAATCACCATCTCTCCTTTTTGTTCACCAGGCATCTTTGTGCCTGTTAGATATGACCTCACAGTCTCCAACTTAAGTTCAGAGTGAATAAGAATTGGTATATTGTCTCCCCTTTTCAGGCATTGTAGGATCAAATTATTATATATTTGATGGCTCCAGAGCTCACTATGAGACACATCTGGATAGAAAGTTCTGCTTCCATCCATTCCTCCATGCAGAGGCAGTCCTATGGAGCAATCCTATCCTGATGGCAAAACCTGTATGTGGGGGGATTGAATGGAGAAAGAGGAATTACAACTGGGCTGCAGCCAACTGACAATGATAAATTAAAACCATTTGCAGTTTTCAGCCACAATTTGGCTTCCCTGTACTCCAGAGCATGGAAGTATCTCCAATTAAGGCATTTACTTTGTATTTGGATTGGATGCATGGGGAGCTCCAGAGCCTTCAGAACTTTTATTACTTTGAATGAAATTTTCTGGATTTACTCAGCCAGTGACTTTGCTGGCCCAAAAAACTCTGCCAAGGATTGATAATTTGAGAGTTGCTTAGAATAGAGATTTGGGCACACCACGCTCTCTCACCCAGTGGAATAGAGTTGTACCTAATGTTTAAAAAGCAAATATAGATCTGAGACTACAGATTATTCATAAAAAGGCACTTTTTCGAATATACTCATCCCCAGATATGCTAATGGTAATGGGTCTCATCCACTGTGGGAAATGTAACTTCCTTGGTGCTACATCAGCTCATATATTTTGGGAGTGCCCCTACATCAAGAATTTCTGGTACGGTGTGGGTCAAATTTGACATTGGATGTTAAATTGGAGTCCTCTCCCTTAAGTCTTATTCTTGGATTTATTCCTGAGTTTACCTGATAACCGGGCAGTGAGGTTCCAATGTGCACCTTTTGTCACTAAAAATTAATCCTGCAAAACTGAAAAAGTCGATTCTCACCGAACACTGGTGCCTGGCTCAGTGATATGGCTGAGCTCGCAGCTAATGAATGACTGCCATTCCTTAGAAGGGTAATGCCTGAAAAATGCACAGTAGTTTGGGCTGGTTTTTTAGAGGGCTATGACTAATATAGCATCTGAAGATAGATATGTGGCTTCTCCTCCCCTGCCTATATCCTAATGATGAAGCGTCTGGTATTTTGGTATATTTGTTGTATTTGGAAAAAATAATTTAACAATTATACATTAAAAACCCTCACAGCTCCCTGCACTTTTTTGGGTGTTTAGCAATTGTTTTCAACAATTGCAAGAGAGAAATCAGGCCCTGTATTTGGCTCCAGGCACATAAGAGTTTTCAGTTCACTTTTAAGGTGCCACAGGATAGAGTAAACTATAACACTTCATTTACACAATCCTGGGACTTCACCAGTCAAGACAAGTAGTGTAGTGGTCACTAAAGACTAATTTTCTTCATTCCTCAGCATGAGTACTTATAGTCTTGAAAGCCTGTTCAGCAAAAATTCCAGCATACACACCTAAACACAGTAAAAAATGCCTTCACCAAACAAGGATACTCCACCAGAGAAGTAGATCACATCATGGAATGGGCCAACAAGATACCCCAAGAGAACATGCTTCCGTGCAGGAAAAAGCCACACACTGGCATCCATGCAGGGCATCACATAATTAGAACCATATTTGATGGGGACCCCCATCCTGAAAGAAATCTTTCCTGAAACCCCTCTTCTGTGATCAGTACACCTCACAGCACACTTTCAAGATTTGTGAGTCCTTCGTGTGCTTATCACAACATGTAGCATACCTCATCTGGTGCATCAAATGCCCCAATATTGTGAATGAAAGCAGAAAATCCCTACACTCTTGAACAAACTCACACAGAAAAATAAGACAAACAACCTATCACTCATGGGCAAACACATTTCACAAAGTGATCATGCTATTTCTGACCTATCACTCCTCATCCTTGAAGGAAACCTGCACAGCACCTTCAAAAGAATAGCCTGGGAACTTAAATTCATAACTCTGTAGGACACTAAAATCATGGACATAACAGAGACACTGGTTTTATGGCTCACTATAACTGCTAGGCAAATGCTTTAAAAAAACTTTTGTAACCTTTTTGTTCCTCTCACTCCTCTGTAATATGGAATGCTTGCATCTTAAAGTTATAACTATATAAAGTTGGGTGGGATTTTCAGAAGTACTCATGCTGTCCTCACTGAAGTCAGTGGACTCTCATTGGCCTTAAATGGGACCAGAATTAGGCCACTGCTGCATGCTTTTCAAAATCCCACCTGTTACTTTTCCTAGAGCAACTTGTGAAGTTATTTCAGATATAACCGTTTAAAATCTACATATTGTACAGGAACAGTCCAAAGGTCTGTTGAACACTATTGTAATCTGCAGAGTTTTACTATAAATACCATTTGAAAACATGTGATGGTCTCTGGGTAGAATCTGAATATATAATATCCTTCTATCACTAGAGGATTAAGAGAAAAAAACTAAGAACACCCCCTAAATTTGCATCTGTTACTTTGTACACAGTCATTTACTCACAGTTATGCACACTGAATAATGCGCAAATGCAGAAAACACTTTTTGTACCAGCAAATAGGGTAGTTTGTCATTTGGCTTTTAGAACCCTGTGAAACTAAATAGTTTGAATAAAGCCAAAATCTCGATGCAAAACTCAGCCCACAGTGCCTAATATTGCTTGGTTTTGGATCATACCTTTGTGAAACCATTAAGTTACACATGATTTTTCCAAGAAAAACCATCAACTGGCTCATGATTATTTGAACAGTTACGCAGTTTCACCTGAAACACATAACTGGTAAAAACTCAGAGTAGACCAAAAAGGGTCGCAAATCTCAGAGAACTTGGCCTGAGTTTCAGGTTTATAACAAAGCTGAAACAAGATGAGTTTCAAGTCTAATTACAAATATTTTCAATAGCTCCAGTAACTTGACCTGCATTTTTGAGAGTTCAGCATTAGTATATGCTAAAATGGCATCTGCTGACGTTGCTCATGAAAAAAATGCAGTTGCAAATTACATGCACAAAACTGAAAATGCAAATGTAGAGACTGTATTTGAGGCACTTAAAATTTGGCACTTAGTCCATTTAGTGTGTTAGTAGTGGCAGTACACAGAGAAAGATAGCAAACATAAAAATTGTAAAAAGACGGGGAAATTTTAGTATTCTTGGATCAGCAGATGAGTGGACACTTTACATATACAGTGTGAGTCACTAGAACAATCCAGACTCATGTTTGTCTCTTGGGCATTGGGCTCAGCTGTGTTTCTCACTGACTCAAAAATATTTCTTTGTTTTTTGTGTTTTTCAGCTTTGCCAAGTCTCTTCCTTCCTGGTCTCTCTGCTCTGTAATGGTCAGTTTGGGAATCACTTTCCTATAATGTTTGTAGTGTGCGATACTTCTTAGTCATCTCTGTAATGACTTTCCTATAACGATTTGGATTTAGTTTCTGGGAATACAGGCATTTTGGTCAGCTGTTCAAATAATTGTGTAAGACACACGAGTGAAGGATTAACTTGTTATAACTTCAGTTTGCTGATTTAGTTTGGTGTCACTCTAGTCTCCAAACAACACCTGCATGTCAGCTTCTGTAGATATAACTGGGTCTGAGACAAAAGTACTGATAGGGATACCAACTTTCTTCAAATTTGAAAGTGTTTGGATGTAGAGTTTTTTTTTTTGTTTAGTCCCATCTCTATCTTTTAATACAAATTTATCCTTTTCCATTTTCCTAACACTTTGTTCTGGTTTCAAGGAACTGGCAGAATATACAAATACGTGATAGCTTTTATCCTGATACCGAGAAAAGGTGGATGGTATTTCTTTTCCCAATAGTTCAGAATTTGCCATTTGAGATTCCAGCTACTCATATGACAAGACAGGGGGAGGAGAAGATATATCTGTTCAATAAACTATCCATACTTTTAAAATCTTAAAGTAATGTTATTTTCAATCTTTTATTTCAGATAGAATGGCATAGATCAGGGGTCTGAAAGTCCCGGACCGCGGGCCATCTGCAGCTTGAGAACCTCCCCACTGTGGCTCGCAGAGGAGAGATGCATGCAGCCACGATGCCGGCAATGTCTGCTGCAGGCACTGCTCCCCGCAGCTGCCATTGGTTGGGGGAGAGGGACAGAGATACCATCACTAGTCACCGGGCAGAGTCAGCTATGGAGACAGCCTCACTTTTTTCAACAATGAATATAAACAAGTCAAAACACCGAACACAACCATCTGATGCACACCTTCCTGCAATCCTGAAGATTTCAACTGCTCAGTCACCGAGGCCAAACATCAACAAACAGACAGAACTGAAGTGTTGCCAGGTGTCTGGCAAACACTAAAAACTCTCTGGCAGGCGAAGAATTCATTGTATAAAGTTGTATGACAGTTTTATTATTTCTAAGAAATTTTAAATAAAAAATACAATATAAACATTTTCTTTTCTGAACAGCATCTTCAGTGACATTACTGGCCCGCTGGGAGGATTTGAGGACTGGCACTGGCCCTAAGGTAAATTGAGTTTCAGACCCCTGGCATAGATTGTGTACGTGTGAAATGATTCTGGTACCCAGAAGTGTTGTTAAGGGGAAAATGGTTGGTAGTTTTTTCATGACATGGTAGCTTTTTCCAATATAAGGAAGTTTGGCACAAAAAAATTACCTTGAATGTTTAAATGTGCTGTTTACAATAAGAGTAGATGGATGACTTGTGATTGGATAATAGAATTTAATTATTATTTGTGACCTGATTTCCTGAGGTGCTTAACAGCTAAAGTTCCCATTGACTTCGGTAGGGGTTGCTGTTGCTCAGCCCTTCTGAAATTTAGGCCAATTATTTAAACCAGTAATAAATTTACTCTGAAACGATTAAAGCCCAGTGCTTACCACTATTTTACGCTAGTTTTGACAGTGACGTTTTGTTCTGTGACCTTGTGGGGGTACTCTAACTTCCTTTTCGCCTTAGACATCTTAAAAGTCTTTACAAACTTTAGTTTCCCAGCATTTCTGTACACAATAGCCCCTTTTTTGCAGATGGAGATAGAGAGACATTGGACTAAATGCCAGTGGGGTGTTTGCAGGTGCCAATCCATTGACTGTAGTGGAAGCTGAACCTGCTTACTCTAGGACTAAACGTGGTCTAAAGAGAAGTTGTGACTTGCCCAGTGTCAGAAGTGAAATTGCCGGTCCTAGCACCCAGTCATGTGTTTAGCTACTCATCCACATGTATTCTCCTTTGCAGTCATAATCTTATACAAAACTGAGGCATTACAAATGCTTCCTTCCATTTAATTTATGAGGCTCTGTTGTGTTACAGGTGAAGTTTAAGTAGCAGTATACTAGCATTTGTATCCTAGGTTCAGCCTTGTGTACATCTCTGTTCTCACTTCACTCCCTGCTCACATATTCTCTCTTCCTCTCTCTTTCCAGCATCCTAACCCACCGTGGTAAGGTTCTGCCCCCTGTCACATCAGGCTATGCACCTGTTCACTTTACCTACGTACTTGGGGATTGATCAAGCATTCTTTCTAGCACTGACCAAGCCTTCTCTACACTTGGCAATACCCCCACTCAGCAGTTGGTGGCCAGCAACCAGTGTAGCACCATTACTGACCTCTGCATGTAATTTTTCACCAGCAGAACTAATCAAGATCTACTTCTTCTTGTAATCAGAATAAACCCTGTCCAGGAAATCCCATCTTAATCTGGACTACACTTGGGACTTGTCTTTGCAAGTAAATAACACAAGGTAGCGCTTGAGTGTTCCTGCTGGAGCCAATGTCTCAGAAACCAGAGGCAAAGAAACAGATGTATTATTTAGAAAATAGTCTCATGATTTATAAAACAGTTGTGATTTTTAGGGGCCCGACTCATTATTTTTTAATGATTTTGGCACTACTGCAGATGTGGGCTTTGGGGGTGCATTGATATGGAGGGCTGAGGATGGGGTGCATAATTAATTGATGACTCTGTGAACCAAAGAACCAGGCTGCAGCGGAGAAGGACAGATGGTGGCAGGCTATCCAAGTATTTCCATTGCATGTGACATTGCACTTTAATTGAATTCTTTGGGCATTTGTCTGAACATTTGCTCTTGGTTTACATTGTGTTTTGGTTGTTTTGTTTTGGGATAGCCCTGATTTTTGGTTGCTCCTATTGTATCTTGTTGCATTGGCAGTTTTGCTTTCAGCAGCTGTACTGTCTGTGTTGAAAACCTGTATTGAGTTTGGACAACAATCCTCAGCTGGATGTGTTCCAAAGAATAAAAATAATGGAGAAATAAAAAACGTAATAAAGTCTTTGATTTAAAATTAATGTAAATGAAATGGTGCCAGCCAAACACAGTAATTATGATTTTACACTTGAGCCTCACTTGTCTCATTAATATTAAAAAAGTACAGACAAGTAATAATGTTGTGATCACGTTACATCTCTCCCTCTTTTAGGAAAGTCTACATTAAAAGTTGTTTACTGCTAGTTAATTGATTGCCAATTAACTCAAGGTAGTTAATACACCTTTAAAGGCTAGTGTGGATACTCCCAAATGTTTGGTCCAGAATTGTTAACTGGTAAAAAGTTGAGGGGAGAAGCTAGTATAGTTCAGTTCAGGCTATAGCTCACTTCAGGTAAAGCACAAATGTTTGTAGCCTGCAACAAACACTTGGGAGTGTCCAGACTGGCTTTTACAAATGGGTTAAACTACCCTTAGTCAATTGCCTCAAGATGAAGTCTTTCTAATGTAGCCAAACCCTTAGGCGTCCGCAATAGTGCAGCAACACCAGTTGCTGAATCAGGGTTATTCCCATGTATAAACAAGGTCTAAGTGTCAGCAAGGCCTTCTCACTCTCTCATTTCATAGTAACTTCATCTATAACTAAAAGTCCATAACAGGATTCAGAGTGGTAGCTGTGCTCGTGTGTATCAGCAGAAAGAACGAGGAGTATTCGTAATACATTCTCTGTTGTCCATTCAGATTATACTTGTGCTCTGCAAGAATGATTCTCTCTGTCTCTCGCTCTCTCTGTGCTGTCACATTTTGAAAACACACTTCTTCCTAGTATACTTTCCCTCTTTGGCTATGACAAGCCTCTGTTCCAGTTTTTCCTCCAGTAGCAACACACTGCACAGATCCTAACTAAATATTTTGCTTTCTATCAAAAAGGATCTTCAGTAGATTAGTAGATGGTAATTTAGACTGTCAGAGACCCTAAATCCATAGATTTTCTGTAATAAAAATTTGGACAGATCATAGTCTTAGTCCAGCCATGCTCCTGTTTATTTCCAGAACATTTTTCTGCAATGTAAACAATTTTAATAAGTTCAGCTTCCAAATTGGCTGTGATGGACCACTGAATGAAACATAGCTTTACAGTTATATTTGATGGTGAACAGCCTGAAATCTAAATCATACTGTGAAAATCAAATACATGAAACTGCAATACCAGTAAGGTTTTAACAATATGGTCACAATTCCCCCCCCCCCATGCTGACTTTTCAACCAATAATAATCAGGCAACAAAAAGTAATGTATTCATATGTTCCTTATCTGTATGATAACAGTATTCACAATAATATACCAACTTTCTGTGCACAGTGTGTTTCAGAGTGCAATTATTTTTCAAACAGATCAAGCTATCTGCTCTTGTATAAACCAGCTGACAGCATATCAGAACAGGTTAGTAACTTTTCACGGCATCTTTTCTGATTTTCTTATTTACAGATGGCAACAGAAAAATTATAGATGGGAGCCTAAGGAGTTAGATGCCCAAATCCTATTCTGTAGCCCATAAAGCACGGGGATTTGGCACTTGTATCTCAGTATGACCTTTAGCAAATCTCTTAACCTTTGTTTCCCCAGCAGTAAATGGTTGATTATATTGTCATTATCTGTGTATCTGCATGTTATGGCTGGTGGTACAAAACAAAAACAGACAATAAAATGAAATAAAACAGGAATAATATCCACCTTTCAGGATAATTGTAAAGCTTAATTAATAAAGGGGTGAGAGGAAGCTACTGCCCTGGATTACAGTTGTCTAAGTGACAAAAAACAAAGAGTTAGGAATAAATAGTCAGTTTTCCTCGTGCCAAAAGGCTAACGGGAATGCCTCAAGGATCCATATTAGAAACAGTTTTATGTAGTATGTGTGTTAATGATATGAAGAAGAGAGTGAATCATGAGATAGTTGGATTACAGATTGCCTAAACTACCAATGTGGGTAATGGGCTCACAACTGCTGTTTGAAAAGCACTCTGAATTTCAGTAGTTATTATTTAATGAGTTCCATCAGTATGATCAACCCTATATAATTAATATCTTCCTCTATTTTATACAGGGTTAATCATACTGATGGAACTCACTAAATAGTAATGACTGACTGTCAGAGTGCTTTTCAGATCGAGATTGTGAGCCTATTACCAATATTGGTAGTTTAGGTAATCTGTAATCCAAACATTGTGATCATCTAGTCTGACCTCCTGTATAAGCAGGAGCCATAGGACTTTCCTGAATTAATTCCTGTTTGAACTAGAGCAGATCTTTTAGAAAAACAACCAACTTGATTTAAAAGTTTCCAGTGATGGAGAATCCACCACAATCCTTGGTAAATTATCCCAAAGGTTAGTGTCCCTCACTGTTAAAAATTTGCACCTTTATTTCTAGTCTGATTTTGATAAATTAAATAGATTGATCTCCTTAAGTCTTTCATTATATGTTTTCCCATTCTTTAGTCATCCTCATGGCCCTTCTCTGAACTCTCTACAATTTATCAACATCTTTCTTAAAATGTGGACACCAGAAGGGGATGCAGTACTCCAGTAGTGGTCATTCCAGTGCCAAACACACAGGTAATATAACCTCTTTACTCCTACATGATAGTCCCCTGTTTATACATCAAATGATTGTATTAGCCCTTTTGGCTACATCCTCACACTCACTGCTTCCCAGGACAGAGTGCCCCATACTGTAAGTATGACTTGCATTGTTTGTTCCTAGATGTATAACTTTACATTTGGCTATATTCAAATATGTATTGTTTGCTTCGCTCCAGTGGACCAAGCTATTCAGATCACTCTGTATCAGTGACCTGTCCCCTTCATTATTTACCACTCCCCCAGTCTTTGTGTCATCTAGAAACTATCAGTAATTATTTTGTTTTCTTCCAGGTTATTGATAAATATGTTAAACAGCATAGGCCCAAGAACCAATTTCTATGGGACCCACTAGAAACATACCTGCTCAATGAGTATTCCCCATTCACAGTTACATTTTGAAACATGTCAGTTAATCAGTTTTTAATCCATGTAATGTGTACCATGTTGACTGATTTTGTGTTGCTATAGTTTCTTAATCAAAATTTTGTGCAGTACCAAGTCAAATACCTTGCAGAAATCTATGCATATTACATCAATATTATTTCTTTTATTGACAAAACTTGTAATCTCATCAAAAAGAGATATCAGTTAAGATTGATAAGATCTATTTTCTATAAACCTGTGTTGCTTGGCCTTAATTATATTGCCTGGCTTTAATTCTTTATTCATCTAGTCCTGTATCAGACATTCCATTATTTTGCCCAGGAATTTATGTCAGGCTAACGGAACGCTAATTACCTTGGTCATGCTGTTTATCCTCCTTAAATATTGGCACAACATTAGCTTGCTCCCAGTCCTCTGGAACTTCCCTATTTTTCCAATACTTATTGAAAAACTACATCAACAGTCCAGGAAGCTCCTCTGGCAGCTCTTTTGAAATGCTTGGATTCAAGTCATTTAGCCCAGCTGATTTTAAAATGTCTCACTTCAGCAGTGGCTGTTTAACATCCTCCTTACTGTTGGAAAGGAAAGTATTCTATCTTCATCATATGATAACTTCTTCTGACTTTTTCCCAAATACAGAACAAATATTTATTGAACACTTCTGGCTTATTGATTGATTATTTTATCATTTTCAGATAGTAATAGACCAATAACATTGTTAGGATTTCTTTTATTTCTAATGTTCTTAAATAAGTCTTCCTTATTGTCCTTAATTCTTAGATTTCTCCTTGTGTCCTATCGTTTCCCTTATGCATTTTCTACAATTCCTAGCTTCTGATTTATATTCATTATTATCTGCTTCCCTTGCCTTCTTTTTTTAGCTGCTGTCACTTCCTCTCTAGAGGCACTGTGCACACATGTAACAAAGCATGTCATCAGAGAAAATATGTGAGGAAAACAAATAGTGGGATGAGTAGGCAGTGGGGAGGCAAGGAAAAAACAAGGGAACTGTGAAACAACTATAACTGGCATAATAAGCCACAGCGTTAGCTAAAGCTTTCAGCACAGCATTCATGAAAGAGAAATGGAGGGCCAGAAGGGACCTTAAGTAATCATCTTGTGTATGCATATGTGGGACCTTAAGTAATCATCTTGTGTGTGTGTGTGTGTATATATACACATATACACTAGATGATTACTTAAGGTCTCATATACGCATACACCAGAGATATAATATATATATATATATATACACACACACATACACTAGATGATTACTTAAGGTCCCTTCTGGCCCTCCATTTCTCTTTCATGAATGCTGTGCTGAAAGGTTTAGCTAATGCTGTGGCTTATTATGCCAGTTATAGTTGTTTATATGTGAGTGAGTGTATATATATACTCACTCACTTCTGAGGCAAGATTAATATACCTAGACCACACCTGATAGATGTTTGTCTAACTTGTTCTGAAAAGCCTCCAATGACAGGGATTCCACAACCTCCCTTAGTAACCTATTCCAGTACTTAACTATTCTTACTGTTAGAAGGCTTTTCCTAATATCTAACCTAAATCTCCCTTGCTACAGATTAAGCTGAATACTTCCTGTCCTACTTCAGTGGATATGAAGAACAAATGATCCCTGTCCTCTTTATATCACCCAAAACATATCTGAAGACTATCAGGACGCCCTCCCCCTTCATCTTCTTTTCTCAAAACTAAACATGCCCAGTTTGTTAGCCTTCCTTCATAGGTCATGTTATCTAAAACTTTTATCATTTTTATTGCCCTTCTCTGGGGTCTTTCCACATTTTCTTAAAGCGTGGGGCCTAAAACAGGACACAGTACTCCAGCTGGGGCCTCACCAGTGTCAAGTAGAGTGGGGCAATTACTTCCCATGACTTACATATGAAACTCCTGTTAATATAGCCCAGAATGACATTTGCCTGTTTTGGAATTGCATCGCATTGACAACATGTGCAATTTGTGATCCACTATAACCCTCAGATCCTTTTCTGCAAAACTATTGCCTAGCCAGTTATTCCCCATTTTGTATTTTTGCATTTGATTTTCTTCCTTGAATTTCATCTTGTTTATTTCAGACCAACTCTCCAATTTAGTCCCTTTGATTTTCTAACCCTATCCTCCAAAGTGCTTGCAACCCCACTGAGCTTGGTGTCATCCACAAATGCTATAATTGTACTCTCCACTCCATCATCCAAATCATTAATGAAAATATTGAATAGTTCCAGACCTAGGACAGACCTCTGCGGGACCCCAGTAGATGCATCCTCCCATTTTATAGTACTTTCATCTTGACCACATTTCCCTAGTTTATGAAAATGTCATGTGGAACTGTGTCAAAAGCCATACTAAAACCAAGATATACCATATCTACTGCTTACCCCCATCCACTAGTCCAGTAACCTTATCAAAGAAGGAAATTAGGTTTGTCTGGCATGATTTGTTCTTGACAAATCCATATTGGCTATTACTTATCAAACTATTATCCTCTAGGTGGTTACAAACTGATTGATTATTAATTTGTTCTAGTATACTGAAATGAGGCTGACTGGTCTTTGGACTTGATTGTTTTCCTTTTTAAAGATTGGTATTACATTTAATCCTTCTCCAGTCATCTGGGACCTCACTCATCCTCCATGAGCTCTTGAAGATAATCACTAATGGGTCCAAGATTGCTTCAGCTAGTTCCTTAAGTATCCTAACATAAATTTCATCAGGCCCTACCAACCCGAATACATCTAATTTATCTAAATATTCTTTAACCTGCTTTTCTCTATTCTGGCTTGTGTTCCTTCCCCTTGTTGTTAATATTAATTGTGTTAAGCATCTGGACACAATTAACCTTTTAATGAAGACTGAAGTAAAACTGGGATTAAATACTTCAGTCTTCTTGCTGTCGTACATTATTAGCTCTCCTTCACCACTAAGTAGTGGACCAACACTTGTCTTTCTCTTCTTGTTGACTTTTCTGTCCCTTGCTAGATGTAACTCATTTTGTGCTTTAGCCTTTCTGATTTTGTCCCTACATGCTTCTGCTAATCTTTTGGACTCATCCGTAGCAATTTGTCCATGTTTCCACTATGTTTTAGGATTGCTTTTTGATTTAAAGATCATTAAAGAGCTCCTGATGCAGCCATATTGACTCTTACTATTCTTCCTATTTTTCCTTCAGGCCGAGATAGTTTGCTGCTGTTCCTTTTAATACTGTGTCTTTGAGAAGCTGCCAGAGCTCCTTTTTCCCTTAGATTTTCTTCCCATGGAACCTTTCCTACCAGTTCTCTGAGTTTGTTAAAGACCACTTTTTTTAAAGTCCACTTTCCTGTTCCTTTCACTCCTTCCTTTCCTTTGAATCATGAACTTTGTCATTTCATGATCACTTTCACCAAAGTTGTCTTCCATCTCTAGATTCACTGCCAATTCCATTTTGTATTTTGCTATATTACTTTTCCAACAGGGAAGCAATGAGGTAGTTTGAAAATAGTTAAGAAACAAAAACTCCTCATTTTCCAGTATTTATGTATTTTATTTATATTAATTTCTGAAGACACTTTTGTCCTGTGCATCTCTGTCTTTCAGTTCCAACCTACTCTTCTCTGTAAAGGTCCAGGGTGCAGCATTACGTTGTCAGCTTGAGATAGATGGCTCTTGAATTGTGCTGAAATAAGTGTGGGTGTACATAACCAGTCTAGCATCAAGTACTGCCACTGCCTCATATTCCCCTTGTTGGGCTCCCCAATAATGGTCCATAGTCTCTCATGTCATTCAAGTATATCACTTCTTAAAGTTTCTGGCTTATTAAAATAACTCAGTAATAGCTCAGTGTCAACTCAAACACCTTTCCCAGAATCTGCAATTCTTCTGCACCTTGCTGGGCTCAATAGTTCCTTGCAACATGCAAGTCCTTCTGCCTGGTGTTTCCTAAAGCCTTTTTCTCTTATGGTTTCTGCCCTGCTTTTCACCACAGGTAGCTTCAGCTATGCCTTTCCATCTGTCTGGTTTGGACAGCCCCTTCCCAGGTCCTCTCTAATTTTGTATCTCCTACAGGTTGGTCTATCTATAGCAGACACCTACAGCCCTCCTGGCCCTTTAAACCTCTCTCCTGACTCACCTGAGGCTTTCCTTATATTCCCCAGCAGGCCTATCCCAGTTACCTGCTCCTGTCACATGACCCCTCCCACCCCCCAGACTGAGAAGTAAACCAGTCACAGGTGAGGCTGAAACCAGGACTTCCTTGATGGGCCAGCTCACCATGTAACAATGAATGAGGATATAAAATTCTCCTTGTTCATGGGCCCAATCCAACTCCCACTGAAGTCAAAGGTTTCAGAGTAACAGCCGTGTTAGTCTGTATTCGCAAAAAGAAAAGGAGTACTTGTGGCACCTTAGAGACTAACCAATTTATTTGAGCATAAGCTTTCGTGAGCTACAGCTCACTTCATCGGATGCAAGTCAAAGGGTATTTCTACTTTGAATGAATGAGGCTTTGTACATTTAAATAAATATATATATAAATGAGTTTATTCAATATACGAAGAACAGAGAATGGAGGAGAATGCTGTTTACATTTCTAGAGAAGATTGAGATTGCCCAAAGATATGTTCTAGATAACTTGTTCTTTTGGTTTAAACAAGCTATCTGCCAATAAGGTATGTATTACCAGCATGTATTGGTTAGACTGAAAACCAGAAGCCTTGCTCAGTCACTTATGTATGATTTGTCCTTAGAGTCATGTCTTAGGGAGAAAATAATATGCTGGCAACCCTCCCAGTTCCATGGGAACCTGGTTACATAACCTTATTAGTATCTGACCATGCTTCAAGTTCCATTCATCTTGATCATGGACTAACTTGATTAACTAGAAAACTGTAATAACTATAGTCTTAAAGAGACATTTATGTGACTATTAACATGAATATAATTAGCTCTTTGCTCACTGATTTCAAAATCATTCTAACCTAAGCCATGGATATTACTCATAGTTGCATAGTCACTCCCGGTCAAATGCTGTGCAACATACCTAAATGCTGTGATCTTCCAGAAATGTGATTAACATATCTTGCATCATTCCTTTTTTATGACTTTCACACCAATCCTTTTATAACTTGGTTACCATAAACACATTTTATGGCTTCCTAGTTTATTTGATTGGTAACATAGCAAATAATATGTACCATATTTATTTACGTAGTGGCATATGGTGCAATTTAGTTACACGGCAAACAGCAGTAAGGGGTGGAGTTGTACTGATGGGCAAGCCTTCTCCCTATGTCCTTAAATGAACTCAAACATTTAGAAAAAGAATACTTCATTTAAAGTAATTTCTATACCTGGGTACGTTTGACATAGATTCCATTGTCACAGCATTGCACTCATAACACACTCTTGTCTCTTCTTACTACTATTACTATTATTTAATTTGTATTACGGAAGCACCTAGCAACCACTGATCATGGATCAGGACACATTGTGCTAGGCACTCTATGAACACAGAACAAAAAGACGCTCATTGCCCCAAATGTCTTACAATCTAAGTAGTCTTTTTTCCTTTCCATTGTCCTGCTGTCTGTCTCTCTGCTCAATCCACTCTACAAAGGGGCACCAAACAGTCACTGGGATCCACTAAGATACGAAAACCACAGGCAGCCATTTACAGCTCCTCCATCCTGGCACAGCTCTCATTCCTGGCCTAGTTTAGAGTTGTCAAGTGGTGAAATAGAATTAAGCTAGGTGAGATATAGGTGCAAAATTCTAAGGTGAGGTCTTATCATACTGAACTTGCCAAATACATATGAGGTATCTGCTAAATCATATAATATTTGGAACAGTGAATATAAGATCTGAAAAGAAATATGCTATTTGCCCCCATACTTCTCCCAAGGATTTCCATCCCCCCCCAACACACACACTCTGAGAGCCCAGCAGCCCCTTTTCACTCAGTCCCCAGGTCAGTTTTACTTTGTATGCCTCCTGTAGGCAATGTCTTCTGGCCTGCATCTCCCCCTCCTAAGTTCCCTGCAATTCCAGGAACTCTCCTCCCGTCCACCAAAGATCTTTAAAGGGGGTGGGCCATGAAGCTACTCCAAATGGAAGCCTCTGGAAGCTATTGTTGTGTGTTGACTGGTATGGACACTGCCCTCCTAATCCACTGGAGGTTTTTTGATGGGGTTGGACATGGCTGGTCCCTCCCATATTATGGAACTGGAAGGTCTCCTGCCATTCTGCTGAGTCCCTTCATTTATTTCTTGAATCTGAGATACTTCAGACTCCTTAGTGGTGGTCTGTAGCCAGGAAAACCAACTCCCATTGCCCTCCGTTTCCTCTCTACTGAACATGACAAAATCCTATTAATGCTAATTTGAGTTTTCACTCTGCAGGGTGTACCTTAATGACTGTTGGCATGTATTGTTTAATTCTGGAAAGCATTTTGCGGAACAGTTTGTTCAAAATTCAGTATAAAATAAAATGGTATTTTGTATGCACCATACATTAAGCCCACAGTACATAAATTGAAAGTAAAATTTAAAGTACCAATTATTGGCTGAACAATGGGGAAGGTATAGTATAATTAATTAAATGCAAATGTAGCTCTTTTTTTCTGTGTCTTTGTCATCTTCATTCCCAGAATATCACTGATTTGTAAAATGTAACGAGTAATTGCTACAAATTTGAAACTGCCAGAAGCATCAGGTTACTTATTTCAAAAGGCAACATTAATGATCAAAGTAGCCTACAAAAATGTGTGGTTAGCAAGGACTACTGTTTGTTGAACTCCATTAACTTGTTTGAACTAAAGGATAAAAAGGAAACTATTTTGATGTTCTGATTCTTGTAAAATACCACATAAAAATCTGCCTACATTCAAGTGGGAGTAATTAGCTGTTGTCCAATCAAAATCTGCTTAGACTCAAAAGTGTGACAAATTAGCTGCAATCAAAGTGAAACCTAGAGCAACATCTTGATAAATCTGTCTTTGCCACAATCATTGAGGTCAGGAGTATAGCAGGATTCCAAGATGGATTGGACATTTAAATAGAGAACGGGAACATCCACAATTATTCGTATAAAGATTAAAAAGCAGTTCAGAAGGCATAGCAACCCCCAATGCTTTAGGGCATACACCCATCTTTAACTAACGGGATTAGGAAGAAATTTACCCATGGCAGGATATCTTGCATTTCTGAAGTACCTAGCACTAGACACTGTGGGAGACAGAATTATTAATTAGATGGCCAAAGATCTGATTGGATATCGATGGACGACAGATTCTGATGTAACTGCAGTAAAATAAGCCCATTACCAGCTGGTGAAATCTGAAGCTGGTTTATATGAATTCCTTGTAAATTTGTAAATGGCATTAGTCACAGAGCATCCACTACACAGCCTCTGAACCAAATGCAAACTTCAGAATTCTTCATAAATGCAATCCAAGAATCACCTTCCTCTTACAGTATGGAGGTGAAGTCCTTGGAAAATACAGATTCCAAAACACACAGCTCCATCTTGATCTGAGTGGAAGGACATGGACACTGGAATCTGTATGCTGCATGGGCTTCACCTTCGTATTAAATATGAGGGTAGCTACAATCTGTCCCATTTTTTGCAAACGTGGTGCAGCTTTTAGGCTCCTGGCAAGTTGCTGAAGTTTTGCAGTATTCCTGTGCTATGCTTTCTGCACAAAATAACACAGCTAAAACAGTTATGTTGAAAGAGAACAGGACAATAAAAGTCAGAATTTAGAATATGCACAGTTTGTATCATTATCATTTATACAACTGAATTTCTGCAGATGGCCACACTCATTTGCATGCTGTTGCTTTCAATAATGACAAAATATTACCTGGCTGTTACTAAAAGGAAAATTATTTGAAATTATGAAGAGTATCCAAACACTTGGAAGATATAAAGGCAAACTTTGTGCTGAAGAGGTAGGTGCTGAACTGAGTATTATCACAGTGAGCAGAGCTCAGTGACTAATTTACTGTGGTTAATGAATCAAGGTCTTTGATCCATAAGAAATAATAAATGTCATACTTTGAACCAATGCCTAATAAAATCATAAAATAAGCTTCACATCCGTTTATCTTTGCACCTAAGCAATATCATCGTTACCTGGGAAAACTTGCTGGTAAGAGCATTCATATTTCTCCAACTACCTGCACAGAAATTGTTAATTATATTCATACCATTATCTTGTGTCCTCACATCCTTTAAACAATTTAAAAGATTTTAAGTTTTATAATATTCAGACATCATTTTAAAACCCAGAGCAAGATGCTTATTGATCAGGGATTATAAATATAAATAATACCAGACGTGTTAGTGACACCTGAAGTTGAGACTTCAGTGTTATGTTGCTTTATGAGATGCTTGTGTTTCATGTCATAAATGGTCCATACATTTCTCGTTATTTTACTTTAGTTTGGAAATGTATTGGCAAATTGTCCCTCAATGTGGGAGAGAGCTGGCATTTCAGGAGAGACGATAGTACAATTTAATATTTGAAACAGTCCATCCTGCAAAGCACATGCATTTTCAAGAGTATATTTCTCATTAGCTTGAGATGGAACATAATCTGATTACAGTTTTAAACAGGGGAATTCTCTGTGACCTGTTCACCCAGTACTTGTAGGTAGCAGAAGCATCCTCTTCCCATGAGGTTAATAAAATCAGAGCTTTAAATAGCTTTTGAAGATTCCTGGCAGTCTAGAAAATGTCTGCAATATAGATGAATGAAATTAGAGCTGTGTGAGAACCCAAATGTCTCTTTCATGGGAAATTCCATGGTTTCAAATGTTGGTGTTTGTTCCAAATCAGAATGAACATCTATTTTGAAATATCTCACAAAATTTTAAAATTCAGGTCAGTTGAAAGGTTCCATTTCAATAAAATCAAAACTTTTACTTTCAGTGGTGGCTTTTGTGTATTATAACTTATAAAATTTCAAAATGAAAAGTCATTTTGAAATATAAAAAATTAAAACATTCCCTTCTGATCAGCTTCATGTCAATTTTTTCCCTGAAACAAAATTTCATGGAAATCAATATGTTCTCGTAGAAAGTTTCCATTTTGACAGAATGGCATTTTTGACCAGTTCTAGTAATAATGCTGTTTCTTTCATTTACAAGTCTAAAATGCACTGTTGTAGCTATTCATATATATGAGTAAATATTGGCATTGCAATGTATTTATAAAACTCGATACAATTATATACGATAGATAGACAAAAGCCTTGAAAATGGTAAAGGACTGGAAAACATATCTTATGGTGATAGACTCAAGGAACTCAAATTATTTATCTTAATGAAAAGAAGGTTAAAAGGTGACTTGATCAGAGTTAATAACTACCTACATGGGGAACAAAAAATTGATAATGCCCTCTTCACTGGAGCAGACAAAGGTATAACAATATTCAATGGCTGGAAGTTGAAGCAAGACAAATTTGGACTGGAAATAAAATGCAAGTTTTAATTAGATTAGCAGATTACACTTTAGCTATGCACAGAATTTACTATATAAAATGTACTGGGGTATGCAATGGTTTGACTGGAATTTCTTTTATTTTTAATGTTCTTTAAGAGTGGTATCCCCTACAGAAGGAAGGAATAGGGGAAATGAGGTTATACAAAGTTCTCTTGGCATAGGGAAAAGAATATGAGATCCTATAATGGGAAATATGGGGATGCACACAGAGCCCCTGACATGGGAGAGTGAGAGAAATGGGTGACACAAAAAGCCCCTGACTTGAGGGAGAGGAAAAGTGGGGGTACAGTGTGTTCCTGAAATACGCCCAGTGCGTATATAGGGCACAATATAATTTGGCATTTATTTATTTTGTAGGCTTGACACTTATTATTGTATCTTATCACAAACTAACTGAAATCCCAACATTTGAGATAAGGATAAAATATGACTTCTATAATCCAGTGGCGTTCAAGCTGGATGGTTCAGCATAATAGCAGTTCAGCCGCTAAAAGCTGAAAAATGAAAGATAAAAACATAGTTAAGAATTCCCAGAATTTATCCAGTTTATCTAGGAGAAGCACTTTGAAAATTTAAATGCTAGTTCTGTTAGCCTGGTGCATTTTTAAGCTACAAGACAGCATTTATAATATTCAGCAACTTCACAAAGGGCCAGTTCAACAAAGCCCTTAAGCAAGTGCTTAAATACCATAGACGTTAGGATTTAAGCACAAACTTATGTGCTTTGCTGAATAAGGATAGATTTAAATATATGCTTGAAGGTAAACATTTCTGAATCAGAGTGAAAATGCATGTGCTTTGCAGGATGCACTGTTTCAAATATTATATTGTACTATCGTCTCTACTGAAATGCCAGATCTCTCCCACATTGAGGGACAATTTGCCAATACATATCCAAACTAAAGTAATATACTCTGTTAAAACATATTCCCTTAAGTGTTTGTCATTCAGGAAACAGAAGGGCTAGAGCTATTTGAATAACTTACAAGGTTCTCATTTCCCTAATTATTAACTAATATTGTCCTCCATTATGACAAATTAATTTTTGAAATAATAATTAAATGACTAATAAAAATATAATGTTTTGTACTTTAGTAAAGGAAATAATTAGGCAATTTCCTTCATTTGATGCCATTCTGGTTTATAAAAAAGCACATGCTCTCATACTTCCTGAGGCAGTCATCAATGCATTCTGTATAGCAATATATCCAATGAGTCCATGTGAACAGAGGGCCAAACCCTGCAAACTTGGCATCAACTGACCAATGAAATAGCCTGGGTTTTTTTACATAAACTTGAGAATGAAAGACACTGCATGAAGGGCTTGGACTTCAGTTTGAACTTGTATTTCATCTGGACTTTCATTCCCCCAGAAAGGACAGAGTTGTTTCATTTAAGTGGAAGGCAAAACTATCTTAGCAGTGAGAGGGAAACCGAGGCCTGGCTGAATGTCCAGGCCAAGGGGGGTAAGCAAACTACTACATTACCAAATACAGATGTCAGTTTATTATTGATCAGATCTTCCTGTTGCCAGATACAATAGCCAAAACCCAACAGTCCTCTTAGTGTTTAGTGTTGTTCAGAACTCAGTAGTCTGCTCTTGGAGGGGTTATAGGCTCTAAGGCCAAAAGGGACAATCAAGCTCATAGAATATCAGGAGGTCATCTAGTCCAACCCCCTGCTCAAAGCAGGGCCAATCCTCAATTTTTGCCCCAGCTCCCTAAATGGCCCCTTCAAGGATTGAACTCACAACCCTAGGTTTAGCAGGCCAATGCTCAAACCACTGATCTATCACTCCCCCTGAGATCATGTAGTCTGACCTCCTGCACATTGCAGACCACAGTACCTCACCCACCCAATCCTGCAACAGGCCTGTAACCCCTGGCTGAGTTAATGAAGTCCTCAAATCTTTATGTAAAGACTTCAAGTTACAGAGACTCCACCATTTACTGTAATTCAAACCAGCAGATGACTTGTGCCCCATGCTGCAGAGAAAGGCAAAAATCTCCAGGGTCTCTGCCAATCTGATCTTGTGGAAAATTTCTGACCCCAAATATGGCAATCAGTTAGACCCTGAGCATGTGGCCAAGACCCATCATCCAGACACCTGGGAAAGAATTTTCTGTAGTAATTCAGAGCCTTCACCAAGCATTTTCACACAAGCATTTTCTTTTGGTTTTGCTCCAGTTGGTTTGGAATCCCTGGGTTTCATTTTGAGTTTCTAGTTTAAACAAGCACTACTGATGGCTTCACACTAAGATCAGGTGAAACAGCTAATCTGGCACAATTGCAATAAACAAGGGGACACAAAAAGTGGGCCCACATTCACATAAAACAGGGCCTTTGCTTGCTCCAAAGATTCATGAACCTTAATGAACCTTTTCACAAATCTGGTCTGAGGTTCAAAGTTGCAACAAAGTAAAAGGAAAGTTTCACATAGTTTAAAGTTTCATTGCTAACCTTTCGGACAGCTCCCTGAGTAAGACTCATGCAAATATTTCATGCCCCTGAGTTCTTATATGGTTAAGTCATCTCTTATACCTGCCTGCAACGCTTTGTTTCTTAATGTGTGTTCTCCCTACCCCCTCCCAATGTGTGTTCCATTGGCTAGAAGCTGCTGCTAATATTAATTCTACAAATACTGAAATAGCAATATTTACTTTCTTTAGGCAACTGGCAAATTATTAGAGTTGACCAACGTATTGCAGGCATGTGTCACCTTTTCCTTATGAGCAGACATGCATACATGCAAGTTACTTCTGGGATATTTTGAGCCCCTGTGATGGGTTGTCCTCCCTACACTCACTCTGAAGGGATTAACATATGCCAGTGGGGCCAATTAACCTATTAGGCTGCAAGCTGGGGGATATTTAGGCTGAGAGGAGATCCCCCAATTGAGGAAAGTTCACCTGAGCAGAAACAGGTGGGGGCTTTTATAAAACTATGGAGCTGGTAGTGGAAAGAGTAGTTGCTCTCCCTAGAGCAAGGGAGTGAAAGGACTTTGAACTCTGAAAGAAGGGACTTGTCTAGTAGGCCCGAAAGAAAGGGGCTGACTGGAAGGGTAGAAAATGCAAGCCTGGGATAGGCTTGGTAGGAAGCACTTCAGGGGAGTGCTAGGAAGGCTTGTGGTTTCCTAGGCCTTCACTGTTGAAGATAGGGCCCTAGACTGGAACCCAGAGTAGAGGGTGGGCTTGGGTTCCCCTACCAGCTCCTGAATGAGTGGCACGATCTGGGCAGTGATCTGGGCAGAAGACTGTCCGTGCCTGTTTGCTCCAGTCACTGATGGAGTGATTTAGCCAGGGCAGTCGACTGAGGGACTGCCTGGGATGCTGTGGAGGACTTTGAATACCCCAGAAAGGGAGGACTCCTGTGACTTGGCCTAAGGGCCAAGCCATGAAGGCGAGCTGATGCAGCTCCTGAGGAGCAAGTGAGGGGCTGCAGAGTGAGACGATTGGCTGAGGAACCACAAAAGGGTGACAGGCAGGCAGAGCTAATCCCCAGAATGAATAGGAGGAGGCACCACGTAGTCTATAGAAATGCTAGTATAAGGGGCTGATGGGTTACTATAGCTACAATCCAAACCCCATACCTTTCAACATTACCTTTGTATTTGGAATGAAAACATGATTCCAAATATGTTTTCAAGCTCTAATTATAGTTTATTCTTTGTATAGTGGTAGCGCTTAGGGGTGTTGTGGTAATTTTGATGGAATAAATGGGTAAGGAGAGTCAAAGGTGTGACTATGACTCTGTCACTGAGCAACGCTAAACAGTTATAGATGTTTCACGGTTTCCAGTACAGAGACCTCAACCTGCGTGGTTCCCTGACACAAACACCATTGTTTTTTTAACCTTTTTATATTAAACATCTAGAAAAGAGGAAGGGAAACAGTTAAAGCATTTGAAATGTAAAAGTCTTAAGTAAGGTTTTCATTTTAACAATATTCCTTTTCCCCACTAGCTGTAGGGAGTTTTTTATAAGGACCTCTCCTCCCCCCATTTGTGTCTTTTAAGTGGCATTATAGATGGTCACAACTGTGCTTTTTGGGGAAAAGGGAAGGTAGTTGGAGATGGTCTGAGCTGCTGTTGTTAAAGTTGGAGCCTGCTTCCTTTAAGACAAAACAAGACAAACGTGCACAAAAAGGGAGAAAAAAGAACAGAGACAGAAAATTGCAACTTCTGTCTCTGGGGCTGCCTCTTATTTGCAACCTCACTATTGGAGAAACACAGGCACAACATGACATCTTATCAGGCACTCTGAGACCTGGGGCAAACTTGTACCAGCATCAGCCTGTTTAAGACATTGCTTTTAGCTCAAAGGTCCACAGCTGTGTTGCAAAAGCTGCAATCTTGGCTAGCTAACCAGACACATATTGAAAGGAGAAAGAAGAAATAAGATGGGGAAGGAAAATGACTCATGAGGAAGGGAATGACAGCAGCAATCCAAGACTCACCTTCAGGTGGCATTTGGATTTAGCTGGTCTCATATGGGTCCCTGTCTCTGGCCCTGTCTAGGCAAGATGTCAGGATGATAAACTCTCAGTGAATCCTTGGATCCCAGAGATGATGGAGATGGCAGCCATGATGGTAAACCTCGCTCCTTCTATGTTCACTCATCTCTACCATTTTGATTCTCACTCTGAAGTCTCTTTTTAAGGACCATGTAGCTGAGATGTAGTCTTTGAGCATGCCCCCTTGCTGGCATGCTGCCACAGTCTCTTGCCTCAGTTTTGCTCCAAGTTTCAGGAATAATCTACTCACACCCAGTATCTCTAAAACAATATTTCATCTCTCTTGGAGTCTAATTTATTAAACATAATTCAGCTCCCAAAATAAGCCCCCTTTAGGTCCAGGGCTTCATCACCCTCCTTCTTGTGGTTCCAGACCTGGCCTCCAGCCACCCTCTGACCTTCAGCTTTACCCTTCTTGTGTTTGTGAAGATTGAGTCCTGGTGTCCTTGTCCTGCAAATTCACCCCTTAAGTCTTTAGTTTCCACAGCCATCCAGCTGAAACTCTGGGATCTGGATGAGTTTTTCTTCTCAAAGGGTTCTTTTTGACTGGGCTTGGAGCCAGTCATCTGAACTTGATCCATCCCCAACAGGTCTAGTACCCCCAAACACCTGTCTGGGCCAATGGAAAGAGAAAGGAGCCTGCCCTCTTTACAAGGCTCTTGGTCCCAGACCCTTCAAAAACAAAGGCCTGAGTTTTCCTATTCTTTTCCTTTCCCAGACACTATTCCCCAGGACCATCTTTCTCTCAATGTGTCCATCTTGATTAGTCCTTAGCCTTTCATTTGCCTACCCAGACCTCTGGAATCAAGGAACTGGCCTCCTAGACTGCATCCGTGAGCCTTAAAGGTCTAGTACCCTATTATTTTGTCCTCCATTTAGGTCTGGTTTCCAACACACAAATTTTGTTCCGTTAATTTCCAATTCCATTCTCCTTTGCTTACCAGAGTCCAGATGAGCTATTTGTTTGGACAAATCCAGTCTGTCTTCTTATCACACCCCTTCTATCAATATTCATTGTGTTAGGCTATTGTTCCATTTTACAAACTTTCACTCACTTTCCAACAATTGAGCTCACAATTGGGGTAGACCTGCTAGATCCCTATTATTACAATGGGAGCCACAGTCATGGAACAATACCCCATTGTGCTGCATGCTGTATAGACACAGAATAAAAGATTATTATGATGATTGTCTTTGTTCCTGATGGGATGACCTGTCTCAGAGTTATAAACCTATTTTGGCCATATCCTCCATTTTTGTTACCAGGTCTTGAGAATGAGAGACGCAATGGATGGAGTTTCATTATTTTGCAGCTTTTATGCTATTTTTTTTTCTTTTTATGGTAACACATCACAAAAAGTTTTAAAGAGATTGAATAAATTATGGGCTCTCAAATTGGGGGGTTGCTAATACATTAAGAGTGTCACACCCATTGTCCCTCCTTATGGCTAAATGGGATAGCGGTGCTGAAACCATGCTTTGTTATAACATAGGGTCATGGTACAGAAAAGGTCAAGAATGAGGGGGTGGAAGCATTGGTTCTTGAATTTCCTGGTGAACCATGGATAATGTTGCATGACCAGTTCCATGAAAAAGTTTTGCTGCTTCTAACATACTATATCTCAGCATTTCCTCATCGTGGGGAAACATCAACTGTGGACTTACACATTCTCAAAAAGTAGCTAATAAATCACCGTGCTGTAAATTACAGCAACAGAGCTTCCAGATAGGAACAGCAGTCAAACTACATAGTCTTAGGAGCTCTTCCTTGGACAATGTCTACACTATGAGCCAGGGCTGTGAGTCCCCAACTTGTGTACACATACCCAGGCTAGGTCTCATCGAGCTGGCATGAATACAAATAGCAATGTAGCCATGTTGGCACTGCTAGTGTCAGCAAAGCTGCAGCAGAGCCAGGCTGAGTACAAACCCACCTGGAATCATTGGATATGTACTTATAATGGCATTCCCATGCCTCCGCTCCCATTACCCATGCTACACGGCTATTTACATTCACACTAGTTTGAGACCTAGCACAAATATGTGTATACAAGCAGGGCAATCTCACCCTCACTTGTCGCGTAGATATAGCCGAACAGTCATGGTTTCCAGCTACAGGTACTTACTTATAGTCATTTCTGTAATAACGCTTAATTCTTTGGAACAAGTTCAAAGCCCTACTCTAAGCAAGCCATTTCCTCAATTATGCAGCAGTTGCTTAGCATTCTAATGTCTTGATGCTGTTCCCACTGAGTTCAATGGGAGTTTTACCATTGACTTCCATGGAAGCAGGATCAGGTTCTAAATGCATTGGCTTCCAGGGAAAGGACTTCATCCCTCACAATCTTTTTCAAGTGAATATTTGCATTTTGATATAACTTACTAATGCAAGGCACTTTACCGCAGGCAAAATGCACTAGCTTACATTTAGCTGCAAGCATTTACTGGAAGGAAATGTCCATTGGGAAAGCCAGTGAAACTCCATAATGGCTCTAATTTATTTTTGATTAGCTGATGCACTTTTTCTCCTTTCTAGAATTGCAGCATGCTGTTCAATCCATTCAGTTATTAAACAGTTTATTTTAAACAGTATCAGTCACAGAAAACTACTCCTCTTTTTAACATATGCAGACATACAAGGGAAGCAGTGCGGGCAAAAGTCATATCTGGCTTTAAGATTAAACTCGAAAAGTTTATGGAGGAGATGGTATGATGGGATAACATGATTTGGGCAATTAATTGATCTTTAAATATTCATGTAAATAGGCCCAATGGCCTGTGATGGGATGTTAGATGGGGTGGGATCTGAGTTACTACAGAGAATTCTTTCCCAGGTATCTGGCTGGTGAATCTTGCCCATATGCTCAGGGTTCAGCTGATCGCCATATTTGGGGTCGGGAAGGAATTTTCCTCCAGGGCAGATTGGAAAAGGCCCTGGAGGTTTTTCACCTTCCTCTGTAGCATGCGGCATGGGTCACTTGCTGGAGGATTCTCTGCTCCTTGAAGTCTTTAAACCACGATTTGAGGATTTCAGTAGCTCAGACATAGGTGAGAGGTTTATCGCAGGAGTGGGTGGGTGAGATTCTGTGGCCTGCATTGTGCTGGAGATCAGACTAGATGATCATAATGGTCCCTTCTGACCTTAATATCTATGAATCTATTAATTTAAATGGTGACAGAACCTTGTCATTCTGAGAAAGAACGATTTCCTGTCTGGCTTAGTGTTGATGGCAGATTTACTCTGTAAGATTTTTATTCCAGGAAACCATAAGGTAGATAATGCAAACTCCTTCATTTAGGCCCAAATTCCCTTCTCTTAGGCAAACTCTGAGTGCTGTAAATGGAATTAGCCCAGTTCTTACAATCCACAGGCCCCCAAACTGCATAAATAACAGGGACAGCTTCAACGATGCTGGAGAAATTGTAGATGCAGACATTTACTGTCAGGAAATTCATCTGTTCCTACTAACACCCTAACCTTTCTCCAGAGCTTCCCGTTAGTATATAATGAACAGCCCCAGCAAATATATAATCAGCAAAATAATCTGGCAAAAAAAAAATCAGTCAGTATGGAGGCTTATGATCTGTACTGAGCTCTTTAGAAGTGGTCTTTCAGCTCTGTTTTTCCCCAATGGCAATATCGATGCCCTTTCTGCAAGCTTGACTAACTTGCCTTGTCTTCACATATCTTGGGTATCATCTTAACACTTGGCAGGTGTGTGGCTGTGCGTCAAGGACCAGAACTGGCAAAACATCTCGGCATCATCATTGTAAAATAAAACATAATAAACTAAAACATGAAGGGTGAAATCCAAACCCCAGTGAAGTCAATTGAAAGTTTTCCTAGTAAGTTCATGGGGTCAGAATGTCACTTAAATCAGTCTCCTCTGGGGGAGATGCAGCTTAACATTAGTAGGTAGGAGCAGAAGGGTGGGCCAGTGGCTAGGGAATTAGCCTGAGCCATGGAGACGAGAGTTCAACTCCCTGTTATGCTACAGACTTCCTGTCTGACCTTGGGCAAGTCGCTTAGGTCCAAATCCATAAAGATGTTTAGGCTCCTGTGGCCGAAAGCACTCCTGTATTCACACCCTACACACTATTGTCATAATCTTTGTACAAAATACGCCTTGTGAGGATCACTTGAAAAACTAACAACTCACTGGTCAACAATGTAATGGTGAAATGTGGGTAACAACATTATATGTAAAGGTTCTGAATTCCTCTTGTCTGATGTTGTTAGCAAATGTTCAAAACCTGACAGCCCTCCCTTGGCAAAATTTGGTAAATAGGGCTATCCTAAACAAAGGAGTGTGTATTTTCCTCAGTTTATATATAAGTAGTAAACGGGGTACTCAAGACAGCAGGCAGAGAAGATGGCAGGAAACAGAACAACTTGCATTTTAGCAAACATAAGCGGGGGAAAGAAAGAACATGGAGCTTCCTTCATCACCAGGCTCTATGTTGCCTTCCTCACTGTTTGGATAAACTTTACATTGAGGGGTAAACTTCAGAAGAATCCATTTAAAAAGTCCACTGGATTATAAATGAAAGGGGCAGAAAACCCAAGTTTATCTCTTTCCCCTGAAAAGACAAAGACTCCAGCATCTCTCACCTCTACGAGAGACCCTACCCAAGGAGAGGGACAGTCACCATCTTGCTGGAAGACTGTGGGTGGGAAAGGCCATCTTAAACAAAGCCTTGAACAAAAACTTGTTAGATTAAGTTTTAGACTTCTAGATATGTGTCTTCACTTTTATTTGCTGGTAACCATTTCTAACTCATCTCTCATGTGAATTCACCGAAACCTCTTTCTTCTTTGGGTAGTGAACTTGTTTTATTTTTAATCTAAACCAATCCAGTGCTGTGTTTAAACTCAACTCAGTAGCAAACTGTTGAATATTGATTCCTTAAAAGAGCAATGAACATCAATATCTGAACAGTCCAGGAAAGGGCTGGACATTTGAGAACATAGGTTTTGGGAAAAATGTGGGATTGGGAGCTTGTTTGGGGTCACCCTACAAGTAGTAAACCAGGCTGATAGAAGCCAGTATGGCTGCTGGGGGAATAGCTGCAGAACCAGGCCTGGCAACAAGGAGGCATTCCAGCAGTGAGTCCCACCCAGCCACCCCGCACCCTTTGCCATATAAGTGCCTAAGGTAGATAGAAATAGTCATACAGGTGTTACTATTGAAAGGTGAATGAAAATGACTGCTAATCATATGTACCAACTGTGCAATGGTGGTCAAAAAAAACTATCAACATATTAGGTTGCTTTGAGAAAAGGCTAGATGATAATACTGAAAATATGACAAGAAAAGATCCAGATGACTCTTTCATGTGAAAGGAACTGTAAAATGTTAGGCCTATTTATTTAGTTTAGACATCAGACAAATAAGAGGTGACATAACAGAGGTATGAAAATGGTACAGAATAGGTAACTAAGGTGATCTTGTTAATCTCTTCTTTACAATACAAAAACAAGAGGTCTCCCAATGGAACTAAAGGTAACACATTAAAAAGTGAAAAATGAAATTTTTTTCATACAACACAATATTAACCAGTGGAACTCACAACCACAGCATATTGTGGAGGCAAAGAGAGTTTTTGTAGAGTTCAAAAACAGATTAAATGTTCATATGACTAACTAAAGTTACAATGGCTAAGATAAAACTGTGTTGGATATAAGCCCTCTTGATTCAGAATGTACACTGCCTGGAGTTAGAATAAAACTTTTGCCATGGGTATAAGTGTCCACTGTGAGAGTTTTACACCTTCCTCTGAAGTATCAAGTACAGAGGCTCAAGTAGCTAAAATACTGGACTACATAGCCTAATGGTGCAGTCCTGAATGACAAGTCCTATACTCCTTTATACCTATTTCTCCAGCTATGAAACAGCACAATGAACTCAGGAAATCTGATGATCTAATGATGAATTTTTTTTTTATTATAGCTTACTAATTACAGAGGATGACATAAGCCCTTTGTGATGCAGACTTGGAAATTATTCACGGTGGTTTTTATCCTTTCTTCTTCTTTTAATAGCAACACAGTTCTGTTGTACAACTTGATTAACACACTCCAGGGCCATCATAACACTTCTTAAGTGGATGACAGCACTTCTTCTTTGGCCTTCTGCCTTACAATTAAAATTGTGGAAAACATAGCCATTTTGCATCACAGAGTTCAGGCAAATATACTTGTATGCTTCGTTCCACGTGGATTCACAACCCTTCCATTTTGCATTGTACTAATTTGAATAGTTCAATCATTTCAAAATCCCAAAGTGAGACTGAATCAAAATTGGCAGAATTTCACCTGCTTTCATTTGGGAATGCTGCAAATATCACAAATTTCACCTGATTTCAGTTTATAATCGTAAGTTAACTCTGTTTCATTCAAA
This sequence comes from Caretta caretta, assembly GCF_965140235.1. Classification (NCBI taxonomy): domain Eukaryota; kingdom Metazoa; phylum Chordata; order Testudines; family Cheloniidae; genus Caretta; species Caretta caretta. The sequence goes on from NC_134210.1 coordinate 28,978,709, forward strand.
ACTAGAACACGAGGCACATAAAAGGTTTCTGATTAGCAAACATTTTGATAATTTTGTAATGAACCCTCCAAACAAACTAATTTCATGGAGTTGAGCTCATTTGGCACAGCTCTGCTCATAGTGCGTCTGGGATGTACCGTTATAAATGATGAACACAAGTGAACACTTTTTCAGATTGAGTTCAGATCAGTATCTAATTGTTCCAAACAATTGGGCTAAATCTAGAGATAGGTGTCTTCATTCTGACATTTTTCTCAAACTGATTTGAGACAGTTTGAAACTTTAACTCCAATTTGACTATGGGATTGGGTGGTTTGGGAAGGGAACGAAGAAAAAATAATGAAAATATCAGGTGAAAAATGAAGCTGAGAGGAGGCAGGAAATTAAATGCAGAGAAAGAGAGAGTGAAAATAGGAGCAAAGAAGCAGAGAGAAAAACAATCTAATGAAAAAATACTACCACTATAAATATACCACAGAGGCTGGGATGGAGGGAATAAAATACATAGTAAAAGCTTCCCTTTATCATTAAAAATATGTGGTAGGTCTTTGGTTTCTTTTTTCAGTTGTATCCTCTCTCTATCTTTTTTTTTTAATGACGCCATAAGATGTTTTGTACTTCAAGTTTTGTGACCTAGAGAAAAAGTTGGAGATCTCAGCCAGGCTTGACTTCCTTTTCATTCTTCCTTCCCTTCTAAAAAATCGTCTCTATTCCTGCACACTGCACTCAATATTTTCCTAATTTTGACTGGATCAGAAATACCATAAAATTAGCTATGTTCACATTATTTGTGCTTCTTGACCAAGTCAAAATCAGAAGGTGCAGAGATATGTGGAAAATCTAAACAAACAAGCAAGCAATGATATTTACCAATATGTTGCCAAAAGTTATCAGTATCAGAGGTTGGGATTTGCTTACTGTTCTCATTTTATATGTGATGTGGTTCCCCCATCCCAACAAAGCATGTCATGGAATACATATGATCACTAACTGTTCACCTCCCAGAGCAAACGTTCCTGGTCTTGGGATTCAGTCCACATTGACAAAGAAGATGATAATAAAATTAGATACATTCCAAGAAAAGAGGATTTTTTTAAAATAACAATAATAAAAATAATGGATGAAAAATGTGTGTAAATTGATTGTGTGTGTGAGAGTTTATGACAGGAAAAAACTGTCAACTATCAGTTGCAATTTTACCTTGTGAAGACCTAAATCAAGGAGTATATGTATTCTTCACAGCATGTATTCAGATCCCAGAGGACACAGCTCCTCTGTAATCTGTCTCAGGACCAGGCAGCAGCTTGGTAACAGCGGGCTAGCAGCAGGATGAAATTTTCCAAGATTATATTTCAAGCCTCTTCAATTTGCTCTTTGTTTTATTTGTAACAGATTAACAACCAGCTGTTGCATTGGCTAAATACACTGAGGCACCACATCTCAGTGGCCTCATGTTCAAAGAGCCCCTGAAATGTGCATATGCAAAATTTGATCAGGCACATTTCAGTGCTCCATTGGACACTTGGTGTGACAAAGTTCCTGCTCTACCTTGGTGGGTCTTGCACTTATTGGCGGATTTGCTCGCCTTGGAGCTTCATGGCAGCCCTCAGCTTGGCCGTTTTTCTGAACCCACAGTCCAGGTCAACTCCTCCTGTGTCTGACCAGGAGTTGGGAGATTTGGGGGGGACCCAGGCCCACCCTCTGTTCCGGGTTCCAGCCCAGGGCCCTGTGGAATGCAGCTGTGTAGAGTGCCTCTTGGAACAGCTGTGTGACAGCTACAACTCCCTGGGCTACTTCCCCATGGCCTCCTCCCAACACCTTCTTTATCTTCACCATAGGACCTTCCTCCTGGTGTCTGATAACTCTTGTACACCTCAGTCCTCCAACAGTCCACATTCTCACTCTCAGCTCCTAGTGCCTCCTGCTCCCAGCTCCTCACACTCACACCACAAACTGAAGTGAGCGCCTTTTTAAAACCCAGGTGCCCTGATTAGCCTGCCTTAATTGATTCTAGCAGCACTTGATTGGCTGCAGTGTTCTAATCTGCCTGTCTTAATTGTCTCCAGAAGGTTCCTGATTGTTCTGGAACCTTCCCTGTTGGGAAACGGAACGTCTTTTGCTTGCTCCTCAGCTATCTGCTTTCTATTCTTTCCTAAAGCCCCCTGGCCCGGATTTTTCTTACTTTTTGCACCTGCCTTAGTCCCCCCCCCCCCGACCGGGCCAGACGCTTTTTTGTTTTTTCTTGATTCTTTGTTTTTTTTTTTTCTTTCCCGTCTACGTCCTTCGCCAGCACCCGCCCCCCCCACGCCTGCTTTCGGGCGCAGCTACTTGCCTCAGCTGAGCCCCCGGAGGAGGGGGGGGAAGATTGCCGATTTGCTGTCCGGAGGGGGGAGTGGAAACCCCCAGACCCAGCCGTCTTGCCAGCAGCTCGGACTTTACAACATTCTTAACATGCCGAAGGCCTTGGAATACAGCCAACACAGCTGGAGAAGGAGATTTCAGCAGACAGAAGAAATAATTCAAGGGAGCTATAAATCATCGTGAAGAGGGCCGTAAGATTGAGTAATTTTCTGAATTATACTCTCGTGGGGGGGAGTTTGACTGTGATTACTTGCGTTTGTGGCGGCACAGGGGGTGTGGCGTGGAGACCCCCACCCCCGATCCATCGGTGCCCCTACCCCCCCATCGTTATTACAACTGTCACGGACCCCCCGCCATCTGTCCCTGCTGGCAACCTGCCATCTCCCTTCGGATCCAGCTGTTCGCTTTGAACTTTGCCTTCCGGACCGGACATAACAGCCGACCAACCGAGACTCTTTGGACAAACGTGTGTGGGTCTGCACCCCCCCCCCCGGATTGCTTATCCCACAACTTGCCCCTATTACTGGACCCCGATTTTGTTCCCCCCCTTCTCCCAGTCCCCCCCCCTTGGCATTCCTCCCCTTCCTGCCCGCAGCCTAGCGGAAGGAGGGGCTACTCCGCTTTCTCCCCTCCCCCCTCCTCCTTCCAGTATCTCCCTGTCTCTCCCTGCTCACAATGGCGGGGAACGAGAGGGGCGAGACTGCTTCAACAAAATTAGTTGTCCCTCCCCCACCACCACCCCTGCCCGACCCCCAAGGTTCCCCCCCTACCACTATTGTTAAGATACTTTCCACCTCCCCTGCTGGGGCTCCGGTAGCAGGAGGCACCAGGGTGATTGCTGCTGCTGCTGCACCCACCGCCCACCCAGATTCTAGGAAACCCCCCCCGGTTCGCCGGAAGGGCCAGGGCGGGTGGAAAGGAAAGGGCCCCGCTAAAACCACTGAACCCTCCATGGCAGGGGCTGCCCCCACCGCTGCAGCCTTGTCATCAACCGTGGCGCCCCTCCCTGCGTTTCCCTCCACCAGCTCTGCGATTGCCCGGCCCCCAGGACGTATGCCCGGGCAGCAGCGGGCTCTCCCCTGCCTGCCGCCTCGTCATCTCGCCCCCCCCCGCCTCCGCCACCATCACCAGCGGCCGAGGCCCTTTCCCCGCCTTGACCAGGAAGCACGGCGTCCGTTGCCTCCTGGTGCCCGCCTCGCCCCACGTGGAGACATACGTGCAGGCGTTGGCGAAGGTGGTAGGACCCACGGCTATTGTGGCGGCCTCCAAGATGTATGGGAAGGTCGTTTTCTTCTTAGCCTTGGAGGATGCCGCCCAGGAGGCGGTAGAGAGGGGCCTGACGGTGGGGGGGGTGTTTGTCCCCCTAGAACCGTTAGAAGACCTGGGCGTTCGCCTCGTCCCTACCTCCGTTCCTCCCTTCTTACCCAATGCTGCCCTGTTACCCGCTCTTTCCACCCTGGGGAAACTTGTCTCTGTCATCAGCCCTCTCCCGTTGGGCTGCAAGGACCCCACCCTCCGTCACATTTTTTCGTTCCGCCGGCAAGTGCAGCTTCTACCACTGGCAGGGGCGCGTGACGAAGAGGCGCTTGAGGGGTCCTTTCTAGTCCCCTACCAGGGAGCCCGCTATCGGGTCTTTTATTCTACTGGAGAGGCCCGGTGCTACCTCTGCCGTTCAGCGGGGCATGTCCGCAGAGACTGCCCTTTGGCCCGGGGGGGAGGGGCACCCGAAACCCCCGAGACCCGGCAGGACATCGGCCCCGTCGCTGCCGACGCCCCTGGCTGCCCAGCACCTGAAACCAACCCTCCCTCCTACTCGACCCATCGCTGCTCCCGTCCGGGCCCAAGAGATACCTTCCCTACAATGCCCGGGCGAGCAAGGGAGTTCCACCCTTGCTAGTACCAACCCAACAGAGCCCATGGAGGAGGGTGTGGCAAGGATATTATCGGGTATAGGATATTATCGGGTATAGGAGAAGCCTCCGCCCCTCATGTTGCCCCACCACTACCTCCCCGAACCCCTAAACCATCGCCTCCGCCCCCCGACATGACCCCTGCTAACCAGCCCCCAGATGACGCTATGGAGGGCTGGACCCTAGTCCAGGGGAAACGAGGCAAGCGGAAGGCTCGAGCTCTGCTGCATCCACCCGACGCGGAAGCCCCCCGGAAGACCAGGAAAGGAGGCACTGCTATCGAGCCTCCCGCCACGGCGCCCCCAGACCCAGCCGCTTGCTGTTTGTCTGCGGACCCATCTCCGGCTGAGAGAATTTCTTATCATCCGCTCCAGCATCCCTAGAATGCAAAAAAGAAAGCCCAGAACAGACAGAGAAAAAGCCGTCTACCAGAGGAACACCGCCCAGGGAATCTACAAATCGCCGTGGAGGGGGCCCAAGACTGAGTAACTTTCGAACTGTTCTCTCGTGTGGGGGGAGGCCTTGACTGTGTCGTGACTGTGTTTGTAGGGACACTGGGGGTGTGGCATGGAGCTGCCCCCCAATCCACCTGTGTCCTCCCCAGACCACTATCCTCATCACTGCCCCCTCCATTGTCATTGCTGGCTGTTTAACATCTGCCTCTGGACTTAGCTCTCGCCCTGATTCCACCGTGTGGGCCAGAAGCACCAGCCAACCAAACAGGACTCTCTGGACAAGCGTAGGGTGGTTCATGTGCCCCTCCTGAACTGCCCATTCCACAGCCTGTCCCTTTTTACCTGACCCCAACTCCTGTTAATCACCTGCCACCGCCCCCGCTGGGGCATCGGCAATGGAGGGCACTGGGGTAACCTCCACCGCTGCCATGCCCATCGCCTCCCCAGACTCTAGGGAAGCCCCTCCAGCCGGCGGGAAAGGCCAGGGCAAGAAGAAGGGGAAGGGCCCCGCTAAAACCACCGGGCCCTCCATGGCAGGAGCCACCCCCACTGCTGCGGCCCCGCCACCGACCATGGCATCCTCCCCCACTGTCCCCTCCACCAGCTCTGCGGATGTCCCTCCCTCACCCCCCAGGACATATGCCCGGGCAGTGGCAGCCCCCCCCCGCCTGCCGCCTCATCATCTCTCCCACCCACTGCCTCCACCACCATCAACAGCGGCCGGGGCCCCTTTCCCACCATGACAAGGAAGCACGGTGTCCAATGCCTCCCGGTGCCCGCCTTGCCCCACGTGGAGACCTACGTGCGGGTGTTGGCAAGGGTGGTGGGGCCCACAGCCATTGTGGAGGCCTCCAAAATGTATGGGAAGGTCGTCTTCTTCTTAGCATTGGAAACTGCCACCCAGGAGGCGGTAGAGAGGGGCCTGGCGGTAGGGGAAGGGGGTGTTTGTCCCCCTAGAGCCGCTGGAGGACCTGGGCATCCGCCTGGTCCTGACCTCTGTTCCTCCTTTTCTTCCCAATGCTGCCCTGTTACCCACCCCTGGGGAAACCTGTTTCTGTCATCAGCCCTCTCCCGTTGGGCTGCAAGGATCCCACCCTCTGTCACATCTTTTCTTTCTGCCGGCAACTGCAGCTTCTACTGCCATCGGCAGCACGTGACGGAGAGGTGCTCAAGGGGTCCTTCCTAGTCCCCCACCAGGGAGCCCGTTACCGGGTGTATTTCTCCATGGGGGAAGCCAAGTGCTACCTCTGCCGGGCGTCACGGCATGTCCGGAGGGACTGCCCCTTAGCCCGGCAAGGAGGGGCACCTGGGATCCCCGAGACCCGGCAGGACATCGGCCCCATCATTGCCGATGCCCCTGGCCACCCGATACCCGAACCCCCCCCCCCCTTCGGACCACCACTTCTCCCGCTCAGGCCCAAGGGGCACCTCCCCTATAATGCCCAGACGAGCGGGAGAGCCCCACCCTCGCTGCTGACAATCTGTCGGGGCCTATGGGAGGAGGCTGTGGCAGAGATACCACCAAGCATGGGAGAGAGCCTGCCCCAGGGAGAATCCTCCCTCCCTTATGCCGCCCCACCGTCCCCCCACAAGTCCCTGAGCCATCGCCTTTATCCCCTGATATGACCCCTGCTAACCAGCCCCCAGATGATGCCATGGAGGGCTGGGCCCTAGTCCAAGGGAAGCGAGGCAAGCAGAAGGCTCGAGCTCCGCCTCATCTACCCAAGGCGGAGGCCCCCCGGAAGACCAGGAAGGGGGGCACTTAATGCCGAACCTTCTGCTTTGCCCACAAGTGCGTCCCATCCACCGGTGTCAGCTGGGAAAGACGTGGTAGCACCGGAAGGTAGTGCCTCCCCTCCACAGGAGACTCTCCCCTCTCAGACTCTCAAGGAAGCCCCTTCTGTCCTGACACTACCCGAAGCCCCCGTGAACCCCGAGGCAACCGTTGTGGCGGGTGCCAGCGGGGAGAACCCCAGGGCGACGGAAAGTGTTCTCTCCTCCATGTTCGAGGAGATCGAGGCCCTAGATCTGACCCCGGTCGCTCAGGGGGAGGATGACCTTTTGCCAGCAAACCTCGATTTGGGCGACCTCACTCCACCCCTCTTTTCCCCATGCTCCCTCCCCCTAACTGCTGCTTCTGCTCCCACCTCCGAGGAGCCCCTGGACTCCTCCATGGACCCGGCCGCTGATGGCACCCCGCTGACGACCACTGAGCCTGCTCAGGTGACAGCTGGCGCCACGCGGCCGGGACACGAGTCTCCAGTGGCAACCCCCGTTGGTGAGGAGCAATCGATTTCCTTCCTGGGTGGCGGCCCAACAGAAGATAATCCACCTCCTGATGCTGTGGCCGCTGAATCCACCATAGAGCCCACGCCCGGTATCACTGAGAGCTCCCTCCTCACCCCCTTAACCCTCGAGCCTGATCGGGAGGCGCCACCATCCCGCTGCTTGCCTCCCGAAACCCAGAACTTCACCTCTGCCCCTGCCTCTGCCTCTACCCCTATCCAGTCTACCTCCTGCGATGTTATCGCCGCCCCCAGGGCTGTCTCCTTTCCTTTTCCAACCAATGACCCCCAGGGAGCGGCCTTTGCATTCTCCTGCCCCGACCCATTAGGGGCTGTTACTTTCCCTCCACCGCCCCCTATCGCCCCAGGACTTGAGGCGGGCCTAGAAACTCCAGCCCATCAGGCACCCCGTCGGGGGTCCACATCCTGCTTGCCCATTTTAGTGGGCCATGGGGCTGCATCAAGGGCCCCGCCGGGGAACAACTGGGAAACCATAACCCCACCCCCCCATGAGCTGCGAGGAGAGCTGCGGAAGTTTTTAGAGGATGTCCGTGGCTCCTGCAACAAGGTACAGCTTGCTCTCCAGCGATGGGGGGACATTTTTCAAATCCTCCAGGCCACAAGGGCCCTCATGGGGGAAGGTAAAGGGATGGGGAAGCAGGATGTCACGGCCTACTGGCGGGTCCGCGTCTTCCATGACCAATTACTCACCTACGGGATGGGTCAAAGACTGTTGCGCAGCCCGCTGAGGGATGCGAGCGTCCCTGCCAGTGAGGATCCCCCCCAGCCCCTCCCAAGACACCTCTCACCATTGCAACATTGAACACCCGGAGCTGTAGGATGGCTCTCCGCAGGTCCCAGGTGCTCTCCTTCCTTCGGGAGGGAGGGTACTCTGTGATTTTCCTGCCGGAGACCCAAACGGATCCGACCGCCGAAGATAGTTGGCGGCTGAAGTGGGGGGACAGGGTCTACTTTAGCCATTCCACGATTCGGCAGGCTGGAGTGGCGACCCTGTTCTCCCCTGACCTACGGCCCAAGGTGCTAGGGGTCGCCGAGGCCATGCGGGGTCATCTGCTGCATCTCCATGTCCGCATAGAGGGGCTCGTGGTTAACCTCATTAACGTCTATGCCCCGACATCGGGCCCGGAGCGGCTGCAATTCTCTCAGCAGGCGTCTGCCTTCCTCGGCACCTTAGATTCTCATGAGTGCCTGGTCCTGGGAGGGGATTTTAATACAACCCTTGAGGAGCGAGACCGCTCGGGGACTGAGCAGTGCCTGGCCGCCACGGACACCCTCCGGGAGATAGCCAAACATCACTCCCTAGTGGACATCTGGCATGACCACCACCCGGATGACACTTCCACGTTCACCTTTGTCTGGGTGGAAGCCCATTGGTCGAGCCACTCGCGGTTGGACCGCATTTATTTATCACACTTCCATCTCTCACGAGCCCACTCCTCCAGCATTCGACTGGCCCCATTTTCTGACCATCATCTAGCCACCGTGACAGCCTCGCTCTGTGCGGAGAGGGCGGGGCCGGCCTATTGGCATTTTAACAACAACCTGTTGGAGGATGAGGGCTTCGTGACGTCCTTCCGGGAATTCTGGCTGGCCTGGCCAGGGCAGCGGCATGCCCTTCCCTCAGTGCGGCGATGGTGGGACCTGGGGAAGGTGCGCGCCCGGCTTTTCTGCCACGACTAAACCTGGGGCACCAGCCGACAGAGAAATGCGGAGATAGAGCAGTTGGAATGGGAGGTCTTAGAGCTGGAGAGGCATCTGGCCGCCAGCCCTGAAGACCCGCTCCTCTGCGGAGCGTGCTGGGAGAAGGACCATCGGGCCCGGGGCGCCTTTGTTCAATCCCGCATCCACCTCCTTCGGGAGATGGATCGCAGCTCCCGCTTCTTCTATGCCCTGGAGAAAATGAGGGGGGCCAAGAAACACGTCACCTGCCTCCTGGCAGAAGACAGCACCCCCCTCACGGAACCGGCAGAGATGTGTGGGAGGGCCCAAGCCTTCTACGCAAGTCTTTTCTCCCTGGATCCGACCGACCCTGGCACTTGCAGAATGCTTTAGGAGGAGCTCCCTATGGTCAGCGTGAGCGACCGAGACCCGCTAGAGTTGCCTCTCACTCTGGCCAAGTTCTCAGAAGCCCTCCGTCCTATGCCCACTAACAAGTCTCCAGGCATGGACGAGCTGACCGTGGAGTTCTGCTGCATGTTTTGGGACGTCCTCGGCCCAGACTTAGTCACCGTCTGGGCCGAGTCTTTGCAGAGCGGGGTCCTCCCTCTTTCGTGCAGGTGAGCCGTGCTCGTCTTACTGCTGAAGAAGGGGGACCGCCGCAATTTATGAAATTGGCGTCCTGTCTCACTCCTCCGCACGGACTACAAAATCGTAGCGAAAGCAATCTCGCTGCAGCTAGGGTCTGTGCTGGCAGACGTGATCCACCCAGACCAGACCTACACCATCCCGGACAGCAGTATTTTTGATAACCTATTTCTGGTTCGGGACCTTTTGGAACTCGGGCGTAGAGATGGTCTGTCGTTCGCCCTCCTGTCCCTAGATCAGGAGAAGGCATTCGATAGGGTGGACCACAGGTACCTCCTGAACACTCTGCGAGCGTTTGGCTTCGGACCCCAGTTTGTGGGTTTTCTCCGGGCGCTGTACTCCTCCGCAGAGTGTCTGGTTAAGCTCAACTGGAACCTGACCGAACTGGTCAGCTTCGAGCGAGGAGTACGGCAGGGGTGCCCCCTCTCAGGCCAGCTGTACGCTCTGGCGATCAAGCCCTTCCTCTGCCTCCTCTGCAGGAGGTTGACAGGGTTGGTGCTGCAGGAGCCGGAGGTGCAGCTGGTCCTGCCAGCGTACGCTGATGTCATGCTCCTTGTGGTCCAGGACCCGGGCGACTTGGAGTGGGTGGAGGCTTGCCAGGCCATCTATTCGGCAGCCTCCTCTGCCCGGGTCAACTGGGTCAAGAGCTCTGGCTTGGCGGTAGGAGACTGGCAGCAGGCGAGCTCCCTCCCACCCGCGCTTCAGACCATCCGGTGGAGCGCGGGTCCGCTGCTCTACCTCGGTGTTTACCTTTCTGCCACACATCCCTCTCTGCCGGAGAACTGGGAAAATTTAGAGGGCGGGGTGATAGTGGCTCCGGAAATGGATGGGACTACTCCGATGTCTCTCCCTTTGTGAGAGAGCGCTGGTGCTTAATCAACTAGTCCTGTCCAAGCTCTGGTACCGGCTCAACACCCTAGTCCCGGCCCCGGGTTTCCTGACCAACCTCTGGACATCGATTCTGGGGTTCTTTTGGTCAGGAATGCACTGGGCCCCTGTAGTGGTTCTTCATCTACCCCTGAAGGAAGGAGGACAGGGCCTGAAGTGTCTGCACACTCAGGTCTGTGTCTTCCGCCTCCAGGCCCTACAGAGGCTCCTTTATGGTGCAGGCAGTTCGGCATGGAGCATACTGGCGCACGCCATCCTGCGCCGCATCCGAGAGCTCCGATATGACTGGCAGCTCTTTTACCTCTGTCCGGGAGGTCTTCCGCGAGACCTCTCCGGGCTGCCGGTCTTCTACCAGGACCTCCTCCGGACTTGGAAATGGTTTTTAATGACCAGGTACGTGGCGGCCAACGAGGGGACAGATCTCCTCGCGGAGCCCCTGCTACACAACCCCCAGCTCTGTGTGCAGGTGGCGGAGTCCCACTCGGTGCACCAGAGCTTGATCCTGGCAGAAGTCACAAGAGTCGGAGACCTCCTGGACTACGACCGGGGAGACTGGCTGGATCCCCTGACACTCGCTCGGCACATGGGGCTCTGCATACCTCATACCCCCCGGCGCGTACTTCAAGAGGTGAAGGCCGCTTTGCTGCCCACTGCTAGAGCTTACCTCGATCGGGTCCTGCTTAAGGGCACGCCCTGCCCACCCTCTACCCCAGGCCCACCGGACCTTATAATTATAATTGGACCCCTGCCCCGTAGACCCAATTGACCCCCTCACCTCTTTACGGCGAGCCGGCTGCATGAACTGCAGCCGGTATGCTTCCAAACTGTGCCAAGGAAACATCTATACATGCTCGTGCTCCACACCCTTCACGCCCTTACCCTAGTGTCCCGCCCCGACACAAAGTGGCGAGACCTTCTGCCACCTTTGGAGGGTGAGCAGCCCTGGTGGGCCAGCCTATAATCCACCTTGGTTCTGAGGCCCGTCGGGGACATCAGTTGGCGGCTCCTTCACGGAGCTGTGAGCACGGGCACATACTTGGCGCGGTTCAACCCCATCCCAGATACTTGTCCCTTTTGCGATGTGAGGGAAACCCTGGCGCACGTATATTTGGAGTGCGCCAGGCTGCAGCCCCTGTTCCAGCTTCTCACAAATCTTTTATTACGTTTTTGGTTGCATTTTTCCCTCACCTTTTTATTTATGCACTCCCCTCACCTTCTTATTTATGCACTCACCATCCGTGGCCTCACAAAGTCACGGGATCTCCTAGTTAACCTCCTCCTGGCCCTGGCTAAAATGGCCATCTATAAAACCAGAGAGAGGAGGTTGGCCGATGGGAGTTTCCTGTGATTGTGGGGCCATTTTCCGATCCTCGGTCCGTTCACGTATCCGGGCGGAGTTCCTCTGGGCGGCGTCCACCGACTCCCTTGATGCTTTTGAGGAGCGGTGGGCGCTGTCCGAGTCTCTCTTCTTGGTGCCCCTATCCAAGTCCCTGTGTTTTGACCCTTTGATTGGGGGAAAGAGTAAGGGACCCCAGCCCCAGCCGTTGCTGCTGCAGACACCACCACCTTAGAGGGGTCCCTTCACACGTGGATGCACGTGACCCCCCCCCCCGGGTTCTCCACCCCACAGCCTGCCCCTTTTGTTGGGTGCTTTCAGAGGAGGGAATTGTTGGTGACACTCGAGCGTGGCGCCAGGTAACTCGAGGGGATGGCAGACCTTGAGAGTCGATGAAGCCCCCTTGCTCTGGACCACCAGGTAACTCGGAAGGGTGGAAGACCACGAGAGTCGAGGAAGCCCCCTGCTCTGGGCCCAGGCAAGCTTGAACACTTCCCTCCCCTGAAGCTAATGAGAAAACAATTGTGATTGGTTGCTGTGTTACACATTGCATATGCTGTTGTTTTTACTTTGTAAGTGTGTTATGCAAATAAAAACATCTTTTTTGCTTCAAAAAAAATTACTCTCCTATAGCCATCTGGCCCAACATTGTCACATTGGCTTGATGTGTCCACTCATTACATCCAACAGAACTAATTCCAGTTCCTAGTAGAGATTGTAATGAGTCACTATAGCTTGACTGTACTAGGTATAAAGAAAAAAGAAAAGGAGTACTTGTGGCACCTTAAAGACTAACCAATTTATTTGACCATGAGCTTTCGTGAGCCACAGCTCACTTCATCGGAGTGAGCTGTAGCTCACGAAAGCTCATGCTCAAATAAATTGGTTAGTCTCTAAGGTGCCACAAGTACTCCTTTTCTTTTTGCGAATACAGACTAACATGGCTGTTACTCTGAAACCTGTACTAGGTATAGGCATTCTTCTTGATAAAAATTGCCAAAGACAGATATGGTGTCATTTTGCTACAACTGATTGTCTGTCTGTAGCCTTGCTCACAAATCATGGCACATGTACTACATACTATTTAATTATATGAACCAGCAGGTAACCCTAAATCAATCAGTGGAGGGCAAAGCAGAGCTCTCCTGCATTTTCTCCACCATCTCCTGACCCTGCAGAACTCCCAGAATGCCCCTGTAAGTGGCCCACTGCCAGTTTAGTGTAAGAACAGACCCTGCAGAAACCCCAGTGTCTGATCCATGTGTAGAGTGTTTGCAGATACTCCTACCAAAGCCAGCAGGAGTCCTATATGTGGTGGGCTTGTTAGAAATGGGCCCTAGGCTCGTTGCTCTGCACAAGTGTTAACCTCTTCATGAGGTGTCTCAGGAGAATTAGGATAAGCAGTTACCATAAGGAGAAATCTCATAGGATGTATCACATACAAAAATAAAACTGTTGCATGGATGTGCTGGAGAGACAATGTCCCACATCTAGCATTGCCAAGTGAGCTACAAGCCATTGCATGATTCTATTCTATTCAGGTTCTTATACTGCGGCTGTCACTATCATTCTCTTCTCTTTTCAATTTCTCAAGCTCAGAAATGATCTTCGTAAACTGAGCCAAGAAAAACAAGTGCAGTTTTGATCTGACTATGATTTTCAAATCCAAATAATCATTAATAAGGTGAAAACACTTTATCGATTCTGAGTTTGGTCCTGCTCTCATTAAAGTCCATCACAAAACTCCCATTGACTCAAATAACAAGAAGATCAGGTGATTAAACATAGTAGGGCTGACTTGTCAGAAAAACTGAGTACCAGATCTCATTGAAGTCAGTGGAAACTGAAGGTAGTCGGCACCTTCAAAAATGAGACCAGCTATGTTTGTGAAATGCAGTAATCCATGATGGTTCATTTAACTGCAAGTGCTTTAAAATAAACAAGAATCCTACAATAAATCCATGGTAACATGGTGACTGGTTTGTTGTTATTTTTGTTCACAGCATCTGGAATTAGTAATGTAGGGGAAGAAATCTTTTTTTAATTAAAAAAAATTGATACTTTAGTTAAGCACAATGGGTCGGGGAACAGTCTAATGATCATACAAGACAAATAGGAGCAGCTGTCTGACAATGTTTCCTTGTAAGCAAATAATGGAAATGAGCAAGTTTCAAACCAAACAGAGTCAGATGTTCCCTCTCTCTCTCAAGGGAATGTACTTGTACTTTTAACAACTCTGTCAGTATGTTTTACATTCTGAAACATGGCCAGCTAATGAAGATGGAGAACATCTGTATTTTCATTATGATTAGTGTCAAAAGAATTTTATTTTAATCTCATTTAGCATCAAGATCTTTGCGTATATCAGTTGCTTCTTGAAAGACACCCAGACTTTTGAATAAAGATAATAGAATCATAGAATATCAGGGTTGGAAGGGACCTCAGGAGGTCATCTAGTCCAACCCCCTGCTCAAAGCAGGACCAATCCCCAACTAAGTCATCCCAGCCAGGGCTTTGTCAAGCCTGACCTTAATCTCTAGGGAAGGAGATTCCACCACCTGTCTAGGTAACCCTTCCAGTGCCTCACCACCCTCCTAGTGAAAAAGTTCTTCCTAATATCCAACCTGAACCCGTTTCCCACTGCAACTTGAGACCATTACGCCTTGTTCTGTCATCTGCTACCACTGAGAACAGTCTAGAGCCATCCTCTTTGGAACCCCCTTTCAGGTAGTTGAAAGCAGCTATCAAATCCTCCCTCATTCTTGTCTTCTGCAGACTAAATAATCCCAGTTCCCTCAGCCTGTCCTCGTAATTCATGTGCTCCACCCCCATAATCATTTTTGTTGCCCTCCACTGGACTCTTTCCAATTTTTCCACATCCTTCTTATAGTGTGGGGCCAAAACTGGACATGGTACTCCAGATGAGGCCTCATCAATGCTGAATAGAGGAGGCTGATCATGTCCCTCAATCTGCTGGCAATGCTCCTACTTATACAGCCCAAAATGCCATTAGTCTTCTTGGCAACAAGGGCACGCTGTGGACTCATATCCAGCTTCTCATCCACCGTAACCCCTAGGTCCTTTTCTGCAGAAAATCTAGAATTAAGCAATGTAAGAAAAAAAAATCTGTTAGTTATCTAAGACTGAGAACATACACACAAAGGATCCAACTGCCACAGAATTCAAAATAACTATATTTCAACCAAATATAGGACATACCAAGATGATAGTAATTGAAGAGTGTTACTACAGAGGGTAGAGTGACTTCCTTTTCTGTTTCCTCCCTGATTATGATGGCAATTCTGAAATCTTAACAGCCTATCTCAAAAGTAGCAGCCACATGTTCTGAAAAGAGCAACCTCAATTTGCAACCACTTACATTAGGTGACTCATCATGATTAGTCCAAGGATTATAAGTAGGATTCCTCAAATCCCTCTAAAACGTCATGGTCAGGTACAGTAATAGGAGTGAGCTGAGAGAGTGTTTCCATTAGTTCAATGCCCTGTAATTTCCATTAATTTATTTGTTTTTAATGTGTTTTACATACACTCAAAGGGGCGGGGGGAACTGCACATGCACGGTCCTGTGTATACTGAGAAACCTAAAGGTCTTTTGGAAAGAGATCATATTACATTAAAAAGGCACAGTTCTTTAATGATTTTAAATGCCTTTTTATTCCTCTTGAGTTTTGTAATTTCTGACACTTTATAATTCTTTGAAAATTACAGGGCACCTTTAGCTTATGTCTGTTAAACCACCCTGCCTACCCTTTTTACTCTCTCCATCTTCAGACATCCTGCATCATGCTGACTACTCTTTCAGCCAAGGAATGAACGTGGCTCCATCCCAAGTCCATCATCATAATTCTTCAGTCATCCAAAGGGGCAGCTACAAAGTAGCTCAGAGCCATCCCTCGTGCGGGGGCTGAGTGTGCTACCTTCACATTGTTCTCTGTCACTGACCATGTTCTTATTTTTCTAAAAGTGGAGACTGCATCCCCTGCTAGAACTGTGGTATTATCTTTGCAGAGGCTCCAAGAATGTTGTTGTTTTAAGGAATTTTATTCAAAGGCAGTTTGAATCTCCATTTAATGCTATTATTTAAAAAGCAGGACCCCATCAGACTTAACAGAGAAAATATGGGTCCCTAAAGAGTCTGAACTGGTTTCTAAGTCTCTGCTTCTCACAGGCAATTTTTTTCTTAAAGACACTTAAATATCTGCTACCGTTTCTGCACTTCTGCAGATATTAAAAATAAAATTAGAATACAGAGATCTCAGTGTTAACATGTTAAGCACGGATGTGCTGAAACTGCCGTGTCATGCCTCATGAGAGTCATGCTACAGAAGGGACTGTGGAAGTGAGTAAAGATCTGAGACTTGCACAACTTTTTCCACTGCAAGCAGAAGCTTCCGTAAACAGAAGTTTGAGACTTTGAATCTCCAATCACTGGAAGATGGAGCCAGTCACTGAACAACGTTGCTAAGCTTCTTAGCAGAGCTCCTAAAATTGTCCCTGTAAAAAATTTAAAGATTTTTTAAAAAAAAAAACTTGAAGACTCCATTTCTGGGCAGGCCTTGCATAAAATCCAGGCCCAAACTGTAAAATACACCAAAATTTGCTAAGGTAAGCCCTTTGCAAGCAACTTAAAACAAAAAATGCAAGTGGATGAGGTCAAACCATGAAGTGTTGCACAATCTTGTTCAGACTCTCAGGCTGTTTTAGCCCCAAATTTCCTTTGGGGCCATGACCACATTTTGAAAGTGGCCTCTAATTTTGAGTGCCTCCGTTTACAAGTTGTGTAAGCTGGTTGGCTGCCTAACATGCGACACCCGTAGCTTCCATTTCAAAAGTGCTAAGCATCAGCAGGTATCTCTAATTTCAACTGCCCTCTGAGAATCATCTCAAACTGGATACCCCAAACCTGAGGTATTCCAAAAATCAGAGACCACTTTTGAAAACTGGCCCAAAACCTCTCCAGGTTATGGCCTCCTGATCTCTAAAATGATCTCTACATCACAGGAGTCTGGAGCAGGTTAATGTATTAATTAGAATTGGTTGGAAACTGGAATTCCTGTCCTATGAGAAACTCTGAAATTAAAAAAAATCAAAAAATAGAATTAAAAACATTTTAAAATTCCAATTCAGCAGTCTCTCTTTGGAGTCTGTTTTTGAAGTTTTTTTGTTGTAATATTGCGACTTTTAGGTCTGTAATCATGTGACCAGGGAGACTAAAGTGTTCTTCGACTGGTTTTTGAATGTTATAATTCTTGATGTCTGATTTGTGTCCATTGATTCTTTTATGTAGAGACTGTCCAGTTTGGCCAATGTACACGGCAGAGAGGCTTTGCTGGCACATGATGGCATATATCACATTAGTAGATGTGCAGGTGAATGAGCCTCTGATAGTGTGGCTGATGTGTTTAGGCCCTATGATGGTGTCCCCTGAATAGATATGTGCGCAGAGTTGGCAATGGGCTCTGTTGCAAGGAGAGGTTCCTGGGTTAGTGTTTTTGGTATGTGGTTGATGGTGAATATTTCCTTCAGGTTGGGGGGTTGTCTGTAAGCAAGGACTGGCCTGTCTCCCAAGATCTGTGAGTGAGGGATCGTCCTTCAGGATAGGTTGTAGATCCTCGATGATGCGCTGGAGAGGTTTTAGTTGGGGGCTGAAGGTGACGGCTAGTGGCGTTCTGTTACTTTCTTTGCTGGGCCTGTCCCCTAGTAGGTGACTTCTGCGTACCCTTTTGGCTCTGTCAATCTGTTTCTTCACTTCAGCAGGTGGGTATTGTAGTTGTAAGAACACTTGACAGAGATTGTGTAGGTGTTTGTCTCTGTCTGAGGGGTTGGAGCAAGTGCTGTTGTATCTTAGAGCTTGGCTCCAGACAACGGATTGCGTGGTGTGGTCTGGATGAAAGCTGGAGGCATGCAGGTAGGAATAGCGGTCAGTAGGTTTCCGGTATAGGGTGATGTTTATGTGACCATCACTTATTAGCACTATCGTGTCCAGGAAGTGGCTCTCCTATGTTGACTGGTCCAGGCTGAGGTTGATGGTGGGATGGAAATTGTTGAAATCACGGTGGAATTCCTCAAGGGCTTCTTTTCCATGGGTCCAGATGATTCAGCAGCACCAACCTTCTATTATCACAAAGAGTGATTAGTCCAAACTCAAATCCAGATCTAGGTCAAAGTTTAGTTAGCAGCTTGTATTTATCTCTCTAGTGGGCTGAATCAAATCATCAAATCTGAACACCCCAATTTTTGGAAACTGTTGTTTTTCTCTGGATTTCAAATCCAAATTTTGAGAAGAGACTAAGGGAAATATCTTGGTGATATTCAGACCGCGGAAGCCAAATACCATCCTGCTCCCAGGAGCTGAGTCACCCCTCCCATGGAACATATATTACAGTATCCTGTGCATATTGCACATTTGCCTATTTTAGTTTTCACTTTCTCCTCAGTACTTGTTTCTTTGATCCCATAATCATTTGGCTGTTTCTAATGTTTATGGCAGAAGAATGTATTAATACTGCTGTGCAGGCAGGTCTCACTTAACTTTCTAGTTGAAACACACCACAACATAAGAGCATACCATTTGGGGAATGTCCACATTCTCATTACTGGTTCACCCCACTACTGAATTAAGGTTATCACCTGGAAAGTTTGAATCTGAAGTTCTCAGGTGTCAGGGTTTGGCTATTTAATTTTATTTCAACCCCGTTCTTTTTTGTAAAGGTACCCACCGGGAAACAGCAGGTGGTAAACTCTGAGGCTATGAGCAAGCAGTAAGGAATCTACTAATAAAAATATCACAGTGCAAGAAAGGAACTGACTAGGAGAGAGGCAGATTGACACTAACTGGATGTTTATCTTCTGTGAATAGAAAAGAAAAAATGCAGGTAACTTTCCAAATAAAAAGGTTATTGTGTGAAATACTTAACCAAACTGAAATATTTTAATAAGTGCCATGGTCTCCCACACAAGGTTTGAACTGTTAA
The DNA here is from genome assembly GCF_965140235.1 of Caretta caretta. Classification (NCBI taxonomy): domain Eukaryota; kingdom Metazoa; phylum Chordata; order Testudines; family Cheloniidae; genus Caretta; species Caretta caretta. The sequence continues at coordinate 28,997,264 of NC_134210.1, forward strand.
AAACTCCTGACCTTGACTAAGAGAAAATGCTTCTGAGGGATGCATGGGTGATCAAGGTGAAGGAAGAAATATGATGTTGGACAACTGAGAGATGACAGAACAATAAAGAAGCACAACTGCAGACACTTAATTGAGACACAATAGGCTACAGTCATTCCATCTCTCCTGAACAAAACCAATATTAGAAGACTGTCTCAAAGGTTGTGGTATAGCAAAAACTAAATATGATTGAACTATGCAAAGTAGGGCAATGAAGACCTTTGGCACTTTCCCAAGAAATGTGCAGAAGGACAGCCAATGACTTTCAGTAAGCAGAAAAATGAGTCATTTATCACTGTAAGACCCACTAAATACAGTCTTGCAGAGGTTTGTATTGCATAAAGAATGAAAATGTTATTGAGAGTCTCAAAAGAAACCAACCTTTATTGTCAACTTAAGAGATAAGGAGACTAAACAAGAGTCATTGCTGCATACTGATACATCTGTAGCTTGTTTTCAAAGCCAAGACTCTGATCTAATGAAGTAAATATGTGGGAGTGTCTTCCATTCCTACATAAAACTTTGATACCGATTTTTGGGTGTAGCAGTTTGGATGGAGGAAATAGTTAAAGAAGAGCAAATACATTGGGTGTCACTATGAAGAATGATTTCACAACAACTGCGATTTTTCAGCATTCTGAATACATAGTCAAGGAATTCTTTGCTCTCCCTGTCTCCTGCCAAAGCAGTTGTGATCTGCTGTATCCTCCTGTACCTGCAGCAAGCCCCTTACTTCCACCCTGAGAAACACTGTGCAAATAACCCTCCTCCTAAAAGAAGATGGCATGAGGGGAGTCCATTCGGAGCCCATCACCACCACTCGTGTACAGCAAACACAAACGTGCTGAGCATATGGCTTCTGCTCCCACTCTTCTTGGCTTGAGGGATGAGAATGTCATCTTGATATCAAAAAAGCTCAAACAACATTATTTAAAAATGAAGCAAACAAAGGGAAATGAAACCTGCTGCTCATGGAGATGAACCTTATAGAGGAGGTACCAATTAAATACATGGTCCTACCACTGGGACAACATTGCCATGTGTACTGTGCCAACGGGGTTTAAATATAGCAATCATATCAGGTCCATAAAAGGCATATCCTCCTACCTACATGTGACAGTGTTAAACAAATCAAGATGACCAGTTGCAGGCACCATATGCATGTTGATGTGTCAGCTTTTTTCAGATTTGTTTTATTTGTCTTTGTAAATCAGCGAAGTGACCAAAACAAATAAGCTAAGCTGTTAAATACAGGACTAACATTAGCACCAATTTAACAATGTGGTCTTTGCCATGAGAAAGAAACAGCTGGTGGCACTGCTGTGGAAATGGTTGTTATGCTGGCCACATTGGGAATCCTTGTTCCTGTTCTAAACTCCATCCATCTAATAAATCCATGTCCCCAGATTGCATCACTGTATTATTATTCCCTTTCCATGGTTGCCACATCACCGTGTTGCCCTTTGTTTAAGTGAATTACAGTATGCATTAAAAGCAGCCATCTGGAATTAGACCCATTCCTTGGAGTTTAATCCTTTCTCATCTTCTCTCCCCCATGCCAACCCTTTGCACTCTGTATCAGTGATGCTATTATAGGGACTGGTATAAAGAAGCAAAGAGATAACGATGGGCCTGCCATTTCCTCACATGTGTGTTTTTGATGTGGTATTAGAGGAGATGCTGCTGCTGCTGTTTTCACTTCTGCATCTGCCACACACCTTTTCCTCTGATTCTGCAGCTACTGCATGTGAGCAATTGTCATTAAAGTCAGTGAAAGCTGCTCTTATGGAAGCTGTTCTAGAGAGTTTTGTGAGTGGGGTAATGTTTTCATTGTTTACTCCATCTCTATTTTTGATCTTTCTTTCTCTGTGTAAAGTACGTGCATGAATTGTTTATGGGTTGTTCTGTGCAAAAATAAGGAAGTGAGGAGTGCTGATCAGTTCCCATTACTGCTTTGTTTTTTTGTTTCCTACTTATATTTTCTGAGGCTTTTTTTCTATCTCATGGATGTGGTTGCTGTGAAGGTTTTTTTGATTTGGGGTTTTTGTTTTTCCTCTATCTCCTTCCTTCTAAGCAGAGAACAGGATCTGGCTCCTTAGTTCATGCCCATCAGACTTTTGATCTTTGATCCCCCTGCACAGTAAGTAATCCATACAAAGTTGGAGAAAACAGAATATTTGGTTTATATTAAGCCATGAAAAAAAGTATATTATGTCCTGTGCAGTGATGTTCCTTTCCCATGGGACCCTGCCTTTTGAGAGCTGCTAAATCTTGCAACGTACAGCAACTGTTTCAGATGTGCACCTGGGAAGAAGTGCATCCCCCACATCCTGAGGGATTTTGTGTACATACGCTGCAGGATAGTCACACTATAGCTCCACAAAAAAATCCTTTGGAATTGAAACCAAAGCTTTTTCACACTTTAAAATACCACTGACATTCACTTGAAGTTGTTGTTTCAGATTCACACCTCAGAATGTGTGTGACCCTCAGTAAGACCCTCAGTTGCACCTGCTCAGTGCTCCTGATGCCCTAACAAGCCAGCCAGGCTGCCTGCTGGACGGCCTGCCTGATTGGCTGAGGAAGGCCACTTCTTAAACCTAGCGGCAGCAGCTCCTTGCTGGTTGTTCAGTGCTCTACCCACAGACTCTACCTCCCTATGCTTGTCTCTCCAAGCCTTGCTCCTGCTTTGCTCCTCCATAGCTCCAGCTCAAACCCCGTTCTGCACCCAGCCTTGTTCCCATCCTGTTCCAGCCTCCGAACCAGCCCTGCTCCTGCCTTCTTTAACTCCAGCAGTTCGGCTCTGACTATTGATTCTGACTTCAGTCTTGACCCTCGGCTCTGATTCATGACTTTGACTCTGTCTCACCCCTTGGCTCTGGCATTTGGACTCTGACCATTAATCCTGACTCCCACTCTGACCAGTAGGCCTGACTGCCTACGACCCTGTCCGCTAACAGAATGAGGCATGCGCCATGCCATGCCTGAGTTAATTAGTGAAGATGGCTTTCTGGAATGTTGGCAACAAGTAATGAGTTAGCACTTGTCTGGTTTTAGTACAGGACTGAAATAATTGCCAGAACTGCGGCCTGCAGCCATATAGCCTTGTACTGTGACCCTGCTAGCTTGATAAAGGTGGATGAAATAACATCTTTTACAGAACCAACTTCTGCTGGTGAAAGAGACAAGCTTTTGAGTTTCAAGTCTGAAGAAGAGCTGTGTGTAGCTTGAAAGCTTGTCTTTCACCAATAGAAGTTGGTCCAACAAAAGATACTACCTCACCCACTTTGTTTTTCTAATATCCTGGGATCACCACAGCTACAGCCACCCTGTTAGATTGCAAAAGAGAAACAAAGTAGGTCACGTTGGCATTTGAATGAGAGACCTCCCAGGGAAACATAGGTGTTGAGGATGTGCTATTAATAATTCAGCAAGTATATTGTTTCTCTCTGAATCAATATAGTAGCAATGCCTCAGCACTATGTTAGTTTAATGATTTTCCGTGGCTCCATTACTCTGAAGATAGTGACAGCATATTTTGTTTCAGCTGTTACGTGGCTTGTAGGCACAAACTACTTTTGACTAAATACACAGACGAAGCTTTTATGCAGTCTGGAAAAAGAAGGGAGACAAATCTGAGAAATGTCACTACAAAGCAGCCAATATTCTTCAAAAATCCACAAAGCATGTAGGTGACAGGCTACTTTTCAGGACTCGCAGAAGAAAACAGGGGGATCTTGTTGAATATATTAAGTACCATGTGTTATTTTTCCCAGATTAACCATGAGAGGCCATCATAATGAGCAAACTGAAATATGCCATTAAGTGGAGAGGTTGATGGCAAATCTAAAGTGGATGAAAAAGCATCAAGACAAATTCACAAGTCCAGTTATTCAAAATGAGATAATGGAAATTATGACTCATAAAATCATGAGGAATATTTCTGAGAAAATTTCTGGAAAATAGAATGCATGGATGGCACGCCTATAAGAAGCTTAGGGAGACTAAGTCTCCCCAAAATATAAAAGGTTGGCCATGCAAGCAGCAAATGCTGGATGCGGCTCACCTCCCTTTTGGAGGTGCGCTGGCCTGCTTCCCTTGCACCCTGGGAGCAGGAGTGCTGGAAGCTCCCTAGAAATGGGGGTGCCATAGGTGCCTGGACTGTGGCCCTACCCCACTCCACCCCTCCCCCCATGGCCCCGCCCCTGCTCTCCCTCTTCTCCCGAGGCCCCATTGCATTTTTCCTGCCTTAAGGCCAAGCAGCTGGGGGGAGGCATGTGGGGAGGCAGAGAGAAGCAAGCAGTGGGCGGGGCCTCAAGGTAAGAGGCAAAGCAGGGGTGGGCAGAGGCAGAGTGAGGGTGGGGCCTCGGGGGAAGAGGTGGGGTGGGGACTGTTGGGCCCCCTGACACCTTTAGGAAGCTTCCGGCACTCCTGAGACTACATCTACCTTAGAATGAAAATACTACAAATTTATTCAAAATATTGAAACTCTCATAACTCCAAATATAACAAATGCAAGTCCAAAGCACACTTCAGGTGTATGCTTCCAGTTTCAGCTATGATTGATTGATTACTCAGCTTCATCTGGTGGAAGCCAACTATCTGCTTAGAAAAAGATCACTGAAGTCAGTTCAGAAATATCTCAGTTCTCTTGGCCAGACCAAACATCAGCTGTTTTCTGAAGTGGTGGAAACATCAACCAATACTGTAACAGAGAGTAGTTTCAGTGCTCTACCATAATATTAAAACATGGCTTTGATCCACGATGGGATAATCACAGCTCCAGTGTATGATTTTACATGTACACACTCACAGGGGTAAAAACGACTTGCACTTTACAGATGTTTCAGAATAATTCATTATAAGAAACCCAACATGAAGGTAGTTTTGTACCGAGAGTAAGTTTGTTAACTTTATTAAAAGTGAGATAAATGAGGTTTTAAAGGAAACTTAAAGAAATAAATGAAACGTATTGTGGGCCAAATTTCAACTTTTACAATACTATATCCATTCAAGCCAGCTAAAGAATCTCCCTATGTATTTTACAACTGCTCTCTTGGGTCCCAATTCTGCATACTTAAGCATCTGTTCAATATTATGCCCCACTGAGCTAACCGGGACCACATATAATGCCAAAAGTTAAGGATGTGTAAGTTTGTGCAGGTTTGGGGCCTTGTATTGGTACACTCTAAACTTTATATAGAAAGCAAGAAAAAGCCCAACGTATAGAGCTAAATATAGGAATGATTGTCTAAAGTATGCTATAATATAGGAACTTGGGTGGGGGAGGAAGGAACTATAAAATTTTTCCATTGATTCCAAAAGAAAATGGGTAGGAAACACACACAAAGAACAAACTAAAGTTGTTTTAATTTTTTTTTAATTCTCGTATTAGATATTGGAAAGATAGGTTCAATTTGTTTATGAATGTAAAGCTTCAGAATAAAGAAATCAAAATATTTCTTCAATAGGAGTAAATGGATTTCATCTGCAAGAGAATCTTCAGAACACTTATAGTAAGAGAAAATTCAAAACCTTTCTGTCAGAGCTCATTGCTAACTGGAACTGCACTGAGAGTCTCTAAAATGGTTAGGGGACCTCTTAAGATCCTATTTTAACAGCATGTAATTAATCTGTTTAAGCTGGCCCAAAAGAGCTCTTTTTCTCCAGTCATCAATATATATCGTTTTATGTTTATTTTGTTGGAGTGAAAACTTTACGCAATAGCAAAGGCACTGGTTGACTAGATAAGGTCCTGCTTTTGATAAGTAAGAGGCTATTTACAAGGAAATAGAAGAAACAAAAATTGGTTTGTATTTTCCTATTCCATAATAATCAAGTTCAGATCATTTCATGACACTTTTCCTGATCACAATTTCCTACCATTACAAAAAATGTTTGATTTCAATTATCTATCCTGCTTATTTTCTACAATATTTCAAAGCCTATAAATTGGTCCCTGAGATCAATGATGGAGTCTTTGGAAATAGTTGTTGGGTTGCTTCCTTGGACTAGATTTGTCTACATTAGACAAATTACCCATTATTGATTATGGGTGTCAGCAATGCATGTAGCTGAACATAGTTTATTTGCAAGTGCAGACAACAACAAGCCATATTCAGTTTCATCTCAGTAATTGCAGAATTCAGTTTCATCTCAGTAATTACAGTTAAAATCTACTTCCTTAAGTTAATCAGATAGAGCCAGATTTTTAAGAGCACAGCACAAACAATTGAGACCAGATTTTCAAGAGCTCTCAGCTCTTGCTTAGGTACTGGAAGGGCCAAATTTTCAGCACTCATTAGCTCCCATTGTGACACTTATGGCCAAATTTTCAAACTGCTCAGCACCCAATCAGCTGAAAATCTGGCCATCTACTTTGGTACCTAAAAGGAAGCCAGGCTATTTTGATCCCAATTGTGGGTGCTCAGCCTTTTTGCAAAGCTAACCCTTAAGTTATGTGACTCTGTTCCTGAGGCTTGTGGATATAAAAATCAACAAAATACAGTTTATCACAGGTGTGTCCGTGTGCATATGCATATGTATACACACACACTGCAGTGATATAAAAAATAAACAAAAAACAACTTGCTTCCTCCCAGGCAGAATGGAAAAAATGGCAGGTGTATTCCAATGCCCTCAATAATGTTTGAAGAGACCATTTAGTATGAATAAAATATTTAAATATCGATGTAATATTCTGTGCCTCATGAAAAAGAAATTGTCACAGACTCATCATTAGCCCAAGAATCAATTTGAAAAAAATCAGTAAGGGGGCATTTACTCTCTCAACAATGAGAGCTTTTTAGTTTGCTGCCAAAGAGAAGAAATTAAATATATTTAGATATATGGTTATTGAATATGGCTTAATTGGGACTTTTAAAAAACTCCAAATAGATTTCTGTCATGATTCAAGTAACAGATGCATCTAGAATCAATCTTCAGCAAGGGCCAAAAATTACAAACAAAATGATCTTTTTTGCAAATTGGGGCCTAGACCCTCAGGTTTTCTTTGTCTAACAATGGGTTCTTCAGAGAAGCACAGCAGGTAGAGGTATGCACAGATTTACAAAGATATTGTTGGTCTGTCTATTAACAATGGCATTAGATGTAAATTTAATGGAATATTTAGGGCCTCATATTCAAAAATACAGCGGCAGAGTTTGCACTGCAGCTTGACATGTTAGGCTGGGACAGGAGTAACAGAGGGGCCAGTGGATCCACCACCTATTCTATTCCTTGGAGCCATAGATCTAAACACTCCACAAAGGAGACGTGTAGTGACCCCAGCTGATACCCTAGCCCATTAGCTGTAGCTAAGACTACATAATTACCAAGCCACCAGACTGGAGATGACAAATTTCTCCCCACATCCTCAGCTACTCATAGTTCCCTTGTGCAAAGACTGTGGAGATTTTATTTGCCCCTATATGGAGAATTAGTCTCGTTTGGAATCTTCACTGAGATTGTCTAGTTATACTTTTAATCATTAACTTTAGCTGTCTCACTTAGACTCACTACCTATTTTAAAGCTTGTAGGCAGCATTTTGGACATTAAATTATTGCAGCCTTTCAGCTGTAACTAGGAAATTAAATTCAGTTGGGTGCTCATGCATTGATTTTGTCCTGATGTTCATTTCATCTGAAGATTATCTTGTTTCTTAAAGATCAAGGATTTTTTTTCTTGTTTGCTGATCCTAGTGCACTCTCTCTTTCTCCTAACAATCCAGGGGTGGGATTTTCAAAAGAGCCTGTGACCCAGTACAGATAATACATTAACTTTAATTTTGCATCTTTTGACTAAAAGCTTCAAGTTCTGTGTAAAATGCCTCCAAGTGTCTCTCAGTTAAAGTAACAGTCACTTTCTTATGTGATTTAGGCACTTAGGGCCAGATTTCCAAAGGTATTTAGGTGCCTAAAGATGCTGATAGGCATATAGTGGGTTTACAAAAGCACCTAAGCAGATTAGGCACCTAACTCCCGTTGCAAGCCAATGAATTTAGGAGCCTAAGTACCTAAATCACTTTTGAAAATGAAACTTAGGCTCCTAAATTACTTAGTCACTTTTAAAATTTTTATCCCTGGTGACTAAAGATCTAAGTAGTTTTCCTCATTCAAAATTTCATTTTGTTTAATAATTCAGCTTGGACAGATGATTCTGGGCAGATAACAGCCCGGTACTTTTGGAAACAACTTCTGCAGAAATACACAAACATTTTATTTAAAGATCTTCCCTGAGATGCCCTTTAACAGATCCAAAATAGAAATAAGTTTGTCTGTGTTCAAATCAAGCTGGCTAAACATACCCACTTTCTATTCTGTGGTAAATATATACTCCTAAGGTAGATTTTATTATTTTTTATTATATTTTAACTGCATCTACTGGCTGCTTCCTAATGTATATTTAAAAAGGCACAATCCATGCCTCAAGGCGTTTACAAACTAATTTCCAACATAACATAACAAGCGATCACTGAACAGTAGATAGAGGCACAGGAGGAAGTATGAGGCAGCATCCTTAAGATTATGCAATTATTGGGTGAGACTAGCACTTTTTCAGTTAATACTATTTTTATTACTTTTTCAGTTGACTGAAATAAACAAATACATGACCATAGCCCCAATCCTCCAAACCTTTACACGGTGCTTAAGTTTACATACCTGAATTTTCTGGCTCGGTGTTGGATTCCTATTTGTGGCACACTAGATGCTAAGTGAAACAAAATTAATGTTGCTCTAACCAAAGCTCACACTTGGCCACGAAATTAGAAGTATTTGCATCATCTTTGAGTCACGCATTTCTTTAAGTGCTCATACCTGCAACATTGCCAAGTACTTCATTTTATATGACTAAGATTCTAGCTGTAGTACCCCAAATACAGACACTGTGATTCATACTTTGATTGCCTAGAGAATGGATGACTGTAGTACAATATCCTTGTGGCTTCTCTTCTGTTTGTACAAAATGCTCAGTTAGGGCCTGATCCTGCAAACACTCCCTACCCTGAATAGTCCCAGTGATTTCATGAAAGTAACAGCCTGTATTAAATATTTGCAGGATATTAAATGTTTGCAGGATGGAGACCTTACTTTAAACAACTGAAACAGCAGTAGGTCATAATGCACGGTGGAACTTGTAGAGTGCAGTAGCAAGGCCCACATGACAGTGGCTGGCTACAGTGCTGTAGACTTATAACCCGCCTTGCTGTGCACTAACTGACTGCGGGGACAAACCCTAAGAAAACAGAATGTATATAATGTTAGATTGTATCCCGATAGTGGCTTATTATGCAATCAGTTTCAAGAAATCTTACAACTTGCGTTTAAGATAAGAGCTTTCCCCTGTTTTATTAAATTGATTGACTGGTTCCCTAAGTTTTGGGGAGTTCTGTTCTTGCCAGATCTTTTCAGCACTGCGATCCCAAGATGAGGCAATTTAATGAAGAGTGGTTCAAAAATGGATATTAGCAAAAACAATGCATAATACTGATCTTCAAAAAAAGGAGAGGAAAAAAAAAAGAATGAGACCTGGAACTCTGAATCTGAACACGCACAAATATGGTGCATGTTTGGGTTCTAGGTTCAGATCTTGCTCCAAACTTAATGGATCTGATCCATTTTGAATTATAAGTAATGTACATCTCCTTTAGCTGAGGCCAGACAGCCTCTTCAAGGAGTTTGTTGAACAATGTTGAACGTTGTTGAACAATGTTGAAAGGAAGAGGGATAGCTCAGTGGTTTGAGCATTGGCCTGTTAAACCCAGGATTGTGAGCTCAATCCTTGAGGGGGCCATTTAGGGATCTGGGGCAAAAATTGGGGATTGGTCCTGCTTTGAGCAGGGGGTTGGACTAGATGACCTCCTGAGGTCCCTTCCAACCCTGAGATTCTATGATGTTTTAAATACCATGAAACTATTCCCTGAAAATCAGGATTAGAGGTATGAACCACAACAGATGAGCCAGGCAGTGCATTATGTGATGTGCAGATAATGACAGCCAGTGAGGGTACACAATTAATTATTAGGCTACTAGTAGTAGTATCAAAACCACACAATAGCATGTGCTGGTTCTCTTAGAGAAGATCTGGTAATGATTCAATGCCCATTAAAATCAATGGAAAGAGTCCCATTGACTTAAGGGTAGAAATGTACTATGTTGTCCAAAATTGTTCCTTTAATACATGTAATATGGAATAAATATATCAAATTTATCAGCAAGATACATTAGTAATCAAGATGTGGTGTTAAGAATCTATGGGAAAAAAACTCAAGGCAAGGGCAGTGTAAAAGCTTTTTTTAAAAAGCAAACATTATTGACTAGTTAATTTATTTTATCAATAAGGCATTTATTACCCTTTGCACTACAGGGTTTTTTTTTTCCTTCAGGAACAATAAATTTTAATTCAATGAAGTCTGTTGTGATGCTTTGCTAAAAAATATTTTCCAGTGAGACAAACTGCTTCTTAAAGTCCTCGCCCAGTGTTCGACATGCAGTTGAACTGTAGAAATTACAGACAAGTGACTGCTGTGCTGTCTTTTAATGGCTTTTTATAGCAAAAGAAACAAAGACCCTGCTTAGTGGAATGTCTGCTGCAGTTCTCAGAACTCATTCTTTCCAGAAGGTGTCATGACTGGGACAGGGGCAGTCAGAGCAGGAGTTGGGAGTCAGGCCAAATCAGGCACAGGAGGTCAGAGTCCGAGATGGGACAGACGGTAAACTGGGTATCAGGCATCAGGAGGCAGGCAGGGTCAGGTAACAGGTTACAGACAGCAATCAAATAGGGAAGTTGAGGACAAACCAAGGTTGGAAGTCAGAGTCTAGGGTCTGGAGCAAAAGCAGGCAGGCACTCTGTGTTGTAGCTCAGACAGCTCCCTTTCATGGCTTCCAGATTTATATTCTGGTATCAGCCAGTGAGGGGCTGCCACTCTGGTCCTGTGGGTAGTAGGCTCAGCCTTACATGGTCCTCCCATGGGAACCCAGCCTAAGCCTCCTGCGGTGATGCAGCGGAGTCAGCAACCCAGAACCTCCTGTGGTCCCAGGTTCTAATCAAAGGGGCTTGGCTGATCTTTCCTTGTAATCAGTAATAAACAAAGTACAAATGGCATGGTTACCTCAAAGGAGAAGACTGGAAAGGAAGACTGGAAAGGAAAGAGAATTTTTCCAAACTCTTCAAGAATCTCTCTCAAATCTCATCATTCTGACCACAATAGCACATCTTGGCATCCGCACTTTGGTTCCACCCAACCCTAGTGGTCTGCTACATTTCCTGCTGTCATTTATAAACACTTTCATTTCAAACAGTGTTCAACCTTTTTCTTTTTTTGGACTTCTCTTCTGAAATCACATTAGGGAGAACTTCACCCCTTAGCAGAGGGTCAATAATGACAAGGCCTATGCACCATTTATACCTTATTTTGAGAGTTTAACAGATTATCGTGGTGCGTAAGCTTTGTGCTGGCCTTATGTATGGTGTGACTTTTACATTATGTGATTCTGAAGTATTAGACTTGTGCACGCAACAATAAGAGTTTCTCTCTTCTTAGACCTGCATGACCACTGTAAAGAGTATTGAAGACATATTTGAACCACTGACCTTAGTGTCAAAGGTTCTGGATTCCTTTACCAATTCATGGCTCCCTAGCTTCAGACACTCATCTTGTAGAGAATTGCACCTGCACCTGCACAGAGCCTCACTGACTTTGGTGGGTCTCTACCCATGCACAACATGTTGCAGGATCAGTGTCTTATACACTGTAATCAAGTCAGCCCTTAATCTTCTCTTTGTTAAACTACACAGATTGAGCTCCTGGAGTCCATCACTGTAAGGCATGTTTTCTAATCCCTTAATCCTTCTTGTGTGTTTTCTCTGAACCCTTTCCAATTTATCAACATCTTTCCTGAACTGTGGGCACCAGAAATGGACACTATTCCAGCAGCCTTTGCACCAGTGTCATACACAGAGGTAAAATAACCTCTCTTCTTCTATTCGAGATTCCCCTATTTATGTATACGCAGACTGCATTAGCTGTTTTGGCCACAGTATCACACAAGGAGCTCCTGGTTAGCTGATTATCCACACCCCGCTTCAAATCTTTTTCAGAGTCACTGTTTCCCAGGTTAGAGTCCCCCATCCTGTAAGTATGTATATGTTTACAGTTAGCCATTTTAAAATGCATATTGTTTGCTTGGAATCAGTTTGCCAAGCAACCTAGATTGCTCTGAATCAGTGACCTGCCCTCTTAATTATTTAGTACTCCCCCAATTTTTGTGTCATCTGCAAACTTTATCAGTTATGATTTTGTTTTCTTCCAGGTCATTGATAAGGATGTTAAATAGCACAGGGACAAGAACTGATCCCTGCAGGACCTTACTGGGAACAGACCCACAGATGATGATTCCCTGTTTACAGTTACATTCTCAGACCTACCATTTAGCCAGTTTAATACACTAATATGTGCCATGTTCATTTTATATCATTCTAATTTTAATCAAAATGTGATGCAACACCAAGTCAAACCCCTTACAACGGTCTAAGTATATTATGTCAAACTGTCACCTTTAATCAACCAAACTTATAATGTCATCAAAAAAAGATATTTATTATTCATAAAATATGTTGGAGGTTCTTTTTCTTTTCTTTTTTTTTTTTAAAAGGGCTTCTCTTTTCTTCAGATTGCTTTTTATATTAGAAATACAGGCTTTGTCTATACTCCAAGAGGGTGAGAGGAAGTGAAATGAAGTGATGACATCACCACCACCAAGAGATTGAAAGTTGAGCAATTGAGAGAGGAATAGACTTTTAGTCATATTTGTTAACAATTTTTGTATTTATTTATTTGCTTATTTATTTTTAACCACATGGTTGCAATGACTGATATTCCTCCCTTTTCAACTAAGGCATGAGAGGTCACAGTACACATCCCTAAAACCTCACTGAAGGTCCTCCAAGAAAAACTAGGTGTGGACACTGACACTGATATAAACCAGGCTTAAAATTATTTAGTTTAAGTTGATTAGGAACAGGTTTAAGGTAAACCAAAATCAGCCACTCAGGCAAAAACAGACTTAACAGTCCTGATATTTCCCATGGAAAAAACAAGCAGAAGAAAACCTTTGAAAAAAATCTTTCAGGCCTTCTTTATACCTCCAAAAGTAGCAAAAATAGCACAGTTTCTACTTTTAAAAAAATCCCTTCACAGGTCACCATTAAACAGTAATCTCCAGCAGATATTGCCTCTCCAGTCATATTTCTAGCCAAGATCATAAGAAAAAAAACAGAGGTAGAACTCTGAGAAAGTTGCTGAATAACAAATATTCAATGCTAAAGCTTCAGCATCACTACTCAAACAGTACCTTGTCTTCATCTTATGTATGTTCTACATTTACATTTGTGATACAATTTCTTTGAGGGGGAAAAAAAAATACCTGTAACAGGGCAGCCTGCCTCTTTAAGGGCCAGGAGGCCTGGGCCCCAACCAGCCTTCTTCAGTTAGCCTGGGGTAGCCAGCCCTCACTACATTTGTGCTGAGTGTTGGATGTAAGAGGAGGAAAGACCAGCAGTTGAGAGATATTGGTGAAGGGGGGCTGAAAGGCTGCTCTTGCATGGAGCAAAGAGCTTGACTTGTACAAGGGACTATTGGAGGACTGAAGGCAAGCTATTGTACTTGGGGACTCACCTGTGAGGAAGGGGGCTGAAGGTTGAGCCTGGCTGGACTGAGGATTCTTTTGTTTCATATGTTAGCTGGATTTGGACTAAGCGATTGTTACCCCAGAAAGGGCTGAATGCTTTAAAGTGGCTTGGCTGTGGGGGGCCAAGTTCCTTTGAGAGAGGGAATAGGATGAAATTGAGGCAAGGGTGCCTGCAGGGCCACATCTAGCCACAAAATGTGATCCAGAAGGACCTGCATTATCACAAGGCTGCTCTGTATGTCTGAGCTGTGACTATGGAGTCAGTCTTTCTGTTGGAAGAATATTATACTGCATGTACAGGGCCTTCATACTATGGTGATAAGTGTTCCAAAACTGCTTTGAGATAGACTCATAGAAATGGCTTATAAGAATTTCACAAGGTAATTATTTAATGGCCAATTCACTAATCTTTTCCAGTGGGCCTCCTCCTATGTGCTGTTAAAATCAAATGTCAAAAGAAGATAACCAAGTAACTTATGACTTCTCTTGTTCACTGCAGCAAGACAATCATGCTTTAATCTAGGGGAATGTTAAACGAAAATGAATTACATCAAATGTTTTACTTTCTAGGATGTTAAATATGCACAAATATTTGAAATAGTTGAAATTAGCATAGTTCGCCTTGCCAAAACTGTAGAAAAACACATTGTGAACATAACTAATGTTTTCACTAAATATGTATCATGTAGTGAATGCCTGCTGTTACAGCTCTTGTCTCAGCCTCTCATTCTGCTCTCCAACAGTAATTAGCAATTTTTGTTTAGTACAACTGGCTTCTAATTTAGGAAAAGTGTGGTTCTCAAGAATGGACTTCCAGTGAGCTGGAGACACATGACCATAAGATTTGTCTTTCTGGATCAGATTACTGGTCCTTCCTGCCTTCAGCAGAGACCAATGGCTGATGCTGTAGAAAAAGGTGAAAATGTATGTACCCACTTGTACTCCTTAATACCCTTTTTTCACACCTTAACATCTTCTCTTCACACCTGGATTTTCTTAAACCCTGAAAAATTCACATTAGACTTATATTAGAGTCTTTATTCACCTTGCTTATGGGTATAGCTGTGGCCGTTGACTCTTATCAGCTACAGTAATGAATTCTACAAGTTGACGATATGTTGCATAAAACAGTTTAGTTTTCTTTAATTCATTCTTTCTTTCCCCTTGTTCTCTAATTATGTGATAGGTTAAAAAGAAAGCTTTACTGGTCTTTAATTTACAGGATCTCACTTTTCTATAGAGTTGTGTAAAAAATGGACATCACAGTCCTGAAAGTTCTGCTTATTCTAAAGTATTTAAAAGTTTATTTTCAAAAGTTTCTACATAGTTTAAGAGTACAAGTCCCATTGAATTTCAATTTCAATTAAGCTTGTGCTCCTAGATCACTTAAGTGTTATTGAAAATCCCAACTGAAGTCAGAAATGTTTCATATGTAATCATGCAAAAAACAATGCCTCTTCATCTATAATGATGAAGGTTCAAATTTTTCTTTGTCTCCTATTCCACAATTTGCTCCTGTCCCCTAATTGTCATTTATGTTTCTGAGTACAGGATTTTGTTAAGTTCCCTGAGCTGTGGTTAAAGATTTCTCCCTCACGTGTATGCAGCATGCGTCTCCCTTCCTTACATTTTAGCTGTGGAAAATCAAGGAAATTATCCTTCTGCTCTCAGTTTTAGAGGATTTTTTCCTTCTAGTAAATTAACTATGAAAGTTCCAAAATGAGATTTAAGATTTTGGACATTAGAGTCTACATTTTCTGAACCAGTTGCTAGTTTTGCAACTACCATGCCCTTTTATCATCAGAACTCTTCCTTTTTTGAGAGAATGTTAGCTATTAGTATTGAGATAAAATTGCCTTTAGAAGATTTTTTTGATAGCTTGAATGTTATTGTTTTAGAAAAAGATATGATGCAAATTGAAGTAATCTTGTCTGTGCAATCTGATTACAGTGTTCAGATTGTACTTTTTATTAACATTTTGAATATATGCTATTTTTGTCTTACAGCTTCTGTTTCCCATTACAAAGTAAAACTGAAGAATAGCGAGTTTATCTTAACCAAATGTTATGAGATCACAATGTTGCTCTTTTTTCCTGTAATCCGGTTTACATGGATATTTGGCTTGTCCTAAACAAAGTATGTCAGTCATGTCCAACCCAATTTCTCTTCTTCAGCTCCATTGCAGTTTGAGAAAGGAAAGCATGTAACTGGGATTCTGAAGACTAATTAACAAGATTAATAAGGCTTGGTCTACCCTACAGAGTTAGGTCGACATAAGGCTGCTTATGTCAACCTAACTATGTCAATGTCTACACTACAGTCTTGCTCCCACTGATGGTAAGTGCCCTACTACGCTGACATAATAACTCTACCTCCACGAGAGGCATAGGGTTTATGTTGGTGTCGTTAGGGCAATGCAGTCATTCCTTACATCAGCTGTTGGTTGTCTTGTCAATTTCAGGGCTCCCCAGCTTGGGCTGCCACCCAAGATCTCTGCTGCATCCCCCACCCCCCACCGGTGTCCTGGCTTCCCCCTGGGAGCATGGCAGCTGACTGGACTCCAGGCACGGTTCTCCCTATTGGAGGTGAGGTGCCCCGGGCAGCTGCCCCCCCTGCTCCCAGCTGGGAGCGGGAGGCAAGGAGCCCTGGGGGGCAGCTGGGCTCCCACTGGGGAGCTGCTCAGACCTGAGAGCCCTGGTTCTCGGCCTCCCACATTTCCCCTCTTCAGTTGGTGGAAGCACTCCTGGTGAGGATACACACCAGCAACAGAAGGAAGGTAGCGTGGACATCAGCCCTAAGAGTTGTGGATGCATACAAATCTCCATGAGGCCATGTTTCCTGCTCTGCACCACATCCTCATCTGGTATAAGTTAGTGAGCTCCATTGGTTATGCCAACTTTACATCATCTCAGAACTTGGCCCTCCATAATCTCATGATGTGATATAAAGGCTATTTGTAGACAACTACAGTCATTGGAAGTTTTTCCATTGACTTTTGTTTGAGTAGCATCATGCACTATAGGTGAAATCTGTGAAATTCACTCCACTGCAGAGGGCCTAGATGAATAAATTCTGATCACTTTTCAAAACTAATGTCTAATCAAATACATTTAATATGAACAAAATCATCCACACTTTAAAAAGGAATGGCAGGGTAATATTTCATAATAAGTGTTCTGTTGTAGCAATAGTTATGGCTAAGTTAGAAACCCTCCATTCTAACTCTCCTGTTCTACTGGCCCTGTAGTGGTGCCTCAGGCTCAGGCTTGGAGGGAGGCCACTCTGTGTCGTGCATCAGGCAACAAACATCAGGCAACATTCAATTCACGGTCTATCTCTCTGGGTGGAGCAGAGCAGGAAGTAAGCTCTTGCCTACACCTGGCTAAGGCAGCCAGAAAATTCAGTCTTGGCCCACAGTCTCCTGGCTGGGGCAAGCCACAAACAAAGCATAGGCCTTCTGGCCTACGGGTGAATAGGCCACCACTCCTGGGGTGGGGTTGGCAGCAGAGGGTAGGGGGACCCAGACCCACCCTACTTCCCCAGGTTCCAGCCCAGGGCCCTAACGATGGCAAATGGTTCTGCCACTGGGTCAGTGGGGATCCCACCAAAACACACTGACTCCTGCTCTGGTAACTAAACCAGACTAAAGTCTGGTTTTCCTGGGCTACTTCCTACCTCAGTCTGGCTAGAGGGTTCCGTAGCCCAAGGGTCCTCCATCTCCTTGGAGTACACTGTGCAATGCAGTCCTAGCAACTCCTCTCCAGGGTCAGTCTCCTCCAGGGCAGGGCACTTCACAGCACAGGTTCATCTCTACAGCTCTGCAGAAGGGGTGGAGATGTCTGCCTTCTTCCCCGACTCCAGCCCAACTGAGCTGCAGGGCTTGCCTTTTCTACTTCCTGCCATGCCCCTCTGTTTCTGGCACAGAGAGCTAGGCTGGCCCGGCTCCACCCACGAGGAGGAGGGTAGTGGTCCCTTGGGGTCAGGCTATACTACTCTGCCTCACTACAGGCCCTCTTAAGCATATTTTGATTCTGAGGTATGAAAGTGTCAAAAATATTTGTGATAAAGTTAGGAGAAAGATGATCAGTGTGTAGTTTCCCGAAAGTACATAACAGGTGAAAATAAATAACATATGAATTATATTCTGCTTCTTGTCTTTGGAAATCTCCAAGGCTCAGCTACAGGGTCTTTTCCATTTGCTTTTCAGATTCTTCCTGGAAACATCAGAAATATATTTATTTAATGCAATTTTAAATTACCCATCAGATGAATCACTACATCTAAAATGCTGTCAGAAGGGGCATTATGAAAGGCATCAGTTTGCATAAGATCCCTTAAGTGCATAGTCTTCAAAACCAAAATTCATATAGTTTCACAAGGGGATAGTTGGAACTGGAATGTAAGTGATTGAGTAATGAAGACATTAAAAAAACCGCTCAGTAATTTGGCTTCAATGGAAAGTTATTTTCATAAGACATAAAAATTGTTATATTAATAAAGTACAAGGGATACATATTTTATTTATTATTCATATTCCCTTCAAAGTAGAATTGGAAGCACATATCCAAATCCATTAAAAACCTATTGAACTTCATAGGTTCACACTTTGGGAAAGATTGGTTCCATATGTAAAGAATCATCAATACTGAAAGACAAAACATGTTTTAAGATCTCACCCATGACGATATTGGTGAATTTAGGGTTCACCCATCTCTCTAGCATAGCTGATGAGTGTCAGCTTCATTACAAAAGGGCCAGATTCTGGGAAATGCTTAGGCATCCCTGCCAAGTTACTGAGCTTCCCCTACTGTCTTTGATAGAAGTGTTCCCTTCAGAAACGGCCTTGCAGGCCCTACCCAAAATATAATAAAAACAGTGCAAGTAGAAATCAGGAGAACAAGGAGATTGGGAAGAAGAGCCTGAAAGAGGTCTGAATGAAGGTGGGGAGAGAGAATATGTGTTAATGTTTCCTTATTCTTGCATGTTTCATGTTTTGTTTTTGCATTTTCATAATCTTTTTTTTACCTCAGCTGCTGGTTTTCTTTTGCTGTGATTTCACTGTGACACAGAGGCCCACTGGTGGTTCACTACCCTGTGTCAGAGACTCTTGTAAGGCCTGAAATACTACACATCACACACTGTTGCCATGACATATATCCAAATCGAGTTACTCAGTGATCGTTACTATTCTTGCATGGTGTATGTCTGGGGTGCCTACAAAGAGCTATAAATATGTGTTAGAATTAAGGTCTTAAAATGTATTTGGCAAGCAGTGCCTGAGCCACACCTGTTCCAGAGAAAGGAATGTGGTTCCCCCTGCTTGAATGTATTTCTGATGTAAATTAGGTAAGTTGTAATCAAAGACAAAGAAAAGCACATTTACGTGCAAGGTAAACAAAGCCAAAAAGAGAACAAGTGGGGAAAGATGAATACTTAACAGTTTCAATGGGGGATGGAGACTGAATCCGGAGAGAGCTTTCCTGCCTCTTGAAGCAGGGTCAATAAACCTTAGAGGACAGCAGGAGAAAGAAGCTCGGTCTACTTAGTTTTCAAAGGTTTCAGAGTAACAGCCATGTTAGTCTGTATTCGCAAAAAGAAAAGGAGTACTTGTGGCACCTTAGAGACTAACCAATTTATTTGAGCATGAGCTTTCGTGAGCTACAGCTCACTTCATCATTTCAAAGATTTACTGGGCTATAAAGCAGGGAGGCTGAACCTCAAATGATAAGCAGTGACAACGCCCCTTACTGGTCTGGGTTGAACCCAAAAGAATCACATTCACCTATTCAAATAAGACAATAGAGCTTATAGAATAACTAAATGTCAAACAAACAAACAAACAATCTGATTGATAAGTACTTTTGTGAATAAAACGGAAGATTTTAGTTAGCAGTGATTCATGGGATCACAGTCCTCAAGACTTGCAAGTATTTAGACAACCCACAGTATTTATTAAAATGTTCACGAACCCCAAAACATTCACAAATTTTAGTACAAGTGATTGTTCGTTTAAAAATTTGTAGTGGAAGTCTGTTAATTTATTATTCACAATTCTCTTGTTTAATAATCTTCTGTAATCCAGTAACAATACCATGTGAATCAGGTGACCAATGGCATAGCACAAATAATTATTAGTAAATGAACAGTACACAAACAAAGGGCTTAAAATAGTACACTCAAACTATTCATTGAATAATTATGAATAACTCGGTTTCAGAGTAGCAGCTGTGTTAGTCTGTATCCGCAAAAAGAACAGGAGTACTTGTGGCACCTTAGAGACTAACAAATTTATTTAAGCATAAGCTTTCATGGGCTACAGCCCACTTCATCGGATGCATGCAGTGGAAAATACAGTAGGACGATTTTATATACACAGAGAACATGAAACAGTGGGTGTTACCATGCACACTATAATGAGAGCGATCAGTTAAGGTGAGCTATTACCAGCAGGAGAGAAAAAAACCTTTTGTAGTGATAATCAAGATGGGCCATTTCCAGCAGTTGACAAGAACGTGTGAGGAACAGTAGGGGGGAAAAATAAACATGGGGAAATAGTTTTACTTTGTGTAATGACCCATCCACTCCCAGTCTTTATTCAAGCCTAAGTTAATTGTATCCAGTTTGCAAATTAATTCCAATTCAGCAGTCTCTCGTTGGAGTCTGTTTTTGAAGTTTTTTTGTTGTAATATTGCGACTTTTAGGTCTGTAATCAAGTGACCAGAGAGATTGCATTGTTCTCTGACTGGTTTTTGAATGTTATAGTTCTTGACATCTGATTTGTGTCAATTTATTCTTTTACGTAGAGACTGTCCGGTTTGGCCAATGTACATGGCAGATGGGCATTGCTGGCACATGATGGCATATATCACATTGGTAGATGTGCAGGTGAACGAGCCTCTGATAGTGTGGCTGATGTAATTAGGCCCTATGATGGTGTCCCCTGAATAGATATGTGGACACATATCACATTGGTAGATGTGCAGGTGAATGAGCACATCTCTTGACTGTCATGACACTCTTGAAAGATTTTGATATTTCCTGCTTGTGGGTAAACCAGAAATATATAAACAACCTTTCTCACAATGTTTTTGCATTTATGCCAATAAGGATCACCAGGAATTGTGGAGGCATGGAGTAAAGAGGAAGATGGTAATGAATTAACCTAGGGGACTGGACAACAAAATGTCAGATGAAATTCAATGTTGATAAATGCTTAGTAATGCACATTGGAAAACATAATCCCAGCTATACATACAAAATGATGGGGTCTAAATTAGTTGTTACCACTCAAGAAAGAGATCTTGGAGTCATTGTAGATAGTTCTCTGAAAACATCTGCTCAACGTGCAGCACCAGTCAAAAAAGCTAACAGAATGTTAGGAACCATTAGGAAAGGGATAGATAATAAGACAGAAAATATCATAATGCCACTATATAAATCCATGATACCCCCACACCTTGAAACTGTGTGCAGTTCTGGTTTCCCCATCTCAAAAAAGATATATTAGAATTAGAAAAGGTACAGACAAGGGCAACAAAAATTATTAAGGGTATGGACTGGGACTTTTCAGCTTGGAAAAGAGACAACTTAGGGGAGGATATGATAGACATCTACAACATCATGAATGGTGTGGAAAAAGTTAATAAGGAAGAGTTATTTACTCCTTCATATAATGCAAGAACCAGGGTCACCCAATGAAATTAATAGGTAGCAGGTTTAAACAGAAGGAAGTACTTCTTCACACAATGCCCAGTCAACCACTGGAACTCATTGCCAGGGGATGTTGTGAAGGACAAAACTATAACAGGGTTCAGAAAAGGATTAGATACATTCATGGAAGACAGGTCCATCAGTGGCTATTAGCCAAGATGGGCAGAGATGCAACCCCATGCTCTGAGTGGCCCTAGCTTCTGAGTGCCAGAAGCTGGGATTGGATATCAGGGGATGGATCACACAAAGATGGCTGTGTTGTTCATTCCCTCTGAAGCACCTGGCTTTGGCCAGTGATGGAAGACAGGATATTGGACTAGATCGACTGTTAGTCTTACTCAGAATATCGGTTCTTATGTTCTAGTTCATTTTGCATCTCTGCAAAGGTTTCATTCAGGTTCAGTTCAAAAAGGGATGGACAATGGTATAAGATGAATATCTAAAATGATTGTCCTCACTGATGTAAGTAGGGTCTGAATGAGCTCTCCTCTGACATCTATTGATGATCTGGGGGGAAAGACTTCAGGAGCAGACTGTGTTTGCATAGACACACCTACTCTGCCAAGGCGCACAGCATGATGGAGCTGCTTTGCCAAAATGATCACTTTTGGGTGGTGTAGGGTTACAAATCACTTTAGTGTCGGGGTAATGAAAGGTTGATATCCTTATTGTATGAATAAAGGGCAGCAGAACAGTACTTAGCCTCCCCTAATTGAGGTGGTCACCCTAAGCCAAATTTTACTTACTAAACAAGTTGTAGAGATGCCAAATCCCAGTGGGGGAGGAGAGTAGATGGGGATAGGTGTTCCTACTTGGTCTTATGATGCTGCCTAAAGCGTTCTAGGCATTATTTGATCTGTTCCTCTCTAGCATGTAATGACAGCTGATTAGACTCAACTGAGAGTCCTTCTTTGTGGTTGGTGATTCTGAGAGCTAAGATAACTGCTGAGCATGTCTAGAAGCTAAGTCTTAGGCCTTGTGTGGGAAGAGTGAAAGACAATACAGATACTGCACACGCTGTGAGGTCCCCCACTACCTGCTGAAATCACTAAGAGCTAGGTTTAGTGGTGGAACCTCAGAATGTGACATTGCGGGAGCAGCAAGCAGTGGTGGCTAGTGGCAGCAAAGAGACAGTGGCCAGTGGTGGCAGAGAGCGGTGGGTGAGAGATGGTGGCCACCGGCAGCAGCAGCAATGAGTCAATTGTAGCGGCAGTAGCAGAAGCATTGCTCAGTGCCCTCTCCTCTCCCCTCCCCCACCCAGAATGGGAAGTGAATCCTATGAACATACCTCTGGAACTCTGGGTCTTCGCTAACCAAGGACAACCAACTGTGAGTGGGGTGCAACTGAAAGGGTAGTGGTTAAAGGGACATTCATTTGTTGGACTTTCCCACCATGAAACTGAGGCAAAGGACCCTGCCCAACACACTGTGGATTTGAGTTTACTTATGGTCACAAGCTTTTCGAATGTGGTTTGGTGTTTTCCCAGATTAATGCTTGGTTCCCTCTCCCTTTTAATAAAAATTCTCTTTTATTATACACGCACACAGTGCTTTCAAGTGGGGAAGTATTGCCTCTTAGAGGCGTCCAGGGGTGGTGTTAGGTTTTTCCCTGGTTACTGGGTGGGGGCGTAAGCCTGTTCTGTTTTGTATTGTTAAGAGGAGCCCCTAGATATTGAACCTGGTCCTTGCTGCTGACTCCACCTGGCAGAAGGGTTACATTTTAATAAATCTTATGTTTCAAGGTTTAAACTAATCTCTAAATATTAAGGACTCGGAGATTTAATATGGAAGCACATGATCACACATCTCTCTAATGTGAGGTTTTTGTACATTCCTCTGAAGTATCAGGTGTTGGCCTCAGCTGGAGACAAGCTACTGGACTAGATAGACCTCAGGTCTGATCTAGTCCTGCAATTCTTATATTCCTTTGACGTCTAACTGGTATTTTTGGGATTTTCTTCAATTCTTTCTTCCTAAGTACTTTCTTCCTAAGATTAAACCATAATAGCACAGACTGGGAGAAAGTAAAGTTCTTTGCAGAGATACTCTGTTATAGCCCAATGATTGTGATTTGATCTTACTAAACCTCTTTGGTTAGATTTTTACAAACTAGGGGTGGTTTGGATTCAAACTCCATTTTACCTGAAAAACCAAAGTTCTGGATGGGGACAGGGTTCACTAAAAGGTTTCAATCTGAGCTGATTTCTAGCTGATATCTGTAAGAAGAAGGCTGAATGGTTTTGCATCACAGGGGTTCATGAAACAATTTACTTCTCTTTCAATCCACGCAGATTCACATGGCCTGATTTTGCAGATTCAAATGAGCCAAGCAAAAGAAACAATCCTTGAAGAGAGGCCTAGTTGAAATTGCCAAGCTCCACGTGCTTTGTGCTGAAATCAGCTTATGTCTAGTTTCTGTGCAAAACCATAACTTGGTTCAAGTTTGCTTAAAACTGAGCTGATGATAGCAGGAAAGATTCATGAACTTTAAAGAATCTGATGTGAGGTTTTAATAAAAGCTTTAAAGTAAGTGAGTTTCATGTGGCTCAGGGTTTTGTTGCAAACTGATTGAGTAAACTGATTTCTAAAGAAACATGCCATTTTTTTATTTGTTTCCTCCTAGTGAAATTCACCTGTGCCATCCCACTCAATTTCCTTCTCTCATGATGGGGTGTTTACCCCACACTTGTTCTGAAGGCATTAATGTAAGCTAAGAAGGTGACCAATTAACCAGACAGGCTACAGCTGAGGGGAATCAGATGGTTTAAGTAATACCCTGACTGAATAATGAGGTAGTCCAGGTAAGGAGGAATAAGCTGGGCTGGATTTATAAAGATAGGAATTTAGCAGCAGAGAAGAGGCTCCAGGGAAATAGTCTGTAATCACTCTCTGGGATAAGGGAGGTGTGTTTGGGGGCTACAGAGCCAAAGCCGCCTACAGTTACTTCCTGGCAGGAGGGAGTTTAGAGATGAGGATGCTCAGAGAAGGGGGAAGCTAGAAGGCTAAGAAAGGCCCAGGGAAGGGATAGTAAGGTCCAGAATGGAACAGACATTGGATGCTGATTAGAGGATAGAATAGATCTGGTGCAGTAGGTAAGCTTTGAAAATATTTTTTTTAAGTTTAATGGGTATTTTTGGCATTCTTCACAACTGAAAATACCTCATTCAACAAAGCACTGCCTTTTTTCAAAGTGGCGGCCTCCTCCTATTGCTCTCACTCCCACTCAATGAGAGTGAGGCTAGCTACAGAGTGGCCATTAGCAAAAAGAGTGAATGAGAGTGAAACCAGCTGCCTTCAGGGAAGATGATGCCCCACCGCCACCTTCTGTACCATGCTGCAGTTTGTTACTTAGTATCTCTTGACAGGAGTAGCACTGACTGGGAGAGCCAGCCCACCTTCTGGCACCCAAACAGTCAAGACACATTTGTTTGGGGGTTTTTTGTGGGGACAGTCACACTTCCCAGTGATTCCTTGGGAAATCTGCAGGGGCAGAAGAGAAGTAGTGCTCACTGAAGATCCAGAATGGATGTGGTGGGACTAGCCAGGAAGGGAAATAGACTATCCTGTCCTCCAGAGACAAAAAGATTATTTACAGAGTGGGGGATACAATATGTGGTAAAGGGAACATCTATAGCAGTGAAAGATGGGGCAGGAGCATATCAAGACTACAGGAGGAAGAGTGCTTAGTGATTAGCTTTTGTAAAATCTAAACTTCTAAGGAAACCATCAAGAGGTGATTGCTGCCCAACCCACATGAACCCAGTTGAGTTGTGCTCTATCAATATAGCTCACAGGAACTGAAAACCAATAGTGCTCACACATCACTAATCATCAGTCTATTACATGTCAGTATACGCTAGCAAACACTTGACCTTCCAAAGATGAATTACAAAATGACTTTCCTTTTCTATTTTTAGCCCTCTAATATCATAAAAGGAAATAGCTGACTAGCAGCAGGGCAGATATGTGATATCACTCAGATTCATGTTCTCTATTAAGAACTTCTTCATAACTAACACATGTATTTCCTTCTCTGTGCTTTGTACTTCATCACTTTCAGAGGGTCACGGAATTTCCCTCCAGTGGGTGCTAGAGTGAGCAGTTGTGAAAAGTTATATATTTGATCTTATTCCTATTCATTTTAGATCTACTATGGAGAAACCAGAATAGAACTTTCCACTAGAGGAGCAGTCCCTGTTGCAGGATGTAAGAGATAAGAAAGTCTCCTGCAAACACTTAGGAACATTCATAACTATTCACTTGAGTAGTTGTTGAAATCAATGGGACTACTTGTGTGCAAAGCTACACATGTGCCAAACTGTTTGCAGAATCAGGGCCACCCATGGGGTGATATGTAACTATGGAATCACACCAGTGACTTTGTAAGGTGTGCTGTATGGCTGCTCTTTATCACCAGGAGAGAGCTCTCCCAGTGACAAAATAAAACCACCCCCAATGAGGGGCGGTAGCTTTATCTACAGAATCACAGCTCCCGCCAACGAAGCGCTGTCCAGACTGGCACTTTTCGTTGCTAAAATTTTTGTCGTTCAGAGGGGTGTTTTTTCACACCCCGGAGCGACAAAAGTTTTAGCAATGAAAGTGCCAGTATAGACATAGCCTAAGGCTTCAACGCTCTGGCAGTGTCAGGGGTCTTAAAGTGGGTGAAAATTACATTTAAGTCTTCTTTTCATTGCCAAATTAATATAAAGTGGCTTTATTGTAACTGAAGATCAGGCACATGAGTAATTTGTTCAGTGCATTCCACTTATTTTTCTGTTTGAATTATTGTAATCAGATGGCAATTTTCTCAGATTTATTAGTTATTTGAACTAGTCACAAAATAGTTTTGCTGACTGATTCTGGGTCTGTAGTAAATTCACTAGCAGTTCATTGTGAGATTTTATATTAGTAGAGCTGGTAAAAAAAATTAGGAAAAAACACTTTAACAAAAAAGGATAATTTTAAAGTTAGAGATGGCGATGAAAAGTGTAATTCAAAAACCAAGATATAGAAAATGTTGACCATGTATCAATGCAAGCTGCTTTGATTGGGTGTGGTCACGTAGTATGTTTCTGGTGCTTGACTGAATGAGCCATGACTCTTGGAATCAGATTTCTGCTGCGAAAATGTGTGAACACACGTTTGCAATTTGTTTTCCATGTGTATTTGGCAATATTTGCTAAAAATGTACCATTTTGGTGAACATTCTTGTCAATAAACTCATTTCTTGGAAATTCAAAAATTCAAATGAATAATTCACAGAATGATTTTTGCAGTACTCACCACAGCTGTATTCATGACTAAAAAGCTTAGAACATTTTTAAATGGGAAAAGTATATTCGTTTTCACCCTCTCTATACTTATTCATGGAGGCTGCAGAATGACTGAAATGATCCTGCTCAAACTTTATGAAATAATGTCTTTTGGGGGCAGAGATCAGGCATGGAAAGTGCCACCCCCAGAAGATCATTTTTCTGGAACTTAGGAGCAAGTGGAGAGGTTTTAATGGAAATGTTTGGAATTTTGTGTGTGTGTATGTTGTATATACTTTATGAATCAGTGAGGGAGATCTTTTTCTCTTTCTCTCCATGATCTTTGCTCCTCTTCATTAGGAGATAATGAGATCTACTATTATTATAACCTGTACAGTATAACCACTCTGTACCATTACCAGTCTTTTAAGAGAGAACCCAATCACTGAGCCTATGTACTTGCAAGTCTAGTCACTGTTTCTAGCTTCTATGGTGAACTCCCAGGCTCAGACCTCTTGCTTAATCTCCCAATCTTCACCTATGGGGCAGGGCCCTGGCTGACTTGCATCTCCCATGATACACCCAAAGCCATGTGACTCCTCTGACGCACCACAAAGCTTGAGCAGCTTGAGTTGCATTGCATTGTGAGAGACGTAGTTCTCCAGAATGCAGAGAAGACAATGGGGTCCTGAACTACATTTCCCATAGGGCAAGAGAAATGCAGTTTAATGTCTGACTCAAAACAAAGCATTTCAGGTCAATTCAAGAAAACAAAATGAAACCTTGCTACTTTAGGAATGTCAATCTTTTGTTTCTATCAAAACATCAAAAGGAAATGTGTGAACATTTCTGAATTGAAATTTTTGGGAATTTCCATTTCTCAAAAAAAAAAAAAATGTCCACATTTTTTCCATTGGGGGCCAAAAGCAAAATGTTAAAATGTCAGAATTTCCCACAGGACAGAAATTCTGAATTTAGCTCAGGTCTACTCTTAAAGCACCCAAGAGTTACAGCTCATTGACAACAACAATAGTGCTGAGATGCACCCTCCCTTAACCTGCCGTCACCTTTTCTGTGAGTCTGTGGTAAATGAGCATGTCGGGCTGGGCAGAGTCTCTCCTGCAAGTCCTTTTCATATCTGGCAATGGTCAGCCCCCCTGCATGAGCAGAACCCTGTCATGATCAAATTGAGACCCTCCATTCTCCCTCCCCCCTCCCTGCCTCCTGTTTCATGGGGGTAGGACAGCAGAGAGTCAGGGAGACTGGGTTTCCAATGTCTGAAAGCCCTGGGTGGCTTAGACTCCTGGCTCCATGGCAGGGACCCTGGAAATCCTGGAATGGTGGGACTTGCCCCTGAGTTGTGCACTGTGGAAATCCAGAGTCTCCAGCCCCTCCAGAAATCCACATGGCAGAGCAAGACTGACTTCAGTCCCAGTGCTGATATTTACATTTGTAATACAACATGAGTTCGTAATTGCATATAGATAAGTCTCACCCACTCTGTCACAGTTATAACTAAAGCCAGGGCTTTAAGGTTGCTTGTTTCTGTTCTCTTTGTTGCCACTGCTTTGGGACCCATTTAATCTCTCTGTTTACTTAGCTAGAAAGTGATTGTAATAATGCTTAGCTACCTCACAGTGACGCTTAACTGATGTTTGTAAAGCACTCGGTAGACATGGAGGCACTATAGACGTGCAGAGTGATGATAATAATTGACTGATTATTGGATTAAATACAAGAGTTAGGCCCGGTCTACATCACTAACTAACAGCAGTATAACTAGGTCGCTCAGGGGTGTGAAAAATCTACATGTTTGAGCAACAGTTATACTGACAAAACTCCCAGCATAGGCAGGGCTATGTCAATCTGAGAGCTTCTCCTGTCCACATAGCTACTGCCTCTTGTGGAGATGGATTAACTATGCTGATGTGAGAAGCTCTCTTGTCGGCCTAGTAGTGTCTTCACTAAAGCGCTACAGCAGGGCAGCTGCATTGGGGCAGCTCTTTAAGTGTAGACCCATTCTCAGATCCTGCTGGGGGATAATTCCCCCATGGCAGGTACTGCAGAAGACAGTCATAAGTCTGCTCTCTGAGCAAGCATGACTTGATGTAGGAAGCATGCCAAGGATGGGGCTATGGGTGGGAGGGCTATACCTGGGACCAGGTTGCAGCCCATAGCACTGCAGAGATTTCAGGCAGTACTGTGGTCAATAGGGCAGCCTGGAGTAGCTGCCACAACTTATAGAGGCTCCCAGATCTATTAAGTTATGCTAGGGGCCTTGCAGTAGCCCAAGGATGTGAGGGTCATAGATGTCTTAAAGCCACCCTAGCCCCTTTGCCCATAGGCTGGAAAGTCTGTGGAAAAGATTCTCCAAAAATTGTCCCTGTCTGTAAACTGAGAATAGGACAATCACCTACATCGTTCCATTTTTGTCAGGTCTATAAAAAATAATTTTTCTACCGCTGCGTAGTAGAGGTGGGGCTGGTAGCAGCACCTATTATTACGGTTGCCCAACACTTCCAATTATAAGACCCTGTTTTCTGTTGCTTTTAACTTTGTCAAACTTTAACCATTTGGCCCAATATTTTTCATGCTGGATGTCTGCCTCAGGCTGAGTCATACTGGAAAATTTCGGCCAAAATGGTTCAGCCATTTCTGAGAATGAGGGTGGGAAACCATTGTTGTTTTGCCAATGGTAAAATTCTGGTGCTCTTTCTTTGAACATCTCTACTGCCCGCATGCTTTGGAGCAGGAACAAGAAATTTGGGAAAGGGAGGACTTTTGTGGCAAGGATGTGCCTGTTGCCATCCCTGTGAACATATGCCCAAATTTGGCCACATGATAAGTCTTTGGAAAAAACCCCACCTTTCATATACTTGGCAGAGGCTTGCTAGATACTTGCAGCTAAGTTTCCATCTACACTGGGCATGTTTTGGCCCAGGGCTGAGCAGGACTTTACCTGCAATTGCAGCTCTGGACTGCTGCAAATCATGCCAGGTCTGGCATTGGAATGAAGAGCAGGAAGATTGTCTCTCCTGTGCTCTCAATGGCTTTCCTGCTGGACACAAGCACCATGGAGGAAGAACCTGCCTGATTTGAATGCAGAGGGAAAAGAGTCAGGACTGGGGCGAGGGAGGGAGGTGGCAAGGGGAGCAGATTGGGACAAGAAGCCTGCAGGGACTGGGACTGCAAGCTGATGAGGTGGAAGAGGGTAACTGAGACTGGAAGTTTGTGGGGGGCCACTAGGAGCTGGGTGAGGGAGAACTGGTACTATTGGGCAAGGACAGGGGAGGCAAACAGGCAGACTGAGACCCAGGCCAGGTTTACACTACAAAGTTTTGTCAGCATTGCTATGTCAGTCAGGGGTATGGATAAACCACACCCGCATTGACATAGCTATGTCATCAAAACCCCCAGTGTAGATGTAATTACGTTGACAGAAGCAACAGGCAGATGGTGTGACTATGCTAACAGAAAAAACTCCTTCTGTCTGCATATGCTTCATCTACTGGAGGGAGCTATGCAGTACAGCTGTATCAGCAAAGCCTGTATAGTGCAGATTAGCCCCAAACGATGAGCTGGGGGAGCAGACGGGGCCTGGCTGAGCAAGGATAATGGGACTTGGAACAATGGAGTGGCGAAATTAGGTGGTGGGAAGGGAGATAGATCTGATGAGCAAGAAGGGTGCAGAGTAAGCACTGGCTGAGTAAAGAGACAGGGACGAAGAGCTGAGGGAGTGTGGGGAGGGCACAGTAGGTGATCATGTGATTAAAGACTGTATCATAATGTGTATGCACAAGGGACCTAAATTAAGGTTGCACTGAATTCTGGCATTTCCTAACTTTGGAGTGTTTAACTTAACAACATTAATAACGTTCTTCTAAGTGTGCGTGTGTGTGTGTGTGTGCAATATAAAGTATGATAAAGGCCAGACACTGGGGGAGATGGCAATAGAATTTAGGAGTGCCTAGATCCCAGCCTGTACTCATTCTTCCAAACTGTGTTGCTTCTGATGAAACTTTTATCGTGAACACTTTGTAAGGTTTAGCAAACCCAGGCTGGTATGCCGTACTAGCAAGCTATTTATAGCCAGTACAGCATAGTGGAAAGACACAGCAGCAGCCCGGATGGAGTTCTGTTCCTTTTCCCACTGGCAGGGGTAGCAGCTGGAAAATGAGCAGAATGCCGCCGGCAACTCTACCGCCCCCCAGTCCTGTTTCCAGTGCAGCAGGAGGAGGACCGAGCCCCAAACCCCACTCCACCCCAGGTAACATGGGATGGATGTGGGGAGGGGATGGAAAGAGCCTGGGGGCCCCAGGCTGGGGGTAGGGCAATGAGGAGTCACATGGAGCGTCATGTGGGGAGGTCACGTGCTCCCCTTAGCTGGTGCCCCGCCCCCGGTAAGACAAGGGTTTTATTTGCACCACTGAACAAATCATATATGTTTTTGCAAATTTAGATCAAGCTGAAGCATTTTACTATGCTCCCAGTGTTCTAAATTGTCTCAGATTGAGCCAAACCACCTAACAGCAAATCCTAATGAGCATATATGGGGGGAAAAATATTCGGCATTCCTAACTTCACATCTTCTGAACAAATTTCCTTCAAACTTTACTTGTTTCTTAGATCTCGCTCAGATTTAAATAACACTGCAGGCTGGAACCTAGTGATTGTCATCCTGGAGAGTGCGTGGTGCATTCTGTATTGCTATACTGCTGTAAACCAGTTATAAAAATAGCAGATCTGGCCTCAGAGGATGTGGCAAAAAGCTACTATAACTGCTTCTTTGACACTGCCCCCCATCCTAGCTCTTAGTGAATAAGGTGTGGCTCTGGGAAAGGGTGTGTGGCAGAAGCTCCCTTGCACCTCGAAGATTCTTGCTTCTATAGCACCCTTGGGGCAGTTGACAGCTGCTGAAAGTGAGAGCAGCCATCAGGTGAGACTTTCCTTGCCCTAAATTATGCCAAAGGCTCTTCAGTTGCAAATAAGGATCTGACTGAATTAGTTCAGTCATGGCTGAGTTGTATATGCACAGAGTTAACTTTCTGAGTGGACCATACGGGAGATGAGTGCTTTGTTTGTCCTTTTACCTCTGCAGGATCAAAAACAGCAGGCCCAATTGTATTCATTCTCTGTTGGGAGTAAAATAAAGTTGGAATTGAGACCCAGCCTGCCAAATTTCACCCCCAAGTAATTTGTTTGTCAGAGTTATGAGCAACTGAAAAAGGAGTGAAGGAAAGCTATAAAGGAAGCTGCAGCTCAATTATAACGGTAGCATGGAATGCTTATCAGAAATACCTACTAAAGAAAACATGCTCCTTTCAGACTTAATTAAGTAAGTAAAGCTCCCACGGTATTCAGCTCAACAATATCATGTTGCCTTGAAATTTCCAGTGCTTGATGTTGTATTGAGATGATATTGTACATGGGTGCATTATACTACGATATCTTGTGTTACAGTGTGTACACAATATGCCAGTGTGTTGCCTTATAAAAAATACACTTAATTTGCTGAAAAGTGCAATTGAAAATAATTGGTTTTTAGAAAAGCTTCCTTTATTCAACTCCTACCTCAAGAAGGAAATACTGGAAGTTTCTGTTACTGCAACTGCTCTTTGGAAAGACTGATGTTCATTTCTCATTGCCATATTTTATTATTAATCTTAAATTGTTCTCTAACGCAGTCTGGGTGTCCCTCCCACCACAATAAAGATATTTGTTACATGGCTGCCTTTTCCCTTTTCCTGATCTTGTTTCCAGAAGCCAAGTGTCCTCTTCCTTCAAATTGCCCCCTTGCATCTTTATTTTGCCTGATTTTAAACCCTCTCGGGTGATATATCATAGCCACCATCCTTCCAGGCCAGGATTACAGGATAACAAGCCTATCAGTGCTGTCCCATAATTGATTCTGATGGGAGTAGGATGTAAGCTTCCCTTTCAACTCAACCATACAATTGTGAGTTACTTCCACAGCATGCCCCACACTGGTGTCCTGAATGGTGTGTGACTGGGAATGAGAATGAAAGAGGGTTTGTTTGTTTTCTTTTATCTCCCCTTTGTATCATGTTTTCCAAGTCTCTAGTTTATAAAAACACTGTTGTGGTGAGAAATACAAAGTAAATTTGGGTGAGATGCCTTTGAAAACATGTAACATGTCATAGTATTAGCACATCCGCACAAGTGTGTGACACATGGCTGCAACCATCCTAAAGCCTCATAAACCCCAATACTATCACAGTGGGGATATTACATGGGTTGCTACTTGAATTTGTGCTTACTATTATTACGGGATATACTGGAACTGATTCTCATTTATACCCACTTTTCAGGCCCCTTTACGAAGCCAGACCAATGTAGAGAGGACTTAGTGACAATGAGAATCAGACCCACTGTATTTACAGCCTTTCTTGTGATTTTTATCACAAGTCTCATGATATTTGGAGTTTTTCTTAATGTTCTAGCTCTTGAGGTGATTATGAGGTAATCTCTTGAGGTAATCTCAGCTTTCTTTTTCAAGTAAATTTCTAGCTCTCTTGAGTGCAGAAGAAAGCTTGAAAACGTGAGCCCAAAAGTTTTAAAAAACGGTAAAAAGTCAGAAGGATCCAAAATTTGTAACTTTTTAAATCTCATCCCATCCCTTAGACCAATCCCATGATTTGGGAGAGGGGAACTGTCTCATTATTTTGGAAAGTTTGGGATTGCCCTTATCATATCCATCATGGTCGCTCTGACTCACGTTGAATAATGTCTTACTCCACAAACATCCCCATTTGTTTCTGATCCATTATTGGATCTGGCTGTCAGACCAATTACTATGGAGTAAGTTACTATTCAGTATGAGTAAAGGGGCCAATTCTAATTTTTGACAGAATTAGATCCCGCGCCTATTTCAGCATTTTTGTACACACAGAGAAACCAAATTTAAAGGGATTAGTGACAATATTCTCTAGTTGGTTCTCAGCACTGAAGGACTAACTCTTCCTCGCTAGTTTGCCATTAATCAGAAAGAGAAAAAGTACATGTCAATGGCAGTTGCTTATAATGTTATTGTGTCTGTTGCTGGTGCATATGTATTCTCTCTGCTTTAGATGCACAGAGATGGTGGAGCGCTGGGCTGGAGGAAGGAGAGCACAAGAGACATAACAAGCAGGCAGGAGAAAAGGTGAGAGGGAATAACAGAAAGCAGCAGGAGCTGCAGGGAGAGAGAGGAGGAGGAGCCTCTTATGTACCTCTCTAGCACCCCCAGGAGCCTGGACTGATTAACACCAGCTTCTCAGGGAGCTTCCTGTTTCCTACCGCTTCCTTGAGCCCACTTGAGGAGAACAGGCAGTCAACTGAAGTAGTAGGAGCCAGTTAGGCCCTTAAGATGCTGATATCTTCCCTCACTCAGGCCCTGCTACCAGCCTGCTTATTTGTCAATTGAGTGTTGAGAGCCACTATAGCTGGCACAGAACAGCAGTCATGAGTGAAAGAAGAAAACTCCCCTCTGGGGCAGCATTCAGAAAAAGAAAGAAAGCAAAGGAAGCTTTTCTATCTAAGCAGGAAGGAGCTCTCCTGAGATACACAGACACAAATGTTCATGGTGAGCCTTCCGGCCCCAGTGTAGATGTGAGAGGTGAGGAGATGCCTGATCTTCCAGTTAGTCAGAGTGCAGGTGACCTGGCAGCTACTGCAGCATCCATATCTCCAACTCAGATTAATGTAACCATGCACATTCCTGAAGAAAAGTGTAGCTCAGAGAAGAGTGTGGTGGAGGCGCAAGAAACAGCTGCTGCTGAGTTGGTTCCTTAAGTCTAGATGATCCAGGACTGTGGACCCACTTGAGCAGTAGCCTGAGGGACTTCCTTGTACTGCATGGGCCACTGCAAGTGAAAAACTTCATGTTCCCCAAAGACAATGAAAATAGAAGTTTCCATCCAACACATTAGTGCTGTGAAATCCCCAAGGGTGACAAAGTGGAGAGGCCATGGCTTATGTACTCAAAAACCCAGAATGCTGTGTACTGTTTTTGTTGCAAACTCTTCCAGTCTAATGTTCCAGCCACATTGGGTTCTACAGGAACAAAGGACTGGAAAAATCTGGCTAGAAATCTGGCATGCCATGAGAAGGCAGTAAATCACCAGAGAGCATTCCATAGGTGGAAAGAGCTTGAGATGAGACTAAGGTTAAAGGCCACCATAGATGATCAGCATCAAGAGAAGATTGCATCAGAGTCTCTTCACTGGCAAAATGTTCTGAAAAGGCTCATTGCCATTGTGAGAATGCTTGCTACCCAAAACCTAGCAGTGTGTGGCACTTCAGATCAGAGAAGAGATCACTGAGAACAGTGGCAGAGGGAAATGGAATCACCAGAAACATACATAAATTCAAATTTCTGTGTGGCTTAGAGTTATGGCATGACATACTGTTTGAAATAAATGTTGTAAGCAAGAGACTCCAAGGCGTTGACCTTGATATATCTGGAGCAATGGAACAAAGCAAAGTCATACCTACAGTCTTACCAGTCAGATGAGGGATTTCAAAACGTTCTGAAGAGTGCACAGTAGTTGGCAGAGGAACTTCACACTAAAGCTATTTTCCCACCCATTCAAGAATACAAGAGTCACCAAAGAAGAAGACATTTTGATTACAAGGCACGGGATAATCCCATAAGAGACCCCAAACAACAATTCAAAGTTGAATGCTTTAACCAGGTATGAGATTGTGCAATACAGTCAGTTGAAGAACATTTCATGCAGCTCAAGGAACACAGCAGTATATTTGGGATGTTATATGATATTCCAAAACTCCTCACTAAACCTGAAGAAGACCTACACCAGCAATGCAGGCCACTAGAGACAATGTTGACACATGATGACATGCGCAATATTGATGCAAGTGATTTAGGTGATGAATTGAAAGCCCTTTCAAGATACATTTCAGCAGGATCAACTCCAAAGGCTGTTCTGGAATATATGTGCACAAATAAGATGACCACCCTCTTTCCAAATGCTTTTGTTGCTCTGTGCATACTTCTAACACTTCCTGTAACAGTTGCCATTGGAGAACGCAGCTTCTCCAAGCTGAAGTTAATAAAAACACATTTATGCTCCACAATGATGGGAGAGGCTGGTCTGCCTTGCAACCATTTCAATAGAGCATGAGCTGGTCCAGACTGTGGACCTTCAGGAAGCCGTTCAAATCTTTGCAACCAAGAAGGCATGGAAAGCACCACTTTGATTATTCAAACAGATACAAATGCCAGTGTTTACTATGCAGACAAGAAAAGTTACCTTTGCCGTTCAGGCATTTGAAAGTTAAGTGTTACTTAAAATTTTTGAAGAAGGCATTTAAAGTTGTTAGTTCTCCTTTGTTGGGGTAGGTAGCAGAGCAGTACCATGAGAGGAGTTGAACAGAAAGAAGGCAGAACTGAGACCTTTCAAAGTTTTGGCCCAAGCGAGGGAGTATGGGAGGCATCATTTGAGCTCCCCGCCTCAGGTGCGAAAATGTTGTGGGCCGGCCCCAGGGAACACAGGAGTTTGGAAGGCCTGGCTAGCCAGAGCAGGAGAGAGGAGCAACTCCACCAGCCTGCTTGTCTCACACATTGGCTGTCTCTTTGTGGCTTCCACCTTCATGTGACATGGATAGATGTACACAGGTGGAGCCAGGGGTCCAATGGCAGCATAGCTGTGATGCTAGTTGTGGTGGTATCAAGAAGCAACATGGAAAACTGCATACTTTGTTCAGCTTCCCCAACCAATATGCATTCAGCAAGGAGGCATGATTACCTGTGGATCCTTGGGCTTTGTGAGGCTGTTAGCCCATGCTTCCTGAGACCACCACACGTCCACTAAGGCCCTGATCCTGTATCACAGAAGTCAATAAGAGCTTTGCCTAACTCTTTAGGGAACAATATGTTTTAAATCTTAAATGCTATTGATTTTTCAGACTACTTTTTCTTTTCCTATGTGTTTTTGCATGGCTGGGGAAAACATAGGCCCAAGATGCAAACAGATGGTTGCTCAAGTAAATTCTCATTGAGTTCATTTTGCTGGATTGATGAGACTTGTTTAGAAAGAAAACGGCTTCCTTGCCTCTTGCCTGCAGCTCCATCCAGATGAACACCTCATAGAAGTCCTTTA
This sequence comes from Caretta caretta, assembly GCF_965140235.1. Lineage (NCBI taxonomy): Eukaryota > Metazoa > Chordata > Testudines > Cheloniidae > Caretta > Caretta caretta. Next base: position 29,034,075 of record NC_134210.1, read on the forward strand.
TTTCAAAGGAAACTTTAGTCTGTCACTTCACGAATTCACAGATCTATTTCAGACTGTCTGAAGACTCAGGCAATCACCACTGAATTGGTTTGAATTCAACTCACACTTTGGCTAGTTTTGCAAACACAAATGCGAGAGCTATGGTCCAAATTCAGCACCATTGTGTACTGTACAAGCACATAAGAAAGAGGACATTACATTTAGATTGTCTACCACTCTCTATTATAAAAGACTCTTGTGACTTTTCTTTGAGAAGTTCCAACCTCTCCATTGTTCACAACAGGCTTTTGAAATTCTGTAGGTAAGAAAGGTTTGGCCTACATAAGTGCTTTTTACCATGCCCCTTGAAATCCCGCTCAAGTGAAACTGTGTTATGAACTACTGAGGTTATTGTTCAGTAGCTTCTGTTCATCAGGAAAGCTTTGGCAGCTAGATCAAAATAAAAAAATAAAAAATAACCAAACACAAATTAATTGGGCCCATGCTGCTGCCAAAGCAGTACTGGGAACACCCTGGGAGTATCCAGAGCAGCTGTACCTGGAGAGGGAACTAAGCTGGGCTCCCCTCCCTACATCATATCCCTTGGACTCAATACATGACCACAGCATCCTATCCACTCTCTGAGGGCAACACATGAGGCAAGAGCTCCCCTAGCTTCCAAGAGGGGGAAGGAGAAAGAGCCGAGCCAGGTAGGACTACCATCAACCATTCCCTGGACAAGCACAAAAGAGCATGTGTCCCATCACCCCTCAAAAAGCGGTCCTTAGTCCTGTGGTTCAAGTGTTGTTGTAGCCGAAATTGGTCCAGCAAAAAATATTACCTCACACACCTTGCCACTATAGTCTGTGCTGCAATGCTGAATGCTGAGGATTCAAATGCCTCTGATGATGTATAATGGGAGGCTGTTGCCCATAGTAGAATTTTTAGCTTTTCTTCTTTTTTAAATAAAATAAGTACATATTTATGAGGAGAGGCTGAGGGAACTGGGATTGTTTAGTCTGCGGAAGAGAAGAATGAGGGGGGATTTGATAGCTGCTTTCAACTACCTGAAAGGGGGTTCCAAAGAGGATGGACCTAGACTGTTGTCAGTGGTAGCGGATGACAGGACAAGGAGTAATGGTCTCAAGTTGCAGTGGGGGAAGTTTAGGTTGGATATTAGGAAAAACTTTTTCACTAGGAGGATGGTGAAACACTGGAATGCATTACCTAGGGAGGTGGTGGAATATCCTTCCTTATTTTTTAATTTTTTAATTTTTTATTATATTTTTAAGGTCAGGCTTGACAAAACCCTGGTTGGGATGATTTAGTTGGGGATTGGTCCTGCTTTGAGCAGGGGGTTGGACTAGATGACCTCCTGAGGTCCCTTCCAACCCTGATATTCTATGATTCTATGATTTAGGTTGCAAAGTCAAGCTCTCAAAGGTTAGGAAATGACAGAATTAAGTTTGCCTGCACAACTTTAATGCTGCCAACTTGTGCATTATGGTAGGGCCTTTAATTACACGATTTTTCCTGCAGTACAGGATGGATGCACGTGGAGGCAGAATTAAAGTTGACAAACACCTGTACTTCTAGCATTTCCTAACTCTTTAGTGTTTGACTTTGCAACCTAAATAACATTTTTAACATGGTTTGTGTGTCTGTGCATGATTTATTATTTATATTTTGATTACAGCTAGAGGACAGTTGGAGCTATGTAGTCCAGAAGCCATTGTGCAAGGTGCTCTAGAAATAAAGATGTAGATTTGGACCCTGACCTAAATAGCTTAAAGTGCAACAATGTTTCAAGAAATATTGCTTCTGTGGATAATTGCTACAGATGTAAAAATTACCTCTCACAAGGACAAGTAGCAAAATTCTCTTTTTTTCTCTCCCATCCACTCAAAATTCCAGGAATATAAAACCACCACATCTCAGTCGGAAATCCTCTATGACTCAGGCTTTCAGAAAGTCTGGGTGCATTTGCACAATAAGTCATGTGTTTTCTGAAAAACTGGTCCTAGGTATGAAACCAATTTTTATCTAATTTTTCTCAATAGGAAGTAAAGTTCTCAAAATTACATTCATAATACCCAAGATAATTCCTGTAACGTTTTCTCTCCTCAATAGCTAGGTTACCTGAAATATGATGACACTGGTTAGGGAGACAAAATGGGTGAGGTAATATCTTTCATTGGACCAACTACCATAAAAGATATTATCTCACCTGCCTTGTCTCTATTCTGAGACTGACATGGCTACAACGATACTGCAGACAACACTGATTGATAGTTTCTCCAATATTACTGGTAGAAATAAGACTATTGTCATTATAACAGGGTGATATGATGGGGGTTGCCTGTGATAACAGGGGATGGGCTTGATGAACCAAAAAAGGAGGTCTCTTCCAGTTGTATGTTCCTATGTTATATGTCTTAGATGAGGGAATTACCTATAAAATTACCTATATTTTTTATAGTCGGAGACCAGAAGGTTGTTTCTACTGTTTTGTTCTACTCTATATCACCCATGATTAACAATGTAGGAACCAGACACACTCCTTATGTACAGCTCTGCTCTAACATATTATCTGAAGGGAATCATGATACAGGCTTCTTACATTAACAACAGCTACTCTGCTTGGTCTCACCCTACTTTTCATTCCCATGGGTGGTGTCATAAATATAAAGGGAAGGGTAAACACCTTTAAATCCCTCCTGGCCAGAAGAAAAACCCTTTCACCTGTAAAGGGTTAAGAAGCTAAGATAACCTCACTGGCACCTGACCAAAATGACCAATGAGGAGGCAAGATACTTTCAAAGCTGGAGGGGGGGGGGAAACAAAGGGTTCTTTCTGTCTGTGTGATGCTTTTGCCGGGACCAGAGCAGGAATGCAGATCAGAACTCCTGTAAAGAGTTAGTAAGCAACCTAGTTAGATATGCGTTAGATTCTGTTTTGTTTAAATGGCTGATAAAATAAGTTGTGCTGAATGGAAAGTATATTCCTGTTTTTGTGTCTTTTTGTAACTTAAGGTTTTGCCTAGAGGGATTCTCTATGTTTTGAATCTGATTACCTTGTAAGGTATTTACCATCCTGATTTTACAGAGGTGATTCTTTTACTTTTTCTTTAATTAAAATTCTTCTTTTAAGGATCTGATTGCTTTTTCATTGTTCTTAAGAGCCAAGGTTTTGGGTCTGTGTTCCCCTCAGCAAATTGGTGAGGATTTTTATCAAGCCTTCCCCAGGAAAGGGGGTGTACTGCTTGGAGGGATTTTTTTTGGGGGGGAGACGTTTCCAAGTGGGCACTTCCCCTGTTCTTTGTGTAACACTTTGGTGGTGGCAGTGTTTAACCTAAGCTGGTAAGAATAAGCTTAGGGGGTCTTTCATGCAGGTCCCCACATCTGTACCCTAAAGTTCAGAGTGGGGAAGGAACCTTGACAGGTGGTTTACCAGTCATGTACTTCACCCTAGTACAAAAGGTTCCTTACAACAGGAGGTAGGTTTCCAACCTAACTTCAAATATGGAACATAAATATTAGAGCTGAGCTATTAAGTTGCAAGAAATAATATGCTTGATACGTTTCACCTTTTCTGTTTATGAGAAAAGGGCCTGATTCAGCTCCTATTAAGTCAATGAGAGTCTTTCATTAACTTCAGAAGAGGTTGAATTGTGCCCAGATTGTGCAATTCTCAACTATTCATAATTGTGAATTTCTCCACAAAATAATTCTTAATGTGCAGATCATTTACAAAGTGTGAATATTCACAGTTCATGCTGTATGGGTTAGTTAAATCAGGTGTTTGTTTCCTGATTGGATTAATTACATAACTAATCAACAAAGAGCAGTTGGGAATATGACAGTTGAATACACAATCTAAAATTCATGCTGAGTTGGCTAATTACATTTGTCATCCCATCAGGAAACAAACACTATCACTTGATTTACATAGTTAAGCAATGAATTTTGAATTGTAATATTCTCAATTCACAATTTGCATTTCATGCTGTTGGTTAGTTACATAAGTTGTGTGATATTGTTTTGTTTTCATGCTTGGATGACTTATGCTACTGTCCAACACAATGCAAACTATAATTTGGCAATCCCGTGCAAAATCTGAAATTTGCTTTATGCAAATATGCAGATATCTGGGTGAAAATGCACTTTTCCCAAGTATTCATGGCAATAAAAATTCAACACTTCAGTGTTCATGGAGAACATGAAAGACTTGCAAATAATGTTGGTCTAATGGAATTTCATAATTTGAATGAATGTTCACAGAACATTTTCACACATTTCTCATCTCTAACAAATATTACTGTTGCTGTAACATTCTTTAGTACTATGAAACTTTCTGACTTGGCTGCGACTGAGTCACTGGGAATGAAATCACCACAATGGTACTATGACATCTTCTTTGCAGATTGGTTATCTAAAAACACCTTTATGAGTAGCTATTTGGTACAATGACATCAAGCTAATGACAATTACCCATATCAGAACTCTGTCCATATCAAAAACTCTGAACTCTGAAACCTCTCAGAATCTTGGGAACAAAGTAACCTCCTATTGTCCTGTATTTTTCTCACTTTGTTTAGAAAGTGGGTCATATTTGCCCAGCTTATGGTCATTCTGAATATGTTTTTGGAGGCTATACTTTCATTTTTTAAAAATAATATATTAAGGAACGAATTTTCAAGCCGTGTCCTTGCACAGTACAATAGAACAAGGGGATTTCCTTCTAGCGCTGTAAATGGATTGAGTTCAATTACAAAAATGAACAGATGCAAACTGATTTTCAGAGCTGCTCAGCTCCCACCAATCCCTTTGAAGTTAATGAAAGCTAAGCGTGCACTTTTCAAAATCAGGACCCCTTTATTTAAGTGCTTATATATGAGTTTGTGTATCATTTTGTGTATAGCTAAATGTGAAAATTTGGACCATAGCTCTAGCATTTGTGTTTGCAAAACTAACCAAACTGTAAGTTGAATTCAAACCAATTCAGTGGTGATTGCCTGAGTTTTCAGGCAATCTGAAATAGATCTGTGAGTTCGTGACTTGACAGACTGCTTTGCAATATGTTGTTTACCCAGAAGTCTAGCAATTTAAATGCAGCAGCATATAATATATTTCACTGCTTATCAAAGCATACCAGAAGAAAGAGGGACAATCCTATTAAGATCCATATGACTCCATGTCAATAGCATCTTGGTTTGGCCTCTCAGGTAGATGTAGTTTAATTTGTGGCAGATCTTTGTGTGTGAAATTTCGGAGAGTTAGCTCTATCCTTTTCTAATTAGACCCTTCATTATATTAATTTGGAAGGTTTTGTATAAGAGCCAAAACTTAAATTTTTACTAAGGTAAAACTCTATGGAAGTTCTTAAAACTTTTGACAAAGTAAAGACTGTAGGATTTGTCCTTAAAATAAAAAAGATAATGCAGTAATTTATTCTGTGAGAGAGAGGAGTACCTGGTTTGTTATATATAAAGATATAGTTTTTGAAGCCTGCATATTTCACTAATTTCAAGTGTGCTATTTGTAGACAGTCATTAAATGATCTCCCTGCAACAAGTTGTTTTTCTTTAAAATCACCTTTCTATTTCCTTTGAGCTCTAGTACAGTACGTGTGATGTTTTCATAACTCTCTAACCACAGTACTTTTGAAGAGCTATCAACATAACGCAGTAGTGGTAATTTAGTAAACAAATTGTTCCCACAAACTCGTAACAGAAGATTGGTATTTTAAACATGATAACACATTGCACACATTGTAGTTCATGTAAACTTCCTGTGCCTGATACAAATTATATGTAAAAGGTCCAGAGAGAGTTTGGTGTTCTGTTGATTCACCTACAATGATATTGTATTGTACAGCATAAATAAGAAATGGCAGGCCAAATTCTGCCCTGATTATGTCTTTTTATTGACTTGTGTAGGGCTTGATCTGGCCCTTGTACTCTCTGCAATTCTGTTGACTTGAGTGTAGGGTTGGTCAAATGTTTTGTTGAAACTGTTTTGTTGTTTTTTATGGAAATTGGGTTTTTGACTAAACAACATTTTTCAAAAAAGTGTCTGTTTTGATGGAACATGTTGAGTTTACTTAAAAAAACTGAACACCCAAAAGCCAAAATATTTTGCTTTGTAAGTTCCACTGCAGTACCTCGTGGGAGTCATAGTTCAGGTGACTTATGTCCCCACTGTTCTCTATGAGAGGGCTCTGCAGGTGGACTTCATCTCCCATGATTCATCCTAGCCATGGGACTCCAATGATGCACTGACCAGCTCACTAACATGTCTACACTGCACACTTAGCCTGGGCTCTGACCCAGGCTTGAGCTCAAACACCCCTTCAATCCATAAGAACATACGAATGGCCATACTGGGTCAGACCAAAGGTCCATCCAGCCTAGTATCCTGTCTGCTGACAGTGGTCAATGCCAGGTGCTGCAGAGGGAGTGAAACTAACAGGTAATGATCAAGTGATCTCTCTCCTGCCATCCATCTCCACCCTCTGACAAACAGAGGCTAGGGACACCATTCCTTACCCATCCTGGCTAATAGCCATTAATAGACTTTACGTCCATGAATTTCTCTAGTTCTCTTTTAAACCCTGTTATAGTCCTAGCCTTCACAACCTCCTCAGGCAAGGATTTCCACAGGTTGACTGTGCTCTGTGTGAAGAAGAACTTCCTCTTATTTGTTTTAAACCTGCTGCCCATTAATTTCATTTGGTGGCCCCTAGTTCTTATATTATAAGAACAAGTAAATAACTTTTCCTTATTCACTTTCTCTACACCACTCATGATTTTATATACCCCTATCTTATCCCCCCTTAGTCTCCTCTTTTCCAAGTCCTAGTCTTTTTAATCTCTCTTCATATGGGACCCATTCCAAACCCCTAATCATTTTAGTTTCCCTTCTCTGAACCTTTTCTAATGCCAGTATATCTTTTTTGAGATGAGACCACCACATCTGTACGCAGTATTCAAGATGTGGGTGTACCATGGATTTATATAAGGGCAATAAGATATTCTCTGTCTTATTCTCTCTCCCTTTTTAAATGATTCCTAACATCCTGTTCGCTTTTTTGACTGCTGCTGCACACTGCGTGGACGTCTTCAGAGAACTATCCATGAAGACTCCAAGATCTCTTTTCTGATTAGTTTCCTGATCAGTCCACACACAAATCAGCCTGACTCGAGTCAGTAAGCACTAGGGACCTGGGTCCTAGGACCCTGGGGGAGGAGGGAGGTCCCACTGTGAGTTGGGTCCAGGCCCTGCCATTTTGCAGTGTGGACACAGGTCAAGCTGCAGACCTGAGTCAGAAGGTCTGTGTAGCACAGTTGGAAACATTAGTACGACAGTGAGACCCACGTCCAGCAATTGTAAACCCAGGTTTACAATGCAATGTGGACATTCAAACCAGGGGTCAGCAACGTGTCCATACACAGACATGAGTGTCCATGGTAAAATTTTGAGGTCCATGGTAATTTTTCAAAAAATTGAATGACTGAATGACATAACCGCCCCCTCCCACACCTCCCCAATGTCCATCACTAAGTATGGTAATTTTGTCAAGTGTCTGTCATGCAACCCCTGGCTCAAACACAGGCTTGGAAACACCAAGTCCATAAGTCCAGGTCCCAGAGACCTGAGCTTAGTCTACAGTGTAGATGAACCCTAAAAGGGGAGACTGGGGTGCATCACTAAACTGGGAGGAGTGGTAGATACGCTGGAGGGGAGGGATAGGATACAGAAGGACCTAGACAAATTGGAGGATTGGGCCAAAAGAAATCTGATGAGGTTCAATAAGGATAAGTGCAGGGTCCTGCACTTAGGACGGAAGAACCCAATGCACAGCTACAGACTAGGGACCGAATGGCTAGGCAGCAGTTCTGCGGAAAAGGACCTAGGGGTGACAGTGGACGAGAAGCTGGATATGAGTCAGCAGTTGTGCCCTTGTTGCCAAGAAGGCCAATGGCATTTTGGGATGTATAAGTAGGGGCATAGCGAGCAGATCGAGGGACGTGATCATTCCCCTCTATTCGACATTGGTGAGGCCTCATCTGGAGTACTGTGTCCAGTTTTGGGCCCCACACTTCAAGAAGGATGTGGATAAATTGGAGAGAGTCCAGCGAAGGGCAACAAAAATGATTAGGGGTCTGGAACACATGAGTTATGAGGAGAGGCTGAGGGAGCTGGGATTGTTTAGCCTGCAGAAGAGAAGAATGAGGGGGGATTTGATAGCTGCTTTCAACTACCTGAAAGGGGGTTCCAAAGAGGATGGCTCTAGACTGTTCTCAATGGTATCAGATGACAGAACGAGGAGTAATGGTCTCAAGCTGCAGTGGGGGAGGTTTAGATTGGATATTAGGAAAAACTTTTTCACTAAGAGGGTGGTGAAACACTGGAATGCGTTACCTAGGGAGGTGGTAGAATCTCCTTCCTTAGAGGTTTTTAAGGTCAGGCTTGACAAAGCCCTGGCTGGGATGATTTAACTGGGAATTGGTCCTGCTTCGAGCAGGGGGTTGGACTAGATGACCTTCTGGGGTCCCTTCCAATCCTTATATTCTATGATTCTATGATTCTATGTAGTCTGGCCAAGTAGCCCGGCCTACATGAGAAACCAGAGTATGAGATACTTTACTTACAAGTTGGGTGAGGCACTGCAGAAGCATTTCTGAATAGAAATATAATGGATTTTGATTTTTCACTGCAAAATATGGATAATTTACTTGAAAACGGTGCATGTTTGTTTTTGCCTTGTTTTCATCCAAATCTTCTGCAGGAAGAAAATCCTCATCAGAAGAAAATCCACCAGTGTTAGTTCTGTGTAGTTGCATGGTATGCAGGTGAGGGTGAAATTTTTGCCCACTGTGTCTAGCTTAATCTGTCCAGACATCTATAGCCTTTTTAAAAAAACAAAACAAAATCCTCACTGTTATTACAATCATTACACTGATGTAATGCAAAAATTGAAGGGAGCACTAATGCAGTTCAACCACGGCCAGGAACCAGCAGTCAGTATAACAACCACCATTTGGTCTAAACCTGCTCTGGTCAGGGGAAAATGCCAACAGCTGCTTATCTTTTTTTTTTTTTTTTGTAATCTAATGCTCTCGTTGTTTCTATCCACTGCGCTGGAACTGCTCACTTATAGCACGGTGGGAAATTTAAAAAAAAAAAGACTAATGTAGTATTTACAGACTTATCTTCCAACATTCTTCATCATGGGCATAGATGCATGTATGCTGATATCTTTGGTACTTTAAATACTCTTTGTTCAGTTCAGTACTCCAGGAGTCAAGGGCTTGATTTTTTTAAATTCAGATTTTGCAGCCTGTTTTAAATCTAATTATAAGAGGAGGCTACATATCTTCAGAATTACAAAAATGTGAAAGCAGTGTACAATAAGAGTTTCACTGCAAGTGCTTCCAAAGAAGAGTTATACACATGAAACTGGTACAGGAAGTGAACTATGAGTGTGGCTAGACAGATGAGCACGGAAGTGATAAAAGGGAAACTAGTTTATAAACGTAACCCTTTTGCCCATCAGAGTTGGCAGCAACAAGGGCCGGGTTCAGTATCTAGGGGTTTCATTCCAATAACACAATGCAAAACCGGCTCGAGCCCCCACCCAGTGACCTGGGACAAATATATACCACCCCCGGTGGGCACCTCCAAGAGGCAATACTTCCCCTCTCGCAAGCACAGAGTCTGAGTGTAGCAAAAAGCCTTTTAATAACAGAGAGAAACAATGTGGCATTATGTCGGGGAATGATAGGATTCATAACACAACCCATGAGCAAACCCCGTCCCCAAGCAAATTGGGGCGTGTCCTTTCCCTTTGGTTCTTGAGTTCAGCAACCCAAAATCATCCAAATTCCCAAAAGTCCAACAACCCAAAAGTCTCTGTCCCTGGTCGGGGCAGCCCCAGAGTTCGAAAGTTTATCTGCAGAGTTTTACCTCCCAACCCGGGTGGAGATGGGGGGGGGGTTAAGGGGCACCTTACGTGGTCCAAAGCTGATTGCCCCACCTCTCCATGGAGCTCCGCTCTGCCAGCCACCCCCATTAGCTGCTCCAGGCATCCAACAAACTGCTCTGCTCCACCAGCCACCCCGCAAACTGCTCCACAATATATCTTCAGGCTCCCCCACTACTTAACACAACACTCAGTGATTTCAGCTCTTAGTAAGTTTAGCTCTTTTGTGATTTCAGCTTGTGCACCGTTAGCCCAAAGTGAATTCAGCTCAGCAGCCTGTAACTAGACTCCTAATGGAATCAAAATTAGCTCTGATATTCCACAGTGGAGAGGAGGAAGTACAATTAGCATATAAGGTCCTCACCAGGGGGCCCATACCACCAAGCATTAATACCTGTCTCCAGCCTCTCTCTATTCATTGGGTTTTGGAACCCATGACCCTTGCCTAGCAAGTGCTACTTAGTTGATGGTGAGTCCCTCCATCATAACAAAAGGCCAAGTACAGTTCCACTGTCCTTGATTCACATAATCAGGATAATAACAGTTTATTCCTGCCCAATAACAGAGAAACTGGGGCTCCTACAGCAGCCAAAGTGACCTTCTAGGCAGGGTGGGTGTATCTATGTAAATGAGATCAGCCCCTGAAGTTCTTTTCCACAACCCACCATGACTCACCACCAGATGTCAGGGTAGAACTCATCCTGACTCTGCTTACATAAATGTTTGAAAAATAGCACTATGTCAGTGTTAAGTATTATTAAAACTATTATTGCAACACCACATTTCAAGGAACACGCTGATTTCTGCAGAATACAAATCAATGACAGAAAACTGTGGAGTGGTTTCTAATAACAAAAAAAAACAGGTTAATCAATGATATTCTCAATGGATAGCATTCAGACTTCCATTTTCATGAGGCAGAGTATTATAAAAGTTGTTCTGTTTTCCACTGTGCATGTGATGACAATTTAAATCCTCAGCCAAGTGTAAGTTCAGTGGGTCATTCAAAGCATTCCAAGTCCCAAAGAAATGTGTCAAATCAGATGGAAATGGTTCCTGCATTTCCCTACAACTGATCACCGTAGTATCTCAGTCATTAAGGAATTAATCCTCACTGTAGCTCTGTAAGGTAGGGAAGTATTGTTATCCCAGTTTTACAGATGGGGAAAGTGAGACAAACAGCGGTTAAGTGAGTTGATGAAGGTCACACAGCAAGTCTGAGCCAATGACAGGAATACAAATTGTATCAGCTTAGGCCCATTCTTAAATATTAATAATCTCAAGACACTACAAGATGATCCTTCTTCCCTATTCTATCTGAAGGGATGATCTCAGCATCAGGATAATTGCTTAACTCTTGTAGTCTTTTATTTTAAGTATTCTCGCCACAGCGAGATCTAATGGCCCAATCCTTCCCTTTCCTCTGTGCCTCCGGAGCTGCAGAACCAGGGAAAAGGGGTGGGCAAGATTTAGAGAGCCTACCTAGGAGGTCCACACAGCTCAGTTCCAGGGAGGCTCCCTGGGATCCCCCCACACAGCAGAGATTCAGTAGTGGGGCAGGGACAAGCTGGGAGGCAAGTGTCTCTGTCACTACATTGATCTACTGAATATTTCCCCCTGCAGAGTGAAAACACAGGAGCCGCAGGGGCTGCAGCAGCCTCAGGCCTGCATTAGTGGCTGCCCAGTGACTCTGCAGCTGCTTTGTGGCCTGAGGAAGAGGATTCCTTTCCACTATAGAACCCTCTTGCACCAAGTTCAGCTATTCAGCCTCAGCTTGGGGTGGGAGTAAGATTTTAAGCATATGTTTGATTCTAAACAATGTTACAATAAATAGGACTCGGACAGCCTGACTTCCAGTAGAAGCACAGATGTGCATCACTGAGTTTGTTATACAAATTTGTTTCTCTTTCCTTGTTTTGAATACAAACCAGAACATCCGGGCAGGAAAGATAAAGATTACCCACAAATTGACTGCCTGTGACCTTAGTGACACAGATGACGTTCTTAATAAATGTAACGAATAATGAATCCCTGTACTTCTCTTCCTCTAGTCCATATGTCTCCACTAAAGTAATAGCTCATGACAGTCTGCTTTACTTTCCCCTAGAAATATTAGAGAGGCAAGGTGAGGGAGGTAATATAACTTTTATTGGACCAACTTCTTTTTATTTGTTTCTTGCATTTGTTCAAGAAATGTCACTGTTAAGTTTGCTTTCTTTTTTTTTTTTTCCTGTTGTGGAGTTCCCATTTCAGATGGCAAAATTCGATCTCTTCCATTGTTGTTTGCAGTGTTGTTGTAGCCATGTTGATCCCAGGATATTAGCAAGGAAAGGTGGATGAGGTAATAAATAAATAAAAGATATTACCTCATCCACCTTGTCTCTCTAATATCCTGGGATCAACACGGCTACAACAACACTGCAAAAAAACATAAAAATATTGGCACAGGATGGATTTATGTGAATGTCCATATCTGTGCCATTGTGTTTTGTACACTAATGTTTCCCATGTCCTGTGTTGGATGAAAACTTTAAAAACTACTGCAGGATTACTGGATGAAATTCTGTGATCTCTCTTAGTCAGAAGGTTAGAATAGGTCAAAATGGTTCCTTCTAGCTTTAAAATATCTGAATATTAGCTTAGTAGACATAGGTCAGTTCCTAGTGGTCATGGGTCAACACAGCCACTGACACCTTTGTTAGTGATCTCAGTGGAGATGTCAGAAACTAAACACATGTGGAGAGTGAGTTAACCTCTCACCCCTTTTAGCTGGTCATGTGACACCAGGTTATCCCATATAGGGAGGACAGTTCAGAGAAGCTTGCTTTGCTGCTACTTCTGTTGTACCCATTTCAAGGATCCATTTCCAGGCCTATTCATACAGTAACTGTCACGAGTACTATATAGCTAGTTACTCAGAACCAAATTCACACTATTTTTTAACCAGAGAGAATCTCAGATTTTGGTATCACACATTACAAAAGGGTTGCCTGTGTAGCAAAGGTTTGAAGAGGACACTTCTGTGAGTCATGGTGGATGCTCTGAAGATATATGTAAACCAAATGCCCTATATTGTCTTTTCAAGAAACAGGTAAGAATGGCCCTGGACACAGATAGGAAGTGATGAATAAGAGACTCTGAGGCTCATCAGAAGGAAATACTACCTTTTGAAAGTCACAGGATTGTTAGCCATCAATATATGTGAAACCACAATAGACCTCATTTTGCCCTGATTGACTTGACTATGGAAGTAAAGGTAGAATTTGGACCAATAAGTATGACAATGTTGTTTAAAATGGCAGTGAATAAATAACTCTTGATGACACAGAGCGGATGTTTGGGGCAAAAAGCTATCTGCAGAAGAAACCTTTTAGAAATTGTTTGGTTCTTTATTTCCAGGATGTTTGCCGAACAAGGCAGCTGGATAAAACGTATGATTATTCAGCTCAAGGTTTTAGACTGCTTTCTGAACCAACACAAAAAGCATTTGTATTTACAGTTAGTTAGTCTCCGTTTAGACCAGTGGCAACTGAAAAAATTATCACACAGCACTGAAAATTTGAAATCTGTGCTTTGGAGTGGGCCAGTGGATTTAGCACTGGAACCCAGAAATTCCTGACTTCCGTTACTGTGATTTTTGGGTGACTAACTTCAGTCAACATTTTTGGAAGTGATTTTTTTTGGATGCCTAAATATTTGGGTAGTTGGTGGGGAACACCCAGGCCCTGCTTGTCAGAGGTACTGAGCTCTGACAGCTCCATTGACTGCAATAGGAGTTGTGGCTGCTTAGCATGCTTGAAAATCAGATACAAGGGGTTCCTGGTTGGACACTCAAATACTTTAGCACCCAACATAAAAGGCCACTTGCAAAACTTTTGACTTATGAGATTTGCCCAAAATCATACAGTGAGCGCTAAGCTTAAGGCCATGTCTGAAAACGTTGCTCTTTACTTCTGTGTCTGTTTCTCCCTCTGTAAAATTGGGTTAATATATGTCTACTGGATTTGGTTGTTCTGAGAATGAATTAGTTAATGTTTATATAGTGACTTTAAGATATCAAATGCTTTATAAGTAATTAATGTGATTATATAAATGAGTCTCAAAGTCAAGGCTGGGAGGAACTCTCACAGCACGTATCTGTTCAACAAGGTACTTAACTTATGGGAAAAATCAGAGGTGGCAGTTGCTAAACAAAACAGAAAGGAGGGCAGGTAACATGGAAGGAAAGGTTTGATAGAGAAAACAGTTAATATTTGCAAAAAGAAAAGGAGTACTTGTGGCACCTTAGAGACTAACAAATTTATTTGAGCATAAGCTTTCGTGAGCTACAGCTCACTTCATCGGATGCATTCAGTGGAAAATACAGTGGGGAGATTTATATACACAGAGAACTTGAAACAATGGGTGTTACCATACACACTGCAAGGAGAGTGATCAGGAAAGGTGAGCTATTACCAGCAGGAGAGTGGGGGGGGGGAAGAAAACCTTTTGTAGTGATAATCAAGGTGGGCCATTTCCAGCAGTTGACACGAACGCCTGAGGAACAGTGGGGGGCAGGGGAGGGAATAAACATGGGGAAATAGTTTTACTTTGTGTAATGACCCATCCACTCCCAGTCTTTATTCAAGCCTAATGTAATGGTGTCCAGTTTGCAAATTAATTCCAATTCAGCAGTCTCTCGTTGGAGTCTGTTTGTGAAGTATTTTTGTTGACGAATTGCCACTTTTAGGTCTGTAATCGAGTGACCAAAGAGATTGAAGTGTTCTCCAACTGGTTTTTGAATGTTATAATTCTTGACGTCTGATTTGTGTCCATTGATTCTTTTATGTAGAGACTGTCCAGTTTGACCAATGTACATGGCAGAGTGGCATTGCTGGCACATGATGGCATATATCATATTGGTAGATGTGCAGGTAAACGAGCCTCTGATAGTGTGGCTGATGTGATTAGGCCCTATGATGGTGTTCTCTGAATAGATATGTGAACACAGTTGGCAACAGGCTTTGTTGCAAGGATAGGTTCTTGGGTTAGTGTTTTTGTTTTGTGGTGTGTGGTTGCTGGTGAGTATTTGCTTCAGGTTGGGGGGCTGTCTGTAAGCAAGGACTGGCCTGTCTCCCAAGATCTGTGAGAGTGATGGGTCATCCTTCAGGATGGGTTGTTGGATGCGTTGGAGAGGTTTTAGTTGGGGGCCAAAGGTGATGGCTAGTGGCGTTCTGTTATTTCCTTTGTTGGGCCTGTCCTGTAGTAGGTAACTTCTGGGTACTCTTCTGGCTCTGTCAATCTGTTTCTTCACTTCAACAGGTGGGTATTGTAGTTGTAAGAATGCTTAATAGAGATCGTGTAGGTGTTTGTCTCTGTCTGAGGGGTTGGAGCAAATGCGGTTGTATCGCAGAGCTTGGCTGTAGACAATGAATCGTGTGGTGTGGTCAGGGTGAAAGCTGGAGGCATGTAAGTAGGAATAGCGGTCAGTAGGTTTCCGGTATAGGGTGGTGTTTATGTGACCATCGTTTATTAGCACCGTAGTGTGCAGGAAGTGGATCTCTTTTGTGGACTGGTCCAGGCTGAGGTTGATGGTGGGATGGAAATTGTTGAAATCATGGTGGAATTCCTCAAGGGCTTCTTTTCCATGGGTCCAGATGATGAAGATGTCATCAATATAGCGCAAGTAGAGTAGGGGCATTAGGGGACGAGAGCTGAGGAAGCGTTGTTCTAAGTCAGCCATAAAAATGTTGGCATACTGTGGGGCCATGCGGGTACCCATAGCAGTGCCGCTGATCTGAAGGTATACATTGTCCCCAAATGTGAAATAGTTATGGTTGAGGACAAAGTCACAAAGTTCAGCCACCAGGTTTGCCGTGACATTATCGGGAATACTGTTCCTGACAGCTTGTAGTCCATCTTTCTGTGGAATGTTGGTGTAGAGGGCTTCTACATCCATAGTGGCCAGGATGGGTGTTTTCAGGAAGGTCAAGATGGATTGTAGTTTCCTCAGGAAGTCAGTGGTGTCTCGAAAATAGCTGGGAGTGCTGGTAGCATAGGGCCTGAGGAGGGAGTCTACATAGCCAGACAATCCTGCTGTCAGGGTGCCAATGCCTGAGATGATGGGGCGTCCATGATTTCCAGGTTTATGGATCTTGGGTAGCAGATAGAATACCCCTGGTCAGGGTTCCAGGGGTGTGTCTGTGCGGATTTGTTCTTGTGCTTTTTCAAGGAGTTTCTTGAACAAATGGTGTAGTTTCTTTTGGTAACCCTCAGTGGGATCAGAGGGTAATGGTTTGTATAAAGTGGTGTTAGAGAGCTGCCTAGCAGCCTCTTGTTCATATTCCGACCTATTCATGATGACGACAGCACCTCCTTTGTCAACCTTTTTGATTATGATGTCAGAGTTGTTTCTGAGGCAGTGGATGGCATTGCGTTCTGCACGGCTGAGGTTATGGGGCAAGTGATGTTGCTTTTCCACAATTTCAGTCCGTGCATGTCGGTGGAAGCACTCTATGTATAAGTCCAGTCTGTTGTTTCAACCTTCAAGAGGAGTCCACCCAGAATCCTTCTTTTTGTAGTCTTGGTAGGAAGGCCTCTGTGGGTTAGTATGTTGTTCAGAGGTGTGTTGGAAATATTCTTTGAGTCGGAGATGTCGAAAATAGGATTCTAGGTCACCACAGAACTGTATCATGTTCGTGGGGGTGGAGGGGCAGAAGGAGAGGCCCCGAGATAGGACAGATTCTTCTGCTGGGCTAAGAGTATAGTTGGATGGATTAACAATATTGCTGGGTGGGTTAAGGGAACCACTGTTGTGGCCCCTTGTGGCATGTAGTAGTTTAGATAGTTTAGTGTCCTTTTTCTTTTGTAGAGAAGCAAAGTGTGTGTTGTAAATGGCTTGTCTAGTTTTTGTAAAGTCCAGCCACGAGGAAGTTTGCGTGGAAGGTCTCCCCACTGTATTTTCCACTGAATGCATCCGATGAAGTGAGCTGTAGCTCACGAAAGCTTATGCTCAAATAAATTGGTTAGTCTCTAAGGTGCCACAAGTACTCCTTTTCTTTTTGCAGATACAGACTAACACGGCTGCTACTCTGAAACCAGTTAATATTTGGTACATTGAGCCCTATTGGCTATATTAGAGCTCTGGGACATACTGTGCAACACATTAAACTTCTTATTATATAGAACAGAAACTTGAGATTAGATGTAAGAACTAGACACATTTGAGAAACTACCTGCTTTTAATTGTCCATCTGTGCCTTCTAGCATGCAGCTGCTGTTTAGACTGAGTACCTCTGCTTCCTGCTTTCTTAAACCCACTTTGTCATGTGCTCTTTGCCTTTTGTGTTTATGAAATACTGCAGGTGAACATGTTTTATTTGCTTTGCTTTTCCAAATACGTGCTTATGAAGAAATTTCCCCAGAGGCAAAAAATAAGATATGCCACAGAAAGAATGTCAAGAAAATGTAAAAAAGCGAGAAGATACTTGCCTAACCTTTGGGCAAGTCACACTACTTTTCTGTGCCTTACTTTCTCTGGACTTAGTTCTATGTGTGGAACTTGTACGCAGGTCAATAGGGGCTCTACAGGTGGAGGGCTGGCAGAATGGGGCCCTCTGGCTATAAGATGATGATAAAAAATTCTACCACCTACCTTGCAGGGATGGTGTGAAACTTAATTCATTTTCCCCCTCAAATGTCTTTATTAATGTTTTTTAGACACGAAAGGTATGAAAAGTTTGAAGTCCCACTATTTCTCCTCTACCTCTGGTTCTTTTTATCCATTTGTTCTCCCAGCTTATCTCTCTCTGTCTCTTTCTTTCCTGTGTTGCAGGTTTCCCTGCTTATTGGCTCTCACTAGCTGTGACAGAGAAAAGAGAATAAATAGAGTCCTGTAGGGCTTGAAGTTAGGCCTGATCCACTGATACAGAACAATAGCTAAAATCCTTCTTCTTGAGATGTATTGGTGTTCGTACATCTTTATATTACAATTTTTTTATTCATTTTAATGTAAATTCTCCCTTCTCACTAGCCAGGATAGATTATTTTTGCCAGTGTATCTCACAATAATAAACTGTAGAGTAGAGCTGGTTGACAGTTTTTCATTTTGACAGAAAATTGGGTTTTCAACTCAACCAATTTTCTGCATTTTTTTTCCTTTCTGAGGGGAAAAATGAGCATTTCTGTCAAATCTGAACATTTTGACTAATACATTTTGGTTTTTTCAACAAAAAGTCAATTATTTTCCACAGAAAAAAGGTTCCAATTTTCCAATCAGCTCTAACTGTGAGGCTACCATTGGGAGTCATGGAAGGGACTTACAAAGAATCCTAATTTGGTGTGGAACAAAGGGGGATTTGGATTGAAATGAGGGGTTCTGCTTGTAAAGAGGGAGAATGGACAGGCATCGGACGTTGAAAACTCAAATGTTTTTAAATTACTGTCAATTAATAGTTTTTTTTTTAAATAAGAGATTGATTGGAGCCATAAAAAGAACAGGAGTACTTGTGGCACCTTAGAGACTAACAAATTTATTAGAGCATAAGCTTTCGCTGAAGTGGGCTGTAGCCCACGAAAGCTCATGCTCAAATAAATTGGTTAGTCTCTAAGGTGCCACAAGTACTCCTGTTCTTTTTGCGGATACAGACTAACATGGCTGCTACTCTGAAACCTGTCACTGGAGCCATAGTATTTGCTAAAAGCAGATATTTGTTTATTTTGAAAAGTACTCAACAAATTTGATCTTTTGTAGATATTCAGATTAATATTTATTGAAAAAATTAGTTTTTACCACAAACCCAACCTAGCTACTGTAAGAGAAAGCTGAGATCTGTTTTTTCCTGTACATGATCAACTACATTGTTTAGTAAGTTCCAATCAGTTCCAATGTCAATGTGACTGCACAGATGTCAATGAAGGCAGAACCTTTATTACTAGCTTTATTCTCAGATCTCAGAAGAGTTTGAAGTACTGGGAGATGGAAAATGTCTTTTTCCTTGTAAATATTTAGTATAGAAGTGATATATAAATCATTGATACATTTGAATTTCAAGAAGCCAGTTTACACCACACTGCATGCTGCTCAACAGCAAATATATTTACTTCTGCACATCTGGAAACGATTCTTGTCCTTCTTCCTGCTATGGGGCCTTATTTACCAAAACAAAGACTTTTAAATAACAAAACAAAAGAAACCCCTCTCATCTTTTGTTTGAGTTATAAGTACCTAAAAATAAAAAGAATGTTAGTCATGTAGTTGTTTGGGGAATTTATTTACTTTTTATATATATATATGCTACGAAGCAAATTACTGGGATCTTTCCACCAATTCTTTTGTGTTCTGGATAAATTGCATTACACATCATATTGGAAAAGGATCAGATTCAGACTTAGTCAGTGGTTCACTTATGTACATCCAGCAGGGCATATACGGAAAAAATGGTTAGTGGATATAAAATTAGTTGTGAGCGCATGAGCTTTTCAGATACTACCCACTGCCATGGGTACCTCTGTTGTAGGGCACCTCTCCCACTCCCAGCAGTAGGACAAGAAAACTCCGTTTCCCTCATGGAATTTGCTGTAAATTGACCCCTCTAGGATGTGGCCTCTGAGGCATAGTAGTGAAATGGAGAGAGGAAGAGGCCTCCGCAACCCATCCTACCTCTGTGATGATGGTCTGCCCATTGACACACCCACACATCAGTGGCAGAATTGGCAAGTTTCCTGTACAGCTATTACAGAAGCATTCACTCTACAGATAAAGTAAAAGATTTATGGCACTCTTGTAAGGCTGTAGTATCAGCAGTGATTTCATTTATGGCTTCCTAAAGTGAGTGACAAAGACAAATTAGCTTGGCAATCAAATGGCAAAGTGAAAAGAGGCAAGTCAGTATAATACCTGCTCTGCCTGCCTTATGCTTTCCTATACATTTATGCAACCTTTGTATTGTTTCAGTGGCCCAATCCAAAAATAAAAGCCTGTCCAATAGATATGGGTCTGGATTCTCAGCTTCAGTCAGATTATGCTCCATGCACCTAAGGAAGTGAGTTTTGCAATTTCCTAACCCTGGGGTCATCTAGAGGTCAATCTGTTCCCCAGCATAACATAGAGTAGTTTTAGGGCTGTTCCAAATTATGCCCAACTGTCCACACCCAATGGCCATGTTCCAGCACTTGGGGATTAGCAGAGCACAGGTACACATCAGCATTTCTCTCAGCCTTTACACCAGAGCCAAAGAGATGGTAGGCATAGAGCCACTATGCCAGCTCTGCTCCACCTTGTGATTCCTTATATAATACAGAAGCCGGTTTATCTTGTTTTCCAGCCCCTCAAAAGAGGTGTAGTGGGGCTGAAAATCTGGCCTGAAGTTTTAAAAATTGTTGACATGCTCTGGTTGACTCAGGAATTTCCTAACCTTGATAGAATGCCTGCTAACTTGATACCACATAAAACTTTCAAATTTCCTTCCATAAAAGCAATGTGTTGATTACAGCACACTATATTTGTGCAATCATTTTATTTGACAGGACACTCATTTGGACACTGTATACATGAGCATCTCTCACTACCATAATAACATGTCTGCTGTATACAATCCCTTTCCATTGGCTGAATTCTTTTGGTCTTAAATGAGTTAAAACAAGACTACAAGTGATGCTCAAATAAGGCACATAGTGAACTCCTTCTGTAAGTACTATCTGTTTATTTATAGCACTGAGGTCTGTCTCACAATGTGTTTCATGTGCATTGTGATTATTTTGTTTACCTGTGAATCTACAAGGGTAGAAATTACCTGGAAGCACATTTTTTACATTCTCTAAATCCAACAGCCTCTGCTTCAGACAATGAGTATTTAACTGAGGTCTTTGATTATATCTTGAGTCCTGGTGCTCATTTGGCCATGATTACTAATTGTTTTGCGTTTCAACCTGCAGCTTCCATAAATGCACTCGTCAGATGTTACAGCTTGATTACACCACAGCAGTGGAAAATAACTGCTACAAATAAATTCTGGTAAAGGAGATATTTTTTTGAAATGTAGTTAGGAGCATGAGAAACATGCTCACTCGGATGCTTTGCAAATCAACCGTCACATAGTTTTGCAAATGCTTTAAACCTGCAGTGGTGTCAGACTTTATTGGTTCACATGCTGCCTTCTTAAAAAATGGTTATGAGGAGAAAGGATAGAATATCAAGTTGAAGTGCCACCCATGGTAAGAGTAAATATTACTGAGGAGATTTTAAAAAATGTCTATTGGTGTTTTTGTATCTCTGCACCTGCAAAGCAAGATGCTTAAGTAGAATGAGTCCAAGTGTACAGGCCTTAGAGGGAAAGGAAAAATGTAACTAGTATATTTTATATGCCTCTAAAATGGGTATGGAAAATTTATGGCTAATTTTAAATCCTATAGCTTGTGACATACCAGGGCTAGAAACAAGTGCCTCATTGGAAAGGAGGAATTCTTGCAGTTTCTACCTTTCAATGGGCCGCAAGACATTGGACCTTAAATCTATTACTGAACCCAGGCTGAATATTGCCCTTCCTTGGCCTCAGGACAGTGTAATTTTGGATGGAAACAGGAAGATTACATGCTTTGAAGGAGAAAGTAGGAATCATTCCATTGATATTATTATTTATTTTAACGGCAGCTGTTTGAAGCTGCCCAGAAGTTTGGAATGTTGGTGATTGTCTTGGGAGATAGATTGGAGGAGAGCGTGCAGGTCAGACTGTCAAAAGGTGCATGACTAATGCACTTTATCACAGCGCTCTGGCATTTATCTGCAGGATGTTTTCCTGGGGTGGTATCCATGGCAGAGAAATGTTGAGGCACAGCCAACTGAGAGAGGAGAGAAAAGCGAGTGTATGGACAGGAGTGATTTTCAGAAACAGCGGTTATTGTCTGCAAGACTCAGAGCTGAAGGTGAAGTCTAGCGGTGGAGGAACAAGGAACTGGAATGCAGAAGTTAAGAGAAGGGTGAATTGTGGGGAATCAGACTCTCCTCACCCACTTATCAAGTCACTAGAGCTTGATTAAAAGCAATAAACTTTCAGGGGTGGGCCCTCATGTTTGGAGGGGATCCGGGTGCCATTTTATCTCAATCTGTTCCTGAGCATGGTCCGGCATTTGGTCTCTTTACTTTTAGCAGGATGAAGGAATTAAATTCTCAAACGTGAGTTGTGGAGGAGAGGATCCCCCTACTTTACTGTTTTAACAAAGCAATAAATTTTCTCATAGGGAGGACACAGGTAATAAAAACCTTTCTCTAGGGCTCTGCATCAGCAGTTCTGGAAGCAGCACTTCCTCTCTGCAAGTGCTTGATGTGGGAATGCAAAGTCAGTGTAATGAAAAGCAACAATGGCTTTTATAGCAGGGCACGAGGCAGCGTTCAGCATTCAGGGAAGGCCCGTAAAGTCTCAGTTACTCCAGAGTGGAGAGGAGGTGAGAAGAGAGAGCCTTGTGCTTGAGGAGTTGGCCAAAGAGAACAGAGGTCTCACCCAGAACTCCTGAAATCATCCTCTGGAGTCTGAGAAGCGCATGGATTCCTACCAACTGCAGAGCCTGAGGCAATTAAAAAGAGAGGCCTCTACTAGTACAGAGGACTGCCTGATCCTGCCTGTCTCAGAGGACTTTGGCTTCTGTACCCTCCACACACACCCCAGCTTCCAAGAGCAGTTTAATTAAAGCAGGCTCCATAGCTTCACCAGTGTGGGGAGACTCAGCTGTTATATAATGCGCACTTTGCTGCTGCAACACCTGGGAGCCCAAGTGTAGAATCATAGAATTTGAGGCCAGAAGGGACCACCCAGTCATCTAGTCTGGCTTTCTGTCTGTCACAGGCTACTGACACCATCTAGCACCTGCACACTAAACCCAACAACTGAAATTTGTCCAAGATAAGAGACCCCTCAGGAGACAACTGTTCTGTGCCACAGGCAGGTAATAGGAGGGACCAAGGTATTCTAGTGCCAAGGCCCTTGCAATGGCAGGGAACGGATTAATGGACCAGGACCTCATTGTGCTAGGTACTGTACAAAACGAAAGGCCCAGCCCCCAGAAAGCCAACTATTTAGGAAAACTCAAGTAGGCAAGCCCCTGCCGTGGCTGATTTTACAATATACGCAATAGTGCCTGGTACATATCAGAAATCAGAATTAGTTTGTTTGCTCTATGAAACAAAGTTGTTATTTCTTTGTGATTCAGGGCAGAGGAGCCCTTCATTTTAAAAAAGGAAACTTCCTGTAACTCAGCTTCCTGAATAGCCCATTTGACTTGTGCTGATGTTCTCAAAATTCAGGAAATGCCTTGAAAAGTTTGTTTCACAACACAGAGCACATTACAACTGCAGCTGCAGTCCTTTCACCCAGAAATCTACTGTCATGTTCTATACAACTTGAAGGTGGCTCACAAAGATATATAATGTATAGGAGATTTCTGGGGGCCCTTTGCTGCTGGTCCTAAGAAATTGTTGCCAAAATTACGATATAATTTTTGATCATAAAACTGAAGTTGCAGCCATTGTGCTGTTATAAAAACTCTGCAGATATACAGTAATAATAATGAGGGACTGCTGGGAAGACCAAGCTTCCCGACCCATACTTCATATTACTAAGATATAGTCTCTGATACAAAAAATGTATAGAGGCAAAGAGTAGTTAATGGATCCGTTGCCCTTCCCTGTGTTATTAAAAACAGCATATTCTCCTGCACCACTCCTACCTTACAGTTATTCCATCATCATCATGGCGAATCCCAAAGGGACGTGGCCTCCTTACAAACCAAGTGCCACCAGATTGATCTCTGGCAAGATGCTTGTATATACAGTTTGTCCATCACTGTCAGTCTTGTTACACCACCAAAGCTTTTGGTACCCACCTGATCGCCAGCCATGCAGAGCGTTTCTCGGTACACATGCTTTGGAATTCATTGGTCTTCCGTTCTTATAATATGTCCATACCAAGGAAGCTCCCAAAACCAGGCCAGTGCTGATGGAGTCAATTGCTGGGTTTGGCTTTGAACATCATCATGCTGATCTTGTCCTGCCACTTGATATGGAGCAGCTGATGGAGACTACAAGAATTGAAAATATCAATCCAGTTTCTTCAGACTTCCTCAGCTTCCATGTTTCACTTCTGTACAATAGAGTTGGCATAACTGGTCCTATAGATCCATAGCAAGCTTAATATCATAACACCCCACAGAGGTCACTGAAGGGTCCGAACCATGGCAGCAGCTACTGCTGTACAAGCTGCCACATCTTTTGGGCATCCTCCAGCACTGTCTATGATGCTGCCCAAATATTTGAGAGCTACCAGCTGCTCAATGTCCTGTCTAAACAATTTAATAGTGAGCTGGTTGTACTCTGGAGCTGGAGGTTGTTTGGTAATGCCCAAAGATTTAGTTTTATCCAGATTAATAACCTGACCTGAAATGCACTGCTTCTTGCCTGGCCCAATCAGCCGCAGCAACTTGCCAAACTGAGCCAACAAGACAATGCTATCAGCGTACTCAAGATCTCAAAGCAGAATGATGTTCAGTCCAACGCCACCTCCAGGTGCCTCCACAAGCATATCCATCAACCAATAAATGCTGATATTGCACAACAATGGTGACAGAACACAGCCTTGCAGAACTGGAGATAGGAAACCATGCTGTGTATCTGGCACTGACTGAAATGCAGCTTTCTGTTCCATTAAAGCTATTTACAGTGTGTCAATGTCTTTTCAGATTAATCACAGGAGCTAATTCCATGTCTTAATATTAAGGTGACTGGCTCCGACTACCAGCTAGAGGATGTGGAGTCAGGCCCATTAAGGAAAGCCGGGTACCCGGAGAAGATGATGGGAACACCTTTCTGTAACTAAAGCCCAAGCTACTGACAGAGGGTAAGAGGCAAGAAGCCCTGCGGAGATCCTTGGGCTGAGGAATTATGCTCACTAATAGGGCTTCAGAGGCCAGGGAGCCTGCAACCTGCCTTTGAGAGCAAGACATTTGCTTTATGGTTAATTTCCTCTTTATTGTTCTGAGTTTGGAAAAATAAATAAAGCCCCGAGGCAAGGGGCTAAGGACTGATTTGATGCTGGCTGATTATTCTCCAAACTGGTGAACAAGTTCACGAGCTACACACAGGCTTAAGGTTAAGCACACACTTCAATTGCATTCCTCAACTGGAGCCTAAATTTGGACTTCGTGGTCCATCTATTAGCAATATCATCAATAGAATTCATCCAATTCATTAGCAATTATATTAGAACGGGCCTGATTTCCCCATTTCTTATAGCTGTTTTACCCTGATATAACTTCAGTGGAGTCACTGGAATTATTCCTGATTTACTCTGGTATAACTGAGAGCAAGGTCAGGCCTAATAACGCAAAAGAAAAAAGCAAACAGAAGAAGAAGAAATCCAGAGATGGAAACAACTCTGAAAGGTTCCACTATGTTCTTTAACAAAGTTCTCTAACCAGAGGCCTGCTTCCACCCAGTCTCCCTAAATCCTTCCTCCTCTTCCACCTATTCCTGTCATTCCCAACACACTCTATACAGTCTCCAGAAGCCAGGGAACTATGGTTCCATGGCTGTGATGTAAATCAACGGTGAGCACTAACTCTTCATAATGGAGTTCTCAGTGGCTGTATATGATTTGTGTAAACACAGCTGAATGAGTTGCCAGGGCAGCTTTCGTCCCTTCACAACTTGCATTTTATTTATAAATTAGGTTATTGAGATAAATGGTAAGAGGGAACCAGGTACTATCACCTTTTATTTAATATTGGTATTGCATTTATTTCACTTGACTGGCTCACTTCCCCTGACCAGTCAGTACTCACATCACAATATTAAGAGTCACCTTCTCCCTCTTCACAGCTTGATAGGAAAAGAGCAATAAATGCTAAATGGCAGTATCCTAGCTAGAGATGGTACTTGCAGGAGGATATTTTATCTCCCACTTCTGTGTATAGTTATAGAGTTCCATAAATGTGCATAGTACCTTATCAAACCTGTCAAAAAACAAAGACCCAGATCCTCAAAGGTACCAACTCCCACTGAAATTAATTTCAATGATGTTAGTAGGGTGACCAGATAGAAACTGTGAAAAAATGGGACAGAGGATGGGGGGTAATAGGTGCCTATATAAGAAAAAGTCCCAAAAAATGGGACTGTCCCTATAAAAACAGGACATCTGGTCACCCTCGGGGGCCTAAACGCCTTTGAGGGTCTGTGCCTAAGGCCCTGCCTTGTGGAGATCATAAGATAAATCAGGCAAAGAATACATGGGACATCAGCTCAAATGAAAGATGATATAGAGAAATAATCATGAAGGAAATTGATGATGGAGGCATTAACTAAGGATGTTGGTTGGAAAGCCCTCTGAGGGATTGGTGTAGCAAATGTATACCATCAAAAGTAGAGGATACAGACTGAGGTCAAGGTGTTGTTGCCATAGGACCATTAACTTTAACTACACAGCCTTAATGTTGCAATAACATCATTTTTGTGTGTTACATATTATATATAATTAAAGAGTTTTTTCTTAATACTATAACATATATCAGGGGTTCTCAAACTTCATTGCACCGTGACCCGCTTCTGACAACAAAAATTACTACAGGACCCCAGGAGAGGGGACCAAAGCCTGAGCCCAACCACACCCCACCACCCTGGTGTGGGGCAAAGCCAAAGCCCCACCTCCCCAGGCCAGGGGGCCAAAGCCGAAGAACAAGTGCTTCAGCCCCAGGCAGGGGTCCTATAACCTAAGCCCTGCCGCCCAGGGCTGAAGCCCTCGGGCTTGGGCTTTGGCCCCTAAGGTCCCAGCAAGTCTAAACCAGCCCTGGTGACCCCATTAAAATAGAGTTGTGACCCATTTTGGGGTCCCAACCCACAGTTTGAGACCAGCTGGCATATACAGTTCCAAAGAGACTTTTTTGATTAAATACTGTGGAATATGTTGTAGTATAGCCTTGGCCTTGCAGATGAGCAGAATGTGAGTTCTGAACAACAGGAAAGAGTGAAGTCCAATGCTGTGAACAAGCGTCAATCTCTTGTCTTGTAGCCAAAGAGGTAACACCTGGATACGTACATTAGGCATTGATGCAAGATTTATAGATATCAATCACCATGTAAGTCCATATGGAGTGCTCTTGAATAATTCTACTAAGTATTTTGAACTGACTGCATGCAGTAGTAATTATAAGGGTCATATCACCTCTTCCTGCTACAGCACAAATAGTCAATCCTTCAATCAGTATGTATTATAACCTTGACAACATATTCCCATTTTTAGAAGATTGTATGCCTCCCTTGAGCATCAATGCACAAAAAGTTTCCCTTGATTCATTACACCTACAGCTGTCTTTCGTATGAAAGGAAATAAGACAAAATCTAGCTGTAGTCTAATTTTGTTACGCAGATAGAATCTTTCCTGCTGGGAGCAGCTCAGTGATGATAGTTGTAGTTATCGTCAGTGATTTAAACAGTAATGGATAAATTTTTAAGGTGGGCACTGAAATTGTGCCCTCAGAATGTGTGAACATCCCGTGTTTTCCGCTTAAGCCCTGCGCTTGTGTGAAAAGGCCTGTGTGGGTACAAATCAGGTAGTTCTCACATGGCTGCTTCTATAGATGTTGTTATATCTTTCCATAGTTGAACTTCTTTCTTGTCCTATGTGGGTGGCTTGTACGTGAAATATTTTGAATAGATAGTCTTACAAATCCCAACAACTTCAAATACCATGCGGGAAAAGGTGAAAAAACAAAGCATACAATAAGGCACAGTTCTGCAACAGCAGGGCACTGAACTAGGTGACTGAATATTGTGGTTCCTTTTCATCTCTAACTGCTACGGGTCTAATGTCAGGGAAATATGACACTAACTTTTAGAGGGAGATTTTATCTAAATGCCAATTCACTGTTTAATTAGATCAGATTTCTATGCAAACATGGTCATGCCACCGTAGGATATGCAAAGAGCCATTTCAAGATGAGACAAGCCCAGCAAGGCATCTACAGGCATGTCAAGAGACTTCTTTTAGGGGTTGCCTGTTAAATCTGTTGCTTGTGGACCTCAAGGACTTGTCTACATTAGGAAAAAGGTGTGTTTTTAATGTTTGCTAACACGTGATAAAATCCTAATGTAAACAAATCAACTGTAGTTTTAACATGTTTTAATTGATGAAGAACTTTAGAAAAGCCTAGAATTTACTTTGACCAGCTAACACATATTAAAAGTAAAATTTGCCTTGTCTATACCAGGATTTTAATACATATTGAAAACACAACTTTTCTCTTAGCAAACACAAGGTCAAGGTACACAAATATAGGGTCAGGTTCTCCACCGCGTTGCACCTGTGCAAAGTGGGAGTGAAATGTTTGCACATCTGAATGGTAGCAATTTCTATCCCCTTTACACACCCACTTTGTAAATGACTGCCTGAGGGACAAGGAAGCAGAGAATCAAGCCCAGTGAGTTCAAGCATCAGATGAGGACTCAGCTTAGCTGATGGGCGTTACTCTTCTGTTTAGCTAAAGAATATTTAGTGCTATGAAAGGTGCCAGGTAAACACTCCAAAGACTGAAATCTTCTGTAAAGAACTGTGTGGTACAAACACCAGCGTGGGGTATAATATTCCAAACTTCTTTCCCATTGTGCTTCACTCCAGGACTGGAAAGACTCCCTCTCTGCCTAGCCCTTGACTCTGCTGACTGGTTAACTCTGCCACTTGAAAGATAGATTTGTTTCCTGCAGTGCTGCTGGAGATTTCTTCAGAGTTCAACTTTAATCACACTTCACCATCAGACTGTATCACCTACAATAAGCTCATATACCCTATCAATCACTCTAATCGCATTGAATCAAGGCCGGAGAGCCTGGGTTATTTTTGTTTTGTTTTATTTTGTTTTGAGAGGGTGTGACTTAAAATATTAGGGCGTATTTTTTAATTGAACAGCTCTCCTCAGCTCCATAGAACTGTCTGTCTGTTCGTTTGCTTGTTTCTAATTAACAATGATTGTTTTCTAACACTTGTAGGAAACCAAATGACATTTTGAAAGCCTTTGTCACCCTTTTCCTAATATGGTTTCAAAGTCAATCTAGTTAGCACTACACCTGTGGTATTTTGATGAACCTGACCAGCTTGGCAGGTTCTTGCACAGGTTTACTGACCTTGAAATGCGAGTGCTGCCTCCGGCATTTGTTCAGCTGCATTTTCCCCTGTTCTGAGGAAGAGTGCTGTGTAAGCTTGAAAACTTGTCTCTCACCAAAAAAACGTTGGTCCAATGAAAGATATTTACCTCGCCCACCTTGTGTCTCTCTCCCACCGCTTCAGAGATCCGAAAAAGCCAGTGGGCACCTCCCATCACTCAATAGCAACAACCCCTCTGATTAATTCATGAGTGACTTCTGGAGGATACTGCATCTAATTCTTGGCCCATAGGATGATCATGATGACACAAGGCCCTGAAGATGGAAGAGGGGTCCATAGGGATCCTACAGGGCTCAAAGGTAGTGCTGTGTAATATGCAAAGGCTTGGTTTTCCTTTGCAAAGGGTGATGTATACACACACACATACACACGCTTCAGTCTGCTTAGATTCTTGCCTTTCTCCATCCTACCTCAAGTTCAGTGGACCTCTATTCACAAATCTATTTTCATCTCAAAACCCTATAAAACTGCACTGTCCTGATTAGAAATAGACCAAAACCAAAATCCAGCTCCAAAATCCTTGGGACCCTAGGAAGGTCAGGATCTGAAGTGGAGCCAGATCCAAAAGATGGATCTGGTTCCTCTTTTTTAAAAAAAGCTGAGCCAAAAACCAAAACACTCTTTGTTTTGTTTTGTTTTGTGGTGGGGAGGGGAGGGGAGGGGTGCAATTCAAAACTGGATCCAGTGGTTGTAGTTCCTATAGCTTATTTCAGTGCAAAACCATCAATAGACCCAGATCCACCTGAAAATTAGTGCCAAGACTTTCCAGAGCTATAAGGTAAATGGAAGCTGCCAGGTGCGCAGTACTTATGAAAATCAGGTAGGTGCCTACAAATAGATTCAGGAGCCTAAATTGTGAGTTTCTATTCTGAGAAACTTGGCCAGGATGGCAAATGATTCGTGGCACTTTAGTAAATCCTTCACCAAGCATGGCGTGGGATAGAAGTTGGTAATAAAATTGAGAAGAGCCACATAGTTTCACATTTTCTTGGGAACATTTTTTACATTTCTACACAGAGAAAAGTATTTAAAAGTATGTGTGTCTGGGTGTTTGTTTTCAAGAATCAAGATTATCAGCTTTCTCCTACTGTACTACACTGTTCTGGTATTGTGAAGCTCATAGACTCAAAGATTTTAAGTCCAGAAGGGCACAGCATGATCATCTAGTCTGACCTTCTGCATGTTGCAGGCCACAGAACCTCACCCACCCACTCCTGTAATAGACCCCTAACCTCTGGCTGAGTTACTGAAGTCCTCAAATCATGGTTTAATGACTTTAAATTACAGATGATCCACAATTTATACTAGTTTAAACCTGCAAGTGCCCATGCCCCATGCTGGAGAGGAAGACAAAAAACTCCCAGAGTCTCTGTCAATCTGACCTGGGGGAAAATTCCTTCCCAATCCCACATGTGGCAATCGGTTAGACATCATTGAGCATGTGGACAAGGCCCACCAGCCAGACACCTGGGAAAGAATTCTCTGCAGTAACTCACAGCTCCCCAACGAGCATAAATTTAGAGGGTATGTGGGCAACAGGAAGCTGATAGAACAAAATCACTCACACTCAGCAAAGTCGGTAGGTATGTGGAACCCCTTCTGAGCAGCCAACAGGGAGAACCCATAGTTTTGTGTGTGCTTTCAAGTTTGAATTTTGAATCTAAAATTATCATACACAAATTGGACAATGGGTGGTTAGCCCAAAAGGCTTAAAACCCCCCTCCCCCATTTATTATTATTTTCCTGTTGTTTTAAGTCAATCACATGATTTTGCGGACCCACTTTCAATGCTTGGGATTGGCATAAGAGAAACAACTTGCAAACTTCTCCATTAAAAATGACTTAAGTGCCAATCTTTTCAAGGCTGTTCGTATAAATACAGCATGGCAGCAGAATTTTTGTTGCTCCATTTGACACTGACTTGCCAACAGCACTTGCACTGTTCACACAGCCCATTTGTTGTTATAATATTTATTTTAAATGAAACATGCTGTATATGTACCCTATTTAAAATAATTAAGGAAATTAGTTCCTGTGTCAGTCTCTCAAGGCTCTAATGCAGTGCCATATTTATTATGCTGCAAAAAATATCGCTAATCACAAATAACGGCTTCATAAATCATGAGATATTGTATTGATCCTGAATTACTGCAATTTAAATAGTTTCAATATTTAAAAAGGAAGAATGCAAATAACTGCTCATAGGTCACCATGCTTATGGAATGGAAGGTTCTCATGCCACTAATACTACAAATAAATGAACCCAGGTTCAAAATTAAAGACTTATGGGTAAAACGCAAATGTTTAGCTAGTACCCGGCCTTGCCCTTTGTAGATATTTTTAACTCACATGTCCTTAGAAGTGGGAGTATACAAACATTTTCCAGATTCTTACAACTGGTATTACTTTTGCGTTTACCTTAATATGTCCTATATTAGCTGTAATCCATGCATTTATTTGCTTGTGTACTCTTATTTCCTTTGGAATCTCCATCTGCTGTGGAAATACCCACCACTGGGTGCCAGGATGGAGAAAAAGGTGACAGTTTCTGCACAGAGTCCTTATCTATCTGCCTTTATCTATCTATGGTATTTATAAGCTGTCAATCAATATCTAGGGGTTACTTTTTTTTTAAGAATTAAAACTGAAATGGACTCTGATCTTGCTTTCTGGTGGGAAGCCCCTAAAACTTAACTTGGTTTTATTTTCTCTCTTTCCCTCAGCCCACCCAGCTCCCTCATCTTGAGTCTTTATTTCCTGTTTTCGGAAATAGGCTCCTACAGAAAAGTGGGGTTTGCCTTGGGCTGTGAGAACTGCCAGACAATGATTTATTCTGAACCCTTCTGGCAATGATGACCTGGAAGCGCTAGTAGCGGTCCCTTGATAAATACTGAAGAGAGGGTTGGTATGATTTCCTTGTAGGATGGAGTTCACTCTGCCCCCATGATATATTGTAAACTATCCTTGCCAGAGACCACTCATCTTGGGAACTCATAAAACTACTTCTGAACAGCAAATGTTTTACCTCATTGCAACAAATCACAGCATTTAAAAAAAAACCACACATTCCCAGGGGAGGAGACCTCAAATTTCAGGGGTCTTCATCCCCTTCCCACACTTCATATGATATAAACTGAACTATGTGCTGAAAATTAACATACTCAGTAAATTCTCAAGAACAAAATATGCATTTCTACATAAATGCATATTTGTTTGCCAAGTGCTGTTGCCTCATTCCTAGATGGAGAATGATAGATTCCTCAGTCCTTCACACATGGAATTTACAGGATTATAGGATAAGAGGAAATTCCGTGGGGAACCCCTTGCTAAAATATTAGTAGCACATTACTGTCTTCAGTAAGGGTGTTCCATAATCTAGGACCCAGCACTGAGAATGCCTTTCCACCATCTCCTGGAAGGATGTTTCATTCTGGGTACAAATAATTGCTGTGTCCTCAATGAGTGTCATTGTCTTAAGCCTCTTCTGCATTGGGAAAATGCATCTTTGTTAGAAAACATGTTGATTAACACATTTGAGTTAACATGAAGTGCTCAATTATTTTGTCCTTAGTGGAGATAAGAACAAGTCCTATTTAAAAACATGTTAGCTGGTCGTGGTTACCCTTAAGAGGATCCTAAAGTTCACCAGGACTAGCTAGCACATTGTTAAGCAGAGCTTGTTCCTGTCTACTCTAGATGCTAAAAGAAAAGGAGTACTTGTGGCACCTTAGAGACTAACCAATTTATTTGAGCATAAGCTTTCGTGAGCTACAGCTCACTTCATTGGATGCTGTAGCTCATGAAAGCTTATGCTCAAATCAATTGGTTAGTCTCTAAGGTGAAACAAGTACTCCTTTTCTTTTTGCGAATACAGACTAACACGGCTGCTACTCTGAAACCTCTAGATGCTAAGTTGCTTTAACATCCTATTAACTAAAATGTTACTTAATATGTTTTCCAATGTGTTGCATTTTCCCTCTATAAACTTGGACTCAGAAGATCATGGATTGAGAGTTGGCCTAGAAAGCAGCTTGGACATCTCATATGAGACTAAACTAATGACCCATGAGGCCTCGATAAACTCTACTGTGTAGAAATTAATTATGAAATGTCCTGAGATTTCCAATAGATTATGCAACATTATGTACTCCAGGTTTTTTATAAGGAGCAAGGAGCACACACAAGGTCTAGTCGAACAGATTAGATACAGCAGTGACAATACTTTTTAACTGAAAGCATATAAAGTGGAAAAATCTACTAGATTTACAAGACTATCTTAAAGTCCAATTTAATAGCAAAAAGTATAAAACTCAAGTGCTTCAAAATACAAACATTTCCCTTGACTCCAGGAGAATCTTTGATCTCAGTTTTCAGAGTAGCAGCCGTGTTAATCTGTATCCGCAAAAAGAAAAGGACTTGTGGCACCTTAGAGACTAACAAATTTATTTGAGCATAAGCTTTCATGAGCTACAGCTCACTTCATCGGATGCATACAGTGGAAAATACAGTGGGGAGATTTTATATACACAGAGAACATGAAACAATGGGTGTTACCATACAGATTGTAACAAGAATGATCAGGAAAGGTGAGCTATTACCAGCAGGAGAGCAGGGTGGCGGGGAGGGGGAAATAAACAATTTTGTAGTGATAATCAAGGTGGGCCATTTCCAGCAGTTGTCAAGTGGGGGGGGGGAATAAACAAGGGGAAATAGCTTTACTTTGTGTAATGACCCATCCACTTCCAGTCTTTATTCAAGCCTAAGTTAATTGTATCCAGTTTGCAAATTAATTCAAATTCAGCGGTCTCTCATTGGAGTCTGTTTTTGAAGTTTTTTTGCTGAAGAATTGCCACTTTTAGGTCTTGCAGGGGCATTGCTAGTATGTTTGGAGTGGGATGCATCAGAAGAGAAGTTATTCAGATTTGACTTTAAAAAGACATAAACACTTATTGGAGATTTACAAGATGCAATTGTTAGGTAATGAAAAACATGGGAAATGTTCTTATTTGACTGCCAAATGTGTATTCACTGTGAAATGTTCCACTTAGAAATACAATGCAAATTGAGCTCTACTAATGAAAGTGCATTCCCTGAAACTAGGACGTGTCCCCTGACAGCTATTACAGTAGTAAATAAGGTCAGTATTTCCTATTATACCACACACTACAATAATTACCTATTCTAAGTGAAGTCATATTTAGCTGTTATATAAAGCTTTTCTTCTGGTGATCTCAAAGCACTTTACATGGGAGGTTAAGTATCACTATCCTCATAGTTGGGTAAACTGAGGCATAGGGAAGTGAATTTACATTCCCAAGGTTGCCCAGTAGAATAGAATCCATGTTTCCTGAATTTCAGGCCAATTCCCTATCCACCAGAACACATTGCCTCACAGGAATGCCATTTTGTAGTAGTTGTAACTAAAGCATTACTATTTTTAATGGTAATTACTGTGATGAAATTGAACACTTTCTTGATTGAGCCTTCTTTGACAGGTTTCAGAGTAGCAGCCGTGTTAGTCTGTATTCGCACAAAGAAAAGGAGTACTTGTGGCACCTTAGAGACTTACCAATTTATCTGAGCATAAGCTTTTGTGAGCTACAGCTCACTTCATCGGATGCATACAGTGGAAAATATAGTGGGGAGATTTTATATACACAGAGAACATGAAACAATGGGTGTTACCATACACACTGTAACAAGAGTGATCAGGAAAGGTGAGCTATTACCAGCAGGAGAGCAAGGGCTGGGGGGACGGACCCTTTTGTAGTGATAATCAAGGTGGGCCATTTCCAGCAGTTGACAAGAACATCTGAGGAACAGTGCGGGGGGTGGGGGGGGAGGGAATAAACATGGGGAAATAGTTTTACTTTGTGTAATGACCCATCCACTCCCAGGCTCTATTCAAACCTAAGTTAATTGTATCCAGTTTGCAAATTAATTCCAATTCAGCAGTCTCTCGTTGGAGTCTGTTTTTGAAGTTTTTTTTGTTGAAGTATTGCCACTTTTAGATCTGTAATCGAGTGACCAGAGAGATTGAAGTGTTCTCCAACTGGTTTTTGAATGTTATAATTCTTGATGTCTGATTTGTGTCCATTTATTCTTTTACGTAGAGACTGTCCAGTTTGACCAATGTACATGGCAGAGGGGCATTGCTGGCACATGATGGCATATATCACATTGGTAGATGTGCAGGTGAACGAGTCTCTGATAGTGTGGCTGATGTGATTAGGCCCTATGATGGTGTTCCCTGAATAGATATGTGGACACAATTGGCAACGGGCTTTGTTGCAAGGATAGGTTCCTGGGTTAGTGGTTCTGTTATGTGGTGTGTGGTTGCTGGTGAGTATTTGCTTCAGGTGTGGGGGGCTGTCTGTAAGCAAGGACTGGCCTATCTCCCAAGATCTGCTAGAGTGATGGGTCATCCTTCAGGATAGGTTGTAGATCCTTGATGATGCATTAGAGAGGTTTTAGTTGGGGGCTGAAGGTGACGGCTAGTTGCATTCTGTTATTTTCTTTGTTGGGCCTGTCCTGTAGTAGGTAACTTCTGGATACTCTTCTGGCTCTGTCAATCTGTTTCTTCACTTCAACAGGTGGGTATTGTAGTTGTAAGAATGCTTGATAGAGATCTTGTAGGTGTTTGTCTCTGTCTGAGGGGTTGGAGCAAATGCAGTTGTATCGTAGAGCTTGGCTGTAGACAATGGATAGTGTGGTGTGGTCTGGATGAAAGCTGGAGGCATGTAGGTAAGTATAGCGGTCAGTAGGTTTCTGGTATAGGGTGGTGTTTATGTGACCATTGCTTATTAGCACAGTAGTGTCCAGAAAATGGACCGCTTTTGTGGACTGGACCAGGCTGAGGTTGATGGTGGGATGGAAATTGTTGAAATCATGGTGGAATTCCTCAAGGGCTTCTTTTCCATGGGTCCAGATGAGGAAGATGTCATCAATGTAGCACAAGTAGAGTAGGGGCTTTAGGGGACGAGAGCTGAGGAAGCGTTGTTCTAAGTCAGACATAAAAATGTTGGCATACTGTGGGGCCACGCAGGTACCCATAGCAGTGCCGCTGATTTGAAGGTATACATTGTCCCCATTGACATGGTAACTGGTCTAGTGGATAGGAAAGAAGCAGTGGATGTGATAGATCTTGATTTCCATAATGCATTTGATGTAGGTCCACATGACATTCTCATAAGCAAACTAGCGAAATGTGGTCTAGATGAAATTACTATAAAGTGGGTGCAAACTGGTTGAAAGACCATACTCAAAGAGTAGTTATCAATGGTTGGCTGTTAAAATGGGAAGGCATGTCTAGCAGAGTCCTGCAGGGGTCAGTCCTAGGTCCAGTACACTCAATATTTTCATTAATGATTTGGATAATGGAGTGGAGAGTATGCTTATAAAGTTTGCAGGTGATATCAAGCAGATGACATCAAGCAGGTTGCAAGCTCTTTGGGGGACAGGATCAGAACTCAAAACAAACTTAGCAAATTAGAAAATTGGTCTAAAATCAACAAGATGAACTTTAATAAAAGACAAGTGCAAAAGTAGTACGCTTAGGAAGAAAAAAACCAAATGCACAACTACAAAATGGGGAATGATTGGCTAGGTGGTAGTGCTGCTGAAGAGGACTGGGGGCTAAGTGGATTACAAATTGAATATGACAACAATCTGATGCAGTTGCAAAAAAGGCTAACATCATTCTGGGGTGCTGTAGTTAAGACCTGGGAGGTAACTGTTCTGCTTTACTTGGCACTGGTGAGACCTCAGCTGGAATATTGTGTCCAATTCTTGGTGCTTCACTTTAGGAAAGATGTGGATGAACTGGAGACTGTCCAGAGGAGAGCAACAAAAATGATAAAAAGTGGAAAGGATTTTAAAAAATATGTTTATTGTATGTTTAGTCATGAGAAAAGAAGATTGAGGGGGAACCTGATAACGGTCTTCAAATAAGTGCTAGGGTTGTTATGAAGAGGACAGTAAACAATTGTTCTCCTTGTCTGCTGAAGGTAGGACAACAAGGAATGCTTAATCTGCAGAGAGATTTAGGTTAGACGTTAGGAAAAACTTTCTAATTGTAAGGGTAGTTAAATTCTGGATTAGACTTCCAAGGGAGAATTTGGAATCCCCAGCATTGGGGATTTTTAAAAACAGGTTACCTGGCTTCAGTGTAGACACTCACTACAGCAATGGGAGAACCCCTCCCATCACCGTAGTTAATCCACCTCCTGGAGGGGTGGTAGCTAGGTCAAAGAAGACTTCTGCTGTCAACCTAGCACTATCTACACCAGGCATTAGATCAATTTAACTGCATTGCTCAGGCATGTGGATTTTTCACACTCCTGAGGGATGTCGCTGGGTCAACCTATCTTTTTTGTGTAGATCTGGCTCAGATTGTACAGTGCACGTTCTGATAGGCAGCTCTAAAACAGATGCAATGACAACAGGACTTTATCAAACAGCCAGGCAGCCACAGGAGAGCACAGAATAGGACTGTCAAAGGTATCCCTAATTAATGAGCTCATATGCAAATAATTTTAGAGAAGATGTCCAACCTGAAATTTTGACCTTGAGCTACCACTTCCCAAACATTAATTTATACAAGAGGAAAACCTCCTAGAAATAAACTTCTATCTAGGTGAGAGCCTCATAAAGATATATAGTCATGCCAAGAGGGGAGATATGGGTGAAGAGGATTCACCCATCTTGCAGAGTTCCACCTCAGTACAAAGAATTCTTCAATCAGCATATCTAAGAATAACGTAAACTCTCAGTAAAAAGAGAGTACTGCAACCTGAGCCTTTGGAATTGGGCTTATCCCAAAACTGAACTCCCCTTAAATTAAGAACTTTCCTCAGGTACATTTGGCCATATTAATCCATATACTTCATTGGACTTATCCCAGGGATAAATTTAATCCACTAGCTCTGAGTTTGGAAGAAGAAACTACCAGCTAGGGATGCTTGAAGTACAAAGCAGCTTTGATTTAAAACCAAAACTTTTGTAAAGACCTGGATTTTAGTAGTGTTATAAACCAGACTTGTTAGCCACAATTCTGTGGTTATTGAATGACTAGCATGAATGTTTAATATTTGTGAAAGGTGATCCAGCCATCCACTGAAGTCTGTGCTCCATTAGAAGTAAATGGAAGTAAGCTACTTAGTGATCCCACAAAATAGCTTCCCCTAAGGTAGAAGACAGTTGGAGGTAAGGGAGCCCAGAGGATCATTGAACAGGTCAGGGATTTCTGACATTTTTAATGGCTCAGAGCCACTCTTGGTCCTTTACACAGTGGACCTCCTTGTAGTTAACCTTAGTCCTAAATAAGATTACTGGCTGTTTTGTTGACAGATAGAAGTGATTCTTAGACTAGGCATACTTAGCAAAATTGTAAAGAAGGGCTTTGCTTGTTGTTTGACCATCAGTAAGTATAAGCATCAGTCTTAAGTTAAACCTATAATAACAGAGAACTAGACAGCTTGTCAAGTCTTAGAGCAGCTTGATAGAAGCCAGGGTAACCATCTGCTCTGACAGCTTTAGTAGCAGAAATCCCATAGATTGCTTCATAAGAGTTAACTAGTTTAGGAAAAGAGGTCACTGTTAGGTCTGGATTAGTTAACGTGTTAGGTAACTCCCAACGGTCACTAAATCAAGTTAAAGATGTTAACCTATATCTACACTAGGCTGAAGGTGAGAGTGAATTAGCTAACTCTGGCCTAATCTCAACCTCTTTTCCCAATGCAGTAAATCTTTTAAAACCTGGCACAGGATTGAGCCATGCAAATGATCACTTTCTTTTTGCTAGCATTTTTGTGCAAAACCTAGTATTCATGTTGTGTTTCATGATTATCCTTTAAGGGAAGTAAAAGCAAAATTTCATGTCTTCTGTTACTACCAGCAGCTTTTGAGGGCGAAAAACAGTGGTACTAACCATGAGCCAAATTTCACAGATTAAAAAACAAACTGCAACAGGAAAATGTTTCAAAATGTTAATATGCCCCAACATGGCCAAACTACATGTGGGTCTTTCTAGGACCCCCACCCCTGAATTTTGAAAAAATGATACTGCAAGGAGTAGACTTTCTACACCTTGGCTTAAAAACTCAAAGCATTTGAGGGTTCTCACCACGCAACTAAAGCTCTATCTTGTTCATCTGGAAGCCCATTAAATTCCTTTACGCAAGTGAGGTGCCCTGCAAGGTCTTTTCTGCCAAGAGTCTGACTGGTTGGGACAGGTCTGTGTGCTCAAGATTTTATCTTTTTTTTTTTTTTTGGACATCTCCACCTTCAAAGCCCCCCTGAAGATAAACTTGGCAAATCTGAATTCATACTGAATCATCTCATTCCTTCATTAACATCCAGGTACTTCCACTAAACTTGGACAGCTCTGCTGAGGAAAATAATGTGTCAGAAAATAAATGCGCTTTCTGAAAACATGCCCAGATCTGCCTTACCAGCAACCGCTGACAGGAATTCTTGTTTCTGTTAAAATGTTAGTGTCATCTGATTAATTTAGGACAATGAATTAACTAGTGAGGAGCTTCCCCTCTTCCCACAATATCCCTGTTGGCTACCCATTATCTGTAAGATCTCCCGCTCTTGCTAAAAGAGAGGCCACTCCAGAGATCTGAGTGAAAACTACTTTAAAAAGCCTTCTGTAGCAGGAGCAAGTTGCTAGTAGTCATATCGCCCTACTGTTATTATTTCTTTGTATTTGGTAGCATCATGAGACACCAACTGAAATCAGTTGAAACCTTTTATGCAAGACATTCTTCAAACAATGATTAATAGACCAGTCCCTGCCTTGAAAAGCTGCCAATCTAATTAGACAAGAAAGACAAATGGTGAGACAAAGGAAGGGATTTTTTTCCATTTTAGAGATGGGGAATTGAGGCACAGAAAGATTAGGGGCAGATTTTTAAAGGCATTTAGGCACCTAAAGATACAGATAGGCACCTAGTGGAATATTCCAAAGTTCCTAGGTGCCAAACTCCCATTGTAGGTGCTCAAATGCCTTTAGAAATCTGGAGAGTGGAAAAGCCAGCAAAGGGAGTGATTAGGAAGAAATTTGTGGGGAGCAAAAGGGAGTGCAGGGAACAAAACAAGAGTACTGGGATTGTGAAGGGACTTGAAGTTGCGGACTAGAAACTTGTACTTGTTAAACATGAGGGGAATCCAGTGAAGGGATGAGAACTGGGTTATTTGGGGAAAATGTCAGCATTTTCTATATCTTAAATGTTCCCCAAACTTTATGTTTGCAAACTTTACGAAGCATAGAACTATGTTGTAGAGCTGAATTGCAGGGATTAAATGAGGGTCAGCAAAACTGCCGTTCTTTATTTCATAAATATAATTAAGCATATTTGGTTTTAATCAGAAACCCTTAATATCCATACCAAACACTTCCAGCTGCATGATCAAAAGAAACTCAGAGCCATGCCTTGGAGCTGTATCAATAACTCTATTCCAATTAACCCGGTGCTGTAGTGATGTAAACTAAAAATCTCTGTTCAAATAGGTTAGGGAAGGGACGAAGCCTCTCTGACACATTTTCTTTCTGGGTTATAGTTAGCTGGAAACACTCACTAAAGCTGCCCTCCAACTGCCACCAGTACCTTATGTCTCCCTGCCTCCAGTGTCCTCAGGCGCTGAAGCTTGCTGCCCTGGTTGTGGAATGACAAGCATAAGAATTTGGTACGTTTTCTTTCCTACAGGCATTCTTGGGAATAGCACTCAGAGCTATCCTAATAATTCCTCTCCACCTTGGGAAGGACTGGTGGTAGAGAATGATGTTAATGAGATTTACATGCATGAAGCAAGGTCAGATTAAGCCATGGGCACTACAGACACAGTGTACCTAGGGCCTTGAGCACAGATCCTCAAAGTTATTTCATAGCTAATTTCCCTTGATTTGAATGAGAGTTAGGTACCTAAATACCTTTGAGGATCTGAGCCTTGGCACCTGGAGTCACATCAGAATGTCAGGTTTTATTTTTAAAATGATTATATTGCTGGCCCTTATGGCTGTGCAGCAGAAAAGCCTGAACCCCTGACCTGAGTGTAACTGGTGAAGGAGCATCTGCCAGAGTTTATACATAGCCTAAAAATGGCTTTGGGAGGTGTGAACTGCCCCCTTCAAATTAATGGTTTCTGAACTCTGAAACTTGCTGCTCTGGGAGTACGTCCACTGATATCTCCCATCACTCCGTGGCAGGTAGGGGGGCCTCACTTCTGCCACCATAACATGTTTATGCTGAGGTGGTGGTAGCAGGGCCTCCGTACACAGAGTCCTCTGCTCATTTGGGGGTGGGGACTTCCTCCAGAATGGACCTAAGAGCCCCTGAAGCCAGTGGTCTAGAAAGGGGTGAGGCCCAGCATGCCCAAAGATGAGTAGGGATGTGCCCAGAAGATGGCTCATGGGGGTGGTCCCTGCCACTGCCACCCTTAGAAGGAGTAGGACTGCGGCACAGGAACCCCATTTGGGGTATGCCTGCAGCTCCGAAATTACCTTATTCCAACCCTGGCGTACACTGCACGTATATTCCTTGTTTGCAGTTCTTCCCAGATGACGACCTCTCCGTGAACATATACGCACAGGGCAACATCATTCAAAAACAAAATTAATCTCATTTAACTGACAGAGTGGCAATACTGGCTTAAGCCAGGCATAGTGTGGGCAGATAACTCAGGAACCTATCCTTGCAACAAAGCCCATTGCCAACTGTGTCCACATATCTATTCAGGGGACACCATCATAGGGCCTAATCACATCAGCCACACTATCAGAGGCTCGTTCACCTGCACATCTACCAATGTGATATATGCCATCATGTGCCAGCAATGCCCCTCTGCCATGTACATTGGCCAAACTGGACAGTCTCTACATAAAAGAATCAATGGACACAAATCAGACGTCAAGAATTATAACATTCAAAAACCAGTTGGAGAACACTTCAATCTCTTTGGTCACTCGATTACAGACCTAAAAGTGGCAATTCGTCAACAAAAATACTTCACAAACAGACTCCAACGAGAGACTGCTGAATTGGAATTAATTTGCAGACTGGATACAATTAACTTAGGCTTGACTAAAGACGGGGAGTGGATGGGTCATTACACAAAGTAAAACTATTTCCCCTTGTTTATTTCTGCCCTCTCCCCCCCCCCCACCCCGCTGTTCTCAAACAACTGTTCTCTTGTCAACTGCTGGAAATGGCCCACCTTGATTATCACTACAAAAGTTTCCCCTCCCCCCCGCTCTCCTGCTAGTAATAGCTCACCTTACCTGATCACTCTTGTTACAGTGTGTATGGTAACACCCATTGTTTCATGTTCTCTGTGTATATAAATCTCCCCACTGTATTTTCCACTGAATGCTTCCGATGAAGTGACCTGTAGCTCACAAAAGCTTATGTTCAAATAAATTTGTTAGACTCTAAGGTGCCACAAGTCCTCCTTTTCTTTTTGCGGATACAGACTAACACGGCTTCTACTCTGAAATCTGCTAGTTTTGCACATCTCTGCCAAGAAACACACATCTCTGTCAGCATGCATGCCATTCCAGGCTTCTGCCTCTGTTGAGGAGCCTTGAAGTTGTACCAACGACCCACCTAATTCTGACTTCTAACCTAACCCAGGATTTTAACTTGGATCTCCAGCAGTGGAAGGCTAGGGCACTAATAATTCACTGTCCACCTACCTATCAATTTTCATGCACAACCATTTCTCTCATTTTGAGCTCCGCAAGGCAAGAGAGAGTATTTGCCTAAGGGGAGCCCAGGGCATAGGCATTTACTTTTACATACACATTAGCCTTCATACTTACAGTTTATATAAAGTAGATATGAACTGAAATGATATAACCTGAAATAATACAGCTCAATAACTTACATGCATGACAGACAAAGGACAAGATCCTCAGCTGGTGTAAATGGGCATAGCTACATTGAAGTTGGTAGAGCTATGTCGATTTACACCAGCTAAGGATATGATCTGAGTAGTGCAAAATAGCTTCCAAAAGAGTCTGTACGTTGACTTCAATGGACTTTGGATCAGACAGTTTATGACAGGAACGCTGTCAACTGCGTTCAGTGTTTTTTCCTCGCCATTATTTATAACTCCCTCTTAGAAGCTTGACCGTATTTTTTTTCCTGTTCCATGTGGCAACTACTGATTTTTCCCTTTCCCCCCTCTCCATTGTTTTTAACATAGTCCCTTTGGGATTCTAAAGTCTGGAAGATAATGATTGTGTCTTTATCTGGGTATTGTACAGTGCAAAGTGCAAAGTCTTCACTTGCCACATAACCAGTTCTGCAGAGACTGTAATCTTCCCACAGAGTTAAGATTTCAACTGGGGCTCCATTCCTCATAATGCCAAAAATAAAAAATAAAATAAAAGAACACCTCACCTTCTCAAAGTTTTCAAGTCAACTGTCAGCACATAGGAGGATTTTTGCAGAAAATTTCAAATAGGTTAAGTACTTTGGGGAAGTACAGTTGATTTTAGGGAAGTTCCCAATATTTCCTTGTTTCCCTGTGTCAGCCCAATAAAAATCACACAACTCCCAGTCATGGGCTAATTCCTTCCTGAGGGTGCCAATGCAAGAGGTGAGATTCACTATTTCTGCAAAGACATTTGTCTCCCATGCAGTCATACTGGTGACTGTGCATTCTCTCACGCTCTACTCTACACTGTAGAAAGAGATTTCTTTGGGCTAGCTGGGCTGGCTAGTGTTCATCTGATGCTTCAATTTTTTTCTTGTCGTCTAGATTTGCATGTGAGGAATTTGCACTTTGTAACCCACAAATCACCTTTTGGGGTAGAGTGTGTGGTTGGCAAAGAAGCCTGTTATATTTTACCACAGATATGAATTCATTGCACTCAATTAATT
The DNA here is from genome assembly GCF_965140235.1 of Caretta caretta. Classification (NCBI taxonomy): domain Eukaryota; kingdom Metazoa; phylum Chordata; order Testudines; family Cheloniidae; genus Caretta; species Caretta caretta. The sequence continues at coordinate 29,078,104 of NC_134210.1, forward strand.
TTTATGGGGATATTTTAATTTTAATGGCCCTTTGTTGATTTTGTGGTGTGGTGAGTCCGTAGCGTGGGGATAAAGGGAAAGCGAGGATAAGGGCAGGACACGACAGAGTAAAGAGGAGGGGAAGAAAGAGAAATGAACTAGTTAAGTATCCTGCAGCTCATAGTCCAAAAAATATGGAATGTTTGTTCTCTCTCTCTCTCTCTCTCTCTCTCTCAGCTTCAGTAGCTCCACTGATGAGGCATTTCTGAGTTCTTTCAACTAAAGCTTTCTACCTTGCTTTTTCAGGGATAATGTAAATTAACAAAATGTAAATGGTTTCAAATATGTTGCATATTATTTCTCCGTGACGGGTTATTAATGCAGTATGAATTATGGGCCAGAGTATGCCAGCACTGGGGGTTGCACAGAGCCTCACAGCCCCCAGGAGAGATTACACAAGGCATTGTGCCTAGTTCACAGGTGCTCCCAATGGGCCAAATCTCAAGAATGTTCAGCTTGCTCCTCCTTCTGAAGCTAGCCATCTCCTCTCTGCCCCCTTTGGGGTAACTAGCACCCCAAGTGCAATGATTGCAACTCTGCCTAGCCCTGGTGTGTCATGGAACAAAGGTTTGTTGGGCTGCATCGCCTAAGGGATTTATGGGTGGGGCCAGTGAATTCACTGCTACACAGATCCATCAGCCATTCTTCTTCCCCTCCTTCATAGGATGGGTGGTGCAAAAGCTATTCCAGCGCTGAGGCCCAGCAGTAATATTGCTCCACGAGGAAAAGGACAAGCTGACAGAAAGAGGTACAGTCGTATCAGTTAGTAGTTAGGATGGTCTCAGTAATCACTTTGCATGGATATTTAAAGCTTCCAGTTAGTTTTGCCTCGTTTTATTTACTTAGGAAAGAAAATCAGTAAAACTCTGATAGTGGAGTCTTTTTTCAGAGAATGACTGCACTGTATTAATCAGAGGTTCCCAGTAACTAGAGCAGCAAGTCACACTTTGCAGCAGTATGGATTGAAACAAGATGGGATTTTCATCCTACCTATGGGCCAAGCTGACCTTGATCAAATGACTTCCTCTCCCAGGCACCCCCTGTCCAGAGTCCAGAGCCATTGCAGTCCCTGCTACTGTACCATGGGGCATTGGCCAGCCCAAAGATGGACAGTAAGGAGTCAGTGCCAAGGACCCCTGGGCTCCCCACTTCAGAGTAGTCAGCAAGTCGAAGCAGGTCAGGATGGGACAGGTTGGTGCAGAGGTGAATTACCCCGGCAATCCAGACCTCAGAGGCTTTGGGGCTTAAGACCCAATCTATTCCTTAATAAAAAATTTATTATGTCCAAGAGGATGATGGTCCTAATCCTAGAAGGTGCTGAGTATCCTTGCCTCTCATTGGACATGAAGTGGTGGAAATGCTCATGATGATTCTTCACTATTTCTGTGCTAGAAGCAACTTTCTAACCATGCCCATTGTACAGCACAATGTCTGGTAACCCAGAAGTGTCTACTCTAGATTTCCTACCCAAGAACGGCACATTTCACCCAAAATCAAAATGCTTGTTGCAGTTCTCTGCTCAATATAGAACTGTAAAGAAGTAAAGGCAGATTATGCAATATAATAGTTAATGTTTTAACAACAAGTTTTGTATTTACAAGTAAATAGCTTTGCAGTAAGAAATTATGTCACATCACAATTGGTTTGGCTTCTGCACAAAGATCTGCAAACGAGATGAGTCACTGAAGTGCGTAATCTGGTAACGTTGTTTCTTTTCGAAGTTGTGTTATATAAAATCTTTTATGAGGGTGCAGCTAGGTAAGGAACATTGTGAGGACTGAATGTCCATTACACCTCAGCATGTTGCATTTAGATTAAGGTGTGTGCAAGTAACAACAACATTAAATGTCAACAAAGCTTTATATGTCCTGAATTAAATGATAAACTAATTCACAGTCAGTGACATTAGCATAAATGCAACAATAAAGCCTGTATAGAGCTAGGAATGAGCAAATCTCTTTGAACAGAATCAAAACTTCTTTGAACTTTCACCCAAAACAAAAAATGAATTTTTTGTGAGAGTCAACCAAACCCATCTATCAGGCACTGGAAGGAAAGAGGTGGAGAGGAGTGGGGGTGGCTTTGAACAAGGAATGCTAAGGACATAGAGGACTATCAAAAGACTCAATTTTAGCAGAGAAATTCACCCTGTGCTGTAGGTGAACACTAGGCCTGTGCACCACTAGGGCTTAAGTTGGAGTTACAAGGTGCACTAGCCTTGTGCTGGTTCCCTTTCACCCCAGGAGAGCAAGTTAACAAAAAGGACCATAAATCAGAATGTTTTTGTCCCACTACATGTAAAGCTGGCCAGTAAGGGAAACTTTTTTTTTATTCCACTCAGTGCAATTTAACTTGAAATTAAATATTTTATTATTATCAAAACCAGTTCTAAAAATGTCTCATGAAAGGTCTAGCGGTTTTTATTAACATTCTAGAGGTTTCAAGGCACTCCAAGCATCTCTGGATTCTCTCCTGCCTTGTGCTGAGTAACCTATTTTTATAAAACCACTGAGACTTTACACAAGTGGATTTTATGAATGCTGTGAAATAGCAACTATGATAGAGGATGATCCCATTTTGATGCTATTGTTTCACAAGATGATGAAAATGATCTTTAGTTTACATAGGATCTTTTATCCAAATGGATCCCAAAGCACTTTACAGATGCTTGGCTTTTTGCTAACTCATTGCACAAACATTACTTTGCCCCCTATTGAAGGGCAATCACCTCTGAGATTAAATGTAGCAACCCTTCATCAGCATTACATAGAAAACTACCCAAAAGTTTAGGACAGGCATATTGTATCCATTTCAGATTACAGAGGGGATCTGGGTAGGTTAGAATATAATTCCCAATTGGAACTAGTTGTGTACATCTGAGTACACCCTTACTCATGTGAAATGTAATGACTTAATAAGAATGACCTGAAGTGGGCATGCATTTGTCCTGTTTGCAAACCAAAGGCACAGTACCCCCAACATTAAACTTGGGGGGGGGGAGTGTGCCAGCTACTGAGTCACTAGTCCCACGTCTAAATCATGAGATAGTAAACTTTTTGTTCTGTGTACACATAAATAATAATACTACTACTACTAATAATAATGATTAATAATATATTTTCCTTAGCAGTTTCAAACCCAAGACTTGACCTGCCCTAACCTGTTTAGCTTATGAGATATGCTGTGATCACAAAAGCTGGGCAATAAGGAGAAAAATAATTGTGAAGAGTGTGTTTGTCGCTCTGTTACCCTCCAGCCACAACAAAAGCATTCTTAATAAGTTTCTGTAAAACGCTACAGCAGTGGGTTTTAGTCTCTCATGTTATAATTATGGAATGCCACCACAGACATCATGACACACCTTTTGGAGTTTAAAGGTGTTTTGCTGCATGGGGGCTTCCAACTGTCTTGAGACACAATCTTTCCTCCTGGTTGTTTAAAATCTACTGACCCCTTTTCCAGTTTGATAAGCCTGATGCCACCTCTAAACTTACAGCAGTAGAAATCCATCAGTATCCATGAAGTTATTCCACATTTAACCCAGTGTCACTGGAATCAGGGCCACGACCAAAAACTGCAAAATCAAGAAACAACCAAACACATAAATTGTGACACTGTGCTTCTGGTTTTGTAATGCCTGCCTCTTTTTTTCCTTCACCGCTTGCATAACTTCCTGCAGACATCTATTTATATCTTAGCTGCACATTTTGTGCAAGATCAAACTGTGATCAAACTGCTTAAGGGAAGTAAAAATAGGTCACAGTCATCACCTTTGTATTTCAAATAATAAAATTAGATAATATTTTTACAATTGCCTTTTAACCTATTAAGGAGAAAAAATAGTGCAAGTACCTAGAGTGCAATGCATTCCAGCTGTCCCAAGCTGGTGGAGGGTGACTAAACCAGTGGTTCTCAACCTCTTTTTGGACCAGGACCCATTTGTAAACATTGATGGCCAGTCCCGACCCAGTAAATAGCTTAAGTAGAAAACACATAAGTATTTAGGCCCCAAAATACTTATTACCCACTCCATGTTATAATAATAATTAAATAATAATAAATAATAATCATAAATAATTAAATAATTAATAATAAGTTAAAGCCACAGCCAGCAGCAGCACAGAAGGAAGGGTGACAGTACCATACCATGCCACACTTATTTCTGCCTTCAGAGCTGGGTGCGCGGCCAGTTGCCACTGTGCTCCGGCCGCCCAGCTTGGAAGGAAGCATCACCACCAGCAGCAGCACAGAAGTAAGGGTGGCAATACTGTTGGGATGCATCATGTTAACATACGGCAAAGCAGAAACAGCATCTATTTTTTAAAAGAGTGTGCAAAATCTGATCTATTTTTAACGTTTGTTTGCGATCCTTTCATATATGGTCTCAACCCCTGGGTTGAGAAACGTTGTCCTAAAGGACCATAGCTAGCTGAGTCTGTTTAATGAATCCCCTTAATCTGCACTGGTGCCAACCCCCTGAAGGCCCCGCTTTCCCTCAGCTACAGCGAGCAGAAGGTGGATGCAGCGGGGAATCTAACCCAATGTGTCAGTATGTAACATGGAGTGCATTTTTAATGGTTCTTCTGGAGACCACACACCATAATGTTGTGTGTGGCATTGCTAATGAGTCAGCTTGGCTGAGACAGGACTGGGGTACAAATAGGATATGAAAGTGCAGTTCCATTAGCATTTTTAGTTTGTTTCATACTAGGTTATATATTATTAGGATCGAGCTGGTTTTATGGCAGCTTACGTAGTGCAATAAGAACATTATGCAATCATGGTTTTTTTGGAAGTTATCACCACACTGGTTTGACTTGATATTATGTGGTCATGAACTTCCAATAGCACTTTTATTTTGTTGCAGTAAGAGATTCTATGGCTTAAAAATTATGAATTACCCCAGTGCCATTCAATGCATGAGATTCAGCTTGAGACACAGCCCAAAAGTAGGCGGAGCTGATCAGCGAGAGGTGGGGTGATCCATTGAACCCTTGAACAGCACAAAACCTGATCTTGACAACCCTGACCGCAGGGGAGTGGGGGAGGCAACACTGCCTACTTTCCCTCGTGATGAATTTTCCTACGTTGCAGGAGTCAGGCTGGTTCACAAAAAGATGATTATACTTCCATGCCTCAGCTGGCATCTGGCCCCATATCTGTTTATGCATCATAGACGCCATCTGAGGCAAATAAAAAGCTCAGATGAACAATGTTGATACTGTTGTAATGTAATCAGTCTTGGAACATCATTGAACTGTGCTTCATAAATTTTGTGATCCATCACCTTGGGTTTTGAAACAAATGACCATTTCCACTGACAGTGCTTTCAAACCATCCATGCCTGTAAAGTATTGACTAGATTCCATATATCTCAAGGTTGCTTTTATTTTTCCTGTCTGATGTCATTGCATTAGCTAAACTGCATCTCCATTGATCTCTCCTCTCACTGTAAGTGGGTGAAGATTGGCTAAGCTTGAAAATCTCCCTGCTATAAACAAGCTGTTTAAAAAAAAGTCATGGACTCAAGCAGCTTTTGAGAATGGGAAAATCTAATTTCAATGTTGGTATGAAGAAAACCTCAGCGTGAGTGGGAACTTGTTTGTCAATATATCACATTTGTGGTGATAGATTCCTTTGGTTTGAAGAGAAAAATACCATGACCAAATTAGAAGATTTTTTAGAAGCTGTCACCCATTTTCTAGACACAAATATATGCAGGCAGAAACGTCTTACATTTACAGTACATTACACAGAAAACAGGATTGTAACATCTCTTTACAAGTTACACCATAATTTGATTTGCTATTCTGAGTCAATGCAGGAAAATAAAAACCTGCTTCTTTCCACTTAAAGAACAAATGGAAAAAGGGAAATTGTCATAAAATGTATCTTGCCACCATCTATCGCTTTGCTTCAGTCAAGCTCATGACATTCTGATTGGTGAATGGTTATCTATCTATCTATCTATCTAGGAATTATATAGCCCTAATCACCCTTGTATCTGAGCACCTCCTGTCCACACCTAGACTGGTTCAAGGACAAGCAAGTTTTTTTTATGGATAACCAGGCAAAGTACTTCTTGAGTTTGGGAAATACTCAGCCTTTGGCTTGGGGCCTCAGAATGTCCCTGAGCCACCCAGTTCTCAAAGCTGACCATAGGCACTGCCATTGTGTTAGCCTAAGTTCCTCAGGACAGGGACCCATTACTTTTTATTTGTCTGGAAAGTGCCAAGCTGTAATGCCATTTGTCTGTAAATAATAGCAAAGCTGTGGCTGTAAATGTTAAGGATGCCAATGTTTTTCATATGAAATATTAATTTTTAATTATGGATTATTAGGGATATGGTGATAAGGGCCTTTCAGAATGCATCAGCAGACCACTTCTTTCCTGCACCGCGAGCTGTATTGCCAAACTTCTTCCACTCCTAAATTTCACTCTTCCCTTTTTCTCCACTCTCATACTAATGCTCTTTAAAAATCATCTAGTATCAATTCTTGCTTTTTTGTTCTGTTTGTCTAGTTTAATCAGCCTTGCCTGTGCCTTACGCAGATAAAATCAGCTTCAAAGCAAGATGACACTGGGGTCATCTTGTTCAGAGTGTTACTTTGTTGTTTTAAAAGCTACATTGCCATTTAGCATTTGGGAGAGGCTGGTTTCCCTGCTAGCTAGGATATAGGTGCATTATTTGTTCTAAGACTTTCATGTTAAACCTAGTATATTCGGGACTGCAGATTTTTGCCTGGATATACCAGTTCCATCTCTGTTCCATCTGCAACATCTGGGTCTCTGCAAAGTGACAGGTCATTAGCACATATTAATATATCATTACAATAGCATGATTCTCATAGCAAATATGGGAATGAATGATCCAAAAATATGATACCTGTACTGCAACATTTTCCCTGTTTTATTTGTTTGTACAGCCCCTAGCACAATGGTGCCCTAATACCTCTCTGACTTACTCTAATACACATAAAAATAATAAGGTGGCAACTTTACCCTGATTCTCATTGAACATAGGTATGGCTGCAAAAATTAATCACTAGTCACTATTGAAAATCTTGGTCCCACATAACCACCCAAGTAGTTCAAGTAAGAATTGGGGTGTTCCTGGGTCAGTTCTTCCTTGGGTAAAACCCTGAAAATCCCACTAATATCAATGGAATTTGTCATGGATATCAAGAGTAGAATATTTCTAAAAATCAATCCTTTGATTAATCTTTGTTCTTCAGACCTTAATGTACAGCAATTAGTATTCAAAGTAACCAGGCAGAAACTAGGAAAGCAAGTGAAGACAACTGTTATTTAGACAGTTTTAAGCATTCACAGGTGAACAATCCGATGCAGTGAGCTGTAGCTCACGAAAGCTTATGCTCAAATAAATTTGTTAGTCTCTAAGGTGCCACAAGTCCTCCTTTTCTTAATACAATCTTCAATTCATGTGCTATACACAACATAAGTTAAACAACAAAAACTATCAGACAGTATGGAATGCAACATTAGTAGCCGTAGTAGAAATATTATATTAGAACACAGAGGTCTCAATCCATTGTGAAAGACACCACACAAATATAGTGAGATACAGTTCCTGCCTTGCAGTGTTTATTCTTTAAATAGACAAGAAGAGTTCCTATGTGCATCAACCTGATGATACTCATCCACCATTGTTTTTGTGTAAATTTATGCTTTGGAAAGTGGCAAGCTAAATAGCTGTAGATCAGATAACTCTGCTTGATGTAACAACACAAAAGGCTGGAGCAACATGACCCTTACTTTGATCAAGTGATTTTATAATATTATCTAAACACTCACAGGGCCTGATTCTTCAACTTTGAAATGTGATATTTCCATTAGTCCTGATTTACAGAGCTGAGAATCAGGCCTTTTGTATTTAACTTTAGAGGCCTGTCTACACATGAAAGTTAATACAGAATATGTTAGAATGTGATTTTAAAGCAGATTTAGCTATTCCCGATTAACTCCCCAAATAGGGTAATGATCAAGAGTCAGAGATAGTTTGCCATTAGGCAACTTGACTGTATCCTAACCCTGTAGATCATAGAGATCAGTAGAAGTTGCTCCATAACTGAATACAAATTGAGATCTTTACATAAGCAAGATTTTGAACCTGTTAGCTTCTGTTATGTTATTTAGATGGGCACTTTTTTCAGCAATACATTGCTTAAATCAGCCTGACAACAGGAATAATTCATTGTAATATTATGGAGTGTAATAGATTGGTTTGCTAGTTATTTCAGGTAGAGACAGGCTAGAGTGAAAACAGGAGTAGGACATTTTTTGAAGCATTACAGAAAAAAAAGCTATAACCAATCTCTTGGATGGTTTGTCACATGGCACAGTTAAGCTGTTTATTCAACAATGATTTCTGGGAATGGTTTTAGAGGATGTGTTAATCATGAGTATGAGATTTGTGTAATTTTTACCTTGTATCCTCAATAAACAAGACATGTTTTAATCACAGACACAATGATCTTTAGCAGGAACAAGAATTTTCCTTTCATTGGAGCTTGTTTATGTATTTATACACTGTGCCTAAATCAGTGAGGATGGGATTTATACACTGTGCCTAAATCAGTGAGGATGGGATTTTCAAAAGCATTCAGCATTGGTCTTAACTCTGCACCCAATTAAGCCAATGGGACTTAGTGTGGCTACTGGTTTGAGACCACCAAACTCATTTCACACAGGCCACAGAATAGACATCGGCTGTAAATAAGTTTTAGCCACCAGTGACCTGGGCTGTATTGAAATAGTCCATTTAGAAATGGCAGCTTCTATAACCCATTACCAGTCTCCTGAGCCATGCTGTCTTCCATAAGATATAGCATTTCTAAAACAATGTTAAACAGTTACCTTTGGAAAAGGAACAATCAAAGCCAGATAAGATCAAAGACAGATTATGCAAAAACTGCTTATGTAGCAAGTTGCCTTTTGACAGCAGCCATTTTGTTCCCCAGATACTTCTCAAATCCACATCACAGGGCAGATGTACTGCCGTTGAATGTGTTCATCCAGGAAGTACATCTGGTACTCCCTGCAAAATTCCTCTTCTTTATAGATTCCAACTCCCTCAGGCTCAGTAATTTCCCATTTTACATTAATCTTAGCCCCATTTTAGAAGGCACGTTTGTTACAGAATTTATGGAACAAAGCCACACTTTCAATCCCCTTCCTCACTCTCTGTCTTTTCCACTCTTATCCCCCTTTGCCCACAAACACTCCCTCAGTCAACACCTGCTATAGCCCAGTTCAGCTCAACTATTTCACAGAAAGATACCCACACTTCTTCCAAGTCTGGTATACCCAAGGCTTTTCTACATGAGAGTCCTTGATTTTTTTACCTCAAGTTAATTGATTGTTAATTAACTCCAGATGGTTAAGACAGATGTAAAGGCTAGTATGGACTATTCCCAAAAGTTTGATCCAGGATTGTTAATTGGCAATCAAACTCTATGGTATATGTACCTCAGGATACAAAGCAAAGTGAAATAGAAAAGGGTATATATCCCTCCTCCAAACCCACTTATTCTGCAATGACCATAGAGGTGAGTTGATTTCAATTCAGGGGAGAAGGTTCAAAGAAATGTTAGCTATCTTTTGTCTATCCCTTCATATCCTATCTTATCTGTATATCTTGAGTTAGCAATCTCAATATAAAAACATACCTTTTTGACAGTAAAAAGAAAAGGAGTACTTGTGGTACCTTAGAGACTAATCAATTTATTTGAGCATAAGCTTTCGTGAGCTACAGCTCACTTCATTGAATACATACTTTGGAAAGTGTAGAAGATCTTTTATACACACAAAGCATGAAAAAATACCTCCCCCCACCCCACTCTCCTACTGGCAATAGCTTATCTAAAGTGATCACTCTCCTTACAATGTGTATGATAATCAAGTTGGGCCATTTCCAGCACAAATCCAGGGTTTAACAAAAATATCTGGGGGGGGGGGGTTAGGAAAAAACAAACTCTTCAAATAATGCAATCCTCTCCCATCTTGTTTTCAACCTTTGCCTCAATCACATTTCAACCAAAAGACTCACAATCTATTATTGGTTTACACGGTAATTCTAAATTGTGTCATTTCCTGGGCAAAAGTTAACGGAGAAAGGAAAAATATCATAATGTCCTTTTGTTAAAAAATAATACATAGGTGGCTATTTTTAATTTCCTGCATGATTTGTTATTGCTTGTATTTAAAATAATACGATGAATGTAATGTTATTAGCCATTATGGATCTGAAATGAAAAATACAGAGATAAGACATGGCTCTTTTGTTTGCTATTTTTTGTCTTTTATGCAGATGTTATATAACCATATTCTTATGTTATACATGTTCGGTAAGCAGAATTGGTATAATAATCATTTTAACCCTGAAATGACTGCAAGACATTATATAGGATTTCAGAATGCTCTTCTAGCTCTAAACTATTTCCTATCAGTACTGGTACTTGAGCTCTGTGGGGAAAACTGTGTGCTTTACAAGTTTGATCTGTTGGTAATTCCCTCGCATCCCAACCACTATCACTCTTAAGCTCCACTTTTACTGAATACAGTCACTTTATCAAAATGATTCCCTACTATCCCAACATCTTTTTCATCCTCAGTTATTACTTACATGTGTTGGGTATCTGATTTTTGAAGATATTTAGGAGCAATCCCAACTGCCCATAAAAGAGCACATGCCCAATGACTTTTCCAGTAGTGCAACGAAATGTATCCTTCAAATGCATAATCAGAATTGAAAGGGTAACAGAAACTCCCCAGAAGAGAGAGAGAGAGGTGGATACATTGCAGCTCACCCTGAGCAGCCTGAACCTGAAATATACTTTGATCTTTATCATCATCACCTGTAACCTGGACAATTCATGCTTCTTTTCGGTTACATGAGCTACCCAGGCACACATGAAAAAATATTACTCTCTTGGAACATCTTTATATAGGAAATGTTACCACTACCCCATTATGGAACACTAACACACACCTAAATTCACATATTTGTTTTACACAGAGAAAATCACTCTTATAGCAATCACTGCGTATGAAGGAAGACTAGTATTTCATGATGACATGAACTAGCAGATCCATTTCTTATGACTGAAAACTGGATGTCCTCCTCTTAATCATAAAGGTGTCTGCAGGATTTTGTAGCTTCTTTAGGACCAGATTTTAAGCTCAGTTACACCAGTTTAAATTGGGAATAATACCACTGTAACTGAGATCAGCAACTGCCCAGAAAACTGAAACAAACTGGAGAAAGAAAGGGTCAGAGCCAATTCTTAGCTGCAGGTATACCAATCCTGAAGCTTTTATGTTTATGCTAAGAAAACTTACCTGTTTCCCAATGCAGTGCTTGTGACTGATGCAGATTTGGAAGGTACATTAGACTTATATGTAGATTCTTTTCATTCACCTCTTTATGTGAAAGTCGGTGTTTCCCCTAAGACTATGTGAAACAGACGCTAAAAAGTCGAAAAACCTAACCATTGCTAAATCCAAGTATTCAATAATGTATTCTCTGTCTTGCTAGGACAGAGTACACAGCCTTCAAGACACAAAGAGAAGAAACATAACCTAATCTAATGCAAACATCCATAAATCCAGAAGATCAGAACAGGGCCCCCTTCATATTTACATTGCTCCTGTGATTTGTTTTACTATTTGTATTGTTCAACTTTACTTCTGGTTTTATTTCTAGACCTAGTCACATGCTTCAGATGTCCACAGTTCAATGCCAATTGTAAAGTTATATAGGCCACTTTTCACAACCTGCAATGGAAACAGTGCATGTATCATTTGTTCAAGAAAGGTGATAAGTGAGGCCATTTGTTAAGTTTAGAAATATGTTGTGGTTAGGCCACCCAACCGTAGCTGGTGGAGACTGCCTAGGTTTCAGACATGAGGTGCTTTACCAGGGTGATCGGGTTGAGATTGAGATACACAGCTCACTTTTACACTTTAGACCTAAATTTATATGCCCTTACTGCACAGGCCAACATGTTGATTTTCATATCCGAATGCAGGCTTTGAATATATTATTAAAATGGCCACGTTTGGAAAACTGGGTCCACAGTTCCTTTCTCTTTGTGATCTTGGCAGACACTTAACATTAATTACACTTAAGACTTTGTTTATTTCCTTTTTACTTTAACTAGTTTGTTTTGTGGGTTAGTGTATGATTACTTATATACAATGGTGTGGTTATATACAATGTTAATTCATCTGATGGCACAGGCACCTAGTTCTTAGTATAGGCACTTTAAAAAATAAATTATTAATCAAAATCTGTAATATGAGCTTCTTTCCTTTTTCTATCTATTTTAAAACCATTGAATAGCTGAGAGGATTGACAGTTAGAAAGCAGCTTCTCTTTTTCATGAGGAAGTACAGGCCACATCTGTATACTGTACCATGGTGACTGGCATGTTACAGATAGAGAGTGGTTCTGACTATAATATATATTTAGTATTATATCTCTAGAAATACAGTAAAGCACAAATTAGTTTTTACAGAGCTTCCACTGCACAAAGGCAGAGCGGGACAGATTTTTGAGTCTTGCCGGTGAACTTCCTTGCATTTGTGAGACTATGCCAGGCCTTGTAGTATCATTTGCTCAGAATGTTGTGGTTTCCGTGATATACTAGATGACTAATGGTTTGGTGGACTTAGTCTCTGTCAGTGGTATCTGCCCTCACAAGGTACTGACACTACCATATTCACTTTGCATCATAGACCACAACAAAAGCAGACTGCTGCCAGCTTTCTTTTTGTGCTCTTAAACTGGCCCACTGGCATCTCCAGTATTGAAACGCCTCCCACTCATTCTTCCTGGCACTTTACATATCATCATGGGAACTTCAGAAATGCTAAGATGTCGCCTTCACTTCACTAAACCAAGCATTGCTTACTGCGCCTATCTCCTCATCTGTTATTTCCAACATCAGGCAATTTGCCTTCCATCTTTCAGGGCAGAACATTCACCCTATACTTCCCTCACTTCTGAAGTAAACGCTTCTTTGTCAATAAGCTGGCAATACACACATTCAACCAACAGCCTAGTTAGTGCTGTAGTTGGGCAAAAGAGGTTTAGATGAAATGGGAACAGCACTCCTAATCTTCTCCCATTTACAGAAGTAAAATGAACCCTTTTCTGGGTTCTGAAATGTTTTGGATACACTTTTTTTTTTTCCTGTTTTTAAGATGTGCTTCCAGTTGGAATTGGAGCTAGAAGTGTCAGACTAATGTGGAAAAGGCTTCTGTCACTATCTGAAGTGCTGGCTGCCCCAGATCCAGTTGGATGGGGAAAGTTCCATTAGGGAAACTCTGCAAAGGAAGAGGTGTGGGTTGTGGGCCTGTTAGACTGGACCCAAACTGGATTAGGGAGAAATGGGCCAACCATGCTGCCCTCTGAAGAGTGGGGACGGGTCTGCCAGTCCACCATAGAGATATTGGAAGGGGAAACAAACTACTGGACCCTTCTCATTGTTCTCCATGAAGAGTACCCCAGTAATGGGGAGCCGCAGTCTTTTGTGTGGGGAGAGAAGAAGACTAATAAAATTTAACAGAGCCTCGTTAGGACAGGTGCTATGCAGGAAAAGAAGTCCACATGGACTCCTATAAAAAGTATGGATTATTCATGAAAGTTTAGGACAAGCCTCTATAATGCTCGTACAAGCTCAAATTCCAAATGGTTACAGGTTCACGCATTTCAAGAGCCCTTCCTTCCAGAGACTAAAGCAATCAACTCTATTAACCCTCTTGGCAGATATGTTGGGTAATACCAATATTCCTGATGTTCAGGAATCCCAAATTTGCTCTAGAATACAGCTCTCCATATCGGCTTGAAGGTTTGGCGGGATCTGCAGTCAAAGTAACGTGCATGCAACTTTTTTATAACTGTACAACCACCCCAGAATTCAAGTTTGCATGATACTTATTAAATATGCTGTCACCACTTTGGTACAAATCTTGCAATCCCTATGCAGGTAAAAATCTACTCAAGTGTCTGATGAGCACAGGGGCAGCACTTCTACAAGAGCTGGTTATCATAAATAGGGCCAAGAGAGTCCAAAACAATCATGTCTGAAAAGCACATGGAAAACTTCTCCCAGTTTCTCCTGATTCTCTTTTGTGGGCAGAGACAATTAGACTTTAACCGCCTTGAATAGCTCATTGGATGAGACTTCAGACCCTATCAGAGGGTTTCCTTGCAGCTTTTAAGTGAGGACCTGAGGAATCTGCTATGTGAATTTATAGTCTCAGTTTTCCCTTTATTTTGAATTCTATTCTCTATAGGTTCTTATATTGCACTCATCACCCCAGTACCAGAGCACCTTCCAATAGTGCATTAAGCTATGTGACTAACATCTGTCACATGTTTGTTCTCTCGTTCTCTCCCCAGGAAGAATTGTTTTGTGTTTGGAATTTTTTAGATAGATAGCTATAGATATTGATATATACAATTTGCTGTCTATTTATATTAGAGAAGACAAGGTCAAAGAAATGCGCCTTTCACTCAGAGCAGAAGGTGGTAAGGTTTGTGATACTCCTTAGTTCTGGGAGGAGTTCATTCCACAGTCTTGGGCCAGCCTCAGAGAAAGTTCTGTCTCCCGTACAGGCTCACTTTACCTTTACTGTAGCGAGATTCACAGCGCCAAAAGAGCAAATTTGTCAACCATGGTCTTCATCCCAGAGCTCTACGCTCTTTTAGATTCCCTGGGCCCATTGGGTGCCTTAAAGATAAGGACTGAGACCCCCTTGGACTTAATGTTCCTCACCGTAAGACTCACCAAATCCACATCCTGTTAGTCTTAATTAAAAGCAGAAACATGAGACAAAAATAACGAGAGAATCAATTGACAAAAAGCAGGTAACAATAAATATGCCTCCTGTCCATGTTGCTAAGATGGCTAGAAAAATTGCTAACCAGGCTAGAAATTTTCAGTTACAATGTTATAGTACCTGTAGCATGATTGCAGTTTTGCTCCTGACCTCCTCGTCTGAGCAAAGCTGCCTTCTTCCTAGTGAATCCTGATGGTGTCTGACTCCCAGAAACTGACAACCAGAGTCCATTCTTAGGCTGTATCTACAGCACAGGTGCTATAGCAGCATAGGTTTAGCTCTGTGGCTGTGTTGCTATAACACTATAGTGTAGACTCTTCCTACACCAACTGGAGGCATGTTTTCCATTCCCGTAGGAACTCCACCTCCGCCAATGGTGGTAGCTAAGTTGACAGAAATATTCTTCCATAGCCCTAGCTGTGTTTACCCCAGTTGTTAGGTTGGCATAACGACAGTGCTCCGGGCTGTGAATTTCTCACACTCCTGAGCAAAGTAGTGATGTCAATCTAAATTTTAATGTAGATCAGGCCTTCGTCTTGCTCCATCTTTGCTAACTATGTGACACTATCATTTGTCAACTGAAGGCCACCTGTGTCTTTCCTACTGGCTGGTTTTCAAGAGCAATTTAAAACTAGCATTTAGAGTCATTCACTGTGACCAGACTAAACCTGCTGGGTGAATGACTCATTGTTCTTCTATTCCCCTATTCTTCCCCTGAAAAAGTTGTTTGCTCAATATACATGCTTATAGTGACTCCCATGTAGAAAGTTAGCTAGGCATGCCCTGTATTAGCTGTGTGCCACAAATCTTACCAGGACAAGGTAGTCACACAGCCAGACAAAACATGGGAGTTCAGAAGTATTTTGCACAGTTAATAAATCGTTTATCACAACTAAACTGGTCAAACTGGGTAAAAGTCTGGGGAGGAGACAGGTAGAGGCAGGAGAAAACTGAAAGTCCCATATTATGTAGCCAATGGAAAAAAAGGGAGTCCAGGAGGCAGAGACAAGACGGGAAGAGCCTAAGAAGGATGTTGATGGAGAAGAGGACCCTAGGCTTGGTCAGGAGGTCAGCAGAGGAGTGGTCCAGATAATGTTTGGATCAACCCCATCATTGCTATTAAATATATATCAAGCAATTTCTTTGCACCTCTGAAAATATGGGGAAACACCTCAAATTATAGCTTTACAGAGCAGTTACAAAGATACATTCCGAGTACAATGATACATTCCACCCAGTAAGGAGCTCAAAGGAGAATTTTGAAGAGTCTCAGGAGAAAAGACTGTATCTTAAGGAAATAGCAATACTATAACTGGAACTGAAATATTTTAGCATGTATGTTTGCAAAATTCTCAAAGCAGACTGGGCTGTAAGTAGCTCAGTCTCTGGTCATTATAGTAATGGAGAGGTGTAATGCTTGAGTGCATCTCTCGAAGCGGGTGGGCTAACTTTAAAGCTAAACTCACATTCAAAACTTTTCAATGCAACTGTTTTAGGATGGGATTTTCAAAAGCACCTAATCGATTTAAGAGCACAAGTCTCACTTAGCTGTTCCTGACAATCCCAGCTTTAGTTTCTATTTCCATAAGAGTTCAGCTGGTGGCATTAAGCTATACATAGTAACTATGCAGTGCATTTAATAAATAGTATATTCTCTGTATGTTTTCTTAGTTATAATTCGGATTAAATATATTTGTTTTCATCAGGATTGACTCTGCAGGCTGTGCAAAAGTTCTGTTTGCAGTTACCATAGTTTAAGGTTAAGTTGAGTTTGGCACTTAAGCAGTGCTTCAGCCATTTTGTTATGTATGAAGAATACAATGTATCCCCCCCTAAATTACAGCATTTGCTCTTTGAGCACAGAATGAATTTTCTAAGTATTTATCAGTAAATTGGTTAAGTAGTTTGAGTAAAAATTAATTAATATATGCGTCTTTTAAGAAATTTGGCACCTAGTGCTAGAAAAGATTAAATTCAAAGAAATTGTCCTAGTATAGTCTCAGTACCACAAGGGGCTGAGAGCAACAAGAATGTAATTACACTAAGAATTTAGGGGAGCTGGTCTACACTAAAGCTCTAAGTCGACTTAAGTTATGCTACTTCAGTTATATACATTACATAACTGAAGTTGACCTAACTTAGGTCAATTTACAGCGGTGTCTACATCATGCTATGTCTACAGGAGACATTCTCCCACCGACTTACCTTCCACCTCTCGGGGAGGTGGAGTACAGACATCGACAGGAGAGCGCTCTGCCATCAACTTAGCTTGTCTTCACCAGACCTGCTAAATCGACCCTGCTGCATCAATTGCAGCAGGGTCGATTTAGCCAGAAGTATAGACAAGCCCTTAGTAGTAGTAGGAAGAGTTATAAGGCCAGATCCTCATGGTATGGAAAGACTTTGATACCCTGGAAGGGGAAGGTTATGGTGACGAAGGTTATGGGTCGAAGCCATGAAGACAGAGTACCCTGAATCACAAGGAGAGAGAGATAGCAGGGCATGCAATGAGCAGCAGAAGGGGGCGCCAGACTTGAATGGAGCTAGTCCCCCAATGCAGCCACAAAGAGGTGCTCCTAGTGGTGAGTAGAGTACCCTGTGATACCCATACAGCTAAGAATCATGGAATCATAGAATATCAGAGTTGGAAGGGACCTCAGGAGGTCATCTAGTCCAACCCCCTGCTCAAAGCAGGACCAATCGCCAATTTTTGCCCCAGATCCCAAATGGCCCCCTCAAGGATTGAACTGACAACCCTGGGTTTAGCAGGCTAATGCTCAAACCACTGAGCTATCCCTCCCCTCCAAATGCCAGTTTGCAGCTGAAATGGTGCTTCATTGAGCTCTACACGGAACATTTGTTTTAAAACTGGAGTCCAGACATCAGATCAACAGTTTGTTGTTCTAAACCACTCATTGTCTTCCTTCATGTGCTACACTTTTTGCAGGAGGACAAAGTCACGGAAAAATGATTCAGCAGAGATAACTATTGTGGCTGGTATAGTGTGGTTAGAAGCAGGGACTTTCTAATCTTGCCATTGATCATTTTTCAGACCTCCAGATTAAAGATATTTGTGTTTACAGGATTTTTTGGTCTATGCTGAAAGCACTTTAATTGTGGGACCATTTGCTTAGTTAATTAGCCCTCTGACATTCCTTATCAATTGGGGGAAATCAATGCACTAATGGAAAACAAATTATAAATCAACAATGTGCTGTAGCTGCTGTATAAATAAAGGGCACTGCATCCAATGAAAAGCTTGTTTGTATCATAACATGGAAAGTAGGCAATGGAAAGTTTTTAAATGAATTGTATCTTAGACCCAGTGTTTATAATAGTTCCAATTTTGCCCACATTCTGTAGTCCCCTGCATTATTAGGACAAAGCATGGAATTTCCTATACTGTTCCTGACCCTGTTCAGAGTCAAAGGGCAAATTAGTGTTCAGATTTTCTTGCTAGTTAGTGCTGGAACAGATGGAGACAGTGCCCAGATTTTCAACTGATTTTTCAGGTGAAGAATTTTATCTAAGGTTAACACAAAGAGAGCAGCAAGTAGTCAATATTCAAAGAGAAAGTGCAAAAGGACTGTAATCAAAGCACATATAAAATAAAGCAAAAAACCAGAATTAGTTCAAACATTCATTTAATGTACAATTACAGGGAACAGATGGCTGCTAACTTTTCAATACACTGCTCAGAAGATGACATAATACTTAAAACTTCTAATGAAGAGGAGATGTGTGCAAACTGATTGACACAAACTTCAAAAGTACAAAATATCAGCCATGATTAGGTTATGAATACTGTTCATTGGATGCTCAAATTTTGCACCTGTCAGCAAACTGCGCATAGGACTGTTTGTAGTGTTGTAGCCATGTTGGTCCCAGGATATGAGAAAGATAAAATAGGTCATGTAATAAATTTTTTATAGGACCAAGTACTGGTGGCAGAAGGTACGAGCTTTCAAGCATCACAGAGCTCTTCTTCACGTCTATGAAGTTCAAAAGCATGTACCTTCCACCACCAGCGGTTGCTCCAATAAAACATATTACCTCAACTACCTTGTCTCTGTAGAACTGTCTCGCAACTTTCTTTTTGTCCCATATGTGAATACCTGTGAAATGTAGTAAGCTGCTGCTGAAGCTGTATTTCATATTCAGTTCTGTGTCACTGAGGTAGGTCACCAGGAACAAGTCAGATTGGCAATCAAAAAAAAGAATAACACAGCAGAAGAATTTTCACTTGGTTCCCCCCCTCCAACCCCCAAGACCGGGTTTGCATTTTTGTTGAGCTTTCTGAGTCAGCTGGAAAATTCAGAAAGAAGTCATCTTCCCGCACCCCGTGTGTGTGACTGTTGCAGGCAAAGGTCTACCACATTATTATCTCCTAAAATTAGCTCACTCATTGGCAACCATCTCATTATGATAGTTGTCTGGGGGACTTTTATCTCCCTGAGATCTAAATTAAATCATTGCATCAATACTGAGGCCTAGTCCCACTTCCAGTGCCAATGCACTAACAAACTGGTTTTAAGCTGTGCAAATGGGTATTGTGGTATATGTAACTATGAAACTGTAAGGAGGTGTTTTGCCCCTATAATAATAAGGTGGCCTACCTAGTCTCCCTTCAGGGCAAGTCCTGTGAGAGGCACTATCTGGAGTGCAAGTTAGCTCAGGATGGAGAAAACTGAGAACTGTCTCTCATAAAGGCTTTGGGCTTGATTCCCCACTTCATATTTTCTCGGGCCTTGGTTTATCTTTTGCCTTCATCTGAAATAGATCAACTGACTGAAATGATGACCCAGAGTCTGGCTCCTGATAAAGCTGCTGAAGTAACTTTTTTCCCCCTCTCCCAAGTAGTGGGCATGGCTGGGGAAAAAAGGGGCATGGCCAGGAGCTGTAAGCCCCAGACAATACTCCCAGCTGTTGGAGCCCATGAAGGCCATAGGAAGTCAGGCATAAGATAGAGCAGCCTTGGCTTCTCTATCTTGTGCTAAGGACAAGTTCATTGGCCCCAGGGTCAGGGCAACACAATGGTGGTTTACAACCACCTTTGCTTATCCTCCCAGCCACAAAGAGGTTGCACCAGGGGAGACAACTCAGATTCTCAAGATGTAGCCCAAACTGCTTATCTTTGTGTAAGAGACATAGTAGCCATTTATCTTTCAAACCCAAACCTTGCCTATGGTTGTACAATATTTGACCATGGCGTAAACTAGGTTTGTTCAAATGTGAACCTTTTCTGACTTCAGGTCCTGCAAACCTATCGCAGCTGTTTCTCCCAAACACAATTTGTGAACTTGTTTCAGAGTAAACTTGGAAGCATTCTCACAGCTCTAATGAAGAGCAAGATTTAAGTCGTTAAGATTTTCCTCCGCCCCCCATTCAAATCATCACCTGGAACTACTCCAGTGGTAATGAATCAAACAATTTACACACACAGAGAAATAGAAACCTCCACATGTACTGAAACCCAGGACAAGAAAAATAACATACTCCATAATCTAGCAAACCAGAACATCTTGAGCAAAGTCAGTTGTGTCACCACAAATGAAGAAAAGCACATAAATATCAATAGCAGGGATCCACTTCACAACAAGTCAGCCCAAAAAAGAAAAAAAAACCCTTAGTTCATTATAAAATATATAACAAAAAATTAAATTTCAATATTTATTATTAATTTTACAGTTATGCCCAGAGGCCAGAATCAGAGAACAGGGCCCCATTGCACTAGGCAACATGCTAAAAATACAATAATTGCTTACAGGTTAATGACAAGATACAACATGTGGAGGAGGTCACAGTATGAGCATTTATAGAGTATTACCAAATTCAAAGCATTCAGAAATCATGAGCCAGCCCCTAAAATCATGAGGTTTAAAATATATAAATATGTTAGGGTCTTTTGAGGGGGGGCTTCTGATTTCTGGGCCTTTAGGGTGCACTTTTGAAAGCTTTTGTCCAACTTTGACAGTACTGTACTCTGTGGGAATATGCAGTTCTACTAAAATCTAAATCATTTACAAAATCAGGTCAATTTTACTACAATTTCATTTTGGAAAAAAAAAAGGCGGGGAGAAAGTTCTCATGATGGTGAAATGGGATGCTTTGTCAAACAAAACATTTTAATTTTTTTGTATTGAAATAACTTTTCATTTTGAATTTTTAGCATATATTGTATTATACATAAAAATCAAACCATTTTTTCAGTGTATGGAATGAAATGTTTTGAACAGCCCAAAACAGAGCATTTTGAGGGATTTTTACTATATGGAGAATTTCAAAAAGTTGAGTTTTCACTTTGATTTGGAATGAAGCCAAATTTTGAAATCTCAGAATTCTTTGTAAAACAGAAATTTTGTCCTCTGCACAGCTCTAAAAAACACCAAATACCATGAGACTCAGGCCAAAAAAATCACAAAAGTTGGCAACACTGTTCAATATTATTCTTCTCATGATTGCTGTTTTTATTGTGATAGCACCTTGGGGCACCAACTAGGAATCAAGATCTCCCCCCATTATTCTAGGTGTTATACCTGGCTGCAACATGAAATAACAAAAGACAGTTCTTGTGCCAGAGACTACAATGTTGGCAATAAATGTAAGAGTTATATAAGATAGTTAACCTTCTGGCTCACAATAAACAAGAAAGCAGATCAGCAGAGTGCTTAATGGGAAGGAGAAGGAGAGGCTTTCTTCTACATGCCTTCAGTTAAAATTCTTCCATTGTATCGACAGAAGGGTTAGGGCGATCTCCCTGTAAGTTACTTTGACAGGTGCTGTTGCTCCTCTTTCTTCTTTTTCACAATGCCAGTCAATATATTCTCCATTCCCTCACCGCTTTTCACTGCAAACACATGCACCACTCACACCGTACACAGGAAGCTGGTTAGCAGGAGGCTTTGGTTCAATTACTGGCCACACATCTCTGAAACAAATCATTCTGTAAGCTCATAAGCTTTGCTTATGCTCAAATAAATTGGTTAGTCTCTAAGGTGCCACAAGTCCTCCTTTTCTTTTTGTGGATACAGACTAACACGGCTGCTACTCTGAAACCTGTAGAGAAAAAGGGGCTGGCATTTTAATTTAAAGACCCTGCATTGTGCCTTGTGTTCAGTTAATATATCAAGTTTACAGGCTATCACTGCCAACAGCCATATTGGTACATTAATCTGGCATTACGAAGCCATCACAAAAGAAATACTAGCCAAAGTGATGCTATAAGAAGTATGCTACAGATCTTGAATAATGCAACTGTTTCTTCCCACCTTCCAGATACAGCTCTTCCGGCTGGTAATCTCATTTTGCATTACATTGATCTGAGTTCATGGTGATGTGGTAGTACTTTATTTGCCAAATGAGATTATTTGTCCTTAGAGATAAACTGAAAATAGATGCAGTCACATGTATCCCCAAAGGGCCTCACTATCTGATGCACTTTGGATGAGTGGAGGAAGTTGGTGTCCTTATGTCCTTTCCAGAAATCCTGCTTTGAGGAGTTGGCATCTCCACTCCTCCAGGAATGAGGTCATTGGGCCAGAACCCAGCTGGTGTAACTAGGTGCAGATCCATTGACTTCAACAATCTTCACGCATCGTTCTGGCTCACAGCTTCAGGCAGCCAGTCCTATCCGATAATAAAACCTCATTCCTGGAAGTGCTGCTTTCCCACACAGTGATGATGGTGTATAACTGAACTATCTCCTAGAGCTGGTCAGAATAATTTTGACATAACTTTTTTTTGGTTGGAATTTACCAGTTAGTTAAAATCCAAATATTCTGTGGGACCATGTCGATTTTGATAAAATTCTGCAGGCACCCAAGCAGCCTTCTGATGGAATCCTACCTGCCAAACAGGTTTTGAAACTTTGCTGGTTTCTTGCCAGCTTGCTCACCTGACGGGCTGCTGGAGAGGCTGGGCTTCTAGCCTCACAGGCCAAGCAGACAGCCTCTGGGCTAGGGCTGCCAGGTTCCTGGGTCTTTGGCAGCACACCATGTGCACTGCCCCACAGCCAAGGCTCCTAGGGCTTTCAGACTTCTATTTTCCAGCAGAGCTGGGTGGAGAATGGTAATTCCATTTCATGAGGAATTTCATTATCATTCAGATTCTGAAATTGTTAAATTGTCCATGAAATGAAATGATCATTGGCCACCCAGCTCTACTATCTACGACGCGCTGTACATCTGGCCATTTCTTTAGACACTGACACTACAACTAGTGTTAGTTGAAACTCAGAATTTGTGTGCCATAGAAAATTCTGACATTTTTAAATTTCCTTTTATCCTGAAGTGGAACAAAAAGTTGAAATTTTGAAATTTCCTTCAAAACAATTCTGAAAAAAATTTGCTTTGGAAATATTGAAATAGCCTCATTTATTTTTTTTTTATTTCTTTTTTGTTAAGGTCAAAGTGTTTCATTTCACCTTTATTATTTCAATACTCATATTATAATATATAAACAATAAAGTCAAAACAAAGCATTTCACTTTTATGAAAACAAAGTGCTTTGACCTTATCAAAATGAAATGTTTTGATGATTGTTCACCAAAAATGTCAGTGAAATAGATACAGTCCCATGAAATATTTCCATTTCACCTAATCAGCATTCTTCTATGAAATGCTGTTCCTTACGAAATTTTTTGAGCAGCTCTAATTAAAACTGTTTACACTAAATGTAAGATCCCAAGCTAATGAGTGATTGCATGGTGATACCTGTGAAGTTCTGAAAATGAGAGCTCCTGAAACTGTAACGCCTATGATGAGTTTTGTTCATGTGGAACGCCACACAGCTATACATTATCAATACACACTTCCATAGGATCAACTCAGATTTGCCATAGGGTGCCATTACTATTGTCACAAAGCAAAGGCCCTGAGTTCGTAGGGCCCTGAAAGCAGGAAATAAAAAGGACCTGAAACTATCTCAGAATTATGGCTAAAAAGGCAAGGCAGAACAATGGCTGGGAGAGGAAACATAGGCAGATAGATTTGCCCTATTGTACACAGCAGATCAGTGGCAGAGCCAGAAGAGAATTCACATCTCCAGCCCAGTGCTCAATCCACTAGAACACAGTGACTCTCAGAAAACACATTACTTTTGTTTAATTTGTTTAGATGTTACTTTTCATCTAGTTTCTGCAAATTCCTAACAACAAGCATTAGATGGCATATTTGTGTGAAGTGAGTAACTTGCAGAGTGAGAAGGAACAGCAACCTGATAGGGCCATCTTCCCTCTGGAAAATTATAGGGAAGTACAATAAATAACACTTTATATCACCTGGTGAATGCCAAAGGAAAAAGCATCTGTAGCAGGGATGGCTTAGCACTAGCCAGACAGAAGATGAACTTCAACTAAGGCAGGGAAATCCCCCATTTATTCCCTCCCCAGCGCATTCTTCAACCTGAACACTTTCCCCATTACAGTATTTCCTCTTGTCCAACTTAAGTGTTTACTGTTCTTCCTTTGTTAAAATTTTAAAGTGGGCTCTGAAGGAATTTGTAGAGCCAGAATTGTGAAACAATGTAATTCAGTCTCTGTGTAAAATGCCCTGTGTTTTAAGGATTCTCAAATGTTTTTATTTTCTCTGGCATTTCCCCCATTGGAAATGTGCCAACAGTAGAAAAAAATAAAATCAGAACAAGAATTTTCTTTCTTTTTTTTTTCTTTTTTGACATTAAGTACCACAGTGTGGTTCCATTTAACCACTTTACTGGTAAGGATTGTTCATGCCTTATGTTTCTAATTAACAGCATTCCTTCTGTGAGAAAAATTTCACTACCGCATTCATAAAAGCCCCAAACTAACAGATACAACATGGCTTTGGTTTTGTTCTGCCATGCTAAAAGACTGGCAAACAAGTTGCAAAACAGATTCAGAGACTCCAGTGGTGACATTTTTCCTTTTAACTATCAATGTTGCAAGAATGTATACCTTTATGAATTTGCATTTGTAAAAATTGGAGGATTCTTATTATGGGAGTCATTGTCAACTCCTTTTAAAACAATTTTTAAATTATTATAATTTGAAACCTCATTAAAATTAGTCTAATATAAAAATCACGTGGATTTGGGAGTAGTCTTCCAAACTGTTCCCAGCAAACATTAAATTGTTTTGTGTTTGGAGGCGGGGAAAAGCCACTTCCGGAAGCAGGCAGTTGTAAACAGCCTTCTGGTAAAGATTAATGATAAAACAATTATAGCAGGATCCAAGGATATGGAAGAACTGAATATTTACTTTGATGTGAACTAAGAAATGGTCATTGATCATAAACAATGTGGATAAATCCAATATAATTTCTGTCAACCCAATAACCCCAGAATGGAAGAATTTTTGTAACTCCACTTACTTAATAAAAAGAAAAGGCGTACTTGTGGCACCTTAGAGACTAACAAATTTATTTGAGCATAAGCTTTTGTGAGCTACAGCTCACTTCATCGGATGCATGCAGTGGAAAATACAGTGGGGAGATTTTATATACAGAGAACATGAAACAATGGATGTTACCATACACACTGTAACAAGAGTGATATATAAAATCTCCCCACTGTATTTTCCACTGCATGCATCCGATGAAGTGAGCTGTAGCTCACAAAAGCTTATGCTTAAATAAATTTATTCGTCTCTAAGGTGCCACAGTACTCCTTTTCTTTTTGCAGATACAGACTAACACAGCTGCTGCTCTCAAACCTACTTACTTAATACGAAGGCATGATGACCACAGGATACTTAGAATGAATATTATAGCAAAACCTAGACCTAGACATCTAGCAAAACCTAGACATTTAGTGCCAGTCTTTTCTGTTTTAATCTCTGTTCTTAGGTTTAACCTCTATTCTGAAGTTTATTTTTATTTAAAAATGGTAGTAATGCCTCTCACTTTGAAATACTACGTCCAGTTGAGAATATTATGGGGGCAGAATTTTCAAAAGCAATCAGTTTTGGCCTAACTCTGACTTCAATAGGAGCAATGAGAATATAGTTGCACCAGTGTTGAACACTTTTGAAAAACCTACTCTAAATGTATATGTATTTCTTTTTTCTTTTATATAGCTTTCAAGTTTTTGGACATACACATTTGGCCCCCTGTGAAATGAAGGAAGGTATATAAAATACTAGAGTTGGTTGGAAAATGGTTTCTTTCCCTCCAGAAAATGTCAAGAAAAATGAACAAAATCCATTTTCATTGGAAATTTTCAACTTTTTGTTGAAAACCCAAAAACTGCAAACTTTTGGCCAAAAAGCAAATCTTTCCATTGCAAAAATCAAAACAAAATATTTAATTTTGGTTCAATGGGACAGCATGAATCAAAGTATTGCAAACCAATATTTGTCAATCCAAATTGAAATGTTTCATTTTGGTTAAATTCAACACCAAATTGCGTCCCCCTGCACTATTGCAATGCCTCATGGGAGTTGTAGATCTGGTGCCTCATCCCAATGAGCAGGGCTCCAGGGATGAACTTCATGAATCACTCGCCTGTAGCTGACCCATTGTGATACATCATAGGAGTCACATAACTGTAGTAAATCATGGGAGACGTAGTCTGGCCAGGGAGCCTGGTCCTTGGAGAAGAATGTAGGCATCTGAACTAAAACTCCCATGAGGCTCCATGATGGCTCAAACAGATATATCTTAATGATGAACTGAGCCAAAAAGAAACAGATTCAAGAATGTCAGAACATTTATTTTCAATTTAAAGTGTCAAAACATAAAGTTTCAACATTTCCAAATTGAAACTTTCAGTTTGGGTTTGGTATTCGACCAAAAACTGAAACTTTTTCAGTTGTCAGGTTTTTGGTTTTCTGATAAATTTTCTGGTGAAAGCAGACACATCACAAAAACTTTCATTTTTTCAAAAACCCGTTTTCTGTCAAGAAAATATTTAAATGGAAAATTTTCAACCAGTCCCAATAAAAGGTATTTTATTGTTGCTGAGGGAGAGGGGGAATCCATTTAAAAAATACTACTGGTGAAAAGACTAAAGCTCATATGGACTTCAAGTCAACTACAACAGCAGAGAGTGGACCAGGGACTGGATAAACTTGCAATAAATAGCTACACTTTTATTTAGCTTTTGTAGGCTACTGCATGCCTTTCAGCTGGGAGGAACTATAGCAGCCTGCAGAACCTTAAAATAGCACTTCTGAGTCAAATGCATGTATCTGATGTTGAATACATTTGACCACATAACCCAGACCGAAGCCTTGCTAATACTAATAGACTTGAGTAGGAAGAACACAAACTGTGCCCATATTATTTAAGAAATAGTGGATAATTTGTTTTCCCTGTACTCAGTCCGCTTTAGTCATTAACTCAACTTGCGGTTGCAAGAACTACTCTATAAATCAGAACTTGCAGGAGCCTCCCCATGTTTCTGCTTTCTCGGGGTTGTCATTACATAGGTGTCATAATCTTTTTCTGTCTCATCTTGAGATAAATAATTGAAATGATGTAAAATACCTTGACAGTCTTTTTAACATGACAACATATAAAAGTAACTCGATCATTCTTATGGAGCCTGAGTTGCTGAGCACCCGTACTCCCTGTAGACTTCAATAAGAATTAATGGTAACTCAGTATCGTGCAGGAAATGCTCAACACCTGGCTAGATCAAAACCTTGGTGAGCACTAATTGTTCTTATAAAAGAGTATAATTTGGAGCAAGTCAGTGAAGATCTATAACCCTGAATTGTTTCCTTGCTCCTCTCTAAAATCACACATCTTCCCTACTTGATTCTGTTGAATCCTGCTCTCCCACTGAGCTCAATGAGAGGTTTTACTTTTGATTTCAATGTGAGTAAGGTGGGGTCCATTGTTTTACTGAATCCAAAATGGCATTTTCCTACGTAGAATACACTTCAGAATTTCAGTGGTAAGTGGCACAAAGAAGCTGCAGAGAAATAACCCAAATGAATAACAGTGGAAGCTGTTTTTATCTATAGAACTGCAAGTTCACTAGCACCTAATATGGTCAGTCATTGCAGGCCTGATCCTGCAAACCTTTACTCTCATGAGTAATCCTTATTCAATGAGTAGACTAATGGATGTCAATAGCCCTTATGCATGTGCACAGACCTTGCAGGGTCACATCTTCAAACTACCATTGGCTATCTTCCCTGTAATCTCAAATATAAAATAAATATTATTTGAAATACCTAGTAAAGCCCCATCCTGCTTCCAGTGAGTTCGGCACAGCTTTTGTTACTGACTTCAATGGGAACAAGATTAGGTGGCCTTAGAACAAATCACAGATTCAAGCCATTGCACTGAAGAAGGGTGGAGTAAACACAGTGAGGTTTTCAAATATTAAAATCCAAATAGATTGCTGGGGAAATATATATCCAGAATGTCTTGTTTTAGGATCTGCAGCGTTGTTGTAACCATGTTTTTCCCAGGATACTAGAGACAAGGCCTATGAGGAAATTTTAGGATTATTAGCCAAGGAAAGAATCCAAATAAGCCATGCTGTACAGAGAAATGGTTAATTACTGCCCCATGTTTTACAAAATAGAGTTGCTTTTTATCAAATATTGTTTAAATTCTGTTTGTCCATTTTATAAAATTTGCGTCGTAATTCCTTATATAAGTTTTGTAGGTTTATGGTTTCAGTTATGGAGTTTTGTTGTTGCATAGTTAATAGTAGTAGTATCATTGAGCCTATACTCAAAGACCACACTCATCCACCAACTTTTCCTACAGGACAATACAATATCTCTCATGTGACATTATTCATTATTGTATGAAATAACCTATTTTTGCAACACCAAAATGCATTCAGCAAAAATACTTTTACTTTAGAACCTGATCACCCTCCCCTGTGATCCCATGGGATGGGGTACAGGGATAGAGGAAAGCTTTGCAGCCTTTCTTTGTTCCATTGGAGAACTGGGTTTGCCTCTTGTGCATGCCAGCGGTCTCCCACAAATCCACAGGTCCTTTGAGGCCAGGGCCTTCTGCGCAGATGGTCTGCACACCTTCAGCAGTTTTGGCCCCATGCAGCTCTGATCCAACACCTTGGCAACATGCTGCAAGGGATTCTCTTGGCCACAGCTGCTCCTAATTCTGTATTTCCACAAGATATGGGTAGATCCACACACAGTAGGACATACATGAGGTCCATTGTGATCAAAATCTTGGTATGCCATACAGTGAAATACCTTGACTTTTGCAACTGGTATGATGATTGTAAATTACAGTTGGTTTGTTTGCACCAGGGGCAGTTAGAGTCTACATAAATGTGTAACCTCAAATTGGCTCAAAGTTTGCAGGAGAGTTGGGGAGCAAACACAGAAATCATCCCCATAACCTAGAGAAAGAAATAAAATGAGGGAAAAATATGCAAAGCACCCTTTGATCAGTCTCTTTGTACAGTGCTCGTGCAGTACATACTGTTGATTAAAATCATGTGGACACCTATCAAGATTAACTGATCCTTTTAAAAATGATAAAGACTAATATCGGGGCCTACCCTCCCCCTGTTCATAGGAGTTTTGCTATTGACTTTAGTGAGAACAGGTGATTACGTTTCTCTTCATACTGAAATGAGTAACAAAGGCACAAAAGCTCATGAACGTCTTGATCACTACTGCCAATTCCTCAACACTGGACTCATTCCTATTATGTGTGGATCACCGGGTATAATGCAGACTTTCAAATCTCGGAGTGTGTTGTAATATAGGGGCTGCAAATCTTATTCGTCTGCGTAAATACTTACACAAGTAGTCCTAGTTGGATGGAACTAGTAGTAGTGATACGTATACAATTTAATGCCAAAATTTATCTGAATACAGATTACACATTTGACCCCACAATGGTCCAAATTCATCCCTAGTAAAATTCCACTGTAACTGATGGAGGAAATGAAGGAGGAATTTGATCCAATAAATTATTTGTGAGTTTATTAAATCCTGTACAATTAATTTCTTAAATTAAAATAGAAGAAACATAATGGACCTGAGTCTTAATTATTCTAAGGCTCTTTTACATTATTCTGTCTGTGTAAAGGGACCTTAAAGTGAGAGTAAATTACATTACAGAGCCAGAGCAATGTAAAAGGACCGTAGTGGAAATGAGATTCAGGCTCTATATACTTTGACCTGGTTTTGTTTCAGTGAAGTCAATGAAGCTTCTCTGAGAACAGTTTTAAGCTCTTTGTAATGGCAAATTTAAATTAGGGAATAGAGCTTGACAAGTCACAGACAGGGAAGAGAGTTAAAATCATTGATAGGAGATATATCACTCAGAGGAGTCACTAATTGTTTGCCCAGCTCTAGCCATATACTTGAATACATACATACTGGCTTCTGAAATTGATAGATAACATAGCAGCACTGCAGTATAACAGCACTTATTACCAAGCATCAGAGGGCTACTTAATCTTTAACAAACTGGAGTGGCGAAACCTTTCTATTTTATTGCTAAATTTATGACATTTTTTTCATGTAAAAGAGTTCTCATCCACAGCATCCTGCTGTTTTTAACCAGTCACCTGGCTTGCTTTTCACACTCAACGTCTACAAGAAAAACCAAAACCCAACTGAAGTCCAAGGACTGCCAGCGAAGCAGTGAGGAAAAGCAGGGGGAGAATGCACCTGGTTAGCTTTTGAAAACCACACCAATGCAGCATTATGAGGCTTGAGACACAGCTGACTATTTCAACCCTTTATGGACTAATGCTCCTGGAATTGCCTTATTGTTCTGGTTTAATGATTTTATTGCATGGAAAAAATTCTCTCTTATGCTGAAAAGAATGAAGTTAGCTATTAACTTTAAGCCAATGTAAACCAGATGAGCTGTTAACACCTTAGCCATTGGATTAATTTACCTCCTTTGATTGTTTTCCAGCAAATTAGACTGTTACATATGGAACACCATTAAAAAGCCAACATTTGCCAACAATAGCCACTTGCTGCTATGTAAGCTACCAGAGTTTCCCCTCACTACTTAATATATTAAAATAAGTGTGCATACATTTTTTTAATTTGATTCACTTTGTCCTTGATAATTTTATTGCAGAAAAAAAAAAACAGCTCAAGGCTACAGTAAGAATATATTTTGTCCAACATTTCCAACCAACACCTTTGAAAAGTTTGCCACTTGACTTCTTTTGCAAACCCCTCCACAAAAGTAACAGGCATGGAGCTGTAGAAAATTAAATCAAATTCTGTTCTCAGTTACTCCATGCAATTTTACTGAAGTCAATGGGGTTGCAAGGGTGTAAGGTAAAGTCTGACCCAAAGCTCCCTGCAGTCAAATGAAGGGATCTGGCCCTCCGAGAAGGGATATGGCCCTATATTAAATATCTTTTTAATTTTTTTTGGTATAAATACAAATAAAAATACAATACACCTTAATACAAAATTCACAGCCACAGACTGCTGAGTGAAACCAAAACTATGACTGTCATTTGGTTGATCATAACCAATCTTTGACATTTGCTTATAAGAGAAATTCATAAATTCAGGCAGGAGACTAGGATCCAGGAGGTCTAGGTTCTATTCCCAACTTTACCAGGGACTCACAATGTGGGTTAAATTAGGTGCTTAAAATTAGCCCCCCAAATCCATATTTTGGCACCTAAATCCATGGCCTGGTTTTTACAGGTGTTATGTAAAGTAGTAGTACTTCTGAAAACCAGGTCATTTTATTAGGGGACCAAGATATGTATTTGGATGGTTAATTTTAATAAATGGCACCCACATTTTGTTCTTAGCTTATCTATACTTCAGGTTACCCACCTGTAAAACAGGAATAATAATGCCTACCACAAAGGAGGTATGTGCGGTTTAATAAATTGTTTGTAAAGTGCTTTTCAGAAGAAAGCCACGGGTAAGTATCAAGTGTTATTATAAAGGTTAAAATAGTTCATCAGCATTGAAAAACTATATATACGTGACAAGCTGAATAGGAAAATGCTTTGCCATGCCAAGAGCGGCTGGACTGTCTATGACTGCATAAACATGCCTCAAAGATTTTCCAGGTGTATAGTTTAGTGGCTGTCCCTATCTACCTTGTCTATCATAATAAATGTTAACACTAGCCCAGAGGCCACAAAATAAAACTGTCCCGCACTGTTGTGCTATCTACTTCACTTTCATATGCACTTTCAGCATTTAATATATGATCCTGCAAACACTTGTGCATGTAACTTTCTTTTAATGCCTCAAAACTCATGTGATTCTGGAGGTGGAAATCTGGTCTCTTTATTTAACCCTGACATGTAATATAACTTAACAACTAACTCCTCACAAGCTAGGTAACAAAGTAAGGCACTGCTGGTTTTGCCTGGTGGTATGATTGTTATATTCTGTCTCTTTAATCTTTGTGATGCAGTTCCAAAATAAAATCATATTTGGGGATAATGGTGGTAATCTTTTTCTGAAATATGGTTCACAACATCAAACCTGGATCTAGTGTTGGTGGGACTATGATTAAGATGATGAAACAATGATTTTCAAGAGAGAAAGGAAGAAGAAACAACATCAGTATCCTTTAACTGTTATGATGGTTTTCTCTTAACATTTATTGCAGCCTGCTATATCTGGGAAATTAGTC
This sequence comes from Caretta caretta, assembly GCF_965140235.1. Lineage (NCBI taxonomy): Eukaryota > Metazoa > Chordata > Testudines > Cheloniidae > Caretta > Caretta caretta. Next base: position 29,110,567 of record NC_134210.1, read on the forward strand.
ATGTGGGGGTCACATTTTCAAAAATGCTCATGGTTAGATTTTTTTTTTTCAAGCACTCAGGACCCATGATTGAGGCCAGGGTAAAGGCACAATTTAAGCCTAAAAATAAGGGCCACATTTTCAAAAAATGCTCCACACCCAGCAGTTTCCACTGTGTCACATGCAGTCAGATTTTACAGAGGTGTCATACCGAAAATGCTGGGTCCTAGCGTAAAATATGGCCACTTAGGGATTTGAGCTCTTTTGAAATCTGGCCCACATGTGGGCGCTGAGCACTTGAAAACTCGGCTGTAGTTGCTGTTTGTTTATATTTATTTATAGTACTTCTAGGCTCTCCTGTCCTGTTTACAAAAGAGAAAAGCAAAATCATTGTAGTTACACAGGGCTCAATTGTGCAAATGTTCCTCATGCTCAGTAAGTAATACCTTACACTGCAAATAGCCTCATTAATTTCCATTGGGCTGCTTATAGAGTAAGAATGGAAGAAAAGGGAAGAGCTGCCCCTTTCTCTTGGATGTGGACCTTGCTACAGTTATGCCTGCCTTTGTCATCTTGAGGTTAGATTGCTGGGCACGGCTACTGCACCTCCTATAACCAGCAGGGGTGCTTGAACTGGGGCTCCCTAGCTATAAACAAGAGGGAACTGCTAACCGGGTATTTATTCATTTGGGGAACTGCTTTTCCCCTTGGTCCTAGGGACCCGGGATTACAAACCATCCAGGCACTCTCCATAGCCCAGCACCTTCCCCTGGCTTGTGGGGAGAGGGTGAGCTGAATATTGGGTTTATTTCATTGTCCTCACATCTATCAGTGTGGGAGGGGCAGCCCTTTGTATTGTTGTTGACCATTGCTTTCTGACCTGCTATTGAATGGGTTATAGTTTTGTGCAAAATATAATCTACCTGCTAAGCATGCTTATAGAAATAATAATGGACGTTATTGGAGCTGTAACGATAAGTAGGATAACACAATTAACAGGGTTTTCAGGCTTTGCCATAGGAGAGTGGCCTATTTTTATTATGCGTGGGAGATGCTGGCTTTTTAATTAGCTGAAGTAGGCCTAAGGATTGAACCCCAGCTCAGAAATTATCCACTGTCATGCTGAGAGATAAACAAGTCAGCCCAAAAGAACAGGTATACCGCATAACTGTAGAAGTAATTTGGATATAGGAGGCTGGGGGGTGGCACGCTTTTGCAATATGGTAATTATAGAGAGAACCACATTGACAAAGATAAGCTGTTAAGGAATTGATTGAGGCAAATGTCAATGGTTGGAAGCCCAATATGTGCATCCATAATACCACACACAAACAAAGGATTGTCTTAAATTTGCTATGGGCCTGGAAATGGTGAAATATGCTCATAGATCTGAGTGGGTTACATCCAGCACTCTAGGATGCATCAGGTTCCAGAAAGGGCATCTATTGTATCATGTCCAACTCTTATGATGTTCTCTACTTACTTGTTCTTTCCATCTTTCATTTCTAATGGGCTCCATAAGGTTATAAGTATGTACTATGTCAGACTGTAAGTATGAACAATGCAGAAAACCAATTTAAATGTACTGATTTTATTCTTTACTTATGTGTATTGATTTTTCTATTATTTCAATTATGTCAAGCTCAAAATTTCTGTGAGTGCATCACCCATATCATCATCTTAATTAACTCTAAATTGCCACCTGAATAAAGAACCAGTGGCAGTACCAAGTGTACATTGCACCCCCATAAATACTTTTGCAATTGCAACGATCAATCAGGCTACACTGCATTGTTATGTGTATTATAATGATTAATGTATAAACAGGGTGCCCAGAGTCCTGGCAGGTATCTAAACAGGCTAAATGATAAATCTAAATAAATCAATCACTCATATTCCATACAGCGGTTCTTCCCCCCTCGCTGTAACTTTTGCCTAAACAAGCAAGATTACTTTTTACCTATTCATTTATCATGTGGCGACCATCCTATAAACAGTGAAATTAATGGTGCTCTAAGCAGCTTCAGTTTTCCCTGTTCTTCTCTGTGAACCCCTTCAGAGAGTGCTGCCCTCACTGGTGGACCAATGTTGGCAAGAAACCATTGCCAGCCAAGCTACCAGTGCTAGGAGAGTCTTGTGAGCTGTGCAAAGAGAGAGCCCATCTGCCTGGCAGGTGGGGGGCCAGAGGCTTCCTCCAGACCCTCACACTCTTTTTGTTCCTGACATGACATAACAGGAGCTAGCAAAGCCTGCTGGGTGGAATGTGATTGGCTGGGATTCTGGTTTGGAATAATAGAGGGATATATTCATGGCAACATCGCATACATGGCAATAAATAGCTTTTGCAGGTGTTTGACTTTAGAAATGGCTGAGTGTGAGTTTACTCCAGTGCCAGAGGTTCAACAAAGCTGGGCACAGAGAACATGTGCTTTCCTCGGGAGGGTGTGAAAGTCCTATGCTAAGCCTTTCTCTGACAGATGTTGCACTGGAATCTCTGTAGGGAGTTTCTCTTCAGTCATCCATTAGAATTGAGAACAATTAGAGGAATGACGGTTTAAAGGTGGGTTCCAAAAAGGGAAGATTGTCCCAGGTCCCAGATGAAAAGTGCATGCCCTCTGTTAAATGTCACAGGAATAATGTATCAGAGCAGTGCTGCCAATAAGGATGTTAGGGTATTTGTGAGAGGGGATGTTTGATTCTCTTTAGGCTGTGATTGTTGTGTTCCACTCAGAGGGGATGCATTTTCTTAATATTCCAATATGCACACTGCTTGGAGACTGAGACATGTAGGGCCAGATTTTGCCTGGTCCTAGCATAATGTGGAGCAGAGACTGGGATGGAAGGAGCTTTCCATTTTATCCTCCAGGTAAGGACCAAATATCATAAAAGCCTCCGTGCCTGAAGGATTACAGGGACTGCTCTACCCTTGAACTCCAAGGGTGCATATCACCCCAAGGAGGCCACCTCCTGATTCAGGTGCATAATTCCACACTGCCCACTGGATGGGCCAGTGCTTATTTGATGGGGGGATTGTGTTTCCTGCAGCTATGAAAACAAAGAGGAGTTTGTGTAAAAGCTAAACAGCCTACGTTAGAATATCATGATTACCACAGACAATCAGATAACGTGTGTCAGGATTTAGTCTCAGAAACTGGATGATATAAACATGTTTAATTTTCCATTACTCTAGACAACTCACAGAACTTGGAGTTATTATATACAAGCAAAAGACTGCACAGTGCCTGGTTATCAAGGTGCTAAATACCTCCAGGGCTGCTAGTGTTGGTAGAACTAGAATTAACTTGTTAAATATTCACTGTACTTCTTAGCCCTGGTCTACACTAGGAGTTGAGGTTGCATTTAGCAGCATTAAATCGATTTAACTCTGGACCCGTCCACATGATGAAGCCCTTTTTTTTTTTTTTACTTAAAGGGCTCTTAAAATTGATTTCCTTACTCCACCCCCGTCAAGGGGATTACCGCTGAAATCGGCCTTGCCGGGTCGAATTTGGGGTACTGTGGATGCAATTAGATGGTATTGGCCTCCGGGAGCTATCCCAGAGTGCTCTATTGTGACCGCTCTGGACAGCACTCTCAACTCAGATGCACTGGCCAGGTAGACAGGAAAAGGCCCACAAACTTTTGAATTTCAATTTCCTGTTTGCATGGTCACCTGCAGCTTGTCACGCTGGCCAGAGCTCATCAGCAGAGGTGACCATGATGGAGTCCCAGAAAAGCAAAAGAGCTCCAGCATGGACCGAATGGGAGGTACGGGGTCGGATCGTTGTATGGGGAGATGAATCCGTGCTATCAGAACTCCGATCCAGTTTTCGAAATGCCAAAACATTTGTCAAAATCTCCCAGGGCATGAAGGACAGAGGCCATAACAGGGACTCAAAGCAGTGCCGTGTGAAACTTAAGGAGCTGAGGCAAGCCTACCAGAAAACCAGAGAGGCAAACGGCTGCTCCGGGTCAGAGCCACAAACATGCCGCTTCTATGATGACCTGCATGCCATTTTAGGGGGTTCAGCCACTACTACCCCAGCCGTGTTGTCTGACTCCTTCAATGGAGATGGAGGCAACACAGAAGAAGGTTTTGGGGACGAGGAAGATAGCTTACAGCAAGCAAGTGGAGAAACCGGTTTTCCTGACAGCCAGGAACTGTTTCTCACCCTGGACCTGGAGCTAGTACCCCCGAACCCACCCAAGGCTGCCTCCCGGACCCGCCAGGCAGAGAAGGGACCTCTGGTGAGTGTACCTTTTAAAATACTATACATGGTTTAAAAGCAAGCATGTTTAATGATTAATTTGCCCTGGCATTTGCGGCTCTCCTGGACGTACTCCCAAAGCTTTTGCAAAAGGTGTCAGAGCAGGGCAGCCTTATTCCGTCCACCATGGTAGGACACTTTACCACACCAGGCCAGTAGCACGTACTCAGGAATCATTGTAGAACAAAGCAGTGCAGTGTATGTTTGCTGGCATTCAAACAACATCCGTTCTTTATCTCTCTTTGTTATCCTCAGGAGAGTGATATCATTCATGGTCACCTGGTTGAAATAGGGTGCTTTTCTTAAGGGGACATTCAGAGGTGCCCATTCCTGCTGGGCTGTTTGCCTGTGGCTGAACAGAAATGTTCCCCGCTGTTAGCCACGGGGAGGGGTGAGGGGTGAGGGGCTAGCCACGTGGTAGGGGGAGGCAAAATACGATCTTGGAACGAAAGCACATGTGCTGTATATGTAATGTTAACAGCAAGGTTTATCATGAAAGAGTGTACTCATTGTTCTATAAAATGTGTCTTTTTAAATACCACTGTCCCTTTTTTTTCCTCCACCAGCTGCATGTGTTTCAAGGATCACAGGATCTTCTCCTTCCCAGAGGCTGGTGAAGATTAGAAGGCGAAAAAAACGCACTCGTGGTGAAATGTTCTCTGAGCTCATGCTGTCCTCCCACACTGACAGAGCACAGATGAATGCGTGGAGGCAGACAATGTCAGAATGCAGGAAAGCACAAAATGCCCGGGAGGAGAAGTGGTGGAGGGCTGAAGAAAAGGCTGAAGCTGAAAGGTGGCGGCAGCATGATGAGAGGAGGCAGGATTCAATGCTGAGGCTGCTGGAGGATCAAACTAATGCGCTCCAGCGTATGGTTGAGCTGCAGGAAAGGCAGCAGGAGCACAGACGGTCGCTTCAGCCCCTGTGTAACCAACCGCCCTCCTCCCCAAGTTCCATAGCCTCCTCACCCAGATGCCCAAGAACGCAGTGGGGGGGCCTCTGGCCACCCAGCCACTCCACCCCAGAGGATTACTCAAGCAACAAAAGGCTGGCATTCAATACGTTTTAAAGTTTTACATTTTTAAAGTGCTGTGTGTCCTTGTCCTTCCCTCCTCCACCACCTCTCCCGGTGCTTCTCTCCTCCACCACCCCTCCCAGACTACCTTGGCAGTTATCCCCTATTTGTGTGATGAATTAATAAAGAATGCATGAATGTAAAGCAACAATGACTTTATTGCCTCTGCAAGCGGTGATCGAAGGGAGGAGGGGAGGGTGCTTAGCTTACAGGGAAATAGAGTGAACCAAGGGGCGGGGGGTTTCATCAAGGAGAAACAAACAGAACTTTCACACCGTCGCCTGGCCAGTCATGAAAATGGTCTTCAAAGCTTCTCTGATGCACACTGCAGCCTCCTGTGCTCTTCTAACCGCCCTGGTGTCTGGCTGCGCATAACCAGCAGCCAGGCAATCTGCCTCAACATCCCACCGCGCCATAAATGTCTCCCCCTTACCCTCACAGATATTGTGGAGCGCACAGCAAGCAGTAATAACAGTGGGAATATTGGTTTCGCTGAGGTCTAACCAAGTCAGTAAACTGCGCCAGCATGCGTTTAAATGTCCAAATGCACATTCTACCACCATTCTGCACTTGCTCAGCCTGTAGTTGAAAAGCTCCTGACTACTGTCCAGGCTGCCTGCGTACGGCTTCATGAGCCATGGCATTAAGGGGTAGTCTGGGTCCCCAAGGATACATATAGGCATTTCAACAGCCCCAACAGTTATTTTCTGGTCTGGGAATAAAGTCCCTTCCTGCAGCTTTTGAAACAGACCGGAGTTCCTGAAGATGCGAGCGTCATGTACCTTTCCCGGCCATCCCACGTTGATGTTGGTGAAACATCCCTTGTGCTCCACCAGTGCTTGCAGCACTATTGAAAAGTACCCCTTGCGGTTTATGTACTCGCCGGCTTGGTGCTCCAGTGCCAAGATAGGGATATGGGTTTCGTCTATGGCCCCACCACAGTTAGGGAATCCCATTGCAGCAAAGCCATCCACTATGAGCTGCACATTTCCCAGGGTCACTACCCCTGATATCAGCAGATCTTTGATTGCATTGGCTACTTGCATCACAGCAGCCCCCACAGTAGATTTGCCCACTCCAAATTGATTCCCGACTGACCGGTTGCTGTCTGGCATTGCAAGCTTCCACAGGGCTATTGCTACTCGCTTCTCAACTGTGAGGGCTGTTCTCATCTTGGTATTCATGCGCTTCAGGGCAGGGGAAAGCAAGTCACAAAGTTCCATGAAAGTGCCCTTATGCATGCAAAAGTTTCGCAGCCACTGGGAATCGTCCCAGACCCTCAACTCTATGCGGTCCCACCAGTCTGTGCTTGTATCCCAAACCCAGAATCGGCGTTCCACAGCATGAACCTGCCCCATTAGTACCATGATGCCTGCATTGCCAGGGCCCATGCTTTGAGAGAAGTCTGTGTCCATGTCCTCATCACTCTCGTCACCACGCTGACGTCGCCTACTCGCCCAGTATCGCTTTGCCAGGTTCTGGTGCTGCATGTACTGCTGGATAATGCGTGTGGTGTTTAATGTGCTCCTAATTGCCAAAGTGATCTGAGCGGGCTCCATGCTTGCCGTGGTATGGCGTCTGCACAGAAAAAAGCCGCGGAACGATTGTCTGTCGTTGCTCTGACAGAGGGATATGGCTTACAGGGTTGGCTTACAGGGAATTAAAATCAACAAAGGGAGTGGCTTTACATCAAGGAGAAACAAAAACAACTGTTGTACAGAATGGCCCCCTCAAGGATTGAACTCAAAACCCTGGGTTTAGCAGCCAATGCTCAACCCACTAAGTTATCCCTCCTTCTTGTATTTCAGAAAGGACTTCATGGAGGGAGGGAGGGAGGGAAGGAGGAAGGAAGGAGCAAATGAATACAAAACAAATCTGGTCTATTTCTTGTTTTGATCCACTCCATCTATCTTTTACATCTTTGGCTGGCAGCAGACGGTGCAGAAGGACTGCAAGCCATCCACATCTCTTGGATGCTCGGCAGAAGATGGTACAATAGGACTGCTAGCCATCCTCATCTCCTGCCTGCTCACCATAAGATGGTACAATAGGACTTCCTGCAGGACTAAAGAGAATGACCTGGTCGAGTCACTCCTAATTTAGTCCCTGCACCCATATCTGCCCAGGCGCTCCTGACCGACATGACCAGGAGCACCTCGGACATGACGATGATGGCTATGAGTCCTATTGTACCATCTGCTGCCACAAGACAATGGGTTGCTGCTGCTGTGTAGCAATGCAGTACCACGTCTGCCAGCACCCAGGAGATATACGGTGACAGTGAGCTGAGCGGGCTCCATGCTTGCCATGGTATGGCGTCTGCACAGGTAACTCAGGAAAAAAGGCGCGAAACGATTGTCTGCTGTTGCTTTCACAGAGGGAGGGAGGGAAGGAGGGCCTGATGACATGTACCCAGAACCACCCACGACAATGTTTTTTGCCCCATCAGGCTTTGGGATCTGAACCCAGAATTCCAATGGGCAGCGGCGACTGCGGGAACTGTGGGATAGCTGCCCACAGTGCAACACTCCGGAAGTCAACACTAGCATCGGTACTGTGGAAGCACTCCGCCGAGTTAATGCACTTAATGCACTTAGAGCATTTTGTATGGGGGTCACACACAATTGACTATATAAAAACGATTTCTAAAAAACCGACTTCTATAAAGTCGACCTAATTTTGTAGTGTAGATATACGGGGGGCTCCACCTTAGCCAATCACAAGTTAGGAGATAGGAACACTTTCAGTTAAGGTGAAATTCACCTCTCCCTGTAATAAAAGCCCAAGTAACTGGCCTTTGGAAGAGGGTCCCAGCAAGGGTCACGGGTACAGAATAACAATCACCCCGCAACCTAATCTGCAGCACCTTCCCTTGGCAGCTGCTATTTCAGCCTGCTGTGCTTCTGCACCCTTCTCCAACAGTCATCTTCCTCTTTGCTCATTCTGGGTCTACATAGGGTCCACCTCCATAATGCACAAGCAGTGCAGAGGCATCTGCATAGACACTCCTTTGACAGTGTGGGTAATGAACCACTGGAACAATTTACCAAGGGTTGTGCTGGAATCTCCATCACTGGCAATTTTTAAATCAAGATTGGATGGATTTCTAACATATGCTCTAGAGATTATTTTGGGGGAGGTCTACGACCTGTTATAGAGGTGGTCAGACTAGATCAGTGGTTTTCAAACTTTTTTCCTCGTGACACAGTTGAAGAAAATTGTTGATGCTTGTGACCCAACATAATTATATCTTTTGACTAGAGTTTTCATAAAATCATAATACTGCAATATAGTCCAGCTAAACTCACTTTACATAACTAACACTAGACACTAGCCTTAGTAAGCGCATGGTAAGGAGTGTGGGAAGTGGCCCAGGGCAGGGCAGAGGGAGAGGTGTGGAGGGTGAGGGGTGCAGGGTGGGGCCAGGGATGAGGGGTTCAGGATGCAGGAGAGGGATCAGGGCTGGGGCAGAGGGTTGGGATGCGGGAGAGTGAGCGCTCTGGCTGGGGGCGTGGGCTGTGGGGTGGGGCCGGGGATGAGGAGTTTGGGGTGCAGGCAGGCTGCCCCAGGGCTGGGGCCAGAGGACTCCCCCCAGCCCTCTCTCTGCTAACAGCAGTTAGCTCCGGGGGAGGGGGCCTCTTTGTCTTGCCCTGCCGGCAGGCAGCATGGAGCTCCAGGGGAAAGGGTCCCTCTGTCCCCGCCAGCAGCAGCGAACTCCAGGGCCAGGAGAGAGGCCCTCAGCAGCCCTGCAAGCCCCAACTTGCTCCCTCCCCCGTTCCCGCCCACCCACCCCACCCCCGTCTCCAGGTCCCTGCTGCGTGGCCCTTTAGATCGTGATAATTTGGATCATCAAGGCAGCCCAGTGCCCAACATTCCGCGACCCGGACTTTGAAAACCACTGGACTAGATGATCACAGTGGTTCCTTTTGGCCATCCTTGAAGAGACGAAGATTCATAAATTTGCTGAATTCTGTGAGACTCCCCATGGAAGATGGGTGCCGGACTCAGTCCCTCAGAATTCAGTTGGACACAGACAGTCCATAGTAAGGAGCCATACAGGACTGCACTGCCTCAAATGGAGCAACAGGAAGCATTCTGGAGAATGCCTCTTGGAGCCTCCAGGTGCACAGAGGATGTGTGCCCATCGCTACATCCCTTTGTGTGGAGCACCGTACTCCCCATACACGGCTGGACAGCTTTCTTGGCTAGTGCATATAGGAAAGCAAAGTCAGGGCCACACCTCCTCCCATCCCCCTCTGGGGAAATGTGGCCTGAAATGGAGTAGGGATTCCCATGTGCAGGGACTGACCTTGCCCTTATATAGGCCATTGGAGGGGTGGGTGAGGAAAGGGCCTTACCCTACCACCCATTCTGCACATCTCTGTAAGGGCCAGCACAATCTGGCTCTTAGAGAAAATATGTAGGAAAATATCCAGATTGTTTATTGCATGTAAGTTATATAACCCGCTCAGATCTATGACCATATTTGACTATTTCCATGACCATACCAAACTTAGGACAGCTCTTTGTTTGTGTATGGTATTACGGATAACCATACCTAGGCTTCCAATCATTGACGTATGCTGTTTGCTTCAATCAATTTTTTAATAATTTCTTAACCATATTGACACAGATAAATTGTTATCTCTATAGTGACCATATTGCAAAAGCTTCCTATTTCCAAATTACTTCTTCAGTTATGCAGTGTACCTGTTCTTTTGTGATTACTTGTCTATCTCTCAGCATGAGAGGGGAGAATGAGCTGGTACCTGGTCTGCCAATGTCACATCCCCTGCAAGACTTGTTACCCTGTGAAAGAAAGATATTAGGTTGGTTTGACATGATTTGGTCTTGTAAAATCCACGTTGATCCTTACTTATCACCTTGTTATCTTCAAGATGCTTAAAAATTGATTATTTGCTACATTATTTTTCCAGATACAAAAGTTAAGCTAACTGGTCCATAATTCCATGGGTTGTCCTCATTCCCTTTTTCTTTTCCTTTGGGATCTCTCCCATCCTCCACAAGTTCTCAGAGATAATCACTAATGGCTCAGAGATTACTTCAGCCAATTCCTTAAATATTCTAGGATGCATTATGTCAGTCCCTGCTGACTTGACGACATCTAACTTGTCTAAGTAACTCTTATCTTGTTCTTTTCCTATTTTAGCCACAGATCTTATGTTAGTCATACGGTCACTGCTAACCTTTTTGGTGAAAACTGAAACAAATAAAGGCAAACACTTTGGTCATTGCTGTATTGTCTGTTATTGTCTTCCCCTCCTCATTGAGCAATGGGCCAACCCTGGCCTTGGTCTTCCTCTTGCTTCCAATATATATGTAAAATGTTTTCCTGTTACCTTTTTTGTCCCTAGCTAGCTAGTTTAATCTCTTTTTTTGTGTGTGTTTGGGGTTTTGACTTGATCTTGCTAATTTTGTCCCGATGTGCTTGTCATGGTTTTTATATTCATCCTTTGTAATTTGACCTAGCTTCCACTTTTTGTATAACTCTTTTTTGAGTTTCGGGTTGTTGAAGATCTCCTGGTTAAGCCAGCGTGGTCTGTTACCATACTTCCTATCTTTCCTATGCATTGGGATAGTTTGCTTTGGTTCTCTGTCTCTTTAAAAAACTTCCAACTCTCTTGAACTCTTTTTTCCCTTAGACTTCCTTCCTATGGAATTGTACCTACCGAATTCCTGAGTTTGCTAAAGTTTGCCTTCTTGAAGTCCATTGGCTTTATTCTGCTGTTTTCCTTCTATCATTCCTTAGAATTGTTAACTCTATCATTTCTTGATCACTTTCACCTAAGATGCCTTCCACCTTCAAATTCTCAACCTGTTCCTCCTTATTTGTCAGATTCAAATCTAGAACCTCTCCCCTCGTCACTTTCTTCACCTTTTGTAATAAAAAGTTGTCTCCAATTCATTCCAAAATCTTGTTGGATAATCTGTGACCCACTGCATTATTTTTCCCAACAGATGTCTGGGGTAACTGAAGTCCCCCATCACCACCAAGTCCTGTGCTTTGGATGATTTTGTTAGTTGTTTGAAAACACCCTCATCCACCTCTTCTTCCTGGTTAGTTCACGACAGGAGACACCTACCATGACATCACCCTTGTTTTTTACCCCTTTTATCCTTATCCAGAAATTTTCAGCAGGTCTGCTTCCCATTTCTATCTCTACCTTAGTGCAAGTGTATGAGCCTGATATACAAGACATCTCCTCCTCACTTTTTCCCTGGCCTGTTCTTCCTGAACAAGCTGTACCCTTATATACCAATATAGTTGTCATAAATATAAAGGGAAGGGTAAACCCCTTTGAAATCCCTCCTGGCCAGGGGAAAGCTCCTCTCACCTGTAAAGGGTTAAGAAGCTAAAGGTAACCTCGCTGGCACCTGACCAAAATGACCAATGAGGAGACAAGATACTTTCAAAAGCTGGGAGGAGGGAGAGAAACAAAGGGTCTGTGTGTCTGTCTATAGTCTGTCTTTGTCGGGGATAGACCAGGAATGGAGTCTTAGAACTTTTAGTAAGTAATCTAGCTAGGTATGTGTTAGATTATGATTTCTTTAAATGGCTGAGAAAAGAACTGTGCTGAATAGAATAACTATTTCTGTCTGTGTATCTTTTTTGTAACTTAAGGTTTTGCCTAGAGGGGTTCTCTATGTTTTGAATCTAATTACCCTGTAAGGTATCTACCATCCTGATTTTACAGGGAGGATTTCTTTATTTCTATTTACTTCTATTTTTATTAAAAGTCTTCTTGTAAGAAAACTGCATGCTTTTTCATTGTTCTCAGATCCAAGGGTTTGGGTCTGTGGTCATCTATGCAGATTGGTGAGGCTTTTTATCCAACATTTCCCAGGAAAGGGGGGTGCAAGTGTTGGGAGGATTGTTCATTGTTCTTAAGATCCAAGGGTCTGGGTCTGTGGTCACCTATGCAAATTGGTGAGGCTTTTTATCCAACATTTCCCAGGAAAGGGGGGTGCAAGTGTTGGGAGGATTGTTCATTGTTCTTAAGATCCAAGGGTCTGGGTCTGTAGTCACCTAGGCAAATTGGTGAGGCTTTTTACCAAACCTTGTCCAGGAAGTGGGGTGCAAGGTTTTGGGAAGTATTTTGGGGGGAAGGACGCGTCCAAACAGCTCTTTCCCAGTAACCAGTATTAGTTTGGTGGTGGTAGAGGCCAGTCCAAGGACAACGGGTGGAATATTTTGTACCTTGGGGAAGTTTTGACCTAAGCTGGTAAAGATAAGCTTAGGAGGTTTTTCATGCAGGTCCCCACATCTGTACCCTAAAGTTCAGAGTGGGGGAGGAACCTTGACAATAGTGGTGAATTATCCCTCCAACGCTCTGTGGGAGGCAGGGGAAAAAAGTGATTGCAGATTTTTTTTATTTAATCCATAAACTTGTTTTAGTAACTGAACTTGGTTTCACATGTTCTGGGATGCGTCATGTTATTTCTTGCCACAGTGGATTGCGCAAGTCATATGGATCAGATATAAAGTGAAGTGACTGCCTCTGTTATGTGTAACAGGCCTTATCTCCAGGGGCTGTCCTGACATTTACAAGATAATGGGCTTCAATCATGGTATTAAATTGCTGAAAATAAAAGCTACATTCCAGAGGGTACCATTTTTTTGGAACTAATGAAACCTCAAGGGTAATAATAGAGCCCACAGCCTACTGCAGGAGCCTCCAATTATTAGCTCGTAGCCTGGAGTTGTGAGTATTAATATTAGCACTCTTCTCTTAGATTTGAAAGGAGGATACCACCTAGAAACTAACGGGTCTTTGACACACCCTCAAGGCACCTACCAGCGAGAACTGTCTTTCTGCTCTGATAGGATCCAGTGAAAAACACAGGTAAGGAAACTCCCCACCCCCGTGCATCACAGAAGAGGTGTTCATGGAGCCTGCCTATATTGCCATGCAGAAGCACAGTGAGAATTCACGAAGGTCAAATCTCACAGTGAGGGAGCAGCAGTAGCTCCCCCAGGCCACCTGTGGGTTGATGTGCTCTGAAACACTTGGTGAGGTTGAGAGCTCCTTTCTTCAACTCTGCTGTGCTTTGGATCATTTTCCTGGGGGAAAAGCCATTTTTGCTCAGGTGCTGCTCCACTTCTCATGCTTTAGTTCATTCTGAGGCAAGTGCTGCTGTGGACAGAGTTGCATGTGACACTCCACGTATGATATTTGCCATACTTGGTGCCCCCCTGCATCACATATTTAAAGGTGTCTGCCCAGTTTTAAAAACACTATAAAAACCAGACACCAAAATCTGGCAGCAGCAGCTCTAAAGGGCCACGCAGCAGGGACCTGGAGAGGAGGGAGGTGGGGGGTGGACGGGAACTGGGGAGGGGAGCAAGTTGGGGCTTGCAGGACTGCTGCGGGTCTCTCCCCTGGCCCCGGAGCTCGCTGCTGCTGGCGGGGAGAGAGGGACCCTTCCCCTGGGGCCCCATGCTCCATGCTGCCTGCTGGCAGAAAGAGGACTGGGGAGAGTCCTCTGGCCCCAGTCCTGGGGCAGACTGCCTGCACCCCAAACTCCTCATCTCCGGCCCCACCCCAGAGCCTGCACCCCCAGCCAGAGCCCTCACCCCCCCAAACATCCTAATCCTCTGCCCCAGCCCTGAGCCCCCTCCTGCACCCTGAACCCCTCATCCACGGCCCCACCCTGCACCTCTCCCTCTGCCCTACCTTGGGCCACCTCCCACACTCCTTACCATTGGCTTACTAAGGCTAGTGTCTAGTGTTAGTTATATAAAGTGGGTTAAGCTGGACTGTATTGAAGTATTATGATTTTATGAAAACTGTAGGCAAAAGATATAATTATGTTGTGTCACAGGCATCAACAATTTTCTTCAACTGGGTCACGAGGAAAAAAGTTCGAAAACCACTGCCCAGGATCTAAACTGCCAACTGGAATTCAGTGACAAATGTCACTGTCCTTTTCAAAGGATTGAATTAAATGAGTCAGCATTGCAGCTCGGTGTAAGCTACACAAAAAGCCACTTCCAGCAGAAATAACCATAGCAGCTGTAAGGCAATAACTCCCTTCTGCCACTACTTCTGCCCCTCACCATTTTCCCTGAAATCTGTGAAGCAAACTCCAACTGCAGGGTTTCTGTGTGGGACAAAGGAGGGAGGCTATAGGGTCGCAAAGACAGCATAACCCCTTCCACCTCGGCAATGGAGAGATCCATGCACAGTGTGTCCTCTGTGAGCCTTGATGGGATCATCTGGATCCAAGCAAGCAGCTGCTCGATTGAAATGTAGGACCCAAAAGCTCTGCAAGTCCTAGCTTTATGGGGAAACATGGGTGATATGGTAGGGATTTCCAATTCCTATTTAACACCCCTTGAAAACAGCAGAACCTTAAGTCCCTCTTCTCAGCCAGGTTGCCCGTTCAAAACACTTATACATCCCTTCAATGCCATGTCTCAGCTGGGAACTGGAGGAAAACATATCTGGCATTCATCCAACGCCTATTTAATGGCAACAATTAATCCTAAACTTTTTGCTGGTTTATAAAAGAGATAAAACAGAAAATAAAACAAAACAAAACAAACAAAGCAGCCATGGAAAGTGCTTTAAGGCCCCAGTTTACCAATGGACTTAAGTATATGTCTAACTTTAAGCATGCAAATAGTACGTTGGCTCAAAGTTGGGCATGAGCTGAATTGGGGTTTAGTTCCCTTTAATGTCTAAACTCTCACTGACGTCACTCATGAGATAGCCTTTACTCACGTTCCAGAAGTTAATGTGTTATTCACTGGCCTTTGGCTGAGTGTATGACCCAGAATGTGGCTGGAAAAATCATTACTGCTTCAGTATTTTCATCTTCAAAGGCATTCCTAATAGGGATAGATTCCCTTCTTTTATTCTTTTTATTTTGAGCTTAAACCCAGAAACAACAGCAGTTTGTAGTTTTAATTATTTATTTATTTAGTTTGTTAAAGCAAATTAAAAGTTTCTTCACTGATATGTCTGATCGTAATGGCTATAAAGGAATCAGTACGTTATCTGAGTACCCTCATATTTTCAAGGTCCATCATGATTTATTGAATAACAGCACAGTTAGTTCCTTTAAATCTATCAAGCAGACAGAATATTGCTAAATGCTATTTTACTACATAATAACTGACAGAGGAGATTGAGTATGAACTCCTATAGCATCCAAAGCTTTCTCATAGTGTCATTAAACCATAAACATTAATTTCAGATGTTTTTCCTGGATTTCTTTAAAATATGGTTATTGAATTGTTCAACTCATAAATCAACAGTACAAGCCTAAAACACATAAAACAAGCATATGTTGATGCAGAGATCAAAACGGTTCCTATAATAAACATATTCGATAAAATTCACTCAGTTCTCTATTACCCACCATAAAGAAAAAGTGAAGTCGTGTATGTGCAATAGAGAAATTATGTTAATATACAAAGTCCATAAATTAAAGAGAGAAATTTTGACTGATATGAGCACAGAACTTTGGAAGCATACAGCTCTTTGTATGTTTTTATGACCATCTTTTCTTTCTTTGTGAAGAGCTGGTCATGTACTCATTAAATAAATATTGCTGGGGAAAATCAAGTACTATGTCAGATACTCAATTCTGGAGACTGCCACTGAGTTTTGCCAGACTGAACAGCCAAATACAACTGGGTAAGCTGAATAATTAGCCTGGAACTATATACGTGGTTTTGCAACCCTGCAAAGACTACACGTGGGAGCTCTATGCTGTTGAAAAGGCTAAATTTCCAGTTGCTTACCAATGCAACCCAGACATTGTTTCTAGCACAGGCCGACTTTAAAACCATGGTATTTTTACGTATACCCCAGTTTTTTGAGGTAATTTTTGAGGCATTTTACATGTTTTAAGTTAAAATTTTTCTCTCCACGTGAATCCTGCCCAATCAGACTCATGGTAACTGTGGCAGTTGGCCTTAAATGCAGAAGGGTACAAGAAATAGTCCCAATACAGTTTTTAAAAATGCTTTAAACCATTTTCTAAAATAGTCTTTTCAGTAACTTACCTGTCTTCTACAGAATGTAGGATAGTGTCCTCTGATATGAGTATTTGACTGTTTATTTATTATTAGCAGAAGGAAAGGGCTGGTGGATCTAGGTGCTAGGTCCCAGCAAGGAGATGTTTGTGGAGGAAAGAGCCAAGCCTAACAGGGAGATAATGGGGAACTAAGGCCAGTTCTCTTCCTCCCCCTCCCAAAGCTGCTCTGGCGGTTCCCAGTACAGTGTTGGGTGCTGCTACTGCTTCTTTGCTATTTGCAGGCTGCCAGAATTTTCCCTGAGACTCACAAGCACGAGTTGAATAGAATATCATGTGGTAAAGAAAAGGCACTTCTACAGCCTGAGGTCTGGTGGGAGAGCTTCTCAAAGAAAAGTCACAGTAATTGTTTATCATGCAAAATGTTAACAAAGTAAACATGGCGGTTGTTCCCTAGAGAGAGAGATTTCAACCTATATCTCATAAGGTAAAATTCATCATGAATGATTTATTTAAAAGAAGTCTCTTGTGCCTTTAAACATGTACTGACAAGTTGCATGTGCCATTAAAACATTTGTTTCAAACATGCTGGTAAATGACTAACTGTAGTTAATGTATTACTACCAAGTCATTAGTGTTATAACTTTTAAAATGAAACTGCTGTTTAACTAGAATACTCATTACATTTAATTTTAAGACTGAGCAGGGCAGAAACCTCCATTCCCCATTTGTGATTTATATTATGCTATGCTGATAACAAGTCATCCCCAATATCTCTGTGAATGGAGAGAGCCAGTACAGTCTAATGGAAATGTTTCCTCAAAAGTCACCCAAAAGCATTATGCTCACTATTAAAGGGCCTAACCCAAAGCACTTTTAGGCCAATGGGAGTCCGTCCATTGATTTTAATGGGTTATGGATCAGGAACAGAAAGATTTAATTCCTCCTTTGTGAAAAGCACTCCCTTTAATGAAATCAAGCCAGCAAAAGAGGGCCTCATTTTTCATTTGTAGTAAGAGTGGTGAATAGAAATGTACCAAGATGAGTACATTGTCATCAGACAGGTGTATACTCATATAACTATTATTCACTTGCCTATCCACTAATTGTGAAAGTTGACTGGCTTTCTATACATTTCTACTAACCAGTTCTGTTTCCTGCTTACTTCACATTGATAGTACTATCGCTGTGGTCCTAGAACGAAATACCAGGTGGTTCATACTTGTACCCTAACTGGTTAAGATTCAGAACCACTTTGCAGAAACTTTGCAGTCACATGTGTAAAGCCCTACATGTTGTGTGTCCATTAAACTTTGCCCAGCGAGGGGGTACAAACAGGCACTGTCTGTTACAGTTTTATGTATTGTTGCTTGTTTCCTACCATGCAGAGGATGGTCTTGTAGCTTCAGCACAGGACTCAGAGTCCAGAGAACAAACATCTACCTCCAGCTCTGCCATGGAATGATATTGCACAAGTTACTTAAATGTTCTGTCTCAGTGTACCAGCTGTAAAAAAGAGAACATGTAGAGGTGTTTGAAAAAGAGGAAAAGTACCTTGCAGAGAATGGCTGATCTTCCACTTCTATATGAGAGAGCTCTCCTCCAGTACAGGTAAACAAGGCCTGTGTTTTGGGAGTTGAAGGACCAGAGTGCTAGTCTTATGTCCTCTTGGCTGTTGAGAGTGCATGACTCTTGCCTAGTGACAGTGTCTGCTGTATGAATCACGTGGAATAATTATAATATTCAGCTTCTTGTGTGAGTGGAAGTTTTTCTATACTCTGTTCCCCTCCACACTTGCACAGCAACACAGCATTTCATGTTAAGTATCCTCATAATGCACTTGGAAACCAGTTTTCTACTTTTTCAGCACTTGCAGGACATAGGAGTTCTTTGACATTGTGCCAGGACATCAATAAAAGATGAATTTGTATTTTACCATGCAATAAACTTCAGAGGTTAAGAGACGACTTCTCCAGAAATGTATCACCTGCTTCCAGTCAGGTCCTTTCCTTCAGTCAGTCATCATACACCCATAGGTCTTTTCACTATTTTCTCTCCGGTTGCATACAGGACTTCACAACCAGAAAAGATGCCTACCAATTGTCTGCTGACTGTCACTCTAATACTCAAAGTTACTCTGTCTTGTAAACCCCCTTGAATCTTTAAAAGGCCATCGAGGCCAATGTTTTTTCTCTGTCACAGCGGAGGAGAGATTTTATTAACAGGAGATAATCAATACACCATAGCACTAGCAAACGATAACAACAGGCTTAATATTTTCATAAACAGCACAGTTCCAGTCAAATTAAGCAACTAAGCAATTAAGCAACTCTTCAAACTTTCTTTCTGCCAGTTAAAGGTGTTGCTATTTCTAGTTTTATCTTATCATTGGCTAATTTAGGCATAAGTCCTATATTGTTCGTCCCCCAGGGGCACCCAGGACACCTTCACACACTCAACGGCTATTGACTTAACAAAAACACCGTACAAGGCATTGCAAGATCAGGACTCCTATGTGAGGAAAGTGTTGTTTCTGTCTTTTTGGCTGCTTGCCTTTTTTGCAGGCCCCAGAGAATTTAGATGTCTTATCCAAGAGGAATGAAAGGACCATTTGAATTACTACTCCTTTATTTCATGCACAAGAATAGTTACTCTGAGATTTGTTTTTTTTAAATTAAAACACTATCCATGTTCTTTTTCTTACCAGCTGTGCCATCTGCAATAGTGGGAACACATCCACTTTATGTTTTCACACTATCACCCACACTCTCATTTCTTGAGTTTCTTATGATTAAACAGTTTTGGCTACCATTTTCCCGGGCAGATAATAATATGATACAATTTCAAGGGCTTTATATTTTACCTGGTTTGTCCAGATATTGATTTCTGCCAAATGTTTGTTTTGCCATTTGTTTCAGTTAACTAGAATATCATATTCCACTGAAATGAATAGTTTAAAAGTGGGCTCTTCGCAGCTTTTCCCGGGATTTAACTGGAGTAGAATGAGACATGACCATCAAAACTTAAACAATAACAGGAATGAAAAAAAATCAATCTAATTTCTTTGTACATAGCAACCAATATTTTTCATGACTATGATTTGCATAGCAAACATACACCATGGTATAATTAATTATTGTTGTGATGTTCCATAAAGCAGACCCCTGGACATTTTCCTTCCATAAACTGAAGTGGGAAGTATTTGCCCTTACAAACTAAATATATGCAGAACGAGGCTAGGATTGAAATATGCAGAGTACATTCTCTGGCCTGTATGAAACAAGTGGTTGGACTCAGGCCAGTTCCTACTAAATAGGTGCCCTTATCACAAAAACTATCGCTGGCAAAACTAATAATAATTGGCTCCCTTGTTGGCAGTCTTAGAGCGGTCAAGCACCGAAGAAATGTGATAAATTAATTGCTTACCCCTAAAGGAAATTCCTCCCAAAATAAGATTGAGGTACAGTGGGAGGAAGTTGGCATTGCCACTGCTCCTGCTATGCTTATGCATTTGAGACTTCAGCCTCCATTCTTACCCATTCAGCTACCTTTAGGGCTCAATTCTGAAAAGTCCTGAGCAGTGGAGCCCAATACAGAAAAGCAGTTAAACGTGTTTAACTTCAAGCATGTGACTAGGCCTAATGACACTTGGTGGGACAACACACAAGTCTATGGAATAAATATGCTTCAGCACCAACTCATGCCAGGCCGTTCAACACTTCGAAAGATCAAGCCTTTAAGCGCTACATTCTCTTTAAAATTACTCTCAGCTGCTCTTTCAAGCTTTTCTGTTTAGGACTGTGGTGTGAGCAATGGCTTGGCTATAACCACAGGCTCCATTTTATATGGTCTCTGATAGAGGGGTCTCCCAGGGAACCCAACACTTTGGGCTCTGCTCCCTGTCCATCTTGGTTCATCTCCCAATTAATAGTTTCTCCCTTAGCGGGAGTACTGCAGGAACAATTACTTCTTCCCCTGCACTGAAATGTAACAGGAAGGCAGGGTTCTCCTGTTGACACAGCTTGGAGCAGGTGTTGGAACTAGGTAAGGAACTGCTAACTGAGTCTTGCTTGACTTGTTGCACGAGATGGGGGCTCATTACCTCCACTCTGTTTTGGAGATGGGAGTGGCTCCCTGGCTAGAGAGGAGCTGGGCTGAAAAGCATCTAGGGAAGAACCCTTGAAGCAGCAAAGAGTTGTCCTGGACTTTGCTATAATATCATGAGTTTCTTTGCAACTAGGAAATGGATGAGTTTTAATCCTATACAGTTTTTTGGTGGATGGCAGGAATTCATTTGGTCACATGGAAGAAGTGTCTTGTGTTGCTCTGTGGCTATATAAGAAGCATCTGTGAGACCATCTAGAGAAAATATTGTTCAAACTGCCTTAGTCAGAAAGATTCTTGGGCCTGTGAGTGCTTCTAACAATGTGCTGGCATGCCAGGGTGCTAACACAGAGAAGAACAGGGAGATTCTCAGAGTCACATCAGTGTCCAGTTTTGGGCCCCACACTACAAGAAGGATGTGGATAAATTCGAGAGAGTCCAGTGAAGGGCAACAAAAATGGTTAGGGGTCTGGAACACATGACTTATGAGGAGAGGCTGAGGGAACTGGGATTGTTTAGTCTGCAGAAGAGAAGAATGAGGGGGAATTTGATAGCTGCTTTCAACTACCTGAGAGGTGGTTCCAGAGAGGATGGTTCTAGACTATTCTCAGTGGTAGAAGAGGACAGAACAAGGAGTAATGGTCTCAAGTTGCAGTGGGGGAGGTTTAGGTGGGATATTAGGAAAAACTTTTTCACTAGGAGGGTGGTGAAACACTGGAATGCGTTACCTAGGGAGGTGGTAGAATCTCCTTCCTTAGAAGTTTTTAAGGTCAGGCTTGACAAAGCCCTGGCTGGGATGATTTAATTGGGGATTGGTCCTGCTTTGAGCAGGGGGTTGGACTAGATGACCTCCTGAGGTCCCTTCCAACCCTGATATTCTATGATTCTATGACGTGCCAGACCCCTCAAGTGAGGGGTAAAAAGCTGAGTGTTCCCGAACCACTACAGTATCTCAAAATATTGAGCCTTCAGCCAGCACTCTCTGGCACTGATTACGTGGAGTTTGCAGCAGTACAAATGCTTTTGTAATGTCTTTATCTATGTTTAGCTTTGCCTTCATGTAAGTTCATCTACAAAAAGAGAGGCAGAAAAAAGTAATAGTTAAATAAATTATTAATACAGGCTTAGAAATAGTGTTAAGTGATAAACTTAAAATGCAACTGTAGGACAGTGAAAAAATGCCCGCATCCTGACTGGCATCTTTTAACAGTCAGGCACCAAATGATCTGTTTTAATTTGAATATTAAAACTTGGAGAAACTTACAGATCCAAAAATAAACACATGCACAAAATATTTGCAACCAACGTATTGAATTTCTGACAGAGTCAAAGATTATTAAAGAAACAGCTCTTTGGTCTTCCTACTCCTTGTACTGAAAATGGGAAGAAAAAAACAAGGCTACTTTATTACATCAAAATATGTCGGCATGTGAATGTTTTTGTTCCCAATATTTTATGTTCTAAGAGCTTGATTTTCAGAGATGTTGGGCACCTGCAGCTCCCGTTGGCTTCAACTGGAATTGTGGGTACTCAGCACTTCTGAAAACCAGACACCAGGAGTAGCATCCTGACCCCATTGAAATCAAAGTTTTGCCATTGACTTCAGTTAGTTCAGGATTTCACTCTGTTTCCACTATAGAAAATGAGGTATTCGTGTATCTTACCTGTAGTGCTTTCATGGCTCAAGCTGGTTGCTGCCAATCCCTTTCTGTCACACTTTGTAACTACATTTTACTTCAGGCAGCTGATTTAATATCTCAGTACAACCAGATTTCTTAGAGCCAAGATACAGACTATCCTCAGATTCCAATTTCCAATTTCCAGTGCATATTTTTAAATGACCTTTAACTCCAAAGGTACTAACAAAAAATATTCCTGCTAAAAATTAAATAAGAAACCCCTACTTATATAAATACCAGTAACACCAAAAATTAATTTTGAAATAGATTTGTCATGATTCTGCAATCTTTGCTTATGTGAATAGCACCTATGCACATGAGTAGTTCCACTGAGGAGTCAATTGTATTTGCATTTGTAATTAGTTTACGGATAACATCTCACCAAGATCTGCAAAGATGTCTTCTAAAGCTATCCTGAGTCATTTATCACGACTCACTTATTCTTATGTGAATATGCTATGAATGCAAAGCTAAACATACTGAAAGATATCATCTTGTTATTTGTTCTATTTGCAAGCTTCTGTTGATCAGTGGCAGAGAGTGGTGGCTAAAGG
Organism: Caretta caretta; assembly: GCF_965140235.1. Lineage (NCBI taxonomy): Eukaryota > Metazoa > Chordata > Testudines > Cheloniidae > Caretta > Caretta caretta. The sequence goes on from NC_134210.1 coordinate 29,133,230, forward strand.
CTCAGTTATGGTAACACTTTGAAAGGTGCCTATGTGATTTAGGAGCCTAAATCACTTAGGAGCTTTAAAAATTTTACCCTTTGGGAACTTGTCCAGGGACTGAGAAGTATCGGGGTGACTTCACCTAGTTGTTACTCAATTTCAGCAGAGGTAACAGAATTAGAACAGTGGACTTTTTATTTAAAGTTTCTTTAAATAGTACTTTATCCTTTTCAAATAGTTGTGCTGCAGTGCCCGTATTTCATGATGTGGCAAGAAATTTTATGTCCCTTTTTAAAATTAAATTTTGTTCCCAATTACTTGCAAGCCTTACTGACGCTTTGTTTCACTTTCAGATACAGGTTGCTCCCCAGGTTCACCGCCTAACTGGTTCCAGTAACCTGTACAACATATAATTAGTAAACTGCAAATTCACACAAATATTCTCTTGCTATCCTGTGTCTCGTATCAATCTGCTTCCCTCTTATTCCTAGGTCTTCCCCCAGTACCATTCCTCTTTCACTCACAGGTCTCTACTTTGGTACTGATTTTGCCTTCCCTCCTAGAGTTTTTGCAGTTCTTTGGCTATGTTTCTCTTGGTTCCTGGTGCATGCTCCACCATCATGATAGTTGCTGGATAAGGCCTTGTTATTTCTCACTCAGACCCAGAACTGCTTTCCCAAAATAGTTGGCGTTTACCGGGTCTCTCAGTCTATTCCAGCATTAAAGTCTCTCTCACTACTTTCATGTGGGTTTTCTCCCACAGAAATGGCTTTCTGGAGGGCTCTTGCTGGGTCTCAGAAGAGCGTGATTGTGTTGCCGCACCTTTTTTCAGCCTGCGTCACTGGAACCTCACAGTCTGGAACCGGTTTTCCGTCTCGCGGTTCACCCCTTTTATTTCCATTGCCTTCGCTGCCTCTCACTTCTCACTGGGGAGATTCTTTTCTTTTTCAAATGCTGGACTTAAGGAATCTCAGTGTTGCATAGTTATTTGTGGCTTGGCTTTCTCTCCCAACCTTCAGTGCTGTTCTCTTACCAGTTCAAACTTCGAAGCTAAATCATTCTCTTTCTCTAGGTATATTACATATCACAATAAAGAAAGAGAGATCATATCTTTGCACTCATTGCTATTGCTCTTATTATTAGAAGTCCTCATCTGCTGAGGGCTATAGCTGTGCGGGGTGATCTTAGAGATACAGCTGTATACTAATAATCTCTCTAGTCTGCAAGTAGAACATTCAGAGAGATTTTATTTTATAAGCCATGGGCCTAAATCAGCTCTGCTGAAAGTAGGCATGAGTTTGTGCATCCTGACCTTCCACGGCTGCAAATGCATTAGGCAATTGTCAGTGCAATTTTTTTCCTTCTGCTGAAGTCTGATGAATTGTAACTACTTGCGCCAAGACTGAATTTGGGCCCTATATCATTGCACTGACTTTTAAGGATATTTATAGACTTTCAGGCAAAAAAACCCAAACACTTTTAAACAGTTAAGCTATTTAAAGTTTATTGATGTTTTCCACAGTACTGGAAAGACATCATTATCATAAATTATTATTTTAATGTGGTACTCTGCACCCCATATTCACCATAGTGATATGATTATGATATGATTATGACATAATGATGATGCATCTTGTACAAAATACGTCATGTGAGGGATCAATGGAAAAAGTTATGGTTTGCTGAATATGGTTATCCTATTTGTATGCATATCTCATTTTTTATATTTTTGTATCTGGAGTAATGAATATTGACTATGCATCTGTATTTCAGATGTGTTTACTCCTAGGTAAAGCCCACAGAGTAGTTTACTCCAGTCTAGCCAGTACATTGTGAAGGGACTGGCCAAGGTAATGGCTCATCCACAAATACAGTGGGCCATGGGAAAAGCTTAGCCTCGCCTGATATGCTTTCCTATGGACAATTCAGCCAAAATATGGGTAATGGCTGCCATGACTCATCAAAGCATGCAAGGGCATGTGACTAGATCGCATGCTACTGGACCTCACCTTGGTGCTTGCACTTTTCAACAAACTGTGCTGGGGGGCTCGAAACAAAGAAGCCACACGGAAGAAGCTATAAAAGGGAAAGTGACATCACCCCTGGGCCTCATTCCACCTACAACACAGTACCTGAAAACACTTATGGAACAAAGACTGAACTGGAGAAGGAGATCCCAGACAGGAAAGAAGAAAGCCTGCCTGTGTAGGAAAGCTTGGTGGACTGTTTGTACTATCTAACAGGTGAGACACTGCTTGATTCAAATCCTGTCTAGTTTATAAAGCTTAGATTGCATTTGGTTTTTTTTCCCTTAGGTAATCCGCTTTTATCTGTATGCTCACTACTTATAATCACTGAAAATCTACCTGTCTGTAGTTAATAAATGTATTTTATATTTTTTACCTAAAACTGTGTTTTGCTAGAAGTGCTTGGAGTATCTGCTCAGGAACAAAAACTGGTGCATTGTCCTCTCCACTTTGAGGGAGGGATGGACTCGATAATAAACTTATACTGGTCAGACTTTTGACCAGGGCAAGATGGTACAGCTCTGGGGTCCTAGGCTGTGGAGCTGGGAAGAAGCCTTCATGTAACTGCAGCTGTGTGTGTTCCTGCCTGTGTAAAGGTTTGTGTGAGTGCAAGGCCAGGAGCGGTCTGTAGTTTGTCACAGCAGCACAGTGTGAGAGGGCACCCAGGCTGGTGAGACAGAGAGCTCAGTGTTGCCCCAGTTCCAGGTTGCACTCCAGGGGGCCCTGTTACAATTAATAATAATTTTTATTATTATTTATATTGTGGTATCACCGACAGGCTCTAACCAGGGATCCATTATGCTAGGCACTGCATCAAAGAACAATGTAAAGACAATCCCTGCCCCAGACAGCTTGCAGTCGAGGAATGTACATGTGTTTAAGATAACTCCTTTTTCTGAATGTAGAAAATATACAAGCACAATATATTTAACAGAATGAAGGAAAACACTTTTATTCATGTCTTTGCTCTGGTTTCTGTGCTGTGTCCGTGTATATTTTACAGTAGAAACTACATCATAAATCTTTTGGAAATCTAGCATTTACTAGCAGGGCGGGATGTACAGCCAGCACATGGACATACTTGTCCTCCATCCCCATAGAAACAATACTTGCTTAGAATCAATACATCCATTTTTTTTTCTCTCTCTCAAGTGTTTTGGCAACAATATATCTGTAAGACTAAGAGCACTTATTTGAGAACTGACACTAGATGAACGTCAAGTCTACGGAAAGCAAACACAAACATTATGTTCTGTAATACACTGCAGATGTCAAATAGCTTTCGGTCTGATGTTAAATAAATGACTCTGAAATAGCTTTTATGCAGATTGGAAAACTAAATATTATTAACCTATTACTGTAAACTGTCAGAAGCTCTTTTAGCACCTTCATGCCACTGTACCTTTTTCATCATGGAACGTGATAAATTACCTGTGTGATATTTGGCAGGGAGGGGAGGAATGAACTTGTTATGTTAAGTTAACCACTAAAAGCAGTGGATCCAAACAACAGTACAAACAGAATTAAAATTCATTCACCACATGGTCTTGTTTAAAAAAGGCACTTTATTTGAAACATTCGCTCTGTTTAGTGGCACCATTTATGAGTTTAAAAAAAACCCACTGCATAATGTGGGCTATCGCATGAAACCCTCCTCTAAGCCTAGATCCTGGAAACACCCTGAGCATTTGTGTAGTTTTATTTATGTGAGTAGTCCCTGCTGAGGCCGGACACATTTCTCTTATTGGTTTCATTGGGGTCTGGATCAGGTCCCTAGTAAAACACTATTTATAGGCGCTAGATCCTAGTCCTAGAGCCAAAAACCATATGCAGCAGGGGCAGCATCACACATCTGGCTGTGCAACCAGTGTACTGCAAGGCACTGTTTGTTGCTGCTTTCTCCAGAAGCAAAATGCTCAGCGGTACTGTGGTCATTTTGGACTGTTCTCCCAAGATGCATACAAAATAAGCACTTGTCTTGCCAACCCCCGTCCTGTAACCCCAGTTTGTGGCTTGCGGTGTTTGCCTCATTGCTTGTGCACCTCTTTCAAGCATTTCCCCCCATTTTCTCCCTGCTGCATCAGAGCAGGCAAGGTGGCCCAGAGTAAAGTCCCAAAGTCTTTCAGGATAAAAAAGACTATAAAAATATAAAAATTATATTTTGAGTTACAGTGAGCTTTCAGTTATAATGAAGTTGTGCCATATAAGAGGATTTATACGTACAGAATGGAACAGCCCTGGCCATGTAGCAGTCTGCCTGTAGAAGGGATACGGCCATTGTTTATAAGCCACTCCTGCAGAGTGAAGTCCATTGACTGGAGTTCCTGGAGTTGTGTGAGGAGATACTTACTTTCCTCTTAAGAGTGCTAGAATTTTAGGGATACGGGACTGGGGACTATACTATATATACACTCTGTTCACTAAGTTGTAGGCAACTGAACAAAAACAATGCAAATATTGCTGGATCCACAAAATGTGGGAATGGAGTCATTTGTTGTAAGACTTCTATTTTAATGTATTTATTGCTATATTATTATTTATTATATTCATTATTATTATTATTTATTATTAATTTGTATTATCAGAATATGTAGGAGCCCCAATCATGGACCAGGGTCCCATTGTGCTAGGTGCTGTGCAAAAACAGTATGTTGGGAGGAAATGAGAGCTGGTCACAGCATTTTCTATTGGTTTTATTATGTTGAGTTTCCCATGCTTGCAACCTCAGGTTACAATGTAAGAAGAGAAGGGGGGACAGCCGTCCTTTCCCTACGCTCACCATCACCTTCAGTTAAATCTTTGGAATATGTTTTTATTGCAAATCATTTAAGACATGACAGCTTGATACTGTCATATGAAAATCATGGATAATTTCATGGGCTTCAAAGACTATTGTTAATATGCTGGAATTAGTCATTAGTCAGCACTCAATAAGGTTTCCAATTGCCAGGCTGTGCCAGGGTTTCCAGTCATTTTCTCTGTTTGATGCTTTGATTCCCATTTTCAGTAACTGGCACCAGTGAACTGCCACTATGAAATTTACACACTGTCAAATGGTTCTTTACTGTAGAAATGCAGAACTAGCAAGTATGTACCCAATTGAACAGAAAATAATCAAAACATAGACATAGAGCATCATTCTTTACTGTCTCCACAGTCGGCAGCTCAATATTCTCAATGGATGGCCTGTGCCGCCAAAATCTACTCTGTCGAGCTGTCTACCAGAGTCTTGATTTTCACCTACAGCTCCATCTGAAGCAAAAGGGAGACGTCCGCCACGGAGAAGAGATGCAGAAAAGAAAGATATCTACAGCCGGTATTACCTTTTCCACCTAATCTTTGAAAGGCTGGAAAGGGGATAATGAGTTTTCTCAGTAGCCCTACCCCTGCCCAACGCAAGCCTGCCTCCCAAAGTAAAGCATTTAATTGTGTGGCTGATGTATAATGTGTGGCCCACACGTAGCCCAGTGATGTCAACAGAAGGACTTCCATTGACGACGATGGGCTTTAGATCAGGCCTTAAGGCTCCTGTTCAGCATAGCACTCTTACTAAACATATGACTAACTTTAAACCCTTGAGGAGTCCCACTGCAGTCAATAGGATGATTCACATGCTTGAAACATGCTGAACCACCTGCTGAATAGGCCATACATTAGTTGAGGACTGACACGTTAGGCATAGACAGTATTGAACTGGCAGACCACCTTGTTAAATATTGCTCTTTAGCAGCTTTCAGAATAGCGCAAGATGATTCACTTGACATGTCTTTTCAGTTGCTTTATGGCAGGTCCCACCAAGTTTATGCTCAGGATTTTCTGTTTGTGTTATTTTTTCACACCATGACAGGCAAGTTCATTGCATCACTGTTTGCTAAAGCAAAGCATTAAGTTGTGCATTTGTTTAACCAAAATTAAGTTGTACACATCTCTAAATATCACATCACTCACAACCATTGATTCGATCATGTCTTTAACAGGGTAAACTACCTTGGATTTTCCAGCCTGCAGTTTGTCATTGGTTGTTTCACAAGAATAGACTCTGGTGTATGGATAAAATCAATGATCTATTTGTTAATGTCATACGCAGAAAAATTACATGGTACATTTTCCAGGATACTGTCAAAAGGAAATAGAATAGTGTTTCATAAGACTAGATTAACATGCTCAGATGGTTCAAACCAGTAATCTGTTTATCAATGTCCATTGCTATAAAGAGGAACTGGAAAAATATCCTTCCCAGGTGTTATTTTTGTTTGTAACTTCTCTACCTTCAGAAAGTTTATATCGCCCTTTAGGAGGTAAATCACACAAGACAACATGGTCTAAATGAGAACAACTACTAGCTCCAAATTAGAAAGTATATTGATAGTCTCATTTTGATTAAAGGAGTTTACGCACATAACTCAGTTAATCCCCAGGCATCAAGATAAAAGCATCCACTAAAATCTGTGGAAAGATTACCTAAAGTGACACAGCAGAAGAAAATTAAATCTTAATTGTGAGCTGGAAGTTTGCAGTACCACCAGAAAACAGCAAAACTGCTTTTTTTAAAAGGCTCTTTTGCTAGATAACATAGCCCCTGGTTATTTTTCTTGTAATTTTATAAATTAGAGTAAAAACTTCCCATTTACACTAGTAATACAGCCAGGCCTGGGGAAAATCCTGCCCTGCCCTGCTCAAGTAAAGGACATCTGTCTAAGTAAACCAGCATGTACAGAGTGACAAATTAGCAAAACAATATTAAATGCACAAGTAAACCAGCCAAGTAACTTTGTGTACAGTTGTGCTGAAAACCATTAACAAGGTTACGTCTTTACATAAGGCCCAAATCCAGCAAAACACTTTAGCATGTGCTTAACCAGTAATACTGATGGGAAGACTTATGTGCTTAACGATAATCATGTGCTTAGTGCCTTGCTTGATCAACCCAATGTGGACCTGACTCCATGGGGGTGAAATTCACAGATATTAAGGTCAGAAGGGACCATTATGATCATCTAGTCTGACCTCCTGCACAATGCAGGCCACAGAATCTCACCCACCCACTCCTGCGATAAACCTCTCACCTATGTCTGAACTATTGAAGTCCTCAAATCATGGTTTAAAGACTTCAAGGTGCAGAGAATCCTCCAGCAAGTGACCTGTGCCCCATGCTACAGAGGAAGGCAAAAAAACCCCAGGGCCTCTTCCAATCTGCCCTGGAGGAAAAGTCCTTCCCAACCCCAAATATGGCAATCAGCTGAACCCTGAGCATATGGGCAAGATTCCCCAGCCAAATACCCAAAAACGAATTCTCTGTAGTAACTCAGATCCCACCCCATCTAACATCCCATCACAGGCCATTGGGCCTATTTACCCTGAATATTTAAAGATCAATTAATTGCCAAAATCATGTTATCCCATCATACCATCTCCTCCATAAACTTATCGAGTTTAATCTTGAAGCCAGATAGGTCTTTTGCCCCCACTGCTTCCCTTGGAAGGCTATTCAAGAACTTCACTCCTCTGATGGTTAGAAACATTTGTCTAATTTCAAGTCTAAACTTCCCAAAGGCCAGTTTATATCCATTTGTTCTTGTGTCCACATTGGTACTGAGCTTAAATAATTCCTCTCCCTCTCTGATATATTTATAGAGAGCAATCATATCTCCCCTCAACCTTCTTTTGGTTAGGCTAAACAAGCCAAGCTCCTTGACAGGTTTCAGAGGAACAGCCGTGTTAGTCTGTATTCGCAAAAAGAAAAGGAGTACTTGTGGCACCTTAGAGACTAACCAATTTATTTGAGCATGAGCTTTCGTGAGCTACAGCTCACTTCATCAGATGTTTACCGTGGAAACTGCAGCAGACTTTATATACACACAGAGAATATGAAACAATACCTCCTCCCACCCCACTGTCCTGCTGGTAATAGCTTATCTAAAGTGATCAACAGGTGGGCCATTTCCAGCACAAATCCAGGTTTTCTCACCCTCCACCCCCCCACACAAATTCACTCTCCTGCTGGTGCTAGCCCATCCAAAGTGACAACTCTTTACATAGTCAAGTCGGGCTATTTCCTGCATAGATCCAGGTTTTCTCACATCCCCTCCACCCCCATACACACACAAACTCACTCTCCTGCTGCTAATAGCTCATCTAAACTGACCACTCTCCAAGTTTAAATCCAAGTTAAACCAGAACATCTGGGGGGGGGGGGTAGGAAAAAACAAGAGGAAACAGGCTACCTTGCATAATGACTTAGCCACTCCCAGTCTCTATTTAAGCCTAAATTAATAGTATCCAATTTGCAAATGAATTCCAATTCAGCAGTTTCTCGCTGGAGTCTGGATTTGAAGTTTTTTTGTTTTAAGATAGCGACCTTCATGTCTGTGATTGCGTGACCAGAGAGATTGAAGTGTTCTCCAACTGGTTTATGAATGTTATAATTCTTGACATCTGATTTGTGTCCATTTATTCTTTTACGTAGAGACTGTCCAGTTTGACCAATGTACATGGCAGAGGGGCATTGCTGGCACATGATGGCATATATCACATTGGTGGATGTGCAGGTGAACGAGCCTCTGATAGTGTGGCTGATGTTATTAGGCCCTGTGATGGTGTCCCCTGAATAGATATGTGGGCACAATTGGCAACGGGCTTTGTTGCAAGGATAAGTTCCTGGGTTAGTGGTTCTGTTGTGTGGTATGTGGTTGTTGGTGAGTATTTGCTTCAGATTGCGGGGCTGTCTGTAGGCAAGGACTGGCCTGTCTCCCAAGACTTGTGAGAGTGTTGGGTCATCCTTTAGGATAGGTTGTAGATCCTTAATAATGCGTTGGAGGGGTTTTAGTTGGGGGCTGAAGGTGACCGCTAGTGGCGTTCTGTTATTTTCTTTGTTAGGCCTGTCCTGTAGTAGGTAACTTCTGGGAACTCTTCTGGCTCTATCAATCTGTTTCTTTACTTCTGCAGGTGGGTATTGTAGTTGTAAGAAAGCTTGACAGAGATCTTGTAGGTGTTTGTCTCTGTCTGAGGGGTTGGAGCAAATGCGGTTGTATCGCAGAGCTTGGCTGTAGACGATGGATCGTGTGGTGTGGTCAGGGTGAAAGCTGGAGGCATGCAGGTAGGAATAGCGGTCAGTAGGTTTCCGGTATAGGGTGGTGTTTATGTGGCCATCGTTTATTAGCACTGTAGTGTCCAGGAAGTGGATCTCTTGTGTGGACTGGACCAGGCTGAGGTTGGTGGTGGGATGGAAATTGTTGAAATCATGGTGGAATTCCTCAAGGGCTTCTTTTCCATGGGTCCAGATGATGAAGATGTCATCAATATAGCGCAAGTAGAGTAGGGGCTTTAGGGGAAAAAGCACAAGATCAAATCCGCACAGACACACCCCTGGAACCCCGACCTGGGATATTCTATCTACTACCCAAGATCCATAAACCTGGAAATCCTGGGCGCCCCATCATCTCAGGCATTGGCACCCTGACAGCAGGATTGTCTGGCTATGTAGACTCCCTCCTCAGGCCCTACGCTACCAGCACTCCCAACTACCTTCGAGACACCACTGACTTCCTGAGGAAACTTCAATCCATCGGTGATCTTCCTGATAACACCATCCTGGCTACTATGGATGTAGAAGCCCTCTACACCAACATTCCACACAAAGATGGACTACAAGCCGTCAAGAACACTATCCCCGATAATGTCACGGCTAACCTGGTGGCTGAACTTTGTGACTTTGTCCTTACCCATAACTATTTCACATTTGGGGACAATGTATACCTTCAGATCAGCGGCACTGCTATGGGTACCCGCATGGCCCCACAGTATGCCAACATTTTTATGGCTGATTTAGAACAACGCTTCCTCAGCTCTCGTCCCCTAAAGCCCCTACTCTACTTGCGCTATATTGATGACATCTTCATCATCTGGACCCATGGAAAAGAAGCCCTTGAGGAATTCCACCATGATTTCAACAATTTCCATCCCACCACCAACCTCAGCCTGGTCCAGTCCACACAAGAGATCCACTTCCTGGACACTACAGTGCTAATAAACGATGGCCACATAAACACCACCCTATACCGGAAACCTACTGACCGCTATTCCTACCTGCATGCCTCCAGCTTTCACTCTGACCACACCACACGATCCATCGTCTACAGCCAAGCTCTGCGATACAACCGCATTTGCTCCAACCCCTCAGACAGAGACAAACACCTACAAGATCTCTGTCAAGCTTTCTTACAACTACAATACCCACCTGCAGAAGTAAAGAAACAGATTGATAGAGCCAGAAGAGTTCCCAGAAGTTACCTACTACAGGACAGGCCTAACAAAGAAAATAACAGAACGCCACTAGCCGTCACCTTCAGCCCCCAACTAAAACCCCTCCAACGCATTATTAAGGATCTACAACCTATCCTAAAGGATGACCCAACACTCTCACAAGTCTTGGGAGACAGGCCAGTCCTTGCCTACAGACAGCCCCGCAATCTGAAGCAAATACTCACCAACAACCACATACCACACAACAGAACCACTAACCCAGGAACTTATCCTTGCAACAAAGCCCGTTGCCAATTGTGCCCACATATCTATTCAGGGGACACCATCACAGGGCCTAATAACATCAGCCACACTATCAGAGGCTCGTTCACCTGCACATCCACCAATGTGATATATGCCATCATGTGCCAGCAATGCCCCTCTGCCATGTACATTGGTCAAACTGGACAGTCTCTACGTAAAAGAATAAATGGACACAAATCAGATGTCAAGAATTATAACATTCATAAACCAGTTGGAGAACACTTCAATCTCTCTGGTCACGCAATCACAGACATGAAGGTCGCTATCTTAAAACAAAAAAACTTCAAATCCAGACTCCAGCGAGAAACTGCTGAATTGGAATTCATTTGCAAATTGGATACTATTAATTTAGGCTTAAATAGAGACTGGGAGTGGCTAAGTCATTATGCAAGGTAGCCTGTTTCCTCTTGTTTTTTCCTACCCCCCCCCCCCCCCAGATGTTCTGGTTTAACTTGGATTTAAACTTGGAGAGTGGTCAGTTTAGATGAGCTATTAGCAGCAGGAGAGTGAGTTTGTGTGTGTATGGGGATGGGGGGATGTGAGAAAACCTGGATCTATGCAGGAAATAGCCCGACTTGACTATGTAAAGAGTTGTCACTTTGGATGGGCTAGCACCAGCAGGAGAGTGAATTTGTGTGGGGGGGTGGAGGGTGAGAAAACCTGGATTTGTGCTGGAAATGGCCCACCTGTTGATCACTTTAGATAAGCTATTACCAGCAGGACAGTGGGGTGGGAGGAGGTATTGTTTCATATTCTCTGTGTGTATATAAAGTCTGCTGCAGTTTCCACGGTAAACATCTGATGAAGTGAGCTGTAGCTCACGAAAGCTCATGCTCAAATAAATTGGTTAGTCTCTAAGGTGCCACAAGTACTCCTTTTCTTTTTGCAAGCTCCTTGAGTCTCCTTTCATAAGACAGGTTTTCCATTCCTCGGATCATCCTAGTAGCCCTTCTCTGTACCTGTTCCAGTTTGAATTCATCCTTCTTAAACATGGGAGACCAGAACTGCACACAGTATTCCAGATGAGGTCTCACCAATGCCCTGTACAACGGTACTAACACCTCCTTATCTCTACGGGAAATACCTCGCCTGATGCATCCCAAGACCGCATTAGCTTTTTTCATGGCCATATCACATTGGCGGCTCATAGTCATCCTGTGGTCAACCAATACTCCAACGTCCTTCTCCTCCTCCGTTACTTCTAATTGATGCGTCCCCAGCTAAAATTCTTGTTATTAATCCCTAAATGCATGACCTTACACTTCTCACTATTAAATTTTATCCTATTACCATTACTCCAGTTTACAAGGTCATCCAGATCCTCCTGTATGGTATCCCGGTTCTTCTCTAAATTGGCAATACCTCCCAGCTTTGTATCATCTGCAAACTTTATTAGCACACTCCCACTTTTTGTGCCGAGGTCAGTAATAAAAAGATTAAATAAGATTGGTCCCAAAACTGATCCCTGAGGAACTAGTAACCTCCCTCCAGCCTGACAGTTCACCTTTCAGTATGACCCCCTGTAGTCTCCCTTTTAACCAATTCCTTATCCACCTTTCAATTTTCGTATTGATCCCCATCTTTTCCAATTTAACTAATAATTCCCCATGTTGGCACCTTATCAAACGCCTTACTGAAATCTAGGTAAATTAGATCCACTGCGTTTCCTTTGTCTAAAAAATCTGTCACTTTCCCAAAGAAGGAGATCAGGTTGGTTTGGCACGATCTACCTTTTGTAAAACCATGTTGTATTTTGTCCCATTTACCATTGACCTCAATGTAACTTAACTAAACTACTTTCTCCTTCAGAATTTTTTCCAAGACTTTGCATACTACAGATGTCAAACTAACAGGTCTGTAGTTACCAGGATCACTTTTTTTTTTCCCTTTCTTAAAAATAGGAACTATGTTAGCAATTCTCCAGTCATACGGTACAACCCCTGAATTTACAGATTCATTAAAAATTCTTGCTAATGGGCTTGCAATTTCATGTGCCAATTCCTTTAATATTCTTGGGTGAAGATTATCTGGGCCCCCCGATTTAATCCCATTAAGCTGTTCGAGTTTCGCTTCTACCTCAGCTGTGGTAATATCTACCTCCATATCCTCATTCCCATTGGTCATGCTACCATTATCCCTAAGATCCTAATTAGCCTTATTAAAGATTGAGGCAAAGTATTTGTTTAGATATTGGGCCATGCCTAGATTATCCTTAACCTCCACTCCATCCTCAGCGTTTAGCGGTCCCGCTTCTTCTTTCTTTGTTTTCTTCTTATTTATATGGCTATAGAACCTTTTACTACTGGTTTTAATTCCCTTTGCAAGGTCCAACTCTACTTGACTTTTAGCCTGTCTCACTTTATCCCTACATGTTGTGACCTCAATAAGGTAGCTTTCCTTGCTGATCCCTCCCATCTTCCACTCCCTGTATGCTTTCTGCTTTTTCTTAATCACCTCTCTGAGATGCTTGCTCATCCAGCTTGGTCTACAACTCCTGCCTATGAATTTTTTCCCCTTTCTTGGGATGCAGGCTTCTGATAGCTTCTGCAGCTTTCACTTAAAGTAATCCCAGGCCTCCTCTGCCTTTAGATACATAAATTCTTCAGTCCAATCCACTTCCCTAACTAATTTCCTTAATTTTTGAAAGTCAGCCCTTTTGAAATCAAAAACCCTAGTCGCAGATTTATTTTGTTTATCCTTCCGTTCATCTGTGTCTAACCACTGAGGTATCTGATACCACAGAGGTCGTCATATACTTAGAACAGGATATAAATGAGATGTGGTGGATACCCCTGTGTAGTAACTGTTGATAAATGATGACTTTGTAATGGGGCCTAGCCTATATAAAGGCATTAAAGTTGATACAATCTACAGACAAACAAAATACTTCATCAACAAGTTACAGTTACTGCAGGAAACGTAACTTTGAATTTCCTACCATAACTTAGCATTAATTCTGCGTTTTTGTGTTTAACATAACAATAGTCATAACCACAAGGGCTCCTTTGCGGTACACCACAAAAATGCCCTGTCTGATGCCAAAAACTGACAAAAAATGTTTCAAAAAAGTCAGAAAAATAATTTTAAAAAAACTAGTCGTGGTTTATTTGTCTCACGCTTAAACTATGTTTTGCCATCATCCCCGTGGAAACATTTCAGTCCACCCTTATCTCCATCTGGCAAACAATTGCCCTTCCAAACATGTCCTATACAATGCATAAAGAAATATTACTTATAGTCAGTTCACTAGCTCTGTAAACTCCGGTTACCAAAGTTATTATGGCCGTGATATATTTGGGAGAAAACATCTGGATTCTTGGAACTGTTATCAAATGCTCATTCCAATTGTACTTTACCTCTGGACAGTTCTCAAGTACTCCAAGCAAATATTTGGATGCATATTTATGACCATGGTTTTCCAGGGATTTTATATAAAGTACTAAATGGTTCCTAACTTTAAATTGCAGGCATTTTTACAGAGGGCCAACTCAGCTCCTGTTTAAGTCAAAGGGAATCTCCCATTGACTTAAATGGGAACAAGCCCCAAAACGTTCTTTAAAAAATGTGAATAGATATTGATCAAAATTTTCAAACTTCTTTACTAATGTTAGGTACCTAAATCCATATGTAAGTACCTAAATAAATTGTTTGATTTTAAGAGTTGCTGAGCACCCACAACTTGCACTAGAGTGAACCAGAGCTGTGGAAGTTATGCAGCTCTGGAAATCAGGCCATTTATTTAGGTGCTTAAATACAGAATTCCCGCATCGATCCTGCATTGTGAGCTGAGCAGACAGACTGCTACGCCAGCATAAAGCCCCGCTGATCAAGAGCAAATAGTTTGCCTGTGTGGATCACAGTGTGGGATCAAGGGCTTTAGATGTCTAATTTAGGAATCCAAGTTTTAAAATGTGGCCCATATAATTGGAATTTACAGAAGAAATTACAGATTAGTGGTGCATGTTTACAGAAGCAGAGCAAAAAGTAAGGTGCATATCCAAACATCTGCTTGTTTGAATAATGGTCCCTTCCAATATTGTGGTATTACAACCCACAGTTATGCTTGGGGATAATCCTACTGGCTATGGGAAAACTAGTTCCCATGTGTAATATTTATTTTCGGAGAAAAGGGTAGAACTAGTTTCTACATCCCTTAAATTAGAGACTTATAAATACATCACACGTTGTATACAATATGTTTTCATTATTCACCTGGCTCTAGTGGTGGCTAATGCTAGCATGAATGATTTGTATAGTAATAGCAGCTAAAGGCCCCAGTCAGAATAAGTTTCAGAGTAGCATCCATGTTAGTCTGTATTCGCAAAAAGAAAAGGAGTACTTGTGGCACCTTAGAGACTAACCAATTTATCTGAGCATAAGCTTTCGTGATCTACAGCTCACTTCATCGGATGCATTCAGTGGAAAATACAGTGAGGAGATTTATATACACACAGAACATGAAAAAATGGGTGTTTATCATGCACACTGTAAGGAGAGTGATCACTTAAGATGAGCTATTACCAGCAGGAGAGTGGGGTTGGGGGTGGGGAGGGGAGAAAACCTTCTGTAGTGAGTCAGAATAAGGAGCCTTATTGTATTAGGTGTTGTACACAGAAGACACTGTTCCTGCCTCAGTGAACATATAGTCTAATTTTAAATAAGATACAACCAGTGACAGTAGGAGAGAAGGGGGAAGGGAACGGAAACACTAAGAAGATCACATGGTTACATGGATTAGGTACCTGCACTGATTGGTGGTTCCAACACTTATGCAATAAATAAATAAATAAAACTCTTATCCCTAATTGTTGCTCAGCCTAGCAACCATCATTGGTTGGCTCATGTGGCATTTCATTCTCTTGTAAAAGCTTTAGATGCCCCCTTCTCCTCTTGCACTAGCAGGAGTGCTGGAACAATTTGTACAGTAAGGGGTGCTGAGAGCCACGGAACCAAACCCTGCATATGATGGAAACCACTTCAAGCCAGGGGGTGCGGCAGCCCCCGTAGCACCCCTAGTTCCAGCACCTATGTGCATTAGTGTAACTCAGAACTAAGTTGATTGAAATCAGTGGTGTGACACGGATATAAACCTGGGTGGAATGAGAGGAAAATCAGGCTCTACGTCCTTGAACAAGAGCTTGCATGGACTTGGGTCCAAAACATTTCTCAAATCACAGTTTATTTCCAGGTGGGAATAAGCATCTGTTCAGGATAGAGAGAACAAACATATCTAAGACCTGCTGCACTTTCTGTTTTAATTTGCATATATTGCTAAAGCTATGTGGTGTTTATATTCATGAGCATAACAAGACTTTATGCCTTTATATTGTGTTTCTTATCTTTTTATTGATTAATATTAAGCAAGCCCATCTAATACTTTGGCGCACATGCAAAACATTTATATGTCCTTCCTTCAATTAAATATGCACCAAGCCTGACTTACTTACACACTTGGTTTGTGTACCAATGCTGACCCATTTAAATGGCCTCTAATCTGAGGTCTTCCTTGTTTCAGTAAAGCCAGAACCAGTCAGGAAGGATTTTGGCAAGACAAAACATACCTACAGAATTCAGACCAGACCAGACCAGACTCATTACATAGGTACTTAAATATGAGCAATGTCTATTCCTGGAATGAGCTGAGAAGTTAAATTCCTCCACAGACTTGTTATTGTTTGCCATGTGAAAAAAAAAACATTGCAGAGATCAAGAAGAGCTAAATAGGTATATCAGAAATACATCTGCCTGGGAAGTTTACGACACTGACCCTTTGCATACAGCATGTAACAGCATGCTCCCAATCATCTTTCCCCCATTTGTCTTACACCAGTTTATGAAACATACATCATTACTGAATGCTCAGCTTATGCTAGCTGTGTGCCTGGTTCATATCGAGGATGTATTGCTGGAGTTTGAGACACAAATAGGGCACCAGTCTTATCTTGAGCGAAACTGTTTCACTCCACGGGGAAAATGGTGGTTGCCTCTCCCGGTACACCTTTGTGAAATTCTTCCATAGACGCCACCTTCCCGGATGGCTTAGCCCCTGGAATCCCCATAGTGTCCTGCACATTTATAGGAATGTAGCAATCTAGCTTCACTCACACCCGTTCACCGCTGGTGCTGCACAGCTTGCTCTGGTGTGTAAATGGGGCACTACTGAAGGTAAGACTTTCAAAGTCTACCTTTCAGAGTCCTTCTCAAATCTGAAAATATCCAGCAATGCTGCTTCTTCCTCCATGCTCAGCCATTCTGACAACTTCATCCTCAGATATCTCTGCATTCCCTTTCCTTTGCACCAACCCCTGGGTTGCCATTGTCTGTACCTTTTGATTTCTTCTGCCCAGGAAATGAACTGTTAGCTCAATCTGGTCATGTCAACCTCCTGTGCGATGACCCCATGCACCAAGGAAGATGAGAGCACAGGTGCTACCAAAGAGACTTAGACCTGGTTTTCAGAAGGGAGAAGGATCACTAAACTGACAGTACTCTCGGAGGAGTGGTAGATACGCTGGAGAGTAGGGATAGGATAAGAGGGACCGAGACAAATTAGAGGATTGGGCCAAAAGAAATCTGATGAGGTTCAAAAAGACAAGTGCAGAGTCCTGCACTTAGTATGGAAGAATCCCATGCATGGCAACAGACTAGGGACCGAATGGCTAGGCAGCAGTTCTGCAGAAAAGGACCTAGGGGTTACAGTGGACGAGAAGCTGGATATGAGTCAACAGTGTGCCCTTGTTGCCAAGAAGGCTAACGGAATTTTGGGTTGTATAAGTAGGGGCATTGCCAGCAGATCAAGGGATGTGATCATTCCCCTCTATTCGACATTGGTGAGGCCTCATCTGGAGTACTATGTCCAGTTTTGGGCCCCACACTACAAGAAGGATGTGGAAAAATTGGACAGTGTACAACGGAGGGCAACAAAAATGATTAGGGGACTGGAACACATGATTTATGAGGAGAGGCTGAGGGAACTGGGATTGTTTAGTCTGCAGAAAAGAAGAATGAGGGGGGATTTGATAGCTGCTTTCAACTATCTGAAAAGGGGTTCCAAAGAGGATGGCTCTAGACTGTTCTCAGTGGCATCAGATGACAGAACAAGGAGCAATGGTCTCAAGTTGCACTGGGGGAGGTTTAGGTTGGATATTAGGAAAAACAGAGTAGGGGCATTAGGGGACGAGAGCTGAGGAAGCGTTGTTCTAAGTCAGCCATAAAAATGTTGGCATACTGTGGGGCCATGCGGGTACCCATAGCAGTGCCACTGATTTGAAGGTATACATTGTCCCCAAATGTAAAATAGTTATGGGTAAGGACAAAGTCACAAAGTTCAGCCACCAGGTTAGCCGTGACATTATCGGGGATAGTGTTCTTGACAGCTTGTAGTCCATCTTTGTGTGGAATGTCACCTACTACAGGACAGGCCTAACAAAGAAAATAACAGAACGCCACTAGCCGTCACCTTCAGCTCCCAACTAAAACCCCTCCAACGCATCATTAAGGATCTACAACCTATCCTGAAGGATGACCCAACAATCTCACAAATCTTGGGAGACAGGCCAGTCCTTGCCTACAGACAGCCCCCCAACCTGAAGCAAATACTCACCAGCAATCACACACCACACAACAGAACCACTAACCCAGGAACCTATCCTTGCAACAAAGCCCGTTGCCAACTGTGCCCACATATCTATTCAGGGGACACCATCACAGGGCCTAATAACATCAGCCACACTATCAGAGGCTCGTTCACCTGCACATCCACCAATGTGATATATGCCATCATGTGCCAGCAATGCCCCTCTGCCATGTACATTGGTCAAACTGGACAGTCTCCACGTAAAAGAATCAATGGACACAAATCAGATATCAAGAATTATAACATTCATAAACCAGTCGGAGAACACTTCAATCTCTCTGGTCACGCAATTACAGACATGAAAGTTGCAATATTATAACAAAAAAACTTCAAATCCAGACTCTAGTGAGAAACTGTTGAATTGGAATTCATTTGCAAATTGGATACAATTAACTTAGGCTTGAATAGAGACTGGGAGTGGCTAAGTCATAGAATCATAGAATATCAGGGTTGGAAGGGACCTCAGGAGATCATCTAGTCCAACTTCCTGCTCAAAGCAGGACCAATCCCCAACTAAATCATCCCAGCAAGGGCTTTATCAAGCCTGACCTTAAAAACTTCTAAGGAAGGAGATTCTACCACCTCCCTAGGTAACGCATTCCAGTGTTTCACCACCCTCCTAGTGAAAAAGTTTTTCCTAATATCCAACCCAAACCTCCCCCACTGCAACTTGAGCCATTACTCCTTGTCCTGTCATCTTCTACCACTAAGAATAGTCTAGAACCATCCTCTTTGGAACCACCTCTCAGGTAGTTGAAAGCAGCTATCAAATCCCCCCTCATTCTTCTCTTCTGCAGACTAAACAATCCCAGTTTCCTCAGCCTCTCCTCATAACTCATGTGTTTCAGACCCCTAATCATTTTTGTTGCCCTTCGCTGGACTCTCTCCAATTTTTCCCATCCTTCTTGTAGTGTGGGGCCCAAAACTGGACACAGTACTCCAGATGAGGCCTCACCAACGTCAAATAGAGGGGAATGATCACGTTCCTCGATCTGCTGGCAATGCCCCTACTTATACAGCCCCAAATACCATTGACCTTCTTGGCAACAAGGGCACACTGTTGACTCATATCCAGCTTCTCATCCACTGTAACCCCTAGGTCCTTTTCTGCAGAACTGCTGCCAAGCCATTTGGTCCCTAGTCTGTAGCGGTGCATGGGGTTCTTCCGTCCTAAGTGCAGGACTCTGCACTTGTCCTTGTTGAACCTCATCAGATTTCTTTTGGCTCAATCCTCCAATTTGTCTAGGGCCCTCTGTATCCTATCCCTACCCTCCAGCGTATCTACCTCTCCTCCCAGTTTAGTGTCATCTGCAAACTTGCTGAGAGTGCAATCCACACCATCCTCCAGATCATTTATGAAGATACTGAACAAAACCGGCCCGAGGACCGACCCTTGGGGCACTCCACTTGATACCGGCCGCCAACTAGACATGAAGCCATTAATCACTACCCATTGAGCCCGACAATCTAGCCAACTTTCTATCCACCTTATAGTCCATTCATCCAGCCCATACTTCTTTAACTTGCTGGCAAGAATACTGTGGGAGACAGTGTCAAAAGCTTTGTTAAAGTCAAGGAACATGTCCACTGTTTTTCCCTCATCCACAGAGCTAGGTATCTCATCATAGAAGGCAATTAGATTAGTCAAGACCTTAGTCATTAGACCTTCCCTTGGTGAATCCATGCTGACTGTTCCTGATCACTTTCCTCTCATGTAAGTGCTTCAGAATTGATTCCTTGAGGACATGCTCCATGATTTTTCCGGGACTGAGGTGAGGCTGACTGGCCTGTAGTTCCCAGGATTCTCCTTCTTCCCTTTTTTAAAGATGGGCACTACATTAGCCTTTTTCCAGTCGTCCGGGACTTCCCCCGATCGCCATGAGTTTTCAAAGATAATGGCCAATGGCTCTGCAATCACAGCCACCAACTCCTTTAGCACTCTCGGATGCAACGCATCTGGCCCCATGGACTTGTGCACATCCAGCTTTTCTAAATAGTCCCTAACCACTTCTTTCTCCACAGAGGGCTCGCCACCTACTCCCCATGCTGTGTTGCCCAGCGCAGCAGTCTAGGAGCTGACCTTGTTCGTGAAGACAAAGGCAAAAAAAAGCATTGAGTACATTAGCTTTTTCCACATCCTCTGTCACTAGGTTGCCTCCCTCATTCAGTAAGGGGACCACACTTTCCTTGGCTTTCTTCTTGTTGCCAACATACCTGAGGAAACCCTTCTTGTTACTCTTAACATCTCTTGCTAGCTGCAGCTCCAGGTGCGATTTGGCCCTCCTGATTTCATTCCTACATGCCCGAGCAACATTTTTATACTCTTCCCTGGTCATTTGTCCAATCTTCCACTTCTTGTAAGCTTCTTTTTTATGTTTAAGATCCGCAAGGATTTCACTGTTAAGCCCAGCTGGTCGCCTGCCATATTTACTATTCTTTCGACACATCGGGATGGTTTGTCCCTGTAACCTCACATTCTTTGAAATATAGCCAGCTCTCCTGGACTCCTTTCCCCTTCATGTTATTCCCCCAGGATCAGTTCCCTGAGGGAGTTGAAGTCTGCTTTCCTGAAGTCCAGGGTCCATATTCTGCTGCTTACCTTTCTTCCCCGTGTCAGGATCCTGAACTCGACCAACTCATGGTCACTGCCTCCCAGATTCTCATCCTCTTTTGTTTCCCCTACTAATTCTTCCCGGTTTGTGAGCAGCAGGTCAAAAAAAGCTCTCCCCCTAGTTGGCTCCTCCAGCACTTGCACCGAGTATTATGCAAGGTAACCTATTCCCCCTTGTTTTTTCCTACCCCTCCCCACCCCCCAGACGTTCTTGTTAAACCCTGGATTTGTGCTGGAAATGGCCCACCTTGATTATCATACACATTGTAAGGAGAGTGATCACTTTAGATAAGCTATTACCAGCAGGAGAGTGGGGTGGGGGGA
Source organism: Caretta caretta (assembly GCF_965140235.1). NCBI lineage: Eukaryota > Metazoa > Chordata > Testudines > Cheloniidae > Caretta > Caretta caretta. The sequence continues at coordinate 29,154,375 of NC_134210.1, forward strand.
GAGAAAACCTTTTGTAGTGGTAAACACCCATTTTTTCATGGTTTGTGTGTATAAAAAGATCTTCTGTACTTTCCACAGTATGCGTCCGATGAAGTGAGCTGTAGCTCACGAAAGCTTATGCTCAAATAAATTGGTTAGTCTCTAAGGTGCCACAAGTACTCCTTTTCTTTTTATGATTCTCTCATGTTGTCTGCAAGAAAAGGAACTTTTCTGTGTTATTGGCTCATCTACAGCAACAGTGACTGCCCCTGCGCATTCTAAACATATGTCTGCATCTGCTCAAGAGAAGAGACCAGTCCCACTCCCAAAGCTTCTGAGTACCATGCCAGTTATTTAAAATTACATCGCCAAGATGCTCCCCCTCCCTACTTCCCTCCAAGCTGCAGCACACAATCCAATACTAGCCCGTCCTTACATCTGTCTATGACTCAACCCACCTACCTCTCGTCAAAGCCCAGGGGAACAAAATGGACCTTGTCAAATATTACAAATGTAATATTTCCTACATAGTCCCTATGCTGTGTAGAAGGAAGTATAGTGAACACTCCAGTCAGAGGTGACACGGTCTAGTTAATAAAGGCAAAATGGAAAGTCATTAAGTGCAACCACTGTATATTTGAGTGTGTAAATAAGTGACCAGATCCTCAGGTGGTATAAAGCAGTAGCTGTGCCAATCTATGCTAGCTGACCCCAGATTTTTTCTCTGCATCCTCTCTCCTCCTATAAACAGAAGGAAAAAGGCCAGGAATCTTGTCCTGTAGAGAGAATAAAGACAGACACCACCCTTTTTATAACTCCATCGCTAGAAGCTAATACAGTACTTCTGTCTGTTAGAAAGAGAGGGTTGTTATCAACCTGGTAATTGTAACAGAGTCTTCTAACTGAGTCTTTCACAGAATGAGGAGTGGTACCGCAGCAATAGTTTCACAATGAAAACAGTAGCTGGATCCTTTAATAAGAATGATGCAATAAAGATGCCAAATAAAAGTAAACAAATTCAGACTTGCTAAGCCTCTCCCTTCTTCCCTCCAGCCAGAGGGCACACTTTTTATTCTTAAACAGCAAAGTTCCCAGGAAGAAAAGGGTGCAGAGAAGAAATACAATTACAGAGGTGGCATATTATGAAGGATAACTAAGGACATTAACACTGGAAGCTCTTGGGGCACGAGCAACGTTAGACTCTGGCCTGGGATTTTGCATTGTATGTCACTCACAAGGTTTCCACTGTTATGACAGCTGACCCTGAACTAGCAGACATACTGTCACAGCCCTGTGAAACAGTTTAGGGCTATGGAAGCCCAACGAGGGAGGGATGGGAGTCAGCAGACCAAGACATGTTTCTACTACAAATCCAACAAGCCTCTGCATAGCTGTGTCTGAGCTACTGAGATAGGCTTTACGTGACTACTTACTGTGTCATTCCGTTTCAAACTTGAGTTTTTACATACCAGTGCAACTTGTGAGGTCGAAGGGGCTTGATAAAGAAATCAGCTTCCTCAGCAACATAGTTAGGAGCCAGCTCCTCAGTTGATGTAAATCAGCATAGCTGCATTGCAAGCAATGGAGTTGAGCCCATTTCCGCCACCTGCAGATCTAGCCCTAATATTTAATATGAATAACAATAATTTGTGCTCTTGTAGTGCCTTGCCTCCAAGGAGATCAAACTGCTTTGTAATGTTTAATCAATGAATCCTAATGTAACTCACACACCTCCTGAGTGTGGTGTTCTGGCCCATCTAGTGTCACCGAGACCACTTAGAGAGAGCGAGCAATTAATGAGTCTCCTCTTCAGCCTTAACTAAGAGCCATTTGGCTTTTAGCTCATGCAGTAGGGGCTCATGCATTTAGCTCCAAAAGTCCCCAGTTCGATCCCACTCTCCAAGGACCGGGGTCTGTCGGTGTTACACTAACAATGACACCTAATTTGAAAAGCACGAGGTCACCAGGGCCAGATAGTAGACATTGAAGAGTTGTGAAGTTTAAGTATGAGGTGGATAAACTGATGGCAAAGATATGCACTCTCATTAAAAACAACTACTGTACCAGAGAATCAGAGGGTAGAAAAATGTTGTAGCTGTATTTTAAAAGGCCCAAAAAGTGACTCAGGGAATTACAGACCAGTCAACCTTACATTGGTACCCAGTAAATTAGATGAATCAATCATCAAAAATAGAATAATAAAACACCTAGAAGTTCATGGTCTGACAGGATCTAACCAGCACAGGTTCTGCACAGGAAAGCCATGTCTCACTAGCCTATTAGAATTCTTTGAACATGTCACTAGAGCAGTGGATAAATGGGAATTGGTTGGCATAGTTTATTTAGCCTTTCAGAGATCTCTCGCAAAAGACACTCTTTGACAAGGTCTCTCACAAAAGACAACTAAAGAAACTAAATAGTCCTGGGGTGAGATTCAAACTATTGTCATGGATCAAAAACTGGCTAAAAGACAGGAAACAAAGAGTAGGATAAATGGGCAATTTTCATCATGGTGGAAGATTTCCCATGCGCGGGGGGCCTCAAGGATCCCTATGAAGTGCAGTGTGTTTTAACATATAATGAGCTGGAAAGGAAGATGAGTAGTCATTAATGAAAATATTGAATAGGACTGGACTCAGAACAGAACCCTGTGGAACCCCCCTAGATATGTCCTCCCAGTCTGATAGCAAACCACTGATAACTTCTCTTTGCCTGTGGTCTTTAAACCTGTTATGAAACCAGCCTCCCAATAGGACTTGTGGAGGCAAACAATTAGTTTTAAGAGGGGGGTTGGACAAATTTATGAGTGCAATTGCATAATAGGGCTGCTTGTGATAATGGGGGACAGGGTTCAACAGCCCTGGGGCTCACTTACAGTTTTTGTCTTATGTTTCTAGAGCTCATGCTTCAGAGTTTAAGCTGGCCACCAGTTCTGATTTTCAGGTCATTAAAGAGCTCTTAATGGTGCCACATTAGCCTTTGTCTATTTTTCTTGTCTTTCTTCTGCATCAGGAAAGTTTGCTGTTGTGCCTTTGATATTGTGTCTTTAAGAAACTGACAGATCTCCTGAACTCCTTTTTCCCTCAGAGTTTCTTCCCCTGGGACCATACCTGCCAGTTCTCTGTTTGTTAAAGTCTTCTTTTTTGAAGCTCATTTTCCTTATTCTGCTGCTCCCACCCCGTCTTCTCCTTGGACGCATGAAATCATTTCACAATACATAAGGTTTGTTGCACCGTCCTCTGAAGCATCTGGTGCAGGCCACCATCAGACAGGATACTAGACTAGGTGGACTTTGGGCCTGATATAGTCTGCCAGTTCTTGTGTAACATCCTCACCCTAATGAACAAGGTAATTATTCCCCCCATTTTAATAGGTGAGTAAGCTGAGACTCAGGGAAAGTTAAAGCGGAGATTGTCAAAGACACAAAGGGAAGTTAGGGGCTCAAATCCCATTGACTTGCAATAGGAACTGGGCACCCGATTCCCCTTCTTGCTTTTGAAAATCTATCTTCTAGATAACTTGCCAAAGGATCCACAGTGTTAGTGGCACAGCAAAAAAATAGAACTCAAGAATGCTAGCTTTGCTCTAACCACTAGGCTACGGGCAGGGCTTATAGTCAGCAATTTTTGAACCAAGTCTTAGGGGGACACATTCCCTGGGAATGTAGTGCATGATAATTTGCAGTCCACTAGCGCCGAGAGGCCCCAAACAGGTCAGCATCCCTCTGTTGTTTTAAAACATTTTTCTCTCTTGCAGAGAAGCTTCATAATTTCCTTCTGTTGCAGAAAGTAGTCTAAAGCAGAAGTGAAATATATGTTACAGTCAAGCAGCCTCAGAGCCAAAGCCCAGAAGATTAATGCAGGAGCCATATATGGGCAAGGAGGCATCCTGCCCTTTTTCACTTTACAACAGTTTATGACAACATCACATTGAGGGATTTACATGACTGCAGTTAGGCACACATTCTTCTCCATGAAAGAAAGTCAAGGCAGCCTATAAGCAGTGGCCAGAAGCAGTGGTGGATTAACACACAGGTCCATGGGGCCCTGGCCAATTTGGGGCCCCAGGAGTGCCAGAACCCGGGTAGAAGGGCGGAGGGCCACCAGCAGCAGAACTGTGCCCCCTCCACCCCTGTGGCTCCTCTTTCCCCTGGGGCCCCACCCCTGGCCAGGCTGGAAGCTGGAGCTGGGCAGCGATAAGAGCGGCCCGGGGAGCCTGGGCCACTGTGCAGTGGGAAGCCAAGAGCATCCCCTGGCCTGTGTCCCCACCTCCTGGGGCATGCCGTCCAGGGTAGGTGGGTGGTCCAGGGCTCCCCACAACGGCCCAGGCTCCCTAGGAGGCTCTTAGGGCCTCGGGGGAGAGGAAGAGCAGGGAGCAGGGCCCCATGGTGAGGGGGGCTAAGGCCCACTGCACCCCCTGCCACTGGGAAGAGGCTGGCGTCACTAGCAGGTGCTGTGCTTTGCAATGGGGGAATTGATCACCAAGGTGTGGTGGGCAGGGCCAAATGTTCTTCGTGCCCAAGGCCCCAATAAATTTTAATACACCTCTGGCCAGTGGCAGCTCCAGACCTGTCAGTTCAGCGGCGTAAGGAGTCTGCCAAGGAACTAAGCTTGCTGTTGGAATAATATCTACTGCTTAATATCCTGAACTAGTCATTAAAAATAAGGGGAAATAACCCGATAGGGTGCGGCAAATGGCATGCATTGTCCTGCCACAACCTACCGCATATTCCAGATAATAACATGCAGTGAAAAATGCATTTACACGTTTACTGCTGAGAAGAAAAGTTAGCTCCTATTAGCCTTCTCTCTCCAGCTCACTTCCTTTTTCAAGACCAAGTCATTGCCCCCTTGAGTTCAATGGGAGTCCTGCCATAGACTTTATTAGGAACAGGATTTGATCCTCAGTCCTTTAGGCTCTAGTCTGCAGTTTACATTTCTCTAACCCCATTTTGGGTGTATTATCTGTTGATTATTAATAGATGCTGAGAGCGTGCTAGGTACTTCACAGAAAGACAGATCCTGCCCAGAAGAGTATCTAGTCTATGGCCCCAGTCCCCCAATGAGTTCCATGCGGGTGGACCCTGGCACCCATACAGATCCCCACTGAAGTCAGCAGGGCTGGTCACATGCCCCCAGAGGTTTGCTTACATGGAGTAAAGCAGGATTGGGGCCTATGATTTAAATCTGACAATACAATCAAGTGTGACAAACAGTGAGAGGGAACTGAGTGTGGAAAGATAAGGGGCGGACCAATATGATAATGCAGTTACTCAGTGTCGTGCTCACAATGTGTACATCTTGGTAGCTCAGGGACTAATCACGTAGCACTGAAATCAGTGAAAACTTTGCCATTAACTTCACTAGCACAAGCTCTGGCTGTTGGTTAAGAACCTTTTTCCCTTCCCTAAAGAACATAGCGAATAATATGAATTTGTTGTGCAGCCTAAAGGATTTACGCAGGTTGGTCCGGAAAACAACCTAAACATTATACTCTCCCTTTCCAGAAATGCTGTGCGTTGCAAAGGCCTTGCAAGTTGTTTTTTCATGCACAGCTATTTATGTTGGCAACTGGGTCCTGTTAATGCTTCAGAAGCTATACGCAAACATGTCTAGAGTTCCAGTGGGATAACAGCGCTCCTTGGAGCTTACCCACATGAAAGGGAGGGGCTGAAGCAGAAACTTGTTTTGTTTTTGAGCCTGCATGAATGAATATTGTGCTACATGTGTAAATGATATGGATGACTTTGTGAGACTACTGAATGAAGTCCAAAGGACTTGCTTGTTGATGCTATACAAATAATGGATGCCTATCACACTAGCTGGTATAAGTGAGGACCATGTACATTAGAGCTACACAGAGTCATCTTTAACATATGTATCATACTTCTCACTCTGTGCTGATTTTATTTTGCCTGGGGAGACTGTTTAAATTGCTCCTTTGGTCATATTCAGTTCAAATCCCAGTAGAGTTGATTTACTATTTCCATAGTACCTTCAATTGTACCACTCTTACTGAATAGCACCTTACTGAATTGTACCACTCTTACTGAATAGCACACACAATCCTATTGATTTAATGATCTTACTGATGTACTAGGGTACTACTCACCATTACCAACAGTGGCATGATGAGGCCTGTGCTTTTTACCATGTTTAAACGGGAAACTTTTTTAAAAAATTCAATTTAGTGAGATATAACTTCAAAAGAAAAAGAAGAAAAATGTCACTGCATTTTAGTAAATATGAAAGAAACCACAGCAAATTTTCCCTCCACAATGACTTAGGAAGTCTTTGAATCTTAAGAGATTCTCTAGTTCACCTGGGATTCTACTATTTTCAATTAGGTATGTCTGGTATTTATAAATTCTATCAGTCCAATCAGTCTTCAAGGGAGAAATTTACCCCTGCACAGAGAAGCAGCACAAGATCTATGGGCCATTATTTTGAGAGCGTAAATGGGCTTTAAGCAGCACTTAGGTCTTGTGCAGCTGCTTTGCACAGGAATGAATTTCACTTCAAATGCATAATGATAAAAACTAACTGTGTAGCCAAAACTGATTCTTAGCATCAGGCAGCAAGCTGGATTATCAGGTAAAATATATTTTGGCTTTAAATCTGTTTTGATGTAATTTGTTTCATTGGAAGTTCTTAAGATGAGAACATCTTGTGCTAATGAATTAACTGGTTTGGTGACTCTATTAATCATACTTCGTAAATTCCATTCCCATTTCCTGATGATTGCATCCCCTTGTAGCTGCAAAGCAAATATAACTGAAATGAATCTGCAGGAACTTTGATACGATTACCACTCTTTGTGGGGGTGTCACTGACACAGGGACTCCAACAAGGTTGCAAGGCAGTTTGTACAGTGTAGACCATCACGAATGACAGGAACAAAGAAAGCTGGATGGAGGGATATCAGAGAAATTCAAATATAGCACTGTGGCTCTGCAGAACACTTAAGCAAGTGCCTCACTTTAATAAAGTGAGTATCACCATTGATTTCATGGAACTAAACACCTGCTTTGCTTGCTGAATCAAGGCCCGTAAATGGAGAGTGTCATTGTCTTTGTTCACAAGAAACACTTCCAATAAAATTATAATGGAACAAAAGTCATGCTTTTCTGATTTTAAGTTTGCATGTCTGGCAATGGAGCAGATTCTGTTTGACGGTCCTCATTCCACTAGAGCTCTCCACAATGAAAAGCTAATGGTATCAGGCTTTCAAAGGACATTTATTCAGATAAAGTGGACAAGTGGGAAACAACCAAAATGGGTCAATACTTATCAAATTACACTTATTGCATCTTTACTGCTGTCAACTAACTGTTTTGAAATGAAAAGGAGTACTTGTGGCACCTTAGAGACTAACCAATTTATTTGAGCATGAGCTTTCGTGAGCTACAGCTCACTTCATCGGATGCATACCGTGGAAACTGCAGCAGACTTTATATATACACAGAGAATATCACATTCTAATGCAGAGCAGCTGCTTATTCAAGCATCTAAAAGAGACAGAACTGAGAGCCCTACTGTCCTCCTATGAAAAGTGAGCACAGGTGCAAAGAAATTGAAATTTTCCAGTGCCATCATCCTCCCTCAAAATAGCACATGAAGAAACAATCTGTTATTCAGACCTTCCATTTTTAAACTGATAAAATGATTTGCAAAGTAATTTACAATCCCAGCGTGATTGTTGAAAACATCACTGACTGCAGAAGTCATTTGGTTGGTAACATAGATTTATGATCAATAATCTTGCTGTATTTGAGCACAGCTGCATTGTAAAGTGCGTGTTTATGTGCCAGCCATCAAAGTTAATGAATCGTATAATTTAATCTGTAGGTCATTGTCAACAGTTTTATTTCTAAAAGAAGGATAGATTAAAACCAAATTTGGATTTATATAGCATTGCCCATACTTACGTCCCTGAGTGCTTTACATGGCAGTGAAGAAGATATTGGTAGTGCAGTATCTTACAGTACTGTGGGTCACACTGGAGGAGGACACCTCAGAGCAGAGGCCAGCACAGGGCTCATCCCTCACTGCCACATTTATGTCCCACTTAAACCTTTGTCCTGGCCTCCTGTACATAGGTACATTTTGTCAGATCTGAGGCCGGGGAGGTCTGACGTACCTGTTGGAGCTTGAGCAAGGTGGGGCCAAGAACCAGAGCCAAGGGGCAGAGCCAGAGCCAAGGATCAGAGCCAGGGTTAGCTGGAGCAAAACAGAGAATCAGGCTGGAGGAAGGGCTGGGAGCTCAGAGGAACAAGACTAGAGCCAGGCTGGAAACAATGCAGAAGCAAGGCTGGGAACAAGGCAGGCACAGCAGTGATTGCAGCTCAAGGCATAAGCATTGAGCAGTCAGTGACCTGCTGCTGCTGGGCGTAAGAGCACACCAGCAGACTCCCTTCAGTCAATTGAGCAGTCCTGATGCAACCCATCTGCACTCATTCGTCTGCCTGCAGCCTGGGATAGCCAGTCCCAGGCTCAGCTGCAGGCCTTCTCATTTCTGACACATTTCACCCATACAGAAGGACTTTAGAACTTATTTTGTTCTCGGAGGGAATGTTGTCCAGGACACCAAGGGTGAAATTCTGGCCCCATTGAAGTCAATGCTAGTCTTGTCATTGACTTCAGTGGAGCCAGGGTTCCACCACGCCAAATCTTTTAGGAACATGTCTTTGGTTGCTACCAGGAATGGGCAGAAGAGACCTTCATTTGACATCTCAAGTACAGGAGAATAGACTTTTGCCAGCCTATACCCTAACAAAGCACTAAAGCAGCATAATAGCTGTCATCCAGGAAGAACCCCATCTCAACTAGAATTTTATCAGACATGAGAAGAAAGTCTCTGAACGCTGGCTGATGTACTGGGACAAGTATCTTGTGTTTTAATTAGCACATACACAAAACTTGCCAAAGCAGAACAATATAGCACATTTAATGAGCCAACATTGTTAAAAGACATAAAAGAAAGCAGAGAAATTAAATCTGTGATGCCATGTCACCGTCACAAGGCAAACTGCCCCTTCGAGTGAACCCTTTTGGTGACAGACCTGGCTTCCTCCACCGCATTCTGGGTGAATCCACATGGCCCAACTACTCTTAGACTGGATCTCTGAGTTGCAGCCCCAGGGTACCATGTTCACATAAGTGGCCCAAATGAACATGGCTTTGATAAGACTTTCTTGCAGTGACACAGCATCTTCAGAACAAAGTATTAATTATTCATTCACCCAAAGGTACAAAGCACATAGAGCAAAGGGTTAAAACAACTGAGCCTGTCATACATATAAAGGGAAGGGTAACCACCTTTCTGTATACAGTGCTATAAAATCCCTCCTGGCCAGAGGCAACATCCTGTTACCTGTAAAGGGTTAAGAAGCTCAGCTAACCTGGCTGGCACCTGACCCAAAGGACCAATAAGGGGACAAGATACTTTCAAATCTTGGGCTGGGGGGAAGGATTTCGTTTTGTGCTCTTTGTTTACGTGTTTGTTCTCTTCTGGGACTGCGAGAGGCCAAAAAGAAATCCATCTTCTCCAGCCCATCCTAATTCAAGTCTCCAATATTGCAACCATTATAGGGAAGCCAGGCAAGGTGGATTAGTTTATCTTTTGTTCTATGTGAATTTTCCCTGTGCTAAGAGGGAGGTTTATTCCTGTTTTGTGTAACTTTAAGGTTTTGCCCAGAGGGGGATCCTCTGTGTTTTGAATCTGAATACCCTGTAAAGTATTTTCCATCCTGATTTTACAGAAATGATTTTTACCTTCCTTTTTTTTTTTTTTAAATAAAATCCTTCTTTTAAGAACCTGACTGATTTTTCCATTGTTCCAACCTCCAGGAGTTTGGGTCTTTGATGATTTTGGAACCAATTGGTTAGGATATTATTCTCAAGCCTCCCCAGGAAAGGGGGTGTGTAGGGCTTGAGAGGATATCAGGAGGGGGGCGGGGGAAGATGTCTCCAAGTGGTCTCTTTCCCTGTTCTATGTTTACAATGCTTGGTGGTGGCAGCATACCATTCAAGGACAAGGCAAAGTTTGTATCTTGGGGAAGTTTTTAACCTAAGCTGGTAAGAATAAACTTAGGGGTGGTCTTTCATGCGGGTCCCCACATCTGTACCCTAGAGTTCAGAGTGGGGAAGGAACCGTGACAGAGCCCTATACATGTATTTCCTCTTACCACCATCTTAATCTTTCCTTCCACTTATTTGTAAGTTCCCTTTGGTGCAGCAAACCCACATCTCTGACTGGGAGAAGCAGATTGTCCTGCTCACCGCATGCTTTGTCTGTCTTTGTGTCACCTTGTCAGCCCTCATTGACACTCTCTGGGCAGCCCCCCTTTGCTCCCCCAAATGCCCCTGTTTTTCTAGGCCAGGGGTCCCATCATGGTTTAGCATTCTGCTTTGGTTCTAGCCTTAGCTTTGGGAAAAGTAAACCATCTTCGCCTGAATGAAGCCAGTTAGGGGATATTCTCTAATAAACAGTGCTCTAGTGTTTCCTCTTATCTGTGTCACGGTTTTGCCTTTGCCACTTGGCTCCTCTAACAGCCCCTTTGATTTAGCTCTATGCATTCAGCATGATAATATCATGTAATTCAGGTAAGCTGTAGGGCATATGATATTTTTTTAAAATACTACATATACCTCCATCAGTCTCCATATCCCAGGAAAGAAGGACTAGGAAAATCATGATGGAGCATATTTGGCCACCTTTACATGGAGCAGCTTCTTACTAGTTCCATTCAAATCATTGGGGCTACTCATGGATTACACGACTCAACATGAGCAATGGTGGCAGAATCTGGACCAAGGAATTCATACTATTTGATATTAGTCAGTCAAATTATATAAACAAGAACAAGGCTGTAGTGGATTGCTTGCTGAAGACATACAACTGGTGTGAAAAGGTTGGACAAGAAAGATTTGAATCACCATTTCTACAGGCTAGATGGGCAATAAGAATGTTGTACTTTGATATTAAGAGAATATGTCAAATGTGTTTAGCAATGGCTGACATTTGAAATAAAAACCGAGAACAGACAGGCTCCTAGTGTGTCTCAGCTGCAAAGCCCACTTTCACCACATTGAATCAGTACAATTACACTAACCTCACAGACTCACTTTCCATTATTTCACCTCATTATATAGTGCTTCAATGAAGTCACTTTGTTCTTAAGTCGGATGAAAGTTGGAAACATTACAATAACTTTCTTTGGGTCATAAGTATGCTTGTCTGGGGCTCTTTCTCTTTGGTTTGTTTCTCTGAGGGGAAGGTACTAAAGAACAAGAGCCAAAGAACAACAAATTTTATCTCAGTGGTGAAAAGTACATGGCTGGAAAACATCTGTCAGAAACATTTCACATTTTGTTTACTTTATATTAGTGTCAATATCTCTAAAAGTTAAAGTTGAAACTGATTGACCCTTAGGCTGTATGAAATACCAAGGCTCTCTGCAAGCAAGTAACCTCCAGTACATGATGCTGCTTAACTCATAGCAGTTGAGATAGTGTTATCCTGCTAAATTAGTGTGGAAATTAGCAGAAGTTCACTTTATTTTTCATAGAGAGACTTTTTTTTAAAAAAAAAAAAAACCTCATACCATTTAAGCCTATTTTCTGTGTACATCTTACAGGTTTGTGAAGGTAGTCAAGGAGGAATTAAATGAAAAGTAACCATCTGGGAAATTAAATGAAGACCCGGGGAAAGTGACAATAAGAAAGACAGAAAAGAAATGACAGGTTTCAGAGTAACAGCCGTGTAAATCTGTCTTCGCAAAAAGAAAAGGAGTACTTGTGGCACCTTAGAGACTAACCAATTTATTTGAGCATGAGCTTTCGTGAGCTACAGCTCACTTCATCGGATGCATACCGTGGAAACAGAAATGAAGACTTAATAGAGGTACTTGAATACAATGCAATGTGGGAGAAAATACTGAGCTCATGTAGTGTCGATCCATTTTTATAAAACGGCCTATTGCACCAAATAACAGAACATTATGGTGAGTCAAACTCTTATATTATTACACTTCACAGACATAGATTACGGGTCCAATCGTGCAAACCCTTCTTGACATGAATAGTGTAACAATGTAACTTTTATTTTAGGGCTAGTCACATGGGTAAGAGTTTGCTCTCATTCTCTAGGTCAGGGATTTGGCACGCAGGCCATCAGGGAAATCAGCTGGTTCAGCTGATCGCAGCTCCCACTGGCCATGGTTCGCCGTTCCAGGCCCATGGGGGGCTGCTGGAAGCGGAGTGGGCCAAGGGATGTGCTGTCCGCCACTTCCCACAGCCCCCATGGGCCTGGAACAGCAAACCATGGCCAGTGGGAGCCGCGATCAGCCGAACCTGCGGACGCTGTACGTAAAGAAACCGTCCCAGCCCGCCAACGGATTTCCCTGATGGGCCGTGTGCCAAAGGTTGCCGATCCCTGCTCTAGGCTTCCTTATAGTATAACATAGCATTCTATTGGTTTAGTGCTACACGGAGTTTTAAAGGTGGATTCACATTACGTGAGCTAAATTGAAGAATAAGGTATAGAGCAAATGTGACATCATCAGAAACATTTTTACAAAAAAATTTACTTTTCAAAAAAGTAGAACAAATCCACACATTTTTGCAAGTCCAACACTCAGCATCGTATTTGATTAACCTCAGATTTACTGCAGCATAGAGAGAAACATTTTTTTTTTTTTTAGGTAGTTAAAGCAGGGGTCAAAATTAGGCTCAGAATAGAAGCTGACTCACATTCCTTATATAAACTTAGTACTGTTTCTTAATGACTGTACACTTTTTTTGTAATGCCATATCCAAGAATAAGGGAAATGAAATTAACATAGAATCATAGAATATCAGGGTTGGAAGGGACCCCTGAAGGTCATCTAGTCCAACCCCCTGCTCAAAGCAGGACCTATTCCCAGTTAAATCATCCCAGCCAGGGCTTTGTCAAGCCTGACTTTAAAAACCTCTAAGGAAAGAGATTCTACCACCTCCCTAGGTAATGCATTCCAGTGTTTCACCACCCTCTTAGTGAAAAAGTTTTTCCTAATATCCAATCTAAACCTCCCCCACTGCAACTTGAGACCATTACTCCTCGTTCTGTCATCTGCTACCATTGAGAACAGTCTAGAGCCATCCTCTTTGGAACCCCCTTTCAGGTAGTTGAAAGCAGCTATCAAATCCCCCCTCATTCTTCTCCTCTGCAGGCTAAACAATCCCAGCTCCCTCAGCCTCTCCTCATAAGTCATGTGTTCTAGACCCCTAATCATTTTTGTTGCCCTTTGCTGGACTCTCTCCAATTTATCCACATCCTTCTTGTAGTGTGGGGCCCAAAACTGGACACAGTACTCCAAATGAGGCCTCACCAATGTCGAATAGAGGGGAACGATCACATCCCTCGATCTGCTCGCTATGCCCCTACTTATACATCCCAAAATGCCATTGGCCTTCTTGGCAACAAGGGCACACTGCTGACTCATATCCAGCTTCTCGTCCACTGTCACCCCTAGGTCCTTTTCCGCAGAACTGCTGCCTAGCCATTCGGTCCCTAGTCTGTAGCGGTGCATTGGATTCTTCCATCCTAAGTGCAGGACCCTGCACTTATCCTTATTGAACCTCATCAGATTTCTTTTGGCCCAATCCTCCAATTTGTCTAGGTCCTTCTGTATCCTATCCCTCCCCTCCAGCGTATCTACCACTCCTCCCAGTTTAGTATCATCCGCAAATTTGCTGAGAGTGCAATCCACACCATCCTCCAGATCATTTATGAAGATATTGAACAAAACTGGCCCCAGGACCGACCCTTGGGGCACTCCACTTGATACCGGCTGCCAACTAGACATGGAGCCATTGATCACTAACATGATCCTGCCCTTACACTTGCCATTGACCTCAGTAGAGTAACTCCTTAATGACTGTGGTGGAAGTGAGGGGAGAATCAGGCCCATAGTCATGTCTGTGTGCATTTCGTAATTGTACAGAAGTGACAAACTACTATAAAATTATACAGTATAAAGACTAGAGATTTTAATTAAAAGACATTCTGCAACTGCTTCTACCTCCATAGAGGCTTTAATGGGAAGCTAGTCAAACTGACACAGCGGCCAAGTTTAGTTCACTCTTCTAAGGGGAGCTACCATTTTTGCCTACAGAGAGCTTGGTTATGTTTATCCAGCCTCTAAATCCCCGATTCTACAATGGGATCTGTGCAGATGGCATGTGTGGAATTCCCTGTCCATAGGGATCCCTTTTGGCCAACAGGTATCTAAGAAAGCGAGAAGGAGACAAAGAAGTCAGTGAGGCAAAGGAGGCAGTGCTGCCCAGTGGTTAAAGCACTGGACTGGGCCTTAGGAGTTCTATTCCTAGCACTGACACTGGCCTGCTAGGTGACCTTGTGCAAGTTACTTTCCCCTCTCTCTCTCTTCCTCAGTTTTCTCGCCTGTAAAAAATAGATAGTGACCCTGACATCCTTTGAGCTATCTGGATGAAAAGTACACTATAACAGCTATTTTCTTTCACCATTTAATGGAAAAAAAATCATACTGATAAAAGTGAAATGAGGAATTTACAAAGTGTTTGAGAACAGCAGTCATAAAATGAAAGGTTGTACAAAGTAGAATATCATTATTATAGCCCTCCTGGTTACACCGTGTAGGTGTATATCTGTTAGATGTATACATTAGGATTTTGGGGTGTGTGCATACATGAATGGGCTTATATAGGTGTATATGTGCATACAATGGTTATATAATAAACAAACTCTTGGGGACCAAATTCAAGCTGTTCCCTAAGCACATGCAAGAAATGAAGCATACATTTAAGAGACAGTTCTACTTTTACCCCCTTCTCCAGAAACCACGAGATTCACATTCCACTGGAGTTGCAGAAAAGGCATTGTGTGCTGGGTTCTGGGGCTGAGGGAGGTGGTCTGCTGGGAGCTAGGCTGGAGGTTGAGTCACCTAGGGCCTGTGTAGTGTGTCACTACTATCAGGCAGGAGAGAGTTCCAAGCCATAAAGTGACATCAGGCAGACTGAGCTGCTGTTTCTCCTGTGATGCTTTTATGTCTGCCCTGAGAGTCATCAGACCAACTCCTGGCTTGTGGATTGGCCGGAGCCTAGCACAGGAATGACTCATCAAGGCATGTGGATTAATCAGGTTCTAGTGCAGGGATGACTCATCACATCAGGTCATTTCTATTATTTGTGAAAGCTTTATATAGTGCTCTAAATAGCACTTTAAAAGCATTGGATATGACTGGTGTCCTTTTCTGGAGCAATAGCAATGTAATAAAGATGCTGCAGAACATGGGATGACTGTTCAAATAAGGGAGGTTAATCTGTCTCTCTAGCAGAGAAGCAGGGGGTAGAAAGCACACTGCAATGTCAAACTACATATGGTAGAGCTTAGTCACATTACTTAGCACATTACTAGCAGGTGCTCAGAAACTAGGGTGATGAGGGTAGCATAGGAACCTATGTAGAACAGAACTCACTGGTGACATGACCAGCCTAGAGCAGCTCTGTGGAAATCATGTGTTTAAAGGAGGGATTTCAGACATAAGAGAGAGACCATGTCACAGATAGGAACTGGCAACATAGGAAGCAATGCGAAAAAAAGTGTGAAGCCCAGAATGGGGGAAGCTGACAAAGCGAGAAACGTTTGGGAGGAGCCCAGAAAGCAAATGGGTATGAGAGCAGAAAGGGAAGCATGGTGAAAGCTGTGTAGGGCATTAAAAACAAGTCTGGGGCGTTTCACTTGTAACAGTTAAGACATGCAGTGCAGTCAGTGAAGGGATTCAAAGATGGGGTGTCATTGTCAGAGCCGGATGATGATGACTTTAGCAGTGGCTGTTTGGCTCGATTGGAGAGTTGAGAAGTGAGGAGGCAAGAGAAAGGAAGGCTTCAATAATCCAGATATAGCTGAGAGTTTTAGCAGTGTGGTTGGAGAGGCAAGGATAGCTTTTGGAGACCATCTAGGGAAAGAAGTGTCAGGATTAGTGGGTGAAGGAGAGAGGAATCAAGATGAAACCCAGCTTTGTCCATTAACTCTGCTTTGTTACATGTCCCTTTGGTATTTTTTCTTTTACCACCACTTCCATACTTTCACATTCAGCACTGGCAAAGACCTTCCTCATCTTGTCCACCACATCATCTCTGTCTCCTTCACAACCTGACTGAAACCATGTGGACCTCCATGTGCTGCTGTCCTGAGCAAAGCCTGAGTAAGGCGTTCATGCTATAGTGGCATGGAGAAGGCTTGCAACCTACTCTCTCCCCTTAATCTGAGAGTAGAGCACCTCAGCTGTTACTAGCACCTCTTCCATGTTATATTTAATGTAGATTGTAAATGCCTGTGAACAAGGACAGTGGGCTAAATCCTCAGCTGATGTGGAGTGGTGTAGCTCCAGGACTTCAACTGATTCACGTCACCCGAGGGTCTGGCTCAGCCAACGCGTTGAATGTGCATTGCAGCTCTAGGTTGTCAGGGCTGCAGCATTCTGTGGCATACGTGTCAGTGAAATGAGACACGTGTCATACACGTTCTTTCCAGCTGTCTGTGATGTGTTTTTTCATTACTAGCTTGGGCATCTGTTCAATTGGGGGTGATTGGAGTTTATTTGAATGAGCGTATTTGAGAAACGGAAGTAGGGGAGCAGCTACATGTAAAAAATTAAAGAGAGGCTGCAAAGTGGCATAAATCTCTGAGATTGCAAGAGGCCAGGACCATCCAAAGAGCGGCTCCGCTTCCCCCCCTCCTCCCCCCGCATCAGCACCTCTACAGGGATTTCCCACAACCTAGAGCTTGATGCAAAGCTTAATTCATTCTGAGGTTTATTTGCTTTTTCTGGGGAATGCCTGCTTGTTTCCAGGGTAGTCCAGTGCACATAGTGCACCTGCCCCCCAGCCTCCACCCCGTACCCTACAGAGCTCTTCCAGCTGGAAACAAAGCCCAGGGGAGTAAGTGGAGACAGTGCTGTAGAAAGAGCATTCGCCTCCTCACTCATGCATAGCCAGGGAAGAGCACAAACCAGGTTTCTTAAGAGACAATTTAGGCCCTAATAATCAACCAGCTTTTTGACGGTCATACTCAAAACTATGGTGGATTCAGCGGCACTGCATTATATAACACAGGCCTAAACCTTTATTTGTACTGAGTGTAATCTGAGCTTTCAATATATGATACCCAAACTGTTACTGCTCCATTGAGTAGCTGGATCCTCTGAGTGCTTAGTCAAGAATAGTTGGATAACACATCATCTTGTGTTGGTCTGAAATGTGCACACATATAAGATCAGTGTTATACCTAACTCCTAAAATAAGAGAGAAAAGGGCACAGAGACGGCCAAGGTACACAAGTCAAGGGTACACTTATCTTTTGAAAAACTAGATTCCGTTTGACAGGCTGTCACAATCAAATGGTGTGGCTAGATGCTAAGAGTACCATTTATAATTAAACAAACATCTCTCACCCTTAAGTCAAATATTCTGACTGCCTTTCCTTTCTAAAGAGAAAATGAAGCCCAATTTGGTTTGAGTCTCTTATTTGACTGTATTACAACACCTAGCTGCTGCAATGATCCGCAGTATAGATCAATACCAGTCATACTTTATATTAAGATTCCATTTATAAATAGCTTATAAATGGTTCATATGTGTTTTAACAAGTGGTTAATCAATTGTTATAGAGTACAATATATCAGTAGGTCGCTTATAACTGTCTAGAACACTTTTAACTGATGTGCTTATAACCATCAATAATGCATCACATCTGTAACATGCTTATAATATCAATTAACCATTTACAATGGTACCTTGTCATAAATATAAAGGGAAGAGTAAACATCTTTAAAATCCCTCCTGGCCAGAGGAAAAACCCTTTCACCTGTAAAGGGTTAAGAAGCTAGGATAACCTCGCTGGCACCTTACCAAAATGATCAATGAGGAGACAAGATACTTTCAAAAGCCGGGGGGAGGGAGAAACAAAGCCTCTCTCTCTGTCTGTGTGATGCTTTTGCCGCGGACAGAACAGGAATGGAGTCTTAGAACTTAGGAAGTAATCTAGCTAGAGATGCATTAGATTCTGATTCCTTTAAGTGGCTGAGAAAATAAGCTGTGCTGAATGGAATGTAGATTCCTATTTTTGTGTCTTTTTGTAACTTAAGATTTTGCCTACAGGGATTCTCTATGTTTTGAATCTGATTACCCTGTAAGGTATTTACCATCCTGATTTTACAGAGGTGATTTTTTTACTTCTATTAAAATTCTTCTTTTAAGAATCTGAATGCTTTCATTGTTCTTAAGATCCAAGGGTTTGGTTCTGTGTTCACCTATGCAAATTGGTGAGGATTTTATCAAATCTTCCCCAGGAAAGGAGGTGTAAGGTTTGGGAGGATTTTGGGGGGAAAGACGTTTCCAAACTGGCTCTTTCCCAGTAATGTACCGCTTAGATGTTTGGTGGTGGCAGTGTTAAAGTCCAGGGACAAAAGGTAAAATAGTTTGTACCTTGGGGAAGTTTTAACCTAAGCTGATAAAAGTAAGCTTAGGAGGTTTTCCTGCAGGTCCCCACATCTGTACCCTAGAGTTCAGAGTGTGGAAGGAACCTTGATATACCTTAATATAAAACATGACCTAAAACAGAAATACAGCTAGATCTGTCTAGCTATCTGGAAAGGCAGTCTGGTCAGTGGGTAGTGCACTGGACTGGGACTCAGGAGACTTAGACTGTATTCCTGCCTCTACCACTGACCTGCTGTGTGACTTTGGACGAATCACCTGTTCCCCTCCCATCCTTTGTCTGTATCGAAGAACAACTCTGTGTCAGCTCAGAAGCTTGTGCCTCTCACCAAGAGAATTTGGTCCAATAAAAAGATATTATCTCACCCACCTGTCTCGTGTATATTTACATAGTAATCATTTTGGAGCCGGGACTGTCTCTCACTGTGTTTGCACAGTACCTAGCAAAATGGGGGATCCGATCTTGGTTGGGGCGTCTAGGCAATACTGTTAAGCTAATAAAAAAATGATATCTAGGTATATATTTGTTATATATGAGTGCGATTTGACAACTTATATAGGACTTCTTTGCGTCCTCTTTACATTACTGTTACCATATAATATAATCAAAGTAGTAATTTTTGATAATATCAGCGTCACCCAAAAGATGACTTTTAGATACATTATCTATTCCCTGATTTATTTTGGGAATAATGACTTTTAAATTAAAAAAAAAACAATTTAAATGGGTATCTCTGGATTTAGACTCAAAGTCAGGGTAGGAAAAAAATCCTTAACATTTGTCTAGGAAGCAAAAGGATACCACCAGACTTTACTTTACAAGCATGACTGACTCAGATATAATATTTGAAAAACAGAACAAACATATAGTCACATCCACCACAGTGAAAACTTTGTCTGAGTGATATTAACAGTGAGCACAAACTGGCTGTGAAATTATTTCCATGGACACAGCATAACCCTAGTTACAAGAGTCTTAAAGGGGTATTTCAAATTTTTATTTTTCAGAGCAAATTAAATTGGAATTCAAAATTAAAACCTATAGAAGACTCAGTAGTTCATGCTTTTGAATCACTTAAGACTATGTACAATAAAGCACTAAGCATTGGTTATTCAATTAAGTGACGTATCATTTTTAGTAGCGGTTATCATTCATGAACTAGGACCTCTGTTGTACACACACAGAAGAAAAGGACCCTGGCCCAATGAGTCCACACTCTAAGTACATGACAAGAGACACCAGATGGATCCAGACCGATGGGGGAATATAATGCAACAATGAGACCATATTGGTGGCAGGCAGTGGTCTCAGCACAGCAGCAGCCTAAGAATTGTCAAGTTTTTTGTTTCAGAGTAACAGCCGTGTTAGTCTGTATTCGCAAAAAGAAAAGGAGTACTTGTGGCACCTTAGAGACTAACCAATTTATTTGAGCATGAGCTTTCGTGAGCTACAGCTCACTTCATTGGATGCATACCGTGGAAACTGCAGAAGACATTATATACACACAGAGATCGTGAAACAATACCTCCTCCCACCCCACTGTCCTGCTGGTAATAGCTTATCTAAAGTGATCATCAAGTTGGGCCATTTCCAGCACAAATCCAGGTTTTCTCACCCTCCGCCCCCCCCCCCCCCAAACTCACTCTCCTGCTGGTAATAGCCCATCCAAAGTGACCACTCTCTTCACAATGTGTATGATAATCAAGGTGGGCCATTTCCTGCACAAATCCAGGTTCTCTCACTCCCTCACCCCCCTCCAAAAACCACACACACAAACTCACTCTCCTTTTGTGGACATCATGGCAAAGGCGAGGTTGGAGGAGGGATTTGTAGGAGGCTAATGAAGTAGCTTTCTGCATGTGTACAGGGAGGGCTTCCCAAGTGTGAGAGGCAGCCTGGGAGAAAGCACACAAAAGTGCTTGTTTGAAAACTTAACAAGTGGACAATGAAGGCTGCCTTGTGGGCTGATGAAAAGAATGTCAACAGCTCAATTGCAAATGAGAGCTGCTACCTAGGATGGGGATTGACTGTGACGCGCCTTGAAAGTTACGAGAATGGCTTATTAGTGGCTGTGCTGACAGCTTTTGTAGGCCTAGCCCAAGGTTTTGCAGAGCCCTGTGTGGAGCAATTGCATCACCCCATCCAGTTTCCTATTGTCAGGCTCAAAGAGCACCTACCCTTTCCCTCTAAAGCAGGGGTTCTCAAACTGTGGGTCCAGACCTCAAAGGGGGTCATGAGCCCATTTTCATAGGGTCACCATGGCTGGCCTTATTGGGATCCAGGAAGTGGGCGGGCAAAGCCCAAGCCCAAGCCCCACCGCCCAGGGCCAAAGGTGAAGCCCACGGGTTTCAGCTCTGAGTGGCAGGGCTCAGGCATCAGCTTCAGCCCTAGGTGGAGGGACTCAGGTTACAGGCCTCCCGCCTGGGGCTAATGCCCTTGGGCTCTGGCTTTGCCCCACCACCACGACCACCTGGGGCAGTGAGGCTCGTTTGGGCTCAGGCTTCGGTCCCCCATTCTGGGGTCATGTAGTCAGAAGAGGATCATGGAGCAATGAAGTTTGAGAACTGCTGCGCTAAAGCCAGAATTCCATTGGACCCAGCTATGGTAATGAGTTAACCTTTGTCAGGTGCTGTACAGGGTCCATGCGCTGCTGTCCTGGTAAAGCCTGAGTAAGGAGGCTTCATGCTATAGTGGCATGGAGAAGGCTTGCAACCTACTCTCTCCCCTTAAGCTGAGGGTAGAGCACGTCAGCTATTACTACTCCCTACCAGAAACTGAAGGAGCTGCCGGTGCCTCCTCTTCCCACATCTCTTTTACCAGTGGACCTGAACTTTGGAGTGAATCCTGTTCCTAGCTCAGCTATGCAGTACTGGGGGTGGAGGAGGAAGATTAGTTATCCCCCACTATCCAAGCCACACAGTGGCAGCAGATCCACTCCACAATCTCTTCTGCAATTCCTCAGGGTCTCTGTGGACATAATAACCTTGCTCTACCAGTGGATCTGCTCAGCTCTATTTCTGCTGCATTTTAGGGAAGCCATGCCCACAGATGCTGGTGCCTACATCCTTGTTGGCTGCTTAGTCTTAGAGGGGTCTACTGAATCAGGAAAGAGCTGACCAGCAGCTGGGGGATCAAGGGATATGCTTGAGATCATCTGACTGCAGGTGCATTCTGGGACCAAAGGCCCCTAAAGTAAAAGGCCACTAAAGGTAGTCACATCATCACTTCCATGCAGATAGGATTGTTTAAAACAGACTGAATAGATATGTTTAAGTTAGGGTGATCACATTTATGCATTAAATATAAAACATTTCAAGTTCTATGAATTTTACCAGCTGCCAAATGAAGATTAAGGACTAAACCCAGCTCATAAGCACCAGGCTGATGATGGAACTAGTCTCAACATATGAAGCAAAATGTAGCAAATCCTCCTCTGGGTCATATGAAATGTCTGGTAGCAGGACAGAAATGGGATTTACGTTGAACTTGGCTGCCTTTTCCAAGTGCCAGCCTAGGAACATACTGTAGCCTAGCAATATATTTGTGTATATTAATTTGTTGAGTTCAGTCTGCTGGTGTTTATTTTTATTTCCCTAGTTCCCAAGTATAAGGAGGAGGGAGTAAGTAGTTACCTTTCCTGATCATTCTTTTAATACACCTAACTTCCGACCTAGATGATAAACTACCCTCTGCTGGAGCAAGAGAGAGTCTGCATGCAAGGAATGGATTCCTTAAAGCAAAGAACAACATTGTAACAGAGTTTGAACAAAGCCACTCAGCAGTTCCAGGTGATACAGTTTGCCTTTTGCTACAAGCTGAATGAATCTGGTGTTTATTCCAGCTATTTTTAGACAGTATCTTCCTGGTGAAAGGTAACCGACTCACCTAATGCATGAGTCACTCCCATAGAATTTAGGTATTCTCAAATGAGTATGTATGGCTTCTCTAAAAACCAAGCCAGCCTGCTGACTTAGTAATGATAATTTGTAACACACCGATTATAGGAACATGTTCCTTTTCCCAGGCACAGAGACTTTCAGGTGCAATGCTGGAGGTAAAATACGATGCCTCGTGCAGCATTCAATCAGTTACCATGGCCCTTGAAATCATTGGACAAAATGTTTGTTGAATGATTGTGATACTAAGTGTTTATAAAAGGGGGGGAATCATTCTCCCAGGGCCTTATCTTGAGTACCTCACCTGGCTGCTGGGGAATTCTTCAAAGGAATGTGGAAAGAATAATGCTTCCACCAACACTTGAAGCTGCCACAGAGCTGCACTAGATCTGCTACTCAAGTCTAATAGCCTTCAGAGTCTAGTAGCCTCCACAGCCATTACACCCCCGACACATAAGAGGCAGTAACCAGAAAATCCCTGTAAATACAGCTCCTTCAGCTGGCCATCCCCCTATGTCCAAGCTGGTCTCCATGTTGTGCAAAAAGCATGCATGCTCAGTAGAGGCTAAAAGGATCCTGCCCTCTTTTCACAGAGGAACTACACTAGTTCTGCTGTAGACAAGTTCAGTGTCACCTCAGAGAGGGAGGCAGCCTTTGAAAATTAACATGGAGAGCCCTTAGTGCTTTTCATGACAACAAAGAGAGAATGCTTAGAGCAGTGGTTCCCAAATTTTAACAGCCCACGAACCCCGTTCACAAAAATATCAAATCTCGTGAACCCCCTCCTAAAAATGAATATTTCCAGGGATTTTCTCCGTTACCTGAGCATAAATTATAGAAGCGATAATCTTAGAAATAATTTGGTTTTTTTATGAAGTGCTTATTACTCACTATTTATCATTACATTATTAATTTTATGACATTATGAAAATGGCAACACTCTTCCAAGATTTCACTTCTGTAGCTCATATCACTTAGATTAAGCCTCATACATGTTTCATCAAGGACTACCAGATGTGAAACAGCATGAAGGTATTTAAGAAGCCAACTCAAATAAAGAGTTCCTCCCACAAACATTCGGGTCTTGAGCAGTCCAGGCAAACAATGCATGACTACAACAAAGCTTGAACCTGTTCTGCCAGGAAGCCAGAGTCACAGGGCTCAGGCTGCCGGCCCCTATGGGGGTTGAGATCCTTAGGGACGGCTCTGTCCGCCATTACAGAATTTTTTTCTGAGAACACCCTGATACATTTCCTGAACCCCCAGGGGTTCATGAACCCCAGTTTGGGAACCACTGGCTTAGAGTACTGTGCACTCATCATCACAGAGTTGGAGGATGCCATGAGAGGCATACCAGAGGTCTACTCACCCTAGCCCCAGGTGGAGCTTTTAATTGCAATACAGCTTGAGTGTGATATCTGATGAGTTCGGCACCTGGGAGGAGCACAGCATTTGGGGGCAGGGAGTTTGTTTATAAGCAGAGGCAGGGTGATTAAAATAGCAAAAGGCTTGTCATTAAAATAAATTAAGTATTGTTAGATGAGCCTGAGAGCATTGGCTGGCACTCCAGTTAAAACATAGGAAACAAAGAGTAGGAATAAATTATGAGAATGGAGAGAGGTAAATAGTGGTGTCCCCGAGGGGGTCTGGTTTGGGACCTATGCTGTTTAACATATTCATAAATGATCTGGAAAAAGGGGTAAACAGTGAGGTGGCAAACTTTGCAGATGATACAAAATTACTCAAGATAGTTAAGCCCCAGGCAGACTGCGCAGAGTTACAAAGGGCTCTCACAAAACTGGGTGACCGGGCAACACAATGGCAGATGAAATTCAATGTTGATAAATACAAAGTAATGCACATGGCAAAAGATAATCCCAACTATACAAACAAAGTGATGGGATTTAAATTAGCTGAACCCATCAATAAAGAGATCTTGGAGTCATCGTTGACAGTCCTCTGAAAACATTTGCTCATCAAAAAAGTGAACAGAATATTGGGAATCATTAGGAAAGGGATCGATAATAAAACAGAAAATATCATATTGCCGCTATATAAATCCATGGTACGCCCACATCTTGAATACTGCATGCAGATCGGTTGCCCCATCTCAAAAAAGAGATCTCTGAATTGGAATAGCTACTGAGAAAGGCAATGTATGGAATAACCTTCGATATGAGGAGAGATTAAAAAGATTGGGATTTTTCAGCTTGGAAAACAGATGACTAAGGGGGGATATGATAGAGGTCTATAAAATCGTGACTGGGGTGGAGAAAGTAAATAAAAAAGTGTTGTTTACACCTTCACATAACACAAGAACCAGGGTCACCCAATGAAATTAATAGGCAGCAGATTTAAAACAAACAAAATAAAGTATTTCTTCACGGTCCACTTGTGGAACTTTTTGCCAGGGGATGTTGTGAAGACCAAAAGTATAACTGGGTTCCAATTAAAAACAAATAATTTCATGGAGGATAGGTCCATCAATGGCTATTAGCCAGGGATCCTACACCATGTTCTGCATGTCTCTCGCCTCTGTTTGCCAGAAGTTGGGAATAGGCAACAGGGGATGGATCATTTGACAATTGCCTGTTCTGTTCATTCCCTCTGAAACACCAGGTATTGGCCACTGTTGGAAGACAGGATACTGGGGTAGATGAACCACTGGTCTTACCCAGGATGGTGATTCTGATGTTCTTTTATAGAATCCAGATGTATCTGCCCCCGCTGTAACCCACTAGACCCCACTCCCCTCTCACAGCTGAGATAGAACCCAGGAGTCCTGATGTGGTCTCTCTCTCTCTGCAGAGTTAGTAAGAATATACATTAACATTTTAAGCTTAACCAGTGTCCCTTAAGTGACTTGCCACAAGATATCAGAACATGCTATTATTAGAGCTGAGTGGGTCTAATATTTATTTAATGTTCTTTCTTTTATATAGGAATTAGACACAGGGATCCTGTCAGCTAATTGCTAAGTTATCTGCCAAAAAACTAGAGTTTTTAAGTGCCTAAGTAGCCCCAGAACTCATGGTTAAAGTTGCCCCTACCAAAATCTGAAATAGCGTCCCTGGCCAGATCCAGGGATTTCCATACTTGGGGGTGCAAAACTGATTGGAAAACTGTTCCCAGAGAGTAGTTATCAGTGGTTCACACTCAAGTTGGAAGGGCATAACAAGTGGGGTCCCACAGGGATCAGTTCTGGGTCCAATTCTGTTCAATATCTTCATCAGTGATTTAGATTATGGTATAGAGAGTACACTTATAAAGTTTGTGGATGATACCAAACTCGGGGGGGTTGCAAGTCCTTTGGAGGATAGGATTATAATTCAAAATTATCTGGACAAACTGGAGAAATGGTCTGAAGTAAATAGGATGAAATTCAATAAGGACAAATGCAAAGTACTCCACTTAGGAAGGAACAATCAGTTGCACTCATACAAAATGGGAAATGAGTGCTTAGGAAGGAGTACTGCGGAAAGGGATCTGGGCATCATAGTGGACCATAAGCTAAATACGAGTCAACAGTAGAACACTTGAAAAAAGCAAAAATCATCCTGGGATGTATTAGCAGGACTGTTGTAAGCAAGACTCGAGAAGTAATTCTTCCGTTCTACTCCGCGCTCATTAGGCCTCAACTGGAGTATTGGTGTCCAATTCTGGGCAGCACATTTCAGGAAAGATGTGGACAAATTGGAGAAAGGTCAGAGAGGAGCAACAAAAATGATTAAAGGTCTAGAAAACATGACCTATGAGGGAAAGCTGAAAAAATTGGGTTTGTTTAGTCTGGAAAAGAGAAGACAGAGGGGACATGATAACAGTTTTCAAGTACATAAAAGGTTGCTACAAGGAGGAGGGAGAAGAAGTTTTCAAGCCTCTGGAGTAAATGACCATCATCATGCCCTGCCAGCATGGCTCCCTCCTGCCATCAGTTCTTCCCTCACCCCCACGTGAAGTGCTGTTCCCACAAGGAGATTGTTAAATAAAATGAAACAAATGCAATAGCTCAATTTAAAATATTTTGGGAAAAAACACATCATGACATTTTTTCAGGTATTAATGTACACATTTCACACTAACATCCCTCATGAAAACAAGCCATTATAAAAAAAACAAAAAACAAACCCTCATTCATTGACATTAATGGGTCTACGACAGATTATGCCGCAAGAGAATTTGTCCCTCCATGTGTTCGTCAGCATGGACGGTGACTGATATATCTAGTGTGCATCATTAATGAGTTAATATTTTGCACAGCACTTTGAAATGGGAAGAAGTTCTGTTAAATGCTAAGTATTATTATTGTTAGTTCATTATAATAATATATCTGCTGCTGTCATCTGAAAGGAACACAACCACTGTCAAACCTAACAACTCATACAATATGTTTTCAAAGCTGCAGCTGAGCAAAGGGATAATCTA
Source organism: Caretta caretta (assembly GCF_965140235.1). Taxonomy (NCBI): domain Eukaryota; kingdom Metazoa; phylum Chordata; order Testudines; family Cheloniidae; genus Caretta; species Caretta caretta. The sequence goes on from NC_134210.1 coordinate 29,181,191, forward strand.
ATCTACTCCACAAAGTTCCATGCAAATTGACAGAGGACAGTTCGCTAAAGGAATGCAACCTTAACTGCTAATGTATATAGATACTTTTTCCAATTTCATTTTATGGCTTTTTTAAAAGATATTTTGTTGTGGGGGGTTTCTTTATCTTTCTTAAGAAGTGAAAAGGAGTACAGCTGCAGTCACAAAAATCAATTTCAAATAGAGATAAATTTACTCTCATCACAGTGTAAAAAAACACCACAGACATGAGCAAAAAATAACACAAGTGACAAGGTGCTCTGTAACACCCTATTGACCCTATGTAGGCAAAAGGAAATTCAAAATGTGTGTGTTATGCAAATGTATCTGTCTTGGGTGTGTACATTTCATTCAGATGACAATCACACACTTCCTCTGTGGCGCATGTTCTGTTTAATCTAATAGGTGTTTGTCCATAGTTAAAGATAGAGGGACAGATCCCCAGCTACTCAGAGCAGCTGTGGAAGAGGAGGCAACAGTGGCTTAAAAGTGGCCTGGGACTGTTGTGAGCAGATTCGGACTTGAGGATAATTTAGAAAAGCCTTGGAATTGCATTAAATTCTGCCAGCTGGTAACAAACTTCCAGAGGATTCTCACCCCAGAAAGAATTACTGGAATGCAGCAGTACACCAGCCATGCTTGCTCCTCTGTGCAGGGTTTGGCTGGCTTTCTATACTACCTTAGGAGGAGTGAGAAGGAACCTGCAATGAGATGGCATTGTCACCTCATTGGGGGAATCCCCAACTCACCAGATCTGCTGGAGTAGGTGTCAAGGATCTATACCAGAAATTACTTTTTTAGATAGGTAGATTCTGGAAAATCCTTTATACCACTAAACTAAATATCTTGTTCTGGCAAGAAAAATGATGAATGGTGAACATACTTTTGGTTTTGAAGTTAAGATGTTTACCTACTTACAATGCTGTATCCATTGAGAACGTTGCACAAAGTTTCCCAGCTTCTTTTCTATGAGTTTTCTAGTTACTCTTTAAATGCACTTTTCTTGCCTTTTGATGAACTAAAGAAAGACTATTACATAAGATCTGATTCAGAGTAGCATCTCCATACTCTGTTATTTTTACATTATATAACAATTGTACTTCAGCACATAGGTTCAACTTTAGTAATATTCTGTATCAGTGTTGTATGTGTTTTTCTAAAAATAAATAACTTTTGATATATATGCCAGAAAGGAAAAATATGTTAATATATCAGAACTAGTCCTACAAAAATTAAAAACAAAAGGGAAAATAAACTTTCCAAATTTACATGTCAGGGGCCTGATCTTTTCAAAATGCTGAGCAATTCATGAGAGTTACTAAGCACATAAGGTAAGTCTTCACTCCCTTACCATCCATACAAAAAAAACCTCTGACCCATGACTGGAGCTGCTTTAAGCCTGAGTGGCTTATTTGGTGGGGGGTATACGTTAGAAAAGGGGCTCCAGTTTAACTTGGGCTGGAACCTTTCCACTTTCTTGTGAGGATTCAGGAAATGTCACTGAAGTGTTGATAGTCCTCCAATGCCTTCCCACAGTTCACCTAGAAGAACAGACAAGTTATCCCGTAATTGACTGGAAAAAATCCTAGAGCATCTCAGAACAAAGAAGCATGGGATACGCCCCCAGACACACATGGGCAAGTGCAGAAATGGCGAGCACATGATCAGGTGAGTAGGGCTTCACTCTGGGGAGGGTTGCCTAGCCTCGGCTAACCTGGGTGCTGAGACCTAGGTCCCAATCTGCAGGGTTAACTGGGCAGTGAAGATAAACCTTTAGGGTACGTCAACACCGCAAAAACAAAACCCTGCAACAGTGAGTCTCAGAGCCTGGGTTAACTGATTCAGTCACGTGGCGCTTATGCTACAAGACTAAAATAGCAATGTTGATGTTCCTGCTGTGGCTCTGATGCAGCAGGGCCCGGGGCAGGATGGGTTTAGAGCCCAAGCAGGAACGTCTACACTGCTATTTTAGTCCCGTAGCATTAGCTGAAGTCAATTGACCCAGGCTCTGAAACTTGCTGCCACAGGATTTTTGTTGTATTTTTTGCAGCATAGACAAACCGTTGGAGTCTTCAGTGGGAGCTGAGAGTACGCAGCGCTTCACAGCACGGGGAGATTCTCAGACTTGGCTGGCCAAAGTTGAGCACCTACATCCATATTTAGGTTCTTGTGGCCTGATGGATGACTAGCAACTCCTATTGAAATGCTTAGCACTGCTAGAAATCAAGCCACCTGCTTAGGTGACTAAAAATGGATTTTGGTGCCAAAGTCTCCCATCCTATAGTTACACAGGTACTCGACTTGATGCACATTGGACCCAATCAGCCTTCTCACCTTATACAATTAAGCACCTGCATAATTGTTTCCAGGGTTTGAGATTAAATTTAAACAGCCACATTTTAAAATTTTGGCCTTTATATTATACTACCAGAGTTTTAGAGGCTGCCTCTCTTCAATATAAACTAAAATTACTCATACAAAAAAAGACATGATGCTAGGAGGCACAAAAATTTTCCCCACTGGTGTCCTAAAAGCAGGTTTTGATTTTCATCTCTGCTGAAAATGCATATAGTAGGTACATCCTAGTTTCTCGTGGACATTTTGTCAATATTGCAAAACCGCCAGACAATTTTCTTTAATTGGCTCTCTTTGTTCCCAAGAAGTCAGGATCAGTATTGAAGATCATGATTCAGAAACAATGGCAGGGCTGTAGGTAGACGCCACACAGTGGATCTGCTTACACTGCATCTGGCTCTCATCAGTGCAAACAAGCTTCTAACTTCCATCAGCACCTAGATCAGAACGAAAGTTTGTTTTGGTTCTTTCTTTAACGAAGCATACTAGGAAGGTAACTAGAACTGAAATGCAAAGTTGTTATTCTTATTACATGCAAATTGGTTTATTTCTTGCTATCGACACTTTTTCAACACTACCACTTAAGCTTCATCAGCAAAAACATGCACATGCACAAAGGCACATTCATAGATTTTAACACAAGCCCAGAAGGGACCATTATGGTCATCTAATCTCACTGCCTGCATAACACAGACCAAAGAATCTCAGCTAATAATTTGCATCAAGCCCAGAATTTCTGTTTGAGCTATAGCATATCTTTTAGAAAGATATCTATTCTTGATTTAAAGATTGCAAGTGATAGAGAATCTAGCACATCATTAAATAAGTTGCTCCAGTGGTTAATTGCGCTCAATGTTAGAAATCGGCACCTTATTTCTTGTAAGTGGAAGTCTGGTAATTGTGCATGCCAATAAGTATTTGAGTGTATTTGATTTATTTGTACTCAAAAAGCAGCTGGCATTTGAATTACTAGAAGGTGCATAGGTGCCACTGTTTTCTAGTTTAGCCCTTGATATTAACAAAGTTTTGTTGTTGTTTTTTTAAATTATCTCTGCTGCTTTTTATTCACTGTATTTAGTCAGTCTAGTGATTTCCACACAGACAGAAGACTCTCTTGTGGTTACCTGTTTATGAAGTGTCTGACACTGTCATTGTGACCTGATGATTGTTCATGTTGCAAGTGGAATTTCTTCAACTTTTTCAGTTTCACTTTAAGCCTCTTCTTTCCTCTTCAGCTTTTAAGTGTTTTCTGTGGTTAAGATTTTCATCTTGATAGTATTACAAGGAATCAGAACATTGAGTTCAAAAGGAAATTCCAGTTTGGTTTCAAGCATACTAAAACTTCTAAATTCTTCTAATGCTTTGCAAGTCTTCACACAATGAACAAACAAGATAGAGCAAATCTGTGTGTAATCTGTCTTGTTATTTTATGACTGTTTTCTAAAATGCTGTCACATGGGATGTTCTAGTAGAAGAACAATATTCATTTTAGAAGCTGATTTTAGTATCCTTGCATTCAAAGGTATACTTCTGATGGCTTTTCAGTCATTTCTCTTATTTTCCCTGCATTTTACAAACTCTTTACATGCATTTCTTATGAAACATGGAGCAATTGTACCAGAAAACTGACATGTGTGTCCATTTTCTTGCAAAAGTGTGTGTGTGTGTGAGAGAGAGAGATGAAGGATCTGAGCACCCTCTATTTGTATATGTCAACTGGAGTTGCGGCAACCGTCTCAACATCTCATATGATTAGATCCATAATAAGCAGGAAGTGAAACAGAGATGAAGCAATAAAGAACAAACAGTGTTCTTCTGCCCTTAGATTCTATAAATGGACTCTGTTGATCAGGGGAAACAGGATGTCTCCTCCTTCCCTATGCTACTAGTGACTTCTACCCCTAAGTTGCATTTACATCCACTTTAAGGCCTCTTTATGCTGCCAGAGCAAACGCCTATTGAGCGAGCAAGGATAATTTTCCCAAGGGTAGTTTAGCGACTTCTGTATCCTTGAGGGGTGTTTTGTGCATTGATATTTGGTCCTATGTTAATATTAAAAATCAATTGAAAAAGCTATCACAAAATTAAGAAAAACAATTGCTGTGCTATGCCTTAGTTTTAAAATATTTTGAATTGTTTATAAAAAGATGCCTACGATTTTATTAATTTGCCTTGTGAGGCATAACCTGAACACACACACACACACACCTATTTAGTTCTGCTGCCATAACACATCATTTTGCTATCACACCTTAACAGTGAAAAATAACTTATTTTTTACTTGATTTTGCACGTGCAAAGGAGGAAGATCTGTCATATTTTTAACTTGAAAGGCACATAAATAGTTTAATTTTGTGTTTTTTTCCCTCAAGAAGATCAACATCAGTTAGTCTCAGCTACTTAGTTCCATAAAGTGTACTACAGAAAAGCTTTTTGTTTTATTCTGAAATTTAATTTAGTATTCAAATATGCCAGACTGACAGCACTAGAAACTGAAGTGACTGAACCACAAAATATGCTCCTTCCTTACATCACAGACGTGTGCAGACTCACCACTGAAAACTGCTCATCTATCCCCAAAAGTGTCCCCCACTCCAACACAAACTCTCCCCCCCACACACACACACACCCTGTCTACTGTGTCAATGTGCCTTAACCTAAACTGATAATAAAGCAAAATAATTTTTTACACAATTCATAATTAACCTGTGGAATTCATTGCCACGTTTCAGAAAGGCCAACTCACAGGATTCAAAAAAGGATTAGACATTTATATCATAATGAAAACTTACATCAGATGGGATTTTTTTTTTAAATAAGGGGTATAAACCACATGCTTCAGAGCAGAGGCTTTTTCACCTTCCTCTGAAACATCTGGGACAGCAGCTCCTATGTTTTTCACCCTGACATGGAAGTACTAACTCCTATCATTAATGCACCTCTGCTGAGAGAACGATTGTGGCGGTGATTTTTGTTTGATTTGTCTCTCTGTATCAGAACACTTTTGCACCAGGACTCTATGACCATCTGCTCCTTTCACAAAGGGCACCAAATAGCTACCAGTTAGCAACAATTTTTGTCCACTACCAACCCTGAGCCAAATTTGAACTAACTGCCCTTTAGCCTTAGGCATAATAAATCTGTAGATTCACCGGCGGTGCCTCCTGCTGGTCGTCTCAGGGAATTAGCATTCCAGCCTCCGGAGCGCCCTCTTCAGGCCAGTGTCTCGCCAGTGTCTCCCAGGACCCCGCTGCCCCTTTCACTGGGTGCTGTCCCCTGGCAGTACCCCACAGTTCTGGGTCTCCCCCTCTCAGGGGAACCCCCCACTTACTATCCCTACCTTGCCTCAGTCGTAGGCTCCTGCCAGTCACCAGCTAGCCCCTGCACCCTGGGGCAGACTGCAGTATGAGCTAGTCATCACAGGCAAGGTAGGGTTTGGACCTGCTGCCTCTGTCTAACCTTGGAGTGTCCCCTGCAATCCCTGTACCTGTTGGGCCTAATGCTAGGCCATAGCCTAGGACTTTTCTGGCTGGAGCTCCCCAGCCCCGCTCCAGGGACCAAGGGGGCAGCGGGGAGCTGCCGCGGGGGCGGGGGGTGGGGTGAGGTGGAAGTTTCACCTAGGGCATGAAACCTCCTTGCACTGGCCCTGCCCCTCCAGGCTCGCACACCTTCTCTCTGAGGCCACCCAGGCTCGGGCCATCTCCCGGACCTGGGGGTCTCTGCCCTCCGGCGGGCCCATTCCATAGCCTCAAGTCACGGCCTTAGGTCTGGGTCCCCCAGAGCCTCTTCTCTCTCTGTCTGGGTCCCCACTATTCCCTGTCCTACCCCAACCTGGGTCCTGGCCTCCTGTCACAGACCTCCCGGCAACGGTCTGGGTCCCGCACAGTCACAGGATCCCTGCCTTCCTGGTTGCGGTCTTTGCCACCTCCCCTGCGTGGCCCACTGGCTGGTCAGCCACTCTCTTGGCGCCTCCAGCTGTGTTTGCCCTCCCCCTAGGGCTCCTGGCAACGCCAACAGGCTCCCCACCTCCGTGTTGCTCAGGCCTCCTGCTTCTTCCCGTTGTCCCTCACTGGGCCAGCCCTTCCTGGGTTGCCCTGAGTTGTGTTCCTTGGGCCAGGGCACTCTCGCCAAAGGTGCCCCTGTTGCCCACAGTCCCAACACGCCCAGAGCCACCTGGGTTCCTTTACCCAGCGGACGGCTTGAGGGACCTGCCACCGTCCTGTCCCGGGTTGAGGCATCCCACCCTCAGCCCCGTAGGGACAGTCCTGTCTTATGTGACCACGCCTGGCACAGGCGTAACAAGTCCTTGTTTCTGCGCCGAGCCTCCTGGCCCTAGCACCAGGCTCCTCCCTCTAGCCTTGGCGGTTCCTCCTGAACACGCGCCGGAGGAGCTTCCGCAAGGCCCACTGTTCACCCACCAGCTGGGCCATCTGTCCTTGGAGGGCCCACTGCGCCTCCCATAATCCATCCTGGGTCTCCCGGTCCCCCTTCAGGCCGTCCGTCCCCCTTCCACTGGGCCGCTGACACTTGGGCCCCACCCAGGAACAACACCCGGGGACTCCCCGTAGAAGATCCCGGTGTACCTGGGATCCATCGTCCCTGCTTCTCCACCTTCAAGTTCTCCTTTCCGATTCGGGTAATCGTTCCACAGTCCGTGCCCTTGCCCTTTGTATCAGGGGCAGACAGCTCATGCCTGCATTCTCCGCCACTTTGTAACCGGGCGTAGTCTCATTGGCAGACCTCCTGCTGGTCGTCTCAGGGAATTAGCATTCCAGCCTCCAGAGCGCCCTCTTCAGGCTGGTGTCTTGCCTTGCTGTTGGCTCCCATGTCCCTCCCAGGACCCCGGTGCCCCCTTCACTGGGTGCTGCCCCCTGGCAGTACTCCACAGTTCTGGGTCTCCCCCTCCCAGGGGAACCCCCCACCTACTATCCCTACCTTGCCTAAGTCGTAGGCTCCTGCCACCACCTAGCCCCCGCGCCCTGGGGCAGACTGCAGTATGAGCCACTCATCACAGACAAGGTTGGGTTTGGACCTGCTGCCTCTGTTTAACCTTGGACTGTCCCCTGCAACCCCAGTACCTATTGGGCCTAATGCGAGGCCACAGCCTAGGGCTTTCCTGGCTGGAGCTCCCCAGCCTTGCTCCAATCTAGGTACTCCGCTTAGTTCCCTGCTTGGGGCATGGCCCCCAGCTGCGGCTGGCCTACCAATCAGCCCAACTCTTCCCCTGCCCCAGCCCTCTCCCAGGGCTATCTTAAACCCTTTTGGGCCCTAACGGGTGTCCACCCTGCTACACAATCCCATTACCAATCCCCTGTGCTATCCAGTTCTCCTGATCATGATAAAGTTCTTCACAGTAATATATAAACCTTTTCCCCATGTGCACACACACACACACACACCCCCTTCCTGGGCTTAGTAAATATTTAAATAATAAAAAACTCATGCTAAATGCAGGTAAATTTTATTATATACACATGCCATACTGTAGAGAGATCATCTTGTGGCACAAGAGACTCCTGCTATAGGGCTTTGTCATGTTTTACTTCGCAATGTCATGTCACTTTTCTTGCACTCATCCTCTTAGAAACCAGCCCAGGTGAGATCCCCTTTTAATTGCTTGTCATTAATAAACAAGAGGTGAAATCAACTTTACATGGCAGGCATTTCCTTATATGGTCAACAGCAGTGATATCATATCACCTCATTGCAAGGCACATTGCCACCTCCCATATGCACATCTTCAGTTTATACATTGCCCTGGAGGAGGAAAAGATGAGGCCTCTCCCAAAGTTCCATTCCAGAAATTTGTGAGGCTTTTATGATAAAACACTGCTGAGCAAACTGCCAGTGCTCAGTACAGAAAAACAGTACTTTTGGGAAGGCCCTTCAGGGCCTGATGCTGCAAGGTGCTGAGGGCCCTCCACTCCCATTGCCCTCCACTTCTAATCACTGGGAATGGAAGGCACTCAACCTGAAATGCAAACTCAGGGGTCTTGCTTTCTGCCTACTGGTACAAGACCCCAGATCGGATTTAATGATGCACTTCTTAGAAGTGGGGGAAGCCAGACAAACTTTCCCAAGCTGTGGAGCCATGACAGAACCATGCAGAAAGGACTTGGGAGAAAATACATCCCATATGGCTTGGCTGGGAAGCTAAAGCAAAGGAACAGAGAGTTGAGACTCGGGGTGGGCTGGGCTGCATATGATGCCAATCACATCCACCTTAAATGGTCTCTTAAAGAATGCCGGCTAATTGCTCCTCACCGCCCAGGCCCTTTGCCTCCCTCCAACCGCCTCATCCTCAAGTCAGGCCAGCCGCTGCCTCCCGAGTGCGCTTCACAATGCAGTGCCGGGATGCACCGTGCTGACACCTCACATAAAGGCAGCCTGGCCTCTTCGTGCAGCGTGCCAGCACGTAGATAGGTTCCCCTGTCCCATCACCAGGCCCCTTCCCTTCACTGGCAGCGGCTCCCCCACTCCCCTTCGTCCTCCTCCTCCTCTGGCTCCCTTGCTCCACTTCCCCAGTTTTGCTTTCCTCCGTCCCTCCTGAGAGTGGCTCCTGTAGCTTAGGCTCTCCTGGGTCCCCTTTTCTTCCCACACTCTCTGCTCAGCCCGGCCCTGCAGGATGGCCCTGGAGTCTCAGGGGGGAGAGCAGATGCCACTACTGGACCTGGCCTGCCCCATCCACCCACCACTCTAGTGTCTGTCCCCGCCTCCCCCCTCCCCGCTCGCTAAGACCACCCCTGCTGCTGCCCCCCACCCAGGTGTCACTCTCCCCTGCCCCCCAATTTTCTAACATTCTGCCCAGTCCCACTGTGGTCTCCCTCCTCCACCCCCAATTATCAAATCCCCCCCCACCCTGTGGTCTCCCTCCCTGGCCCCCAATTCCCAGTGTCCCCCCCCCAGCCGCACTCTGGTCTCCCTCCCTGGCCCCCAATTCCCAGTGCCCCCTCCCAGCCCCACTCTGGTCTCCCTCCCTGGCCCCCAATTCCCAGTGCCCCCTCCCAGCCCCACTCTGGTCTCCCTCCCTGGCCCCCAATTCCCAGTGCCCCCTCCCAGCCCCACTCTGGTCTCCCTCCCTGGCCCCCAATTCCCAGTGTCCCCCTCCCAGCCCCACTCTGGTCTCCCTCCCTGGCCCCCAATTCCCAGTGTCCCCCCCCCAGCCGCACTCTGGTCTCCCTCCCTGGCCCCCAATTCCCAGTGCCCCCTCCCAGCCCCACTCTGGTCTCCCTCCCTGGCCCCCAATTCCCAGTGTCCCCCCCCCCCCAGCCGCACTCTGGTCTCCCTCCCTGGCCCCCAATTCCCAGTGCCCCCTCCCAGCCCCACTCTGGTCTCTCTCCCTGGCCCCCAATTCCCAGTGCCCCCCCGCTCCACCCCGGTGTCTCCCCCCGCCCTCCCTGACCAGGCCCCCGGAGCCCAAGGATCCATCCAGCGTGTCCCAGCCCGCCGTCCGCGCAACCCGAAGCCCAGCCCGCCTGTGGCGATGCTCGCTGCGGGGCTGCTGCTGCGGGCGAGGCGGTAGCGCCCGCGGGCGGTGCCCTCCCTCCTCCGACCAATCGGGTGAGGGGCCGGGGAGGAGCCCCGGGGAGCTGCCCTCTCTGCCTCCTCCCCCGCTGGAGAAACTTGAAGGGAGCGAAGGCGAGCCCCGCCTGAGAGCGAGCCAGCGAGGGTGACACACACGGCAGCACATGCTCCGAGGAGTGATGAGCTCCAGGGGCCAGCCACTGGCACAGCTCACACAGCCGGGCTGCATGGGAGCCTCAGCACCGAGCTGCCAGCCGCTCAGTCCAGCATCCAGCCGAGGCGACTGGGAGGAGAGACACGCACCTGCCATCGCCGCTCGCCGCCCGCTGCTTTTATAACTCCAGCGGCCTGAGCGCTCCCACCGCAAAGGGTCCTGACCAGGGTTGGGCTGGGACAGTCCCCACCCTGCCCCTCTGAATCCTTCTTTCCACGCCTCGAGGAACTGGACTCAGCAGCTGTTGGCACGCAGGGACACACACGGCAAAAGACCAGGGTTTGGAAAGCATCTCCGATGCCTCAAGGATCTATCTGAACCTCTTTTGGGAGGAAGACCATTGGGAAGGTTTTGACTGTACAAAGTTGAGGGGCAAAGACAAGGAAAAGAGCAGCTCGCACCGGAAAGGGGGAAAGTCCCCACTCTCAGATGCTGGGATCTGTTTCTGAGCTGAACTTTTGAAAGTGCAAGAAGCTGCTCAAAACCTGATAGAACAGCAGCCACAACAAAAGCTGTAGGAAGAAAAAACATTAACTGCAGCTTTTCTGAATTACAAGGCTTTTTTTGCGGCTTCACTTTCCACTGCGTTTGTTTTATTCTTGAATTCAGTTGCTTTTTAAGCTCATGCCCCTGGCCTTGAAATGCAGAGGTTTTTTAACTGAATCTCTTGTCTTGAACTGCAGTTTGTTCATTGACATTTTGTGGGGAACGGAGGGGGAGGGACTTGTCTTTGAACTGCATTTTTGGATCCACTTTTGTTTTCATCTCCCCTAATAACCCACAACAGAATCTTCATCATCATGTCTTTTGATCCCACCACCATATACACAATGGCGAACAGTTCCACCAGTGAGCATGGGGACGGCAAGCCCCCCACCATCCCCACTGTCATGTTCATCTTTGGGGTGGTGGGCAACCTGATTGCCATCGTGGTGCTTTGCAAGTCCAGGAAGGAGCAGAAGGAGACCACTTTCTACACGCTGGTGTGTGGGCTAGCAATCACTGACCTCTTGGGGACCTGTCTGGTGAGCCCCGTCACTATTGCCACATACCTGCAGAACCGCTGGCCAGGTGGACTAGCACTGTGTGAATACAGCTCCTTCATCCTCCTTTTCTTCGGGCTCTCTGGCCTCAGCATCATCTGTGCCATGTCTGTAGAAAGGTACCTGGCCATTAACCATGCCTATTTCTACAACCATTATGTGGATAAGAAGTTGGCGGGGCTCACTCTCTTTGCCATCTATGTCTCCAATGTGCTGTTCTGCGCCCTGCCCAGCATGGGACTGGGCAAATCTACCTTCCAGTACCCCAAGACTTGGTGTTTCATAGACTGGAAGACCAAGGTGGCCACCCATGCCGCCTACTCCTACATGTATGCCGGCTTCAGCTCCTTCCTAATCATGGTCACGGTAGTCTGCAATGTCTTGGTGTGTGTGGCCCTGATTCGCATGCACCGCCAGTTCATGCGACGCACCTCCCTGGGCACAGACAACACTGCCAATCGCTTGTCTGATTTTCGCCGGAGCAGGAGCTTTCGTCGCATGGCTGGAGCAGAGATCCAGATGGTCATTTTGCTTATTGCCACCTCTCTGGTTGTGGTCATCTGCTCCATTCCTCTGGTGGTAAGTAACACTGCACTGCCCTTTCCGTCTTCCCCACCACCAAGTCCTCTGGGGCAAAAGCTTTGTTTGTGGCTGTAGGACAAGGCTTCTATTTTCTGGGCTCTCACAAGTCACTAAAACAATTCTAATGAGATTACACTCACATAGGCAGTGATCTAAACTTATTTTGATTTAGAATAGTAGCAAAAATAAATGCTTATCCTTTGCTCCAGGTGCCTTTGACATTGTAGTGTTAAAAATATGACCAAAAAGAGTGGCTTCCTCAGTATCTCAGAGAAATATCATAGCAAAATCCTGGCAAGACTGTAAGGCATCTTAAAATCTGTTTTTAAATCAAACTGCAAGTGAATGTGGCTTGGGATAGGCCTGCACTTGAGGACGCTTAATGCATTTTTAAAGTATTTACAGTGTTGCTGAAGGTTATGGCATTTCTTAAAACACAGAGGAGAGCGAGGTTATTATGTATTCAGCACCAACAGTGTGCTGTGCACTTCACAGAAAGTACAAAAACAAGCTCCCTGTCCTGACAAGTTTACTATCATAGGGATAGAGTCTACCACCCTTACCCTCCTTGAGTCATACCTTAATCTGTGGGGACTCTTGCTGATTTCTCAGCTAGAGTAAGAGTGGCAGAATCTGGCCTTAAGTAATCTAGAGATCACATGTTAGTACTGGGCATGATCACTGATAACTGTCTAACTTCCTAAAACAGATGAACAGATCACTTGGGGCTCAGTCTTGCAGCTACCACCATTGGTGCAATGGACATCAATGGGAGAGGGATCCAACCTTTGATTAGTGAACTTACACCTTCTTCTTGCCCTCCACCCTAACTGCAGGGAAAGTTAATACCAAAAATACCAGTTTTCGGGCTCAGTCAGTGCTTACCACTCAGTACAAAATTACAAATAAAACTTGCCAAACTTCTTTCTCTTGTTGATTCAGATAGATTAAAAGAATACACAATTGGCTATGCATAGTTGCCACCCTCCCAAAACAGGATCTTGTGAGCTGAGCAGTGGGAGTGTTATTAGAAAGAGGTGGTTTTAGAACACAGTTAATTGTAATAGAGTTTACTGTAGGTGGCAGCTATCCTGGAATAGCCCCATATCAGGGTTATTATAACAGGGAACCACATAATGAGGGTGAAATATGATTGGCCAACTAGGAGTGTGAACTATTCAGGTAAATAGTATAATTGCAGGGGTCAGGCCAGTTTTGCCACATTACTAATATGTATAAAACTCAGTGAAGTGCAGCTATGCCTGGATCCTGGCATTTTGATGGCAGCCACTTGACCTTCAGCCTAATGTTTTGCAGTGCACCCTGGCACAACTGCTCACTTTGCCATGTTATTGCTTGCAGAACATCTTAAATGTCTTGCAAAAGTCTTAACAATTGGAAGGTTGGCTCAATTAAAGCATGGTTTTTGTATCAGCGTCTATATAGTGTGCGTGTGCACACATCAGATCCAAGAACAGCGCTTAGAGCTGTGTAGTCCAAGATCAGAAACTGTGCAGTTATTCTGTTTTCCTACCCAATCAACAATCAGGTCATATAATTGTTAACCTCCTGATTCTGGACTGACGGTAATTAGATTAAGCTGACATTGTGACAGCTTTGAAAAATATTTTAATACTATATTATTGGAAGGGATATAGGTAAATGCAAGAGAAAGGATCTGAAAGCTAAATATAAACGAGTGGGTGAAAGGTTTCAGTTCAAGGTCCCTGACAGTTTTTTCAAAGTGATAGGAGTCTCACTGCAAGACCAGATAGAGAGGGGGAACTAAGAAGCGTCAGTGCCTAATGCAAAGAGATGTGGTTCAATTTCATTAGGAGCTGGAGAATCTTTTACAAAAAGAATAACCAAAACATGGGGGAGGGGGGTGGCTCTACCAAGAAAGGCAACTGGATTGTTGACAATCAAAATTAATGGTCTTGGGGGGTGAGCGGTTTTGGTGGGAAGCCCACTGATGGCATGCTGGTGGCTGCATAAACTGTGGGTGCAGGCAGGTGCCAAGAGAAAAGAGGGCTCAGATGTGCTGCATCCATCTCAGGTCTTGTCTTCACTGCTAAAAGTGTGGTACTTTGTATCTCATGGTAACATGCATCCTGAGGTAAAAACAGAGCGTAGACAAGGCACTTTTAGTTTTACTGCAAGGTAAGCGAGGGGAGGTCAACTCTATACTCCGATCTTGGGCTGGCCTTGCCTACTTTACCTCATGGTAAAACTAAAGTGCCTGATCTTCACTGTTTTTAACTCAGGATAGCTCATGCACATTGGTTACCCTGAGGTAAAAACACACCGTTTTAGCAGTGACCGCAAGACCTAAGGGCTGATCTACACATAGATGTTGTACTGATTTAACTGTTTCAGGCCATGTCTACACTACGGGGATTATAATGGCATAGCTATGGCACATCCCTGTGCCGGCATAACCTTGTACTGTGGGCGCAACCAACTCCCAGCCGAAGGGGTTTTACCATAGCTGTGAGAACACCACCTCTCCGTGCTACGTTAGCTAGGTTGAGGGAAACATTCTTTTCACACCCTGATGTGGCCATATCAACAACTTTTAAGCATAGACCAGGCTTAAGCTATAACCATCTAAGCACCTTTACACCGTTATAACTGCATCCACACTTGTGGGGTTGGCCCGCTTCAATGACACTGGTATAGTTAAAGTGGTACAACTTTGTGTGTACATGCCCTTAGAGTTCTGAAGGAAATAAGGTGTGGAATAGTGGAGGGAAGGTATGAATATGCAATATACCTTTAAAAGCAGCCACTCGGCAGAAAGACTGGAAAATCATTAACCTGCCTATACATTTTATGAGCCAACGCAGATCCTGTTGATTAAACTTAGAGCCATCGCTACAGAGGGAACTGATAGGTCTCACTTATTACAGCATAGTCTGTTCTGATAAGGAAGAGGAGGAGCATCCAGATACCATTGGTGGCACTCTACAGTTACGTAAGGCAGACATAGAGGCTTCTTTGTGGCTATGAAATTTTCTGACGACCTGATTTCCTGTTGGTGACAGAAGCTGAATAAACCATAACCTAATAGGGTCAGAGCAACACAGCTTCTGTAGGAGAGAATCATATCATCTTACTTTCTCAGAGTGAGCTCTTTCAGAAGATAATAAAATAGAGGTGATCTAGTGGACGTCATTTAGGTAGGTTTACAAAAGGTTTTTAAAGAACTTCGGAAAAACAAATAACCATGGTGTAATAACTAAAGTTTTGCCTTTATTTACAGAATGGTTAAACAATAGGAAACTGAATCATAGTGAACAGAAGGTAACCATGGGATGTTCTCAGAGCTCAGTGTTTTTAATATTTTAATGATTTGGACAGTGAATCAGTGAAGTTTTATGATGACACTAAATGGCTTTGATTAATAAAATCTATGAAATGTTGTGAGAAACTTTAGATGGACTTGAGAGAACAAAAGAGCATGAAGGCAGATAAAATGAACTGACAACACTAAAAGGAATGCATGCTAGCAAAAATAATCAAAATTTTTCACATATACCCGTATGCTCTGAACTTGCAGGAAGTCATTGTGGATGGCATGGGTGAAGAGTCTGATCAAGGAAATTAAGAAAGGAAATAATACAAAACATATGTCCAGACCTTTATCCGAATTCATCATTGGTCACTTCACCTTAAAAGAAATATTTAAATGATTGCAAGGTTTACAAAATGGCAGTAAAGGTAGTTAAAGGTATGGAAAAGGTGATATTAGAGAGGATTTGATTGAAAACATAGTAGAAATTAGTGTTTGTGTTCTTGCTTTTACACTCTCATAAGAGTAAAGAGATACTTGATAGTCAAATTTTGGAATTCACTCTGCAGGTGGTCAAATTTTTTTAAAGGGCATGATCATTTAATGATCTCTAACAATAAATTTAGCTTGGTAAACTAAGGTAGTAAGGGTAATAAAATCTCATATTCTACTGCATACATTTGATCCCTGAAGGGCCCAGGAAGGAATTTTTAAACTTAATTTATAATTGGCCCAGTGGTTAATGTTGTTTGTTTGTTTTTCCTCTGAAGTATCAGGACTGTCCATGGCCAGAGGTGAGATGGCAGACTAGATTTTGGAGTGATGGCATGGTCAGCTATGTCAAATACTAAGTCCCTGTGGGACAAAGCATATTTGGCTTACACAACTGCAGAATTTGTTTCCTGCTTGCTATTAACTAGGTGTCTATTAATAGTATGTCAATATATGATATGGGGAAGTTTTTATGAGGACAGGTGAAAACTGGATAGAGGACTACTCCTTTGTTTACTCTGGATAATAACTATCATAAAAGGCACTTGATGGTACTATAGATGGGTAGAAATTGCCACTTATATTTACATTTGTCAGAAGGAAAAGCAAAAACCAGACTCTTGCACTGTGTGAGCAGAAGCAGTAGCAGCCAAGTGATTCTAGAATTTAATCACTTGGGCATAAACTTCAGAACAATTTCAACACAGCCACAAGAAGCAATTCATTAATACACCTTAAAAAAACCCACTCTTTGGTTCCTGTAGTTGAGAAATCTAACTAGTGCAAACCTGTTTTGGTGCCAGGGTTTGATCAGTCCCAGTTTGCTTCTTGCTTTAATTAGAACTTCAAACCGGACAACTTCAAGTGTCAAACTAGTTCAGGTACACAGTAATCCATTGCCTTAAGGTAATCGAATGGATTGGTTAGATGCTCATTTTAAGAGGCCAGGCTGACTTTGCTTCATCAAACAATCTTGTAAAAGAGCATTTTTCAGCAAAACATTATATGCACTTCATTGTTGCTCTGCAGAAGATGCTGTAAGTGAATATTAATTCAGTTGGTTAAGAAATTACTGAACTGGCAGATCCATTCAGCTTCTTTTTTGCCAGACATATGATTAATAATGATACATGCAGTTGGTATGGGCATGTACTAGTAAAACTAGTTTGATATGCCATTGGATTTTGTGATAAAAGATATGGTGTAGGCTTGTTGGGAATGTAGTAACAGCTGTGTACATTCTAAAGTTTTCACAAAGTAGGCCCAAATTAAGTGTCTTTTATCCATACCTAGTATGCATCTGTCAGTGGACTATTCGGAATATAGACATCATAAGGTGATTTGCTGTAACCAGACATTGTTAGTGATTGGAAATCATTATCAACTATTTAATCAGCACTACAGTAGATTCTCATGTTACAGTAAGCTCTGCCAGGTAAACATAAAGGGATGTGTCAAGTACATGAATTTCCTGTTCAGATGCTGCTAGCCGATAACTAAATTTACCTTTTAATCATTCACATTAAACTGATGGTCCAGAATTACAGCTATGTAAAAATAGAATGAAAAAGATCAACTTTTAAAGTTGGAACAATAACCCATTTCTTATGAGTGCTTTTGGCAAATTCTTTCAAGATGTCCCTGCTGTATCAGTTGAATGTATCAGTAATACTGTTTCCTCCCTTGCCGAAGTCTTCCTGATCTTGTTTACATGGAGTATAAATGTCAATTGGAATGGGCTAAAGGAAAATAAAGACTGAGCTTCTAACCACAATATACAATATATTCTCTAATGGAGCCCTAGCTGTCAGTTCAGGGATCAGTCCTTCAGCAAAGATGAAATGGTCTGTGTCAAGACAGATGTATATACATTTGCAGGGTATATTTGAACTTGCTGTGGAAGAAGTCCTTTGCATTAAAAAAAAAAATCTCCTCGGAGAAAAGATCAGGAGGAAAATTCTCTCTGGCAATTTAAACTTTATATTTCTGAGATTTATTCTTTTTTTTTTTTTCCTTCTTCAAAATATCAGCATTTTTCTTCTCCTCCTTCCAAGAAACTTCCAAGAATGGCTTTTAAAACCAAGGAGCAGATGTCAAAGAAAGCTAACACCGCTGCTTTCTGGAGTTCTGACTGCCACTTCTCAGACACAGAGTCTGTGTAAGAGAGATGACAGCGTTTCAGTGCTGAAGTTCATCTCAGAGGGGTGGGAGTTAAGCAGCAGACCTCTTCAGTGCCTGCATGGTTTGCATTTGACATTGATCATACGTTCAAATAACTTTAAATTGGCCATTGCATGTCTTTCAGGGTACCTCTCCCTGTCAAAGCAAGTACCATAGTTAAGTAACTGATCCTTCAGTGTTTCCTCAAACTACAGACAGGAAGAGTTTCAGAGTAGCAGCCATGTTAGTCTGTATCTGCAAAAAGAACAGGAGTACTTGTCGCACCTTAGAGACTAACAAATTTATTAGCGCATAAGCTTTTGTGGGCTACAGCCCATTTCATTGGATGCGTAGAATGGAACATATAGTAAGAAGATATAGATATAGATATATATCTTAGTATATATATACTTCCACCTTCTCTGTATGAGTGTATATATATATATATATATATATATATATATATATACACACACACACTCATACAGAGAAGGTGGAAGTTACCATACAAACTGTAAGAGGCTAATTAATTAAGATGAGCTATTATCAGCAGGAGAAAAAAACTTTTGTAGTGATAATCAAGATGGCCCATTTAGACAGTTGACAAGAAGGTGTGAGGATACTTAACAGGAAGAGGAGCTTTTAAAAGTGTGACAATGGTGCCACCTAGTGGTAAAATTTCCATCAGACTTTGTGGTCAAGCTAGATAATCGGATTACTTATGTATAGAGGAAATACATTTTAAATGTCTTATTTCAATTGTTCCTCAAGCAGTGATATAAGGGGACCACTCAGGTCAGAAAAGGTAGTATTACGCTTCCTATTATAGTAACTAAAAAAAATCCCTTTAAGAGGAACTAATTGGTAGTTAAATTGATAGGGATACTCCCTGTACTACTTTTGTATCAGTTATGAGTGATACTTGTATCTCAACCTAGTAATTATCTAACTTTAAGCAGGTAATGGAATGCATTCCTGAATATACATAGAGATTACATAGAGATAGCTCAGAAAATGATTACTACAGATTAAGCAGGACAGCATAGGAACCATCACATACTCACTATCTTTCAGTGATACACGTTAGACTCAGATTCCCACTCAAGAGGTGGACTGGCTTTTTTTTTTTCTTATAAAGTTGCTGAATTTAAAGTTGCTTGGAATGAATTCAAGTCCTGAATTCCTATGTAGGAAGAATCAATCCAAACCTCACATTACTGTATTGAATTGTGAAATTTTTCATCAGACTTGGATTGTTTCACACTTTTCTGGTAAATATGACTTCAGAGGTTTGCTTATGTTTTCCTTCACTTCATTTAAACCCTTTTTCTGAAACCGTATCCAACTGGGCCAAAACCTGACAAACATTCACTTCAGAAGTCAAGACAAAGAGGAGACTTCATAAAATCTATTATTGGTACTGGATATTTAGGACTTCAAATAAGGAAAATTGATTTGCCTAAACTTACCTGATAGTGGCTACAAAGCAGGTAGGGTCTTCCACAGGAGAGGCTTTCCAATGGCTTTCCTATTCCTGGGACACATTTCACGTCCTGATTGTTAGTTAAAGTTATTGTTTGAAACAGTTCAGCTTGGAACTGTTCAACATCATAAGGTCTGTGTGTCCAAACCAGGACTCAGTAAGGTCACTGGAAAGATAACCCCATTGACATTCGTGTTGGACTGGACCTTATGCACAGTAGTGATTGCAAGATTCGGCTCTTAATGAACGAGCTAGAACTGTGCTGTTGTTTTCCCCTCTCTTTAAAGCAAGGAGCCTGAATGGTCAAATGCTACCATGGATAAACAAGATCCCAATTGAGTGTTAATTCACCACAAAATTTCCGAGTGGTTACTTAGAAACACTATTTATACAAGCTTCTGTATCCCAACAATTTAACTGAACACCCTGAACATTTCAGGGTTATTACTTTTTCACTTTTCAAACCAAACCGAGATGCAGACCCACATGGGAAGATCTACAGTTCTGCTCAGTGCTGGAATCATCCTAATCAATGAAAAATCTGGCAGTTAAGAGGCAGCTGTTAGCATTTCTTAAAACAAGCGCCCACAAGCAGAATGTTGAAGGTATTAAAATATTGCCTTGAAGCTCTAATAATGGAAGCTGTCTGCACAGATATTTCTAAACTAGGGATTAGGCAGCTCTGGGCTTGTCTCCGGAGACCAGTTTGCCTGATAGCTGGTAATGTGGGTTTAATTTAGTTTTAAACATACAATTATGAGAGCCTTGCTGGAGGAAATATGCAATGATTAGGTCTCCTCAATTGACCTAGGGCCTCCTGCACCCCTGGCTGGCAAAGATTTGGTTATACAAGGATTTGGATCTAAATCTTGAATTCTGGGTCCTATAAAGAGAAGGAAAAACAACCACCTGGGATTTGAAAATTAAAAAACTTTAGGGATAAACTGAAAAGGTTCATGGACACAAGGATACTTCAGGGGTGTAGGCAGGAATCAGGAGGGGAAAAGAGAGCAGTTCTTTTCCTCAAGAGTAAGGAAAAAAGGTCAATTTACAGAAGAGTTCATTCCTTGATCTTCACCCTTTCCAAAAATAAACCACCTGCTGACATGAGAAGCGTGGCTTCGCCAACCTCTCCCCTTGTTGTAACATGCAATTGCTAAGCCTGATCTCTCCTTTGAAATGTCATCTCTGGTTTGCTGGATCAAACTCTAAATATGGGTCTCTCTTTTCCCCTTGACAGGTACGTGTCTTTGTGAACCAACTGTACCGGCCAGCCGTAGTGAAGGACGTCAGTCAAAACCCCGACTTGCAGGCCATCCGCATTGCTTCAGTGAACCCCATCCTGGACCCATGGGTCTACATCCTTCTCCGCAAGACAGTGCTCAGCAAAGTCATAGAGAAAATCAAGTGCCTCTTCTGCCGCATTGGAGGGGCTCGAAGGCAACACTCTGGCAGCAATTTCAACTGTGCGGATGGCCGCCGAACCTCCTCCGCCATGTCCAGCCACTCACCCTCCTTCATCTCTCGGGAGCTGAGGGAAATCAGTAGCACCTCACAGACATTGCTCTACCCTCCAGAGCTAAGCGAAAGTAGCACTGGGGGTCGCATGCTGCTGCCGGGAGCCAGTGCTGGTCTCGCTCAGTGTGACACTACATCAGTTAGGACACTACGCAGCTCAGAGACCTCAGACTCTTTGCCGGGACAGGACTCAGAGAGTGTCTTTCTGGTGAATGAAGTCGGGTCTGGTGGCGAAGCCAGCTCTATGCCCAAAAGCAGCTCCCTCCAGGTCACCTTTCCCAGTGAAACGTTGAACTTATCAGAAAAGTGTATATAGCAATGAAAGGAATCACACACATGTGATCCTTTCCCAATACTTTGGACAAACTGGTGCAATAGACACACACTCTGCCTACTAAGGGGTCGGGGGTCAGCTACACTCTGAAGGGCTATTTTTCTCTTGCCATGTGATGGGTACAGTTCTTCCAAACTACTGAGGATCATACCATGGAGCAGTTGCTACAGTCAGGCCCTGCCATCACAAAACATACAGGACAGATCTAATGGGTTTGGAAACATACACTGTTATTACCTTGTATTGCTCTGTGACATAGGATTGCTGCTGGGACTCTATGGCTGAAAAGATCTGTCATTTTTTGTCCAAATCTGCTAGAAACGTATTTTCTCTCTCTCCTCCCGCCAAAACTATCAAGGGTTTAAGTCTCTGGGTACTAGAGAGCTGAAGGCGAGGCAGTTACTGGGAACTGGGTAGAGATACTATGACAACTGCCTGGTGTACAATTTTAAAGAGTCTCACTAATGCGTGATAATGTGAATTTTTATTGCTGTAAATATCATTTAAAATATTTAAAAGTCTGTTCTTCTCTATGAGAAGGTTTATTATTAATACAAGGTATATAGAAACAATTGCCAGCCTTCATTTCCTCTGAATAGTGCCGGCTGATGATAGACAGTCTTGAGTTAGGTTTGTTTTACAAACAAGTTTACAGGCAGAGGGAGAACTAGTTCTCTAGATGGGAACAAATAAAAACTTTTTGAATTAAATGGAAACATTTTGTGCTATTAAGGGAGAAAACACACCTTTTAAGTTTAAAATATTCTTTCCAGTGTGTGTACATTCTAAAAAGCTAGATTTTATTTATGTGCTGTGAATGTTTATCTGCAGAACACAATTTCTCCTTTCTAAGTAGTAAGGCCCCAACCTTGCACTCTTACACACATGCTTAATGTCACTCACGAGCAGTCCAACTGAAGTCAGCCGGACTCTTCACATGAATAAAATTAAGCATTTGCATAAATTGCTTTTGGGATTGGGGCCTAAATCTTTCAATCCCTGGTTAATATTTTTAATATTCACTCTAGTTTAAAAATCACCAATGTACTAAAGATATTTTTCATAACATTTGTCATTTTACTTCAAATAAGTAAAAAGAATCTTATGATTGTGTAATCTGATATTCCATCAAATAATCATATGAAACAAGCAAAGCAGAATCTTCATTACGAAGTACAGGTATATAATCCCATACCCCATACTCAGCCCCAATGAGAATTATTTACCACTAAGATGTAGTGCCAACCACATCACTAAGAATAACTGTTAACCAGTGATGAAAAGGAGTTTTGTGTTTGTTTGTTTCTGTTTTAAAAGATAGATCTTGTTCCAGCAGCATTGTTGTATCAAACATTAATTCTGTATAGATCTTTGGAAAAAATTTGTCAAAGAAATATTAAGCATGTTATGTTGCTTACAGTGTTTTCATGTGAATTGCTTTATTGTAATTAAAATCCCGAGCCTGATATTGATGATATGTGTAAGAAGCAGTTGTACTGACCAAAATCATTTTGGAGATCGCAATTAAATGGAAACATTCCGCTTGAGTTCAGGAGTTTACGCAAGTCTTTAATTGTGTGTGTAATTCACTCAGTGCCAGCCCATCGGCCCTCATCTTAATAAACCACAACTTTCAAAGCATGCTATTTAACAGCTGTCAAAATGTACTCCTTTCCTTCCGTTTCCAAAGCACTGCAAAGGGCGTTAGCTACACAACTATCACCGTCAACAAGGAGTCATCTTGCAGAATCTCTGTTGGGAGTACAGCTAGATGAATTCTTCAAAAACACACTTGAGTCTTCATTCAAAATTATTACATAAAAATCTTTGGCTGTGCTCTCACCCTTGCTGTGCTTGCTTTCCACTAACGGAGCAATTGAGTTCATTCATTTTACCTGAATGAATGGATGTAGAAAGTGAAAGGTACGCCAGCACACACAAGTACTTGCATTAGAAGTGCTATGTATTACAGTCTATAAGTACCTGCATGAGGAACAAATATTTAATAATAGGCTCTTCCATATAGCAGAGAAAGGTATAACATGATCTAAAGGATGGAAGCTGAAGCTAGACAATTCAGACCAGAAATAAGGTGTACATTTTTAACATTGGAACAATTTACGAAGAGTTGTGGTGACTTCTCCTTCACTGACAATTTTTACATCAAGCTTCGATGTTTTTCTAAAAGATACGCTTGAGGGATTATTTTGGGGAAGTTCTATGGTCTGGAAATAACTCCTGAAGTGACGATCTGCATCTAAAATTAATGGTCAGACTTCTCATTAGGCACAGAGGAGGGGTAAAATGCTCTTAGCCACTGCAGCTATCTGGGCATCCAGAATCAGATGTGGATCTAAAATGACCTATCAAAGTTGTGAACTTGTGTGACACTACCTTAGTTATATAACCTCTTGCATTCCTTCCCACACCTACCAATATTACCTGTATTTTGACTGAATTGAGCCTCAGCTAGCTAGCTCTCTCATATCCAGGTCCCAAACTCTGTCCATTACGTTGGAGAAAATTGCTATTTTTCTAGTATTGACTGGTCTCATGCTATCTCATTACTGTTTGTGTAACAGCCATCTCTGCTGCCTGTGTCACATAAGCAGTCCTCCTTCATCCACTCTTCATCTCTTTTCAAATTTAATTGGAAAGCATCTCTTTTCTCTTGATCTGATTTAGTCTGTGTTGTGGGGGGCGTTTAAATTACTTATCATGGTGATGAAGTGCTGCAACCCTTGCCTACATCTTAATTTCTCTCTCTAATTTTTAACTCTAACTGTGTGACATAACTATGTTAAGCCATGTAGTATACAGTATATTTGAATGGAAAATATATAGACAAAAAACTGTTCTTCCACAGTCTTTTATTGCTTGATCTTGCCATAATTGTGCCCCTATAAACCACGAACATTTTCTGTAGTTTTTCTACTAAACTAAGGTGTGAAATATTAAAGTATAAGTTGTTAGAAGCCTTGAAAAGTAGAAAATACCAATTTTGTTTCCATTGCTACCTCTAATTGCTTGAGGCAATAAATTCCGGCAGTTGAAGCATATATAGGTTTCAAAGGTATTTCCCTTTCAGTTCAAATGCTTTCCCTCTTTGGGACCGAAAACTCTTGCTTTGGCTAGAAGTTGGATATTTTTAAGTGTTGGTCAAGATTTTTCAATACCAATTTTTACTGTAATTATTATGTTTTAGAGTAATATACAAAAATATTAATACTTTCAGAAACAAAAGACAATAGGTTGATCATAACGTAACATACTAAACCTCCCTTAACTGCACACCTCCCTCAATGACCCAGCTTCCACAATAAACAGCCACCAATGACGAGCAGGGAAGTCCACGCTTTATTTACAATATGGAGATATCCAACAAGCAAGACCTAAGCATGCAAAGCACAACACACTGTACAACATTAGAATGAGCTTCATACCACCAGATGTCAAACTTCCCAATTTAGGAATAACACACCAACACAAGAAGCGTGCTAGGTGCTCCTTCATACAAGACGTTATTGCTCACCTCACTACTTGGAAGTAATAATCTAATTTAATCTAATCAGAGGGAAACGCATGTTCTGCACACTTGGGATGTAAGTGCTGACCTCTCAAACCTGGTCTAAAATCCACCCAAGTTGACAGTATGCAAGGGCATCCTTTCATGAGCCTGACCCTGAACCATTAATTTCCAATTAATTTCAATGGGAGCAGATATGGGTTTATATAAACTTGGGACAGGAGGAAGGAGGAAAACCCTTTGCACCCATGAATGTAGCATACACTGGAAGGCATAGAATGAAAAGACATATCAGGTCATCTAGTCCAATTCTATCCAAGTGAGACATAGCAAATATATCCTACCAATACATACAAGTAGAATTACAGCCCCATGCACAAATCTTCAAGTAGGAGAACTTCCCTGTACCTGAAAGATCTGCTCTGATTCCTCTCAGTGCCAACATTACCCTAGTGGAACACAGATTCTCTTGAGGCTGTGCAATAACAGGATGACCCTTTCATGGCTGTATAGACGGTCTTATTAACATATATAGTACAACAGTTTTACAGTGCCTGTTGATCCAACAAGTATAGGTTTATCAGTAATTCTATTATAAAGCCTGTCTTTGACGGATTAAGGAAAATTTTATCTGAGCTGAAATTTAGCCTATGAATATCAGCCCTGGACAAAATATGCTTTCCAAATTACAAAGGAAGAGCTTTAACTATTTTTTGTCACAGAAGGGAAAGATTATACACACACATCTCCCATATATGGGTGCTCTATACATTAGAACCCCACCCACGAAAGGGAGACCCATTATGAATTACTGAAATTTTAGAATTAACCAGCAAGCAAACGAAATGAAGCATCCTGTGTTCCTCGTGTGCAGCACAAGATGTATTTTGTTCATATATTTTAGCAAGTGTACACAGCCCCCACAAAGCAACAGAAATAAAAAGAGATGCTATCCAGAATAAGTGGCTTGTTAAAAACAAAAAATCATCGAACTCTTTATGAGTGCAGTGCCATACCACAAGGAACCTGACCACACAACACAGCAATAGATTCCCTTCTTTGTAGTCTTGCTGTAAAATCACCATAGCACAAAAAAGTTGCATCTAAAGATCTATTCCTAATCCATTCCCCATTGTGCACTGCGGACTCCTAACATTTTATGTACTGTTGCGTATAAGGCGATATACTTACGTATACTGGGATGAGTCAAGGTAAGAGCAGTTCCAGTCTCAATTTTGAATGTCCTTTCTTCTGTAGGTGCAAGTTAAATATTTAATAGTGCCTGAATGTGTGTGGTGTAATTGTTGCTTGGTTTTGCACCACCCTCCAAATAATGCATGAAGTGCCTGATCCAATGCCCACTGACATCAATGTGAATCTTTCCCCTGACCTCAGTAGGCTTGGAATCTGACCCCAGGTTTACAAGGACTATCTGTGATCTGTAACTTCTTCATAAAAAACCCTATCCTCTATTGAAAATAAAGACTTCTGAGAACAAGCTTTCAGAGTCACACTTCAATTGTGTTGATCTATAATGTTAATTATTAACAGGTTTGAGCTGTAATACTTAAATCACCTTTCTCTTTTCCAGTTTCTTTTTAAGTATCTGATAATTAATTACAGGAGAAACAGCAGATGTTGTTTAGACTGTGCAATTAAGAAATTGAGTTGGATGAAAGCAGTTATGATAATGTAATCCGTGTTTTCAAATTGTATGTGTGAAGTCTTACAATATGGGTTTTAATATCAACACGTAGTTGATAGTATGGAAGCAGCAGAAATTCAGGTCTTTGCTTATCTGTCGTTTTGTCATATTTTCTTTAAAACCCTTTTCCTCTGAAAAAGCTACTTCAGAAATAATGACCCCTTCTATTTTACCCTGTTCCACTGCTGCTAAAAAGAATTCTTCCAACACTTGATAAGTAACGTTAGATTTCCAAAGAATACTAGCAAAAGATTATGCTGCACTATCGGGCTCTGATAAAAACGGTATCATCGGGGGTTGTCGAACATTCCTCCTTCTCAGTTACGGTCTCTACTGTGCCTGAAGCAGACACAATCACTACTGTTTTAGTTGCTGAAACAGTTTTCTCCTTCTCTGCGATAGCTGCACAAACTGCCACAATCTCATCACTTTCAAAGTCATAATCTGGAATTGATTCATGGGCAACATCTGCTTCTTTTGCCTCTGCTTGCGTCGCCTTAGTCTTTGTTGCTTTCTTTTGCTGTTCATGCAGCTTTCTTGCCCAGGTAAGGTCTTCCTTCCATAGTTCAGGGCTCATTGGATAGATGTGCAAGGCCACCTGAAAGCTGCGAATTGCCTACAAATGAACAGAGTGATTAGCATTTTTTGAACTGACATGTTTAATCACAGAAATGAAAACAGCCTTCTAGATCGTTTAGTCCACCTGTGACTAAGATGACTGTTTAAGTATCTTTCTATTGCTCTGTCCAGCCCACTTTCAAAATCAAGTGACAGCACTTCTCCCCTTTTCCCTAGAATGCTTTTCCATGATTAGTTTTACATATAATTTGGGCCTGATTTTTGAAAAATCGTATGTGCATGCCTAATTTGTGTGAAAATAGAATGAATACATGAAGAAATCAGGTGCTTGCCCAGCAAACGGTTCATAACTTGCAATTGTCACGTGCAGATACCCAGTTCATGCATGCAACTGTGCTAATTACCAGTGCAAATTAGGATTGCAATTGCACACACAACTGTTTGAAAATCAAGCCCTTATGAAAATACTTGCTATTATTTCAAATGAGAGTTTGGCAGAGGATTGAAGTCTTGAATATAATAAAGTGTTCTTTCACATATTTCAAGGCAGCAACAACCTTCATACAAATTAACCAATCCAATAATATCAAATATAAAACTCTCTTAAATGGTAGTGCCAAACAATGAATACTAATTTTCTCTCTCTGGAAACATGAACCATTCTGAACAGAAACACCATTTAAAAGCAGATCACAGAATTTCACTGTTATACAAAAGAATGACGAAATGCCCTAAAGCACAATGCAGATGAAGGGTTACATGTTGCTAACCCAAAATTATAAAAAGGGTCATTTCCCTATAATTATGCATTTTGACCACGCTTGTTGTAAGAGAGTTTAATGCTAATAAGAACATGACAAAATATACGATCAATTAAAAGAAAAAAATCAAGCCAAACTCATTTTATTTTGTTGGCTCTCCATTCTGCCTACCTCCTCCCCCCTACACACACACAAGAGGGCAAGAGCAGACAGATGCAGTTTAATTTAAAAGAGAAATCTGGATTATTGAGGTTTATAACCACCACCCACATTGCCCATTTAACTTAGCACATATCTCATAAATAGATCTAATACTATGCACTGATTTGGCCACAAGATTAACAGCTTTCTGGAGCATGTAAACCTGATCTCATCAGGGAACTATGGCAAAAGACAAACTCTCCCACTTTGCGGAGCTGTTCAAATAAGTGGAGAACTTCTGTGAATGATCTAGCTTTCTTCCCAAGCAAGAATACTTACTATCTATTTGGACAGGTTTCAGAGGACAGGCCAGTCCTTGCTTACAGACAGCTCCCCAACGTGAAGCAAATACTCACCAGCAACCACACACCACACAACAAAAACACTAACCCAGGAACCTATCCTTGCCACAAAGCCCGTTGCCAACTGTGTCCACATATCTATTCAGGGGACACTATCATAAAACCTAATCACATCAGCCACACTATCAGAGGCTCGTTCACCTGTGCATCTACTAATGTGATATATGCCATCATGTGCCAGCAATGCCCCTCTGGCATGTACACTGGCCAAACTGGACAGTTTATATGTAAAAGAATCAGTGGACACAGATCAGACGTCAAGAATTATAACATTCAAAAACCAGTCGGAGAACACTTCAATCTCCCTGGTCATTCGATTACAGACCTAAAAGTCGCACTATCACAACAACAAAACTTCAAAAACAGACTCCAGCGAGAGATTGCTGAATTGGAATTAATTTGCAAACTGGACACCATTACATTAAGCTTGAATAAAGACTGGGAGTGGATGTGTCATTACACAAAGTAAAACTATTTCCCCATGTTTATTTTTCCCCTCTACTGTTCCTCACACGTTCTTGTCAACTGCTGAAAATGGCCCATCTTGATTATCACTACCAAAGGTTTTTTTTCTCTCTTGCTGGTAATAGCTCACCTTAACTTATCACTCTCGTTATAGTGTATATGATAACACTCATTGTTTCATGTTCTCTGTGTGTGTGTGTATATATATATATATATATCTTCCTACTGTATTTTCCACTGCATGCATCCGATGAAGTGGGTTTTAGCCCACGAAAGCTTATGCTCAAATACATTTGTTAATCTCTAAGGTGCCACAAGTACTCCTGTATCTATTTGGAGTGACCACCTTCCCGTTTGCTAATCTAAATTGTGGCTGTCTCCAGCAAATCCAAGTACTAGGCATTCCAGGATTATCCAGGACAAAATGAAGACAGCAGTAAATCTCAAAAGTGTCACTGTCAGATCAGATAAAGGCTTTTACACTTAGTTATAAAGGGGAAAGTACTGAAATACTGGAAAAATGCTGGAGCACAAATTATAACTGATTAGATTTTAAATACAAATGGATTTAAGATTTACTGCATAGCCTTTGACTTACTATATGCATTGCTTTTCTGATATTATGAATTCACAGTAAAATTAAATTCACTGTAAAGTCAGTACCTCTTCACACAAAACTGACAAAACCTTCAAGCCAATGAAAAGTATTTTGATTCCTAAAAGCAACCACAGCCAAAGCATTTTGCTTATGAAAATTTCCACCTGACTGATCCAAATTCAGCTACAACTGGCTACAAAACCATTGCTACTGTGTTGCAAATAGTGGTGATCATGCTGAGATATTGTTTAGCCTTACAACCAATTTATATAGATACTTGACAAGAAAACAGACGTGATCAGCTGTTTAACTACAAAAGCAATGTTTTCCCTTTAATTTAGTGAGTACACAAAATATCTGAGTTGCTTCAAAATTCTCTGTCCTTCTTTTGGGTTTAAAGAGCTGCAAGTTATTCTTGTCAAAATACAGAGGAACCTACGTACTCCATTGCATAAATTGATCCTAACACACAAGAAATAGGAACCCATGATTTCTTTTAAGAATATGTTATTGGTATTGTTGTTCTGATAAACTGCCATTCAATTCCAGGAAAAATATATATATTTTTTATTTTGGAGGAATATTACCAACTCTAAAGGTTCTGCAATCAAGGGACTCCAGACACAGAGAACAGTACAGTTTAATTCTTGCAGAACAGTGTCATTTTACTGATTTTAAACAGCTTTTAACTTCAAGAGGATATTTGGAGCTGTGAGTTAATATTAAAATGCCCTCAACTGGAACTTCTTAAAGTATTGAAAAATGAAAACAAAAACATCCACTTAGGTTTTTAAATCCACAGGGCAGGGACCTATCATTGTCCATAAAGTACCATTCACATTTATGGCACTGTAAAAATATAATTATCATAAAATATAGATTAATAATTGTAGGCAGATAGACAGATGTTCTAGAGTCAACAACGCTTCTCTCAATATTTTGATGTGTAGCCTGGATATTTAACATGAATACAACAGATCATGCTCTTTCTGTGTAAGCCTAATATTAAGCTAAGTATTTGCATATTATAATGCTTAATATAAAGCGGTGCAGAAAACTGGTGGGATTAGCTTTATATCAGATCAAAGATCCTCATAAAAGTGCAGCACTGTAATGTATGGAAAACATTTTATGTTGCTATCAGAAATGTTTTAATGTTTATCAATTTCTGCCAAAATCAAGAATTGAAAACAACAGAAAACAAAGCAATCCATGAATCCACCCAATGTTGGTTAAAATATTTGTAACCACTTGCTAGTGCCCTCCCAATCTAGTTTGAAACACCCATACAGAAGATAAGATACTGGTTTTTATTCTTATTTCTCATCCAGTTTACATCTTTAATCACACAGACTGCTGCCCTAAATCAAATTCTGCAGGATAATACTATTATGCTAAAACCATTCATATCTGTGCAAATCGGCTACTTTTAATTCACATTTCTGGAACAGCTTCGACATCCCTCTAGTTTATTCTAATTGCTTAACTGGTATTTAAAAAAATATATGACACTAGCTATAGTCGAGACACAACTTTATTCTTATGCACATCTGTGCTGTGACAGCATCTGCTTTTTAGGGATTCCACCACTGTACTTTAAGTGCACATGTACTTTCTCTGGGAGCCTTTCCTTTGATATCCATTTTAATCCATTCTTCTCCACTTTACACACCTGAAAACCTCACCTTTTCAAAAGATTTTATCTTGGTTATCGCTGTTGAACTGTGTCGGTTACACCTTTCTCCCATGAAGCATTTCCACAATTGGTTTGCAGTCTTTAGAAGAAAAAGGTGGTTTTAATCACACGGCTGTCTGTATAAGGAGCTATTTATTATAGGAAGAGCTAATAGTGACACCGATAGTTAAGACTGCCGCCAACACTTTCCATTGCAACCAGGGTGGATAAAAATCAATGATTCTTTAAAAAAATTTAAAAAATCGTTTTTTTAATTTAAATTGGAATTTTTTGATCTAAAGATAGTTTTAATTAAGATACATTATAGCTCAGAGATATCTCATCATGGTATAGGGATTATAAATTCTAATTCTATAGTATGAGACAATATATTCATGTAATGTTTAAGAAAAGTTTTGTAAATGAGTTCCAATAATTCATGGATTACGGACCCAATTTTATGGTGTTCCAGGGGCTTCTGTACAGATTATTTAGGTTAATCTTTCTATCTACCCAATGGGACTCAGTGCTCTGTCTAGAAGACACCATCAGAGATACTTAGTTTTGTAGTTCTCATACTGTGGATTTGTGTCTCTAGAGATAACATGCTTGTTAACAGCAAAAATACTTTCAAATAAATACATAAATAAATAGAGGTGAGAAATAACAGACCTCCACCCTACTGTCCCTCTGCACATGTGTCGCAGAGTCAACCCCTTACCTCTCTCTAAAAGTGCAAAGTTTCAAAAAGTCCAATGAATAGATTGTTGGGGGCGGAATAGATCTGGACAAGAAGAAGAAGAAATCTGGAGACAAATGAGAGAAGGGAGAGACAGGCAGTAGAAACAAAAGTGAAACTGTTTCAGTAACATATTCCAGAAGTCTTGAGGTCTTTCTGAGTGTAGCCTTCATTGATTTGAGATCTACCTTTCCATTCTCTCTCTAGAAGGGAAAACCTGTAACAGCAGCAGGCTGTAAAAGAGAGCCAGTTTGGGAATATTTTAATGAAGTTCCCCTACCAGTGAGTAAGACAGGCATGCGTGCAAAATGCAAACAGTGCAACAAAGAAATGCAACGTCTGGTTGCCTGAACAAAACAACATCATGAGAAGTGTTCCTTCTCAGGAGGAAGCTGCGTTGAAGATGATGAAAGGATCATGTCTGAACATGCAGGATCTCCAGGTTGGTAAACTTTTTTGTTTCATACTTCTTTCTTAGGGACTGCCTGTCTTTCTTCTGGACTATTCTTGAATTCTCATGTTTGAGGAAAAAATATAGTTGTTACTCTATGGTACTACCATTTTAGATGCAGTTGTGATAAAAAATAAATAGCTGAAATAGGCAGCTCTTCCTTTTACAATTTCACCTTTAAAGTAGTATTGAGTGTCAGTGAATACAATGAGTAATACTAAATGAGCAGCATGGTAATAATAATTAAATAACTGCATTGACTTATTTTGTTTAGGAGAATCTATCCTCAACATACAGGATTCTGAAGACTATCCACCTTCAAGATCACCATCATTTTCTATACATTCAGAATTATCTATCATAGTGTTTCAGTCACATCATGTATGTCACATAGCCACAGTATATCATGTAGCAAAAAGAAAAAACCCTCCACCATCCAGAAACAACCACAGATAATTTTGTGATACCAGCAGATTACAAAAAGATAATTGATGGAAAAATTGCTCGCTTTGTTTATGCAACGAATTCTCCTTTCTGTATATGATTAAGAACCCACACTTCATTAACATGGTTCAGTCATTAAGAGTAGGATACAGTCCACCCAAAAGACCAGATGTCACAGGCAAACTGCTGCAAAAAGTGTATGAAAGTGTTAGAAAGCTTTTCCCAATATCTAACCTAAATCTCCCTTGCTGCAGCCCATTACTTCTTGTTCTAGGTTCAGTGGATGGGGAGCACAATTGATCACCACTCTCTTTATAATAGCCCTTAACATATTTGAAGACTCTGAGTCTTCTGTTCTCTAGACTAAACATGCTCGGTTTTTTAACCTTTCCTCATAGGTCAAGTTTTCTAAACCTTTTGTCATTTTTGTGGCTCTCCTCTGGACTCTCTCCAATTTGTTCATATCTTTCATAAAGTGTGGTACCCAGAATTGGACACAGTACTCCAGCTGAAGCCTCACCAGTTCTGAGCAAAGCAGAATTATCTCTCCCATGTTTTACATATGACACTCCTGTCATCTCAAAATGATATTAGCCTTTTTCACAGTTGCAACACATTGTTAACTCATATTCAATTTGTGATCCACTATAACCCCCAGATCCTTTCCAACAATACTGCCACCTGCCAGTTATTCCCCATTTTGTAGCTGTGCGTTTGATGTTTCCTTCCTAGACGAAATACTTTGTACTTGTTGTTATTGAATTTCATCTTGTTGAATTCAGACCAATTCATTAAGGTCCTTTTGAATTCTAATCCTGTCTTTGTAACCCCTCTCAGCATGGTGTCATATGTGAATTTTATAAGCATACTCTCCATTCCAGTATCCCAGTCGTTAATGAAAATATTGACTAGTACACATTCAAGACTGACCCCTGTGTGACACCACTAATTACGCCCTCCCAGTTTGACTATTTCTAACTATTCTTTGAATACGGTCTTTCAACCAGTTTTGCACTCACTTTATAGAAATGTAATCTAGACCACTTTTACCTAGTTTGTTTATGAGACTATCACGTGGGACTGCATCAAAAACCTTACTAAAAATCAAGATATCACACAACTACGTCTTCCTCCCATCCATTAGGCCACTAACCCTATCAAAATAGTAAATTAGGTTGGTATGGCATAATTTGGTCTTGACAAATCCATGCTGGTTATTCCTTATAACGCTATCCCCCTGGTGGTTACAAACAGATTGTCTAAACTGTTTTCCAGTATCTTTCCAGGTATCGAAGTAAGGCTGACTGGTCTATAATTCCCCAGGTTGTCTTTGTTCTCCTTTTTAAAGATAGGTACTATGTTTGCCTTTCTCCAGTATTCTGGGACCTAACCCATCCTCCATGAGATCTTGAAGATAACTGCTAACAGTTCCAAGATTGCTTCAGCTGGATTCATAAGTACCCTAGGATTAATTGCATCAGGCCCTGCTGACTTGACTACATCTAACTTATCAACATATTCTTTAACCTATTCTCTCTCTATTTTGGCTTATATTCATTCCCCTTTTTGTGTTGAGTATCTGGTCACCATTAACCTTTTTAGTGAAGATTGAAGCAAAACTGGCATAAAACATCTCAGCTTTCTTCATGTCATCAGTTAGTAGCTCTCCTTGCCTATTAAACAGAGGACTTACACTTTCTTTCATCTTTTTCTTGCTCCTAAAGTATTTAAAGAACCTGTTCTTATTGCCTGTTATGTCCCTTACTAGGTGTAACTCCCTTTGTGCATTAGCCTTTCTGATTTTGTTTCTATTCTTTTGTTCTCCTCTTATCAATTTGTCTATGTTTCCACTTAATGTAGGATTGCTTTTTGATTTTCAGGTCACTAAAGAGCTCCTGATGGAGCCGTATTGGCCTCTTAGACTATACTTCCTAGCTTTCCTCCCTATCACGATAGTTGGCAGTTATTCCTTTAATACTGTCTTTTTGAAAAACTGCCCCAGCTCTACTGAACTCCTTCTCTTAGATTTTCTTTCCATGGAACTTTACCTACAAGTTCTCTGCATTTAT